>NC_134538.1:81357436-82634936 GCF_050624435.1 Tenrec ecaudatus
TTATTTTGCTAAATTACATCTTTGCCTTCCAAAGCCACCAGCGCCGCAATCAGTGTTTTTTGCAAGAGGGGAATGATGCTATAATGAGAAGCCGTCCTGCTCAGAGGACAGTGACAGGATCTGAATTTTGATGGGAGGCAGGGCCGGTTTGGAAACACTGGAGTTTCAACTTGTGCCTGAAGTGTCTTTTGCTGTCGATGATGCCCCAGGCCTCCTGCAGGGGAGCAGTGGTCTGTGTCTTGCGAAGGTTGTGGAAGACGCCCCTCACAGGGGAAGGAAAACACTTAGATGGTGCTTTAAGGCAAATAATATCGCTGATCCAACAACTCACAAAGCAGTGGGGTGGCAGAAAGATAATGTCTTTGAAAATATTAATAGATTTAGAATGTTCTTTTACATTGGTTGATGAGATTTATAGTTACCAGGTATTTTTTTATGATGATGATTATTATTCATACCGTTTGGATTCAAGATCAAGCCTGTAGCTATTCTTGTTTGTTACTTAAGCCCCCAGCTGTTCAGAATGTGGCTTCTGCTTCTCGGTGGGTAGTCTGGAGGCAACCCAGATAGGAGCTAACTATTATTATTCACTATTCAGGAAAAGGGTGGGCAGTCCCAGAGCGCACAGACCCATGTTTCTGGGAGTCGAGGCACCCGCCTTTGTTGAAAGTCGCTTGTTTCGGGGTTAGGAGAGAGGGGGCCTTCTAATGGTCAAGCCAGAGGAAAGACCCTTCACCCATGGTAGCGCCATGAAAGAAGACCTTGTAGACACCACCTTTGGACAAGCCCTGCTCCTTCTCCAACCCAGCCCTCTGGTCCTTTCCGCCCCCTCCATGGGCTTGTGAAAGCAAGCCGCTGCCACATGGAGGAGAGGGGCTGCGCTCCGGAACAAGTTCGTTTGGGTTCCGACAGTAGTTTGGAGCATCTCTTTGTCTGCTTCCGGAGAAGAACTGGTGCCAACCTGCTCGTTCCTGTGCGGGGAATCCACGTGGGGCGCTCAGGGCGGCGCCGGCAATGTTCTCGTTGATACACTTGTCTGCTTCGGCACCAGGCAAACGAGTTCACAACCAATTTGGAAGCAGTGTTACCGTGGACTCAGACATTGAAGGACTGTGATAGGGGCACAGTCTGTAAATAGCGGAAGTGAATTAAACCTAATATCCCAAGAAGTATACAAACAAAGCTTGGTCACAGCTGTAGAGGGGGAAATGCATAGGGATGCAGAAAAGCCCTGTATTGTAATTTGTGTTTTTGTCCTGGTGGGAACCCATTTAATTAGTGCAAGAAGGTATTGAATTTTAGCTTATCATGCATATTGTTTTCCAGCTGTACTGAAGGTTGCCAAGTTTCTAATGGCCTGACCCTGTTCTGTAAATCAGCAGTAAACGGCGGCGTTTACACCGAGCAAAGGCAAAAGGCTCCTTCTGTTGGGTTTGTGCTGTCACAGGGACCTGGGCGAAGGGATTAATGGGCTGATGTTAAACATCTGTCCCCTGTCTTTGGGGGGACGTAAACACACAAAGAGGGAATCTAATGCCATCTACTAAAAGATCTTCAATGAGAGGAAGCCCTTGCTAACATTCCCATCCGGTGGCACCTTAGACACATTGCCTCTTTATGCTAAAACCCCACAGCACTAAGGGTCCTATAAATAGTCTCCATGTGACAGCTCGGAGAAGAAGAGCGGTCTCCTCCAGACATTAGTTGTGCTAAAAGATTCATCATTACCTGCAGTCATGAAATAAATCTTTGATACTTACAACTATAATATCCATGCTCTACGTTTTATTGCAGATATAGGTAGACAGTCATTATTTCTGACACTTTCTCAGCATTACAAGGAGTACTCTAGGGGGAAAGCTCGTGTACAGTGGTACCGAAAGAGATTGATAGAACCTCATGGAAACCAGTTACTTGGCGGAGCCATTGTGGCCCACACGATATTCCCTTAATGAGATTAAGCCGCCATGGAGATTCCGAATCCAGTGTGAGAGCCCTATCTAAAAACAGCCTCAGTTACCTACAAATTAAGTTGCCAAGAGGGAAATTTATTTTATTTACATCAGATGATAGTTTACAAGAAATACATTCCCAGGTAAAGAAACCAGACGTTTCTTTCTTTCTTTTTGTGTAAGCATTTGGAGTTTGTTACTATTTAGGGGACATTAGGACCGGACAATGGGCAACAAGAATCACGTCATAGCACTGAGGGGACATTAGGAATCAGTAGGGTGAGAGACCTCCTCCTGAGGAGATGTGGAGTGCTTACCACGCAGGACGGATTGGTGTGACATAATAGCAGTGACATACGCGACTCATCACATCAAAGAGGGGTTAACATCGTCTTTGGTTCAGAGCTCCCCAACAGACAGTTTCGCATGCCCAACTTTTGAGCTTGACAAGTATCCAGTAAGAGTCCCCTCCTCTTGTAGGCACTACTTTTAACACTGGCGACAAACACTTCAAAATTCTTAAAGCAACAGTGAGAGTAGGACTTCAACTTCCTGTCTTATCGCTTGTCCCTTGGTCCCCTCGTTTGCCATGATCAAGGTAGGCTGCTGGAAGCTGAAATGATGGCGTGTCACCTCGCCATAGGGAGAGGGTTTTGTCTGACCCAGAATGGTTGAGTGAAGCGGTAAGGCCAAGGCGAGCCCTCTGATTGGCTGCTGGGACAGAGCACGCCAGGCAGCTTCAGGCTCTCCCCTAGCAGCAATGGTGGGCATTCCACCACTGTGGATCTGGCAGGCCAAGGCTGCTGCACCTGCAGGCCACCTGATTTCCTCGCCTGCCCCCCCCCCCCCATTGTGAATTCAACTACAAGAAGCCCCTTCGGGAAAGAGCCTTCAGTTCAAAAGGACTCTCAGCGCTTGCATGTTTAAAGCCAAGATCATTATTGGTAGTCTTTGCATAACAAATGTAATTTCAATTAGACTCTTTTTCTAAATTAAAAACTATTGCTGGTGTGTAATGAGTATTCCTTTTTTTAAGTGCATTTTTAATGTTTTTATTTTAGGGACATTAAGAGCATTGAACAAAAGATGGTCCAATTACTGTATAATGTTCACAAATATACCAGATCCTTCATTTCCCAAGGAGCGAAAAGCTGGCCGAGCAGGCCTGGGAATGCTGACTCTCACGGATTCTTTTTCAGCGCCCAGGCTAGATGGGACTGGACCTGATGTGATCACAGCAGAGAGCCAAGGGGGCTTCAAAGTGTCTGTGGAGAAATGGAACGGAAGGTCAGGAAGTTTTCCCCATGGACATTTTGAAGCCCCCCTCTGGTTTTGTTTTCAAGGAAAAATCCGAGGGCTGCCGTATACACGAGTCTCCATGGCTTCGTCCGCACAGCGCCCGATCCAGTTGCCCTTTCCTGTGTTGAGATACAGTCGGATCACATTGAAACTGGCTCCCATGTTTAGGATAGTGGATAACATTAGAAACAAGATGGCCTTGCGGTGACACATAAAAAATTGGACTGCACACACGAAAAAGCCACCCTAGTTACAGGGTCATTCCAGCACGCTCAGATCCCAGAGTGATGGAACTGAATGGCCAAATCACATGCAAGTTCTTTATTGCCCTGCCTGGCCCACTGGTCGCCAAGAGTTTCACCGCCCGGCATTTTAGCAACAATACATAGAACCAGTACATGGGTTGCACCTTGGATATTTTTGCTCAAAACCAAAACAAACCAAAGTCACCGCCATCAGAGTCGATTCAGACTCACAGTGACCCTACAAGACAGGGTAGAGCACTCCTGTGGTTTCCGAGATGAGAATCCAGGTAGTTCTTTTTCTCTCTCACTGGAAGTGGCTGGTGGCTTCAAGCGGCTGCCCTTGCCCTTAGTCCAGCACACAACTGTGCCCTAGGGCGCCTCCATTGTTGACAAGGAGTTTGGGCTTGGGTTTAGTTTCCGGGAGCAGAAAAGTACGCGTCCACTCTCCTCTGGCCTCGGATATTGCAGTGTCACCTCCAGGCTCCTCCATGGGATTGATTTCTTTTCTTTTTTAATGTCTGGCGAGAAGCTAGAAAATAAACAACCACCTGCTAACCTGGATCCGGGACACTTGTTTCCTCATTTCTAAAAGCAGGTTGGTGCTCTTGCCCTTGAGCCCTAAGAAATGTGGGCGATTGTTATTTTTTAATAATATATGGCACGAATCCAAGGAAGCATTCGGGTGACCTCGACAGTAAAATGTGATTCTTGGCTGCAAGGTCTCCTGAGGATGGCAGGCTGCCAGCCACGCATCTATCACGTACAGGGGCTGTTTCTGACAAGTCGATGTTAGTTGTTGTAAAGGCGTGACAGTCCCGATAACTCACCTGTAAGCCTTCCTCCACTGGCCCGGGGCCTCGCAGAACCCCGCCCCTCCCACCATGCGCTGGGCCACACGTGCGCCTCCCCTCGAAGCCCCGCGTGCACACACCCTCACATGCACGCTGCCTGCAACGAGCTCATCAGTAGCAGGAGCTACCTTGTATGTGATTGACGATAATTAGGTTTCAACTGCCTTCTGATGCAGAAATACACACCATTACAGCCCGGCCAATTCTGTGCCTGCAATCTTGCCTCTGAAAGGGTATTGATTCACTCTTTCACATTTTTAAAAGGTCACGGCAATAATTCCATCCGAACTGTGCTAAGTGAAAATAGTTTGTAGAAATAATATGGTTGCTTCTTAGCTCCACTGTAATTGAAAGCCACAATGGCGGGCGGTTGTTTTAGTGTATTTTAATTACATGTGTCTCTTGGCCCCGTCTTAGCCTGATGAAGTGTTGGCCATGTTATAAAGCAGATCGCTCCCGTTTTGTTTTTAAATCTGACTTTTGTTGGTGTGAGGGGAGGGGCAAGCAGACCGTTTTGAAAGTTGAACCCAAACACTCAGGTCCATGGTGCCTTCGTAGTTTAGCAATTCAGAGGAGAAGACTGGACCCCTTTCCCTGACTCTCACCTGCCTGCCAGTGCTTCAGGCTGGTGTGCGAACAGGAAGCTCCCCTCGCCAGTTTCCTGCCACTTGCCGTTGTCGTTGGAGGTGGCTGGAAAAGGTGACTCCCCACAGTTCTCAGACCATCATAGGACACGCTTGGTAGAGGCCGAGCAAGCGACAGGGACTTCTGAGTGCTGCGTATGCCATGGCTGACACCTGTGCCTACATCTTTGGCTCTTCCGATGTGAAGGGGACGGAGTGCTTGCACTGTTTCAGGAAAGTGGGTGATTCGAGTCGATGCTCTGCGCCACCCCCAGAGAGCTCTCCCAGTTAAAGGCTGGAAGAAGTGGGGGGGGTGGGTGTGTCTCAGCTGTTTCTAGTCTCCAACCAAGCCAGTCATTGTCTTTGCAAATGCAGGAGAGCATGGGGGATTGACGCACATAATTACCATTCATGCTAATGGCGTTTATAGATCGCCATGTCTTTGGGCCGTGAAAATCCATTCAATATCACTCATCTTGCAGCTTATTTTTTAAGATGATGTCCATATTCTGGCATGGCTTACAGATGCCTAGTTAAAAGTAAATATGGGGCATCATGGGAAGGGAGGTGATGAGGAAACTTGCTCGTGCGGATGAAATATTGCCCGGCTCGAGTCCATTCGTACTCTTTAAACACAGTGCTCTGCGCAGCGCTGGAACCGCTGGCACACTTTCCACGGAGCCATAAACTTGTCAGCCTAATGGGACAGTTTGTGGATGTTTTCCTTTTTAAGTGCTTTAGCAGGAGTAGGTATTCCATTGATCCAAAGATCCAGCTTAGCATTCCATTTCATAGAGAGGAGGAGCATACGGATAATGTCTTATCAAAAATTAAGTGGTGGGTGGTTCCCGCCATCACATTGAGGAAAGAAACAAAGCCCCCAGAAACCACCTCTACTGCCTGCCTCACTCTGCTCTCTGTTGGTCTCTGTCTTTCAAGAGCAGAGTGCTGTGTGTTGTTGGGAATGTTCATGGTCATCAACATCTGCGATCAGTCCATCCCCTTCCCCATCGATCAGGAGACCCTCTTTATGTATCAGGCCCAATCACCCACTGAGAGACAGCTTCCCATCCATGCTGGCCAAGCAAATTCAGGCCCAGGTCTTGATGGATCGCTTCTGGCACTTGGATCACGACAGGAAATAACTGGTCTAGCTCACCTGCTAGCAGGACAAACAGATCTGTCTTGGAAGAAGTATGGCCAGGTACTCCGTGGAAGCAAGGATGGCCAGGCTTTGTCTTACGTACTATCAACGTGTTGTCTGGAGAAGCCAGTTCCTGGAAAAAGGACATCCTGGCTGTGAAGTCGAGGAAGGCCCTCCGGGAGATGGACGGACGCAGTGGCTACAACTATGTGTCCTGGCAGAGGAACGATTGTGAGGATGACACAGGACCGGGCAGTGTTTCATTGTGTTGTGCAGAGGGTCGCTACGAGTCGGAACCAACTTGGTGGCACCTCACAACCACCACCACCTCTCATCTGCTCACTCTCTGACGTCCTTACTCTGGAGCCGACCCAAAGCAAGGGGGCTCTGTGTGGAGCGCATCCAAGCAGGACTGGGTCCGAGTGCTCCGGTCCTTCCTACCAGGTCCCTCCAGATGACCTGCTCTGGCCCCAAGAGCTTGCCACTGGGTCCTAGGACGCTGCTCAGAGAGGAGAGGACACTTCTGAATGAGCTGGCAATGGCCAACGGTGCCCAGGTGGGTGACCTTCAGCAAGTCACTGGGCCTCTCTGACCCTGTTTCTTCATCAGTAGGATTAAGCCAAGTAGTTTGTATGGTTAAAACCCTAAGCTGCTAGCCAGAACATTGGCAATTTCCACCCAAACTGGCTCTGAGTGAGAAGAGCCTGGAGAGCTACTTCTGTAAAGATTACAGCTTAGAGCTCCCCGCGGGGCAGTGCCCCTGTGATCCCAGGGAGTGCTCCTCTGATCCCAGGGAGTGCCCCTCTGATCCCAGGGAGTGCTCCTCTGATCCCAGGGAGTGCCCCTCTGATCCCAGGGAGTGCTCCTCTGATCCCAGGGAGTGCCCCTCTGATCCCAGGGAGTGCTCCTCTGATCCCAGGGAGTGCCCCTGTGATCCCAGGGAGTGCCCCTCTGATCCCAGGGAGTGCTCCTCTGATCCCAGGGAGTGCCCCTCTGATCCCAGGGAGTGCCCCTCTGATCCCAGGGAGTGCCCCTCTGATCCCAGGGAGTGCCCCTGTGATCCCAGGGAGTGCCCCTGTGATCCCAGGGAGTGCTCCTCTGATCCCAGGGAGTGCCCCTCTGATCCCAGGGAGTGCCCCTCTGATCCCAGGGAGTGCCCCTCTGATCCCAGGGAGTGCTCCTCTGATCCCAGGGAGTGCCCCTCTGATCCCAGGGAGTGCTCCTCTGATCCCAGGGAGTGCCCCTCTGATCCCAGGGAGTGCTCCTCTGATCCCAGGGAGTGCTCCTCTGATCCCAGGGAGTGCCCCTCTGATCCCAGGGAGTGCTCCTCTGATCCCAGGGAGTGCCCCTCTGATCCCAGGGAGTGCTCCTCTGATCCCAGGGAGTGCCCCTGTGATCCCAGGGAGTGCCCCTCTGATCCCAGGGAGTGCTCCTCTGATCCCAGGGAGTGCCCCTCTGATCCCAGGGAGTGCCCCTCTGATCCCAGGGAGTGCCCCTCTGATCCCAGGGAGTGCCCCTCTGATCCCAGGGAGTGCCCCTCTGATCCCAGGGAGTGCCCCTCTGATCCCAGGGAGTGCCCCTCTGATCCCAGGGAGTGCTCCTCTGATCCCAGGGAGTGCTCCTCTGATCCCAGGGAGTGCCCCTCTGATCCCAGGGAGTGCCCCTCTGATCCCAGGGAGTGCTCCCCTGATCCCAGGGAGTGCCCCTCTGATCCCAGGGAGTGCCCCTCTGATCCCAGGGAGTGCCCCTCTGATCCCAGGGAGTGCTCCTCTGATCCCAGGGAGTGCCCCTCTGATCCCAGGGAGTGCTCCTCTGATCCCAGGGAGTGCCCCTGTGATCCCAGGGAGTGCCCCTCTGATCCCAGGGAGTGCCCCTCTGATCCCAGGGAGTGCCCCTCTGATCCCAGGGAGTGCCCCTCTGATCCCAGGGAGTGCCCCTCTGATCCCAGGGAGTGCCCCTCTGATCCCAGGGAGTGCCCCTCTGATCCCAGGGAGTGCCCCTCTGATCCCAGGGAGTGCTCCTCTGATCCCAGGGAGTGCCCCTCTGATCCCAGGGAGTGCTCCTCTGATCCCAGGGAGTGCCCCTGTGATCCCAGGGAGTGCCCCTCTGATCCCAGGGAGTGCCCCTCTGATCCCAGGGAGTGCTCCTCTGATCCCAGGGAGTGCCCCTGTGATCCCAGGGAGTGCCCCTGTGATCCCAGGGAGTGCCCCTGTGATCCCAGGGAGTGCTCCCCTGATCCCAGGGAGTGCCCCTCTGATCCCAGGGAGTACCTCTCTGATCCCAGGGAGTGCCCCTCTGATCCCAGGGAGTGCCCCTCTGATCCCAGGGTTGGAAGCCAACCTGGTGGCACCTAACAACAAGCAGGCTTGAGCAGAGCAGTTACTGGGTTTCCTCCCAATTAGAAATTCCATGGCCGGCACCTTGTTGCATTTGGCTTGTAGAAATATTCTGAGTGTAATGAAGACAATAAGTGAAAGGGGAAAGTGGGGCTCTAAGGGGGTAAGGCCAATGCAGGCACAGGACTCTGGCGCGGTCACCTTCATTTATGAAGCTGGTGGGCACCCAGATTCAGCCCTAGATCCTAATTCCCACGTCCAGTCCCCACCCTGACTTGACTTAGCAGTGAGACCAGCCGACTGTATGATTCACGGCACGCCTGCTGAAGCTGCTGTCGAGGGTGCCAGCAGTAGCCCCCGGGGGCAGAAGCCGGGGGTGCTTGGTGACGGTACAGACCCCAGCACCACCTTACTGACAATGCACACTTTCTGTCGCTGTTTTATTTCCCTCTTAAGCTCACAGGACTCTTTCCAATTCCAGGGCCAAATGCCCCGCCGAGCCCCCTGGCTCCTCTGAAGCTGCGTTTTCACCTCTTGCCGGACCCTGTGTGCTCGGTGTGTCGGTGCGTCCATCTCCCCACCCATCACGGGAGTCTTTACAAAAGGCCATGCTCCACCTTACCAATGTGGGCCGCCTTACTAGAATGTCCACAGATGGGATTTTCTGACATCTAGTTGGCTTCTTCTGAGTGCCGGCATCTTGCAAGGCCTTGGGGGAGGGTGTTGCATGTGACCCCACCCAGGATGTCAAAGGTGCTCCTGAATACGGGCATAAATTCAATTTCACTGCCACCGAGTCCCTTTTGACACAGTGAGACCCTAGAGGACAGAGTGGAGCCACCCCTGTTGGGTTTCTGCGGTGGCGAAGCTTCAGGGGAGCAGGAAAACCTCACCTCTCCTCCGAACAGCAGACTTGGAAGTTTCCCAGCCCAGCCCAGACTCCAGGGCACCCCCTTTGCACAGTCCAGTGTTGTCCAGTTTAAGGGACTGACAGGCCTGGCCTCACATGGTTCCCACCATACTTTGTAAAGCTAAGTGGGAAAGATGATAGCACTTGTCTTTGATGTTTCAGGGGCGAAATGGAGGCCATAAGATGACACAGGGACCCCTGGGGCCACGGTGGGTTATCAGTTGGCCAGTGGTTGGAAACCAGCAGCGGCACAGGAGAAAGATGGGCTACGGTGGTGGAAACCCACAAGGGGCAGTTCTCCGCTGTCCTGTAGGGTGCCGTGAGTCGGCATCAACGCGATGGCGGGGGATGGGGTGGGTGGCTTTTCCCGTTAGCAGACTAGACAGGTAAGTGGCTTCAGTTCCCAACGGCCAGCGTGTTGAGCAGTGCCTCCCACCCGAGTCTTCCCTCTCTGTGTCTCTTGCCTCCCCTCTGGTGCAAGGCACGAATCAAGGCAAAGGCATTCGGCGTCACTGGCGTGGAGTCCCTGGGGGGTGCACACATGACTGCTCACCAAAAGGTCGGAGGTTCAGAACCACCCAGAAGGACCTTATACGAACAACCTGGCAAATGACCACTGTTGAAAAACCTGTGGCCCTCACTCGGCTGCCAGGAGCCAGAATGCATTGACTACAATTAGCTATATACCTGGAAAATCCTCTCTGTGGACCTGTCCCACATGTTACCTGGGCCCCTTGTCTCCGAGGGGCACCTAACACTGGGTGAAAAAATACAGTGAGGACCACTGGGGTTGGGAGGGGCTGGCTGGGGTGTTTAACACCTGGCTGCCGCTGTTGTTTGGATTGGTGCTTCTTTTGGTAAGAGACCCAACCAGGCTGCCCACCCACCCCCTGATGTTTCCAACCCCACAGTTGTGTACGTGGGTGAACTTCCACCGCTGAAACAATATCAAGGTCAGAACACAATGGAAGAAGCTCCCTGCTCTCTCTTAAGTTGTTGCACTTATATGATATTGTTTGCCACTGAAGAAGGTTCTCTTAAAAATGAGGTTGAGATCCCTAAAGAAATTGCTTCAATCAGCAGCAGGGCTTAATGACTGTTAATGGGAAGTGGAGATAGGAGAGTAAGTGTTAGTTTGATTAATAAGAGAACTGCAGAGAATTTAAATCGTGCCACTGATGGATTATTTTCTTCAAGCTTGATAAGCACTTCTCATTTGTTCTTAAATTTGGTCAATACTGTTAAAGGCAGCAAAATGAAGTATAATTAATTCTATTACTGCCGCTCAGACCAAGTGTTACTAAGAAACAGATTATGATGCAGACGACAGTGGAAGTCGTGGCGCTGACAGTTTGATGCTTTGAATACCTGTCATTGCTCATTAGCCTGAAAGAATGAAGAAACGGACTTCAGAGTGCTGGCCCTGCAACGCCGAGGCCGGTGTGGCGTGCCTTCTCATCCAGGCACGTGCCCCTGACCGTAACCCAGGGAGTGGCAAGACTAACGATCATCCCCGTGTGGAAGCGTGGAGAGAATCTGTCAGTTAAGACACCGGGAGAGGGATGCTCGTTTTGAATGAATCACTAAGAAAATGGAATCTCGATTGGAGGTTGAATGTCTCTGTTCAAAGCAAACTGCCTATGTATGCTTCTTTGTTGAAGATTCTGTCCCATATTAGAAATGGTCCCTTTCTGTGTCTCTGTGAGTTTCACCTGTGAGATAAGCAGATGAGTCTTGGCCAAGACGCGCCTTCTTTTAGGAGACAACCTCATTTGCTCCAGGGACGAGTACTCTGAGTGGCACAGAACTGGACAGGCACCATTGCTGGTCCTCTGTACAAAGGGAGCTTCGAGGAATGTGGAACATTTGTAGTATCTTCTAATTCTTTGTCGTCCCCCCCACCCCAAACTTTTTGAAGCTCCCCACCTCATACTTTTCTGAATAGTTCTCCCTTCAGCCCTTTAAAAACAATTTATCCCTATCTATCTGTGTAAAAAGAGCCCCTGAATGACTCAAAAGGTTTCCAACTCAACAACAAACCACAACATGGACAATTCATTTCACCCCAGAGTGCCTCGGAAGAGAGGCCAGGCGATCTATTTCTGGAAGGTCGCAGCCTGGGGAACCCTACACACACACACACATGGGTCCCAATCCCCGCCCCCCGACACACACACACGGATCCCATGAGTCAGTCAACTCGATGGCAACTGACAGCTGCAACAATCATTTGTTCAAAGGTCACTAGCCGCCTAGTAAGTCATGCTGAAGGGCCACCTCAGTCGGGCGTGGGGGATACAAAGTCAGACGGTTCAGCACCGGGCTCCTACCTGCGAGGTCAGCCGTTGGACCTTGCAGCCGCGCTGCAGGAGAAAGATGGGGCTTTCTATTCTTGCCCGGAGCCTCGCCTGGGAACCTGCTAGGGCAGTTCTCCCTGCCTTGATGGGGCTGCTGGCAGTTGGAATTGAGTTGGTGGCAGCGAGTGAGCTTTACTTTGGGCCATCAGTCTCACTGTTCATTCTCCCAGGCAGCTCTAGTGGATGCCAGGAGGTCTTCCACGCCTTAAAATGAGACTGAGCTAGCTCATTTTTTTCCCTTGTAAGAAACACGCAATGCACGGGGCCTGGTTCCCAGAACAGTCCGCATGATAGCAGGCTTAACGACGGCCCGGAGCCCGGGAGTCGGCTCCCAGCTGAACGTGTGTGCCTGTTCGCCGTCCAAGTCTTTCTCTCCAGGAGTGTAAGTCACGGAGTGAGTCATCTCGAATTAATACAAACTCCAAGTGTGGTGGTTTAATGGTGCAGTTAGGAAGTTTCTCCGAAGTTCTAATTCGGTTATTAAATATGTAAACCTTATCTATTATGAATTGAGGACTAATTCTCTTGCCCAGATGTCCCATAAACATAATTTCTAAAGCCAGGGAAATTATAGCGAGTACAGCCCGTACCCGAGTGTGAAAGTCAAGCCATCTAGAAGCTTAGGAGAAAGGAGCTGTGAGCCACTGGCTGCCCGAAGCCAAGTCCTCGCTGTGCTCCAACGCCGCCCACCCCGCCACCTCTCCCCACCTTTGCGATCCAAGTTTTCTCTCATCCACAAGGTGAAGGGCTGGCCGCACCCCCTGCCCAGGCCTTTCACCCTGGGTCTTTGAAATGAGGAGACATTCAAAGGAGCCCTGGTGGTGTGGAGGTTAACCACTCATGTGTGCTCAGAAACACTCATGCTAACTCAGAGGTGGGCAGTTTGAGCCAGACGTCTCGGGAACCCTGTGGGGTGTTCTGCTGTGTCCCACAGGGCTGCCAAGGAGTGGGCGTCGACTAGCTGGCAGCAGGGGCTTGGGTATATGAGACATTAAAAAAAAAATCCGTTGAAAGCAGCTTGCTGCTCGTGGAGGCCATTGGCAGTTCATTGATGGCATGCTTGCCCTCTGTGCGGGAGAAGCCAGAGCAAGGCCAGGCCACCGTCTGTCCGTGGGGGCTCCAGGGTGGCTTCCCCGGTGCTTCCAGACTAAGCTGGGAGAGAAAGAAAGGCCTGGAAATGTCCCTGTCACAGCAAGTCCGGGAAACCCGGTGGCACCCATGGTCCCATCAGCAACGGTTCATGAAGATGGCACAGGGCTGGCAAGGGCTAGAGAGTTGCCGGACAGAGGGTCTCAGCCGCAAATGAGGACCAACCACACCCCGTGCTTCAGCACAGGTTCTCCTAGGGCGGTTAACCCGGGCCGGACCTGAGGAGCCCTGCTGGTCCACTGGGTTATGCGTTGAGCTGCTGCCCACAAGTTCAGCAGTTCAGAACCATCACGCACTCTGAGGGCAAAAGAGGAAGCTTTCTCCTTGCCTACCGAGTGTCGGTTTCAGAACCGCAAATGGGCAGTTCCACCCCATCCCACAGGGTCTCTGGGAGTCGGCATCAACTTGATGGCGTTGAGTTTGGTTTGGTGGGCTAAAGCCCGAAGAGCCCAGAAGCTAGACCCCCCTCCCCTTCACTGGCTTTCTTGCTAGTGGAGGAGACAGGCCAGAAGCCCGTGAGCATGCCATTGCTTCAGAGTGTACTGGTGCCAGTCCAAGGAGGAATGGAGAGACAGTGTGGTCTGGAGACGGTTCTCTGGCAGGGACGGAAAATTCCAGATAACCGACCGCTGGAAGAAGGCTGAGGGGAAGGATACCCACTACCCTCCGTCCATTCTCACCAGAGAGGACAGACAGGATTGCAGGAGAGGACAGACAGGACTGCAGAAGAGGACAGACAGGACTGCAGGTGGGGACAGACAGGACTGCAGGAGAGGACAGACAGGACTGCAGGTGGGGACAGACAGGACTGCAGGAGAGGACAGACAGGACTGCAGGAGAGGACAGACAGGACTGCAGGAGAGGACAGACAGGACTGCAGGTGGGGACAGACAGGACTGCAGGAGAGGACAGACAGGACTGCAGGAGAGGACAGACAGGACTGCAGGAGAGGACAGACAGGACTGCAGGAGAGGACAGACAGGACTGCAGGTGAGGACAGGACTGCAGGTGGGGACAGACAGGACTGCAGGAGAGGACAGACAGGACTGCAGGAAAGGACAGACAGGACTGCAGGTGGGGACAGACAGGACTGCAGGAGAGGACAGACAGGACTGCAGGTGAGGACAGACAGGACTGCAGGTGGGGACAGACAGGACTGTAGGAGAGGACAGACAGGACTGCAGGAGAGGACAGACAGGACTGCAGGAGAGGACA
Organism: Tenrec ecaudatus; assembly: GCF_050624435.1. Lineage (NCBI taxonomy): Eukaryota > Metazoa > Chordata > Mammalia > Afrosoricida > Tenrecidae > Tenrec > Tenrec ecaudatus. The sequence goes on from NC_134538.1 coordinate 81,371,518, forward strand.
GACAGGACTGCAGAAGAGGACAGACAGGACTGCAGGAGAGGACAGACAGGACTGCAGGTGGGGACAGACAGGACTGCAGGAGAGGACAGACAGGACTGCAGGTGGGGTTTCGCTTCATGGAAGCTGAGCGCCCAAGTGTCCTACTCAGAAGCAGGTGGGTCCAGCTCCCAGGCCCACCAGGGCGCCCCGAGGTTCTGATTGGCAGGAGGAACTGCGGGTGATCCAGTTCTCCAGGCGGTGGGGGCTTGGCCGCCTAGCTGCAGCCTGTGTCAGTGCTTCTAATCTCTGTGCTGGAAAGATGCTCTTGCTCAGTGAAGACAGCCCAAGCAGGGGAGCGCCTGCTTCCGGCATGTTTGGGCTCGTGGTCTCCAGAGGGAGCCCCTGGAGTCATTTCAGCTCTGGCCTTCCAGATGCCGCAGACCATTCCCATCCAGACCCCGCGCCCCCTTATTTCCCTCCGCCTGCATCTCCGCGTGGGACCGACACTGGGCCCCACGCACGCGCGCCCCTTCCGAGTGACTGTAATGCTCAGAGGTGTGAAACGCCATTTGGAGTAATGCCTTCTTTGGGTTAATATAGAGAAATATTGAGGGCAGGCTGCAGTAAAACAAGCCGTTAACTTCTTCAGTGGACTAGACGCTGGGAGCCACGGAATCACACCAGACTCCAAGGAAACCGCCGTGTGTGGTCACAGCTCTGCAGAGAGGACTTTGGGGTTGTGGGGCGATCTGCTCTGCCTACCAGTCTGTCCTTTCTCCCCCTAAAGAGCACTTCTCCCCCTCTTGAGTTGGAACCCTTTGAAAAAATGGCCCCTGGCTCTACAAGGGCGCTCGAGTGCTCTGGAGACAAAGACAGTTGAAATCTGAGGGTGCCCCACGGCCCTGGCCGCTGCCCCAATGGCTTGACTTCAGCGGCTGTCATACGTGGTGAGATGTGGCACTTGGCTGGGGTCACAGCAGGCATGGGAGAGGGGGCGCTTCTGAGGCTGGAGAACCCATTTGTGGCCAGAGCCCTGGTATGACACATGACAGTGCAATGTCATTCTACAGTGCATGTGCCCCTGCCCCACCCCCCCCCAATGCCAGCATTTCAGCCTGGTGCACATAGGGACACTCGGGCAGTGTGGGCAGGGCACCCCGGGCCATCTTTGAAGGGTGCCCCCACCCCAATTCAAACATGAATAGATGTTGATGGTGGGCACGCTGCAGCGGAAGCACCTTCCCTCCCTGCCTGTCTGGCTCCCTTGGGCAGCAGCTTGCAGATTTGTGGCACCGTAGTATGTCCGTTCACGCCTGGCATGGCCACCCGTGGGGCATGGCAAGGGCCTCTCTCTGGCCCGTGGCTATGCCTCTGCGTCTGGCGCCTTGGAGGCCAGGGTCAGACACAACGGGCGCTCCGTGACATCCTGCTTCAAGGGGCACCCGGGACACACACCAGGCCTTTGCTCTACCCCTGAGCCTAGGCCTTTATTTCTTCAAGGTGGTTTTCCTGGGCATCGCCGTCGTCAGAGACCCCGCTCCAATAATGAGGCAGAGCACTGGGCGTGAGGAGAAGCTGTGTAATGAGGGAGGAGGACCATTTGTTACAGTTATGTGGTTACTTGGCCATAATATCTTTTGGAGGTTTATTAAATCATATAAAATTTCAATTTACACTGTAATATTCTATAAAAGATGGAGCACACAGTAGTCATAAGTACGACAACATTTCTTTCATTTACGAATGCTATTGTTGATGGTGTTAAAAACTGCCACTTCCAGCAGCAGGATTATTTATGTGGGGACAGTAATTTTCTATCTCCAATTTAATTTCGTAAAAGTTAATTACAAATTAGAATAAAACGAATGCAGTTACGGGAGGCAGTGAAGTGCTGAGATAGGATGTTACTGCGACAATATTTGTGCAGGCGGCTGCTGGTGCTGGAGATCACTCTTATCGAAGTCCACTGACAAGTAGGGTTTGGGGAACCCCGCGTCACCCATTTGCTGTGTGGTGAGAAGCTCTTGGCGTTCTCCACCAGGACAGGGACTGGATGGTGGTCAGGTGACCAGTCCTTGACGGGAAGCATTCTTGTGTCGTCCCTTCATTTCTGTTTGGCAGCAGGAGCTCACACCGCTTCAGTATCCCCACTGACTGGAGTGAGAAGTCAGGAGTCCAGGGGGTGGGGGTGGGGGCTGTGGGACAAGCATTGGATTCCAAATCCCAAGATTGGTCGTTCAAGTCCACCAGCCACTCAGCAGGAGAAAGATGAGGCTGTCCGCTCCCATAAAGATTTACAGTCTAGGAAACCCTAAACAGGGCCATGCTGAGCTAGAGTTGACTCAAGGGTGGCGGGTTTGGTTCGGGGGTTACCTAATTTCACTTCAAGAGCATTAATAGCATCGTATTTACGTGTCTGGCTGAGACTAGCCAGGTCAACAGTTTAAACCACCAGCCTATCATCGGGAGAAAGACGGGGCTTTCCATTCCGGTAAAAAGTTATAGTTTCAGAAACTCATGGGGACAGTTCTACCTGGTCCGGTAGAGTCCCTAGAGTCGACATTGACTCAATGGCAGTGAGTTTTAAGTTGACTCCACTTAGCGTGGGCAGGTAAGCATTTCTGCTCTAATAGGCGGAGGAGGGGGCCTGAAGGAGGGGAAGGTTTCTTCTTGGGCTGTACCTCTGTTAGAGGACAGACAGAAATGCAATTATCCCTCACATGGAGACTGCCCAGCGTTCCTTCCTGTCCTGTTGAATCCTTTGTGCCCCAGGCTGTAGCCTTTGAGACAGAGACCATTTCCTGGATCCCCTTTCTGCCAGAGCAGCCCATGAGCCCCCTGCTTACAAGGCTGCAGGCTGCACTCCCACCACCCCTGGCCCCCCAAAGAGAAGGGGCTGGGGGACAAGGAGAACTTCAGAAGGCCAGAAACTGCAGGCCCCCACCGTCTTCCCGGTCTTGTCCCTCTGTTGTCCCTGGGTGCTGTACTTTGTACCTGGAAGCTGTTCGGTGAGTTGCGCCCCATCCCCAAGAAGGTGGATGAGCCCAAGGCGGCCTCATTTCTTTCCCTCCACCTGCCTTTCACTTGTTCCCACCAGATCACTTTTGCTTCCCACCCTGGCTGACTGTCACACTGGCAACATTTCGGGGGCCCTTAGAAATAGCATGATTGACTTGCAAGGAGAAAGACTTTCATATTTAGTTTTTAATAGAGCAAAAGTGACTCTAAATTTGTTAATATTCCTTAGGTTACATAGGACAAATTACAGATAAGTGAATCAGTAATGAAATTTGTAATGAGACTTTCTCAAGTATGAAATGTTGGCGCAAGGAAAGTTAATTGCGGGATTTTACAGCCATTATAGTTTATATCATAAATGCGAAAATGACTAGGGCCATTTAATTACAGTAGGCACACACTAAATTTTAATGGGGTGCCATTCTGTTAAAGAGGTACTCAGAGCATTAAGAGCAAACCCCATCCTAACAGTGCGTCCAGGTAGTTTTCACAACATCAAATAAATATGCGATTGCTACAAAATTGTTCCTTAGATACTGTAATTGACACGATGACTAACGAGATGGGTTTATTCTCACAGCTTTCACATACTCAATTTACAGCGTCGGAAAGTTATTTTTTCTGCCATCCGCAGACCTGGAAGGAACTAGAAAAATCCCTCTTGGAAAACACTATCTCTGCCGCTTCTCTAATTAACCTTCAAAAATGCATTTTGAAATATAGAAGTTGGTGCCTGGCATAGAAATTGGATTGTCTCAGGAAAAAAAAGAGACCCAAGTGCTAATTTGTTCCTTATTAAATATCTGACATGTCAAAATTACAGGCAGTTAATGTCTGGGCGCTTTTCAGCAGGACCCGGGGGCTGCGTTTCCCCGCAGGCGGGGCACAGAGGTTTGGGGTTTCCGTTACTCGAGAAACAGACCAGCGCTGGTCTCACTAGCGCCCCCAGCCCAGGCCGCCCCGGTATCCCCTCCCCACCCCCGTGCCTGCTCCTCGTGCATGAGGGTCTCCAGTGGACCGGGCAGGGGACCCGGGGCTGCTTCCCTCCTCTCTTCGCAGCGCATTCTCACTCCAAGTGTCAGAGAGACCAGCCAGAAAAGACACTCGTGCCAGGAAAAGGGCTCTGTATGTAATGACACCCAAACGCCAGACTCGCTGCCGGAGACGATGGTGGCTCATGGAGACCCTATCGGCCAGGGCAGCACCACCCGGGTGCGTCTCTGAGACTGTAGCTCTTGCCCCTTCTTTCTCTCACCGAGCGCAGGTGGTTTCAAACTGCTAACCTTTTGGATCGCAGCCCAATGCCCAACCGCTTCGTGCGAGAGGCCTAGCACACGCTTTAGAGCTTTGGGGAAACCTGGAGCGACTTCTGTCCTCCGCCGTGCAGTGTGGTTCCCGGAAGGAGACTCGGGGAGGGAGGGCTGCTTAAGCTTTAGGCCCTCCACACCTTTGCACCGCGCCAGCCCTGTGCGAACCCCTGAAGTCATAGAGTGCTGGACGGCTTGATGTCGGCTTCCATTCTGCTCACTGCACATGCAGAAACCTTTGCTTGTGGCTAGTTTTGCTGAAACCCCACGTTCAGTTATGCAACTCCACATAGGGGCGGGTCTCGAACCACAATTTCAGAAGCCTGGAGCTAGGACATATTGCTTTTCTTGTTCAAAGCAGAGGAAGGGCGTAAGTGGGCTCTCAGGTGTCCTCAGAGGGTCCAGGATACAAGGACGACTGATAGAGCACAGGAACACCGGCACACAGGAGCCACTCTGTGGAGTAGTGACCACGGAACTTAGAATGTCGGTGCCCATCTGAAGTACAAGAGAATGGTGAGCATGCCTCCTTCCCCGGGGACTGGAAGCATCACATAACCCCTTGAAGGGCATATGCACAAAGCAGATGTCTAGGCTCCCAGCCTCGGTGCACCTCAGTTGACCTCCAGAGAGTCTACAAGACTCCTGAATTGCATTAACAAAATCCCAGTGAACCCCCATTCTCCCTCACAAATCCAGCTAGACCAGAGCATGCACACGGGTACAGATCGGAGCTGGAAACACAGGGAATCCAGGACAGAGAAACCCCTCAGGACCAGTAGTGAGAGTAGCCATACCAGGAGGGGAAGGGGAAGGTGGGGGAGAAAGGGGGAACCACTCACAAGGATTTATATCTAAATCCCAATAAAATGATTTTTTTTAATTCCATGAGATAGTTCTTCGCCTCACTAGTGTGTGTAGCATAGCCTGGAAGAAACGGGTTTACCTTCTCACCACGGGGAGAGTGGGACAGGATCCCATGTCAACAACAATGCACAGTGCACTCTGGCCGTGGAGACGCCACACGTGAGACTCAGCAGTGCGTGGGGAACAACTGGATCTTGGGCGTGGACGCTGGGAAGTAGTGAGGAAAAGGTGGAAGTCTGTTACCTGTGGTCAGTCCATTTGAGTGGGCAGGTGACGGCACTGAGAGCATCTAAGTAACGCGCACCCCTCTTCAGTTAGTGGGTGCCCCTGAGCTGTGGTACCTATTAGAAGCAGCCTCAATGCCGTGATTGGCCGTCTTTAGAACACCGCTGCGTGCCCTCCTCATGCCATTGGGAGGTGTGAGCGAGATGCTGTGTGTAGAATGCCAACTGGACATACCATGTGTCTGACTGCTTAGCCGATAGCCTCATTGTTGGGTGATTTAAGAAAATGAACCGGTTTATTGACATATAGTTCACGTAGACCGTTCATTGGTGTAAACATATTAAAAAGAGCTGTACAATCATCAACACAAGTTTTTGAACATTTTCTTATTTTCTGAACTCATTATTACATGTCCCCATTCATCCTCAACCACCTCTGCCATACCCCCAAGAAACCATTAATCCAGTTAATGTCTCTCTAGATTTACCTATTTTGGATTTCATATAATGAAAAACATACAAAAATTAAAATTCACTGTTGGATAAATTTGTTTGACTGCTCTCAATATCCACATACCAAGGATTAATGCCATCATCGGGGAATTAGGGAAGGTCTTGAGAAATATGCTTTACAGTGCCAAGCATGCATGTGCTGTGTGTGTGTGTGCAAACCAGTCCTGACTCACACAGACTGCGCAGTCGCCCATGTGAAGTAATTGAGGAGAGCGCGAATATACCTTCCCCATCACGTCTCATGAAATTTCCAATTTCATCATTAATTTTTCCAAGTGAAGATCAGAAATCTCTCCATGAAAATTCAAATAGCCCTGATAAAACCTACAACTTGGGTGACTCTCACGAACATCTCTCTAAGTGAAAGAAGCCAGCCACAGCAAACACATATGATCCCATGATCCCTTTCACATGCAAATCCACAATGAGGAACTCCATAGAAACGGTCATGGCATAGTGGGTGCTTAGGGTTGGTGGGTGGGAGTGAGGACAGGGGAATGATGGGGTCCGGCTTTCTTATGGGGAGATGAAAATAGTCTACAATTGAGTGTGATCTTGGTTACCCATTTCTGTGACTATACTAAAAGCCATTGAATTGTAGACTGAAGAGGTGAATTTTATGATATGTGAATTATATCTCAATAATGCTGTAGTAAAACACTCCGAATATCCTTGAGAGAGGAAACTCATTAGGCTGCTGCCGATCCATGGAGACTATGTTTGGGACTCCTTTCTGTCTCACATCCGATGCTTGAGGCGAGTTCTGTGAGGGAATTGTGGTTCTTTGCTAACAGTCTGCTCTAAGTGGAGCCAGGTTGTGGGTAGAGGTCTGTGACTCCCTGACCGGAATTCCCATTCTTTGGAAATGTGATCCGAAATTTCTTGAGATCTACACAGTCAACTGCATTTGCATAGTCAATAAAACACAGGTAACCATCTTTCTGTTACAGCTTTCAAGTCACCATCCACCTGACATCAGCAGTGATATCGCTCATCCCCCTCCTCTCCTGAGTCCACCTTAACTTTCTGGCTGCTCTCTGTGGATGCCCTGCTGCAATTGGTCCTGAATGATCTTCAGCAAGGCTTTAGGTGCGTATACTATGAAAATCATTGCTCAGTACATTCTGCCTTCTTTGGGCTGGGTACATTTCTTTGGAATGAGTGCAAATATGAATCTCTGCCAGTTGATGGGCCAGCCAGTTATTTTCCAAATTTCTTGATGTAAATGAGTCAGCACTTTCCCGCGTTGCATCTATTTGTTGAACCATCACAATTCCTGGAGGCTCCTTTTCATCAATGCCTTTGATGACCTTGGGATTCTTCACTACAATTAGATTGGTTCTTCCTCATATGTTACCTCCTTGTCACCGGTTGACTGTGTCCTCTAAATTATAACTCGGTTGCACCGTGATTCTCAGTAATGATTCCCTCATGATTTGATAAGTCAGTCTGTTGCAAGAGGATTAAGAATGGGAACCAACACTGAATTCTGCCATAACTTAGATGTATCTGATATTTGTGTCCTTCTGTGAGTCTTGCCTATAACATTGGGGTGGATATGGGGTGGGGGTTGCCTACTGGTGATTTGGCTCCCCTTCTTTTGGTCTATATTCAAACCATACTCACTGCCATTTAGTCAGCGCTGACTCATCATGGCCCCTGTGGGTTCTGAGACTGTAACTATTTACCAGAGTGGAAAGTCCAGTCTTTCTCCCACAGAGCTGCTGCTGGTTTCAAACTGCCGACCGTGTGGACCAAGCATGACACTACTGAGCTCCCTCCCACTGTTGGAAAGAGCTCTCTTTTCTCCCTCATTATTTATGCGCTTGTTTGTATCGGTGCGGTTATTTATTTTATTTATGGACTTTGAGAGCTTGTTTGGAGATTTTAACAGGGGATCCTAGCTACTTGTTACCCTTGACCCAAGGACAGTCCCCCTGATAGCAGGGAAGGCTGTCCTCGTCAACTGAGGGCACAACTTCAGGAGGGATGCCCGTGGAGCAGGGAGGGAGGCAGGGACCACCCGCCGAGCCAGCAAGACCAGTCAACCCTGGCGATCAATGGGGTGACAGATGTCACAGCTAGATTACCCACACATCCTTATTATATGTATGAATAGCTATTCGATTCCGGGTTAAAATCCAATACTATCATTCTTCATTGTGCTATTCCAATTGTTTCACCTGATCACTAGGTGCTTTTCTGAGTTGATTCCTGAATTTTTTGTGTGTGCGCATTCTCGTACTTCCTGGCCCCACAAGATAGGACGAGTTTACTTTGAATTTTCTCTGCCCAGCTTTCCAAGGGAATAAGAGAGAGGGGGTGGGGAAGGAGGGAGAGAGAGAGAGTGTCTGGTTGCAGTAGACTGACACAGTGGCTGCAACAAGGGACTCGCATGTAGCAAACTGGGGATGGCCATGCCTGGGCAACGCTGTGTCCTGTCGGCACAGAGTGGCTGAATCAGAGCTGACTGACCTTAGCAACAAGCAGCTTTGGAGCCAGCCACTTTTCCAAAAAGTTCTCGTGCCTTTTATGGGACATAGAGGCCAACATCTCAATTATAGGGGTGCTGGCTCTTCCTGGGGTGCCATTGTTTCCAGTCCTCAAAGCAAACAGAACAAAGCAGTATGTGTTTGCATACTAACCGACGTGTATCTACCTACCTACCTAACTAGAAAAGTATGTGTTTACTATATCCGTACCTAAGATTCTAAAGCAATGCAGAGTTCACTTCATGCGTTTCCTTATCTGTAATACCTTCCTGCAACAATGAAAACCTTGACTCTCCTGATCTACAATGTATTTCCCTCTTTGTTCGGTTTCAGAACTACTAGCACTTACATCTTTGAGAAACATTTTTGACGATTAGACAGAAGCATTGACGTGTGGTTCTTTCTCGCCTCAGCTCGACAGCATCCAGTCATGATACTACTGCCCGCAGGGTTTCTATATTTTCTTCCCTGCCCTCTTCCTTTGACACACAGTTAGGTTCATTTGTTAGGGTTTGTATTTCATCTGGGGTTTCTGACACATTCCGGTTGCTTTGAATTATTTATTGTGTGGCATGTGAAACATTACTACATCCAAAGTAAGAGCTACCCAGAAGGCTAAACTCAGAGAAGTCTAACTCCTTCCTCATCCCTGCCTCCCCTCTCCTCTCTCTGGCCTTTTCCAAGGTGCCCCCTATGGAGAGCCAATCTCTTTCACCTCCAATTTATTCTTCCTATAGTTCTTTGGCATAAATGAGCAGACTCATATTTCCTTATATCTTGTTCTTTTGAACATGAAATGTAGAATATTATATACTCTTTGGCCTTTAAAAATTTTTTCCACTTACTAGTCAGACATAAGATCATCAGATTTCTTAAAGTGGAGCTTGAGTCTCAGAAACGGGATGCATGCTGGTAGAGCATGAGAGAAGGAGGAGGCTAGTGGATGGCGTGGTCCTTGCTCTCAAAGAGCCTGCGAGAAGAGTCACATCTTCCGTATCTCCTGGGACAAAAAACCGCATAGAGTGACAACTTTGTCAAAGAAACCCCAGGTGGAAGGAGGCCAAAGCAATAATGATACAGGACAGTCAGACGTGTCTAGACTCGGCCCGCTGTCCAGTTGCAATGGCTCGAGCTGCTGGCTGGCTGAGGGCCGGTTGTCCCTTTGCTCTCCCTAACCCGCTCCCTCTGTTGAAATCCTTAGAGGCCTCAGTGGTGGGGGATAGCAACGGCTAATGCCTCTGACTGCTGACCAAGAGGTTAGAGGGTCAAGTCTGCCCAGAGTATTTGTGGAAGTAAGGTCTGGCAATCTTATTTCGAATGGAATCTCGACACTACGTAGAAGGGGCCGTTCTAAATCTGAAAGCATGGATTTGTGCTGATGCGTGGGGTCTCCATGGGTGGGACTGACTCAACAGCAGCTGGTTCTCTTCAGGGTCCGCGCCTCCAGACCTCCGTGTGCTCGCAAGTGACTGCGGGGCAGGTGCTGGGGTGGGGTTGTTCAAAGGCCAATTCGGGCTTCTGTAGGTCTGAGATTCTCCCTTGGATTTCTGTGGATTTCAATGCCGAGGGTGTACCCCGTCTGTGTCCTAAATTCCAAATAACCTGTTCTGCGGCTGCGGAAGGGGTACACTTGCCTGCACTAGGAAAAGGGGAAAACCAAAGGCAAGAAAAGAATCATCTCCAAGAAGAGCCCACTCATAACTCCAGCCGTTGCTTTCTCCTGTTTATCAAACTGTCTAGAATCCTGAGGCCGTGATAAGCCTATCGACATTGAAATACGTTTTCTGATGCATGTGATTCACGAGGCAGTCAAAGCTCGGCACTCACTTGAAGGCAGGTCCTAACCCTTGGCCGGGACCTGCTGTGTGGGGGAGGAGATGCCGGTCTCGGCCGGGCTTCTCGGATGTGCACGATGCTGAATTGCAGTCAGAATCACTTTCATTCTGTCTCTGGGGGGTTCATCGGACAGCGGCCTCCTTCCTGTTAGGGGTCAGTGTGTACCAGAGCACTGACTCTTCAAAACGGCCCGTAACCCAGCGAGGTCTCCGGAATTGAGCTGCCTTCTCGTTCACACATACGGCAAAGACTGTGGGCACGTCGCAGAGGGACATTTAGAGCAGCATCCCCGTCCCAGCGGCGCGGCCCTGCGTCAGTAAGTGCAGGTCGCACAGGTGAGTTCCGGGCTCAGTGCTAACGCTGAAGGTTTAGCAGGCGCGTTCTATGGCACGCTTGTACAGAAACCAGACATGAACTCACGTGTTCCTGCGGGGAGGAAGTATTTCAAAGGGTCAGTAGTAGCTCTTCTCCAAAGAAGATATCTAGGGGCTCGGAGCCTACAGTCGCTAATGAATGTGTGACTTGACTTGACCTTGTTTTAGAAACCAGTGGGTTTTCTTGTTTTGTATTTTTCAGAAAGGACTATATTGTCCAACGGCTGTATCCCATCGAGCTTTGGAATCAGGGCATTTGGGTTTTCCCCTGGTGCCCTCCCCCTCTGAGCACATCTGATCATCTAGCTCCGCAGCACTCACACCGCCGCCTCGGGGGTCTTCAGGCGGTTATGCTATTGAGAGCAGTTGTCTCCACAAGGCCTCAGTGTGGCCTCCTCTGTGGGCCTGAGCTCTGGGCTGCAGCCGCCCCCCCTGCCCCAAACACACACACTGAGCCTCTGCTTTTACTGGTCTTTCATCTGAGGTGCTCAACCCACCCACTCCACTCTACCCCAAATACTTGTCTACTGAAACCCGGAATATCTCGCAAAACTCACCCTTTCTCCATCAAATCTTTCTTCTTGATCCCAAGAAAGAAATGACCTATCATTCAATTAAACCTCACGTGGTGCCCCAGATCTGTATGGAGCTCCTCACCACCACCCTGTAAGTAGGGGTCGGTTTGGAAATGGGGTGTTTCTTTTTGTGATGTTAATGAAGGCGCCCCAGTGCAGGTGGATCCTAAACCCAATCCCTTCTTATTTATAAAAAGAACAGAATTAACACAGACACATACATGGGGTTGGTGGGTAGAGGCAGACAGACGGCAGAGGCAGGCACAGCTTACCAGCTCAGAAACACCAAAATTGCTAACAAACAGTTACTATATGCTGAAATAGACAAGGAAGGGTTTTCTCTGGACCTGGCACCCTGAATTTGGACTTCCGGCCTCCTGGACTGGGAGAGGAAATAAAAATCTGTTCTTCAAAGTTTCTTTCTTTTTTTCTTCTTTTTTTAACAGCAGAGTGTGGTCAAACCCACGTTCACTGTTGTTGAGTCAATGCTGACTCCCAGCCACCTGTAGGACAGGGGAGAACCGCCCTGTGAGCTTTCAAGACGGTACCCGTTTGTGGCGGTAGAAAGCCCGTCTTTCTCCCATGAAGCAACTGGTAGTTTGGAACCTCTGACCTTTTGGTTAGCAGCCCAACATGTAAGCACTATGCCACAGGGCAGCATGAGGTACAAACCCTATTAACACGTGACACACAGCTTGTGACCCCACACCCTGCCTGGTAGCTTCTGTCAGTGGGTGGGGCCATGACAATGTATAGGGACTGTCATTGGCTTGTGTCCCTAGTAGACTGCCCATTTAATGGCTGCAGTGGGCCTTCCAGATCACTCTCTCCCCCCTTTCCGTGGACATCTGTGTTCAAGGGGGCCTCCTCTGTCAGCGTGGGTCCTTGAGTGACAATGGTGAGCAGGGGCGCAGTGGACATGTCGCGTGAGTGGGAAATAAGGCTTGATGTGTGAGGTCATTGAGTTTTGGAGGCTGTTGCCGCAGCAAAGACTGGTAGGCTGAAAGATCCGTGCAGGAAGCAATGTTACTTTTGGCTTTGAAATTTCTGTGACACTTCCCACAGCAGTGACTGGCATGGACGTGACAGGAGCTCAGAAATTATTTATGGTTTTAAATTGAACTGATCATGTTCGGTGTGAAAGAAGGTAGGCATGTCCCTGAGCAGGCAGGCAGTGTTGCCTAATGGTTAAGGGCAGGCACGTGAGAGTCAGACAGCCACTTCTGTGTCATGATTGGCCTAGTGGCTCACACTCTCTAAGCTCCAGTGTCCTCACTCAGGAAGGAGACAAGAACATAGCCGTCATTGCAGGGTTCTGGAAGAGATGGAATAAAATAATGCATGGGAGCCCTGCAAGCAGTCAATACTCCCATCACTCCTGGATTAATGGGGGTTCAGGAGACCTGCCACCACCACACGGCATGGCAGCCACCGCCTCTCCATCAGTGGTGGCTTGCATGTTGCCGTGATGCTGACCAGGTTCCAGGGAAGCTGCCTCCTAAGAGGGAGTAGGAAGAAAGGCCTGGCAAACCCCTTTCAGTCAACGAACACCTTTGAGATCACAGCAGTTAGATCTGCAACCCATCAGGGGGCTGGCACAGACAGGGCATGATCTGTTGTACCTGGGGGCCACTGTAAGTCAGACGCCAACTCCACAACAGCTGAAAGAACCCTGATTAGTGCTCATGGGGTTTGTCTCCCAATGCTACTGTGTTGCTGTGACTTAACGACAGAGCTGAGCAATGATGACTGTCAATCAAGTCACGTTAGGACTGGGGTGGTCCGAATGTGTGCAGGTGGGCTCTCCTCACGTCCACTGACTTTGGGCTCTTCAGACCTGGAGGGCAGCTGGACCCGCAAAGCTGGCGGAGCCCTTCCTGGGGGCCCCTGTGGGGTCTTTAACCTCCTCCACTCTCAGGCACCACACACAAACCCATGCAGGAGATGTGTGCTGCCATCGAGACTGAGCATAAGCTAATGCCACCAGCAGGGGAAATAATAAACAGATGCATTAATTAAGGCTAATTAGCCTTCTATTTTTATCCCTAGTCATTTCTTATTGCCAACGAAGTCATTATCCTCAATGGTGTCTTCACAGGAAGATATTAAACTTGAGTTTCTGTAGGTGGGCTACATTTTACACGCCGTGCGTTTTCATCAGGCTCCTAGATAAGCCTTTCAGTCTATGGCTACCTGCAATCAAGCGCAAGCTTCGCTTAAGCGACCACATGGGTGGCCTTCTTAATTAAAGACTAAACAGTTCAAAACGCTGTCTCTGCATTGATTCCACTAGTGATGCGTTGAGCCCTGACCTTAAGGAGCTTATGCTTTAGAAAGGGGGTGGGTGTATATATGGCTGGCTCAGTAGCTTGAAGAATTCTGGCAGGCATGGAAGGGGCTTCTAGAAGATTCCATGGAGTTCTGTGCCTGGCCCAGCTGAATATTGGCTTGACCAAACACCAAGAAGAAATGCTTGCCTAGGTCACAGATCAGTGGGAGAAATAGCTCCTTTCCAGGTGACCGAAACGGCCAACAGATTGAGACACAGCTGGAACCATATTGAGGCCATGCTAATAAAAGAAATGGCAAGTCCTGCACTTGGGTACCATGAATCCGTCACACACACAGACCTCTCCACAACAGCTCGGCCAGAGGACTTGAGGCCTTTAGTGAGCTGTAAGCTCCATGTACTCTAACCAGGCAGTCCTGGATAATATTGTCTCGTTCCAAAGGAGGCCTCAGTTGAAAAGAAAAATGAGGGTAGAGAGGGGAAGGTAAGGTGGTGAAAAAGGAAACATTGAGGGTCTAGTGGTGGAATATTCAACTTCCATGCAGGGGCTCAGATTCAATTGCTGGCTTTCATTCATGTGTCAGTTTCTATGATGCTGAACAGGTACCAGTGGGACTTCCTGACTAAGACAGACTAGGAAGGAAAGCCTGGTGATCTACTTCCACACACCGGCTAAGGGAAGCTCCAGAGATCACTCCTGTTGAGCCTAAGTCAGTCATGAAGATGGCACAGGGCCAAGCAGTGGTTCATTCTTTGTCCCTGGAGCCACCCAGAGTCAGGGGCCAAGTCCATGACAGCCAGCAAGAACACAACCAACAAGTGACCATCCGAAAGGATGCATCAATAATTATAATAAAAGATAACTCGAAACACTGCAAGACATGACCACAACTGGAGAACATTAGGCTCAGCAAACTTGGTCAGTCTTACAAAGCTTCACACGTCATATCACCGTGGTTATAAAGGAAAACAAGGAAGATACATGGTTTATACACCAATAGACAAGACTTTGAAGGTTAAGGAGAGGTCAGTGACCGGGGAGGGAAGAAGAGGAGGGGAGGACAGGGTGGAAGAGCGGACAAAAAAGAGGAGGATTTCACGTACACCAAAAAAATTTAACAATAAATCAAATAAAAATTGCTTCATGGGAAAAAACTCCAAAACAGCAACAACCCCAAACCTCCAGATTCCCTTTACCCATATCTAAACATTGGTCTGAGTGGCTTTTATAAATAAAAATAAATAAATTAGCCATCTGAAAAGAGAAATGTTTAAACAGAATTAAAAGATGGCAGGAGTCTGGCAGTTTTGTCCAAGGAATGGAAGAGAGTGAAGTTAAAAACGGACCCCTTGGGTGCTGTCTGTCCCAGAGGGTGGGTGTCCGCCCAGCCTAAGGGGCATCTCATCACGAGCACCGCCCACCAAGGTGCAGGCGTCAGAGAGGGGTACGCTCCTTCTCACTGAAGCGCCTCTGCTAAGGAGCATGAGAACCCCAGGGCTTCATCTGGACCCACACTCTCCTGGCTTTGCCCAGTCTGGTGCCAGATTTGGGAATCAGGCAGATAGCTGCTGTCGATTCCAAATCACGGAGACCTTCTGAACGTTGCCCCATTCAGTGTGCTCTGCCTGACAGTCAGCATGTTTGAGACTCCCCCGGTGGGCACGGGTCATTCTTTGACCCTCTACTTCCTCAAAGCCTTGTCCTCCCTCATGACTGGACCTTCTTGGGGATGGAAGGGAAGCCAGTTGGATGATGTCCTATTGTGTTCCATCGGGAAGTCATTGATTAATTGTCAGCAGTGGACCGCCAGGCCTTTCTTCTGAGTCTGTCTCTGACAGCTCTGCCGAAATCTGCCGACTCTGGGGGACGCTGATGGTATAGGAAATACCAGTGCCGTGGCTTGAGCATCATAGCAACATGGACGCCACCTCAGGATGCCAACTGACGGATGAAGGTCCCCCTCCCTCATGAACCCTTGATAATTTATAAATTATTGTTTTTCATGTCTTACAATGACTGATGGCTCCCTTACCTACTTTTCCATCTCCCTGAGAGGGGGTTATATGCAGATCATGTGATCGGTTCCCTCTTTCTCCTCACACCTTCCCCTCCTCCTGGTATCACTACTCTCATTATTGCTCCTGAGAGAGTTATCTCTTCTGGATTGCCAGCTCTTCTCTGTACCCGTGTGCATGCTCTGGTCTAGCTGGATTTGTAAGGTAGAATTGGAGTCACGATAGTGGGGGGGGGGGCGGGGGAGGAGGAAGCATTAAAGAACTAGAGGAAAGCTGTATGTTTCATCGGTGCTGAACTGCGCTCTGACCGACTCATGTCTTGCTTGAGACCCTTCTGTGAGGGGGTGTCCAATTGTCTACAGATGGACTTTGGGTCTCCACTCTGCACTCAGGACTACTTTCTTGTTCATTACACGAGGACCCTTTTGATTTTATAAATGAAGGCGTGGGAAGAAAGGATGGACTATACTGTTGCCCTGCAACCACTTGGGGCGTCAAACAGTTATTCTAGAAAACAGTCAGGTTCTCCGTGTGTAAAAGTATCTGCTTCTCTTGCCCCATTTACAACGCAGACCCTGCCCTGCGGGTTGCCATTGACAACAGGTGCTGGTGGCTTGACCACTGCCAGAGACCATGCCCACTGCCTTCCTCATTGCTCAGGCGACTGGACAGCACGGTGAAGTTGAAATCCAAACGCAGAGGACATTTCTGTGACTCTTCTTCCATCCCTCCGCCGCCCTGCCCTGCCTCACTCCCCCCCCCCACCTAATAGATGCTCTGTTGAGTAGTGTGTTTCATGCTGTGACAGTTCATTCCTGCACTTGTGACAGGACCACCGGCTGATTTCACTCTGCTCAATTAGGAGAAAATGCATATTTTAATCTGCCCTACGGGGAGGTAACACTGCTCAGTGGCCTTGGCAAACTGGCCGTTTAACTGTTTCCGTGGGCGAGGCGGCCTCTCCAGCCTGTCATGCTGCTGCCAGCAGCAGCCCGCTTTATTCCTGCGGTGTTGCCAGCACTGCCCAGGCGTCAGAGCATAAACAACGGAAGGCCACTCTGTCATGCGCCACCGTGCTGCGGCTCAGCCCTCGGGCAGCCGCGCGGCCATCCTGGCTGCTGGCAATTAGCACAGTGCCATGGAGTGGAAGTGCCATTCACGCGGCTCTTCCTTGGCCTGGGAGTGTGGCGAGCCCTGGGGTGGGATTGGGTGAGGGGGGGAAGGTAACCCTGCTCATGGCATTTCTGCCACCAGGACCAGGGTAGAATTTGGGACCTACCAGGGAAGAGCCCTGGCACCACAGTGGCTATGTGTTGGGCCGCTAACCTCAAGGTCATCTGTTCAAAGTCATCAGCTGCTCCGCAGGAGAAAGATGAGGCTATGTACTCCTGTAAACTCACTGCCATTGAGTGGATGCTGATTCATAACAACCCCGCAGCACAGGACAGGGTAGACCTGCCCCGGTGGACCTGGGACACTGTAACTCTCTATGGGAGTAGAAAGCCCGGTCTTTCTCCCAAGGAGTGGCTGGTGCTTTCAATTGCTGACCTTGTAGTCAGCAGCCCAAGGCGTAAGCATTATGCCGCCAGAGTTAAAGTACTTGGGGCGGTTCTACCCTGCCTTCCTTAGGGGTTCTCTGAGTCAGAATAACTTGGTGGATGGCAGTTGTGTTGGAGGGAGAGAGAAATATGGGGCTTTCTACTCCTGTGCAGAGCTGCAGTCCTGGAGGCTCACAGGGGCATTTCTCGGCTGCCCTGTGGGGTCATGGTGAGTCAGAGTCTGCGCCATGGCAGCGAGTTTGGTTTGGGGTTTTGTGTTGGAGTTGGAGCCGGAGGGACGGTGCGGGAAATCCCACAGCTCAGCTCGGATGTGGCGACTCCTCCACTTGGCCATCCGTACGCCCTGACTTCCGCTGCCCATGACCGCCCGCAGGAGAGCCCCCTCTCTGTCTGGTCATTCAACGTGCAGGGTATTTCTTCGCTTCCTCTTCCCTCCAGCCTTGGCTTCTTTAGTTCCCATGCGTCCATGGGCTCAGGTCCGGTGGGTCCAGGATGTGGGAGTCACAGGAGGGGGCAGGGCGCTCTCTCACACTCTCTCTCTCTTACTCTCTCCAGTGGAAGTCCTTAAGTTGGTGCTTTCAAGATTTGGATTGATCTGGAAGGTGGACTTGGAACACCTGCCAGAGGATTTAAGTCACCGTTTTCTCGGTTTTCAAATGGGAAGTCTAACAGTCCCAGTCTCGTAGACTTCCACTGAGGAGGAGACACACTTTGCCCCCAGAGGCCTCTGGTTCATCAGCCTCCCTACTCCCAGGAAGCAATGCCAAGGGCACCCATGCCCGTGGTCTTCAGAACCAAGCAGCTAGTGGCCTTTGGAGGGATTCTGACTCTGTGGCGACCCCTGGCGTATCATGGTAGAACTGACCCCTGGCGTATCACGGTAGAACTGTGCTCTCCAGGGCTTTAATGCCTCATTTTTTAGAAGTTCATCACCAGGCCTTTCTTCCGAGGCATCTCCGAATACACACACACCAAAACCTTTGGGTTGTTACGTTGAATACATAAATGGGTTAGCCCTCTCTAGGATGCCATCTACTTGGGACCCCATGGTCATTCCTGTCACCCCTGCTTGGGTCCCTGGAGCACTGAGCACAGTGCCGGCCTGGAGACAGACAAGGGCAACAGCAGCTTCCTTATCACCCAAATCTCAAAGAGGTCCAGGCTGGGTGCTAGGAAGGCTGATCCCACGGCAAGCCAAAGCGGAGCACCCTGAGGACAGCTGAGATCGCCACGGAGTTGTCTTTTTCTTTCAACTTTTTTTTGACATGCAGTGCACATAGCATGCAGTTCAATGGTTGTTTAAATGTATTGTAGAGAGGTGTGTGATCATCACCACCATCAAGTTTACATTTCCTTTATTCTTGTACACATTCGTATTAGCTCCCCATTACCTCAACCTCCCCTGCTACAATCCCAAGGAACTAGTTATTGTCTCTCTAGATTCACCTATGCAGCCCCGGTGGTGGGTGGCTACTCCTGAGGCTGCTAGCCACAAGGTCACCGGCCGCTCCTGCAGAGAAAGAGGCTTGCTATGCCCAGAAAGCGTTGCAGTGTTGGAAACTTGCATGGGGCTGTGCCGCCGCCCTGTCCTCAAGGGTTCAGAATGGACGTGGTGGTAGTTAGTTGGTTTGGATTTCATAAAAAGAAAATCATGCAAAAATCAAAACAAAAAACCAACAAGGACAACAAAGTAAAACAGGAAAAACCTCAATCCAAGTGAATATAGAAGATAATAGAAACCAGAAGACATTAAAAATGGGTCAGAAAGGAGGAAAACAAAGGATGCTCTGTTCATTCCTGGGCCAACCGCATCTGCAGGAACCCACTTTCCAAGGGACTCCGTCTGGGGCGAGACGGTCACCTCCCTGGTTCACCATCTGAGGGAGTTCAGCTCCAGGGTTCGCCTCCAGGAGCCATTTCCCTGTGTTTAAGTTCAGCGGCACTGAGCTTACACGGATTTCCAGTGTCCTTGCTCATGTAGTCAGTGTGCCTTCAAACTCTGCAGCCGACAGTCCAGGGTCAGCTTCCAACGGCCTCCTGGACCTGGACGCAGATGCGCCAGGCTTCTGTCTATGGAGCCGAAGCCACTAAACCCTTATGTGAACTTGCCTGAGGACCATGGCCAGACAGGGTGAGGGGCCGGCCAGCCGTAAATCCAGTGCATGTCCCTTTTCCGACACTTTTACACAGCCTGTGACTTGGTGCTTCAAGGTCTCTTCATTAAATCACGGGGTTTGGGTGGGGCCAGTGCCAGCCCCCTAATCCAGGGGTATTTTTTCTAAGAAGATCACAGACAAGCTGGCCCATCATCCCACCTCGCTTCCCATCCTGCCCCCCCCCTCCCGTTCTCAGAGCAGCTGCTGACCCTGCGGTTAGCAGCCCACCCAATGTGCATCCCACCAAAGCACCCGGGCTCTGGGTAGGGGTTCCCAGACCCGAACCTCAGACTCACCATCACAGAGTCTATGCCGACTCATAGGACCCTATAGGGCGGGGTAGAAGAGTCCCTGTGAGTTCCCAAGACTGTAACTCTTTACGGGAGTCGAAAGCCCCATCTTTCTCCCTCCGAGAGACTGGTGGTTTTGAACTGCTGACCTTTTATATCTCAGCCCAGAGTGTAACCATGATAACCCCAGGGCACCTATAGAGGTTCCTGGGCTCCATGACCAACATTTCTATAAATGGTGTTAGTGGGAAGCCCCACTAAACGGGCTCTGGGCCAGCTCACTTCCTGTCCCCTTGCCCATTGTGCGGTTTCTTCTATACCGTGAGGGTACAAACACCCCTGGCTTGGTTGCTCACTGAAAGGTGGGCGAGTGCACGGAGAAGTACCTTGCCAAAAAGGCATGGTGAGCTCCTTGTGAAAAATCGGCATGAGGTAGGATTGACTTGACAGGGATAGTTCATGATTCAGTGTGTGTATGGGGGGTGGGGGTGGGAATGGGGACGTGGGGGTGGGGGAGGGAAGCGCACCCCCTAGAAATGAGAGGAAAGGAAGAAGGCCAGCTTCCTGGTCATGCAAACCGTGTAGTCACTCAGATGGAGCCTGTGCTCAGGAGGCCTTGTGCTTGGTTTTATGCCCTGTTGTTGATTTCTTAGGAGGCCTGATGGTGCAGTGGTTATGTGTTGGGCTGCTAACCTCAAGGTCATCAGTTCAAAACCAGCAGTCTCACCTTGGGAGAAAGAATGGGTTTTCTACTGCCATAAAGAGTTACAGCTTAGGAAACTCAATGTCCTATAGGGTCACTATGAGTTAGAATTGACTCAATGGCAGTGAAATAAAATTCTTATTACTGTTGGTTCTGTACTGGGCCCTACAACTTATGCAGCCGGTCCTGGAGCGGGGACACATGTATTGAGAACTGACTGTCTTCTGGAATGCTGATTGCATAGTGGATTTTGCATTGGGCTGCTAACCACAAGGTCAGCTGTTCAAACCTTCCAGCCGCTCCACAGGAGAAAGATGGAGGCTGGTTGCTCATGGAAGGACTGACGGCCTCAGAAACACAGAGGGAGCAGTTTACTCTGCTCAGAGGGTCCCAGTCGACCTGAGGGCAGGGGGTTGTTGGAGTCCTGCTTTCTGGGCCCGTTGCCCTGGAATGTTGCTGCGTATTCGAATCCCTTCTTGAGATCTTAACCATCTTGGCCCAGGCCACACACCGATGTCTTACGTCAGATTGTTGGGGGTGCGGTGGGGGTTAAGCCAGGCATCAGTAGTTCTTTTGGTTTTTTAATCATTTCATTGGGGGCTCGTACAACTCTTATCACAATCCATCCACCCATCCATGGTGTCGAGCACATTTGTATATATGTTGCCATCATCATTCCCAAAACATTTTCTTTCGACTTGAGCCCTTGGTGTCAGCTCCTCATTTCCCCCCTCCCTCATGAACCCTTGATCATTTATCAATTATTATTATTTTGTCAGTGTTACACTGTCCAACGCCTCCCTCACCCACTTTTCTGTTCATCAGTAGTTCTGAAGGGTCCCAGAGGAACACACTTCAAGTCTGGAAGTTGCACTCCAGGCAGATCCACCGTCGGAGTGATCATGACCCACATGGTCCTGATGGGGGACCCAGAGCAGTTGAATGGTTTGCTCAGACGCGCACACCCCGCCGTGGGCTTTTGACCGCACTGTCCGCTCTGTTTTCTTTCCTCGGCCACGCAACATAAGCTGGCCCCACCTGCAGCTAGCTGAAGGGCGGCCGTTCTGATTCCTGCTGGCTGCTGAACGAGATGGTTGGGTTTTCACCCCTTTCTCCTTATAGGGAACTATTTCCAGGCATTTCTTTGCATCTTGACAAGAGAAAGGGACCATTTTATGCAGTGTGGCCATATGGATTCTGGGCCTAACATGCGGGCAGTCTTCCAGAAACTTCCCGCGGCAGCCAGCCAAGTCACAGTCTTCTGGACTCATTTCTGCTCTGAGGGAGGAGACATTCTGATGGCTCCCCCAACCCCAGCCTCTCTCCCGCACTCTGCTGGGAAAGCCTCCTCCCTTAGGTGGCTGTCCTCAGGTCCTCCCAGCGCGTCCTGCACTTGTCCTTCAGGGGACGCTGGCCTTTCATCTTGGTTCTCCCGCCTGCAGGGACACGGTGTCCCCGGGAGGTCATCCTGCCCTTCTTCCTGTCCAGTTGCAAGCTGCCACGAGTCATGCTTTTAAAGTCACCTTTACTGTGAGGACTCAACCAACTTCTTCCCATCGCGCCCATTTTCGCAGCCTTTGAACAAGACTACCGCCTCGCCCCCCGCCCCTTCTTAATAGCCTCGTTCACATGTGCCTTCCTCTCTGTGTTCAGAAAACAAACGGCTGCTTCGTGCGCTTTTTGTGGATGCCCTCCTTAGAGCTGCCCTGCCCTCTGGCCTTCCACCTGGGCACAGAGAGAGAGTGACGTGTGGTGAAGGTAGGTCTCCCCCGTCAGCATTTCCAGAGTCGGGTACATTTCTAGCATCACGTTTGGCACCTTATCTCGGGTGCAATGAACGTTACACATCTTTGTGCCTCACTACAGTTGAGCCCAAATGTACCTTTTCCCTCTGCCGGCGGAAGCGTCTACAAGGTCAGGGCTGAGGGAAGCAGTGAGCATGGGTGGGGGTGTTATGCTCAGAGGTGGCTGGCTCGTTCTGAGCCCCTGGGGAGACGCAGGGGGCTGGAGGTCTGGGGTGTGATGATTCCCACAGGTGGCTTTAGTGCAAAGAACCAGCCAGCATTGCGTTCTGCCCTGACGCCCTGGTGTCTTATTAGAAATGCAGTAAATAGAATTGACCGCCACTTCAAAGAAACCCATCAGACTCTGATCTAAAGACTGTCGTTTCGGGAAAATAGCAGCAACTGACACTTTGCTGCCCCTGAGTTGGAAAATCAGTTTTAGAGCATCATAAACTTTTAATTGCATGGAGTCTGAAAACAGGTTGAGGCAGAAAGGGGTGCGGGGGGTGTGGGGAAGGAAGGCGAGGAGGGACCCCTCCCATTATGCTCTCAGTGCACGTCTGTGATTTCATTTTGCCCTCACAATGGCTTCCGGCCACTGCAGTTCTTTTATCTAGTGATGGAGGAGGAAACTGAGGCTCAGCAAGGAGAAATAAGTTGCCCAAGTTCAGCGGGCAGAAAGTTGTAGGGACTGGAATGGAACCAGCCCATTGGAATCCACTGCATGATTGGAATCCACTGTGAAATACATGCAGCAAGATGCTTCCTTGTCCCCACAATGACTGCCACCCAGGCAGGTCCAGGACCCAGGAGCTTGACCACGGCCGTACCAACCTCTCTTCCTCCATGCTTCATGCCCACACATGGCGCATGAAACAGCATGCTCACCGCTGCGAGGGAAAGGAAAATAGAAGGCACAGGCAGGTCAGCTAGCTTCTTTTCAAAAGGCATTCTGAAAGCTGTCACCTTCACCAGACACATTCAGGAAGCATGTTTTCCTACCCCAACACCACCTCCCACAGCCACATGTCTACATTTCTCTCTGCTGATCCTGCCTCCTTCTACCCCACACCCTGGCTCATACTTGGTATCTGCTATCACCGGACACATCTCGGAGCCCTGGTGGCATAGTGGTTACACACTGAGCTGCAAATCCCAAAGTCAGCAGTTTGAAGCCACCAACCGCTCCCTGAGGTAAAGACGAGGCTTTCTACTCTCGTAAAGAGTTACAATCTGAGAAACCCACAGGGGCAGTTCTACCCTGTCCTTATAGGGTCACCAGGAGTCGGCATGGACTTGATAGCAATGAGTTTGGCTTTGGTTTGGGGACGTCTTGCACATCTGGATTGCTGGCACTCCCCTTGCAGCATCTGTGTAGCATTGTCACCTGGGTGACATCTCCGGCCGGGCAGGCAGTGCAAGTACAAGATGCTGGGTCTGCATGGTGACAAGAGACCGTTTTAGAGGCACAGACTGGCTGAATTCAAGGCCCGTGTCTCCCTCCCCTGTACCCCATAATCTGGTGCTTGAGCATTTGGGGGATAACGGTGGTCCACAGCTCCTGGTCAGCGTTGTGAGTGTCATTGTGGGTTCACATAGGGCGTCCCTGGCGGGGGTCCTTTCAGAACAGCAGCCCTCCGGTGGCCGATGCTGTGGTGTTTCTCTGCAAGACTTTTCAGGGCACAGAAGCATTCCCTGTGACCTTCAGAGTTGAGACCCATAATCTTGGACTCTGCTCTGACTCAGGGTAACCTCGAATGTGCCAGAAGAACCACTGAGAACCATGGGGTTTTCAATGACCAATTTCCCAGAAGTCAACCATCATGTCCCCTTTTTCATCGTATCTCTGAGTGGATTTGAACTTCCAACCGCTTGGTTAGTAGCTGAGATCTTTAACCATTCACACCAACTGAGGAGTCCTCGGAGTTGACACGTTTCACAATCAATACCATTGAGATGGAAAACCATTCTGGTTGAGAAAACAACCAAGCCAATGTCCTTCCACAGCAGACTCACCGGAGTTGCTCAACTCTGGTTGTACCGACGGAGACGTAGGCGGAAAGCGCCAACCAAACCAGACGTTAGTGCTGCCCAACTGACTCCGGAGTGTGTGGAGAGCTTGCGGCTCAGAGTAGAACTCTCTCAGAGGGGTTCCGCGCCGGCACCTTCACAGAAGCAGACTCTGAGTTGCTGCTGGTCTCCCACCGGACTTTGGTGGTTAGCAGCGAAGGTCGTCTTAAGGAAGGTAAAACCCACGCTTCACTGTCACGGATTTGATGTGGCTCAGACCCACAGCAACCCCACAGCACAGGACGGAACTGCTCTCTCGGGCTTCCAAGGCTTGGAATCTTCATGGGGCAGCAAACAGCCTCATCTTTCTCCTTCAGAGAGCCTGGTGGGTTTAAACAGCCAACCTTGCCGTTAGCCTCTGAGCCAGCAGGGTTTCTAAGAAAGCCCAAGTCCCCACCATGGAATCAGTCTGGGTCTAACCGTGCCTGTGAGCTTCTGAGACGAACTCCTTAAGCGAGTGGAAAGCCTCATCATTCTCCAGCAGAACAGCCGGCGGGTTCAAATTGCTGACCTTGTGGGGGACAGCCCAACGAGTAGCCACCCCGTCACAGGGCTCTTGAGAGAGCCAAGTTGCACAAAGAGCCATTCTGAGACATGCCGTTTACAACATGGTGCATTGCAAGAAGAGAGACAGGACAAGCCGGCTCCCTCCAGCCTTCACACTCTCGGCTCGCTCACCGGTCCACACAGTGAGCTGGGCGCTCTGGGAGGACCGGCTGCGTCCTCCACTTCCCCTGACCACTTTGTGGTGGTGTCGGGGGTTCTGTGCTGGGCTGCTGACCGCACGGTCAGCCGTCCACACACCAGCTGTCTGCGGGGGAAGCTGAGGCTCCCGCATCCTGGGAGGAGTGACAGTCCTGGAAACCTACAGGGCAGTTCTATGCTACCTTATAGGCTCGCTCCGAGTTTAGTGTGATCTCCTTCCCCAGTCCCTCCCGGCTGCCGAATTAGGTGGCACCCTTGGGGCCATATTAAACGTCCTTCCACAGCATCTAGGGCCTGAGAGAAGGGGCTGGGCCAGAGGGTACGCCAGGTTCGGTTCTTTCCATTCTGTCTGCTTCTCAATGTTCCTGATGGTTCTTTGATGGAGGAAACCCTGATCAGCAGCAGCGCGGGTCTTCCCAGACTGCCATGCACAGGGGCTTCTGTGGGGACAGGATGTCCACTGTCCCTGGAGAACGCCATGGCCGCAGGCAGGGCCAGGCCACATGGCTTTGCTTTTTGCCCAGACATGGCACAGCACAGAGCAGGCACTTGCAAACAGCTCTCGGTCTCCTGGGGCTCCTGGCCTGAGTCAGAGGAGTGGCCCCGCAGAGGCACAGATGAACGTCCCTCGCCGTAGCTGCAGAGACCGAAAGGGGAGGGGACCGTGTGCAGTGAGGAAGGGGATGTAGTAGAGATGGAACTGAGAAGGGCTCAGCCTTCCTGGGCTTCTGGGTTTTCTGTGTAAACTGCCCAGAAACACCCGGTCGAGGCAGTGAACCAGGTACTCTCAGTCGTTGCAAAGATTTTGCTTTTCTTCAGCAGGCTGAGAACCAGACACACCCCTTCTCATTTGATCCTCACCTCATGGCCCGCAGGTGAAGACCCAGGAACTCACTGCCATCCAGTCAATGCCGACTCATAGAGACCCTATAGGGTAGGGTACAACTGCCCCCTGTGGGTTTCTGAGGAAGTACCTAGTTACGGAGTAGAAAGCCTAGTTTTTCTTCCGGAGCGGCTGGAGTTTCAAACTGCTGACCTTGTGGTTAGCAGCCCAACATGTAACCTCTGTGCCAACAGAACCTATTTACACACAGATCAAGAGAAAGGGTCTTGATCTTGCTCTGGACCCCACACCTCCCAGTTCGCACGCATCGTGGTGACACTTTGTGCTCTGTAGGCTAGTCGGGGCTGATTTTTTACAGGTGGATCACCTGGCTGTTCTTCGAAGGAGCCTTAATGCTGTGGTCCTGATCACAGAGTCAGAGAGGCGCAAACTTAGGACGTGAACCCGTCTCCCTGCTGCTAAAGCCCAGCGTGTCACCCTTGTCCGAGACACACAAAGCAGCCATGCTTTTGGGACTTCTGGCCTTTGGGGGAGGGAGGAGGGAGCTCTAAGTTCATTTTGGGCTGTAACTGCCAAACAAAACGCCTGGCCTGCTGTATTTCTTGCGCCCACCATTTAAGAGAGGTGTAACCAGTGTCCATGCAGAGAGTCCTGATCTCCCGGCAGGTCCGTGCCTGGGTGTGACGGCTGTCTTCTCAGGGTCTTTGCATCATTTCTCACAGCCAGGTTTATGAGTGCGTGGTCGAGACACCTGGCCAGAGCTTAATTTGACCCAGCACCCCAGAAGCGGGGAGCACCCCAACCCATGCCTCCCAGCCTGCCCTGCCTCCCGCGGCGGCGACACACGGATGAGTCTCATATATTCAGCCATTGTGTCGTGGAGCGCCCGGGCTGTGGCTGGCTCCATGCGATACGGTGGTGCTGTGCGGGGCACCTGTGCAGCTGAGCGCAGACTGTTCACCGTGGAGATGAAAAACAGACGCTGGAAGAGATTCAAGCACAATCCTCTTTTGTTAGCTGTTTTGTTTTTTTTAAGGAGCATGTGCCGGTAGTAACTTTTTTGTAAGATAATTGCAAGAAGCCTAGAGTATCCTTTAATTCTTCGGCTAAAATGTCCTGTACACAGCGAGGTAATGGGCTTTATGTTGCCCGTCACTGCCCAGGATTTCATAGGCTATTTGCGTTTCCTCCCTCCCCTCTGTTTTAACCTGGGGACCATTGGGAGATGAAAGAGGGAGCAGTGTGCTCTCAAAATAGAACACTTGTCACACATTCTCCTTTGCACCCGGCCGTCCTCTTACAGAATCCGTGCGTCCCGAGGACCGAGAGCTTAGCCCTGCCCACACTGTCCACCTGCCCTGAGTTCTAAAGAGCAGAGTGTGTGTTTGGCAAATGAGACCGGCGATCACCAGGAGGTTAGCTCCTAATTCAGGAAGGCCGTCTTCCAGGATGACGTCATGAAGACAAGACAAAACAACCCCCCAACCGGCTCATGGGGTTTGGGGGGAGAGGGAGCAACTTGGGAGTACACATTGCTTTCTAGGGTCAGGCCTGGCAGCATCGGGGTAAGCGTTGGGCTGCTCCCTGTCAGGCCAGCAGTTTGAAACCCCCAGCTGCTCTGCAGGAGGAGGGAGGGGCTTCCTGCTCTCATAAAGTTACAAAACCTCACAGGGGCAGTTCCACCCTGTCTCATAGGGTCCCTGGGTCGACATGGACTCAATGGCAGGGAGATTTTTTTGCTTTTTGTTTGTTTTTGTGTTTTCCAGAAGACATTGACTGAAAGCACACTAAGGAAGGGAGAAACCAGTAACACCAGTTACCTTGAACCCAAGCCCCCAAACCCAACCCCCTTGGCACTGAGTTGACTGACTCATAGCCCCCTGTAGGATAGAGTAGGAGTTCAGAGACTGTAGATCTTTACGGGAGCAGATAACCTCATCTTTCTCTCTCCAAGTGGCTGAGGGGCTTGAACTGTTGGCCTTACGTTGGCAGTTCAGGGCTCTACCCTCTGCACCACCAGGGCTCCCAGTTGCCATTGAGATGAACTCTATTCAACTCCTGGTGGCCCCATGTGTGACTGAAGAGGCTTTCCTACGGCTAAGTTTTCGGAAGCACTTCGCCAGCCTGTCTTCTGAGGCCCCTCTGGGGAAACACGGACCACCCACCTTTGGTTATCAGCTGAGGACGTGAGTGGTGTGCACCACCCAGGGACTCAAGGAAGGGCACAATGGCCTTGTTTTCTTGAGTGGTTCATTTCTGCCTCTATTTGTCCTTCTGATCAGAATTCAAACTACCCGCCTGAAGGACAACCCCGATTTCAGGTAACAGTGAAAGAACCAGGAAATTTAATATTCCAAAATATCATCCAGAAGGATCCCTGGTAGCATTGTGCGTACACACTGGGTTGCTAACAGTGAGGTCAGCAGTTCAAAACCACGAGAGGCTCCAAGGGAGAAAGAGGAGGCTGTCTGCCTCTGTGAACAGTTACAGTCTCCAAAGCTCACAGGTGTGGTTCTCCCCTGGTCCTTCGGGTCTATATGAGTCAGTATTGACTTGAGGGCCATGAGTTTGGTCTGGGTTATGGGGCTGCCATGAGTTGTAATTGACTTGATGGCAGTGAGGTTTTGTTGTTTTTTTGAGTATCACCCCAGCTGGCCAGGAGGTGTCTTGCCACTCTGCAAATTGGCCAGTTCCTGTTGTCTCCGGTCACAGCTTTTGTTAGGTCCCAAGAATGTCACAAGCAGGCCGCTCCTGTCTCGGTCATCAGCTCAGCCCTACCTAGCCTTCCCTAATCATTCAACCAGTTTCCTGGTAGTGCCAGGGCCTTGGCCAGCAGTGTGGTCCTGGGAGAGAAGAGGCAGCCCTGGACCAACTGAGGCTGGCCCACGGGAGGAGAGCTCAGTCCAAGGCCAGGTTCCCAGAGCTTCCCTCTGTAGACAGTGTGGGTCCCTTCTGATCCTCCTCCTTAAGCTAGACGCTTTCAAAACAAATTAGAGAACGTTTCTGAAAAGTCTTTTGTGACCAGTTTCCTCCATTCGTTCCCCTCAACAGCTCTTGGAATTAGTTACAAGTTCAATGTCTCCATTCAGTGCTTCAGGGAGAGACTCTTCCCCTTTGGTATGTGAGACCTGGGTTTGATCACAGCCCTAGGCCTGTTGGGTGAGGCCACAACCTGTGTGCCAGCCATGACTTGGGTGTCCTAGGACCTTGAACAGATTTCACTGGAGCGTTCAGACTGAGACAGACTAAGAAGAGAGGCCTGGAACCAACTTCTGAACATCAGCCAGTGCAAGCACTGTAGGTCGAGCGGGCGCCCCATGGCATCATGGGGCTGGCACAGGACTGGGCATCGTTTAATTCTATCATGCAACTCACAGCAGGTCACTGCAGCAACAAATCCCATGTCCTTCCAGAGAGGGGGGACCATCATGCCCGTTTTTCTGGGACTCTCGGGGGGTGTAGCATTGGGAACCCACTCAGACCTGGGGGAATTATGACAACCTGCCACCCCACCAGGAACTAGAGCCAGGACCCCAGGCTCCTTTTCTTTAGGGACCCTGGGGCTCACGTGTGAGTGACACCTTTGGGGAGGCAGTGTGTTCGAGCAGGCATGACACTTCCAGTGGAAGGCAGAGTGTCCTATGATGCTGTCAGCTTGCTTCTTAACCTTTAGGTCAGTCAATTACTTTCCCTGTGTTTCAATCCACCCCCCATCTACCCTACCTCTACGGTGGGAATAGTACCTATTCACCCAATTGCTAGATGCTGTGAGAATGAAATTACATAGCAGCTGCAAAATAATTTGGCTTCCGTGGCGTTGGGCACAGCCTGAATCTGAATGAAATGATTGTGCTGTTCTTAACGGCTTCTGTGTCCCAGCTGGGCTGCCCCGGGGCCAGAGTGGACTTGTTGGCTTCTAGCTTGGGATAGAAGGCCTGCGCTGAGAGGCCAGAGAGAGGCTGTGATCGGAACATCAGGGTATCGCTGGACAGTGCAGCAGTTTCCTGAGCAGTCCACTCAGCAGAGCTGTCCTTTGATTGCAGTGGGGGCTGATAGTGCAGAGCTCCGAGGAGCAGAAATCTGACCCAAGTCATGACCTAGTGGGTCTCGATTTGACTCTGTCTCTGACTTTCCACTTGATTCCCGGAGTGCAGTTATGTGGCTTCTGCCTACACACACACACACACACACACACACACACACAGACACGTGTTCACATTCACTCACAACGTACCCCCACTCACACTCATACACATTCATGTAAGCACACGTGCCCACATCCAGGCCATTAAGGAATTGGGGTAGAAACTGCAGCTGTGTTCTTGGCCCTCTAGCATGGTGCTCCTGCAGCCTGGTGTCCCCTGCAGTCCAGATGGCTCTGCCATTCCTGCACTTGGTGCCCTGCCTGCACTGCTCTCTCCCGGGTCCTTCTAGGGCTGGCCCCTTGTCCTTCAGCTGCAATGTCACCTCTGCAGAGAGGCCTTCCCTGACCAGTCCTCATCTTCTTTGACTTCTGTTCTCAGATGACTTTCTTTCCATCAATAAATGATTCCTCCGTGACTTACTCTTGCTTGCTTTCTGACTCTGCCCAAGGAGCCGCAGGCACGGGCCTCCTGCCTTCCTTCCTCCTCTGAAGAGCCCCCACTATAGACAGACACATAGCCACCAGAACACAACCACCCTGCAAGGCCTCCCCGATACACAGATGATCCCAGGCCAGCCAAGGAAGGGGCCGAGGAAATCCCTCTGAAGGAGGGGGCCACACTCCTTTCCCTCTTCCCTGTTGGCTGGATGGGAACGTGATGGCTGGGGTCTGTATCTTCACAGTAGACATCCCCAAGGAGGGTGAGAACCAAGATAAAAGGCTTTGGGTCTTTGCCGGCATCATGACACGGTTCTACCTGCCCCGGATCACACCCCGCGGGGCTTCTTTTAAGGGCGAGAGGCCTTAGGTTCTGGCTTGTTGAAGTGATCATTAGCCTGTCCTTTGTAGCTACATTACATTCCTGTTCCTTTCCCACAAACACCTCACAGGAGCCAGGGTGCAGCTGGGCCCCACTCACCACGTCTCTCCACCCGCCCTCCCAGGGGAGGCCTCCGGAGTTCCTGACCTCTTGGAGTGATTCCCCCCATGCTCCTGGTCAGAAAGACCTGTGACTGTTCTTTGCAGAACCTTCTTCCTATTCTTTAGCAGGTTTGCTTTCACACACACACCACCCACCCCCATAGTCAAGCACGCTCACCGACATGCGGGTTTTCTTGACATTTGGTTTGGAGAATTTTTCTCTCTTTTCTTTAAAGCAGGGGGAAAATGAACAGAACTGGGGGAGAAGTTCCGGGCAATCGCTTGAGATGAAGATGGAGGCCTGAGAGAAAAGGGGGCAGAGCTCTGAGCAGGGGGTGGAGGGAGAAGGCGGCCCCACGGGGAGGCTGGGCTTGTTGGAGGGAGCGAGGGGATGCATTACGGGCTCCCAGGTGGGAGATAAGTTAGAGATAGGCATTCCCTTGGAAGTCTAGGGAAGGCGGCCACTTGTGGGGGACGAGTGGTTCTCGTGGTCAGAGTAGGCGGGCCAGCAAGGGCCTGTGTGTGATTCCTCAGCAGGAGGCTGGTGCCACGTGGAGACAGGGTGCCCGTGAGGCCAGCGAGCACATCGGTGACTTGGTGCCAACCAGACAGTGTCCGCCAGCATCTCCGACTCTCCACAGTGCTGCTGTAGGGACAACTGAGCTCACAGGAGCGAGAGCGTTTGGCTGAGGACAACGTTCTCTTGTCAGTAAAGGCAGCGACGGGGCAGGGATACTGGCAGAACAGATGTGAACTACAATCCCGCCGTTCAACCTAGGCTTGTTGTTGATGGCTCTGATGTGCCAAACTGTGTTAACCCTCACAGGAGATGTAAAACTCCATCCTTGGTCTATTGAGAGACATGCACATGGCATTCACCCGGGCGCAAAGCCAGGGAGGAAGTGGTGAGAGCCAGAGGGAGGTCTGGTAATGGGGAAGACGAGGAGCCATTGAGGACTGCTGGCTCAGGGCAGGGGCGCTCCCCACCGGGTAGCCTCTTCCTGAGAACTGGTGTGTGACTGATGGCACAGGAAGGAGGTGCTCGCAGAAGCCCAGGGGAAGCCAGGAGGACACTGGGGAGCAGCCTGGTACTGGCCATGGAGGCAAGGGGGGAGCTCAGAATGATTCTGAAAGTTGAATCTGCTTCTAGCCAGCTCACTCACTCACTGGGGGAAGTGAGGAGACTCGGAAACAAGGGTGAGCCCAAGGGACAAAGGCAATGGCGTTCTTGAACATGGAAACGGGAGAGTCCTCTACACGGATGGTCTTCTCGCTCTCCAGGAAGAGGGCTCAGTGCACAGCCATCTGTCAGGACCTCCTCATCGCTGTTGGGCCATCGTGGTCCTCTTCCTCCAGCAGGATCCTGAATGTCAGCTCGCCTGGCTGTGTGCCTGGCCCCATTCTCTGCCAGTCCCACTCTTCCTCGTGTTGGTCTCATACCACACAGAGGCTTGCCTACAAGTCGTCCCACGTTTCCCATCTTTCCAGCACCTCGAAGGGCCTTCCTTCCAAGTAGACTTTGAGTGTGAAATTACTGACTTACAGGGTCTCTCCATAGGCATTTTCCTAGACAGTCCTCCACACAAACACGAGAGGTTGACGTCATGTTCCCATTTTGCATAGGAAAATAAAAGCCCCAATTTACCCCGTGCTGGGAGTAGATCCTATTGGGTCACTGTGAGTTGGAATCAGCCCGCTGTGAGAAGGCAGTGGATTTGGTTTGGGCTTGGGGATGGCCCACTCGCTCATTCATTCGTCAAGTACTTAATGACTCCCTCCGTTTGCCAGACTGTGTGAGGAACTCACCGCAATGGTGGACCCGGGTTTTCTAACTGTACGCCTAGTGAGTCACCTGCCACATTCAATCCCAAGCTCCTCTATTTTTAAACCCTCCCTTATGAGGCAGTTTAAAGTAGCAAGCTGCATTTGAAACAATTTTTCCCCCTATAAAGCACATAGAGCCGTTTTTAGATTGTAGCAATTAATCCATGTACCACCCTGGGAGGAATGGGAACAGGAGGAAGACCTGTTGCCTTCAGTTTGCTGATGGAGACATTAAGCACAGACGGTCAGGTCCCTTCCCTGCAGGGATAAAGGAAGTCAGCAGAGGACTCAAGGAGAGAATGCTCCTCCTCCAGGCTGGACATTTGTCCTGGAGCTCATGCTGCGCCTCTGAAGCAGCGAGGACAGCCCTGCTGGGCGAGGACTGACCCCCTCACCCCGACACACGCACCCCAGCCAGCCATCAGCCTGGATGCAGGGCCCCGACCCAGATTTCCCAAGGACCGAAAAAGTCACTGTCTCTACTATAAAGGCAGGAAAGTTTGGATTATAAAACTTTAAATCATCAACATCAGCACTTTTAAGCTAACCTAAGACTCAAACTTCCCATCAATCTTCCAGGACAGGCGTTTGTGTTTTTGCCTAGAACAGTGCCAGGTACCTAATAGCTGCTTTGTAAGTACTCATTGAATAAGTGGCGTGTTTGTTCACGTATTTGACTTTGATGAGATCAGCCGGGGTCTTTCTCAGGGGCTACTGCTGTTGTTATTATCTGTCATCAAGTTGACCCTCAACTCCTGGGGACCCCATGCACAATGAAGCAAAATAATACCTGGTCCTCTATAGGGTCAGTTAAAGATCAGACTAGTGTGACCCATGGATCTTCACCGACGTGTGGAAAGACATCACCAAGTATTTCTTCCTCGTCCAGCTGAGTCTGGAAGCTCCACTGAAACTTACTCAGCATCATAGCAACCGGCAAACATCCATTGACAGGTGGTGGGTGACTGCACAGAGGTGTATTGGTTGGGCACTGAACCTGCATCTCCCTTTGGAAGGTGAGAATTCCACCACTGAACCAACCCTTCTTCCTCTTACTGCATTGGCAGACCTCATTTAGAAGGGGTTAAAGTAGGTACTTGTGTGGCAATGCTAATAGTGTAATTATAGTATTGTCTTCCAATGACAAGACGATGATAACAATGGTAATGATAATAAATCGATATTGCCCTGGTCCCTCTCTCATAGACCATACTGCAGAGTTCTGTTTTGTTGGTGATGTGTTTTTCTCACCTGTATCCTGTATTTCTTAAAGGAATATATATATATATATATATATATATATATATATATATATATATATATATATATATATATATATATATATATATATATTTACAATTTGGTTAATGCTATGGGTGTACTCTTGAATTTGACCATGAAATTAACCCAGTCACTAGGAGTTCCACTTGCTCTGGTAGTACAGGGGTCAGTTTGATCAGCAGGCACTAATGAGTTTTTCTAAAGAACTCACAAGTCTTATTTGAAGTCTTTCCCTAAATTATGTTTTAAAGGCAAGTTTGCATTGCTGATAAAACACACAAGGCTCTTCGGTATGTGACTGATTTATTGGTGGGACCACTGAGTCCCAGAAGCCAGGCCCAAAGGCAGTAAGTGAAGCAGTCTTGCCAACATGGTGACAGCACAGGGGCCTGTAGAGGGACAGGGCCAGCAGCCCAGGTCTTCTTTCGATGCATAGCCCATCTTCTGCTTACTTTTGTGAACGTGACCGTCGCCCCATGTATATGAGACCTTGGAATAGGAGCATCGCTCTAGTACTCAGGAAACCTGAATTCTAGTCAAGAACCACGTGTCTTGACTTTGGCACACTCGGTTTTCCTGTCTGTAAATTGGGCAGTAGTGATGGCCTACTTCTCAAAATCTGATGCGTTCATTATTTACACCCAGTGGAAGGCCGATCAAGCACTTCTTGGAGAAAAGGACCACGGGTCCAAATCTGCAGAAGAAGGCAAAGCGAACTATTTTGAGCAGCTCACATCATCTGATCAACAAGCTTCCACCAAAGCAGCTTTTAGAAAACACTTGAATTGAGTGTTGTTTGTTTTTGATGGTAGCGGTGTTTTATTTTTTAAACAAAAACCAATTGGGGTTAGTGTTCCTACCAATTCTACAAATTAAGCCAGATTTGCTGACTTCATTGGAAGTCCACTCAAGTTATCAACTCTACTGCTTCTCCCTAATGCTTCTGTTCACAGTCATGGCCCCAAAGACCCTACTTTTGGGCCTTTGTGTGCTCACAACGTCAGAAGTCCCTGGGGTTCATATGGTAGTTGAATTTGGATTTGTTGTCAAGATTAAAGTGCATTGTTCAAGTTAGAACATTTCATGGAATACTGGATCTCTATCTTCCACTTGTGGAGTTCAGAAGAAGAGTGGGAAATGTTGATTTCTTCCTGATGGAACCCTCCCTGGCCAAGTAAAGACTCGTTTTCCAAATCCCAGTCAGATAATTGTCATGCTTTGATCCATTATGGGTAGTTCTTCTTTTAAAATCTTGGTAAAGTGCACACAACATGCAATTTTATCATTTTAACTATTTTCAGTTGTGGGGCAGTCCAGGGCAACTCTCCTCACTGTTTGCTTTCAAAACCTTTTCATCACCTCAAATTGAAACTCTGTACCCATTAAGAAATGACCCCACTTTCCCCTGCCCCCAGCTTGTGAGAACTTTTCAGTCTTCTGATAATCTTGCAGTCTATGAATTTTGTTTATTCTAGATACTTCATATTAGATGGATCATATAATATCTGTCTTTTTGTGATGGGCTAATTTCACTAAACAATGGTTTCAAGGTTCACCTATGCCATAGTATGTATCGAAACTTCAATCCCTTTTATGATCAAATAATACTCCATTGCACACCGATACTGCATTTGGCCTTTACATTTATCTCTTGGTGGATATCTCTTGGGCTGCTTCTACTGTCTGACTGTTGTGAGTCATGCGGCAGACAGCACTGATGTACACGTCTTTCATTCAATGCCCGTTTTCACACATCTAGGAGTGGAATTGTTGGGTCAAATGGTAACTATGGTTTTAACTCTTTGAGGAACCATTACTGGTAGATCTTTTTTAATAAGCTGTTTGAAGCCACCCTGCCAGAATGTGCCATTGGGAATAACTGTGGGGTTAGGAAATGAGTCCCCAGAAACAGCCTACCCTGGAAACCATGAGGTCAACTGCCAAGTATTCAGCTCCCCAGGTGACCAGGTAGCCTGGATCAGCAGCCTTTTCCCATCAGTACCACGGATATCCCTTCACCATGATGTGCCAGCCTCCTACTCTTGCTCATGGCTCTGGGCTTTCTGGGGCACGACAATGAAAGCCACCAATGTTGCCCTTCATGTGGCCCTAGGGCTGTGAACCTCACAGGCCATATCACCTGGTCCAGGAAGCCTGATGAAAGCCCTCGGGGTTTCCACAAGCATTTCAACTTGGACTCACGTGGAGCCCTCTCACGAGAACCTGCTCCGGCATCCCCTCTCCCTAGGGTCCGGAGCAGCTCCTCACAGCGTTAGCGCCCAAACTCCCTATCTCAGGAGGCTACCCTCCAAACCACTGCCGCCCAACTCCCCACCCCACGACATAGGACTAGTCAGTGTCTGCCTGTGCGGCTTTGGGGCTGTATGACGGGAAATATTTGGAGTTCTTTGGAGGAAGAAAGGATATTCAGGTGCACAATTGCATTACAGTCAACGGAATAGGAACATGGTTTTAAAATTGCGAGGCCTGGTGACAGCTTCCGCAGTGAAACCATGTATTAGGGCAGACGCATTTCAATTTTCAGGTCAAGACGCGCCACACCGCTCCACGCCACGTTTATGGCAGCCCTCTGATGTAAGCTCCGTGATTCCAGTTTATGAGTTTCTGGCATTGGGTCCTGTATTTTGAGCGGAGCCTATAAAATGTACTTGGGAGTTATTATTTTCCTTTAAAGCATGTAGCAGTAAAACCAGTTTTTAATAAAGTGGTTTGAGAAGGCAACAGGCTGAAAAAACGCTGAGCAAAAGTTCAAGCTGGTAATGAACTGGATATGTCTCTAATTATATTGAATTTACAAGTAATAGGATGAAGCAAGGTTAGCAATTACTTTTGAGTGAGAATTGTGTGCCCGCAGGAAAGAAAGCTGCCCTTAAACTTGGGGGAAATGAATCAAGGTGCTGTATCATTACATTTGGTTTTAAATATCTGTCACTCTGGACTTGCACAGGCTTAATCAGTTCAAAAACACAGCTATGCCAATAAACATTTTATAGGAGCTGATGGCCTTTCTCCCAACTGGCTTCAGCTCTTGTTTTGCTTTTCCCTGTATGCGGCGTTGGGTCTGGACATCGCTCTGACCACATAATCCCAATGCCCAGAATCTTCCAGAGGGTCTGCAAACCACTGGAGACCTAGCAGTGATGCGCTGGACGAAAGCACTGGTCCGAGGTTCAGACCCACAGGTGAGAAGAGAGATGGCAGTCTGGGGCCGTGAGGGTCACGTCCTTTGGACTCCCATGAGGCCAGCCTTGCCCCGTCTGGCGCTCTTTGCCACAGAGTCCATTCTGACTCAGGGAGACCCTCGGTCCACGGTTTCTGAGACACGGAAATCTGTACAGGGTCACACAGCCTCATCTTTCTCCCACGGAGTGGCTGTGGGGGATACAGGGGTTGGAGTGCCAACCTTTTGGTTAGAAGCCCAGTGCTGAACCCACATCGCCCCTAGGACTCCCTACCCTACCCTGTAGAGTCACCGCATGTGTGAGTCTACTGCATGTCAATAGGTTTGGTTTGAGGTTTACCCCAAAGTAAAAGCTAGAGTCTGATTAGAAAGTGCTTGGTGGAATGTCTACACAGCTGAAAACTCGGGAGTTAAGCAAGTTTGCATCCTCCAATAAAACAACTTAATCGGGCATATAAATAATTCATTTGATGCCCACAGGACTGCCTCAGCATTATTTGTCATTCAAAAGCCACATCCACAAATAAGCAAGGGGCTCACTGGCACTGAGGCGCTTGTCGCTCACGGAGGGATGGTGAATCAGAGCCATCTCGGTAGAGGAGCCGTCGAGGTAGCAGGTCACTGTAAGGACCGCAGGCTGGGGTGGGAAAGGCTGGGTATTGTGAGATCTGCACTCCCTGCACGATGCCCGCCCACCAGCGCCACACTCAGCAGGGACCCGGGTGTCTGAGGACCTTGGAAACCTGACCTTTGACTGAAAGAAGCCAGGCCCCAGAGAGCACACCAGGAATGATTGTGTTTACAGAAAATGTTCAAAAGAGGCAAATCCAAAGGAACAGAGAGTAGGCTCGTGGTTGCCAGGAGGTGAGGTGAAGAGGGTAGAGGCAGCAACTGCTCACGAGCCCGGGCCTCACGGGTAAGGCCACGTGGCCGGGAAAGGGAGAGTTAGACAGTGGTGGTGGCTGCACAGCCTTGCGAATGGACAGAAATGACTGCACTGTACACTTGACCGCAGTGGACTTTTAAGTATGGACGTTATCTAGCAAGACACAAAAGAAGGTCAAAGACAAAGCTTTCTCCTGGTGTGCTGGCCGACAGGACCCTGGCGGACCAGCACTCCCAGGTCACCCGCCCTGTACTTTCTGGGCTTTCGTGTTCTTTGTTCTGTGAGTGACCACCACATGGTCTCCTACCCAGGGCCAACGACCTCTGAAGGTGCTTTTGGGTAAGTGTTGGCCTGTTAACCGCAAGGTCGGTGGTTCAAACCCACCAGCTGCTCCGACATAGACAGATGAAGCTTCCTTCGCCCATAAAGATGTCTGGCCTCATTGCCACTCTCGCTGTCTTCCTCAGAATGGACTCGGTGGCCGTGGGTTTGGGGACGCAGTGCTAGGCACGGAGCTGAGAGCTGTCCATTTCATCCCCGGCCCACCACCCACCACCCCGCCAGCATTTGGTGAACAGGGAAACCCAGGCGCAGAATGGTTTAGCATCTTGTACAAGATCCTACTGCTAGTCAACAGGGGCCTGGCAGAGCCGCACTTGGATTTGGACAATCTGATCTCTAAACGATACAGACTCCTTGTTGCCTTCAAGTTGATTCTGACCCATCTCAGGATAAAGACTGCTCTCTAGGGTTTGTGAAGACAGAGTTCTTAGAAGCACATAGCCAGGCCTTTATTCCAAGGTACCTCTGGGTGGCTCTGAATTGCCAACCTTTTTGTTTGTAGTCAAATGCACTACTTACTCCCTTTCTTAAGCTACCCAAGGCTCTCAATCAAGCCCGCGGGGACAGAGAGCCCATAGCTTGATGGGGAAACGTGATGCAGACACTAAGGGACATACTTCCCTGGGGAATACTAAACTGAGTGTGGAAACAATTGCCAACCACCCCCGGTTGCCCGCCCCAGTCTGAACGGGTGCCTCACGAGTGGCCCGACCAGAGTCAGGAGCCACAGTGGAGGTTCTGGGGCTGGCTCTTCCCCAAGCACTCAGCTCCTTGGGCTGTGCCTCAGGCTCCTCATCTATCAAGCGAGGGGAGGTAGCTTTGCAGGTCTTCGAAGTCCAATTTCATGACTAAAATTAGACCATCACCACAGTGGAGAAGAATACTCTATTATGGAAACAACCATATTTCATCCTTCTGGAATGCAGTGTGACAGGGCTGTGACCTTGGTGGAAAGCTTGCCGTGTTGTGACTGGTCCATCACCCCTGTGTGTCACCTCCTGATGGGCTACCTTGACCACCACCGCCCACCCCCCCCACCCCCCACTGCCAACATTCCCAATGATCAGAGGCCTTTGGGAATCTTAAATGACAGCACTGCTCACTGCCATCTCGGGCAACGTGTGTGCTGATATGGGAATGACCCTATTTTCCCTTATCCTTCCCCAGAGCTATTTCAGCTGCCAGATTATGAGCCCTCGAATCAGGAAGCGAGAGCTTTACCTTTAACACCTAGAAAATCATTGCAAGATATGTCACCCGATGAAACGAAGTCATTTTTACGGGAGGCTTTGATAACCCTTTCAGTCAGACGCTTATGCGTCCGGTGTAACCCAGGGCGAATTTACCGAGCCAGGAGTGAACGCATTTAGCAACCACGACTTATGGCAAATGCCACTGCCAGCTGGTTGCTCAGCCGCAGGCTCGGCAAAAACCCGGCTGCTCCAAGCCTCGGATACTTCATCCCCTTCCTGCGTATCGTCCCGGGCCTCCCTCTCACTCGAGCCTCGGGGAAGGGACCGTGGGGTTGCGCCGGGATTTAGACTTGGGTGTAAAATTGCATTTGCTTTTCAAGTCCTAAAACAGTCTCCAACCCGCTGGCCCCTTCCCGATCCCAAATCCAGTTTAATGTCTAATCGGGGAAAGACACAGCTTCAGGTGACCTGTACGGTGACCTCTGAAAGAGCTGACATGCGATACGGCAAGTCCCCATATATGCGGGGTCATTTGTTTGTCGTTTGATAGATTCCGTGGTGGGCCTTTTAATGTTTATGAGCCTCCAAATTGTCTCCTAATCCTGCCATCATTCTTCTCCCCACCGACGCCCCCTGCCTGCTGTCTTTCTCTGTTAAGCGGAAGTATATTTAGTGTTCGAAGCGATACATCATGAAAGGTAGGGAAAGGTGAACCCTCTGATATATTACAAGTCTTTCATAGCATGAAATAACTATTGCCTATTATTTTACTCCTGACGTTTTTATTTTTAAGGGAATTTCGCTTGATTTGTGGCGCTGACATCTCTGATATGTTGTTGCCGATGACCTTACATCCCAAATCAGTCGCGTATGACATTTGATGGCCCGATAAAGAAAACATTGATGGCGGAAGAGAGGGTTTATTTTCCTGGTCATACATTAAGTTTAAATAACTCTGAATTTATTTTAAACTCTCCAGTACTTTTTACTGTCCAAGCAATAAATGTAGTTATTGCTGAGGGCCTACCTGGGTTTCCTACGCAGAGCCTTTGTGCTCGCCTCTTCGAGAGACCCCACCTCCGCATCCCCGCGGAAAGCGCGCCGAACCCCATAGATGCTGTTTTGCGCAAATTGCCTTCTAAATTCTCCAAGCAGCGATCAGAGAAGGTCTGCGTGTCAGAGAGGCAAACCAAGTGCGCTTTGTTGTCAATCAGGTTAAGAAAGCAGGAGTTCATAATATGCTCGCTGGTGCAGGTAATTCAGTCCGGAGCGAATTCCGATTGGCCATCGGAACGGGTGGAGACAGTGGGCCCCTGCCGTCGTGTCCCACTTGTCTCAGCTCTGTGTCCAAGCTTGCCTTGATTTCATTTCCACTAGAGTGGAAGCCCCTTTCCCCATTGTTAATTGTCATCGTGGCCCATCTCTCTGTGACTGTGTTCGGGGACACTCAGATCCCTTAGAGCCCAAACCAAACTCACTGCCATCAAGTCGATTCTGACTCACAGCGACCCTCCAGGACAGGGCACACGTGCTCGGGTGGGTTTGTTTCGGAACCTCTCTCTTTACGAGAGTAGAAAGCTTCATCTTTCTCTCGTGGAGTTGCTGTCGACTTTGAACCACCGACCTTGCGGTTAGCAGCCTAAGGCGTAACCAATCCCAGCTAAAATAATGTGATGATTTAACGTTTGTATTGATATGTTTGAAAATACACATATGTAATAAATTGTAATTCAGATACCACAAAATGCACCGTACCCATTGGTAGTCACTCTCCATTTATTCCCTCCCTCAGCCTCTGGGCAACAAGTAATCTCCTTTCTGTCTCTATAGATTTGCCTAATTAGACATTTCTTATAAATGGAATCATACACTAGGTGGCCTTTCATGACTGGTTTCTTTCAGATAGCATAATATTTGACTATTAAAAAACACACACCTTGTAATTTGGGTGGACTTTTTCCAAGCAAGTGAATTTTCCAATTTATATCCCTTTTGCTTTGTGACGGTGGCTGCAGCCCCCACCACGTGATGGCGCACTTCCCACTCCCTGCCTGGCTCTCCCGTTTCCACTGCTGCTGCTTTCTGTCTCCCTGCCTGCCGGCCAGCTTTGTTTGGGGCCAAATCCTGCCCTTTACAGTCTCGGTTGTTAGCTTTGAGAAGTTTGTTCCTTCCCTCTACAGGCCTGTCATTGAGTTCAGTTTCAGCTTTGAAAGATGGCTGAGGTCATAGTCTCTGGAATTCCACCATTCTCTATTAGATCGTTAAGTCCAATCTACTTTATGATTTTTAATTTTGTTCTCTCACTCTGTCTAAGGCCATCCATTCTGATCCCAGTTGTAGCAGTTGGTAGTGGCAGCGGGGCACCACGTAGTTCTTCTGGTCTTGAGCTAGTGGAAACTATGGATTGAGCGGTCCATTAATACTGTGGGGCAATTGTCTCCTTGAGTCTTTGAATTTTTTTCAATCTTTTTTGCTCCAACAGTGAGAGACCAATAGCTGTATCTTAGATGGCCACCCACAGCTTTTAAGACCCATTAGCATGTTTTCAAGATTCATACACGGTGTAGTATTTATTAGTATTTCATTCTTTTCTATAGCTATTGTTCTGATGTAGAGATATTTAGAGACACAAGACCCCAGTATCTGGAGAGATACAAATTTTATGAACACATCAGTTAATGGGTATGGTTTTTCATTAAAAACATTATATATTCCAAAGTTGTCTTATCATCAATTCCGTGAACATCTCTCCTGTGTGGAATATGTTTCAAAGGCAGACTTCTGAAAAACATGAGATAAAGTACATGTTATTTTAATATGGTCAATAATAACAAACAGGAAAATGTTATTGATTTTGCATAAATTTCTCATAGGCCTTTCCAAGATGAGATAGTAGTAGGGTTGGAGACGCTCTTTATAATATGACTAAGGCAGTAACATGACAAGTCACTCACTAAATATAAATGGACATTTAAAGATGACGTGCGATCTTTGAATGTATGGACTCTGTCTAAACAGTCTGACATGAAGACCAGCCTCCCAGCCCTCTTAGGAACCAGGACTTGCCCCTTGGAGAGAAGCCATATCTTACCAGTCTTCTCTCCTAGGCTGCGTGTCCCCAGGGGACTTGGGCCACATCTGTTTCATCTTTATTTTGTTGCCAGGATCCTCACACGACACTTGGCACATAGACGGCAGTCGAAAACAAACATCCGAGGGATGGACAAAACTAGAGAACATGATGCTTAGCAGACTCAGTCAGTCCGACAAAGAGACACATTGATGCCACCATTCTTATAAGAAAACAAAGAAGAAGAAATGTGGCCGGTACACCAATAGACAACACTGATAACTATGAGAAGACCAAGGATGGGGGGGGGGGGACAGGAGAGGGGAGGGTTGGGGCGGGGAGGGGAGGGGTGAAATGAAGAAGGTTTAACAATGACAACAAAAAGGAATGAATCAAATCATATGTCCTTCTGCCGTATGGGGAATCTAGCTTTATAATACATATTCGGATCATTACAAATTGCTCCTGCTAGCACTTGCAAACAAGGAAATGTGACACATTCACAGAGCTAAGCAAATGCCCGCTAATTGCGCACATACATATCCATCTCAATAAAGCCCAACACGACTAGGATCCCCGAACCCCCTAGAGCCTCTCCCACTCCATGCCCCACCCTCCTCTCCAATGGCAACCATACTCCTGGCTTTGAACGTCATAGGTGAGTGTTTTCTGGCTTTGAGTTTGATGTACATGGAATTGCACAATCATTCTTTTGGTGCCCGTGATATTTACAATTAAGGATAAGAAGCAAAATCTCAGGCTGTGTGTACATGTCAGGAAACCCGATCCTAAGTCCTCAGGGTAGAGCTGCGGCCTTCATCTCATGTCAGAGCACACCGGTTTCTGCCGCTGCTGGTGTCTCATGGTTCTTGCATTGTAATAATCATTCACTCCATTGTTTGAATTTTTAGAATAAAAATGTGACATAGGCAGAATTCTACCTGGAGTGGGTTTTCTTTTTCTTCATCTTTTCCTTTTTCTCAAGAAACCATTCCTAGG
Source organism: Tenrec ecaudatus (assembly GCF_050624435.1). Lineage (NCBI taxonomy): Eukaryota > Metazoa > Chordata > Mammalia > Afrosoricida > Tenrecidae > Tenrec > Tenrec ecaudatus. Next base: position 81,414,982 of record NC_134538.1, read on the forward strand.
TTCTGTTTGGCATGGTTTATCTTAAAGAGTGAACTGGTAATCAAAGTGTTCAGTGATACTGAGTTGACCCCCTCTCTCTATTGGCATCTCTCAATGTTTGAAAGGTCTTAGGATCCAGTTGAATTGTGGTGCTGGTGAAGAAGATTGAAAGTACCCGAAGAACAAACAGATCCATCTTGGAAGATGTGGACCCAGAACGCTTCTTAGAAACAAGGATGGTGAGACTTGTCTCACCTACACTGGACATGTTATCAGGAGAGAGCAGGCCCTGGAAAAGGACAGCACGTTTTGGAAAGTAGAAGAGAAGCTAAAAAGAGGATGGCCCCCAACAAGGTGGATTGACGCCGTGGCTCAAACATGGCAACCATTGTAAGGAGGGTTTTCTATAGGGTTGCTAAGTGTCCGAACTGATTGCAAGGCATCTAACAACACATGCTCAGGCGCCATTGGAGTTTGAGATGTGTATGCCTGTAAGCCAGATTTCTGAACAGGAAATTCAGAGGAATGAGGATCTTGATTTCAGCAAATCTTTTGACAAACACCCTCATGAAGTCATTGGGGAAGGAGGGAGAAGTATGGCCGACTAACAGCCAGAAACCAGGAAGTAAAACCAATCCACCAGATGACAGAATTTCAATGCAATGAGATCACAACAGGCCGAAATGAGATCCCCAAACTCCCTCCATTTAATGATGGTAAACACAAGGCTCTGTTACCAGGAGAAATACCTGATGACACACCTAGTGGATGAGGAGCTGAAAGCTCCCATTAAACATCCACTGCCACTGAGTCAGCTTTGAGTCCCACTGACCCCCAGAGAGCTTCTAAGACTGAATCTTTATGTGCACAGCCTCATCTCATTCCCTTGGAGCTGCTCATAGGTTTGAACCACTGACCTTGCAGTTAGCAGCTCAACATCTGACATCACCCCTAGGGCTATCAGTTCAAACTCAGAACCAAACTCATTGCTATCAAGTCAAGTCCAACTCATAGTGACTGTATAGGACAGAGAAGAACTGCTGTTGTGGGTCTCTGAGACTGTAACCCTTTGGGGGAGTAGAAAGCTATATCTTTCTCCTGTGAAGCAGCTAGTGGTCCCAAACATAACACCACCACTCCACCAGGGCCATCAGCTAGTCAGGTATAAAATAAAGACCTACGGATTGAAGTGAGGGCAATGTGGGTAGCTAGCTACCAATAGACTCCTTTAATTACAGACTTGGCAAGCATACACAAAAGTCACTGTTGTTGGGTTTTTTCCCGTTACACCAGCTGCCATTGAGTTGATCCTGACTCATGGTGCCTCCATGTGGGCCAGAGTAGAACAACAGTACTTCATAGGGTTTCCAAAGGTTGAGATTTTGGAATTAAATAGTCAGATCTTTCTTCCAAGGAGCCAGGACATGATAAAACTAGAAAAGGCTGGGTAAAGGTGGAGAAGATGATAAAGGATTGGGGATCCTTGTCATAGGAGGAATATTTGGACATATTAGAGAGGATGTTAGAAATCAGGGCATAGGATTATGATTTTCACATATCTGAACTCATAAAGTACAACTGTCAATATAGTGTATGAGGGGGTACCCTCCCTAAAATAACCAGACTTGTGCTGGGTGGAGCAGTTTTCGTAGTACGCATTTCCCTCACTAGGTGAGCATCGAGCAGCTCGCTCTGAGTTAGAGCACACAGTGGCATCTCCTAGGAAGGTTCTCTCTGGTCACAGCGAATTTTTTCATAAAAGCAATTTTGATGGAACCTCATTTTTTTTTTTTTTGTGATGGCCGATTTAAGAGAACAGTGCACAGCTGTGAAATTTTGTTTCCTGCTCCGGAAAAATGCCGCAGAAACTGTTGTGATGTTGCACACAGCTTACAAGGACAGCGCTATGGGAAAAACTCAAGTGTGTGAGTGATTTTCTCATTTCAAAAAAGGTGAAATGTCGATTGATGACAAACCTCATTCTGGAAGTCTGTCAACTTCTTAAATGAAGAAAAATGCCAACTCCTAGTGCATTTGTAGTTCGTTACACCAGGTCAGACTGTTAATCATGCTTTCTACTTACAGGTTCTGGAAAGACAGCATAACCATGTGTGACAAAAACGGCCTGATATGTGCTGGACAGGGACTGGTTTTGCCACCACAACAATGCAATTGCTCATACAGCCATCTCAGTGCACATGTTTTTGGCAAAAACCAGCATGCCTCTCTGCCCCACACACCTTACTCACCTGACCTCACTCCATGCATGACTTTTTGTTTCTGTGGATGAAGAGGGACATGAAAGGACAGCAATTTGATGACATAGAAGCGGTGAAGAAAAAAACAAGGGAGGTGCTGTCAGCCATCCAAACAGATGAGTTTTGAAAATGTTTCCAAGAATGGAATTGCAGATTTGAAAAATGTCTTAAGTGTAATGGAAAGTACTTTGAAGGTGATCAGGTTGTTGTCTAAAAAATTTTAATACGTAGCTTTGAAAAACAAAATTTTTTCCGGGTTTTTTTGGGTACCCCCTCATATCACCTTGACATCTCATTTCTTTTCAGGTTGTGAATGGGTTTTAGCCAGATGACCACTAGGTTCATCCTACGTGGCTCATTCTGAGTCATGTCTCTCAAGAATAGTTTAACAAATGTACTTTATTAAACAGCAATTACCTTAACAATGGAAATTTCTCAGAGCACAACCATTATCCAGCCTTGTTCTGGCCCATAAACTTGCCCTTTCCTTTACCACTTTAGCTCCTCCTCAGACACTCAAGAATAGAACGAAAATTCTCCAAACATCCGATAGAGGCCAGATCACGTCTATACATGGTGTGCCACTTAGTTTTCACAAGAACCATGCAAAATATATATGACGATGATGTCCATTTTCTTATGAGAAAAATAGTCTCGCAGAGGCCACCATTTGTCTACGGTCAAGGCCTGTAGGTGAAACCTGGGATTTCAGCCAAGGTCTGCTCTCCTTCCGTGGTAGACTCCCCACAGAGCCTGGTTAGGCTTGCCTGCAGTCTGCCTGCTCTGCTGGCCGTGGGTGCTGTACCTGTCTCTAGGCATCTACCTAGTTCTGTGCTTCCAGTATGGCTTTTGATTGAGGGGCACAGAACCAGGCTGACACTATTGGGCCTTTTTACTAAGAAAAGATGCCCTCTGCTCCCTAGTTTACTCTCGCCTGCTGAGATGTCTTGGCTTTTGGCCTTCTCAATGCCCAGAGGGTACTTCAGTCACTTCCTGGGAAACACGCTGTCGAATGACTCCTAGCAACTATTTTATGTTTCCTTTTGACTGCTGCCAAGACCAAATGGGTGCCCTGCCACCAGCTCCGTGGGCTTGCCTTTCATGTACCTGCCTTTGACTCGTGGGGTTTTTTGGTTCATAAAGACTGCTCTACAGCCAACTAGAGACAGAAAGTCTTTCTTCTGGAAATCATGCTGTTGTTAGACTAGATGGGATGGTTCTGTGGTCAGACTACCAGGCTCCAGGGCACATTGGCCTTGGCCTATTCAGAATGGTCTTCTTTTGTGAAAGAGAAGATTAGCTCTACACAGCCAATACCTAGATCACTGCCTGGTGTCTCTCAGGCATTCAACAAATGTTTATGAAATTAATGAACGTCCAGTGTCACGCTCAGCTGTTCATTTCAGATAACTCCCGACTGTGAGCGGGGATAGTGCAGGCGTGCTCCTGCCTCCTGCCGGCCGGAGTCTCTGGGAGCTCAGTTGAGTGCTGATCTCTGAAAATAAGGAGGAGACATTTGTAGCCAAAGTAGCAATCGTATCCATATAAGTAAATGTACCAATGAAGCAAAGTTGGCCCTGATGATTCAGAAATTGTACATTAAAGAAAGAGACAACAGGGAAGATTGATGCTGCACGTCCAACCCAGGGTAGCTTTGAAAGCCTTTCAATGCAGCAGGTAGCAGGGGGCCATGCTGGCCCATTCCACTCTCTCTGTACCCCTTTACTTCCAGGGAGAACCCCCTGCAAGCGCAGCAGAGGGACCTGGGTACGAGAGCAAGAAACCCCGGCAAAATTAGAGGGAAAAGGCTGGCCTGCCTGTCAGCTTCTTTCGGGCGAGGGAGGCAGAGTGATGTCCTGATTGGGAAATGTAGGGCTTCGGGGAAGAAAATGTACCTGTCCTTGGTTGAGGCTGAATACGAGCTGAGCGCCATCACCTTTTCCAATGGAGCAGCCTCTGCTGAGCAGGATGCCGCATCTCATTAGGACGGGGTGCTGGTAATGGCCTAATAAGCTCTTCCTTCCATTACTGATGGATGCCTTCCCGAAGACTCCCCATTCTCTCATGACACCCCAGCCTATTACATGAGCCCCTCTCCCTTAGTCTTCACCATTAACCCCAACAAACAGCTATGGCTGAGGAACACAAGTGTTTCATAATGGACACCCATCCCCATCCTTTAGATTGTACCCATCTCCATCCTTTAGATTGTACCCATCTCCATCCTTTAGATTGTACCCATCTCCATCCTTTAGATTGTTCTGGGAGGCTTCAGAAGGTCAGGGAGCAAGGAGGTCACAAAGGAAGTCCCTGGAGTCTGGTCATCTTTCACTTTCTCAGCGCAGGCCGCCATTGCTCACAGCCAGGCATGGCAAAGCCAATGACTGTGGAAACCCGAAACCCTCGCTCACCCCATCGGACACCTCCCCTCCCTGGCCCGTAACCCCACCACCCAATGCTGACTAATTGATTAACTAGGGATTCTTGGAGAGAATGATTTGATGAGGGTAATTTATAGAGATAGTATCTTTTGTCATCGTTTGTCTTTGAAAACGCAGCAGAAAACTGCTTTCAAGAGGCTGGAGCCGCCAACATGAGCAATGGCAGCCAGAGCATCATCCGTTATGCAGCCGACTGCTCAGCTCTGTACTGTTGCAGCCGGTCAAACAGCCAGTCACCACACAGAGAGGAGGAAGACAACCGAACGCATCTTCCCGCCCTGCGCACCAAACTTTTCCCGCATTGGCTTATGAAAATATTTGGGGTTGTTCACTTCTCTGCTCTCTGTAGCATAAACATTTATTTAAATGGGGCTGTCTCTAGTAATGAAGAATGAAGGAAAAACAATGGTCTGATTTTGACAAATTAACTTGTGATTTGGAGAGTCAGTGAAGCAGGGAAAAGACATCCCTAACTATACTAATTAAATGAGCTTGCAACATTTATTTTAATGCAATGGAACCAGCCATATGAAGATGAACATTTTAATTTATTTTGCAGTGACATTATGAAAAATTTCGCCGCTGCAGATTATCTACAAAAACAAATCTCATCAGCATCTAGGTTTGCGCGGGAGCATCGTTCACACGAGCCTGACCTTCCCCTGTGGAAGCAAGTGCGCACGCGGTGAGTTGCTTGCAAAGTTGTTCTGAAGGTTGTCTTGTTCCACGGAGGCTGGGCTTTCCATTCACGTGACTTCTGGGCCAAACACATCCATTTTTCATGGGGCGGCGGAGATGAAAAATCCTGAATCCGTGCTACGGGGAATGCAAATATAGCTCATTAGTTCTAAAACATTTTTCATGAAAGGCTGCCGAGTATTTGCCAGCAGATGAGCCTGTGTGGTTCCAGCCAAGAATGAACACCACATGTCCCGCTAATTGTTTTTTAAAGTTGTTCCTTCCCTTGTCGGCACCCAGTAGCGATTAGAAATAGGAAACAAAATAAGAGAATGGAGAGGGAATGTACCTTCCGTTGACCTTATTCTGTACTTGGTGGCTTGGGTTTGGGGTTTTTTTTGGGGGGGGGGGGGATGGACTGGGTTGGTGTTATATTTCGCTCTCTCATTTCTCCCTCTCTCAACCCACAGTCAAATTCTAGAAGTATTCATCACAGTTTTAGAGATAATGAGTCTGTGTGCTTCTCCTGGGTTCGAAGTTCACACATTTCCTCAGGAGGCAAATGATTCTGAGGGCAGGGCCCCTGGAGCCTTCTCCTCCAGCGCTGCCGCCTCCGATGGCTGCTGGCAGTTGCTGCATCGGGCAGACGTCATGACCGCCTGCCAGGGAGAGGGTGAGCACACTACTGGCTCCGGGCAGCGGCCACCGCCGGCTTTAAGCAAGTCACCAGTTCAGAGTCATATTCTAGAAGGACATTGCCAAGTCCTCTCAGAAGAGTGCAGACCACCTCCCTTCTCAAGCCAAAGAAGGAGCAGGGGAGGGCCAGCTACCTCAGCCAGGAGTCCAGCTAGCTCCTGTTCTAGGATTAGGGGTGCAAGTCTTTCTTTCCCCCCTTTCACCCACCTCTTGTTTCCCACCATGTCCTTCCTATGCAGTCAGGGACAGGATATGGTCTGGCAGAATACCTTGGAGCTCTGCCCAGATTGTGTGGACCATGCCACTTGGGGAAAACCTGGGGGCCTCTGTGGATACCTCGGGCATCTTACCATCCAATTTATCACATATCATTGGGACTGAGAACAGGCTGGAGCCTGCTGGATTTGGCCTGGTCTCCCTGAGCTGTGGGTTCAGTGTTCATGGGAGATGCTCTGGATTAGAATCTGCAGTCACCCTCTTCCAGTGCTGGGCCTGCTGGAACCTGGAGGCCTGCTCCTCCGTACTGTCGCTCCAACATCTCTACTTGCCCTGGACCTGGAAACAATGGAGCGCACTGGTGCTGCCCCTTGCACATCCTCTTTTCCGGGGGTTTGCAGGCCAACTGGTACTATCTCAGCAAACAAGTGTGGCCGGCAGCCGGGGGTGGCCACAGCAGATGCCTACACTTTATCCTGGGTTGTGGGCTATAGTACAAAAGATTTTACTTGTCAGAGGGCACTGAGTGATTTTGCTTCTGAAAAAGGGGGTGGTGGGCCAGTTACGTTTGAGAACCTCTGGTCTATAGGGCTCAGGAGGCTTCATTTCCTCCTCCTGGACAGGAGTGACCTTCACAAGGTTTGAACCACTTATATTCGTGGAGTCAGCCTGGGGACAGGAGCTCCCGTGTCCTCCTTCAAGCTGCAGTGCCATTGCTGTCCTGGGGGAGGGACAGGATGCTGCTACGTATGTAGTCCTTTGGGAACGAGGCTGAGGGTCCTCCTATGTGCTCGTAGGCCTGTGAGAAAAGGAACCATTACTGCTTGTGTTGCCTCAATCCAGGCCATTGCCACTTCCTTCGCAGGCTTTCAGCTCTTTTAGGAAGGAGTGTTTTATGTAGGGGGGAAGCCTTGCATGCTCAAACGAATACATACAATAGTTTTCTTGTGACAGGGACTTACAAGTAAATCAATCGAAAGGATAAATTATTCCCACTTCTCCCCAAAGCCAAATGAACAAGTGAAGGGTTAGGAAAGTGATCATTTGCAGGATAAGAAGAGTCAACTTGGGGTTCTGCTGGAGCAACCCTGACAGCTCCTAGAGGTTTTCTACAACATTCTGTGAGATGATAGCATGTGGTTGCCTGGAACCAGGATGATGCGTTTGAACGCAAGTCGCTAAAACACAACTCAGAAACGGACCTTGTGCAGGCGGCAATCTTTCCCTGCTCCTTCTAAACCTCACTTCAGAGCCACGCCCGAGCCCGAGCCCGAGCCCAAGGCACACAGTAAGCATTCAGTAAAGCGCCTGGTAACTGAATACGTTCTGAAACTCTCTTTGGAGGCAGGGAATGAGAAACGAGGGCAAGTGGGCCACCTCTTTAGAAGCTTTCCAACTTCCCTAAAGAAGAATGGGACAACATGGCCTCCCAAAGCCAACCTACCGCCCACAGTTCCCCTTCACGCACGAGGTGCTTTGAATTCTAGCTCTCAACCTCGCTAATTCTGCGGCCTTGTTCAAGTTACCCTGTGCCTGCTGTCTTATCAGTAAGTGGTGACCGCATCAGAGGATGAGCGTCCTAGCTCGGGGTGGGGATTAAGCATTTAGAAGAGTTTCCTACAGTCTACAGTGACCGGGGCACTGTGCACCTAGAGCGTAGTCAGATTAAGAAAGACAGTGAAAGATTAAAGAGCTGATCTCATCCCATTAACAACTGGAGACTTACAAGGAAATCTTGGAAGTTCCTTTGATTCAACCTTTTGTTTTATAGACAAGGAGTATGTGGTCCTGAGACGAAAACCGACTTACGCACCAATCAACGGCTAGTGTCAGGACCTGTGCCCATCCTGGGGGACTCCGCCAGCATCCTGAGACGTCCTGCAAACCCCACAGGACTTGCGTTCCACTACGGCGGGGCAGCCCCCCACTGCCCGGTTGGTGAATATTTGCCAGAGCCCTGCTATATTTCTGTTCAGGAGGAAGGTTAGAGATTTGTGAAAATGAACACCAACGTAAGTACTGGAACAAAGAGCACAGCACAGCCTACATGTGGTCCGCACACGAGGCAGAGGAAGGGCTTGAATGGGGCAGAGACCCCTTACACAACCCCCCAAGATGACATGTTGCTAGAATGTTAACCTAATTACAGCCTTACCTCCCCAAGGAAGAGGCACGTTCTCCACAGTCCCCTTGGTAGTGGTCCATAAATTCAACCAAATGCCAACTCGTTGGGCAGAGACGAGAAGGGTATCTGCCTGGGAGTAAAGTGACCTTCTCAGAGGCTCCACTGGGGAGAGGGGAAAAGATGCCCAGAGCCGTTCACCTTTCGTTCCCTTTGATAATGTTGAATCCTTCCGATAACATTGTCTCCCTTCCTCTTTCCTTCTGATTGTGTGGGTGTGTGGAAGGCAGGATGAGGCTGACGAGGCCATGTCGGGACTCGGGATCTTCGCTGGTTTCCCGTGTGATGCTCCGGGTCCCCCTGGAAGGGGGGCTTCCACCAAGCAGTTGTCATCTGTAACTGGTGTAACTTTGGAGTTGGTTGCTGGAACGCTTCCTGCTTGGTGGCATCTGCACCTGAGTCAGGGCTCTGCGGCGTTCCCTGAGCCTCCCCCGGCATCTGCTGGAGAGCCACCTCAACCCTCTTGCAGAGGCTCCTTTTGGTCAGCCCTCAGTGGGCAGTGTCCAGGTCCCGCTGTGACACACAGACATCAAGAGACAACTTGGAATGCCAGGTCTTTAGGCCCCTCTCTAGCTGGCCCCGGGGAAATCTGAGCGGGCTCTTTCCCGGGTTCAAATGCGTGGGTGCGGCAGAGGCCTCTCGCCACCGCAGATGTCACTACCTGGTTAGGGCAAATGATAGGTCTGTGGCTTGTAGATGAGGAAAGTTAACGGAGATGCCATCTCCAACAGCAGAGCAGAGCGCGTGGGACCTGGAGACCTGAATTTTAATCTTGTAATGATTTTCCTCTGTGACCCGAAAGTGACTTCACCTCCTCTTGGGCTTTCTTACCCCTTCTGCCCCAACCTGGGGAGCTGTGGGCTGACGTGCCTGAGCTGGTTGAAGGAAACCAGGAAACGACATCATTGTAAAAGTCTCCCCGAATCCCCCCCCCCACCAACCATAAAGATACAATGTATTTGGATGCTAGAATATAAAGAATGCAGGTAACTAACTCCTCCTTTCAAAACCCATGACATCTGCCGGGTAAAGCCTGGCTGTCCATACCGGAACCTCAATCCCTTACAGCTTGTAAAATCACTAAAGGGAAAAGCGAGTCTCCCATCCCGGGGGTTCAGCAGTAACGGGGGAATTTGCCGAACGGAAGAGAGAGAAATTCTATGACCTTTGGGGTAGTACAGAGAACAGTCTGCATTACCCTCCAGTGGCAGTTTGTCAAAGAGAAGCAAATCCTCTAGGACATTCTCTTTAATATACTTTTAGTAAATGTTTTATCGTACTGGATTATGGGAATTAGGGGAACAAAGGATCCAGACCTTATTTTTCAAAAGCAATATTTTTAGACTCACAAATTATATTGAAATTTTTATACCAGGAAAATAAAAACAAAGATCAGAAGAACTAAACAGCATTTATATATGTCTCTACAGAGATATATATGTATATTAGCAAATTGAAATATAGCAAATACACACAAAAACACTCACATAAAAGAGATGCAAATTATATTTTTGACACATTTTCAGCACAATCACCTAATACAATTTTCTTTTATAGGCAGAGGTAATAAATAGTGCAAATGTATATTTATGGGACCTTTGACAAATGTGTTTGCTTTGAGTCAAAGGGAAAAGCTCCTGTGATTTTACTGGAGAAACGCTTCTCACCTGCCTGGACTGACTCGCTTGCCGTTCTCCTGGCGCTTCCACTGTGACTCAGTCTGAGACCTTTGCTCTCAGGGGTTGGGGCACTGAAGGTCACTGAAAAACCTGGAAGCCGTGCTATTTGTGTGTGTGGATATCTCATGTCCTCTCCAAGACTGGAAGCTTCCTGAGGGCAACAGCAACACCCATTCTTCTCCACTAATCTTCCAGTCCTCAGAAAGGTGATTGGCACTAAAGGGGGGCGGGGCATCAGGACACAGTGTCCATTATTATTACACCAGCAGAGTAAGGGGGTCTCCAGAGAACCAGACATTTGTCATATATACTTGGTGATCTGTTTCTGAAAGGTTATGGCCTCGAAAACTCCGTGAAGCAGTTTTACACTGCACACGACAGGGTCCCCATGAGTCAGAAGCCACATCACCACCCACTTCCAGAAAACGCACCCCTGGAGCCTTTCTGAAAAGCAGAGCAGTGACTTACTTACTCCAAGATACCAGGGTTATTTCTGCCCAGTGTGTCATGTAGGGGTGCAGGTGTTGACACGCCATCGTGGCCACAGGGGACACATTTTAGAGTTCCCAGCACCAGTCCAATGAGTTGCTTTCTACTCACGACAACCCTGTGGAGAGTATACCGGTGCTCCAGCCGTCAGGCTCCAGCCGCTGGGCTCTCGGTGACTGCCATCCTGGGGAAACAGATTGTCAAGACTTTGTTCCAAGGCCCCTCTGGATGTCTTCAAGCAGCCGATCTTGCTGTGAGTGCTCCACTCCCTGACTGCTTGCCCTACCCAGGAACTCTTAAGATGTTAGATTAAACAAGGCGGAAAATAGCATGCCCTACCAATCCACAGAGGCAAGAGGCAGACCTCAAAGCTCAGGCCTGGCAAGGAAGGGGCACCTGCAGGGCAGGGGTGTAAAAGGGACTTCGGGGATCTCTTTCCCTTAGATGGTTAGCCCTGCCCACCCCCCATCAAGCTGCCCCTGCGAAGGTAGTCTTGGATGGGTTTTGCCAGGGGGAGCTTATGGGTGAACCCACTTCTACGCAGGAATGAAGGACCTTCTGAGAGTAACAGAGGAATGGGGGAGCCCTGAGGGATGGAGATGGATGGGGAAGTCACCAGACGTGGGTCCTCTTCTCCACCCCAGAGCCCAGCAATGCAAGGCTCTCCACCCCAGAGCCCAGCAATGCTCACCCAGCTTCTGGAGAGAAGACTTGAGTGCTGGTGGACAATCTAATCCTCGAGAGGCAGCTGGTGACTGGCTCTTTCTCTTCAATGCCACGTGGCCAGAGGGCTTTGGGAGACAACACACTTGCCCAGCCTCACAGGCACAAAGCAAAGAAACTCCGCAGACAAGAGGGCCCAGTGCCTTTCATCCAGCCCTCCCCCTCCTCCCTTGTCTTCCCTAGCTCTGTGTTCTGGGAAGGAGAGCCTCACCAGGTGAGATGGGGCCAGACCCAAAAATGAGATCACAACCACCTCCACCGGAGAGATTTAATTTTCCTTAAGCTTGGGTGCTGCCCTGGGATGAGGAGCTCTAAGTACCAAGAATTATTGTTATTACTACAGAGTTACTGCCTAGCATGCAGTGAATTACCCTGCCCTGCTGTGTGAAAGATGGATAGTGGGGATGGGGAAGTGTGGAGGGAGGGCCCGCATGGAAATGGTGGGTGGAATAAAAATGAAGGGCAGGGGCTGGGAACACCCCTCCATGGGGCTCTCCACCAGGCCCACTCTGTGTCCAGGGCAGGAAATGATCTCTTTCCCCTCAGCAAACATCAGACCCCATGAAGATGCTACCACCCGAGAGGAGGCAGAGCACAGGGCTGTCTGGGAGCTGGGGTACCGGAGCCGACCTGGGCCTAGGTGTGTGATACCTGGGACATGCTGTCGTTGGTTTCGCTACCCTTGTGTTGTCCTACAGGGCTTGTATTAGCTGACTTTTCAAAGGTAGATTGCCAGGCCATTCTTCCTAGACTAACTTAGTCTGAAAGCTCTGCGGAAACCTATCTTGCATCATAGACATAAGCAAGTCTCCAGTGCACACAGGTAGTGGCCAGGCTGAAGTGCACTGACCAGGAATCGAACTCCGGTCTCCTGTATAGAAAGAGAGTGTTCTCTCACGGAACCACGAGTCTCTCCTTCTTCCTCTGACACCTTGTTGCTGTTGTTGGGGCCTTCAAGCTGGCTCCGACTCACGGCGACCCGAGGGACAGCAGAATGAGATATGCCCAGGCCGGGCCATCCTCCGTTTGAGCCCATTGCGAAAGCTGCTATGTCAATCCATCTTGTTGAGAGTCTTCCTCTTTTTCACGTTCCTCCAAACATGTCTTAACTAAATGAGACAAAGCCTCACCGGCCTCGCTTCCAAGAGCCTTCGGGCTGAACGTCTTTCAAAAGCTCTAAAGAACTGTAGTGATTGATTCCCGCTGTTGTCATTGGTCCTTGGTACAGTTGTCAGTGATGTTCAGAAGAACCGAGGACAGATTCAGAAGTGGCCCTTTCAGAGTAATGCTTTGCTGGGAGGAGTCCCCGACAGGCATAGAAAACCAAAGTTATCGTGGAACCCCTGAAAGGGATCAACTGCGCCCCCTTCCGGAATCGCTGCAGGGTCCTACTGGGGAGGGTGTCTCAATGCAACCTAAGAACAGATGTTGGAGAGATGGCAGTTTCTCGAATTATCTCCGGGCTTCTGTTTATGAAAAAGCAGCCAATATGGCATGTGATCAGTGAGGAGTAAGATCAATAACCCACATCTACCTCACCGTCAGAGACCCTTGAGACTGTCTGGGAAAGCCACACTGCACACTGCTCGGCTCTTGCCTTCTCTCCTGACCAGTACGGTTCTCCAGCCCCAAGGAATCAGCTGGGGCTGGATAGCCTCACTGAGACCTAACATGGCATCTCTGCTGCAAGTATGCTGGTCAGGTGTCAGGAAGTCAGCATGACAAGCAGAAGCGTCCATAGGAAGTATCAAACCTGGTGAAGAACAAAGGCCAGCGGAGATGCCCACCTATCTATGAGAGAGGCAACATGGCATGACTAGCAAAGGCACCAGGTGAGAAATTACAGTTTAGGGTAAGCAAGTCCATTCCGTTCCAGGGGCCAGGGAAAGTTTGACTCCCATCCTGGTGGGATCCTGAACCACTTCATTTGGGCACATCTGAACAAGAATAAAATATACACTCCCACACCTGCCCCTTCCCTCTTCACACCCCAAATTATATACCTAGGCAAAATGTATAGGCTGTCAAGCTAAGATGAAAAATGATCTGGTCTTAATAACTAGTTGCCTGGTCCAGAATAGGTGGGGGTTGGTTGCCAGATTGTTTTCCACAAAATTATTTGAACTGGCCTGTTGCTTTAGGGACGTGTAACTAAAAGCCCTTCGGGGAATTGATCAGTGTGAATTAATTCAGAAGAATGGGCTACACTCTGAGTAGAAAGCACAGTTCAGCGGGCTATTGGGTCGTCAGATGTGTTAGCGACACCTCTCATCTCTTTTGCCCTTCACTGAACCATTTCCCTGCTAGCTTTCCTGACCTTGAACTGATGCAGGATTACTGGAACCTCAAGGGATGAGGACAGGAAGCAGTCACTAAATGAGCCCTTAATTGAAAGCCACCTTCCCTCCTAAAAGCTCAGGAAAAATTCTTTAAACTCTTAAATCAAGTTAATAAGACAAAACAAAACCACTTAAAACAAAATAAAATAAAACTTCACTGGACAGGGAGGCTTTGACATGCTAAGCAAGTTAAGTTGCATCACTATATTTCATTGACTTTTTTCTATTTTAGAGAAACAGGGCAGCTCAGAAGACTGAACGCCTCCCGTGACATCTAGACACAGGATCAGGAGCTCTCCAACACCCGCCCGTTCAAGTTCAGAAGGAGGCGCCTGGCCCTTCAGGCCCTACAGAAACTCAGAACTGTGGGTCTTAGTTTAGACTTGTCCCCGTAGGGGAGGGGCAGTTTTCTCGGAATGTGACAGAATCTCACTGGGATGGAAAATGGGGCCAAGGGGGTGTGAACAGCCGGTCCGATTTGTGATGCAGGGGAAGGAGTGGGCACGGGGAAGGAGTGATGCAGGGGAAGGAGTGGCGGACTTGGTAGGGTGCCAGCGCCACTTTGCAGACCTAACAGTGGCCAGAGATTGGAAGGCCCAGGTTGGTGTGAAGGGAATATCCGTCCATCCTCAGCCCGTCCATCCTCAGCCCGTCCATCCTCAGCCCGTCCACTTGAAGTGGTGAAAGAGGAATTGCCTTACCCGCTGGACCAAAAGTTTTCTGGGGACGGTCCGATGTGGTTCTGAAAAACAAAACAAGCGCTGGGCGAGAAGCACCCCCCACCCTCCCAACCCCTGCTTTGACTTGCTGGCGGCCGCCGCTTGGTGCAGACTGTGTCCAACCCGACACATCCTGGTCTCCCTCGGGCTCTGCATCCTCGGAGTTGGCTGGGAGCAAGAGCGCCTTCAAGTTGGAGAATCCATCTTGCCTGATTAATGATGTGTACACAGAGCTTTCGCTCCCGTCTTCCTTCTCTGGGCCTTTCTTATTCCGTTGTTTGCTGTGCTACCACCCCGCGGATAGATGGTTCTGCGGTGATAAATGTAAAGTTTGCATAAGCCATGTAACAGCAGGACAGCCTATTATCACTGTACATTTTCCATGGCTGCGCAAACCTCTGTAGGCTATTTTATTGCTAATAGATCCGCAGAGAAACAGTAGTGATTTTACGACTCTTTTTAAAATGGAAATTCATGTTTGAGAAATACAACTGGGAGGAAACAGATGTAAACCACTTAAGCATTTGCAGAAAATTGAGATGCACACTCTTATTTACAGACCCACATAGCCTCCGTCGCTTTATTTTCAAAATTAAAATAAGCAATCTGTTTACCATGGGAAATGAGGGACTGTAAACTTGTTGTTTTTCCCTGGTACAAGGCAATGGCTGCCATCGGTGGGTTTAATGGCAGAGCCCAAGCAAGATGGCAATTTTTCCCCCTTAGATTTTATTATCTAGAACACATCCCCTCTATAATCTGCTCGAGAGGTAGGCAAGTGGGAAAGATTGTCGTGTAACTATATGTCTGAATCGCATTATGTCTTAACAGCTAAAATGATCACCAGACACATTAGAAAGGGTTTAACCAAGTAGTTATAGCACCTGCAAATTGCCTAAAATATTGGACACTAACCTCATCCAACATGCTTTTCTCGCTCTGAATCCATTCTAAAAGATTTGTTCTCGCCTTGCCCCAACCTTCCTGCATAGTAAGGGACTGTGACATTTTGGAAAGGAGATGGAAGTCAATGTACCAAGGAATAAAGGATCCCTGTGAGTCACCATGGACTCCATTGCCCTGGGGTGTGTACATTTTGTTTGGGAGGCGCCGCCCGTTAGGCAGAGGGCCGCTCACTACAAGGTCCGTGGCTCAAACCTCCCTGCTGCTCGTTGGGAGAAAGATGAGCCCGTCTACTCCTGAAGAGATTCCCACTTTCAGGAATCCCGAAGAGCACTGCTGCTCTGTGCTCTAGGGTCAGTCTGAGTCGGAACCGACATGCTGGCCATGAGTGGGCTTATCAGGGAATAATACTAGGGAAGTGATGTTCCCCGACAGCACCATTGGCATTGGAAGTGGCCACAAAATGCTACAGAGCGATCTAGCTGCAAGTCAGAATGGAGCCCCTATAAACAGCAGACTTCTGGTCTCTGTCTGGTACAAATGATTGATGGGTTCAACTGCTAACCAAGAGGGTGGAGGCTCAGGCTCACGCCGAAGCACGTCGGAAGAAAAGCGATCACCTACTTTGGAAAAGCCAGTCACCAAAACCGATGGAGCCCAGTCCTCTGAGGTGGTGGTGGTTTGCTTCTTGTTTTCCCTCCACACGAGGTCTCTGAGTCAGAATGCACTTGGCAGCACCTGGTTAGTGCCTGAAAATAATGTTTAAAACACATGTAATCATTGGTAGTATGAATCTTTTGCTTTCATCCTAAATCTTTCTTTAAAACATGAAAAAAGAACATGGGGGCAGGAAGGGAATAAAAAGGAGCCGATCACACGGGGCTCAAGTAGAAAGTACATGTTTGTAACCGATGGCGGCAGCATCTGTACAAGTTCGCCTGATGTAATTGATTTATGGATTGCTATAATATCTAAGAGCCCCCGATAAAATGAGGAAAAGAAGAAAATGGCTAAGGGCAGAGCAGGATTAGGTCAAGTTAAAGCTCTTCCTGTTTCACTGTATGCTTTTCCTTTATTTCAGTTGCAATTGTTTGTTTTTTTCACTTGAAGAATAAAACACTATAAGTGAAATTTGCAACGTGATATAAATTTGTAAAATGTACACAGCTCCATGGATGTTTACATATATGCACAATCACATAGCTACTACCTGGATGGAGATACAAAACATTTTCACCATCCTAGAACTCCTCCAGGTATGGCCCACCCCCTTTTCACAAAGGTGGCCCAGACTCTCAGTGCTATCAAGCCAATGCCCACCTATAGGGACCCTCTGGGACAGGGCACATCTGCCCCTGTGACTGGAGCTGTTTACGGGAGTAGAAAGCCCGTGTTGCTCCCACTGGAATGGCTGGTGGTTTCAAACCGCTGACCTTTCTTGGATCACGGCCCAGCGCATAACCACTCCTCCACCAGGACCCCTCACAAAGACGAACTCCACTCTTACTCCTAATGCCATAACTTAGTGCTCCCTGTCTTTAATAAAGGATATCAATGAAACCGGACCATATATGCTCTTGAGTCTCACTTTTATCACTCAGCAAATTGTCTATAGGAGTCACCTACATATTGTGTATATAAATAGTTTGCTCTTTTATATTGTAATTTCATATTCACTCTCTGTCAACACCTCTAGTTTATCTGTTCTCTCGGTGGGTATTTGGGCTGTGTCCAGGTTGGGGCTATTATGAATCAAGTTTGCTACGAAAATGAAAAAAAAATGTGAAAGAAGTAAACTAGCCCCTCTCTGTGCTGAACTTTTCATAATGTCAGAATCGGATAGACTTGTCCACCCCAGGCCAGAACAGCACGTGGATACCATGTCCTTCCCCACCTCAATGCCTTCCCTAAGTTACTTGCTCCCCCAGCCTGGGAAGGAGGCACGGGGGAGCGTCCCTGCTCTTTGGATAGCGTCCAACGTACAGCTGCCATGAACCTGGTTCTGAATTCACCCATCCTTGGTGCAAACCATACTGAACTGAGAAGCTAGGACAACAGTTCACTTGTTACAAAGCCATTGTCCATGCACACCCCTCCCTGCAGCTCGAGAAGCTAAGCAACTGCTCCCTGTTTGCCTTGCTATCTCCAGGCCCATCTGAGATATCGGAGCTTCGGTTTATGGCCCTTGGCGACACACGCTAATTACAAACCGGTGTGGAGGAAGCATCATGGCTCAAGGACGAGGGCCGCTGTCGCAATTAGCACACGTTTCCGTGGGCTCGCCCATGCTCTCCACATTGCGGGGTATCGTTATTAACAGCATAGGGTGCTGCACAGGGCCCGTGTAATTAATTTCTGTCAACAGTGTATATTATCCAATAATTGAATGACCTGAGGTGTTTTCCTACACAT
Organism: Tenrec ecaudatus; assembly: GCF_050624435.1. NCBI lineage: Eukaryota > Metazoa > Chordata > Mammalia > Afrosoricida > Tenrecidae > Tenrec > Tenrec ecaudatus. The sequence goes on from NC_134538.1 coordinate 81,432,696, forward strand.
CTCTGGCATTTTTTGGGGAAAAAAGACATTTGTTGAAGAGAGAGTCATTGGCGTTGCTTATGTGGTGCGGCATTAGAGTTCATGAAGCATGTCGTACACGCGTGCACATTTATTTATTCTGTGCCCGTGAAGTTCCTAGGATAGCTCAACCTACACTCCCTCGTTGGCTGACGGCGTCATGTGGCTTGTCCACGGCCATGGCACTAACAAGGAGCAAGGCAGGCGCCCTCTTTATGGGGCGCAAAAGAAATTGCTTTATGTAATTAATTCTCCAGCTAAGATGATTAATCAGAGGTTTCCTATCCTGAAGACAAGGAGGGGGTGCATTTATTGAGCCCCCTACGGTGTGCATTATCCTATCTGATCTTCACAGTGTCTCAGGAAGTAGGCTGGAGGTTCCAGCTTTATAAATGAGCCCCCAAGATGCTGTTGGTCCATGCTCTACAATTTATGATAGAACTACAAATCAAGCCCACTCTGTCAGATGCACGAGGTGAAGGGAGTGTGGCTATCATTTAATTCCCAGCCTGGCATCTGACTGCAACTTTTGCACTGTCGTGAGTCCCCACTAGCCATCTTTTGAACTCTGGTCCTTTGAGATGTTCTTTCCAGTGAAACTCTAAGAGGTTCTAGTTGAGATTGTAGCCTCCACAAAAGGCTGGGGGCCCATCTGGAGAAGCCTCTCCAGGTTCTCTGTGGGAGGAATCATCATTGTCCTCAGAGCTGTAGGACACTCCCAAGCACAGCTGAAGCACGGTTGTTTTGGAGTAGTTGCTGCTAAACATTATTCCTTTATCTGTCGGACCCCACGCAAAGACAAGGGAAGAATCCCCAGGATAAAACCCCATCCATTCCTTTGACAAAGTCAATAGCGTGGACGTTAGTATACCGTAGTTGGAGGTGACCCGAGGGAAATGGAGGACATCACACTGAGCACAGTCATAAGCCCAAAGTGTCCTCTTTCCAAGTGTCAGCCCCCTCTATCAACCCCCACACATGTGCGCCCATAGGTAATCATGGATTCTTCTGGAAGCATCCCTCCTGCACACATTTACTGGAGGAGATAGTGAGTCCTGCATGCTTCCAGGGAAGTGGAAGAAGGATGGCTTGGTGGAAGACATCTCTGTGCTATTGCGCGGAGCAATGCTCCTCACACTTTAAATGCCATCTAGTTTATACAGCAGGATCGAGCCCTAGCAACACCTAGAGCCAGTCCCCTGAGGAGATGCTGCCCCATCACCATCTTCAGTTTGCTTACCTGCGGTCCCTCCATAGATAACAAAACCTTTACCATTTCCACATTGTTTACATGTCCGTATCAGTGACATCAGCCACTTCATCTTGTTGTTCGATCATCAGCACCAGACTTCTCCATCACTCTTCACAGAAGCTCAGTGTCTCCTGAACAAGGAGTTTTCCGTCCTCTCTCCAGACCCCTGGGGACCGCTAATACACTTAGGTCTCCATCGTTTGCCTATTGTAGACATTTCACATAAGTGGTCACACAAGACTAATCCTTTTGTGACTGACTTATTTCACTCAGCCTGATGGTTTAAAACTCCATCCATGGTACTCAGTCATCTAGCCGATTTCAACTCGTCTTTTGTTATCTTAGTGAAATTGTTGTTCCCCTGACCAATAATAATCTCCTTGAGATGAGATTTGAGCATTTGTTTCATCTCATTGCACCTCCAGGAAAGTTTCTAGGGCCTAAGAAATGGTGCCATTGGATGCCAGCTGCTTTGCTTGTCCTCTACTCCAACTCTGGGTCTCAAGGTTCAAGGACACACACACACACACACACACAGAACAGGTTAGGTTACTTTGTTGTCAGCTTTGTGTGGCATTGTTTCTCTTCTCTCCCTCCCCCACCCCCATTAATGTCATGACCCACCTGGTTAGCTCCTCTAGCTCATTTACCTGTCTAAGGTTTTTTGTTTTTAATCATTTCTGCTCCCTAGATTCAAGGGGCCCCACAGGGGCACAGGCAGTTCACTGAGTGACTAGAAGATGTTGGCAGTGTGAACCCATCCAGAGGCACCTCAGAACAAAATCCCTGGCAATCTGCCTTCTGAAAGCCACACCCAGGAAAACCTGATGGAGCTCTTATGCTTCTCAAGGCATGGTCGGAATGGACTTGACAGCAACTGGATTGCTCTTTACTGCTTTAGAGGCGATTCACTGTCATCTGGTCAGTTCTGACTCCTGGAGACCCTATAGGACAGGGGAGGACAATAGCTCTTTATGGGAGTAGAAAGCCCCATCTTTCTCCCACAGAGTGCCTGCTGGTTTTGAATTACCGACCTTGTGACTGGCAGCCATGACACAAATAGAGACCCAAGAGGCTAGCCATCAACCACACAACCCACTGAATCACTTACAAGCAATTTGTCCCAGATATGTTCAATTTTTTTCCTGCTTTAATAAAACTGAGCCAATATTTTAATTTTTATTTGCACATAATTCTGTTGGTCCTCCTGGCCTAACTCTATCATTGGTGGTGTATTCTTTATCCTTACAGATAGATTTTAAATATTTGGCTCATAGGTTTCTTTTAAATTATTTTCTCTTCAATTTCCTTTTTCTAAGCTCCTACCACTTTTAAATACTTTATCAAGGGCATATAATTCAAATATCGCACAATTCAATAGTTCAATCATATCAAGAAGACATTTTTATGCACACTACAATATTCATAAAAAGTGCCAAATTCTGAAAGAGCTATGACCCTTTGTATTTCTTCGAGTAAGCACATTTACTTACAAGTTTGGCACGTCCATTTGTAATCTTCCAGTCAGTGTATCCCTGGCAGGCGGTACACTTTCAGTAAGGCAACTTGGATCCTACATCATCCCACATCTCCAGATCAGGTGTTTAATTGACTGTCCACCCCTATGGGCCAACAAAGAAAGTCATATATGAGCTTCTTTTGTATCAAATAAAGATCTCACATTTTGCAATTGATTTATGGCATTAAACTGCTTTCCAATGATCATTTCTTCATCTATAGGTTTTATCTTTGGCTTTTTTATATTCTATGGCTTTAAATTATAGTGGGTTATAGACTTGGAACTAAGAAATATAGAGATGTTTACCAGTAAGATCCCCCAAGTCTTCTATCTAACAGCTGGGAAGGATAGGGCTGAGACATTTGTTTGTTTCCTTCATTCCAGAGCCTAAGATGGGACAATGGCTTAACACAGGACACGTTAAGTTCAGTGTTTAGGCAACTCATTCTTGGAGTCTCTGGACAGTTCAAATGGTTAATGCATTCAGTGGCTATCCCAAAGGTTGGAGGTTCAAGTCCACCCAGAGGCACCTTGGAAGAAAAGTCTGGCTATCTACTTTCAACAAAAAAGCAGCCATTGCAAGCCATAGGCAGCACACATCTTCTCCGACCTACCTGGAGGCACCAGGAGTTGGAGTCCACTGGTGACCGTCTATAGCTCATCCTGGGACCTTTTTCTCTTTCTGTTTACAGCTGACTCGTGCCAGGTCCAGCATCTGAGCCTGTGTTGCCCAACGTGGGCTGTACCGACCCCGGAAGGCGGGGGGGGGGGGGGGGGCGGCGCACTGAATGATCCAAGGAGGCTGCAAGAGCCGATACCGAGACTCTGTCCTGGATTAGGGTCTACCATAGAAAAGATTTTAACTGCCAGGGGGATTCTACTTCTTTCTTCTCTTCCTCTTTTTGTGGAAAAGGGGGTCACATATGTCTGGGAACCTAAGATCTGGCCCAAGGGAGCCAATAGCTGAATCATACTTTAGAATGAGGCTAAGTGTGAAAACTTGGATGGAGTCTGTTCTCGTTAAGATTTTGTATCAACTTGGCTTGTCAGTTAAGATGTGTCCCATGATGAAATCTAACGCACTGCAATCACTTCTGCCGTCACCTCTATGAGCAGCGAATCAATTTAAAGGAAATATCCTTGGAGACGTGGCTGGCTGTTGTGGGAAAGACTGTTTGCTTTCTGCTGGGTCTGGGTCTTACATCTGGCTTGTCATCTGGCCTCTAGTTCTTTGGGCTTGAACCAGAGGCTTGCCATACCTCCTGCTGACCCTGGGAGTTATCATCTTCCTGAGCTCTTGCGTTCATTTCACTGGGATTAATTTGCCTCTGCAGCCAGAAGCATGCTGTCTGACCTGCCCATCTTGGGTTCGTCAGCCCCTGCAGCATCTTGAAAACAGACCAGCCTGATAATAGAGCAATGAAGTCGTAACTTGCCCACTTCTGTAACTGTGTCATTGCCTTGCTATACGCCTCTATTATACAGATATAAATTTTTTGGTTTTGCTTCTCTAAAGAAACAAGCCTATGACAGAGTTAATCAATTTGTGTGTGTGGAAATCTGAAGTAGAAACTGAAGGGAGGCTTTGAAGTAGCTTTGGGAACACACCACCACGACTAATATTTATGAAAAGGAACATTAATATTGGCTTTTCTTGAGTGTCACGCATATACCAGGCATGCGTGATTTCAGTTAAGCCTTATGACAGCCCAGTGAAATCGTTCAACCGTGAAGGCTCTTTAGACAGCTGAGAAAGCTAAGGCGTAGAGAAATGAAGTCACTTGCTCACAGTCACACAGAGAGTCAGCGAGCAGCTGGGGATTGAACCCAAGCTCCATGGCTCTAGAGCCCATTGCGTGCTACACCCCTGCTGGCTTGCTGCAATGAGTCATCATCCACCGCTTCCCTTAGAGGAGAATGACTAGAGTACTTGACCTTGGCCTGCTAAGTGGCAGTGTGATAAAGTTCTTCTAAGTCTCCTGACACATGTTTTTCTGCCTTTTGATGGTCGTCAGAACAAAGGCAATGTGTCTGTTGATGAAGCTCAGGGCCCGAGGGGCTGGGTTTCATTGCAGTGTGCCGCAGCTCAGTAGTGAATTGCTGACTGACTGGGCATATGTTCCCTTGGGGAAGGAGCATGCTCCCCATTCACAGGCCCCCCCTATAATCTCCTAGCCTTCATAGAAGCTTCAGAGATCATCTTTTCTTCTAGTTCTTCCAGAAGACCAAAGAATGCACACAGCCAGCTTCAGCCTTTGCTCATCCTTTGGATCCTGTGGCTTGGGTCACCATCGAGAGCAGTGATTCTCAACCTTCCTAATGCTGCGACACTTTCATACAGTTCCTCATGTGGTGGTGATGCCCCGACCATAAAGTTATTTTTGTTGCTACTTCATCACTGTCATTTTGCTACCGTTAGGAATTGTCATGTAAATATCTGATTTGCAGGATGTGTTTTCATTGTTACAATTTGAACATCATTAAAGTGAAGTGATTAATCACAAAAACATTATATAATTATATATTGTGAAAGATTTATTTCTAAGGACACATATATATTTGTAAAAACATATATATAATAAAAATATATATTATATATTTAAAATATATATATTTGCATGACTCTGTATGGCACCTGCTTTTCCATAGCTAGAGATGACCTCTTGGGGCATTTTGCTACTTCTCTTTAAAAACACAGGGTGCCCTCATAATGTAATGGGTACTTGCTGGATTGCTAATCACAAGGTCAGCAGTTCAAAACCATCCTGCTCTGAAGGAGAAAGATGAGCCTTCCAAATCTCATAAAGAGCGAGTGTCTCAGAAACCCACAAGAACAGTCCTACCCTGCCCTGCATGGTCTGTATGAGTTAGAACCAATTCAGTGACAGTGAGTATATACGATATGCTCATGAACTTCTGATTCTGGTAGCATTTATTTTTAATGGATGTGTGAGAGTCCACTGTGTGACCATCGTTGCCTTAAACGTGCCCCTCTTCTAAGACATGAAGACTGTCCTTTTGTTTTATTTGGATTTTTATAAATCATGGTGCAGCCTATAAAGGGCTGGGGTTTTTGTTTTCCTTTGCTTGGGCCGTGGGATTGTTTTGAAGACATTAAGTGATACCACAAGGATCTATCTTAGCAAGCTCACCCTCTTGCCCATAAAAGATGCCAAAGGAATGGAGTTCGTCTTTTCCTGCACCTGGCGCCCATGGTAGTTTGCCTCTGGTAGAAGCATGAAGCCCATTTGGAAGGGGGCGTGCGGGGTTGAGATGGGTAATGGGGTAATCGAGGCAGAGGGTTGGGAACATTCTCCCTGGGGTGCACAGCGAGTCGCCGCTGAAGCCATTTACTTGAGCACATCTCTTAACTCATCATCTTTGACTCTAATCACCAGACCCCAGGTTGCACGGCGGCTCTCCCCAGACAGCGCAGTCAACAGCCATGTCTTCAGGGGGTGCACATGGGACAATCAGCACCATTCAGAATGTAAGTTAAGGTTATTGCTGCCAGCCCCTCACATTCCACCCGCACGCTGATTAGTAAAGTGGAGCGCTCTCATTGACATTCCGTGGTTTAACATAAAGATTTCGCGTTCATAGCTCAGGAAAGAGAGACAGATTTTCAAACAGCTGTCTAATATCTCTGTCAACATAGAAATTAAATAGATTTAGGAACTTCAGAAAAAACATACGCACATTTAATGCCCAGTAATGATCAATTCCAATTTCCAGTTGCAGAAATAGGAATAGTTCTCAATGTGTTCTCCGGCTTATTCCACATAAACATCTGGCGTCATTTTATTTCTTTTTAATCATTTGAATGGTGATATTATAGGTCTATCGATTTATTTGTCCAGCTACAGAGCTGATGATCCTATGAAGATACTGAAATGAATCTGTGTCCCAAGCAACCTTCAAATGAAAAAGTGAAATCGTTTTCAAGCAGTCGTTTGTATTTTCAGCATGCAGTCGATTACAAACGTTCCCCCAATGGAAGGCAATGAACGGCACTGCCTCAGAGTCTGACATGGGCTCGGGTTTGAGGAAGTTCAACTCTCTGCTTCCCAGGTTGGGTAGAGAGGGCTGGAGAGGAGCGAGGCACAGGCCACGACTCTGATGGGATGTGTTCATAAAGCAACATTGGCCTGCTAGTCTCCACCCATCAGGGTGACCATTCACACAGAGGTACCATGCGTCATGGGCGAGAGGAGAGGTTGGTCTGGTTTGGCAGGTTTGTGCTTGGATCCCAGCTCTGCCTCTCACTAACAGTGACTTTGCTCACTTGATTCTATTCTCTGAGTCTCAGGTTCTTAATGTAGATTCAGATTCACACATTATTAAATGAGGTAAGGTATGTGGAGCACCCCCAGGGGTACCCAGTGGGTGTCCAATAGATGGACTATCATTATTGAAAGTCCACGGCCTGCCAGAAGAACACAGAACTCGGAAGAAGTGTAGCCAGAATGCTCCTTAGAAGTGAGGCTGACGAGAGTTCATCTCGAGTACTTGGAACATGTTATTTCCAGGGAAAAGGACAGCATGTTTGGTAAATTACAGGGTCAACGAAAGAGAGGAAGACCCATGGCAAGACCGACAGGCTCACACATCCCAATTGTGAAGGTGGCACCGGACCAGACAGTGCTCTGTGGTTCATTACAACACCAAACACAACCACAGCGTCACTATGGTGAGGTTCCTGGGTGGAGCAAATGGCTCTTTCACTCGGCTGTTCACTGAAAAGTTAGAGGTTCTTTCGGAGTCGCCCAGAGTCACCTTGGAAGAAGGACCTGTCCATGTACTTCCAAAAAACCATGCTCTGCAATCTCTCTAGAGCCTTTGATGGAAATTGGTGGGGGCGAGGGGGGGGCAGGGAGTCATTGTCATGTCACAGTTCGTCAAATTGTGATAGCTTACGCATGACTATGATGCTGGAAGCTAGGCCATTGGTGTTTCAAATGCCAATAGGGCCACCCATGATAGACAGGTTTCAGTGGAAAGGCAGACTAGGAAGAAAGGGCTGGCAACCAACTTCTGAAAATTGGCCTAGGAGAATCCTATGAATCCCAACAGAATATTATCCAGAAGGTAATATTATCTAGAAGGTAAGGCCTCTCGGTTCGAAGTCACTGTGCACTTTTCTCCAGCGGTGAACTTCAGCAGACCGTGCTTGGATAGCGAAGATGTTACAGAGCCAGCCAAGCTGTCCTTCTGTTGGCCAGGGGAGTGCCGTGGGGCGGAGCCAACTCAAGCCCAGTCAGTATCATGAAGTGGAATCCAAAGGCACAGAGGCCCCTCAGGCCGACCCTGAGAGAACAGATTGAAATGACAGGCTGCACGCCTGCCAGGCACGTCCAGGGTAACAAGGGCAACAGCACAGGTGATTTAACTTGGGTCTAGCGGCCAAGCTCCTTCCCCTCTCAGAGGGCCACCTGAGACAAAGGAGCGGTCAAGAAAATAAACACGGGAACTCCTAGCCGACAGGCCCAGGCCTCTACTGAGAGCAATAGAAACTAATCAAAATTATAGATCATTTTAATAAGAGGTCACTTTGGAACCCTAAGGACAGTTGTAGTTGATTTAGGCCGGTGTAGGGATTGTAAAGAAAGCTGGCCTGGAGTCTTTAAGGCCTATGGCTTCCTTAGGGTAATTATAAAGAAATACAGCGGCTCGTAGAATTACAGCTCTCCGTGACCCTCTGCACACGCAGACACGCATCTGGGCAAATCAAAGCCAGTAACGACATTCAATGAAAACTTGGTATAATGTGCTCCCATCCCCTGCACTGGCTGTCTTGTCTCCCACAGGATGGCTGTAACCACATTCCCCAGCATTGGCTACTATGTCTTTCACATGCCAAGTTGCTTTATCCAAATCAAGTCCCCAAATGTGGCAGCTCTATGTTCTCTGAACTTATAGGCATTATATCCTGGGGACAAACAGCTTTGGCTCCACATTCTGGCTCAACCCCATCCCAACCATGTGACCAATTTCCTTACCTGAGGAATGCGGGTAATTACGGTAATGCCTGGGGTGAATTTAGTCTCGGGACTGGAACTCAGCTCCACCCACAGTCAGTTGGCTTTGAGTTGACTCTGCCTCCAGGTGGCCCTAGTGCTGTCAAGAGTAGAACTGCTCTAGGGGATTTTCAATGGCAGCTTCCTTTGGAAGTTCCACCACCAAGCCTTTCTTTCAAGGTGCCTCTGGGAAGACTCCAGCGCCACGTGTTTGGTTCACAGCAAAGCACATTAACCCTTTGTTCCACCTGGGGATTGCAAAGACCCTTCTAGCATCTTCAAATGTGTTGCCTTGGGCTTTCAATTAAATTCCATTCCAAGTGCATGTGTCACTGGCATGTTTAACTTTTTTTTTTCCCTAGGGGTCACTGATGTTTATTTTGCAAACAAAACCACTGGGGATGTTGCCTGTTGACACCTCGGGATAACACTGGGACACTTGGGAAGCTCTCAAGAAGGGCAAGGAGTTGAGTCACAGGGTCACAAAGCTGGGGTTCCAACAGGTGTCAGCTGCTCTGGCTTGGCTGCAGGGCAGCTCTAGTGAAGCAGAAAGAACGCCCACAAGCTCAGGGAGGGGCTACCAGAGGTCTGCCTGCCCAGCTTATTTGGCGAGGGAATTTCTGAACTTCTGGCCAGCAAACTTGGCCTTGCTGCCCAGCTCCTCTTCAATTCTGAGGATCTGGTTGTACTTGGCCAGGCGCTCAGATCGGCACGGCGCACCAGTCTTGATCTGTCCAGTGCAGAGTCCCACCACCAGGTCAGCAATGAAAGTATCCTCGGTCTCTGCAGAACGATGAGACACCATGATACCCCACCCATTGGACTGGGCCAGCTTGCACGCCTGCAGAGACTCGGTCATGGAGCTGATCTGGTTCACTTTAAGCAGGAGGCAGTTGCACGACTTCTCGTCCACGGCCTTGGCAATTCGCTTCGGGTTGGTCACTGTGAGATCGTCCCCTACCACCTGGATCCCTGAACTGGCAGTGAACTTTGCCCAAGCGTCCCAGTCATCCTGGTCGAAGGGGTCTTCGATAGACACCACTGGGTAGTTCGTGATGAAGGACTTGTACAGGTCTGCCAGTTGGTCAGGTGAGATGTACCTGCTGGGGTCATCAGGAGACTTGAACTCTAGGTCGTATTTCCCAGACCTGAAGAACTCGGAGGCAGCAACATCCATGCCGATCACCACCTTGTCGGTGTAACCAGCTTTTCCAATAGCAGCTCCAGGGCGTCTTTGTTCTCCAAGATGTTGGGGGCAAATCCGCCTTCATCGCGGACATTGGTGGCATCCTTGCCATACTTCTCCTTGATGACGTTCTTCAGGTTGTGGTACACCTCGGCCCCGATGCGCATGGCCTCCTTGAAGTTGGCTGCTCCGACGGGGAGGATCATGAACTCCTGCATGGCCAGCTTGTTGCCGGCGTGGGAGCCGCGGTTGATCACATTGAAAGCAGGAACGGGCAGGATAACTTCGGAATTGCCAGCCAAGTCAGCAATGTGACGGTATAGGGGGACTCCCTTCTCAACAGCTCCGGCCTTGCACACAGCGAGGGACACGCCCAGAATGGCATTTGCACCAAATTTTGATTTATTCTCAGTTCCATCCATCTCAATCATCAGCTTGTCGATCTTTTCCTGTTCCGTAACGTTCAGCTTCTTGCTAACCAGGGCAGGCGCAATTGTTTTATTGATGTGCTCAACAGCCTTTGAGACACCTTTGCCCAGATACCGGGTCTTGTCATTGTCCCGGAGCTCCAGGGCCTCATAGATCCCAGTTGAGGCCCCACTAGGCATGGCCGCTCTGAAGAGCCCTTTGGCGGTGTAAAGATCGACCTCAACGGTGGGATTTCCACGGGAGTCGAAGATCTCTCTGGCGTGAACCTTGAGGATAGACATGATGGATTTTTGGCCGCTGGTTCTCGTCGCCCAGGAAGGAAGTGGAGGAGGCTGCAGACACCGAGACGGGTGTTGGGTCAGCAGAGGGCGGATGCTGCGACTGCCCGAGAAGCTCTCCGGGCATGTTTAACTTTTAAAGTGGGTGACCCAAGTCCAACATGTGTCCTGTTAACGTTTGTACTGAATGTAGGGACACTGGGTTTGTCAATCTTTCATCCTATGTTTCTCGGGCAGCTGTTCATAAATTTAGGCCTGACATTTCTCTAATGTACGAAGTTTAAAAATATATATATTTCTCCATAGGTAGAGCACTATTTTTGGCTCTTGTGGACTCATTTTAATTTTTTTTTAGCTTTAACATGAACTTGAACCCCAAACCCAGGGCTATTGAGTTGATAGAATCACTCTGGCCCTTTCTGTTTCTGAGGCTGCCAATCTTTACAGAAAAAGGAAGCATCATCTTAGAGCCCTTGGTGGAGCTGAACTGCTGACCTTTCATTCTGTTAGCAGCACAACAAATAACAAGGGTTCCTAACCTGAACTTACTTATGAACTATTGATGGTCTCTTCCACGGTTGTCCCCTGGCTGTGATATTGAGCTTCTCCATCACCTCTGCCCACAAATGCAGTCAATTTGACTCCTATGTTTCCATCGGGTAGGTACGTTGTATTATGTTATGGTGTATGTACAAAATATATTTGCAATGAAGAATTTGTTGGTCTTATAAAAATTCTAACATGTAATCACTAGCTTCATTTATATCACCAAGACCATATTTTGCTACTCCTAATCTTTGTTCCCAATTTTTACATTTTAATCACCAATAATGATCAGTGCTGGATTGTGTGCTTGATCAATTTCAGATGGAAGAACTTGTTAGAAATCTTCCATTTCTTCATTATTGACATTAATAAATGGTGGGAAAACATGAATAGCTTCCATGAACTTGCCATCCTTGTAGATGTGTGGATATTTTGTCACATGCAGCTTTGTACTTCAAGACAGATCTTAACATGCTCTTCTGGACAATGATTGAAAGACCATTTTTCCTGAGTTTGTCATTCACGGTATGGTAAGCTATATGATTGTCAAACTCAAAATGGCCAGTATCAGTCCATTCCTGCTCACTGATGCTTAGAATAAAGAGCTCTGATGGTGGTATGCGTTGCCTTGCTAACACAAAGTCAGTAGTTTGAACCCACCAGCTGTTCTGAGGGCATCAGATGAGGTTTCTGCCCCCTTAGAGAATCATAGTCTCAGAAACCCACAGGAGCAGGTCTACTCGGTCCAAAGGGTTTCTAGGAGTCATATAATTGACTGTGTTGCAGTACATGAGAATTTTGAGTCCTGCCTATGATATCAATCTTTATGTATTGCATTTCATTTTCAACAATTTCCAAATTTCCTAGATTCATACTTTTTACATTGAACATTCCAATTATTAAGGGATATTTGCACCTGTTTCCTCACATTTTGACTCATACCCCATCAGCACTTGATGACCCCAAAGCTTTGCTCCATTGGTGTCATTAAGATATACTCAAGTTTGAGGAAGCAGCTGTCCTACAGTTTTATGTGTGTGTGTGTGTGTGTGTGTGTGTATACACAAGCATATGCAATATTGGAATAATTACACCTATTTTATTTTTATTTTAAAAATAAAAATATTGGGGGCTCATACGCTTATCACAATCCATATATACATCCATTGTGTCAAGTACATTTGTTGCCATCATCATTCTCAAAACATTTTCTACTTGAGCCCATGGTATCAGCTCCTCATTTTTCTCCTCCCTCCCCGCCATCCCTCCATTAGGAACCCTTGAAAATTTATACATTATTATTATTTCATCATGTCTTACACTGTTATACATCTCCCTTCACCCACTTTTCTGTTGTCCATCCCCCAAGGAGGGGGTTATATGTAGATCATTGTGATTGGTTCCCCCTTTCTACCCACCTTCCCTTTACCCTCCCGGTATCACTACTCTCATTATTTTTCCTGAGGGGTTTATCTGTCCTGGACTCCCTGTGTTATATGTACCAGTGTACATGCTCTTGTCTAGCTGGATCTCTAAGGTAGAATTGGGACCATGATAATGGGGATGGGGCGGAAGCATTAAAGAGCTAGAGGAAAGTTGTATGTGTCATCGTTTTTATACTGCACCCTGTATCTTCCCCATGACCCTTCTGTAAGGGGAAGTCCAGTTGCCTACTGATGGGCTTTGGGTCTCCACTCCACACTTCCCCTCATTCACAATGATATGATTCTTTGATGGATGCCTGATCCCTGATCCCATCGACACCTTGTGATCACACAGGTTCTTTCATGTTGGCTTTGTTGCTTCTCAGCTAGATGACTGTTTGCTTACCTTTCAAGTATTTAAGAGCCCAGATGCTATATCTTTTGATAGACAGGCACCATCAGCTTTCTTCACCACGTTTGCTTATGCACCTGCTTTGTCTTCTGTGATCATGCCGGGAAGGTGAACATCATGGAATGCCACTTTAATAGAACAAAGTGTTCTTGCTTTGAGGGAGTACTTGAGTAGAGGCCCAATGTTCCTCTGCTACCTTAATACTAAACCCATAAATAAATGGACATAGATCTATTTCCCCATTGTCATATAAAAATATATTTACATAGGTACATGCCTGTATTTAGACCTCCATAAATGTCCTTTGCCTTCGAGTTCTTTCCCCTAGTTCCTTTAATTTCCTCTTGTCCCCCAGTTATATGAGTGCCTTCCAACCAGAGGGGCTCATCTTCGGGCACTATATCAGACAATACTTAATTGCTATTCACAAGATTTTCTGTGACTAATCCCTCAGAAGTGGACCATCTATTCCTTCTTCCCTGCCTGTTCCTCATCTGGAAGCTCTGCTGAAATCTGCACACCATAGGGGACCCTGCTATCATTTGAAAAATTGGTGGCAGAGCCTCCAGCAACACACAAGTCACTACAGTAAGACAACCTGATAGGGAACATGACAGAACCCTGTCTGACTTGCTTGCTTTGGCATCAGTGAGAATCAATTGCCAGGAGAAAACATCATATTTGCTCATGTAGATTGCCACAGAGGGCCCTGTGAGATGAATTAACTCAATAAGAACAATAATAATGGACCAAGCACCCTATAATTCTTTTGTAAATGTTAGAGTCAACTGAACAACAGTTATCTCTGTCTGCCTATCTACTCATTCATCTATCTGTATTGTTAGATTCCAGCACACACACACACACACACACACACCAATAATGCCCAGGGTTTTGAAGTTTTACAAAGACCTTATCTCATTAGTTTTCAGCTAATGAGAATTGCGTTATTGAGACTTACTATAGGTTAAGTATATAATCATCTCTGGGCTATAAACACCAGTTGGTACCAATACAGACTTAATCTGTTTTATGAAATTTCCTAATGAAATATCCAATCGATGAATATTTGCATAGTCTGTGCTGTACACTAATTCACGGTGACACAAATGCCTAGGCAGAAGGGCCTGCGTACAACCTACATCAATACTGCTCAGGCTCTTCTCCTTACAGGGTTATAACCAAGTTGCTTCCAGTGTTTTCTGTTTTTCTTTTTCTGGCAAGGTTCCCTTTTCTATTTTCAATAATATTAAATCTAATATTAAATTTATATCCAGATTTGGTCACCAAAGGGAAATTAATTTACCCACCACTAAGCGCTTTACATGCAGATTTTATGAGGTTACACTAAACCAAGCTATGCAAATTTGTAGTGTGCCAAGTTGAGGCTTTTTTGTTTTTTAATAGTGTAACTGTAGAAAGGCAGAATAAAAGATAAAAGAATTCCTCAACCCATCACCCCAGTTGGAAGAACCTGGGCTCAAGAAGCCCAGGAGCGTTACTAGCCATTGAGCTGAATCTCGACGTTTCTCTGCACATGATAGTGCTTTGGGTGTAATGTTTTTCCCTAACCTCGGGAAGGGAGGATTAGGTAAATAATGAATAAACATGTCTCATTGAAGCGACTTTGACATTTCATCTAAGTTTACACGTTAATTAAGATAAGATTGCTCTCATTCCCCCAAAAAGAATTTTCCCTGCTTTGAGCAACTAGGCTGAAATATAGTATAAAAGTGTATGTACACTCTGTTAAATGCACAGATTTAACCCCACTGTTTAGCTCCTAATCATTATTAATTGCCGCCAGTGGTGGACATTAATTTCCCTATTGCAGCAACATGCATCTTGAGCTTGGGCATATCCTAATACATCAAATGGGACAGGTGATATAATTCAGCTGGTCACAGCTGGAAAGGAGACAGCCACCCACATGCAGGCAGTCTGTCAACCTTAGTTACACTGCAGACACCACCAGAGCCTCCCTAACAACATTGTACATTTATCTCTGGGGATAACTTTACAAGAAGTATGGCCGCTTGGTTCATCCTATTTAATCTCTTATTGTCTTAGCAGCTGTACCAATGGGACAGTTGAAACTTAAAACTCTGGATTTGTTTGTAGTGGTTGAAGGGGGAATAAAGGAGACATATGGCCGGGCTCCCGGTTCAGATAAACTGATAAGTGCTGGGATCAGAGTGGATTATATTTTAAGATAGACGCCACTGAAGGACTTAGAGTAAACCACTAATAACGTTTACTGTGATGTGACTTCAGGGTCCTGCCTCGCTCCACAGACCTTTAGATAGATCTGACAAGCTGCCAGTAGTTAGACATGGCGTTGGCTCTTTGGATCAAAGTTATTAGTTTGTTATCCTTAGAGATTAACTCAAGTGTCCTTAACAGGAACACAGAGAACAGAGATGGAGTGGTGGGAAAGTCCCCCATTGTGGGCCGGAGAGCAGCAAGATGGACCTCGCTGAGGCCACGGAGGGTTACGACCCAACCTCACAGCGATGAGTTGAACTCAGTTTCTGCTTTGGGGCCGTGACCCTGACTGTGTCTGGCAGAAACACTTCCCCAGCCCGTCGGACTTGTTCTAAGTATTTTTCCCACCTCCCTCAGGGGTGCTCCTTCGCTTTCTGGTTACCCAGCAACCAATGGGTATGCTACGTAGTGGCCACACATCCTGCCTTGCCTGGTGGATTAGATGGCCCTGACAAGCCTAAAAGAAAGGAGAGCTTGCTCCTGTTTGTCTGCGCCTTACCCAAGATGTGGCGACTCCGTGTCTTAAGTCAGTGACTGCTCCCAGTTGTCGAGTTCTTAGCCGACAGCGTCTATTTCACAACCTTCTCTCCACGTGCCAGGCCAGCGTCAGTGCTACCAACCGAGGGTGCCCAGCTGGAACGGCACTCAGACCTGGAGCCCTTTCACACAGAGGTCACCTACCACACAACATTCTCCAGGGGCTAACAAAAGCCGGGCCGAAAAAGTGCGTATTGACATCTTTGAGGTCAAAATTTCACTTTTAGCACCATGCTCCAAGGAAGTAATTAAAATGAGCTCCAAAGATAGATACCAAAAAACAAACTGCTATCCAAAACTATTTATATCATTCACAAAGACAAATTTCACATTTCAGTTCAATAGTTATAACTTAAAAATATAGGAAAAAAGTCAGGAATATGCTCAGTTGTAGTAAGAAGGAGTATCTCTAAGTGGTATACTATTGGATACTTGTACTTCTTTATAATTTGGCACTATTTCCTCATATAAACGCATATCACTTTTGTAATAAGAAATGATTTTTAAGCCTTGTCAAGAGAAATACGAAGTGAAAGAGCATATTAGAATTAGACCATATTCAATATTCTAATATTTGTAAAATAGTTGATGATGGGTTAATACTCTTAATATGTAAAAGACTCTTTTAAAACAGCAAAATAAAAAAAAATTATCCCCCTCCAGTCTGATCATGCCAGGGGCAGTGAATGGACAAGTCACGAAAGAAAGAAAGGGGAAAGCCAAAGTTGACTAATGAGTATGAGACAAAAGTCAGAGCTAAGGAAGCAAATGCAGAACGTTCGTATTTCTTATTAGATGGTAGTATTGCGTGTTATTAGTTTTAGCTTTCTTATTAAAGCCTACATTGCCATGATTCTAACTATCAACTTGTCAAAAATTAAAAAGAGATCCGATATCCACTCTGTGGAGTGTGTAAAGGCATGGCTCCATCACACCATGAGGATTAGAATGGAAATTGGCACACATTTTCTCTACAGCAATTTAGCACAATTAAAAAAAAAAAAACCCAAATTCCCAAACCTTAAACCATGCATAGACTGTAACCCTACAAGGATATTTCTAAGAAACAGTTTCTAGACCTAACTGAACATATGCAGAAAGACATATATAAAGGAATGGCTATGCATCTACAATAGATGATAAATTAACAAAATTATGGTACTGACATTTAAACTGGTGAAGAAAATATATTTATTGACATAGGATTATATTTGTGAAATAAATGATAAAACCCTATTATAAAACCACATATGGAATATGCTATCTTAATTTTTAAAATATAGATAGATAAATCAATGGAAAAATCTGGAAGGAAGGATAGTTGCCAGAATATTAACTGTGAGTGATTAACTCTATGAGCATTTATTTTCTTTTTGTGCCCTGTGTTGGGCTGCTAACCACCAGGTTAACAGTTTGGAACCATCAGCCACTCTTCAGGAGCAAGATGAAGCTTTCTATTCCCATGAAGAACGTTTCAGAACCCTCAGGGGCAGTGACTAGTCACTAAGGGCTCAAAGGCAGTGAGTCTGAGTTTGCATATATTTATATTAAAAAGAAGTCATGATGATGTCTGTTGAAATAATGTCCAGGTGCTAATGTGTCATGGAATATAAAGTTTATAAAAGTAGCCTAACGTCCATAATATCTTGCCCAAGAACACAGAGATTTAGGAGCAAAGCTGGGAGGCAGGTGAGTCAGTTGGCATAGTGGGTAGTGTTGGACTGAAGACCAGAAGGTCAGCAGTTCTAAACCACCTCCATGGTGAACGTCTCAGCTTTCTACTCCCATAATGACAGTCTTGGAAAGCCGATGGGACAATTCTGTTGTGTCCTATAGGGCAGGATCACTGTGTCGGAACCCACTGGAGGGCACTGAGCTGAATGTCAGTTGTATATTTTAAATAACACAAATTCATTTTTACCTTATGAAGGCAAATTTTCACTATTTAAAATTTCTTTACCATGGATCTCAAAGCGATTATATCCAGAGCCGGCGGTCAATCTTCTCTAACCGTCGCGCAGGGTTGTGAATAAACAGCCTTGCTATCAGAGAGCATTGCAAAGCCAACTGTAATAGATATAGTTAGATGAAGACGTAAGATTGGATCTCTGCTTTGATATTCTTGGAAGCGGTTTCAGCTTTTAACAAGTGAAAGGGAGCATGTGGGTGAAGCCTCCGGTGAGTCCCCTCTCTGACCATGGACCGGGCATGTAAATGGCTCTGTTCGCATGCACGCAGAGTGCACTGGAAATGCATTATTGCAGATGCAACGGGCTAAGATTAGAACCTTATCGTTTGACTTTCCTTTTCACCCGTCTACATTTCTTCTCCTTTTTAATATTTTTCCATTTGCCTTTTTTCCCTATTGAGCCTTCCTCTCTGTTGTGCTTTGTTATTGTTGGTTTTCTCTGTATGTGTTTCTGTAAATGAAACCCAGGATAGGTGACTCTAGAGACAGTAAGTGGATTCGTGGCTTCTTGGGGGTGGTAGGGGGTGCGGGGGGGGGAGGAAATATAGAGCTAATGACGAGCCCAAGAAAGGAGAGCGTGTTCTGAAGTGGACCGTGGTATGATGGTACAGCTCTTCGTAATATGACTGAACTACTGAATTGTAAATGTGAATTATACGCCAATAAAAGTGTTTTTAAAAAGAGAAAAACCCTGAAAGAACAACAAAAGCTGAATATTTGTATCATAAAATGGTCCTATGGTTTTATGTAAGCTTTTGAGAAATCAAATCACAGTTTAAACGTTCTTAGGGCACCATCCTCTGCTTCTGAAGAACTTTCCAGAGGGTTCTGCAGAACACGATTTGTGAAGCAGGTAACCAGCCATAGTTGATAACGTTTGTAAATTGTGTCGTATCATGTTCTCCTTAGGATTTTTTTAAAGATGCAGACTCTATGCCCAGCCCTCCTCGTGTAAGACAAACTCTCCACGGGGAATGAACGCGAGGCAGATTCCAGGCTGCCTGTCCTTGACCCTGCTTCACCTCCCTGGTTTTCACAGGTGAGATCTGCAAGATCCAGGCCCCAGTCTCCTCCTTCCCTGAAGTTGTTCCTTTCTCTCACGGTCTGCATTTTCTGAGGGAAATGGCCTTGGCTCCCCTGCAAGGCCGGCCTCCCGGGCCAGGAGGGGCCTGGCTCTGCGCGCCCCACCACTTTCCTGGGAGGGGAGCTTGGCTCAGATGGCAGACAGGCAGCGCGGAGCTGCCAACGCTGCCCACACCCGAGGCTTCTTGGGGCTGGCTGTCAGGGGCTCAGGAGTGACATTCCGTTATCTCTGCAGCACGCGTGTTTGGGTTAAACTGCCGGTGTCACCGTGTCACTGAGCGCTCAGCCAAGCCCAGGCAGGCAGCCCTTATCAGTGATGGCGACAGCAGGCCCGATCAGCAACCTGCCGCGCGTGACACGTGGTGCTCACCACTGGGCACCGCAGGACCCGGGTCAACTCGGAAACTGGACTTTGATGCCATACGTTGTTTCCGTTCTTGGAAACCGCGTCACGAGGAGCTCCTAAATGACCCAGGCTTGCTCGTTGTTCGTTGTTCGGAAGGGGTGGCCCAGCTCCATCCTTGGACAGGCAGCGGCTCCGCCCAGCCCCATAAAACTGTAAGGTGTGAACTGACGGAGGCTCCCAACGGCTTCTGATAGGCGTCCTAAATCCAAAGGCCACATCATTTGTCTCCAGCGAATAGAATAATTGCAATCAGATTGTCTCCGGTCTTAAGGTCGGGCTCTTAAATTCCACCGGCTTGAGCCTGTGTTTCAAGCAGCCGGCCTCGTTTCTGAGCTTCCGTGAATTAACCTGCTGAAAACGAGCTGCCATCCTGATTTTCCCCGGGGGTGCGGGGGATAGTGCCGATGCAGCAAGCGATGAGAACTAGGGAAGGCTTGATTTTGTCTCACGCAGTATTTCCTGATCTGAAATCGACTCCCTTTCAGGCTTTCATCTCTTTCCTCCCGCTGAGAAAAGCAGCGCTTGTGTAAGGCAAAGATGTTTCCCCACTGCAGGAGCCAGCCGTTCACACGATGGGGACTTTAATTGTAAAACAAGGAACTCATTAAAGGATCCATTTGGTGATAAAGTCAATACATTTGAATATTCCTGTAGCATCATCACTGCCCAAAGCAAGTTTCGTAAATATTTATCTCTAGTGGGAACTGTGCTAATATTAAGAAAGACGTATTTCTCTAGGACTTGGGTAAAATGCCAGAGAATTTTCTTATAGGACTAAAGTATTAAAGGTTTTATTGTAAGGAGGCAGGAAAAGGGGGAACAGATCTCTGTTCGCTATCAATTAAACTATTTCCTTTCTTTTTGCTTCCTCCCTCCTGGGTGGGTGGCTGGGGAGGGGAGTTAAGCTTCGGAGGTCATGTGAGGGGACGCAAAGAAGATTCCCCAATCCATTTGTTTAGAACTGCAATTCTGGGCACACCCAGATCCGAGGCCTTCCAGGGGCACTGCCCTCTCATGCCGCCAGAGCAGCTACCTTTCCTGCCAGCACACAGCTGTCGGGCTGCATTTCTGATTCTACAGAGTAAAAACATTAGCTCACACAGGCCAGATAGGACGCACGGACTCAATAGGGCTGGTGCTCGACAGAGTTCTAATGGGAGGCATGCACCACCTCCCAAAATACAGATCCACAGAGATTCCTATTCCGGAGTTGGGACTCAGTTCTGTTTGTGGGTTATCTTAATCTCAAAAACTCACTGCCATTGAGTCGGTGCAGACGTATAGTGATGCTTTCAGACAGGTGGGTTTCAGAGCTGATAACTTTATGGGAGTAGAAAGCCCTGTCTTCCTCCCAAGGAGTGGCGGGTAGTTTCAAACTATGAACCTTGTGGTTAACAGCCCAACGCATTGGCTCAAAGGAACGTTAGCCAGGATTCAGCCACACCCGAGTTTGCAGTCCAACTCCTCTCCTTTTTCTAACCACATTAACTTGTGCGTGTGTGTATGCGTGTGTGCGTGCATGTTTTAATCTGCAAAATGGGAATAATAAAAGCACCAGCTTCAAAGCGTTGTTTTGCAGTTTTGAAGATTGATGTGACAACGTAGGAAAAGCACGCGCAGTGATTGCTCCATAAATGTTAGCAGGTATTGCTGCTATTGTAGAGGTACCGTGACAGGGTAATGACAAAGGTACATTGTGACCTTAACAGAATCTTCCAACAGAGCAGAGTAGGGCTGCGGAAATGTTCCTTGTTTTTATGATGACAGTTTGTAGTTCAGCGAGAGTGGCAACTTATCACTACAATGGCAGGAGAGCAGGCAGACTAGGGGCTGCCCTCGTCTGCAGCGCCTGCGCCTTTCCTTGGGTGTGCGTGGGAGCGGGGTGCTGAACGCCAGGGCCCGGGCAACTCCAGGACCCCTGGTGGCCTTCCCTAAAGCTCCCCGGCCCTCGCCGCAAGGACACGGGCTGTTTTTTAGCTCAATGCCTTCACTGCAAGTCGCACCTGCCCTACAGAGTAGTTCTTTGGAACTCTCTGGCTGGCCCCGCTGCGGTAAGACTTAGGAGTGTAGCTGAGACGAGAGGAAAGGGAGGGGCAGGGTAAATTTAATGGCGGGAAGGCTTTCCCACTGGACATTTTTACAGCATCATACTTGAGGAGGGCCCTTTCCGATGGCACCATTCTGTCTGTTTCATCGTTTGGTGGCATGTACAGTAGCGTTTTTATACTGAAAAACGAGAGCTCTGAAATGGGATGGTGGCTGTAAATTTTTAATGGGTACTTTGCACCATTTACACCCCTGCTTCACCTCCGGTGCTTCACTCGGCCGGGAACAACGCAGACATGGGGAGAAACTGGCAGCTTGATTTGCAGGAAGTTTTTCTCATTGAGGATGCCGAGGACGTAAGCTACCAGCCAGAGGAGCAGGGCTTTCTCTTTCCCAGACTTCCCTGGGGGAGAAGCTGCTCTCCCTGGGCTCGTTGGACCCCACCTGACCCAAAGCACAGGAACCTGACTGCCTGGGTTCAAACCCCAGTTCTCTGGTTACTTATATATGGAATGCTGATGCCAGTCAGGAGCTCTGGTGGTGATGTGGGTTTGATGTTGGGCTACTGATTGCAAGGTCAGCAGTTCAAAACCACCAACTACTCCATGGGAGAAAAAGGAGGTTTTCTACTTCCTTATAAAGATTTGACAGTCTGGGAAACCCACAGGGGTGTTCTACTCTGCCCTGTAGCACCAGCCTGAGTCAGAATCAACTAGATGACAGGAGTTTGTCTCCTTGGAGGCTCTCTGAGGGAGAAGATGAAGCTATCTGCTCCCATAAAGACAGCGGGTCGCCATAGCAAACACCACAGTTGATTGCCTTTAAAGAAAGGAAACTTATTTTCCTACAGTTCTGGTGGCTACATATCTCAATCTGGGTTTAGGCCAGTCCATTTTCTTCTGTGGACCTCTCTCTAAGTTTCTGTGCTCTCCAAAATGCTTGTAGGTGGCCCTCCCATGGTGTCTGTCTTTCCCTGTGGGCGCTGTGTCTGAAGGGTCCTCCTGTCTACTGCACCGAGCTGATGAGGAACTGAACATCAGGGATCGAGTCATTTGTCCCCAGGCCAATGTGCGCTGTCAAGTGTTGTACTGGGATTCCAGCCTGTTCTCTCTGCTTCTAGGCCTTGCTCCTCCAAGCACCACCACTTGACAGAGGTCTGTTAGCTACTGTCACTCTCAGGGGACTCTGGGTCTCTGGGTAGTGAGTGGTCTTGGTTCGGGTGGGTCTGCTCTAGGCTTTGTAGTTCCCTGGAACCACTTGTTTGGGGCAGGGTGTGAGGTGTGAGGAGAGCCTGTAATCAGTCTGGGTTGTCTGCGTTGGGGCCTTCCTGACTCTGGCTCTGTGACTCCATGACTTGGCACCATGACTGCGGCCACAAGAAAGCAACTGGCCCTGCCCAGGTGCCCCCTACCCTCCAACCTCCCTACTCTGCAGCCCAGGAGCCTGAGAGGAAACAGGACGGGGTTTGGGTATACGTGTCAAAGAATGAGATGGAAGAATCAGCCCCCTCCCTGTGTCTTACCAAGATCTGTCAAATCAGAGTAGCATTCCTCTGTGCTATGTTGTCAACTCTACCATTTCAAGAGCTAAAAAGGACAAACCCCCCTCACCGAATTTCCTATTGCTCACAAATGACCATGCTAGGGGCTCTGTGTACTTGTGTTTTGCTACCTGCTTAACAGACAGCTGCTGGCACTGCCTGGCAGCTAGTCCCTCTCCTTGTCTTGTGCCATGCCTGGAGTCTCTTCTAGAGAGCCAAGCCTGCTCCTCTGCCCGGGCCTCAGCCCCCGCCACCTCCAGCCTCGGAGGTGATTCCCGTGCTCAAGCTCAGTTAGAGCAAATGCTCTCCTGACTACAGGGACACCTGAGGGACCAAGAATCTTTGACCTGGAGTCTCAAAAGCCATTGGAATTGCATAACATTGGGGGAAGAGATAAAGCTTTCATCCCTTGTTAACACCACCCGGCATAGCAGTTACTTATTGGGCTGGGATCCCTAAGACCAGCAGTTCAAACCCACCCGTCACTCTGAGGGAGAAATATGGGGATTTCCACTCTCATAAATAGTCACAGGCCTGATTATTTTATTTGGCTGGTTTTACTGTTATGTCAAATGCAAATTGTCCAGTGAGCTCAGTACAAAAGCACATGGGAACATTGTCATGGATCTGATCTTCTAGATGGAGAATGTGGAATAAAATATCCTAGAAATTAAAAAAAAAAAAGAATTACAGCCTGAGCAATTTCACAGGGGCAGCTCCGCCCTGGCCCGTAGGGTCAGTCTGAGTCAACATCGACTGAATGGCAGTGCATTTCATTTTGGAGTTTGGCATACCAACGCGTACTCCCTCCCAGAGGTATCTACTCCCCATTTTGAGAAGCATTCGGCCTACAGATAAATCCCAAACTCCTCTACAGGCCAGAGACAGAGCTTCACAATTTGGTGTACTCCCATCTTTTCAGTCCCATTTCTTGCCACGGTGAGTTTCCTGACATTTCTGACCAAGCCACAGTCTTCCACTCCACTGGACGGTGGCATGCCCGGTGACATGCCCGGTCCGATTGCTCTGTGGTCCCTTTCCTCCCTTTGTCTAGAAAAGTCTATGCGGGCATCCACGCAGAGCCGCATCAGATGCCTTCTCCTCTCCGAGAGCGTTTTAACCCCCCAGGAGTGTGCTGCTTTCCCCTGGGTGAGAGCGCCCAACTCAAGCTGGGTTTGTCAGATGCTTTCTTCCTTACCTCCAACACATATCTTTGGAAGCTGGACAAATTAGAACTCCCTGGCATAGTCACTCTGAGACATTCTGTACACCGATGACTGGCCCTGTCCCCAGAGATCAACTATCAGTGAAATAGCAGAGTGACACACAAAAATAAAGGATACTGCCCACGAGGAGGGAGCCTTGGTGGCAGAGTGGTCACGCAGTGGGCTGCTCACTGCAAGGTCAGCAGTTTGAAGCCACCACCCGCTCCACAGGAGAAAGAGGAGGCTTTCTGCTCCCGTGAAGAGTTACGGTCTCCGAAACCACAGGGGCAGTTCCACCCTGTCCTCTAGCCTCACTGTGAGGCAGAATCGACTTTGACCTACAACGGACAATGGGTAATGAGTTGGGCTGCTAACTGCAAGGTCAGCAGTTGGAATCCATCAGCTACTCTGAGAGAGAAAGAAGAGGCTGTCTACTTCTGTAAAGACGTACAATCTCAGAAACCCACGGAGGCAGCTCTGCTTTGTCCTGTAGGATCCCTTGGCATTGGAATCGCCTCAATGGTAGTGAGGTTCGTGTTGGCTTGACCCACAAGACCTACTTAACAACCACACGTGTGGGACAGAGAGGTTTCCAAAAGCAACGATGAGAAGGTAAGCTGGCAGGGAAACTAGAGGCCCAGAAAGGGAACAAGGTGAACCCATGACAAGAGAATGCGGATGTATGTGATACATTTCCTCATGGTACCAAGTGGTTTGTGTGGAAATTGTCAAATGAGAACCTACCTTGCCAGGTAAAATTTCACCAAAAACTCAATAAACTATCATTAAAAGAAGAAGAAGACCGCCTACAGTTTGGCATGGACCGACACAGAGCCACAACCGGAGAGGGTGGGAAAGTCGTGGTCAAGGCTGGCCCCGAGTCGCAGGTGTGAGGACAGCAGGGGCTGGGCCGGAGCCTGGTGGCGGTGGTTAGAATCCAGCAGGTTTGCACAGGGCAGAATTATCCCAATTATGATCCTTTGTGGAAGCCATCATCTTTTACTTAGAGGAGGGCAGTCGGCTCGTTGGGCAGCCCGGGCCTCCTCGGCAGGATATAAACGGCTGAAGTGGACCCCAGAGTGCAGTGTCATTGGCAAGAGGCGGCGCACAATTCACAGGACGTTGTAGTGCAGACACGGAATGAACTCATTCTGCTAATCGAGTATTTGATTTAATGGCACGTTACAGGGGAAAGGGGATCGCCGCACACATCCTTCAGCTCAGCAACGGATTGGGGACTGGCGATGACCCTACATGAGGGAGCCAAATTCTCTGCTCTCACGGGGCCAGTGAGGGTGCTGGCACGGACTGGGGGCAGTGAGGGAGCTGGCACGGACCGGGGGCCAGGCTGGGAGTCAATCTCGGTTCAGAAGCTCGGAGCAGAAATCGTCAGGTTAGTGGAGTTCTGTTAGAATGGCTGGTTGAAAGACTCTGACCCACACAGGGATGAGATGCTGATTTCTCTTCTTGTCCAAAAGAAATAAAATCAAAGATCATGCCGGGAAAAGCTTTTAGTATTTGGCTCTTTGTTGCTGTTGACTATTTTCAACATTTGGGGGCTCTGCGCTAGGATCTTAAATGCGCTTCATCCAGTCTACCGTCCTCACGAGCCAGGAGTAATGCTAGTGTCCTCTGACTTTACAGATGAGGGATACAGAGATGGAGACGTTGAGTGAGTTTGTCTAGACACACAGCTCGCTAGAAGCAAGGCTGGGAGTTAAACCCGTGTTTCTCTGCCTCGAGAGCCTGAATCCTTAATTCACTGTACAAAGCACTGCCCTGTCAGTTGGGTGGTGAAGTATCATTGAGGCTCATTAAGCATCCCCCGCCCACAAATACTCAAGAATCAAATGACAAAAATTTTATACCCATAGATCTATTGAATTTTAAATGTCAAACCAGCTCTTCCAGAGTCTCCTGAAACAACTCACTGGGAATCTTTTTACCTATGTCTCTGTATATTAATTTTTTGTCAGAGAGTATGGAAGGGTTTAAAAAGTTCATTAAAAATTCCATTTCCTCATGAATTTTTAAAAACACACACACACACACACACACTGGTGGCATGGCGGGTTAGGGATCAGGTTGTATCTGGAAGGCTGGCAGTTCAAACCCCGGAGTCACTCCTCAGGAGAAAGATGAGGCTATATCTGCCCCCGCAAAGACCTATAGTCTGGGATGTCCTGTGTGGTGTTGCTTTGAGTGAGAATTGACGGCAGTGTAAACACACACTCACGCATGCATGCGTTTGTGGAGGAGAGCTTACATATAATACATGTAAGATGTGCTGTTCTCCAGTTGATTCTGACTCCTGGAGACCCAAGGGTTACAGAGCAGAACGGCTCCCTGGGGCTTTCTTGGTTGGACTCTTCACAGAAGCAGCTCATCTGACCTTTCTCCCTGGAGCCGAGTTTGCGGATCGAGAGCAGTCCCACCTGATGACCGGTGCCTATGTCTCTAGGTCTGTATGCATCATACACAAAGGGCCCTGGTAGTGGGCTGTGGTTTGAGCTGCTAACCACACAGTCAGCAGTTGGAGCCCACCAAAGATGAGCATATCTGCTAGCCTTAGATATTTACAGCCTCCCTCCCCCAAATCAAAGGGGCAGCCCCAACTCGAGCTGACAGGGTCATTATGTTTGGAAATGGATGCGCTGGCAGGGAGTCTGGTTTGGGGTCTGGGGATGTGTGATGTACATGTATCCACATTTGGGAGTGGGGGAAGAGACAATGCTAAACGATCATTGGAAAAGGTGGCAACATGTTAGGGTTTGGGGCTTACTCATTCTGTAACTGCTCATAGGCTTATCCTCTCTGTCCTTCCTCTCCGCTGCGAGGACCACCTGCCTGAAACTGCAATCTAATCAGTGCCCTCAAAGGGTTTTCCTAAAAGATGTGATCTGGCCTCTATACCAATACCTTCAACACCTGTTCCATCTGCTCAGTCCTCACCCCATCTGCCTGCCCGTCTCCAGCCTGCCCGGTGCACCGGGGCTGCGGTCAGCTGCTTGTAACTTCTCCAAGGATGCACTCTCAGGAGACTGGATTTACTTGCATCGTGGTCCTGCCATATCCTGTGACCCGAGACTTTGGCAGCAGGGACTGCCTTTGTTTTGTGATCCTCAACATTGGAGTCAGTCTTCTGTACACCAAGAGGCATTCTCCAATCGTAGCAGAACGATTCAGCCTGACTATATGCTGGATTGACCCAAAAGTTGTATTTAGTTGGTCAGTGGTAGGATAAGTTTGAGAAACTCTGACCTAATTGAAATTTGCTGACCAACTGGTTGGATGGATGGATGGATGGATGGATGGATGGATGGATGGATGGATGGATGCATGGATGGATGGATGGATGGATGGATGGATGGATGGATGGATGGATGGATGGATGGATGGAAGGATGGATGGAAGGATGGAAGGATGCATAGGTAGATGGTTGAATGGGTGGATGACTGGGTGGATGACTGGGTGAATGGATGGGTGAATCAACATATGGAGACCTAACACCCTGAGACTCCAGCCACCCTCCACCTTCCCAGGAGCCTAGAACATGTCCTGTGCTGAAGTACTTCGAATGTATGTACTTGGTCACACCACAAGTCAGGAGGCAGTGAATTCAGATCCAGAATGTTCTCTGACTCTCTTCGCTTGGTTCTAAGAACACAAATAAACTTTCGTATTGCCCCAATTGCAAAATGGGAGTGATGACTCCTCCCACAGGAAGATGCCTACGAAATGCTCTCCGGAGCTGGTTGGCAGAGGCTGCGAAGTTACCACTTCGGAGTCCACAGATGGCCCGCCCTCCACCTTTATCATCTCAAGCAAGTGCTCACCTCAAGTTCTTAGTCAGACGCCCTGGTGGCAGGAAGGGGTGAAGCACATCATCCCAGAGTCCTGGTAACACCGCCTGTGCTCCGGGGCACACTGTCCTAGAGCAGGCTGTACCTCAAGCTGAGCTGCCTCTTCCCTCCCAGGGATACGGCTCATCTCTGGAGTCATGGTGGAACAAAGTAGAGTCACAGCAGTGTCTGGATAGCCAGTTGGTGAGGTGATCCAGCCTGCCCTGCTGTTACTGAGAGCCACAGGCAAGGAGAGACCTCGTGCTAAGCTCGCTCGCCTTTGTCCTCATTTGGAAGAGACAAAAAGCCAGAAGTCCTAGCGAGTTTAGCTCTCAAAGCCCAGTTTCACATGCTATAAAATAGTTGGAGATCTCTTGCCTTTGAAAAATCACAGATGCATGCTCTGCCTTCCAGCACCAGGCAGGAGAAATGAGACAAACAAGCCTTTAATATAAATCTGACTCTCTCCCGCTCCAGAGAGCGGACGAGTGTCGGTCCATCTGCCGGGAGCCTTCACACTGTGAATTCATTGATTTGATAATGCGCGTGCATAATTGATTGAGGCTTAGACAGACTTCTTGGTTTGCCTCCATGTTTGCTTTCGGATATCTTCCTGGCACCACTCCCTCCACTTGCTATGCGACAAGACAGGAGAAAGGAACCAACGGGCTTCTGTTTGCTTGGTTTTCTGTCCTTTTCCGATGGGCTGACACCTGAGCTTTCCCGGGACCGTCTACATTTCCAGTTCTTAAATGGCAGGAACTGCTCACTGCGGGCATCTTTCCACTGGAAGGGTGCACACATCACCGCAGTACTGTGGGTGTCCTGTCTACCCTGGCTGTCCTGTTAGAGCCATGGTAACAACAGCAGGGTATAGCTCTGCGGATAAATCCGACATCTCTCCCTCGCCTGACGGCCCGGGCAGCAGCCCCAGACTGACACCCAGCAGTGCGCACTGTAAGATTGTCATGTGAGATGTTAGCCTGGGAAATCATCCTGAGCTTTCTCCTCTCGGCAGCCACAACAACCCGTGCGTCTCCCTGCAGTCTGACACGCAGACGCCACCGCCATCGCCTTAAATGCAATCAAAACAGCTGGGAGGATTGCTGTCTTAGTTTATGGCGCCAAGGCGTCATAACTTACTTTACAAAGCAGCTAGCAAGGGTGACTGAAATGGAGGAAGCGGAATGAAGGACCGAGAGCACAGAGCGACAAGGGATTCGGTAAGCTCGGGGGGCCGCCAGGGAGACCCAGGCTAGGTGAAGAGGACCCAAGAGCACGCCAGTCCTGTGGCCACTTGCAAAGAAAGATCGGAGGCAAGTTGAGATTAGAGTCTAGGCAACCCATTCTTGGAGTCTCTGGGGAGTGCAAACAGTTAATGTGCTCAACTGCTAGCCCAAAGGTTGGAGGTTTAAGTCTACCCAAAGGTACTTTGGAAGAAATGTCTTGATTTCTACCTTCAAAACAAAAAAACAAATCAGCCATTGAAAGCCCTTGGATCACAGTTCTCCTGTGACAAACATGAGGTCTCCATCAGTCAGAGTGAGCCCCACAGTACTTGGTTAAATACATGCCTAGTGCTTAACGGATGCAGCTTAGCCTAAAACAGACCCCTCTCTGGCCACTCAGAGACACAGAAGACCAGGCAATAGAACACGTCTACCCCTTGCCAACCTACTAGCCAGTGCTCAGCCCTGGCGGTGAAGATTTGCACAGAAGACGAGTCATTTTTGAGTTTTAGAAGGGCTTCCTTAGTTGCACAGCATGGCCAAGGCTGTGACTCGGGCTCAAGTCATAGACTTTCAATCAAGACAGAGACTGGGTTTGCTTCGCAGCTGTGCTACTTACTGACTGTGCAGCTCGGAGAAAACTGGCTTCTTGTTCTCATAGTTTAATCTATTGCCTTGGCTCCATCCTGATTCGTAGCCACCCCATAGGGCAGAGTAGAACTATCCCCTCGTTTTTCACCGAAGCACATGGTCACATATCTCTCTTACAGAGGAGCTCATGGATTTGAACTGCTGACCTTTTTGTTTGCAGGCAAAGGTTTAACCACTGTACCATCTGAACCCCTTGCATTTCAGCTTACTCATTTATTAAGCGAGCTACCCAGGGGAGGCAGAAGGAGCCATGATGGCTTAGTGATGATGAATTGGGCTGACCCACACGGTCAGCAGTTCAAAACCACCAGCCACACCGCAGGATAAAGATGAGGCTTTCTACTCTCATAAACAGTTAAAGTCTTAGAAACTCTCCAGGGCAGTTCCACTCTGTCTTATAAGTTGGCATCAACTTGATGGCAGCGAACTGAGTGGAGTTGTAGCAGACCATACTGGTGTTTCCTTCTTCCCCTCAACTGCACTGCTCTCTTACTCTCAACCTTAGCACTTCCAGCTGTATTCTTTGCTTTACAGCTTTTGCCAGCGGTCAAAGGCCACGAGGTGCCCACGTGCCTGGCAGGCTGGAAGCATCAGAGTCTGAATGTGCTCCAGGGGCATCTCTCAACACTGATGAGGGGAAGTGGTGCATAAATGTCTCACCTCCCCTGACCCTGGCATGGGAGAACTCTCAGATGCAGGTTCTACACTGACTCCTAGATGGCTACAACAGGGTCAAGTCCCAGTTGACCACACTGCTAGCTGACTTAATCGCAGACCCTTTATGAGCTGCTTCCCTCCTTGGTCTTACCTCCCCACTCGTGCTCTGGGGTGTAATTTCAGGAGACATCTTTTCCTCGTTGTCTTGCAGTGGGGGTGTCTGCCTTGTTCTAATTAGTATCTCCAGAGGAAATGCCTTTTCTAATTGGGCTGCCTTTTTCCCGGATTGGTCTTTATCAAGGAGATGTCTTTTTCTAATTGGGCCTCCCAAAAGAGGTGCTTATAGCTGATTCAAGTCAAGGTCAGAGCAAGGTGGCAGGCTGGCCCTGGAACATCTATCTACCCATGGGTTCTCCAGTTCCCTTACAGTTGGTATTTCTTGACAGTTGGCCACGAAGTCCAGTGGTGAATTCTCGGGAGTCACGCAAGTTTCTGCATGCATGTGGCCAGAGTCATGGCCGGGGATGCTAATTACAAGGACATTTGAAGAAAGTTGCACATTGCTCTTGCCTCCCTGAAACCGGTGCCCTCAGCCCCATACCTTTACAGAAAGTGGAGGACCAATAATACCTCCTGATGAAGCAAACCACTTGCAGTTCCCCCAGTATCTACCAGCCCACATTTCCGAGATTAGAAGAGAAATCTTCTTTAGCATATACTCCATTTTTGATTTCTACAGGGGGGTGGGGGAAGCACCTGAGAATAAATGTCCCCTCTGAGCATTAGCAGCCATTCATGGAAAGGTTGACGTCTAGGGCTGCTTCGCCCTTTTGCTAATGTAAACTTTAAAAACGCACTGCTGACAAGTAGGTTCTGAATCACAGAAACCCCATGTAGGGCCTTGGGGACCGTAAATCTTTATAGGAACAGAAAACCTTGTCTTTCTCATGCAGTTGGTGCCAAGAGATATTTCTCATCAAGGCTGAATGTAACTGGGTAGGAGAGTCAGCTCAAGTTCATCCTCTGGAAAAGCAAAACAAACTCAAGTTGGAACATAAGCTTCTTCATCGGGAGGCAGTCACATGGGATAGCCCCCCAATATTATTATCAATCCATTATGTTAACTCTGAATTTTGGGTCCAGGGACCGATCGATGCTAAGAGTCTCTGTGGGTCTACGCACCGAGACGCCACACACAGTACACAGTGTAGTCAGGGCACTTTGCACAGCCTGCCATTTTCTAGACGGCAGCACCGGTGCCAGCTCCCTCGGGGGTGTTGTCCCCTCTCTGAGGGGCTGTCATCCTAGGAGGTCTAGTAATTCTGCTATGTGTCTCAGGGTGACACTTGTTTCAATTCTCCCCTCTTTCTAATCAGCTCAAAGTCATACCCGTTTCCGGGCTGATGGGCCAGCACCATCCTTGGGGAGTACTTGGAATCCTTTTTTTGTTCATCTAAGGGGTTTAGGAGTGCTTGCTAGACGGCATCTTATTGAAACCAATGTGGCCCATATAAAGCTTCAGGGATATAGACCAACCTGCTCTGGGCTTTCCCAAGATTTCTCCCTCTAGTGCACCGGACAGCCCCATAACTTGTCCAAGGGAAGGGCGGCTGCAGAAGATGGCACTCTTTATGATGGCAATTCAGCCTCAGAGCTGAGTCCTTGACAGTAAAAGGTATTTAAATGTAAACGAATATATTGATATAAAGTCTATGGGCTCCCAGTTTATTTGGATACTCTCACGAAGCAGAGACCTTGGGGCTGGCTGCTTCATGCCTGTTTCGTTTTCCCATTCAATCCATTTTCACTGAAAAGGAGACATAAGCAGTGAAGGCAATATAGTTTTATTGGATCCAATGCACTGCCACTAAAACAAATATATGTACACTCAGGCCAATACCCTTTTATTAAAACAAATAGGATTTAATTCAAACCAGCATTCAATACGTTTTCTCAAAGCAATGAAATTAAGCTCTACCAGTACTTCTGCTCAATATGTTTTCCCAATCAAATCCATTTGAACAAAGTGAAATATATTTATCATAGATAACACATTTTTATTAAAAACAAATTCCCTGAAACCAAGTTTCCCTTTGAACCGATAGAGATTTTAACCAATTGTACAATTAGATCACAGAACTGGATGTATTTTTACTTTAGCAAAAAGCCTTTCTGTTCAGGCCCACTTTTAAATCCACTAATGAATTAAAAAATTGCTCTGAGAATGTCTTTTGTGGCATATCTTCTCAAAAATATGTCCTTTAGATCGAAATATGATCTAGGGAAAAAACCATAGGGGAAACGGATAGTGCTAGGGATACGTACGATCACAATAACTTCAGATTTCTGTTGTCTAACTATTTAAGTCTACCTGTGTGTGCTTCCAGGTCACTTCTGGACGTGTGCAATGTCTGCCCGCTCCCCCAGGTATGTGTCACCTTGGCTAGGCCGTACTCCTCAGCATTGTGATCTGATGTAAAGATCCTCTATTTTGTGCTCTGATTCAATTATCCTATGATTTTAAACCCTCACTTCCATGACATCAATGAGGCAGGGTTAGAGGCAGTTATGTTAACAGAGAAGGATTGGGTTGTATCTTGAATTAATTCTTTTGTTAACAGACATGAAATCTATTAACAAGCAAGCAGAGAGGAGGGGTCTGAATACCTCCAAGAAAGAAATCTGGGGGCAAAGTGCGTCTTTTGGACTTGGGTCCCCTGTGTTGAGACCCTGCTAGATCCAGGGGGAGATTGATGCTGACACACAGGTAGATATCCTAGGAAAACCAAGCCCAAAGATGTTGAAAGGAGACAAGTACATTACTGTAAAACTTGCAGAGAGAGAGGAAGGTGTCCTGAATTCCGTTTAGGAAGCTAGACATCTACATTTAGAGCATCCACTGTCCCTAAAGCACAGCTGCTCGTGGAGGACACCTTGAGAAGAGTGTTATTAGCACACGATGTCCTTCATATCATTGTTTATGATTATGTGACGTTAGTAACTCGTCAACTATCTAGCACCGGGGACTGGCTGACTACATTATAATACATCTTCCTGCTGTCTTCTAAGAATTGAGTATCAGCACCGTATTGCAAGCTTTCAAAATGACATGGCAGAGATGTTTAGCTGAATGGAGAAATGTTCACAGTGTATTACTAAATGAAAAAAAATTGAACATGACATGTATTAATTTCTTATATTTGTCAGAAATACCTATGTATAGCCATAAAAATGGGAAGATGCTTAAGTGGCTAGTGGGGTGACAGGTTTATTTCCTTCTTTTCTGCATTTTATACATACCCTACCATGAGAGTGTGTTATATTGGTATAAGAAAAAACGTTATTGGAAAAGTGATTTTTAAAAAAGAGTACTGTTAAGACCAATTCAGGAGGTGACGGACTAACCCCACCATCCCTAAGGCCCAACTGTTCATGGAAAATACCTGGAGAACCAGTGTGGTCTTCCCTGCGCTCAGAGTCAGCACACCGCATCATCAGTTACAGACTTCAGTCGAAGGCTCTGTTGAACTGACATCAACATGCACCTCGGCAGGAGCCAGGTAATAAACCCAGGCCTGAGTCTGTCCCAGGAAGCAGTGTGGCTCTCCAGAGGTGTGCATGCTGCATATGTCAGATGATAGCCACCCCAGGCTTCCTTTTTGCCGTTGCTCAGAGCCCCGCCCAACTGTGTCAATGATCTCACCTCATAGGTCTGGTCAGAGCTAACTCCTCTGCTCTTTTCAACAACTTCAGGTCTACTGCCCTCCTCCATGAGCCTATCTTATAATGTGTTTACTTGTTAAAAATCATCAGCCAGATTCATCTTTGGAAGAGGTTTGAATCCAGAACGAATCTTATAAAGAAAGTCCAAAACAAGTATGTAAATATTTGACCAGGATTATGCAAATAGAACTCCCATGAGCCTCTTGGGGACGTGGGCGGTACAGATTCCCAACAACACTGGGTAAATGGCAGCCGAGGAGTGTGGCTCTGGCCACACGGGGGGAAGTAAAGTTCGAGAGTCCTCTCACATCTCTTGCTCAGGTGCAAGTGTCTCTGTCCTCTGTCCCTGCCTGGAAGGAACCTGGGGTGGCCTCCAGGACTTGGAGACACTGGAGAGTCAGCCTAGCAACGGGACATGCCCTCTCTCTTCATTTGGTCCTCCCATGGGTGCGCCTGGTGAGGCTTCCTCTTCTTCTTCTCTCTAGTGAATTCAGCTCCGTCAGCCCAACATTGAAAAGCAGTGCCGTGATCTCAGCAGAACTGGACTCCACTGTTTCAATGGCTGTGTGGTTGAGGGAAGTAGATGGCTGAGTTTTTCACCTCTGAGTAGACCCAAACCACCAACCTTTTCATTGAAGCCACGTAGCCAAACATGGTAACTCTTGGGACTGCCTAGACTCTCCCTAGGCGTGACAGGGTTTGGTTCTAATTCAATGTCTTCCTGTGTCCAATAGTGAGTCCAGAGAGTGAGGTTGAGAAAGGAGGAGAGAAGGATGGTGGGACTTTGTGGTAGGAGAAAGAAAGATACAGACAGAAAGACCACGAGAAGAACCCAAGAGAACGACACACACTGTGTACACGGGGTATGCTTCATGACTACTGACATATTTCTGGCTGCAGTTGAAGCCCAGGCAGAAATAATTACTGTTTATTGTATTGTCTTAGATTAAAGGAATAAATGGAAGTGTTGAAATGGTAAAAAAAAAAAACAAGCAAACAGAACCCAACTTTCCCATCTTCATTATAAATAAAGAGTTAAGAAATGAGAAGCAGGAGGGAAGGTGGGGGGGGTGTCCTCAGATTTCTTTTCCCCAGGCCAACATCCTGGCTGGACTTGACATGGAAGCATCCAGTTTTCATCCCTGCTACTTGCATTCCTTCTGTCTCTTCTTCCCACCCCTCACGCCTGCCAGAACCTCACTGTAACCTCACCCCAAAGGCTGGGCCTTTCCCAGCCTGTACTCAGTAAGCCAGTCACCCTCCTGCACACCCCTTCAACGCACCCAGCTGCCTAGTTATTCCTGGTCCTAGGCTCCCTTGCCAGGAGAATGGCCCTCTGCGAAGAAGTGGTGGTCCTTCCAGTTCAATTTCCTGCCAATGCCCATCAGGTGCCACAATCTCCCGTCTGTCATTGGAGGTTTGGGTGCCACTGTGGTGCTGACCAGACTTCAGTGATGTGTCCAAACTAAGAACACGGAGGAAGACAGGTCTGGGGATCTTTCCCAAAATCAGCCAGTGAACACTCTGAATCACAGCAGGCTGGCCCCCAGCCAATCATGGGAGGCTCCAGAGCCAAGCAGTCTCCTTTCCTTCTACTGCGTGCAGGGTCAGCCAAAGTTGGAGGCTATTCCCCGGCAGCAGCGACCGCAAAGACCTCGGAGGCGGGCGTCTCAAGTGTACTTTGTAGAGGTGGGAAGGAAGACTCGGAGAAGTTGAGGAGCTCACCCCTGGACACACAGCTCCCGAGTGAACGAGGGACAGACTCAACATTCTGGCCAGGCAGCTCACTGTGAAGGAGGCGTCCTTCAGGGCTCCTTGGGGCATTTTCCGGGAACTCTCAGAGATCACGTGACTCGGCGCCCCTGGTGTGGGAGAGGACATCGGGTCCAGAGAGGTGAAGTGTTTTGGCCAAGGTCAATCGGCTTGTGCCAAGTTAGCCCCGGGCTCTCTCCATTCCACCATGCTGCACCGCTCATTATATTCAAATCCGCTAGCTAATGCATTCAATGGCCAAAACTCTGCCCCTGAAATTACTGCCAAAATGTTCTAATAGGAAGCAGTTTAATTCCAGCCACTTTCCCTGCTGTTTTCTTTCTTTCCTTTTAACCAAAGATATAACAGCAGTATTTGCATTTTTGTGGTTTTGTGTGCTATTTATTTTCATCTTTCATTTTCTCTACATGCCCTCTGGACGGGTGGAGAGTGGGGAGGGGAGGGACACTGGGTGACAACATAACTCTAAAATGGGCCAGAGAGAAGGGGAAGGAGAAGGCTTGGGAAAGACAGGCTAACTTAGATGGGCTCTCCCTGTATTTGTATTAAAGACGGTCTGGTGATACTTTGGGTTGTGTTGTACTGCCAACCACAAGGTTGGTGGTTCAAACCAACCAGCCCCTCCTTGACAGAAAGATGAGGCTACCTGCTCCAGTAAAGATTCCTAGTCTCCCGAGGAAAAAGATGAGGCTTTCTATTCCCAAAATGTTCCCATCTCAGAAATGCACAGGATTCGTTCTATGCTGGCCCACAGGATCACCATGAACCAGAATGGACTCAACGGCAGTGCGTTTTTGGATCAGGAAGGTGATGGGGACATCAAGGGTGGTAAGTAGAACGTGGGCTTGATAACCCAATGGATGTTGCTTAAAGTTGGGTTGGGTTACCAACTCACCCCTGGTGCGTGGTCTTGGAGGAGCTATTGACAGTCTGAGCCTGGTCTGTCAAACTAAATACTAGCCCAGGCAGACTCTCACTGTGGAGCAGATGGACGCAAATTTGAGTATTCAATGTCACTTACATTGTTGGTTGAATAACCAAATTTTGTCCCTGGGGAATCCAACGGTCAGGTGTGGAGCCCCAGGCAACCATGATCTGGTTGGCTAAGTACCAGGGTGATGATTCCCAAACTTATTAGGAGGCCTGCCTGGATGCACAGAGCACCCAGTCAAACCCTCTAAGAGTTTCTCAGACTTGCTTGGAGTTGTGGGACCACCTACTTACGTGAAGAAAGGTGTGCAAGGTGGACAAGGACACACGTGAACATGTGAGCCTGATCCCTCACACACCACCTCACACGGATAGGCAGTAGTTCAAGTCATTACGTCCAATCAAAGGAATGCCCCTGACAGAGCTCTGCAAAG
The DNA here is from genome assembly GCF_050624435.1 of Tenrec ecaudatus. Lineage (NCBI taxonomy): Eukaryota > Metazoa > Chordata > Mammalia > Afrosoricida > Tenrecidae > Tenrec > Tenrec ecaudatus. Next base: position 81,470,067 of record NC_134538.1, read on the forward strand.
GGGCTAAGTTCTCTCCATCAGACTCCAAGAGACTGGCATTCCAGCTGCCTTTTCAGGGACACCCCTAACTCCCAATGCTAGTAGACTAAGACCAAGAGATGTTCTGCCACGAAGGAGCAGAAAAGCATTAAACAACAAGCAAAGCGATGTTCCAGCAGCATTGATGACCACATCACAACGTCCAAAACAGAAGACCAAGCCCGTGTCTTGTCTCTGATGATGCTGCCAGAAGAATGAGTGAGTGGAGCAGAGGGAGCTTGGAATGTAATACCATTTGGGAAAATTAGCTCAGGTGACTGGACACTGTGTGCCAGCCCCCCGAAAACGTTCTTTTCCTGTCGGAAGCTTGGCCAGCCTCTGATGCAGTGAAATATCAGTAACCTCTTACCATCCTTCTTGATTTCTTTACGAGTGAACATTAGACATATTAAGAACAGCACTAAGCCCATCATTAAGCCCTGTGTGGTTCTCCTAGGAAGCAGAGCTGCCCCTAATCAGGTTACGGGCAGCTCACTCTCATCCCAGCCATTGGCTTCTTGGTTCCCGCATGCACACACCAAGTGGTGTTCTTAGGTCAGAAACCAGTCATCAAAACCAAGAGCAGCAAAAGCCCTTTCATTAGTGACAGTGTTAAGTAACTCTTATTTGCTTTCATTAGATTCCGGACCGCGAGGCACCCCGGTTCTGATTGAACCTGGCATGTGTTAATTATACCCAAGGTCTGGGGTTGCTTCGTATGCAATAAAGGATTGCCCCAGGGGTGAAGTGGGAGGCATCCAGGCCTCAGAAGTCGCCTGACTCAACCTCTTTTCTCGGTAAAAGCTTCCAGTCACAGGATGGCAGGAGCTGGAGTGTGAGCTTGTCGCAGAAAGTTGTGTGTGTGCGCATGCGCGTGGGCTTTGTTTTTGAAGCCCTGGGCTTTATTGCCCATTTTATGGGCGGGAGTGAAATGGCAGTCCAATGCCGGTCGCTTTCTTACTGCCGGGCACTAACAGCCATCATGAGCCATAATTAGAAGTAAAACCACCACATAAATAACGTGGCAGAGAAATTGCCTCTATGAGAAGCCAGACTTTTGCCATGGGAACTTCAGCAGGTCCGGGGGATCCATCATACTTAAGGGGCACCGCGTGTTTTAGCCCATATTTGTCTTACTAAAGCCAAAATGGGAGTCATTTAGACTTTCAAATGCGCTTTTAAAAACAGAGAATGTGGGTTTAAACAGACTGCTGCTAAGCAGGATGCCCAAGCCCTTCGCCTGGAGGCTGGCACAGCTGCAAGGCTGGGAGGGAGAGGAGCGGGAACCCTCAACCAGAGAAGGGCACAGAAACTGGAGAGCAAGAGCGAGAGGGAGTGAGAAGGAGAGAGAGCAAGAGGGAGAGAGGAGATGGAGAAGTGATTCACCACAGAGCGAAACGTTCCCACACACTGTTGAGCTTGGACAGATCCATGTGGACAAGAGTGAAGTGCACATTGGGATATCACGAGCTAGACTCAGTGATGACATGGGAACGGGGAGACCAACATGGTTGAGCTGCTACTGGCTCAAAGGAGCCCAGGTGGCATAGTGGTGATGCACTGGGCTGCTAACCACAAGGTCAGAAGCTTGAAATCACCGGCTGCTCTGGGGAGAAAGGCTGGGATTCAGACTTCCATAAAGATTTGCAGTCTCTGCAACCCACGGGGGAAGTTCGACTCTTTCCTTCATAGGGTCACTATGCTTCGGCATCAACTGGATGGCAATGGAGTTACTAGCTCCTAGGCATTTTGATTTTCTTGCGTTTGCATGGCAGCTTTAGGACGTCAGACTGTAGGGTACCTGGATGAGGCCTTTGGGGAACAGGAGCATTATCACTATTGGACAAGTTCCGCCCTTCATGTGCAAAGAGATGGCAGAGTTATCTGCAGCACACGCTGCCCTTCAGTGGATCCCAACTGCCCCCGTGCATTTCCCAGCCTGTAAATCTTTACGGAAGGAGAAAGTCTTTCTCCCTGGGAGCAGCTCGTGGGTGCCACACTCCAAACCCTCTGGCCAAGTAGAGTCTGGCTCACAGCAGAGCTGTTCCCTTGGCTCCCCGGCTGTGAATCTGTAGGGAAGCAGAGCTCACATGCCTTCAAACCCGAGCTTTGGGTGAGCAGCCCCATGCTTAGCCCTCTGTCCACCAGGGCTCCTTCCACACAGCGCAAGGGATTCCAAAAAGAAGAACAACAGAAACAGCTGTTGTTGGCTCGGTCCCCCTGTGTTTCAGAATAGAATTGGGTGCCATGGGGCTTCTCTAAGTTCTCCGAAGAAGATCATGGGGCCTTTCTTCTAAAGTGCTTCTGTGTGATTTGAACTGCCGGCATTTCAGTTAGCAGTTGAGCCTATGAACCATTTGCACTACCCAGCCTCCATCACCCAGACACCGGACAGAAAGGAAAGCAATGTCCTTTTCCCTCCATGAGCACTTTCCCATGACTGGGGACTAGGAACCAAACCCAACTCACTGCTTTGAGTGGATGCCAACTCATAACGACCCTACAGGCCAGGGGATACTTGCCCCTATAAGGCTCTGAGACTGTCACTCTACCAGACTAGAAAGCACCATCTTTCTTCCCCAGAGTGTTTGCTGGTTTCCATGGTCCACTAGGAGACATGATGCCCCTCACTGACCCATAGCCCTACAGGGGACAACACCAGAGACACAGTGTGGGAATTGCACCCGATCTGATCCCACCACACCGAGGTAAAACACTAAGGGTTTGCAACAGAACAGTAAGGGAATGGAGCAGCAAGATCCCCAGGGAATGCTGAAGGGGGACTTTGGTGCCAGGGCGTGGTGCCCCAACAGATTGAATTGGAAAACCCTCCTAAAGGCCAACAAACAATCGTTGAACTAACTACAAGCTTTTCTTTCTTTTGTGTTTTGTTTTCTTGTCATTGTTTTGTTGTATATTGTTTCTTGGTTTTACTCTGTCTTGTTTTTGTGCATGTTATTATCCCTGCAGGTCTGTCTAAATAAGATAGGCTGGATGAGCAATCTGGAGGAGAAAACAACAGAACCGACAGTTCCGGGGGGACAAGGGAGAGGGAGAGGTGGGGGAAAGGATAGTGGTGTTAACAAACCCAGGGACAAGGGAACAACAACTGATCCAAATCGGTGGTGAGGAGGGTGTGATCAAGGTAATGTAACCAAGAGGAATTGCTGAAACCCTGGTGGGGACTGAGCATGATAGTGGGACAGGAAGAAAATCAAGGGAAATAGAGGAAAGAGCTGGGAGGTAAAGGGCATTTATAGAGGTCTAGATAAAGACATGTACATATACAAATATATTCATATATGAGGATGGGAAATAGATCTAGGTGCCTGTATTTCTAGGTTTAGTATTAAGGTAGCAGAAGGACATTGGAGCTCCACTCAAGTACTCGCTCAATACAAGAATACTTTCTTCTATTAAATTGGCATTCTATGATGCTCACCTTCTCAACACAATCACTGAAGGCAAAGCGGGTTCATAAACAAATGTGGCGAAGAAAGCTGATGGTGCCCAGCTATCAAAAGATTTAGTGTCTGGGGTCTTAAAGGCTTGAAAGTAAACAAGCGGCCATCTAGCTCAGAAGCAACAAAGCCCACATGGAAGAAACACACCAGCCTGTGCCATCACGAGGTGTCGAAGGGATCAGGTATCAGGCATCATCAGAACAAAAAATCTTACCATAGTGAATGAGGGGTGGGGCATGTAGAGTGGAGACTCAAAGCCCATTTGTAGGCCGCTGGAGATCCCGTTGCAGAGGGGTCTTGGGGAGGAGATGAGCCAGTCAGGGTGCGATGTAGCAACGATGAAAAATACAACTTTCCTTTAGTTCCTAAATGCTTCCTCCTCCCACCCCCTACTATCATGATCCGAATCCTCCCTTGCAAGTCTGGCTAGACCAGAGGAAGTATACTGGTACAGACAGGAACTGGAAACACAGGGAATCCAGGGCGGATGATCCCTTCAGGACCAGTGGTGTGAGTGGTGATACTGGGAGCGTAGAGGGAGAGTGAGTTGGAAAGAGAGAACCGATTACAAGGGCCTACATGTGACCTCTTCCCTGGGGGATGGACAACAGAAAAGTGGATGAAGGGAGACATTGGACAGGGCAAGATATGACAAAATAATAATTTATAAATTATCAAGGGTTCACGAGGGATGGGGGAGCGGTGAGGGAGGGTAAAAAATGAGGACCTGATGCCAAGGGCTTAAGTGGAGAGCAAATGCTTTGAGAGTGATGAGGGTAATGAATGTACAAATGTGCTTGACTGTGAGGTAGTACTGATGAAGAACACAGCTTTCCCCCAGATCCTGGATGCTTCCTCCCCCCAACTACCATGATCCGAATTCTACCTTGCAGGCCTGGATAGGACAGAGGCTGTACACTGGTACATATGAGGGTTGGAGACACAGGGAATCCAGGGTGGATGATACCTTCAGGACCAAGGGTGTGAGGGACGATGCTGGGAGAGTGGAGGGTGAGTGGGTTGGAAAGGGGGAACTGATTACAAGGATCCACATGTGACCTCTTCCCTGGGAGAGGGACAGCAGAGAAGGGGGGAAGGGAGACTCCGGATAGGGCAAGATATGACAAAATAATGAGGTATAAATTACCAAGGGCACATGAGGGAGGGCGGAAAGGGGAGGGAAGGGGAAAAAAAAAAGAGGACCTGATGCAAGGGGCTTAAGTGGAGAGCAAATGCCTTGAGAATGATTGGGGCAGGGAATGTATGGATGTGCTTTATACAATTGATGTATGTATATGTATGGATTGTGATAAGAGTTGTATGAGTCCCTAATAAAATGTAAAAAAAGAAAAGAGGAGAAAAAAATGATTAGGGCAAAGACTGTACAGATGTGCTTTATACAATTGATGTATGTATATGTATGAACTGTGATAAGAATTGTATGAGCCCCTAATAAATTGTTAAAATAAAAAAAATTAAAAACAAATGTGCTTGACACAATTGATGTATGTATGGATTGTGATAAGAGTTGCATGAGCCCCTAATAAAATATTTTTAAGAGTATTTGATGGTTTCAAACTGCTGACATTTCAGATTACAGCCCCAAGGCTAACTACTATGTCACCAGGGCTCCTTGGGGACTAGGAAAGAAATCTAAAACAGTAAACTCACAACGGAAGAACAATACTTCATCACAAGCAAGGCATTTTGAAAGGCTGTATCATTACAAATGGCATTGAAGCGCAATATTCGGTTTTGTTTAGCAAGTTACAGGTGTGTTGCTTTGGATGGTTCTTGGTGGAATGGGAGCCACGTTGGCTCTTCTGAAAGCCCACAGGGGTTCTCTAGCAGGGGTCCGACTGCTCCCGTCTTCTTTGGCCACACTCCACCACACGAATAAACCCAAACAAAGAGCAACATAAAATTCATTGAAAACCCTGTGCCAAGAGCCTTCTGACCAAACAAAAACACGTTCAAGTCTGGTGTTAAGCAGCTCATTTAGTCAAACGGCTTTGAACTTAAGCAGGTAGCACAGCTCCACTGCACACAAAGCCTCTGTCTGCCCTGACAGCTCTGCAGGCCATGGTTATGGCCTGACACGGACATTTTTAAAATTAAGATATGAAGTGCTCATTTTTTTGTGGACCTGTTATAGTCTAGCAAATTTATGACCCGCCCTGGAAAACCCGTAGCTTTGCCAAAGTTGGTGAGTAGCCCAGCGTGGTTTATGTCCAGCCCACAGCTCTTTCCCTGAATCCAATACTGCAGGCACAATTTAATGCAAACCCAATTTATGACTTAATGCTCTAGAGACCAGAGTGGGAGATTGTTACATTATTCTTTTCTAATCCTATTTGTGTTTTAATTTGCTAAGTCTGTAATGAGGTGCATGCCTTGAATAGATTCAAGATCTTTCACATTGCTTTTGACTTTGTTTAATATAATAGATTTTACAGTTTGCATTAAATACCCAGGTGCGCCCGGTCAGTATTATCTCTTTATTTTCTCAACTAGAGTGAATAAAATTACACCATGAAAGTAATTGTGTACATGTTTCCTGGTTTATGGTAATGGTTTATTTCCTATGATAATTCTTGATTCAAATTGCAGCTAGTGCTCCAAAGTCAAGGCTCTGAGGGCTCTCACGTCCCCCTGCCCACACAATGACTAGCCAGCCAAGAGGAGGGTGTCCCTGGCTGACTCTTGATGAGCTGAAAAATAGCAGAATTAGAGTTCAGGTCTAAGGCATGACTAGTGACCCCCAGCTCCACAGAAAGCAAGAGGGGAGAAAGTAAAGGAGCAGGTAGGCAACGGGAAGGAAGAAAGAGGAGCAGCAGGACAAGCGAGGCTGCTGTGTCACCATTAAGCCCCCTCTTCTGGTGTGACGTCCGCTGAAAGTGAACGTTCCATCTCGAATCAGAACTGCTACATCACCCAACCCCGCAGTGTGCCATTCGCTGCCCATAACTCTGTTATAGCCAATTATCGCGAAAATTCTCTGTTCTGTATGCACAATCAAAGGGCGTCTGGAATGCATTTTGCTATTTTCTGAATCCTATTATTGCAGACATGTTTATTACCTTCGGAAGATGGCTTTCTGAAATTACATTGGAATTGTACAACCCACCTGCCATTTATAAACAAAAGGACCTAGACATTTTTTAACGAGGATAACGTTCACTGAGCTCAAAAGCTCGCTTTTCCGTGTTCTTCTCTTTTCTATCCATTTCTGCAAAGCTCGGGGCCGAGTCCCCTCCGCGTCTGCAGAACTACCTGACTTCTCTGGTTAATGCTTATTTTTAACTTGCGCGCCCAACAGTGGGTCACAAGCAAGGCCCTTGCAAAGCAACTGCGACGCGGCGATGGGTGCCTGCCGAAACTCTCCGTGTTCAAGTCTTCCCAGAATATGAACCAAGGAATCCCAAATGGTAACTGTTGGACGGCCCCTCGCATAGCTCCTTTGGGTTGCCTGACACCAGGAAACAGTTTTAAGCCACGTCCTGAAATTTCATTTGGGGCCATTTTAAGAGGAAAGTGAGTGGTGTAAGAAAGACACATGACATCTATTTGAAAATGCAACACCTCGTCATTAATTATTAAGGAAGAAATAAAAGCATTCTGAAACCAAACGCTTCCCCCCACTCTCCCCTGCAGCTTCCTTTATGTCTGCGATTTGGCTTACAGAGCCTGGGGATATTCTACCTTTTTATTTGCTATTTTTACAGGACCCAACAAAGTGCTTTTAAAATATATAACCACTTAATTCAAGTCAAGTTTCTTCAATACTGCTTTCATTCAATCCCTTTCTAATTTGCTTTCCTCTAGCCAGGAGCCTAAAGAAGACACTGTGATTTATGTTTTCATTTATTTATTTCATTTGGGCTTTTCATTTAAGAAAAGAAATTCAGCTCCCTCAATTCTCCCTCACCTCACCTCACTCCACCCCACCCCACCTCTTTGCGTTTGGACCATGAAGACTTTCGGAAGGCAACACAGCTGTGGAGCATGAGTCTGTCTGGCCAGGCGTCTGCATGGGGCTGGGCCGGCTGTTTCTGGCACTCTTAGGTAGGGTCCTCCGCGCCACTCCATATGACAAGGTCCCTTTCTTCAGGTGGCAGTCTTCTGGAGGGTAGGGGCTCTCCCAGTTTCTTCCATTGTCATTTGCACCCTGCCTGACAAAGGGGCTTTGTCATCAAGGGGACATCTCCGCACAGAGAGATGTGAGCATTGGTGGCAGAAAAGTTGCTGTTGGTTAAATCAATGTCTGCCCTTGTTTGGGGGCCAAGGCTGGGCTGGAGGAACCGTGTGCACGGTGGCTCGGTATTGAAGAATCCAGATGCACCTGGCTTCTGCTCCCTAAGGACCATGATCCAGGTCGTCTTCTGCTCGACAGAAGTCTTCCTTCACAGAGCCGCTCAGGCAGCACAGGCTTTCCAAGCACCGAGTGGACTGTGGGTAGAGCAGGGAGGCCCAACCGTGCTTCTTACCCATACTGATATGGCAGTCGACTGGGGACAGACAGACAGACAGACAGACAAGCAAGGACCCTCAAGTGTGACAGGTGCAAATTAGGGAAAGCCAGAGAAGGCTTCCTGGAAAAGGAACCATAGAAATGACAGGAGCAGTTTCCTCAGTGTGAAATAGGAGGCACGAAGGACACTTGCTCCACGGCGTTGCTGTGAGAACAAGCCAGAGTGCACGATGCCCACTCGGACCGTGTGAGACTCGCTGTAACGCAAAATCCCGGCAAGTGCCTGGTGGGGTCCCGGACAGAGGTGTGCTGACGGCACACAATCTTGGAGAGGTCTGCAGGTTCTGGGACAAGTCTGGGAAACAGAGAAGGGCAGAGGCAGAGGACAGAGCAGCCGGCCAGAGGTGGGAGAGGGTGTGAAGAAGAGCAATAGTGAGGCTTACCTCGATATGGGGGTCACAGAGAAATGACCCCTCGAATGATGCTGACTGAGCAGCTGTCTGTCGAGCTGGGCTGCTGGGTTACATCTGCTACATCACCCACTCACACGGCACTATCACTGTGTCTGTGTACATTGCACTACAGGAATCGTGATTGGAAGTCTCCCTGAAAAGAATGTGTCAGTGGCCATGGGGCAGCAAAGAGACAGGCGTGTAGGAGTCCGTGTGAGAGGAAGGGAACCGCAGGAAACAAGTGTGGGGGAAAGAGACCACATGAACAGAGCCCCTAGCCTAGAAAGTCACAGCAACCATGGCCAAAACAATGACATTCACACAGGGCCTGCACAGTGGGATTTAAACCAATTCTGCCCCCACCGAGATAATTTGTAAGAACGACTGCTGATACTGTTGATTAGGCATTGAGCTGCTCACTGGAAGATTGGCAGTTCAAATCCACCAGCTGCTTCTTGGGAGAAAGATGAGGCTGTCTGCTCTTGCAAAGATGTACAGCCTCAGAAACTCCTGTGGGGGCACTATAGTCAGATCAACTCCATGACTGTGAGTGTGTCTTGGGCTGTGTTTGTGAACTATAAAGTACTGTTGTTCATTCTGATTGGGTTGGCGTTGACTCATTCAGTGTCTGTATCAAAGATCGGAATGTTCCCGGCCCGGCATCGTCTTTATGATCGTTGCTCTGTGTCACATCCTTACTTTTTCTTTCACTGAAAACTATTACTAAGACCAGGTAACATGGAGTTTTGCCCTCATGGTATCGTGGTTTACAGGTTGGGCTACTAACTGCAAAGTCAAAGGTTTGAAACCACCTGCTGCTTCCTGAGAGAAAGAGGAGGCTTTCTGTTTTGTCAAGATGTGCAGCCTCGCCCACATGGAAGAAGCACACCAGCTGGTGCGATCACGAGGTGCCAAAGGGACCAGGTATAAGGCATCATGCAAAAATATATATATATATGTGTGTGTGTGTATATGTATATATATGTATATATATACACCATAGTGAATGAAGGGGGAAGTGCAGAGTGGAGACCCGAGGCCCAAATGTCGACCACTGGAGATCCCCTCATAGAGGGGTTTAGGAGAGGAGATGGATCAGTCAGGGTGCGATGTAGTACCGATGAAGAACACAGCTTTCCTCCAGATCCTGGATGCTTCCTCCACCCAACTACCATGATCCGAATTCTACCTTGCAGGACTGGATAGGGCAGAGGTTGTAAACTGGTGCATATGGGACCTGGAGGCACAGGGAACCCAGGGTGGATGATACCTTCAGGACCAGGGTTGTGAGGGGCGATGCTGGGAGAGTGGAGGGTGAGTGGGTTGGAAAGGGGGAACTGATTACAAGGATCCACATGTGACCTCCTCCCTGGGAGATGGATGGCAGAGAAGCGGGGGAAGGGAGACTCCGGCTAGGGCAAGATATGACAAAATAACAATCTATAAATTATCAAGGGCTCATGAGGGAGGGGGAAAAAATAAAGAGGACCTGATGCAGAGGGCTTAAGTGGAAAGCAAATGCTTTGAGAGTGATTAGGGCAAAGAATGTACGGATGTGCTTTATATATATATGTAGTATATATATGTATGGATTGTGATAAGAGTTGTATGAGCCCCTAATAAAAGGTTTAAAAAAAAAGATGTGGACCCTCAGAAGCTCACGGGGGCAGTTCTACCTTGTCCTAGAGGCCCTGCATGTTGAAATCAACAGTGGGTTTTGGTTTTCAGACAGGATGAGCCTTCATGTCAGATGTTGACAAGTTAAAAATAGCCTCATGGAGACACTTTTCCAGAGTTCAGGGACATCAGCAATGGCCCCTTGGCATTTTTACAGTACTGTTCCTTTAAAGAGGAGAGTCCTGTCATCAATGAGTGGTTGCTGATCTAATGACTAATTGATGGCAATGAGTCTCTAATGACCTAATAGCTCATTAGGGTTGACTGAGCCAGCAGGGGTCTTTGAAAATGTTTTTTATTCCACTCAGAGGCTTTGTGAGTCTTCCTGTACACACATCCGACCACTGCCTAGCTTATTAAATGTATAAATGGGAAACCACAGCACGAGCAGGGTGAATCTGAGTATAGGGCAAATATGGCACCCACGTGACCGAGACATGTAACACTGCCAACAGCAAATGATGGGAAGCTTAAGGGAGACATGCTGGGCACTAAATAGGTAGAGACGTCTGCCAATCACCCTGGTAGTGTGAAAACTGGTTGTAGAACAAAACAAAACAAACGTACTGACATTGAGTCAGTTCTGACTCATAGCAACGCTATAGGACAGACTAGAACTGCCACTGTGGATTTTCAAGGCTATAACTCTTATTTTTTAAAAAGAAAGTAGTTGTTAGTGGGAGTAGAAAACCTCCTCCTTCTGCTGAGGAGCAGCTGGTGACTTTGTACTGTTGACCTTGCAGTTAGCTGGCCAACGTGCAACCACTAGGGCTCCTTGAAAAGTGGTCGGAGTGGGTTAGTTCACCAACCACTTGTCATGTAATTAAATAATGTTGACGAATACCTATTTTCCAATACAGTAGTGTAGATGTATAAATGCCTTTAATACATAGTCTCATCTAACATTCAATGCTATGGTTAGTTTTACATGTGAGAAAGAGTGTAGGATCTGCTTGCTTCTCCATTAGAGGTCAAGAGCCGGCTTTCTAAGCCAAGATGGGCCCCTATGGATAGAAGGAAAGGTGACTGCACCAGCATCCATTTAAAAAGAACGAAAGAACCCATTTGAAACTATCTCGCACACATGGCTAGAACACTCAGGGAAGCCCCAAGCCATGGAGACGATGAATTTTTATCCAGCTTTCCTTTCCTGCAGTGCACCCGACCCCCTTCCCGGGCTACTACCAGGACACTCAGAACATGAGGTGATATATTAGATTGATATATTGCAGCACAACTGAGGAATGTAAGCCGTCACACTCATGTCAACGTCTGTAGACCACGACAAGGTGTTTCTGATATGCTCTCAGGAATTTAAAGAAGTCATGGTTTCTTCTTGGAAGGCAGCCCTGCCCATTGATCAAACTGGAACCGCCAAGGGACAGGAAGACAGATGAGAAGCAAGCACCCTAGAGGATTGCCCTATGGTGCCGCAGGATCTCCTGTACAATTTGAAAAGACACGTCTCATATGGTATTTTTCTTCCGCACGACCAACAACTCCATCTTATCTTTCACAGAACGGAAATGTTCACTATAAGCCCTCTTTAGGGAAAACAACCAGGGCATCCTGAGCATGGCCTAGGGGGTGACTTTGAGAGGGAGGTACATCCATAAATTTGGAGGAGTTAAATTACTCCCCAGTTCCCATCAGCCACTGGCTGAGTGTTTCTCGTGGTCCCAGGGGCTAGTCAGGGGAAAGCTCTCCAATGTGAACTTGCTATAGGACGCTCAAGTCCAGTGCCAAGGGATGGGCGTAGAACTCAGAAAGCATCCGCTACACGAGGGAACAGCCCCAGGCCCACACTTACCGTGAACAAGCAGAATAGGAAATTCGGGGTTTTTAACCTGCCAGTGTGTACTTGATACATGCTACCCAGTACCACGGAGTACATAACACCAGCCTAAACACCCTAGTATGTCAAGATACGAAGGGGCCGCTGTTTGTCCCTCTTTTAAAGAGTCCAGGCAATGTTGGTTGACCTCTATTATAGAACTGGAATATATATTAGCTGAAATAATACTTTAACAGTTTTTTAGTGCCCAACTATACGTTCTGTTATAAGGAATAGCAAATGTTTAATCATAAATATTTTAATGGCTTCAGGGATTCATGGTATTCAATGACCGTGTTAAATGATAATAATCACATCTGGTTTATTACTATAGTAATTCAGCAGCTTCTCTTCAGCAGTTATTTTTTATTATATGCGCCGTGCTACTGTCATGGTCATTTATAGCAGTAATATTTTAAAGTGGCTCATTTGTTTGTTTAAGGACAGTTTCACAATATATTTCTGTATTAATATACATTTTGTACTCTTATTTCCAAGCTGCCACTGGAAAATTGATCCTAGCCTGACTGGAGAGGCCGGAAGACATGTGAACAACCCAAGTGGAGATGGAGTGGGGGACCAGATGGGGTTGTCCTGGTAGCTCTCTGTGGGGAACTGAGGACGGCTGTTGACTTTCATTCATGAGTGAAGACGTCTGCTAGGAAAGCTACACAATGATCAATAGAAAAAGAAACCTCCAGGTTTGGGCAGCACTTCAAGGGAAAGACCATCCTGGAAGGAAAGGCATCGGGGAAGAACGCAAAGATTCACGGGTTGCAAGGCCCGGAGCAACCATTAGGCCTTGGCAGGCATCTCGGTTTCAATTGCATAATGATAGCAAAGAGACAAGAGTGGGGGAACATGAACTCACGAGAGGGGAGCAAGGGCAGGTCAAGGTTACCATGGCATGGTGTAGATGCTGGCATCCACTCAGAGTGGGCCTTTGGAGTGATCATAGTAGCACGAGGCATCTCTATCACGGGTTCTTTCATTTGTTTTTGTTTTGTTTTAATCATTTTATTGGGCTCTTCCAGCTCTTATCACAATCCATTCACCCATCCATTGTGTCAAGCACCTTTGTACATGTTTACATCACCATTTTAAAAGATATTCTGTCTACTTGGCCCTTGGTATCAGCTCATTCCTCCCCTACTTCTTATGAACCCTTGGTAATCTATAAATTATTCTTTTTATCCAGGTCTTACACTGACCACTGTCTCCCTGCACCCACTTTTCTGTTGTCCATCCCCCTGGGAGGAGGTTATATGTTGATCATTGTGATCGGTTACCCCTTTCTCCCCCTACCTCCCCCTTCCCTTTTTGGTATGGCTACTCTCATTATTGGTCCTGAGGGACTGATCTGCCCTGGATCCCCTGTGTCGTGAGCTCTTGAGTGGTTCAGAGCATCAGGATACACTGAGGGTGCCCGTTGCACTTTAACCCCGCACCTCACAAGGTGGTGCTGTGATGGGTGTAAATAACCAAACTCACTGCCAATGAGTCCATGCTGACTCGTAGCGACCCCTGTGGGTTTCCGAGACAGTAACTGTTTACCAGAGTAGAAGGTCCAGTCTGTCTCCCACGGAGCTGCTGTTGGTTTGGAACTGATGGGTGTAAATATTCACCTGAAATTGTATGTTGCCTCTTAGTAGGGAAGAGAGTGAGCGAGGTCCTTAATAAGCCAGAGGCTTATTTTTCTGTAACATTCTGCTGAAGCAGGTTGAGGAAATTCAGAGGAGCCCAAACAGAACTGGCAGGTTCCTGCTTGGCTTCCTCTTGGCTGTGTCCCAATCGGTTGGGTGACAGAGGGCAAATGACTTTTACAGCGATGAATGATGTATGACCGTAAAATGGTCTGTAACCAGAAGTGCCAACTGACATGCCTGCTGATTTAACGGATACCCAGGGTTATGTTTGCAGAGAGACGCTTAAATAAACACGTGCTAGGTTTGAGGCCGTTTACCAAGCTATCATTTCGCTCGCTCTTCTTTTCCATTTTATTTTACTTCATCATAAAAATGAGGATTGTAAACCTATGATTCCCTTTTCCATTACAATGAAGCTTTACTCATGGCGGTGGCCGTTCCTTTTTCAGCCTCGCTCTTACTGTGTCTGGCTCTTGTCCGCTCTCCGCTCTCTCTCTACCCGCAGGGGGAACTGCTATGAACGAGTGAAGGAGTCCATTAAGAAAGTTATGGAAATGATCACTAGAATCTCGGAGGAAGCCGAGGCAGGGCTGGTAGGTACCTTTTAAATAAGTTGCCCCTTGGGAATGGGGAAAGTACCCACTGGCTTTTGGTGAATTCGGTTTGTCTTTGGTGCATTAAAAAAAAAGGAAGCCCAGGTGATTGAGTGTGGTGGAGATTTCTGTTTCACGGGAAGACCACCTTTTCCTTGTGGTCCTCAGACTGGGGACTAGCTCACTGGCCTCTGTAACTTTTGATGTCGCTGATAAATTTGCTGCTTCGGTGGTAGTGATGACTAAAGCAAAATTAGATTTGGGTCTGGAGACTTAACCTAGATGATTTTCATATGATCAATGAATTGTGGATTAAACAATAATATTGTTGATATGGAATTGGTTCTGACTTGCAGTGGTCCGTGTGCTTCAGAGCAGAACTGTGCTCTGCAGGCTTTTCAAGAGTGGCTGGTAGAAATTGAAAAAAAAAATGCCCAAGAATTGCAGTAACACTCTGAATTCAGATGCCACCAGTTACACAGTGGGTAGAAATTACTTTCCCAGGATTTCGCGCCCAGAAATCATTGTCTCCATGTGGTGGTTACATAATCTCATGTCAACTTGAGGATATTAAGAGTGAAGGGGCGAAGGCTATCCTGTCCATCAGGTCACAGCCTGATGATACTTCCTTGTGGACATGGCCTTCTCATGAGGATTCTGGGAACTTCCTTTCCTCCCTGGAGGGGGGTCACACTCTCTCTCTGCCTTGGTCTTCCTGTTGACAAGCCCCTTTGATCCAAGCTGATGGCAGCCAGTGTGACTCTGGAGAGGGATTTATGGACTAATATCAGACTTATGGGCTAATATTGGATTTGGGGACTTGATCTGGACTGGGCTGAGATGTTTTCTCAGTATACAATTGCTCTTTGTATAAAACTCTTTTATATATATATATAATGTCTCTGGATTTGTTTCTCTAGTCATCCCAGTCTAACACACTCCATGAACTAAGTAGATATTTTTTAATCCCACCACAAGAAAGACCACACAGATTTCAGGTAGCATTTCCCTTGCCAGTTCACCATGCTTTCCTCAGCTCTATAGACCATCATTTCGTTCATGGTCGCCACTGGACTGCATCTAAGAATAAGCCTGGTTTCAGGTGAAGAGGTCTCCGAGAGATCAATCTATTAAATTACACATACTGACTGACTTTATTTACTTTAAGAACAGGACTTATTGCGTAGGTGGATAGAGCAGCTGCATACATTGCGATGAAACTATTTGTCTCATAAAGGATTAATCACATTTTACCACTTTTGGCCTTCCCGGTCTTATCTCACGTTCCCTTGGTCCTGTCCCACCATTTGCAATCTTGAAACAAAGAATATCATATAACTTTATGTGGACCACACCTCACATTCCTCCCCCTGTGTATCCTCCATCCCAAAGCCTCCCTTGCCCTCCTCCCCTTTCCTCCACCCACAGAGAGCTGGTTCCTCTTCTGAGTTCAACATACTTTCTATGTATGATTTAGAGTGCTATGATTATTTATGTAAGTGGATGTCTCCCCTCACTAGATTCCTTGTGTACAAAAACCCAGGGGTCATAGGACCTAGGTCCTAGGAGCTTGAAGAAGGGGCTCAGTGGCTCAGTGTTTGTTGAATAAGTGAATGAATACAACCAATGCTATATAAATACTTGGACTAGGCAGAAGAAGGGAAGAGAGGTCACAAAGAAAGAAGAACTTAAAGTACACCTTTCCCAATTTACATATTCTACCAAGCAAAACAAACTTCCTACCCAAACACCAAAGTCATTGCCATCGGGTCAAGTGCAACTCATAGTGACCCGATGGGACAGAGGAGAGCTGTCTGTCCCTGGGGGTTGAGACTGTACATCTTTAAGGGAGTAAAAGACATCTTTTTCCCCCAGGAGTGGTAGGTAGTTTTGAACTATTGACCTTGTGGTTGGCAGCCCATTGTGCAATCCAATATGCCATCCAGGGCTCCTGCAATCAACTAAAAACCATAAAATTTAAGTCAACATCACTTGCAAATATAGTCCTATAGTTACATATAGTCATAGTAACCGTTAAGGTTATATGTCAACTTGATTCTCGGTGATTTGGCAAGGATGTAGTTATTCCTCATGATGAGATCTTATACAATTTCCCTGATGAGATATCCTATGAGCAGTCAATCAGTTGAAAGGCTTGCTCTCAATATATGTGAACTCCCTGATAAAGCTCTCTTGTGTTTTACCGAATCTGGATCTTGCAATTGCCTTATCATTGGATCCTTTGGACTTGATCCAGAGGCCTGCCATATTGCCAGCCTATCCTGGGAGTTGTGAGCCTTTTCAGCCTTTGAGTCAGTAGCCTGTCATCTTGCCTGCCAATCTAGGGTTTGCCAGCCTTTGCAGCTATGCAAATCAGGAGAAGCTTCCAGACTGATATCTAATCCTTGCACTTGGAACTTGCCAGGCCCTGCATCCATGAGCCATTTCCTTGAGATAGAGATCTATGATAGAGATCTCTGTATCTAGGAGAGGGCCTTCAAAAAGTTCATGGAAAATTCCATTATCTTTGCATTCCATTTTTCCATGAAATTTCTATGCCCTCTCACGTGCATATACAAGTTTCTAGTTTTTGATTCTCTGAAGAACCCAGCCCGACACTGTCTTATTAATAATTTGTCTATGTGATAGCACAAGTCAGAAGTGTAAGCCCTCTTATCCATTTCACTGCTTGTAGACTATACGAGGTTTCCGGTCTGCTCTCTGTGAGCTTGGGCTACAAAGAATGTGATAGCCAGCAGAACAGAACATGTCCTAAGTCAGAGCATCAACATTATCTCTGCCTTGACACAGATGACAGGTCGCTTTCACATGAGAACTCGGCCCTGTGCACAGCCTTCATGGCACCCTTTTCTTCCTCACCCCTGAAGGGTATTTGTTGAGGGGCCCCTTTACTCTCATAAGTAATGGCTCACCTCACTTATAACAACTAAGTTAGGGGTGTTGCTTTCAGGCAGTCTGATCTACTCTCCACTGCTCTTAAGGACACATCAAAAATAGAACCAGAGAAAAGAAAGATTAAATTACTCTATGGAGGACAAAAATCTATTATTCACAACATGAACAAGTAACAACAACAACCAAAAAATTAATTAATTAATTAATTAATAGAAACCCCACTTGCAAGCTACCTTTCAACCCATGGGCCTTTGTTGCCTAATTTGGTCCAAACTGTGAAGTTTGGGAAGCAGTGTGGACAGTGGAAGCCCTTGGAGCCAGTTCAACCCAAGTGCAAGTCCCAGTTGTTTCTCCACGAACTAGCCTTAAGAAGAACCCTCTCTTAGCCCAGTTTCCCCGCCTGTGCTATAGAGTCTAATGCTCACCCTGCAGCGATGTCAGGAGGATTGAATTGAACAAAATAACACCCGTTAAAAGCAAATGCAATGAGCTTTCTATCCATGGTGGCTCACTGCAGAATGCCTACAAATGATCCAAACTAAGCAAGCCAGTTGCTCTGATGTAACTGCAATGGACGCTGGAATCACCAGCCAAAGGTCTGCCCTTAAGAAAGGTGGGGCGTGTCTGCCCGGCACCCCACACTTCTTGAAGGTTGCTCTTATCCCAAATGGCAAAGGACTTCCATTCCAGGAGATCCAAATCCTCCCACTTTCTAAATACATGCAATTGCCAGGCATGAGAGATGGATCAATTAAAAGGGAGCTGGGGAGTCCGTTTGCTTAAAGGGCGGGGGGTGGGGGGGGGAAGCAGGAAGGTAATCCAATGCCAAAGCCATTAAGTTCCAGAAACCACCCTGCTGAAGCCAGCAGAAATTCCAAGCATTTAACCTACGTGCCCCTACCAGCTCTCTCCTAGTTAAGTAAGGCAAAGGCTCTGATTGAGCTTTTAAGAAGAAGTTGGAGGGATCGGTTGATGGCGACAGATGGAGAGATTTTATCAGCCAGACAGAGGCCCGTGGGGGCATTAAGAGTGGTCCCCACATTTCTAATGAGAAAGCAGACAGTTAAACTGCTGTAGTTAAAGTTGATCACAGTGCCTGCAGTAGCTGGTCCTCAGGCCACTTCCCTAATCACCTCCCCTTATTCCACACCCTTGCAGGTGTCCCAGACACGCACGGACCCCATCCCACCTAGGAGCAACACCTGCACTCACCCCACATAAACGCTCGCTCCACAATACCCAGATTGGGCTGGGAAGCATGCTCTCCTGCCAAGTGTGGGAGTGGAAAGCCATGATATATTTTCCAGAAGCATTGCATTTCCAGTTTGGAGGTTTTTAAGATGCAACTTGGAATGGAAACTTCTCGCTTGGCTTATCTCCTGACAGGCTCCGATCCTTAAGGCTGCAGACCCCAAAGCTCCCACAGAGATGCAGGCTCCGACGAAAAGCGGCCCTTTCTGAACCCTCAGTACCCGCTTCCCACGCCAGTCCGTGTGCCCACAAAGGGCTGGGCAGCAGCAGACATGGAGGAGATACTGGCCCCATGCTTGCCCCCATTCTCAGAGAGGTGGAGTCCCTGGGGAGGAGGCTTATCACAGGTCGAAGGATGAAGGTCAAAGGCTTCTCACAGCCACCAGTGCTCGTCATCATTGGGTTTCCCCGATACCTTCAGGCTTAGCCCTCAAGTCTGTGAAGCCATGCTCAAATGATCCCATTTCACAGAGGAGAAAGACTTAGTGCATTCTAGTCAAATACAGATTGAGATTCAGGCCTGTCTTGGGCTCCCTCACCTGCCACTCACTAATGACACATTGGGCTGTGTGTTAGATAGGGTTCTCTAGAAACAGAACCAGATTGCTAATAAATATATGTATGTATATATATATATACATATATAGATAGATAGATAGTAGATATATAACACAAGAAATAAACAGTTAAATTATAAAGCAGTACAAATGACTCAGTGCAACTCACTCTTATGAGACAGCTGTGAGACACTGGCAGTCCTTCAAGTCTTGAGGGCTGCTGGGTAGTCCTCTGTAGAGCAATTCAGGCTATCCGGGCACAGGCAGCAAACAGCAGGTCACCAACAGTCAGCCAGATGACAGGGTCCGACAGTCCTCAGCTCAAGAGATGTAAATTCCAGTTGTGTGGCGAAGTAGGTCTTGAAGGAACCTCAAATTACAGCAACACAGTCCATGGGTTAGGTGTCCCACAGGTAGTGTAGCTTGCAAATTGAGGCACAGAACAAGCAAGGCAGCCGCACACTGGTCCGATGATCAGAGAGCAAGAGAAGAAAGGCTAGGTTCACAGAGCAATTTATTTATCTGCCCTTCAATTAATCCCACATGTGTTTATCGGCCAGGTTGGCACAATAAACTAACTACCTCAGGCTGCTAACCACAAGGTCGACAATTCAAAGCCATCAGCCTCTCTGAAGGAGAAGACGAGGCTTTCTATTTCCATAAAGATTTACAGTCTTAGAAACCCACAGAGAGCACTTCTACCCTCTCCTAGAGGGCCACCATGAGTTGGAATCGACTCCAGGGCAGTGAGTGAAGCTGGGTTTTGTTTGTTTGTTTGTTTTCTTTTCTCTTTTAATCATTTTACTGGGGCTCATACAACTCCTATAAAAATCCATACATGCATCAATTGTGTCAAGCACATTTGTACATTCATTCTCATCATTCTCAAAACATTTGCTCTTCACTTAAGCCCCTGGCATCAGCTCCTCATTTTTTCCCTCCCTTCCTGCTAGACCCTCCCTCATGAACCCTTGATAATTTAGAAATTATGCTGTCATATCTTACAAAGCTGTGTTTACTTGGCTTCACTCGGCTTCAGCTTCATGAGCTAATGTAAAATAGAGATAACCATACCCATATAAGAGAGATTTTGTAAGGGTTAACTGAGAAAATGTTTTGTCATTCAGTTAATTCTGAGTTTGGGTGACCTTATAAGGGACAGAATAAAACTGTTCCACATGGTTTCTGAGACTGTCAGAGGTTCCTAAACTGACTTGGAATACAGTCTCTTTTTCAGGAAAAAATTCTTACTCAATGCCCCGCTGGTAATTAAAGACATTTGTAGCCCACAATCCATGATAAAGAATCAGTATCTGCTTTTACAGACCCCTTGGATCATTCCTGCCCCCTTCAGGGGGCGGTATTATGCACGCGGGGAAACGCTGCTGTAAATCTTTACCGAGGCAGACAGCCTCCTCTTTCTTCTACGGCTCAGCTGGTGGGTTTAAACTGCCATCCTTTCATTCAAATGCCTCACCCACTGCTTCATCAGGACTCTTTTAACTGAAAAAGAGGATGTGAATGAAGTACTTAGACCCAGTAAACCCTCGTAGAGTTATTAGCAGTTGGAGAAACGAAGTACCTCCCCCAATGTTCTACAGGAAACTGGGCTACGGGACTCACACTCATGCTTGTCTGCCTCAAAATTCCCACTCAGGAAGACATCCCACCGAAAACAAAGTTCTGAGGGTTATTCAAGAAGGATGAGTGGGAGCAGGAAGCACAGCAAATAAATGGGATGAGTTGAAACAAAATGAGTATGAATTCGTTGCATGTAAAAATGATGACCTACTCTGTAGACCTTCACCCAATTCACAATAAAAAGTTTTAAAAATGAAAATGGAATGCAAGTTTGGAAGCAAAGCAATAAAGATGAAAAATAATCATGTTCTACCATGCAACTCAAGATGTAGACTCGCACCAATGTGGCCACTAGTATCTCACTTCCCTTCCCTGTTCAGAACTGTGTACTTAGCATTTCCTTAATTTTAAAAAATAATGATTTTGCAGTATTATGGTGCAGTAAATTGATTTTCTACAGTTTTCCCTCGATCCTTCCCCCTACGGTTCTTGTGGCCATGGTCTTGTAACTCCCATGAAAAAATTGTGTGTGGGGAAAATTAATTAATTAATTTTAATAAGGAAAAAAATTGTGTGTGACTATACAAATAATAGGAACCCTGGTGGTGTAATGGTTACAAATTGGGCTCTGATCCACATGGTCAGCAGTTCAAAACCACTAGCAATTCATGGGAGAAAGACGGGGATTTCTTCTCCCATGAGCAGTTACAGTCTTGGAAACCCACAGAGGAGCACTATGAGTCAGCACTGACTCCATGGCAGTGAGTTTTTTTTTAGTATACATAAAGGTCACTATGGTTTACCAAGGGGATTGGCCGTTTTTGCTAACCTGCTAGGCTAAACTAAAGAGCTAATCCAAAAGACTGGGAGTTTGGAACTGTCATCAAGAAGAAGAGCTGGCAGTGGAGCATATCCTTTGGACCCAGGGTGTTTGTGCTGAGAACCTCCTAGACCCAGGAAAAAGAGAGTTATAACATTGAAGATAGCACAAGACTGGTGTCATATGACAGCAGCAGCACAAAACAACAGGGACTAGATTTGCCATCCCACAAAATACGAATGCCAAGTGTCTTCGGGCAGGGGAATTCCAGGTGTAATGGGGTGCCTCTGGGCACTTACTGATGAACTAAAGAGCTTTATACTTACCCAAGAGCCCAGGTCTGCCTGTGAACATGGTTGAGAAAAAGCTGACCTTAAAGAACTACATCCTGGGTTTTCCGGTTACTTCCAAGCTGGTGTGATCCTGGTTTGTAAGCTGTTATTTCTCTAATAAATCCCCAAACTGTGAGTCTGATCTGTGAGTTCTGCATGGCCGTCACAACAGATTAGGGGACCCAGCGGAGGAGTAGTGAGCTCAATGGGAGGGGCAGCTGATGCCAGAATTGGTTATTAAAAAAGTTTAAAGAGTGGAGATATGCTGGACTCCTTACCTTACAGAAGTCAAATTTGGGTGGATGCTGATCTTGACTCTCTCTCTTCCTCCAGAAGTCAGACAGGGTCAGATACCACCACGTTCCAGATGACACAGCCAACCGAAAAACCAAGTCCACTGCCATGCAGTGATTTCAGACTCCTAGGAATCCTGTACGCATACAGAAGCCTGATTCAAAAGGTTCATGAAAAAAATGGCATTATCTCTCAATTCTCTATACAATCAAACATATAAATCACATATTAGAACTATATCCTACACACAATATATCTCACATATATACATATAATTAATGAATGAAAATGTTCCTTTTCTAGGGTTGCCTTAGAAAATGTCACACATTATGTGGCTCATAAGAGCATAAATGTACTGCCTCTCTGCTCTGAATGCGGGGAGTCCCATCAGGGAAACAAGTGTGGGGCTCCCTTTGCTGGTTCAAAGGCCGAACCCGCCCTGTGCCATGGCTCACAGCTCCAGGGGCGTGGGCACCTCCCCCCGCCTCCCATCTCCTTTCATGGACACTAGTCATAGAGGATCAAGACTCCATAGTCCATCCACAGTTCATCATTCTCATTTCCCTAGAATATTCTGCTAACGCCAATATGTGCAATGCCACCAGTGTTGGTCCAGGCATCTGTTGATAGACATGTTGGTGCTCTCCGGATCGGTCTGTTTGTTGGTGGGTTTGGGCCTCACTTCCTTTGCTATTTCCACTCTGGCACTCTGTTTTAAGGGACCATTCTTACTTGTCTCTTCAGGTTCACGTGTGAATAGATCCCCCCAGAGAGTCCAGTCAGGAGGGGAACTGCTCGGTTGTCAGGTATGTGTGCAGTCTCTGGGTGGTGCAAATAGTTAATGGGCTCAACTGCTAAACAAGAGACTGAATGTTCAGGTCCACAAGAGTCACCTTGGATGACATATCTGACGATCTACTTCCAGCCAAATCAGCTGTTGAAAATGCTCTGGAGCCAACGTGACTCTGAGGCGCACGGGATCTCCAGGCCCCAGAATCAACTCAGTGGCATCTGGTGGTGGCAATGGGACTAGATAGTTCTAAACTGTTTTCTAAAGTGGCTGTGTCAATTTATAATTCCACCCGCCATGGATGAGTCCCCGCTACTTCTCTGAACACTAACAATTATGGTGTCAGATTACTCAAGATTTGACAATTATTTGCCGTTTCTGTCAACTTCTTCACTGAGAAAGGAAGCCAGGTTCGTGAGCAAGAGGGGCTAACATGGAGTGTGTTCCTCTCTGCTTTACAATGCCCCGCTCCCAGCTCAGAGTGCCTCTGTCCCACGTGCTGGCCTCTGGAAAAAACGCAGCCTGCGAGGTCTACTTCTGATGCCACCTGGTCTGTGAGTTCTCCTTGATCCCCAGCACCCAGTGACCTCCGCACCTGTCACATGCCACCTTGGATTTCTGGCAAGTGTGTATTTTTCTTATCCACCACAAGGAAATACGTGGGCACTGTCAAAGAGAGATGCCTGGTTTGTTTTGGGGTCTTCTGGTTCTCCTCAGAGTGAGGGGTACAGAGCAGACAACCAGGTTTTTGGGGTAGCCACCATCGAGTATGTTCTGCTATGTCTAGCAGAACGAAACTCTGCCCGGTCCTGCGCCATCCTCACATCTTATGTTTGCGCCCAGTGTTTCAGCCATGGTGTCAATAAATCCATTTTGTCTAGGACCGTCCTCACCTTTGCAGTCCCTCTACGTTACCCAGCATGATCTCTTTCTCCAGGGACTGGTCTCTCCTGACAACATGTCCATAGCACATGAGATGAAGTCTCATCATCCTTGCCTCTAAGGAGCATTCTGGCTGTTCTTCTTCCAAAACAGACCCTTTGTTCTTTTAGAAGTCCAAGGTACTGTCAATATTCTTTACTAGCACCATACAAACTCATTGATTCTTTTTTTTGTCTTCTGTATTCAATGTCCAACTTTCACATGCATATGAAGCAACTGAAAATACCATGGCTTGGGTCATGAGAAGCTTAGTCATCAAAATAACCTTTTTGCTTTTCAACACTTGAAAGAGGTCTTGTGCAGCAGATATGCCAATGCAAATCCTTTTTTGATCTCTTGGCTGCTGCTCCTATGAGTATTGATGGTGGATCCAAGTAAGACAAATCCTTGATAACTTCAATCCTTTCTCCATTTATCCCTCTATGATGTCACCCATGGATCCTTGTGAGGATTTCGGTCTTGTTTACATTGAATTGCAATCTATACTGAAGGCTATACTCCTTGATCTTCATCAGCAAATGATTCAAACCCTCTTCACTCTTAGCAAACAAGGTTGAATCGTCTACATATTGCAGGTTCTTGATAAGCCTTCCTCCATTCCTGATGCAGCATTCTTCTTCATATAATCCACTTTCTCTGATTATTTTCTCATCATATAGGTTAAGTAAGTCTGAGGATACAACCCTGGTGCGCGCCTTTCTTGATTTTAAACCTTGCAGCATTCCTTTGTTCACACAACTACCTCTCGATTCACCTACAAGTTCTTCATGAGCACAAAAAGTGTTATGGAAATCTCAGTCTTCTCCAGGTTATTCATAATTTTTATAATCCACACAGTCAAATACCTTTTCATAGTCAACAAAATACAAGTAAACATCTTTTTAGTATTCTCTTCTTTCAACGAAAATCCATCTGACATCAGCCATGTTAGCTCTTGTTCCACGTCCTGTTCTGAATCCAGAGGAACCCTATCAATGTACTGCAACAACTGCTGTTAGAGATTCTCCAGCAAAATTTGACTTTCATGTGATATCCATGATATTGTTCCATAATGTGAGCATTCTGTTGGGTCATCTTTCTTTGGAGTGGGTACAAATATGCATCTCTTCCAGTCAGTTGGCCAAGTAGCTGCCTTCCGAATTTCCTGGCACAGACGAGTGAGTGCTTCCAGTGCTTCATCAGCTTGTTGAAACATTTCGATTGATTTTCCATCAATTCTTGGAGCCTTGATTTTGGACAATGCTTTCAGTGCAGCTTGAAGTTCTTTCAGTGCCATTGATTCTTGCTCAGTGGTGGAATGTCGTTTCTTGTTTGTTTGTTTGTTTGGGGTACGGTGACTCGATGTATTCCTCTATCTTCTCTGATGCTTCTTGCATCATTCAATATTTTTGCCCATAGAATCTTCGATCTTGCAACGCAAGACTTGAATAGTTTCTTGAGTTCTTTCCATTTAAAATGTGCTGAGCGTGTTCTTCCATGTTGGTTTCTAACTCTAGGTCTTTACTCATTTCATTGTGCTTTACTTTGTCTCCTTGAGCTACCCTTTGACAGTTTCAGTTCAATTCTTTGGCTTCGTCATTTCATAATTTCTTTTACCTACTCTATGATCAAGAGCAAGGTTCAGACTCTCTCCTGACATCCACTTTGATATTTTCTTTTCTTTCCTGTCTTCTTAGGGACCTTTTTCTTTCTTCAGGAATGATGGATGGTCTCGGTGTCCTCCCACAGCTCAGCAGGTTCATTAGTCATTGGTGTTCAATGCCACAAATCTGTTCTTGAGATGTTCTCAAAATTCAGGTGGGATATACTCAAACTCTTTTTTTTGGGCTCTCATGGACTTGTTTTAATTTGCTTCAGCTTCAACCTGAACCTGCATATGAGCAATTGGTCTACTTCACAGTCAACCCTTGGCTTGGTTTTAGCTACTGCTATTGCGCTTCTCCATTGTCTCTTCCCACAGATGTAGTCAGTTTGATTTTTGTGTATTCCATCTGAAGAAGTCCAAGGGTATAATTGCTATTTGTGTTGATGAGAAAGGTGTTTGCTATAAACAAGTCGTTGGTCTTTCAAAATTCTACCATGTGATCGCCAGCCTCGTTTCTGTCACCAAGACCATATTCTCCAACTACTGTCCCTTCCTCTCTGTTTCCAATTTTTGCATCCTAATCACCAATACTTATCAATGCATGTTTGATCAATTTCAAACTGAAAGCATTGGTAGAATTCTTCAATTTCTTCATTACTAGCTTTTGTGGCTGGTGCATTAATTTGCATGATAGTTGTATTGATAGGATTTTCTTGAATGAGGATAGATTTAATCCTATCACAGAGAGCATTGTACTTAAAGATAGACCTGGAAATGTCCTTTTCGGTGATGAATGCTGTGCCATTCTGCTTTACTGTTCATTCCCAGCACAGTAAATCATATTGTTTTCTGATTCATAATGGCCAATATCAGTCCATCTCAACTCATTAACACCGAGGATATTGATCTTATGCATCCCAGTTCATTTCTGATGTCTTCCAAATTTTCTAGATCCACACTTCATATACTTCCCATTCCAATTATGAGTGTATTTTTGCAGCTGTTTCTTCTGATTTTGAGTGGTGACTCATCAGCAAATGGAAGGTCTTGAGGGCTTTACTCCTATAGGCTTTGCTTCGTTCACATCATTATAGTCGACTGTACTTTGAGAGGGCAGCTCTTCCTCAATCCTATTTTGAGGGCCTTTTAACCAGAGGGGCTCATCTTCTGGCACTTTCTCTCACAGTATTCTGCTTCTACTCATGAGGCCTTCAGTGACTGACAGTGTTTGGATGATATGCATAAGGTTTTCAGAGGCTAATTCCTCCTAAGTGGAGAATCGATTCCTTCTTCGCAGTCTGTTCTTAGTCTGGAAACTGCACCAAAACTGTTCACTTTGGGTGACCCTGAGAGCATTTGAAATACCAGTGACATGGTTTCCAGCATCAAAGCAACACACAAGCCACCACAGGATGACAAGCTGTCAGACAAGTGGAAGAATTAATCTAGGGCATGAGAAAGCAATGAGTGTGCCACTTTTAGTCTTCCTTTCTGCTTTTCCTGACTATATGCCTGCATCTCAGGGCTGCTGTCGCTTCCTGATTGAACAACCAGCAACGGACTACTTCTTCCACTGGGATGCTGACTTTTAGGTCTCTAACTGCCTCCCTCCTGTTCCCTTGTACACTATTTCCTGACCTGCCTGTTGTTCACACCCCAAGGTTAGGTTCAGGGGGCCCTTTTGGCAGAGCGGGCCTTTAACTGGAAGGTCAGCAGTTGGAAACCACCAACTGCTCTGAAGGAAAAAGAGGAGGCTTTCCACTCCCATAAAGAGTCGCAGTTGTGGAAACCCACGGGTCCAGGGGTACCTTGTCCTATGGGGTCCCTATGAGGTGGAACTGACTTGGTGGCAGTGAGTTTGATTTGGAAGGATAAGTCCAGCATATTCCTTAGTGCTCAGATTCTCTCATTGTTTGTATCTTTGTACATCCTAAGACTTTTCTCTCACCTCTCCTATTCGTCTGAACTCCATTTTTTCTCAGCCATTCTTCCCTCCCCCTTATAATTTACTGAGCACCAGCCATGTGTCTGGCCCTGTTGTAGGCATCGAGGATCAAGCCATGAACAGGAGAAACCACATCTTTTAAGGTGAGCTTTTAAAAAATAAGATATATTATATGTCAGTGGGTAATAAATATTACTGAAAAAATTAAACAGGGGGTGGTGGGAGACGTTCTGGATGCTCATGAGTGCAGTTTCAAATAAGAAAGACAAAGACAACATTTGAACAAAGACCAGGAGAAGAGGAGGGAATTATTTCACATACCAGTTGAGCCAAGTGTCAAGGGGATATAGACATTTTGGAGGAAGAATAGTCCAGACAAAAGAAATCGCATAGATGGAGCAGAGTGAAAAATGAGGAGAGAAAAATGTGTTGCGATCAGGGACAGGATTACTGACTAAGGTGAGGTTGTTGACTTTTATTCTGAGTGAGGTGAAAAGCTATTGGAGCATTTTGAGCAAAACTATGATGTGATCTGACCGATTTCCAGGGTCACAGGGTCAAGTCCTGGTACCTGTGTGGACAGTAGACTTTAACGTGGCAAGAGCAGAAGCAGGGATACTAGGCAGGAGGCTGCGGCCATGGTCCAGGTGAACATGGGTGGCAGCTGGGAAAGGGTGGGACAGTGGGAGGTAAGAAGCCATGGAATGCTGGATACCTTTGGAAAGTCTTTGGAAATGAAATCCTCCAGGAAGACCAGTGGACTCGGTGCTCCCACGCCTCTTGCTGTAGCTTTGACACTGTTACTTACTTTAGGTGACGAACTCGTGGGTAAACTTTGAGGAAGAATGGGATTTGGATATAGCTGGGTTTTCACATGAAAATGAATGCAAGCCCTCCCAACCCCCTGTCGATCGTCTTCTTACTGGAAAAACACAACAACAACAACATGCAAGTATTGTTTCCAGTTAAAACATCTCTGGAGCAGTGAACACATCTTCTCTATAGATAAATCTTCGTTTCCTTTTTCTCTGGGTTCCTGCTGAGCTCTGCTTATGTTTTCTGGTGACGTCCTGAAACTGGCGGGGGGGGGGGGACATAAATTCTGAGCCTCTTCCCTGTTCCCTCTGGTGCTTGTGGGCCGCCAGAAAACTCACCGGCTGGCCACCCAGAGACTCCCTCCTTGGGTTGGGACGCCAGCCAGGAACAGGTTGTGGAATTTGCAGCTAAGCGAGGGCAGATTGCTGGAATCTGGTCAAGAGAACAGATGTACATTATGGGCCAATCTGACCACAGAGAAATATTTCTCCATACCTTCTAAAGGTGCACAATTGCCTGATTAAACCCAGCCAAATTGACACACATTACCTTGTTCCAAAACAGAGAGAGAGAGACCTTCTTCCCCGAGGGTGCACCAATGGGTGGAGAGGAAGCCAAGGGCCTCGGAAATGGTGCAGCACAGGTTCAGGAAACAAATGCTTCAATGGAAAGGGCCCAACAGCCTATTAATGACCTGGACGTTACCACACCCAGGCCCGAAACGAGAAGCTATTGATCGTCTGTTCACTCTTCATTTCAAGGCAAGAGCGGAGCCATCTGTACACAGGGGACAAACCTTTCATTCCATTTAAAGGGGCCTTTCCCTGCAAACCTTTCCCTTACCGTTCAAATATCTACCCAGTGTCTGCTCTTCGTTGCAGTACCAGCCACGTCTAGGGATTCCAGGAAACCCAGGGAAGTGGCAAGCATCCCTGCCCATGAGAACCCTGAAACAGAGCTGAGGAGCCCAGCTGTGCACCATGTAAACTGCACAGCACGTGTGGCAGGAATTCCGACAGCGAGCAAGCGTTCCTTTTTCCTTTCCTGTACGTGCTCCGCTTCGCCTGAAATGTTCGTTATCTCTCTCCACCAGCCTTTCATCCGCCTTCTGCCATCCTATCCCTGCACTTTCAGTTCCTTTAAGACTGAACTCAGCTGTCAGTTCCTGGATAAGGTGGCCCTGAAATCGAACCTCCTCCCACACACACCTGTCCCGGTGAAATAAAGCCCCCATATCTGTTGCCTGGTCCTGGCTCACTTACCCCTGATTCTTTCCTAAGTGTCTGTCTGTCCCACCACACTATTCACGACGCCTGATAGATGATGTGTGCTCAATAAATATTGCTGTCAATGGCGTGAAAGTCTAGGCTTTGAATCACCGAAGGGATCCATTGATGGGTACATCTGCTGCACAAGACCTCTGTAGCGTGCTGAGATTCAGTTCATGCAAGCCATGGTATTTTCAATCGCTTCATATGCATGCGAAAGTTGCACGCCGAATAAGGAAGATCTAAGGGGTGTGTGTGTGCTGCATTTGTATTGTGGTGCTATGCCAAAGAATATGGAAAGTCCCATGGACTGCCAAAAGACCACACAGATCTGTCTTGGAAGAAACACAGCCGGAATACTCCTTAGAGGCAAGGTTGGCAAAACATCGTCTCACAAAATTTGGGCATGCTTTCAGGAAAGACCGGTCTCTGGAGAATGAAATCATACTTGGTAAAGTAGAGAGGCGACAAGAAAGAGGAAGGCCCTCAACAAGATGGAATTATGCAGTGGCTGCAACAAGGGGCTCAACCATAGACCAATGTCAGGCCAGGGTGGTACTTTGTTCTGTTGCACATGGCGGTGCTATGAGTTGGAACTGGCTCAATGGCACCTGGAAACAATAACAACAAGGGAACTTACAGGAAACATTTCTATGAGCCGTGACCTAGGGATTGAATACAAACAGACATTCATTGCTCACCTCCTGACATGTGAAGGTTTCAAAGACCAGCTTGTTTTGTGAAAATTGGCATTATGCAAAAACAGAGGATGACCACAACCCATTCTATCTGGAGGATGACTATATAATTATAGACTGCCAAATTACATCATAATATATCACTGCCGAACCACTGAGAATCATGGCGCCATGCTGTTGACAAATAACCTTAACCATCAAAGCCAGTGGTATTCTCGCCTCACACTTTGGCCCTTTCAACTGCTAGATTTACCTTGTAAATAGACAAAATAGTTGTGTAGTAGTTATTATCCTGTTGTCCTAAGTGTAAAATGTCATCATATAAGAAATGAGGAGTAATGATGTTGCTGTATAACAGGCACTAAGAAGGGATGTTCATGATTTGTGTAATAGAACGAAAAATAACAACAAAAACAAATAGAACTACTCAAACAATAGGCAAAGAAGAAGAAGAAGGTTGTTTGTTGCTACATTAACACATGAAAGCTTCCCTCAGGGAAAACGATGAGCTCTAAAAATGCGAACTGATCTGCGCTGCACCACTAAGCCGCAGATTACACGAAGAACATGGGCATGAGGTGCAGGGAGTTCCCCCATAATATTTTTATTCATTTATGAGAAAATCAGGTTAAAAACGAAATAGGTGATATGCTTTTCAAATTTTGATAAAACTTAAATGTTATTTGTAAAAATGTTTTAAATTATTTATACTTAAGTTTTCACGTTTAATCCGTTCTACTGAAGTGGAGTTACATACATTAGAAGGCATCTTTTAAGTATATAGCTGAATGCATTGAAGCAAGCGTATACACCCATGTGACCCAAACTCTAATCAAGAAACAGCGTTTTCTTGTCTTTATAGTCAAACTCTCTAAGCCCCAAAATTACTGCTCTGTGAGCTGACACTAATAGGTGAATTTGACTCTTTGTATAATTTAATATGCACAAAATCATGCCTTGTATTTGGCATCGACTTCTTGTGGCCAGCATAGCCTATCTGGGGTTCATGTATGTTGCTGCATACACCAGCATCCTTTGTTTTTACGACATGGTCGTATTCCAGCGGAGGATGTCCTAGGAGTTGTTTGGTCACATTGCCATTGGTGGTTATTTGACTTGTTTTCAGTTTTTAGCTACAGTAAATGAAACTACCAGGGCCACGATTCATGTACAAATTTTATGTGGGCATATTTGGGGGGTGAGGGGCTTATATTTTTATTGATTCCTGAATATAGGGATCAATTGTTGGATAATATAGTAAAGGGATATTTCACATTTTTAAAAATCATATTATTAGGGGCTCATACAATTCTCACAATCCATACATACATCAATTGTGTAAAGCACTTTTGTGCATTCATTGCCCTCATTATTCTCAAAACATTTGCTCTCCACTTAAGCCCCTGGCATCAGGTCCTCATTTTTTAACCCTCCCTCCCTGTTCCCCCATTCCTCATGAACCCTTGATAATTTATAAATTATTATTTTGTCATATCTTGACCTGTCTGATGTCTACCTTCCCCTACTTTTTTGTTGTCCATCCCCCAGGGAGGAGGTCACATGTAGAGCCTTGTAATCGGTTCCACCTTTTCAACCCACCCTTCTTCTACCCTCCCAGTATCGCCACTCACACCACTGGGCCTTAAGGGATCATCCACCCTGGATTACCCTGTGTTTTCCGTTCCTATCTGTACCAGTGTACATCCTCTGGTCTACCCAGACTTGCAAGGTAGAATTGGGGTCATGAGAGTGGGGGGGGAGGAAGCATTTAGGAACTAGAAGATAATTGTATTTTTTCATTGCTGCATCGGACCCTGACTGGCTCATCTCCTCCCCGAGACCCTTCTGTAAGGGGATGTTCAGTGGCCTACAAATGGGCTTTGGGTCTCCACTCTGCATTCCCTGCCCCCATTCACTATGGTAAGATTTTTTTGTTCTGATGATGCCTGCCTGATACCTGATGCCGTCGACACCTCATGATCGCACAGGCTGGTCTGCTTCTTCCATGTGGGCCTCATTGCTTCTGAGCTAGATGGCCACTTGTCTACCTTCAAGCCTTTAAAACCCCAGATGCTATATCTTTTGATAGCAGGGCACCATCAGCTTTCTTCTCCACATTTGCTTATGCACCCATTTGTCTTCAGCGATCATATCATGGAGATGAACACACAATGATTTGATTTTTTGTTCTTTGATGCCTGATAACTGCTCCCTTCAGCACCTCATAATTACACAGGCTGCTGTGCTTCCTCCATGTGGACTTTATTGCTTCTAAGCTAGATGACTGCTTGTTTACCTTCAAGCCTTTAAGACCCCAGACGTTATATCTTTTGATAGCTTTCTTTACCACATTTGCTTATTCACCTGCTTTATCTTCAGTGGTTGTATCGAGAAACGGTGAGCATCATAGAATGCCAATTTAATAGAAGAAAATATTCTTGCATTGAGGGAGTACTTGAGTGGAGGCCCAATGTCCTTCTGCTACCTTAATACTAGACCTAGAAATACAGGCACATAGCTATATTTCCCCATCCTTATATATAAATTTATTTGCATGTGTAAATGTCTTTATCTAGACCTCTATAAATGCCCTTTGCCTCCCAGCTCTTTCCTCTATTTCCCTTGACTTTCCTCCTGTCCCACTATCATGCTCAGTCTCCACCAGTGTTTCAGCAATTCCTCTTGGTTACATTACCCTTGATCATGCCCTACCAGGCCTCCCACACCCTCCTCACCACCGATTTGGATCAGTTTTTGTTCCCTTATCCCTGGGTTTGTTAACACTACTACTTCCCCCCCCCCCCACCTTCCCCTCTCCAATGTCCCCCCAGAACTGTTGGTCCCATTGTTTTCTCCTCCAGACTATTCATCCAGCCTATCTTATTTAGACAGACCTACGGAGATAATAACATGTACAAAAACAAGACAGAGCAAAACCAAGCAACAATATACAACAAAACAACAACAGCAACAACATACCCATGACACACACACAAAAACAACAAGAAAGAAAAGCTTGTAGTTAAATCAAGGATTGTTTGTTGGCCTTTAGGAGTGTTTTCCAGTTCAATCTGTTGGGGCACCATGCCCTGGCCCCAAAGTTCACCTTCAGCATTCCCTGGGGACCTCGCCACTCCATTTCCTTGCTGTTCTGTTGCACCCCCTCCCCAGCCCCCAGTATTTTGCATTGGTGTGGCAGGATCAGATCGGGTGCAATTCCCACACTGTGTCTCTGGTGCTGTCCCCCGTAGGATTGTGGGTCAGCAAGGGGTGTCATGTCTCCCAGTGGGGCTGGCCATGTGGTCCTCTCTGTGGACTGGCCGCTCTAATTGGGAACATCATCCTCAAGACCTGGTGGGCCAGGATGTGCTCCACCCTCTCCTCCTCCCCCTTCATCTGCTCCCGTGTGCTCCGATCAGATATGTCCCTCTCCTGGAGCTGCAGATGCAGTGCCATCCTTTGAAATAAATTCTTCTGGGGAGAGGGGCAGGTGTCCACTTAGTAGTTGGGATTGGGGCCTGGCCCCCCAGACCGCTCCACTGGTTCCTACTCTACACCAGCATGTTGCATCCACAGCTTAGAGCACTGGGTTGAAGTCTGGTCCCTCTTTCCCTGTGGAGATATAAACAATACCCTCCCCTTGGGGGGGTTAGTGACCTGTGCCCTCGCTACCCATTTCTTTTTAATATATATTTTTTTCCTTTCCCCATCTCCTTTTTAGTTGTCTACCATGTGTATCACTGTATTTGGTCTGGTCCCTGCCATATTGCTTGGTCCTCGCCCCAGTAATGTTTGTATACAGTAGCTTTTTCCCTATGCCCTTTTTGCATATTTTTTAAAGCTTACCTCAGCGGATTCATGTTGTACTTGTCCTTTTGTGCTTGACTTACTTCGCTTAGCATGATTTCCTCCAGTTCTTCCCATGCAGCAATGTGCTTCATACATTTATCACTGCTTTAGAGCGATGAGTAATACTCCATTGTATGCATATGCCACAGTTTTTAATCCAATCGTCAGTTGATGGAAATTCGGGTTGCTTCCAACTCCTTGCAATTGTGAACTGTGCCTCAATGAACATTGGAGCACAGATGCCTGGCCTTGGTTTGTTTCTTGCCTCTTCTGGGTATATGCCCAGTAGGTGGATTGCTGGGTCGTATGGTGACCGATTACCATCTGGTTTAGATATAGCCAGATTGATTTCCATAGTGGCTGTACATACTTACAAGTCACCCAGCAGTGGATGAGAGTTCCTGTCTCCCCACAGCCCCTCCAGCACTTGTTGCTTTCTGATTTTTTGAATTGGGCTATCTTTGAAGGTGTTAGGTGGTACCTCATTGTTGTTTTAATTTGCATTTTCTTATGGCTAAAGATCGGGAACATTTTCACATATGTTTGTTGGCCCTTTGGATTTCGGCCCCTGTGAAACTTCTGTTCAGGTCCTTTGCCCACCTCTCAAGTGGACAATTAGTTTTTTTTCTTTTGGGAAGCTAGCAGAGTATTTTAGATTTTAGTAATAAGGTCTTTGTCTGATGTGTCATTACTAAAGATGTTTTCCCAGTCCGTGAACTCTCTTGGTGAATTCTTTCAATGTACACAGGTGTTTTATCTTCAGTATAACCCATTTGTCAATTTGTGCCTGCTCTGTGTTTGTGTCCTTCCCTGTTTCTGATAGCCTGTGTACTATGTATTCCCTGTGCCAACGTTCTCAAGTTGGTCCCAAGTCCCTGATTGATGGCCCTACTGGTTTGGGGGTTAACTTCAAGGTCTGTGATCCACCTTGAGTTTATTCTTATGCATAGAGTGAGATAAGGACCTTGCTTCATTTTTCTGCAGGTAAATATCCATTTTTTCCAGCACCACTTGTTAAAAGAGGGCATCTGCTTTCCGTAGGATATTTGGGGGGCTTTTATCAAATATCAGTTGTCTGTATGCTGCTGATTTTATTTTGGGGTTTGCAGTTTTTCCATTGGTCTGAGTATCTGTCATTGTACCAATACCATGTGGTTTTGACAACTGTGGCTGTATAGTATGTGCTAAAGTCAGGTAAAGCAGGCCCCCCACTGTGTCCTTCTTCTTGAGGAGTTCTCTGCTAATTCTGGACTTCTTCCCTCTCCATATGGAGTTGGTCATCAGTTTTTCTATTTCTTTGAATAAAGATGAGGGTAATTGTATCAGGATTGCATTAAACTTATATAGTGCCTTTGGCAGAACTGATATTTTGACTATATTGAGTCTTCCAATCCACGACCATGGGATATTCTTCAATTTGTTGAGGTCGCTCTTGGTTTCTTGTAGTAGTGTTCTGTAGTTTTCCCCATATAGATCTTTTGTTCTTTTAGTCAGGTATATCCCTAGATATTTCTATTTGTGTTTGGCTATTGTGAAGGGTACCACCTTTTTGATCTCCTCTTCTTTGGGCTTATCTGATGTGCATAACAGTCCGATGGACTTTTGTTTGTTGATCTTGTATCCTGCCACTCTGCCAAACTCCTCTATTACTTCCAGTACTCCCCTTGTGGAACTTTTGAGATTTTCCATATATAAAATCATGTCATTGGCAATTAATGATAGTTTCACCTCTTCCTTCCCCAGATGAATACCTTTGATGTCTTTCTTTGCCTTATGCTGTTAGCTAAAACCTCCAGCACGATATTAAATAAGAGTGGGGACCAGGGGCATCCTTGTCTGGTCCCCTTTTTCAGTGGGATTGTGTTAGTCTTTTCTCCACTGACTACCACGTTGGCTGTTGGTTTTTCATATATAGCTTGAATTGTCTTGAGGAATTTTCCTTCCATTCTTATCTTCTCAAGTGTCTGAAACGGGAATTGGAGTTGAATGTTGTCAAATGTTTTCTCTGCACCTATAGTTATTATCACGTGATTCTTATAGTCTTTCACGTCAATTTGGTGAATGATCCTGATGGTCTTTCGTATGTTGAACCATCCCTGCATCCTTGGTATGAATCCCACTTGGTTATGTGAATGATTTGTTTTATATACTTTTGTATTCTGTTGGCTAGTGTTTTAAGGATTTCTGCATGGATGTTCATTAGGGATATTGGTCTGTAATTCTCTATTCTTGTGGAATTCTTGCCCGGTTTGGGTATCAGAGTTAGATTAGCTTCATAGAAGGAGTTAGGGAGTTTGCCATCTTTTTCTATGTTCTAGAAGAGTTTGTGTAGGATTGGTGTTAGTTCTTCCCTAAATGCTTGGTAGAATTATCCAGTGAAGCCATCTGGTCCAGGGGATTTTTTTGTTGGTAATCCCTTGATAACCTTGTCTATTTCTTCTATTGCTATGGGTCTGTTGAGATTCTTGACATCCATCAAGGATAGTCTAGGGAGGGATTTTTTTCCCAATAATTTGTCCATGTCTTCCAAATTGTTGAATTCATTGGATTACAATCCTTCATAGTACTGTGTAATTATCCTTTTGATTTCATTAGGGTCTGTTGTAATGTTCCCTCTTTCATCCCTTATTCTTGCTATTGTAATTTGTTCCCTCCTTTCTGTGGTTAGGCTTGCCAGCAGTCTGTCAATTCGGTTTATCCTTTCAAAGAACCAACATTTAGCAGCATTAATTTTCCCACAATTTTCTTATTTTCCCTCTCCTGAATCTCTGCCATGATTTTATAATTTCTTTTCTGTTGCTATTAGTAGGATTGTCCTGCTGACTCTGCTCTAGTTGTTGTAAATTTTTGCCAGCATATCAATCATGAGTCTCTCTTCCTTTCTCAGGTGTGCATGTATTGCTATGAAACTTCCTCTGATAACTGCCTTTGCTATGTCCCATAAATTTTGGTACGTCGTGTGCTCATTCTCATTGGTTTCTAAAAATTTCCTAATTTCATCTCTGATCTGTGCCAGTATGCACTCCTTTTGCAGTAGATAATTATTCATCCTCCAATTATTCGCTCTTGTTTTCTTCGTCTACCTTTTGCTGATTTCCAGCCTTATGGCACAGTGGTCAGAGACAGATGTCTGTATGATATCAATGTGCTTTAATTTATGTAGATTCGCCTTATGCCCCAGCATGTGGTCTATCTTCGAATATGTGCCATGTCGGATTGAGAAGAATTTGAATTTTTTTGTATTTGGATGAAAAGCTCTGTAAATATCTATCAGGTCAAAATATCTAATTATAGTATTTAGATCTCTAGCCTTCTTGTTGAGTTTCTTTTCCTGTGATCTCTCTTTCTCAGAGAACGGTGTGTTGAAGTCACACTATAATTGTTGAGGCTGTTTAGTTGACATATTCAGTGGGTCTCTCATTAGGGGAATATATGCATACAATGCTTAGTGGTTCTTTGTCTACCATTCCCTGCAGCATTATAGTGTCCCTCCTTATCTCTTTTTATGGTATGCACTTTGTGGTCAATTTTATCCGAGATTAGGATTGCAATCCCTGCTTTTTTTGAATTGTTGTTTTCTTGGTATACCTTTCTCCAGCTTTTGATTCTCAATCTTTTTTGGCTGTAGCCTTGAGATGTTTCTCCTGTAGGCAGCAGATTGATGGGTTCTGTTGTTGTTTGGGGGTGGCCAGAGGGGGGTTCCTAAGCCAGTCTGCTAGTCTTAGTCTTTTAATGCCTGAGTTCAGGCCATTGATATTCAGGGTTATTATCTCCATCTGCAGACTCCGTGATGTCATCTTATACCTTTTGTTTTGGGACTTTTCCTACTTTCCTTTCTCATTAGTGTGTTGTGTGTGTGTGATTCTTAACTTCTTTCCATCCTTAAGCCAATGCTATCTTGGGGGTCTGTTTTCTCTTTGTTTCCCTCTGGGTGAGTTTGTTCTTTGTGGTGGTCTCTTATTTATGCTTGATGAGTGTTGTTCTGCCCATACTGGGTCGGCAAGGATCTTTTGTAGGGCTGGGTTTCTTCTAATGTATTCTTTGAGTTTTTCGTTGTCTGGGAAGACTCTTACTTCAGCATCTATCTTGATCGATAATTTGGCTGGGAAGAGTATTCTTGTGTTTGCATTGTTTTCCTTCAATTTTTGAAATATGTTACTACACTCTCTCCTCTTCTTCATAGTTTCTGCAGATAGGTCTGAGCATATTCTTATTTAGGACCCTTTATATATGATTGCTTATTGCTTGTTTTCCCCTAGTTGCTCTCATGATTTTCTCCTTTTCCTTAAAGTTGGATAGTTTTAACGATTATGTGCCTTTGTGACTTATTCTTGGGATTATGTCTAGCTGGTGTTCTTTCAGCCTCCTGAATGGTTGCCTGGTTTTCAGTCATTAAGCTGGGGAAGTTTTCTTCCAAGAATTCTCTCACTATTGTTAGAGATGACTTCTTTGTTGTGTCTTCCTTCAGTACGCGAATAATTCTAATGTTGTTCCGCTTTATAGCATCAGGTTTTAGGTTTTCTTCAGCTTCTCTGATGATCTTATTAGATTTTTGTTTGTGTTTGTTAAAGTCTGCTTGGCAGTCCTCCAAGTCACTGATGCAGTTCTTCACTTGCTCCAGTCAATTCTCGAGGTCCGTGTTTCTGCTACTGGTTTTTCTTATCTCCTCCCTAAGCTCCTGTATTTCCCTTTAGTGTGTGGCCTTCATCTCCTCTATCTTTTCATCCTTTTTCTGTATTGTTTCCCTCATATCCTGTATGATTCCAAGCAGTATTCTGAAAATTTCTTTCTGTGACAGTGTCTGCTTCTTCTATGCATGTAGTTATGTTTGGGACATCTTCTGCCATTGCCTTTTGTTCCTCCTGTTTTTTTCATTGAGGTCGTTAGGGGCTGATGGATGTTTGCGTTGCATTGTTTTAAAGGAGCCAGGTGCCATTTTCCAGGTAGTCAAAGAATACTAGCTCTCTCTCGGAGACTTGCAGGAATGCTTCTTCGAACTTCCTACAGCTAATTTCCCTATGGAATTTACCTGCCACTTTATCCTCCTGTGGCTTCCCTCTCAGGGGAGTGCCCCAGAAGGCTGGTGGATTGTCTACTTTGGTGTTGTGGAGGTTGGACAGAGGTTCCTGCAGCAGCTTGGAATGTTTACAAGTGTTGGCCCCGCTGCCTTATACCCCAGGCACACAGGCAGGGATTCCCCAGTAAGAATTTTGGCAGAGTATCCCCTGGTGAAGGTCATCAGGGATTTTCCAAGCCTCAGGCTAGTTACACAGGGTGGAGCTCACCTAGCTGGTGTGGCACAGGCATAAATGCCCTAGGCTAAGGGGAGTGATCTAGAGGTTAGCAGTGGAGTGTGAGAGAATAGGAAAGAGGCAAAGAGGAGAAAAAAAATTAAAAAGTAAGTCCACTTAGACTGTGCTGGGGTTATGGAGAAGAGAGGGAAACAAAAGCCACAATGTAGCTGACTCCTAATCCCCACATGTGGAGCTGCAAGGGTTTAGTCCCTGCCCTGAGGCAGCAGTGGCAAGTTGTGGCTGTGTTGAGAGAAAGCCCCTGTGCAGACCTCCAAGACTGTGGGGGTGGAGATAGAGAACAGAGATGGAAACAAGAGTAACAATGTACCTGAACCCTGATCCCTGCCCATGGAGCTGCAAGCATCCAGTCCCTGCCCCAAGATGGGTGGTGACAAACTGTGGCTGTGTTGAGACCAAGCCACCCTACAGGCTCCAAATGGTCCCAACTCCGGTAGAGACAGTGGCGGGATCAAGGTCAAGCCCCAGCCGGCTTCCACTGAGGTAAGCCAAAAGCCCCCAGCCCCTCAAAACTCCATGGGTCTGTGCCTACTTATCTTTATGATGCTCCTCCTATGTTCCAGCAGCATTGAATTGCCCTCTAAGCAACTCTCCTGGGTTGAATTCTGCGGAGTCCCTCTGGTATGTGTCACTCCATCGCCATCTTCTCAGAAGTCTGGGATGTTTCACATTCTAAGAAGTTGTCCATTACAATCTCCCAACAATGTATGAGAGTTTCAGTTGGTTCCTATATAAAGGGGCTTCAATAAGTTTATGGGAAAGGTAAAAAAGATCATGAAGTTTCCTCAGCCCTTTCATACTTAGCCAGTAGTTGACGTTTGCTAGCCTTTTCCAAGGTAGCCCTTTCTCCAGGGAATGAAGTGGGATCTCATGGGAGCTTGAATGTCCATTTCCCTGATGACTGGTAACGTGGACAGCTCTTCACACATGTCATTTATATGGTTTCTTCTGTCCTCTTTTGTGGTTGGAGGCAATTTTTAAAACTGGGGTTGTCATCTTCTTATTGAATGAGATGATTTCCTGTACATAGTCTGAAGAAACTTTTGATCTGAAACAGTTTTTGTGGATCTATATTTGAAACACTGTTGCCTGTTGTTTTCTTGAGGTCTCTTTGAAGGAATCAAAAGGGTCTGTGTTGAGGAAGCCCAATTCATCCTCATGTTGCTCTCATGTACTGCCAGCTCAGTCCTGACTTATGCAAGCCCAAGCTCACTGTTGTGGAGTCGAGTTCTAATCATAGTGACCTACAGAGCAGGGTCAAACTGCCTCTGTGCATTTCAGAGACTGTAATTTTTCAAAGCCTCATCTTTCTCCCATGGAGTGGTTGGTGGCTTTGAACTGCTGACCTTTCTGTTAGTAGCCCAACATGTAAACACTACATCCCTAGGGATGCTGTGTACAGCACTGTTGGATGTGGGCCTGGTCCTGCACTCATCTTTGCAGTTATTGTTCTATGCGAGTCCGTGTTGCAGCCACCGTGTCAATCCATCTCACTGAGGATCTTCCTCTATGTCACTGACCTTCCACTTCAGCAGCAGGATGTCCTTCTCCAGGGAGTAGTCTCTCCTGATCACAAGTCCAAAGTGAGAGGAAGCCTCGTCATCCTCAATCTGGCTGTCCTTGGCCCCAAACAGCTGTTTTGTGTCCTAAGAAAACTTTACCCATGGCAAGGTCAAGAAGATTTTTCTCAAAGGTGTTCCCTTTACGTTTTCCTCTATAAATCTTAGGTTTTCAGTTTTTACATTTATGTGTATGAGCCACTTCAATTAAGTTTGGGGAATAGTGTAGCTTCATTTTCTCTAGTAGAGAGTCAGTTATTTCAGCACCATTTGTTGAAAAAAAATTATCCTTTTCTAATTGAATTGCTTTGCCTTTGTCAAAACTCAATTGACTATATATATGTAAATTTAGCTCATTGATTTTGAAAAACTCAAATATTAAACTTTGGATCCAGTAAAAATGTTAAAATTAGTTAAATGGTAATTTAGAAGGATCAAGAAGGGATATGTGTTCAGAACAGACTTTAAATAGAAACAGCCCGGGTAGCTACTGCTGTGTGTGTGTGTGTACCTTCACCAGGCTCAGGGAGCAGAAGCTGGACCCAAGTTACAGTAGGCTTCTCAGTGCTGACACACAATAGGTTCCAGATGCATGCTCCCAGATGAATTTTAAAATGCCTGCATGAATGAGGGGGCATTATAAAAACAAGCAGCACTTCATGGATCTTGCTTCCTTTCCCGAAGCGCCTCTTTCTTGCCAATACTGAGCCACCACCATCACCTTAACCCAAGAGGGCAACGAGAGCAGATGTGATCCACAAGGAAAGGCAACTAACTGGTGTTGGTGATGGTGGTGGACTCGTGTTGTTGTCCCATGCCATCTGGTCGGTTCCGACTCATGGTGCTCCTATATACACCAGAAAGAAACACCACCTGGTCCGGTGCCAGCCTAACAACGGTGGTTGTGCTTCGGCCCACAGTTGAAGGCACTGGGTCAGTCCATCTCATAAAACCAGGCTTCCACGGTCCCATCCTCTATTGAGGACAAAATTTCAATAGAGAACAGGTGCTGCCTGAGTTCCTCCTGCCTCCACCATTCTGTGACTCAGTTTCCTCATCTGTATTTGATCTCATTTTTGTGAGACACCATTGAGCTAATGCTGCTGTAATCGTAGATGTCTAATTTTTCTTTGTACAGCAACTCAATGTCTGATGGCGACTTTTCACTTTTCCTTGGAGAAAGACACCTCCCTAATCACGTTTTTTGGGGAAGTGCAGTGGGCAGCTGATTCCCAACCTTAGTCTACGCAGGTAGCTGCTGAGAGAGCCTCTAGGTCAGCGGTTCTCAACCTGTGGGGGTCAAACAACCCTTTCACAGGGGTCACCCAATTCCTAACAGTAGCAAAATGACTGATGAAGTAGCAGTGAAAATAATGTTCTGGTGTTCTGGTTGGGGTCACCACCACATGAGGAACTAACTGTATGAAAGGATCGTGGCCTTGGGAAGGTTGAGCACCACTGCTCCAGTCTCATTCACATGGCCCCTTTGGGGTGGCCATTCTCTGCTTGCCGGCAATCCTGCCAGGGGGAGACTTGCAGAGGCTCACTGGGGGCTGGGTGAGGCAGGCTCTGGCCTTACCCAGGAAGCCAGATGCTGGGTCTCCCGCACTGAGACTCTCAGGCTCCGACAAGCACATCGCCTCTTGCAAGATGTGGCTTCAAGTTTAAGAAATGTCTTCACTTTGCTTCTCTCAAATATTTCTTCTTTACCTTGCATCTGATCCCACGCGCCCCCAGTGAGGCCATCAGCACAGCTGACTAGAACCAAAACAAACCACCTGGTGGATGTCAATGCCCTGGAAGCCTAGGAGAAGGGGTAGAACTACACCGATCGGGTTCCCAAGACTAATCTTCACAGACATGCGCTGCCATGCTATCCACCCTTGAAGAAACTGGTGGGCTGGAGACCACTGACCCCTCCCCCATAGCATCCCATGGCACCCACAGCGCTTTCTCACAGCTGGCTAACCGCTGACCATGAAGCTGGCGAGTAAGAGAGCTGTCCA
Source organism: Tenrec ecaudatus (assembly GCF_050624435.1). Taxonomy (NCBI): domain Eukaryota; kingdom Metazoa; phylum Chordata; class Mammalia; order Afrosoricida; family Tenrecidae; genus Tenrec; species Tenrec ecaudatus. Next base: position 81,512,743 of record NC_134538.1, read on the forward strand.
GGGCTGGAAGAACAAAGGGTCTCGATGCGATGAAGTGTCTGACACATCGTGTGTGATCAACTAATACTTATGATTGTTGTTATTATAAGAGAGGAATCTGGATGACTTAAGTAGTTCAGCACTCAACCACTAACCAGAAGGTTGGCAGTTCAACCTCCCAGCAGCTCTGCAGGAGAAAGATGCGGTAGTCTCCGTGACCATTGCCAGCCTCGGAAACCCTGTGGGGGAGCTCTCCTCTGTCCGACAGGGTCGCCTAGGAGGCAGAATGAACTCTGGCAATGTGTTCTGGTCATAGGAAGGTGGGGGAGCTGGAAAATAAGGAGCCCCCATTTCTAATAGGCACTGAAATGAAGGCCTGTCACTGAGCTGGCCACAGGAGGCCGCCTTCCCCTCTCTGCTGCTTACACAGTGCCGGCCAAGTTTCAGCCCATGTGACCATGCCTCTCTCCAAGACAATTTGAATTAATTTTGCGCATGAAATTTGAGGGGATGCAGTGCCAACTGCTTAACTGAAATCAAGATGCAAACTTCCCTTCATCTACTCGTTTGGTAAATCCTGTCAAAAATAAAACGGGAGCCATTAAGCTTGTCTGGCACCACTGGTCCATGCAGTACAGTTCTCGTCATTGCTCCTGCCCCCTCGCCCTGGTTTGCATGTCCCCCCACCCCCGTGCTCCCCAAGGTTTGCTCTGTTCTATTTATCAGTCCCCTGGGCAGGCCCAGCGTGCTCTCAGCTCTCCTGACTTTGCCAAGTCTAAGATCCCTTTTAGGGTCTTATTTTATTTAAAGAGCACCCCATTAATGGGTTTAATGGCCTTTCAATCACTTAGCATGCATTGTCAATGAGGGAGAATCGATTTTCCGGGAATTCCTGTGCCAGGAGGAAAGCAAACAGCCCTCCCTGCCCGGGGCAGTTTGGCCAACGCACAGACGAAGCAGAACAGGCTCTCTCGGTCAGCTTTCCTCACTGCCGGCTTCAAGGGAGCGGACTCCGTGCACCCCACCTCCTGGGGCTTTCTACTGGGTGACCTGCGGGGCTGTGGGGCCACTCTTCTTAATGGCCTTTAGAGAAGGTTGACAATTTCTCACAGGAAAGGCTCATTCCTGGGTTTATGCTACCCTCTCCAGAGACACAATGGTGGCTTGCACGATACCCACCAGCTCAGCTGCTTGGACCCAAACAACTCAGCTGCTCTGGGGAGAAAGGTGAAGCCGTCTGCTCCCAGACATATCGACTGCCTCGGGACCCCTAGGGACCCCTACTCTGTCCTAAGGGGTCCCTATGAGTCAGGATCAGTCTGATGGCAGTGGGGTAGGTTTGGGCTTTGGCTGGGCTGGATCGGGCCCTCCCCAGCAGGAGTAACAGAGAGGAAAGAGTGGCTGTCTTGCCAGTGGCCCCAGACCCAGACATCTCAGAAGAACCCCATATGTGCTCTGATTTCCAGAACCTCCAGGCAATGGTCAAGCACCTCGACTCTCTCGCGGAGCAACTTCTTCATCAGGAAATGCTCACCAGAGTAGCGGTTCACAATCTGTGGGTCGCGACCCCTTTGAGGATCGAATGACCCTTTCACAGGGGTCGGCTGATTCATAACAATAGCAAAATTACAGTGATGAAGTAGCAACAAAAATAATTTTACAGTTGGGGGGGTCACCCCAACATGAGGAACTATATGAAATGGTCGCGGCATTAGGAAGGTTGAGAACCACTGCACTGGAGCGACCTCCAATTCCCAAACTCGCTGTTGATCTGTGTGCCGGGCATGATGCTTGGCACCATGGAAGACGCATAACAAAACAAGCCCACAGTCATTGAGTCGATGCCGGCTCATAGGGACCCAATAGGACATGGTAGAACTGTCCCTGTGTGTTTCCAAGACTGTAACTCTTTGCAGATATAGAAAGACTCATCTTTCTCCTGAGAAGTGCCTGGTAGTTTCGAACTGCTGAGCTTGCAGATGGCAGCCCAACAAGTAACCACTCCACCACCAAGGCTCTTAGGAGGGGTGCAGGGAGCATAAAAGAAGAGTAACAAGCAGTGTCGCCCAAAGCGCCAGGTTTGTCTCTTCTCAGCTAGCATCTCTGTTGGATGCTAGTCCAAATCGTCCCACCCCTCCTTGTCCTGTGCGTCTCCAGTTCTCCTCCAAGGAGCCCGTGTTGAGTCCCCACTTTCTTAACAATAACCGTTCTCTTTGACGGAGACAGACCGCGTTCCAGAGCCTCCTCCTCAGCCATTCACTCGCCCATGGTCTATGTAATCCTCCCAGCTCACTGCGACTGCTACCGTTATGGTATTACTAGCTCCATTGTACAGAGAACGTGCTTCAGGGAGGGCAAATGACCAGCTGTGGCGCACATTCATCTGATTGGAGAATCTCGTCTACGCTCAGCGTCCTTGGCTTCCCAGGGGGAGCCCTAGTGACTGAGTATTTCCACGCTGGACTGCTCACCACAAGGACAGCAATTCCAAACCACCAGCTACGCCTCAGGCGAAAGAGGAGGCTTCGTGGCCCCATAGTGGGACACAGTCTCAGAAACCTGCAGGGGCGGTTTCTACCCTGTCCTGGAGGGTCAGAATCAACTCGCTGGCAGTGAGTTTGGTCTATTGGTTTGGCTTCCCAGGGGGCCTACGCAGTAAACCACCCACTATCCTGCTGTCAGAGATACAAGCTTGCTAATTAATACCTGGCTTCTGAAAATAAGAATAAAAACAATCATGCTAGCTGCTGCTTACAGAGTGCCTGTCATGTGCCAAATGCTGCAGATTTCTTTTTTTTTTTTTTTTGACAGCCACCTTGGGGGACAGAGAAAGGGGTACTGTGAGGTTAAGTGACTTGCCCAAGGTCCCAGAATTAATAAGCAATAGCAATGATACAATTGCTAGTATTGATTGAAGACTTCTTATATGTCAAGCCCTGAACTCCGGTTTTTCACGTGTACCCTTTTTTAATACTAACGGCAGAGATGATGAAACATGCAGAGAACATCCAAAATGAGCAAAGAGCAACGGCCAGCCAGTTGCCGTTGGCTCTGGTGACCCCGTCCATGTCCCAGTGGACCTATGTTCCACTTCCCAGAAGGAGAACTCCAGGCCTCCCTATGCCTCAAAACAAAACAAATGAACTCACTGCCATCGAGCCAAGGCAGACTCATAGCGAGCCCCTGTGGGTTTCCAAGACTGGTACTGTTTCGTAAGTGCAAAGCCCAGTCTGCCTCCCTCAGAGCTGCTGGTGGTTTCGAACTGCCGGCCATGCAAGATCGCAGTCCAATGTGTAACCACTACACCATGAGGACTCTGTGTGTGTGGGTTGAAACCTCCACCCTTTCAGTCATGGGCAAAGCAAGTTAACCTTTTGCACCGCCAAGGCCCCCAAAGCATTCTGACTCAGCTCTTGCAGGGATGTGGACACTGAGGCTCTGAGACTTAAAGGAACTAATTCATGGTTACCAGCTCATGCGTGTGGAGCCAGTATTTGACGCAGGGAAGCCTGATGTTTGTGTCACTAGGGACAGTGGTGCCTAATCTTGCTGCTACTCCCAGCCACCTGAGCCCTCTCCTGAAGCCCTTTGGAACATAGCCTGTAAGTTTTCCCCAAACAATAGTTGAAGACAAACCCCCGAGACTTCAGGCTTTGTCTCAAGGCTGCCTCTTAACAAATTCCTACTCTGAACTGGAATCTCATTTGCATTTGTCCTTCTGCAGTAGTTTCCAATTCCCAGGCAGAATGCAATTTAACTGTAAAATTTGCCTTAACTAGGCAGCTGTCTGCTGCAGCCGGGCACCAGGTGCGACTCCCAGTAGGCTTCCCAAGTCAACGTGCCAGCCTCTGTGAAGCAATGGAAAGTCACCGCTGAGAAATGAGATGCCACTTGGAGGAGGCATATGCTGCCATGCCTGTGTGTTGTCAGCTCCAAACAGGTCAGGGGGTGCCAATCATGACTCAATTACTCCAGGAATTCTCTCTTGAAGACTTCTTTGTCATTTGTGAGAACTGGTGCAAGGAAGCTCACCAGGAGTGCCCCTTGGGATAGAGTCTCGGAAGGGAGGGGCTATTGTTTAATGGGTCTCCTTTCATCATCCTGTCCCCAGGCCAACAGCAGGTGGGGGGCTCAGCATCCAAGGGGCAAGGAAACAGCCTTCAGTTACCACCTGAGCCTCTCCTCTGTGTAGGGCATGCCGGCAAAGGATATAAGGATGAACCAAAGGCACAACTCTGACATGACTCTGCAGTGTTTTCACCTACTCTGTAGGGAGAGTCCCAGAGAGCAGATACCCGTAGGAGCCTTAGGAGCAGAGTGGCTACTCACTGGGCTGCTGAACCCCCAGCCGCTCCTCGGGAAGGAGACGCGGCTTTCTTTCTCCTCTGTAGAAAGTTACAGTCCCAGAAACCCACAGGGACAGCTCTACCCTGTCCTACGGGGGCATCTGAGTCAAAATCGACTTAAGGATAATGTGTTTGGAAATTTTCAGGAAAGCAAAGCCAACGGAGTTCACAGACACCTGCTTAGAAAGAGGCTCCCCGACTTATTTGGCCTACTACCCCCTTTTCAGGAAGAAGAAAAAGCACTCTCGCTGGCAGTTAAAGGCTTTTATACTCTAGCCCATAATCCAGGATAAAGTGTGAGTTGCAGCACCCTGGATTGCTCCAGGCCCCCTGGGGCGGTATATCCCACCTTGGGAAACACTGGTTTAGGGCCATTACCTGAAGCTGAAGGAACAGAAATCGGTTATTGTGAGAAACTCGATAGAGAAAGAAGTGGCAGCTGCCAGCGGCAGCCTAAATCTGTGAGGCAGAGGAAATGGCAAACCTCTTCTAGAACAGGTGTCCGACAAGCGCGTAAGGTCACCGAGTCCCAGGAAATGCAAGGCGAGTGGTGGGAGGGACTTATCCGTGTGTCCAGGGAAGCCATAGTGATGATCCAGGGCGCAGACCAGGGATGATGAAGAAGAGTCCAACCTCCCTTAGAAAACAGTGCTCCTGAAGGGCAACTGCCCACGGTCAAAGACCAAGCCGGTGATGTGAGAAGTCACTGAAGAATGTCAACTGTGGAGACTTACTGATGAAAGGAAGAAGAGGCTGGGTCCGAAAGGTGAGCCCAAGGGAAGTGCTTAGAAGGAGAGGGGAGAGTCAAGTACTCGCATAGGTCCCAGGAACCGAGCGCTAGAAGATGCAGGGGGCGTAGGTGCTCCCGACGGAGCACGACGGTGGGCCAATAGCACATGTGCCGACTCCACATTGGGGCGGTGGAGACACGCTTTAGCAACACAAGAAAGAAGGGGAAACGGTGTATTGTTTCAAGATGGAGATGGGGTTTCTGAAGAAGCTTACAGACTTGGCTTTGCTGTGCTTTCCCAAACAACCCCTCAAAGTGACAGTCCCGTCGCAAGAATGTGGAGATGGTGAGAACATGGCCGTCTTATAAGAGATGCCCGAGGACGTGGGACAAAATCCACTGGGTTCATTGTTCACCACCTAGATTCTCAGACTGCCCTTTCCCTTTGCTTTTAAAAAGTCTAACTACGATAAGTTAGCTCTAAACCCACTCCTTCCACCTTGTCTGGCTTCACTTCTCTTTGGGCTTGTTTTATTCGCCTTGTCCCAAGGGTTTGTTGCTTCTTCCTATCATCAACTGCAGCATCTAGAGCCTGATTAGCCCATCTGGAGATTAGCTAGACCTCTCTCGCCCTCCCTATTCTGCCGGGCTGCCTCACAAGTCCTTTCACAAACCAGGGACAGGGGAGACAAGAAAAGTTAAAGCTTAACACTAGTTCATTTTTAAACCTTACTTTGGGATCAAGCCAAATATTTTTAAGCTATTATCTCAAATGAGGCTGGAGGCTGAGGTTCATAGTTAATTATTCTTGAATAGATAGCACCACCTGTGATTAGTCCCAGAATGAAAGTAAAAGGAAAGGTGGAAGGAGAGGAAAGGGGCACGTGGCATGGCCACTGGCAGACATCTCTGCACCCTCCAGTGTATCCCGCAGGGGTATGGCCATCTCCTTCAGTCTGAGCACCTCATCTTCCTTGGAGGAGTCCGTGCTGAGGTACCAGATGTGGCATTTCAGGTGGGAGTCAGCGTTGCCAGTCCCTGGAATGTGATGCTCGGAATACTCATCAGCATTATGGTTAGGACAGCTCCTGATGCTCCATACTTTGCCTGTCTCATTGACAATTAAGCACGGAGCATGAACAGGTCAGATCAATACTTCTTATTGAACTCGCAGAGTTACGTATTTTAAAAAGCTCCAGTGGGTTGTGATATGGTACTGTAAGTTTGCAGGATCTTATTATTGGGGGGAAATGGGTAGAAGGTACATGAGTCTCTCTGTATTATTTCTTAAGAGCTACATGTGAATCTGTAATTATCTAATAATAAAACATTCAATAATTTTTTTAAGGATCCTGGAACATCTTAGCAGCAGGAAGCAAGACAGAGCAAAGCCTAAAAGTGATTTTCATATATTCAATACCTGCACTAAAATGGTTAAAATTTAAAAACCTGACAATAACAACTGTTGGAAGAACTAGAATTCTTATTTCCTGCTGATGGAATGTATGTAAAAGCACTGTGGAAAAGCATTTGGACATTTTCTATAAAGTTAAACACATAGTTATCCTATGAATTCTTGTGTAAATACCAGCAATTCCACTTCCTGGTATTGACTCCACAGTCATTAAAACTTTAATTGGACAGCGAATAAACAAGATTAGAGACGATGCAGGTGAAATAGAGTGCTGACAAAGAATCTTGAAATTACCATGAAGTTCCATGAGAACAAACAAAATCGTCTCAGAAGAAATATATATAGGATACTCCTTAGAGACGAAGATGGCAAGGCTTCGTCTTTTGCACCTTAGGAAAGTTATCAGCGGGGACCAGTCCCAGGAGAATGAGATCAAGTTTAGTGACGCAAAGAGTCCGTGAAAAAGAGGAAGGCGCTCAACGCGAAGGTTTGTCACGGCGGCCACAGCAATGAGCTTGAACACGGCAGCAATTGTGAAGATGGCGCATGCTCAGGCAGTGTTTCCTTCTGTCTGACTGAGGGTCACTCTGAGTCAGAGCCGTTTCGATGGCATCTAACAATAACAAAACGTATGCTCACACAAAGATTTATATTCAAATATTGATCAGACTGTTCTTCAGAATGGTCCCAATTGTAAACAGTGCAAATGTCTATGAACTGGGAAGTAAATTGTGATATAAGCATATCATGGAATATTGCTCAACAACAAAAGGATGACGATACAGAGACATACAACATGAGTGGATTTCAAAAACATCACAATGAGCGAAAGAGTTTAGAAATAAAAGGATATTTCTATGACTGCATTTATTTTTACATTCCTATAGGAATGCTAGTATCTACTAATGAGAAGCAGATTTGTGGTTATCTGGGGACATGGGAGAGGGAAAATCAGGATAGTGATTGGTTGCAAAAATACGTACATTAAGCTTTTGAGGTGAAAGGAGCATTCGTGATTGTGACTGTGATGGGGTGACATGGGGGTGTACATGTCTATTTTAGGTTATGTAAAAGAGACCTCAATATGTTGAAGCTGTAAAGTTGAAACAATGAAGCTTCCACAAGCTTCTAACTAGATCAAAATAGAAAGGCTACCAACCGTTTTCTTATTCTCAGTAAAGTAACTTCCTAATATTAAATGAAAAAATGATTCATTTAAAGGAGACCAGACAGTCTGGCTTAGCTCACCTTCCGAACGAGGCACCATCCACTTCACTTGCCAAGTCCATTTAGTCTTGAAGCCATAGGAAGCAACTGTCGTACTGTCCTGGCGTCTCTCCGCTCTCCGCAGGGGTCACTGAGTTCCAGAAAGAAGGCGCTCAGAGCTTGCGAAACTAACCGTGCCCCCAACAAGGGTTACGGAAGCTAGAGTCCCTGATGAACAGCCTGCCTCCGATGGCCCCATTCTAGATTGCACCGTGAGGGTGGTGATGGCTAAGAGCGCCTGTAAACACATGTTCTTACTGCTCAACCCAGCAGCTGGGTCTCTACCATGGTGCTTGGGCCAAGGTTCCTTGCGCCTGTTCCCTGAGAGTGGCACCTGGGCTTGCTTTTACCAGTGGTTCCATTACCCCAAGGCCCAGTGGTGCGAATTCCTGGCAATGCTGTGGATTCCCCAGGGTGCTCTGCCATCCTCCTGCAGTGCATCCACGGTGCTCACTCTGCTCCCACCCTGCAGGGAATCCCCGCAGTCAGGCCCTGGCCCACCTCCGCTCCGACCACACCCCTAACTAGCCACTCGCCCATCCTGGTCACCGGCTCTTGAGACTTCCACAAAGTCCTTGGGTGTTTCCAGGTACCTCAGAAGGTACTCAAAGCGCTCAAAGAGTTTCCAGGGGGTGATATTACTTCACGGGAAGTCACAAGTGATCCGCTTGGCTGCAGTTTCAGAAGACATGGAGCAGCAGTGGGAAGAAAAGCATGACCTGGTAGGAAACTGTCAAAGAACAGATACGATTAATCTACACCGCAGGAAAATACATACACCGAGTCACCGTATCTTGGTATGCGTCCCCCTTTAACCTCCCCCCAAACATGGCTACAAAAATCATTATGTACACCTGTATGCACAATACACCCCTCTTTACCTTGCCCACAGTGATTGTATATATGCATAAAGTGTGCATATGTACCGACAAATATATATTTCCCTATCATATTCTTCATCACACTATGTGACTCACTTTTTTTTTTTTAACCTTTCTTCTGTTTCTTTATTCAGGAGCCCCAACAATCCCACAAAGCAAGTCCACCTACCACCCTTACCCAGGGAGAAACGGAGACTCAGAGAGGCTGGGCATTTTGCTTTGGGCAGTGAAGAGAGCGGTGGCAGTCCTGGCAAAGGGAACGCAGGCACAGAGAGGCAGGCTCCGGGATCTGCCCCTGTAACCACGTAGACTCCCTGCAGACAAACAAGATGAGCGTTATCTGGATCTGGGCAGAACAAGGATGACTAAGGAGACTGGCTCCCGCCTTCTCCCCACCCTTGGTCTTGCTTGGAGGTTCTGTTTTTCTTTTCTTTTTTTAAATTTTAACATTTTTATTGGCATATAATTCAAATACCACAAAGTCAATGGTTTAAATAAAGAGTTGTGAAATCTTCGTTCAATCAATTTTAGAACATTTTCTTCTTTCTTTTCTTAAAATTTTTTTATTAAATCACTTTATTGGGGGCTCGTATAACTCATCACAATCCACACATGCATCCATGTGTCAAGCAGTCTTGTACGTTTCCCTCATCATTCTCAAGACATTTGCTTTCTACTTGAGCCTCTGGTATCCACTCCTCATTTTCCTCCTCCCTCCCTGCTCCCCCATCCCCCATGAACGCTTGATAATTTATAAATTATTATTATTTTGTCATATCTTACACTGTCCAACATTCCCCGTCACCCACTCCTCCACTATCCATCCCCCAGGGAGGAGGTTATATGTAGGTCCTTGTTATCTGTTCCCGCCTTCTCCCTCACCCTCCCTCCACCCTCCCGGTATCTCCACTCTCACCACTGGTCCTGAAGGGTTCATCTGTCCTGAATTCCCTGTGTTTCCAGTTCCTATCTGTACCAGTGTACATCCTCCGGTCTAGCCAGATTTTTAAGGTAGAATTGGGATCATGATAGTGGGTGGTGTGGGGAGGAAGCATTTAAGAACGAGAGGAAAGTTGTGTGTTTCATCGTTGTTACACTGCACCTTGACTGGCCCGTCTCCTCCCCATGACCCCTCTGTAAGAATGTCCAGTTGCCTACAGATGGGCTGTGGGTCCCCACTCTGCACTCCTCCTCATTCACAATGATATGATGTTTTGTTCTGATGATGCCTGATACCTGATCCCTTTGACACCTTGTGATCACACAAGCTGGTGTGCTTCGTCCATGTGGGCTTTGTTGCTTCTGAGCTAGATGGCCGCTGTTTACTTTCAAGCCTTTAAGACCCCAGATGCTATATCTTTTTATAGCCAGGCACCATCACCTTTCTTCACATTTGCTTATGCCCCCACTTTGTCTTCAGCGATCATGTTGGGAAGGTGAGCATCTCAGACTGTAGAATTATTAGAACAAAGTGTTCTTGCATTGATTGAGTACTTGAGTAGGGGCCCACTGTCATCTGTTTTCTTAATACTAAACCTATAACTATATGTACATAGCTCTATTTTCCCATCGTCGTATATAAGTATGCGTACATATGTATATGTCTGTATTTAGATCTCTATAAGTGCCCTTTGCCTCCTAGTTCTTTCCTCTATTTCTTTTTACTTTCCTCTTGTTCAGCCTTCATTTGGGTTTCAGGAATTCTCGGCTACAATGTCCTTGATCCAGCCCTGCCAGACTTCCTACACTCTCCTCGCTATCGATTTTTGGTCACTTGTTCCCTTGTCCCAGGGTTTGTTAACACTCACTTCCTTACCCCCACCTCCCTCTCTCCCATGTGCCCCCCAAACTGTCATCCTGATGTTCTCTCTTCTAGCTTGTCCATCCCGCCTATCCTTTCAAGATAGACATGCAGCGACAACAATATGCAGACACACAACCGAGCACAACAAAGCAACAATAGAAAATAAAACAATAGCTACAACAATAACAAAACAAAACCATCCAACAAAAAAAAACCTATAAATAGCTCAACGTCTATTTGTTGTCCCTTATGAGTGTTTTCCAGTTGAATCTGATGGGGTGCCACGCCCTGGCCCCACAGTCTATTTTTGGTATTCCTTGGGGGTTTCATTGCTCTGCTCCCCTTGCTGTTCTGCTGCATCCCCCACCCCAGTGTCTGACTTTGGCATGGTGGGCTGAGGGTGGGCACAGTTCCTGCGGTGTGTCTCCAGTGTTGTTCCCGTGGTGCCATGGGTCAGCAAGGAACGCCGTGCCTCATGGTGGGGCCGGCCCTATGGTCCCCTCTGTGCATTGGCTGCTCTGAGCAGGAGTATTTTCCTCAGGGCTTGGTGGGCAGGATGCACTTCACTCTTTTTTTCCCTCCCCCCTCCTTGGCTCCTGTGTGCTCTGGTCAGACAAGTTCTTCTCCTTGAGCTGTAGCTTCAGTGCTGTCCTCTGAAGTGAAGTCTGGTCCCTCTTTCTCTATGGAGATATAAACAAGACCCTCCCTTTGGGTGGGTTAGTGCCCTGTTCCCCCAGCTACCCATGTCTTTCCCCCGCCTTTTTAGTGGGCTACCATATTTATCTCTGAGTGTAGTTGGACCCCTGCCACAGTACCTGGACCTCACCCAGTGACGTATGTTCTTTCTTCTGGAACCCAGTTCTACTCTGAAGCATGTGGGGTGGCCACAGGTCAGAAACAACTTACTGGCAACTGGTCTTAAGGGGTGAATGCCGCTGAGGGGTCATGGCCGTAAGGTTCAGGAGAGTCCCAGACGACTCTCACTCTCTTTTTCAGTTGTACAGCATGACTGATTCTCTAAGTCAAGAAGGAATGCTGGGAAACAGGTACCTGGGAAGTTCTGATGGAATATCGTTTGCATATGGGGACAGCGGAATAGACTTGCGGAAGCTGGAAGAAAATGTTACAAAGCCTCTGATCTGATACCGACTTCCCTGCTCTCCCGGGAGATGAAGCCAGGCCCCAGGGATTTCAGAGCTATGGGGCCAGTTTCTGGGCCGGGTCTGGGCTCAGACTTTGAGTTTATAGTTATGAGTCTGGGACAAGGTTCTCAGTTTGTAGGATGAGCCAGGGAGCATACTCTCGGTTTTCCATACTTGCTTTTTTTTTTTCTTTTCTATGTGCTTTCCTTTGACTTTCCTCTTGTCCCACTATCATGCTCAGCCTTCCTTTGGGTTTCAGTAATTCCGCTCAGTTACAGTGTCCTTGATCAAACCCTACCAGGCCTCCTACACCCTCTTCACCACCGATTTTGGACCACTTGTATTACCTTGTCTCTGGGTTTGTTGACACCACTTCGACAAGGATTTATTAAAGTCATGCTACGTGCTGGGCCCTGCAGAGGACTCCAACAGACTCCCGAGACATCACAATTGTGTTAGCTCGATAAGACAGGCCTAAACAACAGTCAAGAAGGCCTTGCTTGAGTTTGATGATAATAAGAGCTAACCGTTATACGGGGCTATGCGGAGCTAACCACTACACATTAATTGGGGTATTGTATGAATACTTATTCCATCTTCACTCCAGCTGCTCTTTTTATCATGAACCCCACTTCACAGGGAGAAGACAATAGACCAGAGAGGGTTACATGATTTTTTCCTTTTTTAAAATCATTTTATTAGGGGCTCATACAGCTCTTATTACCATCCATACATGCATCAATTGTGTAAAGCACATTTGTACATTCATTGCCCTCATAATTCTCAAAACATTTGCTCTCCACTTAAGCCTCTGGCATCAGGTCCTCATTTTTACCCTTCCCTCTCCCCTCCCCACTCCCTCATGAACCCTTGATAATTTATAAATTATTATTTTGTCATATCTTACACTGTTCGACCTCTCCCTTTACCCCCTTTATCTGTTGTCCATCCCCCAGGGAGGAGGTCACAAAAAGATCCTGTAATCAGTTCCCCCTTTACAACCCACCTTCCCTCTCCCCTCCCAGTATTGCCACTCACACCACTGGTCCTGAAGGGATCATCCACCCTGGATTCCCTGTGTTTCCCATTCCTATCTGTACCAGTGTACAGCCTCTGGTCTAGCCAGACTTGCAAGGTAGAATTAGGATCATGCTAGTGAGAGGGATGGGTGGGGGGTGGGGGGTAGGAAGCATTTAAGAACTAGAGGAAAGTTGTTTGATTCATCATTGCTACATCGCACCCTGACTGGCTCGTCTCCTCCCCAAGACCCTTCTGTAAGGAGATGTCTAGTGGCCTACAAATGAGCTTTGGGTCTCCACTCCACACTCCCCCACCCCATTCACTATGGTAAGATTTTTTGTTCTGATGATGCCTGATAACTGATCCCTTCAGCACCTCGTGATCACACAGGCTGGCGTGCTTCTTCCATGTGGGCTTTGTTGCTTCTGAGCTAGATGGCTGCTTATTTACATTCAAGCCTTTAAGACACTGGTATCCCCCGCCATGGGTTTCAGAACTCTTATGGAAAAGCAGTTTGAGGTTTTAGATTAGAGAAGACTCTTCTAAGACAAATTTCTAATACATTGAACTAATGGGAATTGTGAGCCCAAGAGAAATGAATCATCTCATCTGATTTAGATAAAATAAAGGATTTAAGGGTTTATAAAAAATAAAATAAAACAAACCAGCCATCATTCAACTTGCCTTGTTCTGAGGAACCTCTGGTGAAAGCACTGGCAAAGCAACATTGCTTTTGCGATGAACTCCAGAGGGGATTCATTGTGTGACAAGCAATTTCATGGCTGTCCTACTCAGATTCTGAGTATACAAATATTATTGATTTCATGAATGAGTTAATCAATATATAGACAATATTTTTGGCCACACGGCTGACAGAATAAATTGTGCCATGACCCAGACCTCGTGCTGTGCTGTCAGCTGCTGCTGCCTTGGGTCTCTTACCAACTTCACGCTGTGAACCCCTCTGACCACGGACCAGGGAGCTGAACATCCTTGCCACCGTGCAGAGTGCACTGGAAAGGCTACAATGTTACACCTTATCATTTCATCTCCCGTCTGACTCATTAAAATTTGTTCTAGTTTTTAATATTTTCTGATTGAGATTTTTCTCTGTTTTACTTTGTTATTGTTGTTAGGGTTTTTAAAAAATCATTTTATTGGGGGCTCGTACAACTGTTATCACAATCCATACATCCATCCATTGTGTCAAGCACATTTGTACATGTGTTGCCATCATCGTTCTCAACACATTTTCTTTCTACTTGAGCCCTTGGTGTCAGCTCCTCGTTGTTCGTTGTTTCCTTGTATATTTCCCTGTACATGAAATCCAGGAGAGGTAAATCTAGAGCGGCAGGAACCGATTAACGATTTCTTGAGAGTACGGCAGGGGAGGTTGGGGGAAGAGGGACATGAGTACGAGAACAAAGAAAATGTTCTAAAATGAGTTGTAGGATTGATTGTAAAACTCTTCTTAATCAGGCTGAACTATTAAATTATATGATTTGTGGATTATATGCCAATAAAACCATTTAGTAGGGCAAGACAGTGTAATACATGACAAAATAATAATAATTTATAAATTATCAAGGGTTCATGAGGGAAGAGGGCTGGGGAAGGAAGGGCAAAAATGAGGAGCGGATACTAGGGGCTCCAGTGGAAGGAAAACATTTTGAGTGGGACGTGGGCACCAAATGCACAGGTGTGCCTGACACAGTGGATGGATGTGTGGATTGTGATAAGAGTTGTACGAGTGCCCAATAAAATGATTTTTAAGGAAAAAAAGAATAAATATTCTAAAATGGGTGGAATAAAATGTCCTTAAATTGGAAAGAAAGAAAATAATTAATTAATTTAATAAATCCTTGTTGGGTGACCAGAGGAAGCCACTGATGGACCGTGATTGTCTCGATGCGAATCCAAAGCCACCTTTGTCACAAAGAATCCTTTGTCCTCTGAATCTTGGACACAACTGTGTCTCCGCAAGCACTCCCCAAGGCCCTCTATAGGGAGAGAAGAACAAGGACCCAGAGCAATTTGTCACGGTTGTTGACGTAGCCTTAGGTTCAAGAATGGTTATTATATATAAGCAAGAAAGAATAAAAATAACCGAAATGTTCACCAATAGAAGAAAAGTTGAATAAATTATTAGGTAAGCATTAAATATAATGTTTTCAGTAAGTATTTATTAACATGAAAAAGGGTCCTATTTGTAATGCTAACTGAAAAAACAGCATATTAAATTGTGCAAACAATAATGTTTGTTTTTTAAAAATTTGTTTACGTAAAGGGAGGAAAACTGACTTATGGAAAACAAATCAAAACCATGAACCGTTGCTATCTCTTGTTGATGGGGTTTAGCCTGTTTTTCTTCTCTTCTTCCTGTTGATATATTCCTGTATTTTCCCATTTTTTTCTCAAAACGATAAAGAGCAAAAGAATTGCTATTAAATAAAATAAATCTTGACTATCCACCTGAGAATGTGGAGCACGTGTCTCGGGAATGAAATGATGTGTTCCTGTGTGCATAGCGATTTGCTGACCTAACCAAGTGAGTGGACCTGCTGTGTCACCCACTCTCCTACCTACACACGCTCATGTCCACTCTCACCCATGCCCATCCCACTCCAAACCTCCCAAGCTGTCCTAAGTATGAGATGAAGGTGTCATCTATATTTTACAAATATGACTCCAACACCTAGCTCTTTGAAAGCACCAGTGATTAATTTTTTACACTCCTTCCAGATATCTGGCGTTGTGTCCATACAGTCAACCGCACGTAGATATATTTTCAGCTATTAAAACCCAAGCACATCTGTGCTATGTCCTGCCCTTGAAGTGCCTGATACAAGAGAAGCATGACTGACTCCCTTCCTGATAAGGCTGAGCAAATCCATCTTTTGAAATAGGCTGCAGGAAAAGCCCAGATTGGAGATGTGTGATATGCATTCGACCCTAGCTAAATTTGGGTAGAGGTAGGTCTTAATTTAGTGAAGTATGAATTCTAGAGTTGTTGCTCCAGAAGAGCTATATTATTATTTGCAAATCCCAATAATCTTGAAGCACAATACTGTGAGTCTAAATCAAAGTAGCAAGTATATAATTGTCTCCTGCTTTTATGAATAGGTAAGAACGATTTGTCATGAGCCTACCAGTCCATGTATTATTTGGTCCTTCTGATGTGTTTCAGAACAAATTCTTCAAAATAATAAAGCCGTTACCGCGAGTGAACCATGTCTGCCAATCTTATTTTCCTTCTTCCTCTGCTTACATATCTTCCTCACAAGGCGATCTGAAGCCAAAGTCTGTATAAAGGGCCATACGCTGCCAAGCTAAATCAATAAGGTCTTATAGCACATGTCAAAAAACCAAAAAAAGAAGAGGCATAAATTGTCTAAAAGCAGTAGATGCAACACAGAGAAGCTATTTCTGCTCCAGCTTCACCACCACAGATGGGGTAACGAAGCAGAAGTTCTGTTTTCATTCATTAGGAAAATCTCAAAACAGTGAGACACAACCATCCTCAAGTAACAAGGGACATGAAGGTAGCT
This sequence comes from Tenrec ecaudatus, assembly GCF_050624435.1. NCBI lineage: Eukaryota > Metazoa > Chordata > Mammalia > Afrosoricida > Tenrecidae > Tenrec > Tenrec ecaudatus. The sequence continues at coordinate 81,528,873 of NC_134538.1, forward strand.
TCAGAAATACTTCAGGAGAGAAAACTGCTAATAGCAAGGAATATTTCACTGTGAGCTAAAATAGATGTTCTCTCTTAGCGTGCATTAACTTCCTCGAGACCATTCATTTAAAGAGTATTTGCTAAATCCCTGGAGAAGGACATCATGCTTGGTATCGTGGATGGGGCAGTGAAAGAGAGAAGGGACCCTCACCTAGGTGGACGGACGCAGTGGCTGCAACTATGTGTCCTGGCAGAGGAACGATTGTGAGGATGACACAGGACCGGGCAGTGTTTCATTGTGTTGTGCAGAATATCTATTATGAGCCAAAGGGCTATTCATCTTGGACCCCAAGTCCAGTGCTTTTCCACTTCACTTTGAATGTCGCCGGATCTGCTCCTTGACTATGAGAGAGCCTCCTACCTGCAACAAATGCTGGTCAAGCACCTCCAATTTCCTGGCACATTCTAGAGGCGGAAGATACAACAGGAACAAATGGAAAACCAAAGAAGCACCTCACAACCACCACCACCTCTCACCTGCTCACTCTCTGACGCCCTTAGTCTGGAGCCGACCCAAAGCAAGGGGGCTCTGTGTGGAGCGCATCCAAGCAGGACTGGGTCCGAGTGCTCCGGTCCTTCCTACCAGGTCCCTCCAGATGACCTGTTCTGGCCCCAAGAGCTTGCCACTGGGTCCTAGGAAGCTGCTCAGAGAGGAGAGGACACTTCTGAATGAGCTGGCAATGGCCAACGGTGCCCAGGTGGGTGACCTTCAGCAAGTCACTCTAACCAACGCGATGGTACCTAATAACAGCAACAAGTTCTCCATCTACCTTCTCTGCTCGATTCTTTTCCACTTAGCATAGTAGACATCTTCTATTTTATTTTGATTCGCTCTCTTCTCAAGACAAGGGGCTCTGCTGGAGGAGCGGCTTCTCTGAGCCAGCAGCAACTCGATGGCAGTGAATGTAGAGTTCTTTGCCTTGTAGCTTTCCAATTACGATGTAAACATCGAACCAAAGCTTTTGTTTGCTTGTCTTATTTCTTTGGTTTTCCATTTGTTCCTGTTGTATCTTCCGCCTCTAGAATGTGCCAGGAAATTGGAGGTGCTTGACCAGCATTTGTTGCAGGTAGGAGGCTCTCTCATAGTCAAGGAGCAGATCTGGCGACATTCAAAGTGAAGTGGAAAAGCACTGGACTTGGGGTCCAAGATGAATAGCCCTTTGGCTCATAATAGATATTCCGTGGCCATTTTTAGAGGGACAGATGGGTAGATAGATGTGTGGGCAAGATGGGTGGGTGGATTGGTGAAAATCTTGGTTCCAATCATACATCTTTCAGTTAACAGTTGTGCTACAATGGCACTTCTTCTCACCTGTAAAAGGAGAATAATAATTCACTATGAAAATAGTCGTGATGTCTTAGTTCTCGGCAACTGCCCCACCCAAATCTGATGAGAGAAAGCAGACACCAAGTGGTGAGAATCTCTGCTATATAAAGCAAGGAAAGACATCATGGACTCACCCGTGGAAATGAGGGAAGACAAGAATTTGGGCAGAAGTGTATGTTTTTATTCTGTCGTGTAGTTCTGCCTAGTGAAGACAGTACTTGGGCAAGAGGCCGCCGAGTGCGGCAGGAGAGCAGGCTGCTGGCCGCAGTGAGACGTGAGTGAAAACTGACTCTGGTGTTAGTCGTGTCAGCAGCCTCCTTCAGAGGCAGTCAACTGTCACGCAAGGCCACAAACACTCCTGGCAAAAGCTCTGGCCTCTGGAAGCCGAGGTTTGGTTCTTGAGTCTCAAAAACAACCCAGACTCAGCATTCTTAGTCTTAAATGTGTTCTTCCTACAAACAGCAATAAAAGTATCCATGGAGAGAGTGTTTTTTCCTCAGCTTGTGCCCTGGACTCCCACTTGTTGGGTGTGTGACTGGTCCGTGTAAAGCCGAGCGAGGTCCTCTGAGTAGCATACCATCTGCTGGATAACTCAGGACCAGGCAACCTTCATGCCGACCAACTTGGGATCTAGATGTTCTTGGAATGAATCCTGCCTGCAGAAAGGTGAGGAGAGATCACTGGTCTGAATTGGAGCAGGAAGCTCAGGTGACTTGACTTCCTGCCCTGATTGCTCCCTTTCCTGGCATCTGTGATCTGGGAGAACAGGTTAGGGTGGAGGAACAGAAAGAATGTCCTGGGCAAACAGTGTGGCGGGACCTAGGCCCTCAAGAAGGGGTGGCAGGTTTTAGAAGATGCTCCGGGCCAGGGAGCCCAGCGACTCCTGAAGAATAAAAAATGTCCTTTGGCAGTGAACTGGGGTAGCCTGCCTGAGACTAGAATTTTCTTTCTGCTATTGCTGCCTGGGGGGGGGGGGGTCTAAACGTGGCCCAAATCGATACGTAATCTGAGATGTCCTCGGGAGAATCACTTTGCTGGAATAAGGTGGCAAAGCCAAGCGTCACCACTGCTGTTTAATACTGTCCTAGAAGTTGTAACCAGCGCAATTAGGCAAGAACAATAAATGAAGATATCCAAATTAGGAAGAGGTGAAATCATCCCCTTTCATGGCTGGCAATCATCTTAGGTAGAGAAATCCCAAAGAACCCACAGGAAATCTGCTAGAGCTGAACAGGAATGCAGGCTTCTACGTGTCAGCAATACCTAGGGACACATTTAACAAGCAAGGTGAAAGACTTATCCACTGAGAACTATGAAACATTGCTGGACAAAATGAAAAGGGGCTTAAGTAGGAGGGTGGGAGGTGAGGCTAACTGCTCCCACAGAGACGTCCAACCTTGGACGCCCGAGAGAGGCTCCCTCGGACTTGCACTCTGATGGCCCCGAGTTTGGTTTTTGGCTTAAATATCAGGGTGAGTCAAAAAGTATTGCTACAGAATTGTAGAAAACGTTATTAAACAAAATTGTCACAAGGGTGAGGTTCCTATTGCTCAGCTTAGTTCTGCCTAAATCTGTACACTTCTGAAGGCCAGTTTCCATCTCTCTGACCCTTCCACAAAGAATTCTTCCCTCTGACTTACACCTATGGAAACGGCCAAGTTGGCGCCCAGGAAGGACTCAAATCATGCTCCTTTACATGGTCTTTGAATGTCAAGGAACAGAAAAATCTGAAAGGATAAGATCCAGGCTATCGGATCAGGGCTGCAAGGTTTTCCAACAACTATCGCCTTCGTTCTGTCCGGAGCACAAGCAGGTGTAGAGCTGCCAGGGGACCTCCCTGAGCACAATGGCCTTGGCTATTCCTGACCAACACAGTAGTGCTCAGCTTTCTTGAAACTTCTTCCTAACGAATCGCCAGGATGGTCTGTGTCCTTGGAGAAAACCTATTGAGATTTCCCTCTTGAGAATCCCCCGACATAGTAGGCATAGCCTGTTGAGCTGACGTCTCTGCCTTGAATTCAACTGACCACGGGACACCTCAGAAATCAGGGTTTTGATTGGACTTTGGGCTCTGCAGGCAGCTTCATGAGATCAAGGCAAATACACGAGAGAGGGAACTTGTCTACAGCCATCTATTGATCACAGAGACATGTTTAAACATATTTTCTAGGGAATAAACTCATGCGTGTATGAAGTGAAACCCTAGAAGCAATGCTTTTGTTGACTTACCCTGGTGTGAAATAAGCTCTACTCCCAATACCATTTTACCTTGAAGAAAATTGAGTCTGGGGAGACCCACTTAAGTCGCCGGCCCAGGAGGCCTGGTTCTAAAGTCTCGGGCCAGCTGGGCCGTTGGCGGAAGGCGGCGTGGCAGGGACGTGGGCTTTCTTCACCAGGCCTCCTAAAGTCTTAGCCTTTTTTGCACCGATGCAGCTTTCCATTTTCTTCAGATGTCTCTCTAATAAACCCTGTGAGCATCCAGTGTGCTTCAGGAAAACCTATTACAATTCCAGCTATCTCTTCTGCAGACATGGGAAAACCAATCCTCAAATTTATGTGAAACTGCGAATGGCCCCGCATGACCAGGGGGGGAATCTTGACAAAGAAAAGAACAACAAACAAGAACAACTTCTGCTTCTCAATTTCCAGCGAGTAATCAAGCAGTCTGGTCCTGGCATAAGGATAAACACACCCCCATATGATGGCTACTTGATTCTGCCTCGGGGGATCCTACAGGACAAAGTAGAACTACTCCACAGCATTTTGAAGGCTCTATATCTTTACAGATGAAGGCTGCTGTGTCTTTCCACTGCGATGCAGCTGCTGAGTTCTAACTGACAGTCTTTGGGTTAATAACTGAGTACCTTGCCACTGGGCCACTGGGCCCCCATCTGAAGGGCAATTCTAGACCCCAGGGATAGAATTGAGAGTCTAGAAATGAACTCATACATCTATGGACAATTGACAAAGCTGTCAAGTTCACTTACTGGACTTGAGACTAGTCTCTTAGTCTGTTGCTGGGACAACTCGATCTCCAAAGGCAAAAGAATGAACCTGAACCTTTTATCACCCATAAAATTAACTCAACATGCATCATGTAGCCTTTCGCATTACCTTTCTGATACAGTGTGGAAAGACTGAACTTATGTTTTAAATGACAAATCAGAAATTGTTGCCTTCCTTCGAGCATTCTGTAATAAACTCATTTTAAAAGATAACAAGTAAATAGTCAATTCCAACTCAGAGCGACCCTATAGAACAGAGTGGAACTGGCCTGTGGGATCCCCAGGGCTGGCATCCTTATTAAGGCAGACTGCCATCTCTCTCTCCTACAGCGCGGCTGGTGGAGTTGAGTCATCGATCTTTCTGTTAATAGCTAAGTGTTTAACCCCTGTGCCACCAGAATGCCTTTAGCTGGAAAGATCCACCCAGAATTATGCCAACAGCACGTTACAATGTATCTCCTTGTTGAACAAGTTGCCTCAGGAAATACCAGGTGACATTTTGGGGTGGGAATGTTCCACCGGGAGAAGACACTTCCCCACCTGGAAATTTCTCCTTTAGACTCTGGGGGAAGTTGAGCCTGCAACCTCAGCTGTAGGTTTCACTTGGCGGAATAATCCAAAATAGGGGTGGGTGAGGCACGGACTAGAACCGGAGCAGCTGCGGAAAATGTTCAGTATGTCATCCAATCCAACAGCAGAGGGCTGAGGCCTGGCCTATGACAGACACAAGGAAAGGCGCCCTGGAAACCAAAGAGAAGACAAGGGCCTGACCTCAGGGTCTTGATTGTCCAATTGGGGAGACTACCCATGTTCACATCCAATGAGTCACATAGGCAGGGAGAGGTGTCAGATAAATATCATAAGCCCTGAGGATTAGCTGGATAAAAAGCCTAAGGACTCAGAAAGCTTGAGGAAGAATGGAGCCACCCATGGCCTTGCAGGAAGGCTTGCAGGAGTGAAGGGAAGGGCAGACGGGAAGGATGGGGGTCTTGGGCACTCACACAAGAATATTCATTTATCTGTCCTCCTTCCTTCCGAGTCCAACAACCAAGACACCCTCTCCAGCCTGATTTAATGGGCTCCGTAGGATAACCGTCCAGTGAGTAGGTGTTCTTCCATCCAACCCCACGACACTGCGCACTCACAGCATCTGTGTAGGCTGTGGAGTTGCATCTTTTTAAAAGGCTCTGGACGTAAACACTGAGCTCACCTTTGACCAACTTGAGAAAGAATTGCATCGATGTTTCCAACCCTTCAGAATCTTTGTGATGGAAACAACACTCACTTGGGGGCTCAAGTGGTTCGAGTTCCTAAAGTCAACCCACCTCCAGGCCTTTAGGAATGCTTCTTCACTGTGTGCTCGGGGTTCACATTTTGTTATGTATTTCATCAGCCACTGCCTCACTCCATCCATATTCTCCTGTGGACCTCACAGTATCGAGACCAACTTCCCACCGTTCCTCCTACTAGCTAATTCCCCAAAGCTTTGAAGATATGCACACCTCTTGGCTCATTCCTTCTGTTTTAAAGTGAATCATTGCCTGGCCATTCTCACCCGTTCGTTCTTTCTTTTGTCCAACCAATTTGTTCCAGACGCTCTGCTAGGTATTGAGGCTCACTGCCATCAAATCAGTTCTGACTCACAATGACCCAAAAGAACACTGTAAAACCACCCCTGGGTTTCTGAGACTGGATCTTTCGGAGCAGCAGCCTCATCTTTCGACTGCAGATGGTTGGTGGTTTCAAATTGCTCATCTTGTAGTCAGCAGCTCAGCACACAATCACCCAGAGGGACTGAGGGTGCACTGTGACACATGAACAAAACTCTCAGATCCTTCGTGAAGCTTAGAGTCGAGACTTTAGAGTGTTTTATTTGTTTTTGGTATTCCTCTAAAGTCTGATTTTTTTTTTTTTTGAGGGATGGGTGGGTGTGGGGAAAAGAGTCAGAGAATATATATAGCCCCTGGGTCTTAGTGTAGAGTCCCAGGTTTAATATACTTTACTGCTCACTGAATGGTTGCAGGTTTGAGTTCACTCCCCAAGTGGCATGGAAGAAAAGCCTGGCAAACTTCTTCCAAAAATCAACTATTGAAAATCCTATGGCGCAGAGTTCTACTGCAGCACACACCCGGTCACACTGAGGCAAAGTCATCTGGATGACAATCAGTCACTGGGTGTGGTAGTTACACAATGTCATGTCAGCTTGATAAAAGAACCAAGGGGTGGGGTCTAGCCTGTCAATCAGGTCACACAGCCTGATGATCCCTCCTGATGGGCAGGGCCTTCGCATGAGGATTCTGGGAACTTCCACTCTCGTGATTCTGCCATCAGAAGAGGCAGAACTCTCGCTCTGCTTCACATTCCTGTAGACAAGCCACATGGAGCCACACTGACGGCAGCCAGAGCCCTGGAGGTGCATCCACTGCCATTGGATCCACAGGACTTTCCACCCACCAGCTTGTGATCTTCCTGCATCCGCCATCATTGCATGTGCTGTGTGAGTCTGAAGATGAATTCATTAGCTAATATCAGGCTTATGGCCTAATATCAGACTTATGGACTGGATCTGGACTGGGATGTTTTATTGATGCATAATTACTTCTTGATGGAAAGTTATCTCTTACACATATATGAATATCCTTGGATTTGTTTCTCTAGTCAACCCGGCCTAACACACTGCGTTTCATGTTTTGAAACAGAGACCATTCACCATGCCACAGGCACAACATGGGAGCTATCGACAGAATGAGACTTTGTTAAACAAACTGGTCCAAGTGGGAGGTTCTCAAATGGTGTCGTATGCCACGTGGGTTGAGGCAGCAGCAATGTCTCAGAAGTCCTGCGAGTTGGTGGGGTGCCTGGCAGAGAGAGGGAGGCACCGCTGTCCCTGTATCTCCCGGGCGCTCTCCTGTGCCCAGCACACCACCCACCCACTTCTCGTCAGCCGAGTGGGTCTCTGTCCTCTTACCTGTGCTGCTTTGGGGGCTTCCTAGTAAGATTTATTTGAACAAAACACTCTGTGGGTTAAAAAGTTGGAACACCTGTGTTATCTCAAGTTTCCTAATGTGTCTCTCTATTCGGTCTGGAAGCCTTCCAGAGATTCCCCCCCAAATTCCTCTAGCTTTTTTTGTTTCATTAATGGTCTCTAATAATACCTGGTACTGATTTGGTATGTAATTAATGGGCAATAATAGCACAGGCGTGATAAGCAATGAACTCTCACAGACCACGCCGACTTGCAAGAGACTAGAAGCTGTAAAGTCATTTGCACAACACATATCAGAGGAACGACCCGCTTAGTTAGTTAGGAGCACATAAAAGGGAAAAAATCAGTGACGTGAGCAGTTTGAACACTGGGTCAAGAATTCTAGATAGTGTCATCTTGGTATTTTAGTCTTTAATAACCTGAATTTTCACAATGCACTGCATAATAGGCTCTTTCCCCTCATTCTCTTTAGCAGGCTGAACCAACAGAAACATTTTATGCCCACACACTCATTACCCACAGACCAGTACTCGCATTGTGCTTTCCTCTTTACAATAGCTGGCACTACTTGAACTATGAAATCTTATATTTCGATACATTTATTTTATATCTTAAAAGAAAGTGTTCTATTTCTACTCATAAATCTCAAAAGCTGAACCACTGCCTTTCAGCCAATGCTGACTCACGGTGACCCTACAGGACAGAGGAGAATTTCTCCTGTGGGTTTCTGAGACTATAAATCTTCACAGGAGCAGAAAGCCCCATCTTTCTCCTGAGGAGTGGCTGGTGGAGTCAAACTGCTGACCTATCTGTAGCAGGCCAACTTGTCACCCCCTCTACCATGATTTACTCATCAATGACCCACTGCCATCGGGCAGATTACAGCTCCAAGTGACCTACACAGCACGGGGGAGAACTGCCCCCAGTGGGCTTCCAAGACTGTGACTTGGCAGGAGTAGAAGGCCTCGTCTTCCTCGCACAGCGAGGCTGGTGGTTTCAAACTACTCATCTTGCCTTGAACAGCCTATGGGTAATCACTATGCCTCCAGGTCATTGAGTATATATTAGATATAAGGAGACATATCTATATCCTTTTTGTTTGTTTACCCATAAATAAAAGTCCAGAAACACTTGTCATAAATAGAAGATCCTTTTCAGAAGCAGCCCACGATGACGAGACTAGTGGATCCTCACCTGGGTACCACCTGAAGTCTCCTTTGGCTCCACCAGGAGTATGGACACCACATTTGGGGCAGCACTGTTGCAGCTCAGACCTTCGCAGCGCTCAGCTGAGAAGCTGTAAAGTAGGTAAAGTGTATCCTTTTCCAGCCTAGTTCATCCTGGTGTCCCGTCCCTACTTGAGCCCACACACCCAATTCCCCAGTCCCTTCCAATCACTCCCCTTGCTTTAAGCTAGCTGATACCTACCAGCTGAAAACTCAAGTAATAATTGGATTGAAATTTCAGACTGACTGTGGTGAAGGAAGCTGATGGTGCCCGGCTACTAGAAGATGAGTGTCTGGGGTCTTAAAGGCTTCAAGTTAAACCAGCGCTGTCCAGCAGAGAAGCAACAAAGTCCACATAGAAGAAGCACACCAGCCTATGTGATCATGAAGTATTGACAGAATCAGGTATCAGGCATCAGAAGACCCGAAACAAATAATCATATCGATGCAAATGAGGGGGTTGGAGTAGAGACCCAAAGCCCAACTCTAGACAATTGGACAGCCCCTCACAGAAGAGTCACAAGGAAGGGACAAGCCAGCCAGGGTGCAGTATAGCACCAAAAAACACACAACATTTCTCTAGTTCTTTGGTGCTCCCCTCCTTCCCCCCCACTATCATGATCCCAGTTCTACCTTACATATTGTCTAGACCAGAGCACATACACTGGTACAGATAAGAGCTCTCAACACATGGAATCAGGACATATAAACTCCTCAGGAACAATAATGGGAATAGTGATACCATGAGGGAAGATCGGGGGAGAAGAGAGAGAAAGGAGGAACCAGTAGCAGTGATTGACATTTAGTCCCCAGAGGGGGACAAACAACAGAAACATGGGTGAAGGGAGACAGGAGATGGTACAAGATATGAAAATAATCATTTATAATTTGGCAAGGATAGGAGGGGGAGGGGGAGGGGAGAAAGAGGAGCTGCTACCGAGGGCTCCAGTAGAAAGAAAATGTTTTTAAAATAATGAATGGCAATATATGCACAAATGTGCTTGATACCATTGATGTATGGATATAAAAGGATTCATAAAAAATTTTTTCAGACTTAATAACAACCACTTCAAATCACATACCACTTACTCATAAGCCCCACGGGTCCAAATATAGATTTCCCGGAAACAGGGAACTTAACCTAAGAAGAGATTCAAGACTCGAAGACCGAGCAGCTTGCGATGCCAGGTTAGATGGTGATGAGATTCTGGTGTAAGACACATGGGTCAACTACCTAGTTAGCATGCGCTTTGTGGTGACCACACCTGTAGCTACTGCACCTCCCACCCCAGGAAAGAGAAAGAGAGTTCGGTGCAGGGTGTAAATGTTGAATGCAGATCTGCCATTGGATTTCTCCTCCTTCATCCTGTTTCTCACCCAGGGTCATTCTTAGGATGGGGGTTGGGGGTTGGGGGTTGGAGGTGGGAAGCTGATTTCCTGGGAGGTGGACGCTGAGGTAAGATTATGTGCAGAAGGCTTACTGGGGAGTGGCTTGCGGCGCCATGCCTGATGGGGAGTGAGGGGAGGAGGACAGAGGAGAAACGGGACTGTGAGGTTGTCACATCATCAGCCTCAGTCAACCCCACAGGAGCACCCGAAGGGCCCTTCATAGTTTGTCCAATGGAGAGGGCTTCTGATTCCCCAGAGTGCCCAGTTCTTGGCTGCAGAATGCCCTCCTTTGACTGAGGGCAATACTTAAAGCAAGAACTCACGATAAGGTCCCAACAGGCAGCAGTCCTGGCAGCTGGGAGGACACCTCGGTCCTGAAGGGCAGATGTGGACAGGACACCTCAGGGTCCAAGTGAAGGGGATGCCCATGAGGGCCTCGCTCCCCAGTCCTCCGAAGCTCTGGCAACATGGGTGCTCGCAGCCCCTCACGACGCTGAGTCGGTGGGCCTGGTAGCTGAAGGACGGTGTGAGAGGCAACGAAAGGAAAACGGAACTCACTGCCACGGAGTCGATTCTGACTGATGGTAACTCCATAGCGCAGGGTTCCCGAGACCGTAACGCTTTATGGGAATAGAAATCTCCGTCTTTCTCCCCGTGGGAAAGGCAGGAGTCTGCATAGGGGTGTATGTGTGCTTAATGTGGAATCTGGGCAGAACACCTCACATAAGCCCTGCGATTTCTCTCCACTGTCCTGCATTTGTCGCTGCTCCACTGTAAAAGCCCTGGACAGGGAATACATGTGGCCTTGGGGCCCGCTGGGTTCCCCAATGTTGAGCCATAACATTCCATTTAAACATTGATCGACCAAAGCCAAGTTACAACTCTTGAAGCAAGTTACAAATGCCCTCCAAGAGCATAAGAAACTATGTCTATCCCTCATGCTGACTTGCTATTTAATCGAATACTCCAGCAGGTCAGAGATGTTCCCAGCAACCCCGGGTCCGAGTGGCAGGTGTCAGTATACAGGTCATGACACCGTTAGCATTCATGGAGTTTGCCATGGCCAGGCACCAGGCCAGCTCCCTACATGTCGCCTCTCATTTCATCCTGACAGACACTCTCTGAGGTAGATCAGTTCTCCTGAGAGAAATCAGAGACCAGCGAGATTGTCTTATTGCCTGCGGGCACACAGACGCCCATCTTCTAAAAGGCAGAGCCAGGATTTGAACCCATGTCTGCCTGACTCCAGCCCATCTGCAGTGACGGTCCAGGAGGCCCAGCTGTCCCATTGACGCGGTCCCCTGCAGCCACCCTTTCACACAAATGCAACATTTTTTCAACGTTTCTTGTTTTCATTGTGGTATAAACAGACAAAGGTAAGTCAAAATAATAGAAGCCTTCTTGAAATATCAAAATGAGAAGCTATTGCGTCTCAACATTCTCCTCTCCATCTAAGTCTGCATACTTCTGTGGGTGGGTTTCCATCTCTCTAACTCTTCTCCCCCCAAATTCTGTGCGCTTTGATTTACACTGCAATGAGCGACAATTTGGGCTGCCCCAAGGGACTCAAATCGTGTTCCTTGGTGACCCTGGAAGAATGAGTCAGTGCGGTGCCGTGATGGGAAAACGCTCCTCAGTGTAGATTTCCTGGACCCTTTCTCACCAAGGCAGTTGTCAATTTTCTTAAGCCTTCTTCCTAATAAGCCCCTGTAGTGCTCCTGTCCTCCAAGAAAATACCTCAGGATGACTCAGTCACCATAACCTCCTGCCCTGACCTCTCTCCTCTGAATTCAACCGGCCCAGCAGCTTCCCCTCAGAAACCGCTCTTTTGATTGGACCTTGTGGCAGTTACATAATCTCCTATCAACTTGAGCAAGGGGCTGGAGTCTAGCCTGTCAATCAGGTCACAGCTAATAATGCTTCTGTAGGGGCATGGCCTTCTCCTGAGGAGTCTGGAAACTCCTATCTTCCTCCCTGGATGCGGGGACACACTCTCTCTGCTACACATTCCTGTCGACAAGCCACATGGAGCTATGCTGATGGCAGCAGGGCCTTGGAGCTGGAGAAGCCACGTGGAGACCCACGTCAGTGCTGAGATGCTTCCACCACCACTGGATCCCCAAGACTTCCTACCCACTGGTCTGTGATCTTCCTGCATTTGGCATCATTGCATGTCTTGCATAAGTCTGAAGAAGAATTTATAGACTGATATCAGACATATGGGCTAATATCGGACTTTGGGACTTGATCAGGATTGGGCTGGGGTGTTTTCTCAATATACAATGACTCTGATAGAAAACTCTCTCTTAAACACATGTGAGTGTCCCTGGATTTGTTTCTGTAGCCAACCCGGACTAACACACTTGGTTTTATTATTATTAATTATTTTATTGGGTGCTCTTCCAACTCTTATAACAATCCATAAATCAATTGTATCAAGCACACTTGTACATATGTTGGATTGGACCATTTTTGAAGGCATCCTGATGAGACTAAGACAAGCATATTACTGAAAGAACTGGTCTGCAGACATCCACTCATGACACAGACACCCCTAACCACATGTTCTTTGAAATAAGCTCACACGTGTACAAATGGAAACTCTAGTAGCAATATTTTGTGATTTATCCTCAAACAGAACAAAACATACCACCGCAACCATTTTTAGTGAGCTGGATTCCAGTCTTCAAACTGCACAACCACTATCCTTTTCCAGTTTCCCACTGTCACGAAGATACACTGAATGCCTACAGGGGACATTTCTTAAGTGTGTGTGTGTGTGTGTGTGTGTGTGTGTGTGTGTGTGTGTGTGTACGCACCCAGACCTCATCTCTCTCCATCCCTGGCTCAGATCCCGTGGGTCCTCACTGTCAACTCCTCAAGGACAGGGGCTTCTCTGGGTCTTTTTGCCTTCCCAATCATTCACTGCAGTGCCCTGAGCTCCATCAGAAGCCCGACAAATGTCACTGACTGATGGACTGATGGACTTACAAGGCTGGAAGATAACTCAGCCACGGAGGAAGCTTGCCCATATTTTCACAACCTGACATCTCCAAGCATCATTCCAAATAACTGCTGTGTGCACAATCCCCCTCGACTTGCTCTGGAAACCCACATCACCATTTGCTCATGCTATTCTGATCTTTTTAATTTTTAAGTGGGTTTGGTTTTGTTTTACTCAAGGAGAAAAATCCACTGGCGATGAAGCCTGGGTCTGTAATGAATTCCCATGATGGGTGAGGCTCCTGCTCCTGCCTGGGGTACGCCAGCCTATTGAGACCTGACTCCGGGTGGTCATCCCTGTGTGTGTGTGCGTCTCGGCCTTCTTCGTATGGCACGGATGATAAGACACAGCTCTGCATCTCCCCATGTTAATTCTATTTGAAATACTCCCACCAACATCTTAGGGCCCTGCCATCTAATAAGTGCCGCCAATTTATCGATAGTAAATCTAGGACAAGACAGACTCGCATTGATGTGGGCCACAGGGCATTTAAATTAAACAGGAACTCTCCAGCCATCTGTGTTTTAACTTTTTTATGCCTTGATAATAAGCCCTGTTTAGAATAATTTGCTGTGGAAACTGGGACTTCGTGACTGACAGAGAAAGGCCGGGTATAAACAACCCAAGCAGGCCCCTGAATTTGCGAGAATGTCAGGCGAATTTAGACTCATCATAAAAGAATTCTCAGTGACTGTATTTCAATATGACACTTTTATGGTTTTTTATTTTCTAGCCCATTGCAGCCCCAGAGCCCTGGCATGATTTATATAGCCTGGCAGTGCATAATCTTTTGTATAAGATATACAGGCCTCCGGAGGTTTAATTTCTTTCCTCACTGCCACTGACAGCATTTGTGCTTCCTTTCTCTTCTATTTTCATTTCTAATGAGATATTGGGCTTCGCTCAGTGAGAGGTGATATTTCCACATTTGCAGCCTGACAGGCTAAATCACCAGATCTCAGTGGTGAGGATACAAACCCATTTAAACGGTGTCAAAATATTCATGGAGCCCCATTGATTTGGGCAACGGTTATTAGGAAGCTATTTGGAAAGTTCAGGTTTAATTTTGGGAGCTTTCTGCTGCAAAATCACTCAGTTACATCACAGAGAAAATGGTGTCCGCAGGAAGAAGAGAAGGAAGGGGTGTGGCGTGGGTACGTTTATGCTCTGGGAAGTATTTTTAGTCCAAAGATGACCTTTGTTAAAGACACACATGCAAAGACAAGGAAAACATGCAGGACGGCGCGTGGGTAAAGGGGCAACGTGAACCAATGCCCCTCCTGCCTCTCGCATGGCGATGGGGAGCATGCCGGCTGCTGAGATGCAGCAGGGAACGCAGCTGAGAGAGCAGAGTCACGTCTTGCCCTCTACTCTGACTTTGAACCTCTCCCTTGATCTTGAGTCCAGCTGAAACTGTGGGGGCAGGAGTTTTCACTTCTTCTAAGTGCAGCGGGTTCAGGTCACCCTAGTTCACTGAGTATGTCAGAAGCGCCATGGAGGACACTTCCCATGAACAGGAGCGTTGGACATGGCTGCCCTGAGATGCACTGTTGGGCTAGAAACGCAACAACTGGCCTTCAGCGGGCTTGTGAGGGCAGGGGATGCGACTTGCTTGAAATGGAGGCGTCGGAAGGAAGCCGTGGGGGGATCCCCTTGGACAGCGGAAGACCAAAGTCCTTTGATGAGCTCAAGCACAGTTGACATCTAGGTTGGGAAAGCCATATGCAACCCTGAAGTGATTTGTGTCCAGGAACTTCATATGAAGTTTATATTCATGAGTGTTCCCAAGATCACAAGGACCTCATTAAATATTTCTCTCTCTCTCTCTCTCTCTCTCTCTCTCTCTCTCTCTCTCTCTCTCTCTCTCGCTCTCGCTCACACACACACACACACACACACACACACACAGGAAAAATCACTTTGGCAATTTGCAGGCAATAAAGTGTTTTCTGTAACACTTTACAATAAGTGGACATTAATGAATGCTAAATTGCAGCGGAATTCCTATGGAACGGCATATTACATTCACATTAATACCAAATGAGTTCATTGTGAGACACTTTATTGCAGCAAATATCACAGGAATTAGTGAGGAATTAGGAAATGCCGCTGCAATTAGGCCCGTGTGGTGAGAGGCAGCCACCCATTCCGATGACGGGGCACGCAGAGGCCCACACTTCTGGCCTGTCTTGAGGGCAGACTCGGATGGCTGGACGTAGGCTTACAGAGACCTATGGGAATGGCTGGAAATCTTCCCATCACCCACAGACCTGCAGACTCCCCAAGGACTGCCGCTGCGTGCATTCTCTGCTCACAAGACGTGTCTTGATATGGGAGATGATCCCAAACAAGGGGAGAATGGCAGGGCAGATGTAGATGAGACATTCTTGGAAGTAAAAATGGTGAAACACAAAACAAGCCAGTAGAGGAGGTTCCTTCTCTAGGGTGCTTTTAGGGTGAGCCTGGCACACCCCAGGCTTCGATCAGATCCTCTCCCCCTCAAAGGCCCCAGTACTTGACCTCCTTGGGAAAAGCCAAGACAATCCCAGCAGGGGAGCCATTAAGCCAGGAAGCAGAGGAGCCCTGCAGCTGTCTTCTCACTCCAGCAAAGTTCCCGACGTGACTCTGGGACTCGGACACACACACACACACACACACACACACACACACACACACATCTCAAAAGCCCTCTTGGGACAGGCTCATACACACCAAAGTACAATCCCAAACAGGATCCCAGGCCAGGACCCTAAGGGGGGTGATAAAAGGAAAAACAACTCATTGCCGCAGAGTCCACGCTGACTCACAGTGAACTTGTAGGACAGGGTAGACCAGTCCCTGTGAGTTTCTGAAACTCTAACTCTTTATGGGAATACAAAGCCTCATCTTTCTCCCTCTGAGTAGCTGGTGGTTTCAAGTTGCGGACCTTGTAGTTAGCAGTCCAACGCATAACCACTGCGCCACCAGGGCATCCGATGGAAGAAAGTCCCATGTTATTGCCCAATATCCTTCCGTCAGCTCTGCAGCTGCAGGGCTCGCTTCTGGACACAAGGTCCAGAGCCAGGCCTCCTAGGTGGGCCTTCACCTAGACTTCTTTGGTGGGCCTCCCAGCTGGCTTTGTTCTGATGAGTTATTTCACCCAAGACTTGGTTTTCTTAAATGGAAAATGGGGTTGGGAATATAGCTTCATCTCATACAAGGGTCAGCCAAAAAAGCACTGCTATTAGTATTCCATTTCATACATCCATGGGTGTATTAAACACACATTTAAACACGTCTATGCGATTAGTGGGTGGCTGTGGACAAGCTCTCCCAGTAACAAACTTGTCTTAATTTTGACAGGTGCCTTCAAAGTAAAAGGTCCAACCACAACAGTCGCTCCCAAGGAGATGTGCCGGGTCAGGTAAATTCAAGGTTGAGAGGTTCACTCAACCTGCGATGAATCCCCTGTGACTATTGTCCAGGAAGGTGACTGGCCTGGCTGTATGACAGCGAGCTCTGTAAAGTCAACGGTGGCAAACTACAGTCGGGTTAAACATCTAATACCCGGTCACTTGAGCTCCCTTTTGAACAGTTTTTTGGTTGATTTTCTAAGTTTTAGTTTAATTATTATTTTTAATCATTTTATTTGGGGCTCATACAACTCTGATCACAATCCACACATACATCAATTGTGTAAAGCACATCTGTACATTCATTGTCCTCATCATTCTCAAAACATTTGCTCTCCACTTAAGCCCCTGGCATCAGCTCCTCATTTTTCCCCTCCCTCCCCGCTACCCCCTACCTCATGAACCCTAGATAATTTATACATTATTGTTTTGTCATATCTTGCACTGTCCAACGTCTCCCTTCACCCATTTTTCTGTTGTCCATCCCCCAGGGAGGAAGTTATATGTAGATCCTTATAATCGGCTCTCCCTTTCCACCCCACCCTCCCAGTATCACCACTCTCACTACTGGTCCTGAAGGGATCATCCCTGGATTCCCTGTGTTTCCAGTTCCTATCTGTACCAGTGTACATCCTCTGGTCTAGCCAGATTTGTAAGGTAGAATTGGGATCATGATAGTCGCAGGGGGGGCAGGGGGAGGAAGCATTTAAGAACTAGAGGAAAGTTGTGTGTTTCATTGTTGCTACACTGCACCCTGACTGCTCATCTCCTCCCCGAAACCCTTCTGTAAGGGGATGTCCAATTGTCTACAGATGGGCTTTGGGTCTCCACCCCACACTCTCCCTCATTCACAATGATATGATTTTTTGTTCTGATGATGCCTGATAACTGATCCCTTCGACATCTCATGATCACACAAGCTGTTGTGCTTCTTCCATGTGGGCTTTGCTGCTTCTGAGCTAGATGGCTGCTTGTTCACCTTCAGGCCTTTAAGATCTCATATGCTATATCTTTTAATAGCTGGGCACCATCAGATTTCTTCACCACATTTGCTTATTCACCCACTTTGTCTTCAGCGATTGTGTGGAGAAGGTGAACATCATGGAATGCCAGTTTAGAACAAAGTGTTCTTGCATTGCGGGAGTACTTGAGTGAAGGCCCAATGTCCATCTGCTACCTTAATACTAAACCTATACATATATGCAGATAGATCTATTTCCCCATCGTCATATATAAATCTATTTACATATATATATACCTTTATTTAGATCTCTATAAATGCCCTTTACCTCCCAGCTCCTTCCTCTATTTCCTTTGACTTTCCTCTTGTCCCACTATCATGTTCAGCCTTCCTTAGGGTTTCAGCAATTCCTCTCAGTTACATTATCCTTGGTCACACCCTACCAGGCCTCCTACGCCGTTCTGATTTGGATCACTTGTCCCTTGTCCCTGGGTTTGTTAACACCACTTTCTTTCCCCACACCTCCCCCTCTCCCGTGTCCCCCCGGAACTGTCGGTCCCGTTGTTTTCTCCTCCAGATAGTTCATCCAGCCTATCTTATTTAGACAGACCTGCGGAGATAATAACATGCACAAAAACAAGACAGAGAAAAACCAAGCAACAAAATAAAACAACAACAAGCCAATGATCAAAACAAAACACAACAAGAAAGACAAGCTTGTCGTTACTTCAAGGACTGTTTGTTGGCCTTTAGGAGTGTTTTCCAGTAGAGTCTGTTAGGGCACCAAGACCTGGCCCCAAAGTCCTTGAACCATTTTTAAGGTTGTTTCAGTTTTTAATATTTTCCACTTTCTTTTCGATAGAGGATTTTCTGTTTGGTCTAATCGCTGTTGTTGGGTTTTGTTTGTGTGTGTGTGCTTCCTGTTTATGTTTGTATGATATTTTCTGCATATGAAATCCAGGCTAGGTCAATCTTTAGGGACAGTAACTGGGGGATTGCTTACTTAGGCGCCAGGCAGGGAGGACGGGGAAAGTGGAGAGTTAACCACAGTGAGCGCAAGAAGAAACTGTCTGGAAATAGATTGTGGCGATGATTGCACACGTCCTCTTATGATGAATGATTAAACTGTAAGAGGAGCGACCCGTATTCCGACAGAACTGTTCAAACAAAGAGTATCGTGACTCTAAACATGTTCTTGAAGGACACAGGAAAAGCCTCGGGGATTTATTAGGAAGAAGTTTTAAGAAAATTGAAAACCACCTTGTTAAGAAAAAGGCTGGGTAAGTTATGCCGAAGAACATTTTCCAGCAAGACAATACACTTCTTCCAGCGAAGCAAGGACAAAGAATTTTGTTGGGGAATTTTACTCAACCCACCCTATGGTTCTGATATTGCCCCTTCAGAAGTGTCTTTGCTTACCAAAGTCAGAGCCCGCTGAAAAGAAACATGTAAATACCTCCAGAGCCGAGCCTGTTGTTACTGTGGTGCCAACGGAAGACTGCAGAATTCTTCAGGGAAAGGCTGGGGAGAAGGAAACATGTACCTACAGAAGTGGAGAAATCTACAGTGGGGATTTTTTTTTTAATGGGAGCATCACATTTTGATATTTTTGTTTAGTAAAGAAGTCTGTTATCTTGTACCAATACGTTTGGACTTACCTTTGTATAGCATCACTGTCTGTCAAAATTGACTGTGGCAGTGCATTCTGATATAGCTCCATAGAGCTTATAATGAGGTTTAAATGACATACTGCTCATAAAGTCTGCCACTTGGGCCTGGTACCTAGAAAGGATGTGAAGTAATCTAGCTAATCTCTGCAGTACTCGTGGCACGGTGGTTATGTGTTGGGCTGCTACCCAAGCTGCTGGCACTCCAAAACCACCTGTTGCTCCCATGAGAAAGACGAGGCTTTCTACTCCCCAAAGAGTCACAGTCTCAGGAACCCACGGGCGCAGTTCTTCCCTATCCTCTAGGGTCCCTATGTGTCAGAACTGAGTTGATGGCATTGAGTTTGTGTTTGTCTTGCTCTGCTTGCATTAATAATTATGATGTTGGCAAAAAATATTAAACATGAGGGTGTACCTCCCCAAAACAGAATTTTGTTTCCAAAGCTATATGTTTAAGTTTTTTTTTTACAGAACAACCTTGTCACCTTCAAAGTATTCTCCACTACACTGAATACATTGGTCAAATCTGTGATTCATTATTGGAAACATTTTTTTTAATTGGAAACATTTTTCAAACTAATCTGTTGGGTTTTTTTTCTTCACCTCTTCTACATCAGCAAATAGCTGTCCTTTCATGTCCCTCTTCATTTGCAGAAACAAAAAGAAGTTGCATGGAGTGAGGTCGGTGAGTCAGGTGCAAGGGGCAAGAGAAGCATGCTGTGTTTTGCCAAAAGCTGGTGCCCCGAGCTGGCTGTTGTGGTGGCAAAACCAGTCTCCAGTCTGCTACAACCAGGCCTTTTTTGTTGCACACTTCTATGCCATCTTTCAGAACCTCTAAATAGAAAGCTTGATTAACAGTCTGACCCAGTGGAATGGACTCCAAATGTACTATTCTCCTGACATAAAAAACAAAAACAAATGAGCATCATCTTGATCTTTGATTTCACTTGATGAGCTTTTGTTGGTCAAGCTGAAGATGGTGTCTTCCACTGGCTTGAAGGATGTTTGCTTTCAGGGTTGTAAGAATAGCAGCAGGTCTTGTCACCACCTTGGGAAAAAAGTCTGGGTCACTTTGGAGCTTTCAAAGCATGGCATGTTTCCACTTGACACTATTTTTGCTGGTCAGTCAGAACCTGAGGCCCAAATTTTGCGGTGCTCCTTCTCATTCTCAAATCTTCCCTTAAAATTTCTTTGAACCGAGCTCAAAAATAGTCCAGATAACGTTCTCATCTCGTCAGTGGTCCATCTTCAGTCTTTGAAGTGCACAGATTTTGTTGACTCTTTTCATCCTTTCAGGGAGTTGATGCACATCCAGAATGAGGCTTGTCATCAACCAACATTTCACCTTTCTGGAAAAGAGAAAACCACTTGGACACTAGCGTCTTTCCCAAGTCTTGTCCTTGTAAGTTGTGTTCAACATCACAACGGTTTCTGCGGCATTTTTCCTGAACAGAAAACAAAATTTCACAGCCGCACAGTTTTCAGACATCACAAAAAAAGGAGGTTTGAGCGAAACTGCTTTTATGAAAAAAACTCACTGTAACCAGCGAGAAACTTCCCAGGCGACACCACTGGGTGCACTAACTCCGAGTCAGTTGCTAGATGCTGGACTAACAGGAAAAATATGCCTCCCAGCAGAGCTTTTTCCAAGTTTTTGCTTTTGCCTTTTGGTGGCCCCTCGTAGAGTGTGGGCTGCCAGAAGAACAAACAAATCTGTCTTGAAAGAAGGACAACCAGAATGCTCCTTACGAGCGAGGGTGGTGAGACGTTGTTGCTTACTTTAGACACGCTATCAAGAGGCACCAATCTTTGGAGAAGGACATCATGCTTGGTAAAACAGAAGGATGGCACAAAAGAAGACTCAACAAGATCAACTGACACAGTAACTTCAACAATGAGCTAAAACTTACTGCTGTGGTGAGGATGATGCAGGACCAGAATACATTTCATCTGTTATACGTAGGGTTGTTATTAGTTGAAACCCAATCAATGACCCCTAACAATAACAAAAAACAACAGGCTACTGTCGGAGTTCCTGGTGATACAAACAGCATAGCAACTCAGAAGAAAGACCTGGCGATTTACTTCCCCTGAATCCCAGTCATTAAAAATCCTACGGAAATCTTAGAGGACGCCAAAGTTAGTCCATAAAATACCATGTTCTACATTCTACTTTGATGAGCAGCAACCAGGGCCTTAGAAAAAAAAGTACAGCTATTCACCTCTCCCTGTCTAGTGGAAAGAAGAGTGAAGCCAATCAAAGACATGGACTAATGGGCGACTCAAACATCATTGCTCATAACTCTGAGAGCAGAAGGGAGGTGGTGCCCAGCGATCACTACCAACTGCGCTGAGAAGACTCACAATAGAAGTTCCTGGAGAGAGTAGAAGAACATGTGGAACAAGCTCAAATTCACAAAAATGGCCAGGCTTGCCGGTCAGCTTGAAGCTGTGGAATCTCCATGATTATGCTCCTTCACCAGCTTTTGGGTCTGGAAATGAACTCAAGCCATCGCTCAATTTTCGGTCAAACCATAGACAAATCTGTAAGGTGAGCTTTAATACTGCATCATCCACCCCTTGAGATCAAGGGCGGCACTTGCCCAGGGACAGCGTTAGAAAAATTAGGAAAGACGGAGAAATGGAAACAGAAAATACAGGAAGGAAGCAGGGTGAGTCAGGTGGTACATTGTGGGAATTGTGGGGATGGGATGAAACAAAATGTGCATGGAGTGTTGAATGGAAAACTGATCTGCTCTGTAAACCTCCACTCAACTCACAATAAAAAAGAAGGGAAATGAAAACTTTAAAAAGAAATTAAGGGGGAGGGAGGGCGGGAAACTAGGAGCTGATACCAAGGCTCAAGTAGAAAGCAAATGTTTTGAGAAGGATGAGAGCAACAAATGTACAAATGTGCTTGACACAATGGATGGATGGATGGATTGTGATAAGAGTTGTACGAGTCCCCAATAAAATGATTTAAAATTTTTTTTAAAGAAATTAAACACCATAGGGCCCCAAATCACAACAAACATTTGTCCAATTTGGCATGACTACCAATAAAATGTAAATTATGTGAAAATCTTAATCAAAATAACATAATTACTGATTTTTCAGAAAGGAAGGCAAGCAAATCATTATAGAATAACTATTTGATTATGTAAAATAAGAAAAAGACAAGATAACCCAATAGGTTACAATTCTCTAACATGTGGAAGGTTGCCACGAGTCAGAATGGACTCTACACGTGGTTGCTTTAAGTCAGCATCAACTTGCTGGCAGTGGGCAGGTATAACCTCACCTTTTCCCTCTCATTCTTTCTCCCCTCTCCTTCCTCATTCCAACTGCAGACTTTATCATACCCCCACACGATGGGACAGAATACTAGATGTGTGGTGGCTTCCAAAACTGCCATCACACAGAGAGAACAGCTGGCAGATGACTTCCAACCTCTGCTCCAACCCCGGTGTAAACGATCACAGTGATCCCGGCAATCACACAGCATCCTCAATACTTGTCTACATTTCATAACTCTGTTTGCCATTCTCGCGGGGTTTTACTCTTACCGAGGGTATTTTATGCACAGAACAATTAGCTGACATGCTTGTGTTGAGATATTATTTGTACATTTTTGAGCAGTTACTGAGCACAGACTTAAAATAACAGGCAAAATAACAGATTAAATATGGAACCAGACATGGGCTCTTTAGTAGAAAAGCCTGCTACTGAATACAATTGTTCCCTACTTCAGATTCCCAAGGTAGAGTGCACTAGTTAATAGTCATGTGGCATACAATTAACATATAACCAAATATGCAAAACTCTTTATTAGAAATTCCACCTTTGTCGTACTCAATTGATTCTCACAGAAGGTTTTTTCCCATTTTTGACAAACCCTTGTGTCCAGACCCTCGCCAGGTTGCAAATGATGAACCGTGGTGATATTTTCATTTACGTTAATGAGTAGGACAAAAACAAGCGAGGAACGAAGAAGGATGTCAGAGCCAGATTTGTTTACTAATGACACGAGTGGTTTTTTTGCTGAGTCTAAAAACACTCTGATTACCAGAAGAATGCCACCTGCGATGTGTGTGCTATTTACAATGTGAACAGCTATGCTGTTGTTGGGAGTTGCTGTCAGTCAGCTTCAACTCAAGGGGAGGCCATGTGGGACAGAACGCATGCTGCCCGGTCCCGCCCCATCTTCACGATTGTTGTGAATTTTGAGTTCCTTCCAGCCTAGTCCACTCACCTTCCAGCACCATGTCAGACAATAGACTGTGGTGAATCATAGGACTTTGATAGCTACACAGTACATATTACAGCTATAGACATTTTGGCCTCTCATCTGCATTACTAATATGTTTTCCATCCTTTTCTTAAGTCTACACAGTGAATGAAATAGTAAGTCAAGCACTGATTTGATCTGTAGCCTTGGCTGACAGATTCATGGTGGAAATACTTCCTGCATGGCCAATTTCATGCCACCAAGTTGATGTCACTGATCACAGGGTGGGGACCAGACAATGTGTAGTATAGCATAGAAACAACACAAGGGGGGAAAACACCCAGTAGCATCAGTGAGTCCATAAATTGATTCCGAATTGGTGGGTTTTAAGAATTTAATCATCAAAAATTGTAATAGAACTTAAATGCAACTGCCTGTAATTTAATTTTTAGAAAGAGTTGTGTTTAAAGATAGGCGCATGAGATTCCTCGAAAGCCAATAACATCAGCAGCAGCACACCAGTGAACTCTATCACAAACGTTACCCCCTTGGAAATCTTGTCTTTGTCCTTCTGCCCATCAATCCCCTTCTTTTCTCCATACGGCTCCCTTTCTCTTTTTTTGGGCATTATTATTTTTTTAATCATTTTATTGGGGCCCATACAATTCTTATCACAATCCATACATCTATCCATTGTGTTGAGAACATATGTACATTGGTTGCCATCATCATTCTCAAAACATTTGCCTTCAGCTTGAGCCCTTAATATGTGCTGCTCATTTTCCCCCTCCCTCCCCACTCCACCCTACCTCATGAACCCTTCATCGTTCATAAATTATTATTATTTTGTCATATGTTACTCTGTCCAACGTCTCCCTCCACCCCCTGCCCTCTTCTCTGCTGTCTCTCCCCCAGGGAGAAGGCTATACCTAGATTCTTGCAATCAGTTCCCCCTTTCTATGCCACATTTTCTCCACCCTCCAGGCATCACCATTCTCACCACTGGTCCTGGAGGAATCATCTATCCTGGATTCCTTTCAACTTGAGGCTGGGCAGTACAGCAGTTAAGAATTCTGGCTCTGGGACTAGGTGGTCTACTTCCATGACTTACTTTTGGCAACTGTTTTCTATGCCTCAATGTCCTCGTCTGTAAAATGGGGATAAAGGCATGTTTCCTCTCTAGAGTGACATGTGTGGGTGGTGCAAGCGGTAACGTACTTGTTTGCTGAGCAAAAGGCTGGAGGTTTGAGTCCGCCTTAGAAGAAAGGTCTAACTGTCTACTTTCCACCATCAGCTACTGCAAACCCTGTGGGGCAAAGTTCTTTGTTAACACACCTAACAGGAAACAGAACCAATTCAATGGGAACTCTAACCCATAGACTTGTTATGAGAATGAAATGAATTCATATTTACAAAGCCTTTGCAATAGAATCTGGTACATTATAAATTCAATATAAACCCCAAATGCTAAACTCACTGCCATTGAATCAACTTCGACTCCTAGTCATCCTAAAGGACAGGGAAGAGCTGCCCCTGTGAGTCTCCCAGAATGTCACCCTTTATGAGAGTAGAAAGCCTCATCTATCCCCAATGGAGTTGGCAGGTGGTTTCGAAACACTGACCTTGTGGTCCAACACACAACCACTATGCTACCAAGGCAGGGTAAGTGTTTGCCTAATGAAAATCAACATTTCTTAGTCCCTGCACTTCCCTGTCGGCCTCAAATCCTGTACCTACAGATGCCGTAGGCTGGAGAAGGCTGAGAGAAGCCGTCCTCGTGTCCCTTGTCTTCCTCGTGTCCCTTGTCTTCCTGTGTCCCTTGTCTTCCTCATGTCCCTTGTCTTCCTGTGTCCCTTGTCTTCCTTGTGTCCCTTGTCTTCCTGTGTCCCTTGTCTTCCTCGTGTCCCTTGTCTTCCTGTGTCCCTTGTCTTCCTCATGTCCCTTGGGTTTTCCTTCCTCAATTCAGGTTTCACAGAACTGCCCCAATGCGCCACTTTCCACAAGTTTAGCCCAAGAGCTGAGGCAGATGTGAGGCTGTGCTCTGGGAAAAGGCTCTCTCCATCTGCACCATTCCCCCCCCCCACTTGCATCTGACCCCTTGGGTGCCCGCTGGGGTTTCCCAGTGACCTACCCCAAAGTCACTTCCTCCTTTGAAGTCAGCGTTTCCCTTGGGCCCTCAGAAGGCCTCTGCTATTGAGCAATGGCTCCCATGTACATTTTTCACTCCAGAACCTTTTTCTTTCCCCTTCCCTCTCCTTTCTCTTTACCATAACATGGTGGTGTGGGCCTTGTTCTTTGGGAAAAGAGGGCAGCAGCAATACACTTGGGGTTGGTGCCTTTTGAGATACTACCAATGGCAGACACCAAGGGGAAGGTGAAGGAGGGGGGAAAGACTGGGTGAGGAGGGCCTTGCTGTGGCATCAGGAACAAAGGACCCATAGCCTCCTATAAGCTCCTATGTTTCCCTCAACACCCATTCTCATCTGACCTCCTAAGCCTTCTTCTGAGCTGTCTGTCCTTGACTTCTCAGAGGCTGGCCACAGGACTGTGTGCAGCTGCATCACCAGAAGGGGGGTTTGCAGTGCTTTGCCCAGGCCCCCTCCCACACTGACTGCATTTCTGAGGCAGGGGCATTGCTACAAGAGTCCCCAGACCATTGTCATGTATACCTAAGACCCTGGGCTTGGTGAGAAAACGACCCTGGGTGACCGGGTGACCCTGGCTGAGTCTCCACCCTGCAGATCGAGGGGTGCTGGGTTTGCTGGGGAGCAGTCAGCAACCAGAGGGGCGAGAAATGACTAGAAAGAAATTAGAGGAGCCATTCTATTTCTAGGCCACCAAAGCAGACAGATGTCAGGCAGCATGGCCTCCTTGACAGACGAAGGCAATAATCAATATCCTAACATGAAGCAATCGTGCAGCCGGCACAGAAAGCCATCCCCCAGGAGCCGGCGAGCGGGCACCCTTTGAGGCTGCATCAGGAAGCCGCTGCAGCACAGCCTGGCCAGTGCAGAATATTCCACCATGATGTAGGCACATTTATTTTATTTGGGAAAAAAAAAGAAAGAATGGTGCTGTTGCCAGGCCATCAGATGGCACTGAGAGATATGGTTGATGGATTTAAAGAGAGAGAGAGGGGTCTGCCACCGCCTGATGAAATATATTTCTACTATTAATGCTCCTTAGGACACTCCACCCTTCCGAGGTGTCGCTGCCTGCCGAGAAAGGGGAGCGGGGAGCGGGAGCTCCTGCGAGGCTGAGTCGGGAGTAGGGCTGCAGAGAGGACGCCCATTATGTTTAACAATAACAAACACCCAGAAAAAAACCCACTCGGCGGCGTGTATCCCTTACTTCTTCTCCGCCCTGTTCTGGTGATAGGGATTGACAGCCCTTTTAATATGAAATAAATCAGGCAGGAGAAGGAGTGTCTGGGAGAACATATAGATTGAGGGCTGACTGGCAGGACGCCTCCGAAATGCGCTCTGTTTGCATTGGCCTTGGTAGCAGCTAACTTGAAAGGCTGTCAGGTGCTTTGAAAGGCTGTGGGGGGATGCAAGTGGAACCGGAGAGTGAGGGAGCTACGTGCTTCCTCTAGGCGACTCCACCTGGAGGAACAGAGCAGGTTGGCCCTGCAAAGACCAGCGGCCCCTTCTGTCCCTCTCTCTTTCCAACGCCTCTGGGTGAACAGGCATTCATGTACTCGCTGGCTTCCTCCTTAGTTAGAACCAGTTAATCTTCTCAGGTGCGTTTGCTCACACCCAAGCATTAGGGTCTAGTCACTTCTCACCAAGAAAGCCGGCAAGTGGCTTAGTTGGTAATGAGCTGTGACATCCTTCGGGGAGGTTTGGGCTCAGTGGCCACTTCTGTCAGATGTACCTGCCTGGGGCCCACCTGGAGTCTCTTTGGTGAGCTGTCTCCTTGGATTTCTTGCACTGTTGGGTGTCACAGGTATCCTGCAAAGCCAATGCCAGTACCCGTCAGTCACGAGACAACCCAAGTTGATTCCCACGTTCTCCACAGAGAGGAAGGTAAACATGTCTGCTCTAAGACAAGAGGCGGATTGAGATGTATAGGGGGAGTTAGGTGTATATATATATATATATATATATATATATATATATTCTGCTGGAGTACTAAGAGAGCAGGCAGGAGGCCAGCACACACACACACTCACTCACTGCAAGTCAATGCTGACTCATAGTGACCCTATAGGACACCTCTGTGGGTCTCTGAGGCTGTAACTCTCTACGAATGCCCTGCCTTTGTCCCAAGGAGCAGCTGGTAGTTCCCTTACTGCTGGTTGTTAGCAGCCCAAAGTATGACCACTACACTGCCAGGGCTCCTGTAAGCACAGAAAGGCATGCACAACTTGAAGTTCATAGCTTCATTCTCCAGCCCCACACCCATCCCTCAGGGCCTTTGCTGTCTTCTGCCTGGAGAAGCCTACATACCCACCCAGCATCCAATCAGCAGTCTTGCTCTTACTACATGGGCTCTTTGCTCCTTCACCAAATAATGGTTGCGTGGACTGCCGCTGTCTGTTGTAGATGGCAGAGGCAGAGCGACAAATGTGGCAGCCTTGCTAGCCCCTTGGAATGTACATCCCAGAAGGAGGCACTGGAGAATCAAATGCTGTCGCCCACAATAGACGTAAGAAAGAGTAGCCAGCTTCCTGAGTGCTACAAACCACGTTGCGAAAGGTTCGCACTTCAAGCCAACCTGACAGTGCCACGGAAGGAAGGCCTGGCAATCTGCTTCTGTTAAGATTATAGCCAAGAAAATTCTATGAAGCACAGTTAGTTCCACTCTGGTCGGACTCAGCCTTAACAAACAACAACTACTCAATTGGCCAGAAGGTTGACTTCACCTGGGGTGATCGGGGAGAACTGTCCAAGGAGATGTCATGCAAGCTTGATCTCAATGTTGAAAAGAATCCAGCCAGGAAGTGAGGAACAATCCAGGCAAAGGGAATCTAAGTTACATTCAGAATCAACAACATGGGCTCAAGTAGAAAGAAAATACTTTGAAAATGATGATGGCAGCATATGTACAAATGTGCTTGACACAATGAATGGATGGATGGATTGTGACAAGAGATGTAAGAGCCCCAAATAAATGTATTTAGTAATAAAAAAGTGAAAATGAAATCTCACAATTACTATGAAACCAACAAGCACAAAAATCAGCAAGAGGCTTGGCTGCCGTGTGAGTGAGGGTCCAGGAGAAGAGGGAGGAGGGAGGATGGGCTGGGGAAGAACGCAGGAGAGCTACAAAGAACTCAGATGGGTCACGGAGTCAAACACTGTATGTTTCTGGGCAAAGGAAGTAACCTTTCCAATTGCCTCCAGTGGGACAATGATACCCCTTATACACACACACACACCCTGCCCCCCCCCCACCGCAAGCACCTACTTCATGCAGTTCTTGTGAAGATTACAAGAGATAAGGCAGTACATGCAAAATGCTCTGCACCATGCCTGGCACAGAATGAGCGCCCAAAACATGTGAGCCGCTACTGCTACTTTCAAAGACTGGGGATCGTTGTAGGATGAGGTGGGATGGGAGTGTGAAGCTACTGTCCTGGAGTCATCCTGAGCCAGCATGCCTAAGTTCCCTATGATGTCAGATCACCAAAAGCATTTGAGTGCAATTATAGGGAAATTACTCTCTGAGCAATTAATCACCGGTATCAGATTGCCAATACCCATCACTGCAGTGTTATGACACATCGCATCACACGATCCGAATGTAGAGTAGAAGGGGGCCATTTGTAGCTGACCTTATTCAAGTCAGATCAGCCCAATCAATTGAAAGTCAGGGGGAGTTTTGCTTCAATAAGGGTCAAGACTAATTATAGAAAGCAACAATAGAACAAGGGGGGTTTAAAAGATATTAGATCGCACAGTAATTTTTCACAGTTCAGAGACATGTTGAAGTAGAGCCTTTATAATAAAAGACATATGTTGTTCATAAAAGTTTTCCACCTAGCTTTTGTGTGCGTGTGTGAAGAGAGTCTCTCTGAATTAAAAAAAAAATCGAATCCAAGAATGAAAACTACACAAGTTCAGATGTGTATTCAAACAGAGTGGGGTAATTGTAAGACAAGGACTTCTCATGAATGAGCAATTACTGATAGGGCTGACTTGGATCATCAGTGCCTCGATGGTAGCCAGCTGGAGACCCTGGGTTGTACAATCAGCTGCTAACCAGAAAGAAAGTTGGCTGTTTGAGTCTACCCAAAGGTGCCGTGGAAGAAAGGGCTGGTGATCCACTTCTGAAAAACCAGCCTTTGAAACCCCAAGGAGCACAGTCCCGCTGTGACACACCACGCGCAGCCGTAAGTTGAAACCAAGGCAGAGTGACAGCTTTTGTTCGTATGTGAGTGGCAGCCAGAGAGCAGGGGAGACAGTCACAGCTTAATTCTCCCCTCCCACAAGTCTACCCAGGTTTTGCAGAATGCACTTGAATGTTAAATTCGACCTAAGCGAATTTTAATTACTCACTGCCGTCAAGTCAATGCTGACTCCTAGTGACCCCCTGTGGGTTTCTGACACTGCAATGGTTTACGGGAGTAGAAAGTACAATCTTTCTCTCAAAGAGTGGCTGGTGGTTTCAAACTGCCGATTATGTGGATTGCCCAACTCATAACCACTACAGCACCAGGGATCCTCCTAAATACACTAGGAGCTACCAGGGGGTGCTGTTGGATAAGTTTGGACTGCTAGCTGCAAGGTCAGCAATTCAAACCCACCAGCCGCTCCTAGGGAGAAACATAAGGCTCTCTTGCTCCATAAAGATTCACAGCCTGGGAAACACGATGTAGGGTCACTAGGAGTTAAAATCAACTTGATGACAGTGGGTTTTATAAATGTATCACTTTTGTTTAAGCATTTTATTAGGGACTCATACAACTCTTATCACAGTTCATATGTATACATATATCAGTTGTGTAAAGCACATCTGTACATTCTTTGCCCTAATCATTTTCAAAGCATTTGCTCTCCACTTAAGCCCTTTGCATCCAGTCCTCTTTATTCCCCTCCCTCCCTGCTCCCCTCTCCCTCATGAGCCCTTGATAATTTATAAATTATTATTTTGTCATATCTTGCCCTATCCGGTGTCTCCCTTCACCCCCTTTTCTGTATCGCTTTTTAAAAGTTATTCTATTTATTTCAAGACAGCATTGCGTATGGATTGCTACTCTCTTCAAGCCCGCCTCAAATATCAGCTAATTGTTGTTGTTAGTTGCCATCAAAGTACCCCCGGTTTGTGGGGACCTCGTGCACACTGGGAGCAGACTGTGGTAACACATAGCGTTTTCATTGGCTGTTTTTTTTTTTTTTTTTTAGAGAAAAACCACCAGCACTTTCTTCAGCACACAAGTCTCCGCTGACAGGTGGGTGATGGCTGTGGTCTAACGTGAACTGGCTGGGAATGGAGCATGGGTCTCCCGTGCAGAAGGTGAGAATTCAGCATTGAACTGCCACTGCCCTCTAAATGAGACACAATTGAGTCAAGTCTTGGCACCCCATGGTGTCAAATTAGAACTGTGCTCCAGAGGGTGTCAATGGTTGACATTTCAGAAATAGATCTTTCTTCCAAGGTGCATTTGAGTGGACTCGAACTACCAACCTTTCAGTTCACAAGCAAGGACATTAACCATTTGCACCACCCAACTATCAACTAGAGGGGGAATAAAGCTACATAAATACAACAGTAGCCCTTCCCTGGCCCGGCAACTGCATATATTCCCCCTCTCCAGTCTGTAAGCCTGTAGGTCAAATATCAATAATATTTTTAAGATGGTATATTTTTCAGACATACCATGCCATTCCTCTACAACAAAGACTCAAGCGGCCAAGTGAAACAACTGCAGGTGACAAGCCTAGAACTCTGAACATCCAATGCGGGGGCGAGGGGCAGGGGGTGGGGGGGAATAGAATTGAACACCGAAAGAATAAAATGAAGCAATGTAGTGAATGAGGATAACATGGCAAAGGGAACTCTGCCCTTCGGCTCAGCTCAGCCTGGCCCGCTTGGCACAAAGTCAGTGGTAACTGCAGGAGAGGAGCGTGGGAAGAATGCTTCATGGCATTCCTAACAAGAGACAAAGAAACTGCATAGACATAGCCAGAGGGAAAACAGGGTGAGCGGGACATAATCCCAATCTAAGGAAAGAAATCAGAGGAAGAAGGGCGAGAGCTCCAGGGATCCTGGCATCCCTGGAGGGATGGGAGAGAGGGAGAATAGCGAGGGAGCCAGGATCTAGAGTCAGGCATACTTATGAGTGACGGCCCCTGACCATGAAGGTGGGTGGCTTGCATCAAGCAATACATTTGTACTGTGCCAACAGGAGGTATTCCACCCTCTCGGACTCCAGGCAACCCCACATCCTTGCACTTGGTTGGGGATCGGTCTGGCATGCCTACTCACTCATCAACCACTACCCACGTGAGTCGGTCAGTGAGGGCAGATTCACTTCTGCAGATCCACTCACTTGCCACCCACCTCCCCAAACACAGGAGTGGTGGCAACTGGGCTCCTACTTACTCACCCAGTCACTAGCCACCTCCGTCCCAGCCAGTGAGTGGAGGTGACAGCGCCCTCACACATTCACCCACCCCCATCAACTGAGTGAGCACAGGTAACTGCTCTGGTGTGCCTGTCCCCCACTCCTCTGACCTAACGAGTCGTTAAAACCATGCTTCTGTGAGTGCACCAGCCACCCCTCAGCTTGGCTATATGACAACTGAATTTCCATGCAACCTGTCACCCAGCCCTGACCACCAAGCCAGTGAGTGGTATAAATCTCCACCCCGCCAGCCAGGTGGGTGACAACGAGTGCCCTCCTGTAGACTTGTACACTCTCGACCCCCCCTCACCTGCTGACCCAGCACACGGAGAACTCACTCCTGTGCTCCTGCATGCCCACCACACCCGCCACCTCTGCTGCCAACCTCACTAAATGAGTGGCACTGCCCACTCCGATGCCACTAGACCAATGAAAGATGGCAACCAATGCTTGCCCGACGTACCCTCAGCAGCCTTGTTATGCACCTCATCTTCTCTACACTACCAGTGAGTTCATAAAAGTAAACCAGTGACAATTATAATAGCCTTGCATAAGATACTAAGGAATAAAATAGTTAGAAACATCGAAGATATGTACAAAGTAAACTACAGACACTGCTGCAAGAAACCAAAAGAGATCCATATAAACAGAAAAACATACCATGCTTATGAATAGGGGCCCTTAACGCTGTGAACATGTCGATACGACCTACTGCAAACTATGGATATAATGCGACCCGGATCCCAATTCCAACAACGTTCTTTAGTGAGACAGGGAACAAATCAACAACTTTCCATGGAAAGGGAGGGGACCCCGGGTAAGCTAAGCAGTAAACAAAGTAGGAGACTACACACATCTTGATCTCAGAACCTGTCATACAGCCAAACCATAAAACCAGCTCAATGTCATCAAGTCAATGCTAATTCATAGCAACCCCACGGGACGGAGTAGAACTACTTCTCGGGGATTCTGAGACTGGAACTCTTTACAGGCGTAGGGAGCTTTCTCTTTCTCCCCAGGAGCAGCTGGTGCTTTTTTGTTTGTTTGGTTTAGTTTGATTGAAAGGCAATCTTGATTTTCTTTTTTTTTCTCTCAAATAGCATTTTTATTGGCATATGTGTTAGTCTGGGTACTTTAGAGAAACAAATCCACTGAAACTCATGTATAAGAGAGTTTTATGTAAAGGTTAAGTGCACATCAAGAAAACATCCCAACCCAGTGCTGCCCAAACCCACAAGCCCAACATTAACCCATATGCCCAACACCAATCCACAAAGTCCTCTTCCATCTCACAAAGCAGATGCAATGACGCCAACTGCAGGAGGAAAGCCAAGTCAGTGAATGTGTAAACATCTCAGCGCTGGCAGGGGTCTCCACATGGTTGCTCCAGCACCCAGGGCTGCATCAGGGTAGGTCCATCTGGCTTCTCCTTGGGGATGTCTTGCAGGAAGTGAGCCTTGCCAGCTGAAGCAGGGAACTGGCTAAGGCAGCTGCACCTGGTCCGACCATCAGAAAGCAAGAGACCCGAGAACTAGAAAGGCGAGGCTCACAACCATTTATCCCCCTGCCTTTCAATCAAGCCCACATGTGCTTATTGGCCAGGTTGGCACAATAAACTAACTCAACATTATCTTACTCATGCCAATAGATCTCTTCCCTTCCCATACAGTCTAGTTGTTCAATCCCATCGGGTGGGACTATACAATCATCAGTGCTACCCAGCTGGTGATTTTGAACTGCGGTCCATACATAACACAAGCGCCACAAGGCACTCCCACCAAACAGCTACGGTAGTCAAAGCAGGCTGGTACTGAGACAATGACAGGCACAGAAGCCCAGGGGACAACGCTGAGAATCCAGAAGTAAATTCATCCACTTATGGGAAGCCTATCTTTGACAAAAGGCCGAAATCCAGTAAATAAGGAAGAGATCGTCTCTTTAATACATGAAATGGTACTGGCAAAACTGGATCTCCAATTACAGAAAAAGGAAACAAGGTACATTCACACAGCCTAACTGAAGTGGCTCGAAGACTTAATTGTAAAAACAAAATTTATCAAGTTTATGGAAAAAAACATAGTCAAACCAGTGGTGGGCTTCAGCTGCTTCAGCAGAACTGATAGCTAATGTTTTGTTGAGTTCAGCAAACTGGTTGTTTAAATGGCACTTGTAATCAGCGTGCTCTCTAAGGTGAGTGGCTGTGTGGAAATCACAAACAGACACGCCTCACTTTTTTTAAGGTTCACCTGTGCAAGGGTATTCTAAGCGCCCACAGTCATGTTCATGCCGCCAACAGGTATAAAATACTCGAAGGCACTATGCTGGTAATGTTCATTTACTCATTTCATGAATATCATTATACGTTTGATGAAATGCTACATTTCTATTCCGGTCTGTTTGTTGCTTCAGTAAACAAACATATAATGTAAAGAGGAAAAACTGCCGAACAACCGGAGGGTGACATGCTGTCATTCGGTTCAGCTTGTGTTGCACCCCTAGTGCCCGAGAGAGATTAGGAGTGAATTCTGCAGCTTATGAAACTCCTGAAAGTGTTCAAAGAGCTAAAGCCATTGCCTGAACAACTGCTGTAGAGGTCGGCAGACCCAGAAAGGGGTTTTTCAAAGCGAACATAATATGATTAGAGAAAGAAGTTTCTAGTCTATCAAACACAATGACTATTGTCTACGTGGCTCATCTTTAAAGGAACGGATCCTGCCCACAGTGAGAAGATGGCGAGGGCTAAGTCACCGTCAGCCAGTGCTGCTCGGGAAGAAGCGAAGAACACTGCTAGTAAGGACACCCAGGAGGGAGCAACACGGAAATCTCTTAAATAACAGCTTTCTTGGGGTTTGTCAGGTATTATTTATTATTTTTTCATTAATATTTTAAAACTCTTAGAACATAATCTAGTTTGGTGTGCCTCTTTTATTGTTCTGATTTAAGTAATAACTGTATGAAACAACAAACCACTTTTCACTTTAATGTTTTTTATACTTAAAACAGTCATTAGGGCAGCAAACCGGTTGTTAAATTATTTGAATCCCACGACTGGGTTAAACCTAGGAGCTCTGATTTAGAGTAAATAGTCTATCAAACATTACTAAAAATGCACAAACTTCAGAATATAATCTAGATTGTCGTTTCTACAAATGTCTGCCCCTCAAGAGACTTCACAGTTAAAAGAGCTGAAAGAGAACCCACAGACTGGCAGAAGGCTTTGACTACATGTGAGGGGTCTTCAAATGTTCACAGAAAACGTTCGTTGTCTTTTAATTCCACTTTTTCATGAATTTTTAAATCCACCTCATATCTGTCAGGGGTCTTCTCTCTAAAGTTTATTATATAAATATTTCACCTCAACAAAAAACCACCAATACATTTTTTTATCTTTTTTTTAAATTTTAGCAATTTACTGGGGCTGATACAATTCTTTTCACAGTTCATACATATACATACATCAATTGTATAAAGCACATCTGTACAGTCTTTGCCCTAATCATTTTTTTCTCTTTTCTTCTTTTACATTTTATTAGGGACTCATACAACTCTTACCACAATCCATACATATACATACATCAATTGTATAAAGCACATCCATACATTCCCTGCCCCAATCATTCTCAAGGCATTTGCTCTCCACTTAAGCCCCTTGCATCAGGTCCTCTTTTTTTTTCCCCCTCCCTCCCCATTCCCCCCTCCCTCATATGCCCTTGGTAATTTATACATCGTTATTTTGTCATATCTTGCCCTATCCAGAGTCTCCCTTCCCCCGTTCTCTGCTGTCCCTCTCCCAGGGAAGAGGTCACATGTGGATCCTTGTAATCAGTTCTCCCTTTCCAACCCACTCACCCTCCACTCTCCCAGCATCGTCCCTCACACCCTTGGTCCTGAAGGTATCATCCACCCTGGATTCCCTGTACCTCCAACCCTCATATGTACCAGTGTACAGCCTCTGTCCTATCCAGCCCTGCAAGGTAGAATTCGGATCATGGTAGTTGGGGGGAGGAAGCATCCAGGATCTGGGGGAAAGCTGTGCTCTTCATCGATACTACCTCACACCCTAATTAACCCATCTCCTCTCCTAAACCCCTCTATGAGGGGATCTCCATTGGCCGACACTTGGGCCTTGGGTCTCCACTCTGCACTTCCCCCTTCATTTAATATGATATATATATATATACATACATATATACATATACACAAAAATACACATACATACACACACTTATATCTTTTTTTTTTTGCATGATGCCTTATACCTGGTCCCTTGGGCACCTCGTGATCGCACTGGCCGGTGTGCTTCTTCCATGTGGGCTTATTTGCTTCTGAGCTAGATGGCCGCTTGTTCACCTTCAAGCCTTTAAGACCCCAGACACTATCTCTTTTGATAGCCGGGCACCATCAGCTTTCTTCACCACATTTGCTTATGCACCCATTTGTCTTCAGCGATCCTATCATGGAGGTGTGCAGTCAATGATATGATTTTTTGTTCTTTGATGCCTGGTAACTGATCCCTTTGGGACCACTCAATCACACAGGCTGGTGTGTTCTTCCATGTGGACTTTGTTGCTTCTGAGCTAGATGGCCGCTTGTTTATCTTCAAGCCTTTAACACCCCAGTCACTATCTCTTTTGATAGCCGGGCACCATCAGCTTTCTTCACCACATTTACTTGTTCACCCACTTTGGCTCCAGCCGTTGTGTCGGGAGAGTGAGCATCATAGAGTTCCAATTTAATAAAAGAAGGTATTCATGCATTGAGGGAGTGTTTGAGTAGAGGCCCAAGGTCCTTCTGCCACCTTAATACTTGACCTATAAATATAGACACATAGATCTATTTCCCCATCCTCCTATATATATTTGCATGTACATGTCTTTGTCTAGACCTCCATGAATGCCCTTTGACTCCTAGCTCTTTCCTCCATCTCCCTTGACCTTCCTCCTGCCCTACTACCATACTTCATCGCCACCTGAGCTAGAGTATACCTCTTCTCTAAGCAACCTTACCCTTGATCATTTCCCACCAGGCCTGCCATTCCCCCTTCTCTACCATTTGGGGTCCCATGTTTTTCCCTTGTCCCTGGGTTTGTTAACACCACTTCCTTACCCCCCCCTACCCCCCCACCCCAAGTCCCCCCGGAACTGTCGGTCCCGTTGTTTTTCCTCCAGATAGTTCATCCAGCCTGTCCTATTCAGACAGACCTGTGGAGTCACTAACATGCACGAAAACTAGACAGAGGAAAACAAAGCAACAGTATACAACCAGACAACAAAACAACAAAAACAAACCACTGAAAAAGAACAGAACAAAACAGTTCACAAGAGAAAAGCTTGTAGTTAGTTCAGGGATCGTTTGCTGGCCCTTAGGAGCGTTTTCCAGTCCAGTCTGTTGGGGCACCACGCCCTGGCCCCAAAGTCCACTTTCAGCATTCCCTGGGGACCTTGCCACTCCATTCCCTTGCTGTTCCGCTGCACTCCCCCAGTGATTTGCCTCGGTGTGGTGGGATCAGGTCAGGTGAAATTCCCACACTGTGTTTCCGGTGCTGTCCCCTGTTTCGCCCTTAGTCACTGAGGGGCATCATGTCTCATAGTAGGGCCAGCCATGTTGTTCTCTCTGTGGACTGGCTGCTCTACTCAGGAACATCATCATCACGGCCTGGTGGGCCAGGCTGTGCTCCACTCTCTCCTCCTGCCCCTTCATCTGCTCCCGTGTGCTCTGATCAAATATGTCCATCTCCCATAGCTGCAGAGTCAATGTCGTCCTTTGGAACAAATTCTTTTCGGGGGAGGGGCAGGAATCCACTTAATTTATGGTGCTGGGGCCAGCCTCCCAGACCTCTCCACTGGTTCCCTCCTCCACGCCGGGATATTGCATTCACACCTTGCGACACTGGGTTGAAGTCTGGTCCCACTTTCCCTGTGGAGATATAAACAATACCCTCCCCTTGGGTAGATTAATGCCCCATGACCCCACTACCCTTTTCTTCCTTGTATTCATCCTTTTGTTTTCCTTTCCCCACCTCCTCCACCATTGTCTACCATGTACATCCCTGGTTTTGGTCTGGTCTCTTCCATACTACACCGTCTTCACCCCTAAAATGTTTGTATACAGTAGCTTTTTTCCCTATGCCACTTTTGCTTTTTAAAAAAAATTTTTTTTAATTCTTACCTTTTATTTAAAAAATAAAAGACATGGATGCTTCACCGAAGACATATGGGTAGCTAACCAACACATGAAAAAACACTCAAGTTCATGAGCCATTGCTATTGTTAGGAGCCCTGGTGGTGTAGTGGTTACACGTTGGACTGCGATCCAGATGGTCCTCAGTTCAAAACCACCAGCAGCTCTTCGGGAGAAAGACTGGGCTTTCTACTCCCATAAACAATGACAGATGCAGGAACCCACATGGGGTCCTTATGAGTCAGCATTGATTTGATGGCAGTGAGTTTAGTTGTTTGGGTTGTTATTGTTGTTAGATGCCATTGAGTTGGTTTTGGATTCCCAGCCACCCCGTAGACAAAAAGACAGAACCCTCCCGGGGCCTGCTCCATCTTCTTATTCATTGTGTTTGAGCCCATCGCGGCAGCTACTGTGTCAACCCGTTTCCTTGACAGTCTTTGTCCTTTGCTGACCGTGTTTTACCAAGCACGAGGTCCTTTTCCAGGGCCTGGGCTCTCCTGACAACACGTCCCAAGTGTGTGAGACGAAGTCTCGCCACCCCTGCTTTGGAGGGTTCTTCTTCCAAGACAGATTTGCTTGTTTGTCTTTCAGGTTTCTTTGCCAGCGCCATAGTTCAAAGGCATCCCCTTTTTCTCTTCTTTTTTTTTTTAAAGTCTTTCTTATTCATTGTTCAACTTTCACATGCACATGAGGTGATCAAAAATATCCTGGTTTGGGTCAGGCCTATCTTACTCGTCCAAGTGCCATCATTGCTCTACCACACTTTAAAGACGTCTCCGGTAGCTGGTTTGCCCAAAGCCATGCATTTGTATTTCCTACAGGCTGCTTCTCCTGGCATGTAAACCCAGACAGATGAAATCCTTGACAATGTCCTTATTTCCTCTGGTCCTTGTGATGCTGTCTGTGGGTCCAGTTGTGAGGATTTGGGTCTTCTTTACATTGAGTTGACATTCACACTGAAGGTGGCAGGTTTTGATCTTGATCGGGAAGCACTTCGGGTCCTCGTCACTTTCAGCAAGCAGAGTTGAGTCACCTGCCCATCGCAGGTCTTCACCACGCCTCCCTCCAGCCTTGATGCCCAGCCCCCCTTCAGGTCGTCATGCAGCTTCTCTGAAGGTTTGCTGAGCAGCACAGCAAAGAACTGTGGTGAGAGGGTTCACCCTGAAGCACGCCCCCCTCAGTCTTAAACCAGAGGTAGTCCCTTGTTCTAGTTGGACAGACAACTCTTGCTTGCCCTGTAATGTTATGTCAATGTGCCCTTACTTTGAAGCTGTTGAACCAATCCCCTACTGGAAACAAAGGCCTCATCCCAATCAGCTTCATTTGCAGCACAAGCAGCTTTGAAATCATTGAAAAGGCCTGGGCCTTTTCTTTCATTACACTGGAAGGCTTCTTAAGAACCCTTCTGACTTACCTGTGAGTCTCATTCACAACCCAGGGACTGCCAGTATCTTTTTAGTAAATAATGAGCCAAGATCAATATGATGAAACGTAGCTTAAATAAATGCCCTGCATTGGGGTCCAAACAATAGATTCCATAAACATGGGTTAGGGGAAATTTGACTTGACAGTTCTTTGCATTGACCAATAACAGGGAGGTTTCAGCTGACCCCTGAAGTCTAATGAACCCACATAAGCGTACACTCACTGGGGTTCCTTCTTTGAGAGAGAGGTTGGGTAAGGAAAGGCAGACAACCTTGGGTGACCCACTTTAAGATCCCAAACTCCATTCACACTTACCTATGTCTTCCTGTGCTGTGAAACAGTCAGCAACATCTTCTGAGTCTGCAATGTAGGGCCCAATCACCACAGGGTCAAGTGCTCGTATAGGATTTTAATGGAATCACTAAGTGGCACAAAGTCGCTCCAACAACCTCCTGGCTTTTCTTTCTCCTCATCCCCCAGGGTCCATCTCTCTGGATTGTGGCTCCCCAGCCTGGTGTATAGTTCACCGCCAGAGGCAGCTTCAGGAATCTGTTCCGAGCTCTTCGAGAGTTATAGGCGTTAAAGGTGATCCCCCTGAGTACACCGCCACTCTGCTGACGGAACCAAATCTATCTTAAAGTTGGAAATATGACCCAGTTGGGGACCGGCCATGATTTAACACCATCCAAGTACTATAGTGCGCACTTCTGAAAACAATCGCTGTAAATTATCTGGGGCTAATTCTGCGGGTGTATGGAGGGCATGGATATTCTCCAGAACACGAGCCCTGCTTGTATCTCATAATTGTTATATCTTCTCTGAAATTTATTGCCGATGTCTCAATTTTAACAATTTAAATAACAGGCTTAACCAAGTGGAACGAGGCGCAGGCAGGCCAGCGCTCTTGATGGAAGCAGGACAACTCTTTCGGCGAAGCACATTTTAACTCTGACATGAGCAGTGACACACAGAGATGAAGTCTGGAGAAAGCAGCAGCATCTCAGCCCGGTGACGGCTTCTTAAGCTAAGCAAAACAATTTCAAGAGAGTGTATGGAGATACTTGTTACCTTTACTTAAGAAGACTGATTAGACACAGTGTATATAAATATGATACTAAGAAATAAGGTCAATAGGAAAGCTAAAGGAGCTAGGTAATTGGCACCCCTGTTTCTTTCCATTGTAGTGGGCAGCGCTGAAGTCTTGGAGTCTCTGGATAGGGCCAACAGTTGACCCACTTGCTACTAACCTAAAGGTTGGTGGTTCAAGTCCATCCTGAGGTAGCTTAGAAAAAAAGCCCAGCCTTCGACTCTAGAAAAATCAGCTATCGAAACCCCTATGGCATGGCATGTTACTGGGAAACACACGGGGTTGCCTTGAGTCATAATTGCCTGGCTGGGAACTAGTTCCCTAGTCTCAATGCTTGGGTGCGTCCGTTTATTTAGAAACTGGTTGGGTTTCTTGCTACCCAAATAAGAAGGGAGAAACCATATTTTTATGTTGCTTGTTATTGAATTGGTGTGGGCAGTGTGGATGGTCAGGCAGGTCTGAATTTTTGGAGACATAGTCTCATTACTCTTTGACTCTTCTCCATCTGCATCGTGAAAAACCCCTCTAATTGCAAAAGATATTTCATGTCTAGATGAATCACCTGACTCATGCAATCTTGGGCCTGTTTTGAAGGTTATCTGTGCTCTAGGCAGCCACAGTACAAGGCCACGTGGGGAAGTTGCAACATGACCAACAGAATTTCTTCCAAATCTCAAGGTCTTACTGCCAGAGGCTCCAAGGGGAAAAGAAGAGGCCTTCTACACCCATAAAAAGCTACCATCTCAGAAACCCACAAGGGCAGTTCTAACCTGTCCTATTGGGTCATTCTGAGTTAGAATGGACTCAGTGGTGATCAGTGTGGTTTGGGAGAGAAAAGAGGCTACTATCTGTTAGGTGAAAGGCCTGAGGGGAGTCGATTAAACCCCACGGACCCCGTTTCCTTTTCAGTAAAGCCAAGAACTAGATGGGATAAGCTCCAGTCCCTTCCAGCTCTGTCAGCCTCCCATCTTTTCCCTCAAATCTAATGGTGGTTAAGACTAAGAGAATTTCACTCTTCAAATTTCAAAAGCCTTAACACGAAGCAGCCTCTTTAGAAGACAGTTTTACAATTTCTTTCAAAACTAGCCATACAAACTTATCTTATTACTCATCACTATACGGCTGGATTTTCACACAGAAGAAATGAAGGCCTCTGTCCACACAGAGACTTCGACATGGGTTTTCACAGCCCCTTTATTTTAACAGCCCTTCCCTTGAAACTATGGGTAAGTAAATTGTGAAATTGCCAAGCACTGAAATGGTCCTCACTGATAAAAGAGAAAAACTGATGATAAACATTCTGTGTTAGTCTGGGTAGACTAGAGAAACAAATTCATAGATGCTTATATGCATATTAAAAAGAGCATTATATCAAAAAGCAATTGTATATTAAGAAAACATCCCAGCCCAGTCCAGATCAAGTCCATAAGTCTGATATTAGCCCATATATCTGATACCAGTCTAAAAATTCCTCTTCAGAAATAAAAAAATAAAAATTCCTCTTCAGACTCACACAACACATACAATGGTGCTGAATGCAGGAAGATCACAGGCCAGTGGGTGGAAAGTCTTGTGGATACAGTTGTGGTGGAAGCATCTCAATGCTAGCGTGGGTCTCCACATGACTTCTCCAGCTCCAGGGCTCTGGCTCCATGAGCGTAGCTCCACGTGGCTTGTCAACAGGAAGTCTCTCAGGGAGAGAGTATATCTGTCCTCCAGTGAGCTACTTATCTCTTTAGTGCCCCCAAATGAGGTCATCAAGCTGCAACCTGATTGACAGGCTAAACTCTATCCCTTCACTCCTAATAGTCTCAAGTTGACACCAGATTTTGTAACTACCACACACTCCAATGTAGATGGGCCTCAAAATAACTATGCTGAGTGAAATAAGCCAGACCAAGGAAGATGGATAGAGACAGAAGAAGAAATAAAAGCAGTCCTGGGTTCCTAGTAAATAGTTCCATTTATATAAAACTCTGGAGAATGCTAATCCATCAACAGAGACAAAGTGGACATCAGTGGATACTTGCGGTCGGGGCAGGGGAGGCCGGGAGTGACAGAATGCAAAGGGCATGATAAATGTTTGCGGCAATGGCCATGGTCCTTCTCTTGCTTGTGATCATGGTTTCAGGGGTTTTCCTTTTGCAGGGGCACTTCAGGGTTGTTTCTTCCACCATACACAGTCAATCTGTATGTCCAGCAAACAATCTGAGAAGCTGGACTATATGAAGAAGAACGTGGCATTGAGATTAAAGGAAGGCTTATTAGCCATCTCAGATATGTGGATGACACACTCTTGCTTGCTGAAAGTGAGAACAAATTGAAGCACTCTTGCTGATAAAGGTCAAGGGCTCCAATCTCCGGTGGGATTTCAACTCCACATGAAGAAACCCATGATCCTCACAGTTAAGCCAATGGACAACATCGCAACAAAAGGAGAAAAGGTTGAAGCTGTCGATTTCATCTTGCTTGGATGCACGATCCATGCACGTGGAAGCAGTCATTAGGAAATCAAATGATGTCTGGCATTGGGTAAATCTTCTGCACAAGATCTCTTTAAAGTGCTGCAGAGCAAGGATGTCACTTTGAGGACTAAGGGGTGCCTGACCCAAGCAGTGGCATTTTCAACCGCCACATACATATGTGAAAGTTGGACATTGATCAGGAAGACCAAAGAAGGATCGATGCATTTGAATTGTGGTGCGGGCAAAGAATATCGGAAGTACCATGGAGTGCTAGAAGAACAAACAAGGTGTCTTAGAAGAAGTACAGCCAGAGTGCCCCTTAGAAGCAACGATGGCAAGACTTTGTCTCACATGGTTTTGACATGGTATCAGGAGAGACCAGTCCCTGGAAAAGAACATTATGCTCAGTCAGGTGGACAGAGAGCGAAAAATCTATCAAGGGGATAGTTTGGCACAGTAACTACAGCAATGGGCTCAGACGGACCGTATATACTCGAGTATAAGCCGAGTTTTTCAACACATTTTTAATGCAGTTTTTGTGGTAAAATTAGGTACCTCGGCTGATATTCAGGCCAGCTTATACTCGAGTATATACAGTAATAACAATTGTGAGGACGGCACCGGATTGAGCAATACTTGTTTGTTGTACATGAGGTTGCTGTGGGTCGGAACCGACTAACAACCATGACAACACCCATACATCAAGACGCATCAAAATTCCCGTTTTTAAACATGAAGAGTTTGTTGTAGGTCAATTGCACCTACAATAAATAACAATAAAAGCACTTTTGAAGCCTTAAGATTACGTCTACACATTGATTCTAATTCTCAGAATTTATCACAATGAATAATTAGAGATGTGTGCTAATGTGTTAAGTATCAGGGTGTTCCTTGTAGCACTTTTCATGAGACAGAAATGGGAGAGCATTTAAAGAAGAGGAGTGGTGAAGTGCGACATAGTTTCATCCCTCACTGTTTCCCTTCCTATTGGCGTATAAAGTTGTCATGCAAAAGCACACTGGATCAAAGAAGTCAGGCCTACTGGTCTGATGGAGACTGGGGGGAACCCCTAGACCATGACCCTTTTATGAGCCCCCAGGTCTGGAATGGAACTCAACCTTGGTGTTAGCAGAGCCAATCATTTAAGATCAAATGGGCACCAGGAGCCCAAGGACAGAGGCTTAGGGAAGAAGGATGCGCATAGTAAAGACAAGGAAGAAGTGGGGTTTTTTTGTTAAAGGTCCATTGAGGGGCCTTCGGTGGATGAGCTGGAACAAAATACATATAAATTATTGCGTGTAAAACTGGAGGTCCCCTCTGTCAACCTTCACCCAAATCATCACCAAAAGGGATTATTTTTTTAGATCAATAAAAAGTCACGCCGTGAACAGATCTTTGCTGACGTGCAAAAATGTCTGTGCTCTAGTTCTACATAAAAATAAAAATCGAGGTGCGAGGCTGCCAGTGTGTGGTAATTTGTGATTGCCGGTGGCTGCTCCGTTGGTTCTGACTCATGACGTCCTTAAGATACCAGCATCTGATTCACTGCCATCGTTGTGAAGTTCATGGTGGGGTGGAGTCCAAT
Source organism: Tenrec ecaudatus (assembly GCF_050624435.1). Classification (NCBI taxonomy): domain Eukaryota; kingdom Metazoa; phylum Chordata; class Mammalia; order Afrosoricida; family Tenrecidae; genus Tenrec; species Tenrec ecaudatus. The sequence continues at coordinate 81,573,413 of NC_134538.1, forward strand.
CCAACAACCGTGTGGGGTGGGCTATGCAACTGTCACCGGCTAATTGCTCTTCCTATTCTGCCTTGGTCTGGAAGCCGTGGGCGACCCTGCTGGTCCCGGAAGCACGGATGGTGTGACTCCCAGCAGCACAGCCACAGGTAAGCACAGCACTCTGCCAAACTGGCCAATTGGTGGCGGGTAGAGCACAATGCTGCTGTTGTTGTCAGCAGTAGGTTGTCCAAAAGTCTATATTGTAGGTTGATGACTAATCATACTTTCCTCTTCCGCTCAGAGTTAGGGCAACTGAAGAGTCAGACAGATGGAGAGCAAAATGCCAGCTTTGTGACCGAAGAGATTCGGGTCAGAGAAATGTAACTTGGTCCTGAGGCCAAGTGGGCTCCGGCTCAGCACCGCAGGCCTCCCACTGTGGGCCGGGCAGCCCTGGGAAGCTGTTGGGTAAGATGATTCTTTGTGAGGGACTGGCTGACACATTGCAAGGTGCTGAGCATCTCTGCTCCCCCCCCCCCGGCCTCCTAGATCCCATAGCACCCACACACACATGTGACAATGAAGAGACACCTCTATAGACTCCCTCAGCCCCAGGGGAGCAGAGCTACTCCTGGCTGGGAATCCCCACGTGTGTTGGGGATAAAATGAGACAAAATCCATGAGGCTGAGAGAGGAAGAGGCGTGCTTCCATACTGTATATACTTTTGTATAAGCCGATCTGAATATCCACTGAGGCACCTAATTTTACCACAAAAACTGCATTAAAAATGTGCTGGAAATTTTGGCTTATACACGAGTATATATGGCATTTCCCTCAAAACCCCCAGCCTCCCAAATAAGTCCTCCTCCCACAGGCTAGAAGAGTACCGGAGGCGGCAATCTCCGTCAGGGCTTTCTAGAGTGGGAAGCTCATTCCAAGGCGTGGTTGGCGGTTTCAAACTGCTGACCTATGGAGGGAACAAGAGTCTCTTACTGACACAGATGTAGGGGTGGCAATTCTAAGTCCACTGCCCGAGGGGAGACGCAGGGAGTGGGAAAGAGTGAGTCCCCGGCAGTCTGCATGCCTCTGTCGAGGGAATTTTAAACGGCTGGGAGGATGCATGCCACACTGTCAATAATCATGGCTTCCTTTCAGGGCTGGACACTGAGTCTCAAAGAGAAAAAAAAAAGAGGATTGTGAGTGATTATTTTTCTGTCCTTTTTTGTATTTTCAGGTTTCTTAAATTTCCTGAATATATTACCATTGTTATTAGAAAGGGGGGAGGGGATCCTTTAAATAAAAGGAAAGCACAACAAAAATTATACTACAATTTAACAGTGCTATTCATAATATAATTTCAAGATTTATTTTAAGATATTAATTTATAAAGTCCTATGAGAGAAAGATGAGGCTTTCTACTCAGAAACCCACTGGGGCAGTTCTACCCAGTCCTATACGATTGTTCCCAGTCGGCATCGACTCAATGGCAGTGAGTTTCTTGTTTGTTTGTTTGTCTATTGGTATCTTTATCCTATAATATGAATCAAAGTTGTGTGGAAATTAACTTTCTTCTATCCTATAACTCAGCCCATAACCATTATGGAGAGAACGCTTAAATTTAAATATGAGACCTTCTTTGAATGTACAAGAGCCCTACTGGTGCACTGGGCTGTCAACCAAAAGGTCAGTGGTTCAACCCCACCAGCTGCTCTACAAGAGCAAGATGAGGCAGTCTGCTTCCATAGAGATTTAGAGTCTCAGAACCCTATGGAGCAGTTCTATCCTATCCTATAGGGTCAATTTGAGTCAGAAGTAACCTGATGGCAGGGTCTTTTGCGCTGTTTTGAGTGCAATGCTTGTTCCTATGACTCTTCACATTCCACCTGACCCTCAGATTCAAACTCTTTATGACAAGCCCCCAAGGAAACTTGAGAGGGGCGCTCTTAGTCTAATGCAGCCCAGCCGCATGGAGACGCTCTCTTGTAAGCGCTTTCACACATCATCATCCACCAAAGCTGAACTTGTACGATCAAAACCGAAGTTTCTTTACATGGGTGATTATAGCAAATGCCAGAGATAAAGTAAAGCTACCGAGTGGCTGCGGACCATCTTCCTGCGTGGCTGTCAGAAATTCTGGCCAGCCCACACTACACAAAGTCTTAGGACTGTGGGCTCTACGCAGCGCCAGAGATTCATCTGTTTGAAGGGGTTCAAGGCCATCATGGAGCCCCTATGAGGTGCAAGCAGATGATACATAAGGCTGCTAACCTAAAGTTTGGAAGTTCGAGTCCATGCAGAGGTTCCTTGGAAGAAAGGCCAAGTGACCTGCTTCCCGAGGCCACTGAAAACTCTACAGAGCCCAGCTTCTCTTGAACACACTAGGAGGCACCTTGAGCTAAACTGACTTGCAAGTGATTGTAGCCAGATAAGAGATACATTCTGTATTGTGATCCAGGACAACCATACCCACTTGTGGGGATGCACTTGTATACAGGTATCAACATGAAATGGCTATTCAACCGCTGTTTATTGAATGAACCAATCCAAAAAAAAAAAAAGTCTTAATGAAATAATACTTACCTTTGCTCTGATCATTTCTATCCCCCCAACTTTTACAAAAAGTGAATTTTAAAAATAATAGTAATGAGCTTCAATTCAATAAAGTGATTTCAGAAGGATCCTTGGTAGTGCAGTGGTTAAACCACTTGGCTGCTTACCAACTGGCCAGCAGATTGAACCTGCCAGTCCAGCTCCTTCTTGGGAGAAAGAGGTGGCAGTCTGTTTCCATGACGATTACAGCTTTGGAAACCCAATGGGATCATTACTATTCAGAATCAACTTGACAGCAATGGTTCAGGTTCAAGTAAAGTGGTTTGATCACCCACTGTTGTTGGTGGGCCTTAAGTAGGCTTCAACCTGTGGCAACCTTATGTATGTGGAATGGAATGACAGACTGCCTGATTCTGTGCCATCCTCCGGACAGCCAGCAAGCTTGAGTCCATTGTTGCCTCCAAGTTAAGGGGCGCATCTTCCAGATCAACACTGGACTATATTCTGATGTGATCCCCAGGGTCCTAGTAGGCTAATCTCCAGAAGTACATTTCTAGGCTTTGCCTCTTCGCCTGTCTTCGTCAGAAAGCTCTCCTGGAACCTATCAGCTGTGGGTGACCCTTCTACGATGAAAAATACCGACGATAGCGCTTCCAGTACCACAGCAACACTCCAGCCACCACTGCACGACAGGCTGAGAGATAGGGGAGGTCGTCACCCATTAGTGGAAAGCAAACTGCACCCTGAGAACCCGGAAATCTAGAAACACTGGATCCTTAAGGGAGTTGTATGCACTGCTTGTCCTGCACTGAAAACACCTGGAAACTGTCAAGCAGGCACAGGACCTTGGAGACACTGGAGGCAAGCAGACTGGCACTGGGTGGGGAGAGGCAGAGGACTGGTGGAGTATCATCACAGAGTACTAGGGAATCAGCGTTGCTAGCTGAGGGTGACATTGCCCAGGTGCAGAGGGAGGTCCTGTGCCCATAGGTCCAGCACTGTCCCACTGTCCCTTCCTAGGACACTTGTCTTTAGACCAAGAAAGAGTTTGCAAATGGAGAGCAGAGGTAGGCTGGCCGGAGCTTGGCTCCAGTGTCTGTCACGGGACTTGGGAGGGAGACTTGGGAGCAGCTGGGCAAACCACGGCATAACTTGGCGAATGAAAGATCCACTCAGACCCACAAGGAGCACAAAAGTGGGGAAGTAAACAACTTTGTAAATAAAGGGATCATTACTCTCGATGCATTAATACACACTTAAGACCTATTGAAAACTTCCCATTTCAAGATGAATGAGGAGCATTAGCTGCTCGTTTCCCAGGCCGAGTGGGCTGTTGTCACAGCCCAGCGCTGGGGTCGGAGGCGGGTCAGCCAGGGCTGGCTCAGGTGGCATGTTGGTGGGTGCACGTAAGCAGCCCCGGAGGAGATGGGGATGGGGTGGGGGTGCTGCCCCTCCTTTTGATGATGCGGGAGGTGGAACCCACAGCCCCACTTTCCACTCTGGCGCTGGGCTCATTGCTCGATGCACACCTGATGAAGTTGGCAGGACAGTTCTACCTCAGTGCCTTTGCCTCCTCCAACTTTCATCATCATTCACCAAATAAGCATAATCACTCCATGTTTAAGAGGTGCTGGGAACAGAGGCGCTGCTGGTAATTGCCTAATGGGCGGGCCAAATGAGGTGTGAGCCACATCGGTGTGAAAAAAGCAATAGCCACAAGTTTATTAACATTGAAAATTAAAATAAGCTGGCCCCGGCCAGGCAGTCCTTGCTCAAATGAATCCCATTATCCCGCTGATAACTGCACGGGGCTCAATTTGATGCCACCCAGGGGGTAGAGAGGCCTCAATACAGGTCACCTCTCTGCCAGCTTCAGGAACTAACGTGCCTCCGGTTCACTGATAGCTATCACAGAGGAAATCCGAACATCCCAGCCTCCCTTGCAGCTCCTCCGACTCCTCTCCACTCCGTCGCTGCCTGAAGAGCTGTAGCGGGGGGGGGGGGGGGGGGGGCGGGGGGGGGCAAATGGTCTGGTGCTCTTTCAGTTCCTGCTGAATGGATTTCTCCAGGTGCATTCAGCAGCCTAGGACAGGATGTCCCCAGGTCCAGCCGAAGGAGGTCAGGGGTCCTCCCCAGGACGTGGCTGCCAGCCTGCCTTCTTCCTTTTCATATTTTTCTAGATGCCCCCTGCCCTCGATGGCATTTCATCTCCACTATGGGAGACAAGCTTCTCCCAGAAAAAAAAAAACACACCAACAACCTGAAAGATACTATTCTGAGTGGATTTAATATTTTTTTAAATGCAGAGGAAGAACACTGAAGTGGTGGGGTGAGGGGGGTGGGGGTGGACTTTGAAGGTCAAGGGGGTAAATCAAAGGATAGGCAGAAATGTCCAGGCCTGGGACACAAATTAGGAAGGAGGAAAATTAGGAAGGAGGCCATCATGGCAGAGGAACTAGAGGGTAGTCAGTTTGGGTGAGCAGAGACATGGGCGCTGATAAAAAGCAGGTGGGGGGGGGCGGTGAATTTAGTGCTAGGTTTACAGGAAACCACTGTGGGCCTAAGAAGACTCATCATGTGATTGAAGCATTTGAGTCACTTTGTATTGGATTCGTTTTACATATTAAAACTTTCTCGAGCTAAACTTTAATTCACCATTTGTGTTAGTCCAGGTGGACCAGGGAAACAAATCCAGGGAGACTCATGTGTATAACAAAGAGCTTTATACATAAGAGCAATTGAATATAGAGAAGACAACCCAGCCCAGTCCAGATCAAGTCCAAAAGTCCGCTATTAGCCCACATGCTCAATACCAATTTTTAAAGACCTCTTCAGACTCACAAAACACATGCAATGATGCCAAATACAGGAAGATCACAGGCCAGTGAGTGGGAAATTTTGTGGATCCAGTGGTGTTGTAAGCATCTCAGTGCTGGCAGGGGTCTCCACGTGGCTTCTCCAGCTCCAGAGATCTGGCTCCATCAGCCTCTCTTCATGTGTCTTCTCCACAGGAATGTTTGGCGGGAAGTAAGCAGGGATGTTTGGTGGGAAGTAAGCACATGTCCCGCCTCCAGCGAGCTATTTATCTCCTTAATGCCTCCAAATGAGGTCATCTCCTTAATGCCTCCAAATGAGCTACTACTTGATTGCCAGGCTAAACTCCACCCCTTCACTGTGCATCCTCAAATGGATACCAGATTCTGTAACTACCACACCTTTAATTTCCAGAATGGTGATTTTACACTCCCAGCCAGTTGCTCGGACGGGCCACTGGTGCTTCCAAAAACCCGGCTGGATGAGGCAACTTCCAAAGGCTCGTGGAAACATCATAGAATTTTCCAAGAACTGTTTGAAGACCCTTCGTATTTCTTTTGGGTCACTCACTCTCTTACTTTTACGATGACTAATTTGAACGTCTTGTTGTTGCTGTTGTTGCCCCTTAAATGCTGAGCCCTTCAGCCTCTTCCTTTCAGCTGTTGCTTTGCCATCTATTCCGAACCCTACCCATGTGTGCCAATGAGTTCTGCCCTCTCCCATTTCTCAGGAGGAGCCTCCACAGCCCTATCTTGGCGCGCCCCGGGGGCTCCCACGGGTTAAAGGGCTCCGTTGCTAACCAAGTCTCCTTGGAAGAAAGCCCTGGAAATCCATTTCCAAAAAGTCCACCCAAAACTCTACAGAGCACATGTCTACTCTGACATACTCCCTCCCCTCACCCCTCAAAGATACTGGTCCATACGTTTTCCCAAATCACAGTTCTCCATGCTTGCTTCCTCTCAAGCATATCACTCCACTCAGCATATGAGCCCATCTTAAAGACATCGCCTCTCTTGACCTCAGGTTTTCCCTCCTGCTTCATTTCTTTGCTCCCCTTGGCAGCAGGAGTTCTCAAAACAGCTGTCTCTCCTGGCAGACTGCACTTCCTCTCCTCCCATCACCTCCTGAATCAACTCGAGTCAGACGTGAACCCCACTCTTCTAATAAATCCACTCCGACTCGTTGGATACAAAGTCAACTCTGCATCCTCACTCTAGCAGAACTCTTGACAACTTTCTTAATTTGGTTCCCCATCCTGGCTCCTTCTCAAGCTCCAGCTGGTTCCTTTTCATTAGTGCATTAGCTAAAAAGTTTTGTGCTCGGGGCACATTTCTTGGACCACCCACCCTGCCAAACTATATTCCTAGTTGAGCTCATCCAGCCTCCTAGCTGCAAGGAGCATCTAGTTGCTAACAAGTGCCTCAGACTCCAAGTGGATCTCTTTCTGAATGTCTAATAGGGATCTCAAATACTTGTATCTCCAACAATACACTTCTGATTCCTGCCCCACCCAACTCACCATTCCCACCCTCACGACCCCCCCAAACATACACACTCACAAAAACCTGCTTCCCCAGCAATCTCTTCAACCCATGGAAACACCAACTGGGTTCAACCGCAAATGTTCACACTTGGAGAATTCCAGATTTCCATGGAGCACGGTGACAGGAAACGCACTTCCCCCAGATGGCCACGTGGCTTGTTCCTTCAGTTCCTGGTCTGGGTCACCATCTGTGCGATGATGTTGCTGACCACACAGTAGCCACACATCCCTCCTGGGGCTCCATCTTGTTCACTCCATTTTGCTTTACTCCGTTTGCCTTACCACCATCTGCTCACCTGTACTGGTTTACGTATTCATTTTCTCAACGGGGCTACAAGCTCAATTCCAACGGGGACTTTGTTTGGCTGACTCCGGTGTCAGTGCCCCATATGTAGTCCCAACCAAACCCAAACCCACTGCTATCGAGTCAGCTATAACTCATGAAATCCATACGTGTTACAAAGAAGAACTGCTCCATAGAGTTTTCAAGGTTGGGACCTTTAGAGAACATCCTTCTGCAGCATCCCCAGAGGAGTTCAAAGCACCAACCTATAGGTGAATAGGTGTGTCACCCAGGTGTTACGCAAACTCTACAGAAATGAACAATGTGTATGGGGGAAACTACAAAACCCATCTTTGCCCCAGTCATGCATTGCCAGATGGCACATCACCTGAAGCCTAGACAACTCCCATGATGTCATGGAAACAACTCTGAACATGTGATGCTGCCTTTCCTCCATCCCCACACCCTCTAGTATCGCCACGAGGAGTACATGTCTGTCTTCTGTGCTCTTACCTAGGAAATGAGTTTTCTGATGCCTCTCTCCAAAACAAAAGTAAATGCCCATAACCCCTTGTTACCCTCCCCCCAGCTGAGAGAGCAGAAGCTAAGATGTCTTGGCTCTTCCGCTTATGTACTGTGTGATCTTGACTGATATTTTAGTCTTACATATAGATCTTTGTTGATGCGAAAGCCCTTTTTTCAAATACAGAATGGGGACATTAAGCCTAATGCCTAGCGCGACGGTGTGGATTAAACGAAATGAAGGGTGCATCATCCGCCACTCGCGACGTGCTCACGAAATGTTACAGTCCTTGCTCTTCTCACCGCAAGTGACAGTTTCCACCCGGGCACTTGACCATTGCCCCCCAGATGCCGGAGGAGTGTTCAGAGTGATGGGGGCAGGCTGGACTCTGCACCTACGTGGGCCATGATTCCCTCCCCCATCTTCATTTAAGTCCCCAGAGGGACGGGCTGCCCTTGGAACCCCTCTCGTATTTATGACAGTTCTTCTCTGTCCTGCAAGGGTGGTGAACTGAATTCAGGAAAATGGCAGGTTGTTATAAATATATGGCACGTCGTAAAATAAAGGAATGTCCTTGTTGGAAGAGCAAATGACTTACTTTGGGAGTAACTGATAGGCCCAGAGAGTTGCAAATGCAAAATGCACATGCTATATTTGGGCATAATATTTTAAAATATCCATGTGGCGCCCTGATATCGATACATGTTGACGTTGGCATTCATTCTTTAACTGGAATGCTCTCTGACAGTAACCTTCCATTACTCGGCTCTCTATTGATCTGGGTTCATCTGTAAAAGTTTAGACTGAGAGAAGACTCAGGCCAGGTCTTCGCTGAGGAGAGTGGTATAGGGAGCTGGTAATTAGCCAATGAATTCCAGTAATTATGCAATGAATTACAGATTGTCTATACCACTCTTTCCTGGAATGTTAATTCAGCAACATATCTGTGAACTTTCCAGGATACATTTCTTCTATGCCCCACGACCCCAAATGTATCCTGGAAAGTTCACAGATATGCCGTGGGGCAGAGAAGGGAGGGCATTCTAATGGAGACTTTTGTCCATAGCAAGACCCTCATACTGACCGTCTATATCTCCCCATCCCAACACACTCTTATAAATACATGCAAGATGGCCAACTTTCTCTTTTCAGTTCACAACCCTCCCCTTCTGCCTTTAAAGTAAAACCACTTAAAAATGTACAGATACAGCTATTGATATACAAACATGAAGGAATCACTCTCTGCTGTGTGGCATTGGAGAAGCCATTACCAACATTGGATAGCTCACTTCAAGTTCTCTGATTGCCTCTCTGAACCACGGACTGTGACACAGACCCTGAGTCATTTCGAGAGTTAAGAAATTTCAGGCTAGATATACGCCCTGAGCTCAGTTTGGTCTTGGTAGGTATTTCTGCTTCTCACACTATGACAAAGGCAAGAGAAATGCCGTTCCTAATGGCTAGATAGAGCTCTCGCGACAATGGATTTCATTCATAGCAGTTGTTCCTACTGCTTCGAAGCAGACGAGTTGGCAGGATTGAGTCCAACATGAGTTATAAATCCTTTTAGTTTTTTTAAAAAATAGTTTCCTTTATGTTTGTTTTCAGCCACACATTTATCAAAGTGAGTGACTGCCCGAAGCTGTGTCGTTCTGATGATGAATGGGGCTGGGGATGAGGGTGGGGCCTCCAGATCCTTGTCAAGAGGAAGCATCTCCCTTGCTTTCCATGGGACTCTCTTTTCTACTCCGCCTTAACAAATATGCATTGCATCTTCTCCCAGATCAGACAAGACTAATTAAATTCCTCAGCAATACTTGCCAAAGGGAACCGAATTCTTGAAGGATTGCCCCCTACAGCTCAGTCACCCTGTTAGGGTTGTGCCTTCCAAGATGACCAGTGCTTATCTAAGTTGGTGGACTTCGGCTCCCTCTCCCTGGACAACATTTGAGTAGGCTTGCTAGCATTCGCCTGGGAGGCCCTCTTTATGCTCCACTTCCAACACCAAACAATCCTCCATCTGTCTGATCAAAACAATTCTTTCCTTAGATCTGATCATCAAATGTACAAACAGGTGATATTTTTTTAATGGTGTGCCCTTAATATCTATTTCAGCACCTTAAACCTACAAAAAACCTTAGGTACTTCCACTTCAATCCAGTTTGCAAGTTTACATCTCAGAAGATAACCAGAACCCCTCTTTATAGGGTACTTGGGGACATCTGCTGGAGTCCCCAAGTACTTACAACCACCACCATTGCCCATCTTTCCCAGGGTGCTCAGCATCTTGATACTTTGGGAGAAGATGAAAGATCTCTTCTATGCCACTGAGTTGTGAGTGAAAACTAGCGATGTTTCTGCCAGTGACTGATGCCAGGGTGATGATCTTGCATGACAGGCATAGCCTTCGCTCTCTCCCTTTTTCCGGAGGCTTTGCATGCCAGTAATTGACCAATGTCCATGAAAAATTGCAGGCAAATTCCAGACTCAGAGCTGAAAATGGACTTTGGAGATTTCTCTTCCTGGCAGGCCCTTGTGGAATAAGGTGAAAGATTGCTGGCAGCGAAGATGCCTCCACTGAAATCCACCAGGTGGAGGTCAGAGATGGGGGCACAGGGTGATTTTTACCTTAAGCAGACCAGATCTGCAGATAAACAAAGTGAACCATGGTTTGGAGTCTGGGCAGTGCTTTAATCCTATAGAAGCATACGCATCACTCACTGTGAATTCTTATCCCAAAGTGGAATCCCCCAGAAGAAATCAATTTCCAGAGGCAGCTGTTTCCTCTCCTGCATGTTTTGGTTAAGCAAAATAAATTGTGCCCCTAGCAAGATTGATAGTAACGATATGAAGTCCATCATAACCATAATAAATTCTATGTTTGGGACCCTGAAAAGTAAGTTGGGAGCAAAACATGGGTCCATGGGAGATCATAATGGTATCAGGCTGGTGTGCCTTTTGCCTAGAGAGCATGGGCTCAGACCCACCTGGGCTTAAACCCTAGTCCTTCTATCACGTGATGCTGCATCTAGTTGGACCATTTCCAGGATCATGAAATGGGGCAGCCATGCCGGTCCTACACATTTGACGGGGGAGCGCTATCAGAGAGCTGGACCGATAGCCCCGTCGAGAGCTCCTGGGCACATTGTTGTTAGTTACTGTCGAGCAGCTCTGATTCTTCGTGACATTGCACCTAACAGAATGGCAGGTTGCCACATCTGGAGTCATCTCCATGGTCATCAGAGCGCTGGACTCCGATGTCGCTACTCCGAGGTCACTCCCTCTCGTTGAAGGTGGTCCTTGTTTTCGCTGATCCTCTCCTGCTATCGTGCCCTTTTCAAGAAACTGCTCTTTCCTCAGACGGTACCATGGTCCATGAACCATTTTCACTCCTAAGGAGGAGTCTGGTTCTCTTTCTTCTACGATTGATTTCTTTCTTCCTGTGTCAGGCGATGGGATCGGCGACAGTACTCGCCAGCCTCACAGCTCGAAGGCGTCGTTTCTCCTTCTGTTTCCCTTTTGCCTTTTCCGGCTTTGGCACAGCGTAGATGTCCAATAAGGAATAGCGTCTGCGTCTCTTCCTTCTGCCCTGAAGCAAGCTTGGGCCGGCTTGCACCTTTCACACCCCCTGCTCCCTCAAGCGCTGTGGCTTTAAGTGACAAAGCAAATCCATCGTTTGACAAATGGCGTTATAAGGGGCTGCTTTTGTGCTGCATCGCGGTGTCCCAAAATCAAATGGACAGGCAAGCAGCTTGGGAAACCTCAAAGACGCAACCCTCGCTTGTTTCCATGCCAACGGGGCATATCACTGTATCTTGGGTTGGTTTGACGGGAAGTTCCCCATCCCTTTCCACAAGGAACAAAGCCGTGCCCAGCTAGCCCCACGAACTAGGTACGCAAGAGATTCAAGATGTGGAATGGATGCAGGCGGGAAGAGGAAACAAGAAGGAGATGCTAAAAGTCTCCAAGTAACCTTGGCCCTCTGGATGCACCCCAGGACTACCTTTAGGATGCTCCCACCCCATTTCCACCATGACCGAATGAGGAGTTGGGAAATGCGGGGATGCGCCAAGTTCTAAGGCGAGGCTACCGGGGATGGAGCAAGAATGGGATCGGCACCAGGAGACTTGGGGCCGGCGGGGGAGGGGGGTGGGGGGAGGGTTGTTTGCTTCTCATTCCCTTCTTTAACAGCCTCGTAAGAGGATCGGTCCCCCAAGGCCAAACGGTTCCCTTTTTAGGCTGTCCTCTCACTGGGAACGCTCATAAAGATAGCAGTGAAGCGAACAGCGCTCTCAGATCCCCATGCGCAGGTGTTTCAAGACACAGCGAGCCATCTGAATCCCCCCTTAGGCCAGTGGCTTCATTCCATCTGTATCCGCAATTCAGCCGAGTCAAGACAAGTCTTTTCTTATGCTTGACTCTCCCGCAATCAATCTCTCTCTATCTCTCTTTCTTTCTCTCAGTATCAAGATATTACATCTCAATATTTTACTCTCAGTATCAGAGACGAAACCATTCACTTTACTGAAACCCAAGGCAGCCCCTTCTCTTCCCGGCCCACATCCATTGTCTCCTTGCAAACCATTTTGCACATCCGCCTCACAGGCGGTTGTGTTTCCTTCCTGTTTTCTCTTTTCATAATATGAGACTTGCAGTTATTCAGTATTTTGTTCTCATTAGAACACTGCTTGTCACATGTTCTCACCAGAGACATTCATCACCAAGGTCAAAGGGTGAATATCGTGATCTATTACGCTTAGAGGAATCTAATGAAAAGCCACATAATTATCCAATTTAAGGAGAAGCATGTAAAAAAGAAGGGGGGCACTTGCTATAATTTAAATTGTTTTGTTTCCCTGAAGCAAAATTCAGCACCTGATTGACAGGACCTAATGATAATTCTTATTGATATGGTGATGTTAATTGTGGAGAAGATATTTAATAAGTCCCATATTCTGGAGGTAAATGCGTGCTTTTAACCTGCACCTGAACCTGATTTTTGATGCCGCGTGGGGATGAGGTACAGCTACAGATAAGTGAGCACAAGTGGATTTTCAGTCTTGTGTGGCAGAATGGAAATTGGAATCTTCAGAATCTATTAGGAGAACAATTCCGCAGTTGCACACACTTTTCTAAATGATACTGTATATTATAGAAAGACACAAAGTCGGGGGAGCTTTAAGAAGAGGAGATAGCCGTGACTTTGCAAAGAAGTTTGCAAGGCAGCCTTGGACGATGGTGTTGCCGTTGCCTTCGATCTGGGATCTGGCGTCATTGTGAAACAATCCGTTCTGGGGAAACCGTTTTCCTGTGGCCCCTCTCTCCCATCCCAGCTGAGAGTGACCTTCAGGAAACAAGGCCAATGTTGAAGCCTGGGGAGAGTCTTGGGTTGGCGACAAAACCATCTGAGAAGACCTTCCTGGGTCTAGAGTCCGTAAGGAAGTGTTATGTAGGGGTGGTGGGGGCCGACTAGACTTCCCCCGATGTGGGGGGCTAATATGGTCCCTGGGCTTTAGAAGAAAAGACACAGGAGCTGTAGAAAGCCACGGTTGGGACTGACTTTCTAAGGGTCATGTTCAAAATCACGACAGACAAGCGAAGATGGTCACAGGGAAGCCTCATGGGTCTTCTGGTTTATTATGTTCAGACAAGGTTCGGGCCACCTGAGGGGCCCAAAATGGCTAAGTCCCCGGCTAATAGGCAAAAGGCTGGCCGTGTGAGTCCACCTAGAGGTACCAGAAAGGACCTGGAAGTCTGCCTCCACAGATTGCTGTTGTTGTGTTCGGGACCTTGAGTTGATCCTGACTTAGAGCTGTCCTGTGTACAACACTTGTTCCTGAGCCATCCTCACAGATGTTATGTGTGTGCCCATGGCTGCAGCCACTGTGTCAATACACCTTGCTGAAGGTCTCCTCTTTTTCACGGCCCCTCGACTTTACCAAGCATGATGTCCTTTTCCAGGGACTGGTCTCTCCTGACAACATGTCCAAGGTCATGAGATGAAATCCTGTCATCCTCCTTTCTAAGGAGCATTCTGGCTGCACTTCTCCCAAGACAGACTTATTTGTAATGCCTAAGATCCCCGCCATTTTAAACCCTATCGGATGAAGTTCGACCCTACAACACATGGAGTGGCCATGAGTGAGAATCAAATCAGCAGTCATAGACTTGTTTGTTTTGTTTACCATAGTTTGGAATGTTGGGATGCTAAACTCTCTCTTAGACATGAGTTTCTGTGGATTTGTTTCTCTAATGCACCCAGACTAACACCGTCGGAATTGACTCCGTGGCAGTGGGTGGATATTAGATTTAATAAAAACACCAAGGAGCTATGCCCTGTTAAAAACAATCAACCACACGAAGTCCAAAGCACAGCAATTGCCCTGGGATAGACTTCGAACGTCAGGAGTGGATAGAAAAGGCCAGAAGGGCGTGGAACGATGTTGTTACATTGTGAGCAGTGCAACCGATGTCCTGAAACTAAACACGTGTAAATTGTTCAATGGAACATCAATTTGCTCTATAATCCTTCACTTATGCCTCAATGGAAAGTTAAAAAATATCTATTGTAAAAAATAAAGACAAATAGACTTGAGAAAACAAACAAACCAAAAAGCGTAGTTTCATTAGCCTTCCAGTTAGCTGGCTGACTAACCTGTTCAGTGTTTCATGCTACGTCATGGCACAGCGCTGGGTGCCTGTGGTCCTCAGAGCCGATAAGTGCGCATCGAAATTGGTCTCCATTCTTCTGAACAACAGAAAGAGTAAGTTATGGATAGGAAGAAGAAAGGAACGCTAAAGCTAGTTGCCGCCATGAACAAAATGCCCCCATTAGCCATGAAGCTAGAAGAACTTGGATGGTGTCCAGCTGCCATAACTGAACATTTTGATCAAAGATTCTATAGAAGAATCCTGATCAAAAGGCTGGAATGCATAACAGAATTTCAAGTTCTTATCTATGCCATACTTTCTGAGCCATGGAAGGCGGATGAGGCCCTGAGACGATTGCACTACGATAATCTTTCAAACTCAGACCTGAAATATCCCCTGAGGCTTTTAAAAGTTTGTAACGGGATATCTACGGTGCAACCGTTGGTTCCTTCCCAGCCAGAGCAAAGAGGAGAGAAGAAAATGGAAGATTGGAAACGATGAATTCAATGGAAGAACGGATCATACAAACATCAGCCATCACGACCTGGAATCAGAAGAACCAGATGGTGGTCAGCTACTACTACCAACTGCTCTCAAAAGAATGACACTAGAAGGTTCTTGGTAGAGTGGGAAAGAAATGTGGACCAAAACTCAAAATCAAAACCAAATCAGGCTTATTAGATAGAGATTAAAGGGATCCCCAAGATGATGGCTCCTAGTAACTGAACTCACCTCCATGGCTCAATGTTCAGAAAAAAAAAAAAAAAGACAGGTCTAGGAGGAGAACAATAACATTAAGGAAGTGCGGCAGTTACATAATCTCCTGTCAACTTGTGAAGGGGTGGAGTCTAGTCTGTCAATCAGGTTGCAGCTTGATGACTTCATTTGGAGGCCCCACGGAAATAGCCCACTGGAGGCCAGATACACACACACTCTGTGCTTCATCTTCCTGCTGGCAAAGCACAGGGAGCTATACTAGAGCCCTGGAGCTGGAGGAGTCACGTGGAGACCCTGCCAGCGCTGAGATGCTTCCACCGCCTGGAATGTGATCTTCCTGCATTCAGTATCATTGCATGTTTGGGGTGAGTCTGAAGAGGAATTTATAGATTAGTATTGTACATATGAGCTAATATCAGGTTTATGGACTTGATCTGGACTGGACTGGGATGTTTTCTCGATATACAAATTCTCTTTCATATAAAGCTCTTTCTTTTTCTTTTTTTTTAAAACATTTTATTAGGGGCTCATACAACTCATCACAATCCATACATATACATACATCAATTGTATAGAGCACATCCGTACATTCTTTGCCCTAATCATTTTCAAAGCATTTGCTCTCCACTTAAGCCCTTTGCATCAGGTCCTCTTTTTTTTCCCCTCCCTCCCCGCTCCCCCCTCCCTCATGAGCCCTTGATAATTTATAGATTATTATTTTGTCATATCTTGCCCTATCCGGAGTCTCCCTCCCCACCCCCCTTCTCTGCCGTCAGTCTCCGAGGGAGGAGGTTACATGTGGATCCTTGTAATCAGTTCCCCCTTTCCAACCCACTCACCCTCTACCCTCCCAGTATTGCCCCTCACACCCCCTGGTCCTGAAGGTATCATCCACCCTGGATTCCCTGTGCCTCCAGCCCCCATATGTACCAGTGTACAACCTCTGCCCTATCCAGCCCTGCAAGGTAGAATTCGGATCATGGTAGTTGGGGGAGGAAGCATCCAGGATCTGGGGGAAAGCTGTGTTCTTCATCGGTACTACATCGCACCCTGACTGACCCATCTCCTCGCCTAAACCCCTCTATGAGGGGATCTCCAGTGGCTGACAAATGGGCTTTGGGTCTCCACTCTGCACTTCCCCCTTCATTCACTATGGTGTGTGTGTATATATATATATATATATATATATTTTTTTTTTTTGCATGATGCCTTATACCTGGTCCCTTTAGCACCTCGTGATTGCACAGGCTGGTGTGTTCTTCCATGTGGGCTTTGTTGCTTCTGAGCTAGATGGCCGCTTGTTTACCTTCCAGCCTTTAAGACTCCAGACACTATCTCTTTTGATAGCCGGGCACCATCAGTAAAGCTCTTTCTTATACACATATGAGTGTCTATAAATTTGTCTCTCTAGTCAACCCAAACTAACACATGAAGTAGGCGCATCTTAGAATCATCACACATTTGATATCAAAAGGGCAGCATTTACCCCAAGACAAAGTTCAGAGGGTTAGGGAAGAGAGAGGAATGGAAACAGGAAACACCGAGAGGAAGTGGGTGGGATAAACAGTGTTGCACGGAGGGGATTGCAATCAATGCAATGAAACACCATGTGTATGAATCGTTGGATGGAAAACTGATTCGTTCTGTTAATCCTTCACTCAATTCACAACTAAAAGTGTTTTTTATTTCATTCTCCTGAAGTCCTCTTAAAATGAAATGATAGCCAAACTCTACTTCCATCCAGTTGATTCTGACTCATAGCAACCCTGTAGTACAGGGTAGAACTTCCCTGTGGGTTTCCAAAACTGACGCTGTTTAGGGGAATAGAAAGCCTCATTTTTAATCCCTCAGAGCGGTTGGAGGTTTGGAATAGCAGGCCTTGTTAACGGCCCAACACAAAACCCACCAAACGATAGCTTAGCTCGTGAAGCCTGTTTTCCTTGAGCTTTATGCTCTCTCTGTGATCATAGTGATGACAACAGTTATCATGACAGGATCATGGGGAGAAGAGTGAGTTTATGTTAGTGAGTAGGAGCAACTCAAAAAAGAATGGCTAGACAAAAATTAAAACAATCCTTTAAAAAAAACAAAATAACTCAAGTGACTTAAATATGAGGGAGAGGGACAAATGAAATCACCCCCCCCCTCCCATTTTAAACTCCAGGTTAAGTCAGTCTTGCATCTTTACTAATGGAAAGATCTTTACTAATGGAGTGTTAAATGATTGGTATTTAAATAATATCTTGATCAATGGAATTACTCATGCCAAAACATACTTCAAGATAATCAAGTTCAAGAGAGTTATAAGGTATTTCACAAATATAATTCACTGCCACCAGGAAAGAAGAGTTACAATTTACAAATAGGAACAAGAGTCAAAATGCATTCATTAAGAGTATCCCAGAAAGCAAGGGTAATTTTTAATGAGCACCCATATGTACACACACACACACACACACACAACACACACAACACACCCTGAGATATGCCAGATATAAATTAAATTGGCTTTAAGCCATGTGCTCACCTTAACTGGCGGGGGGAAAGGCAAGTTAATTGGAGAGGACCAAATTGATAGCAGGTTATGATACTACTGGCAGTCGGAATGGCGGCTATGATTTTCAGCTTCCTAGACCCGGCACTACATCATGTGCAGGAGATTATCATTTCTCTGAAGAACACTTCTCGTATCTTACTACCAGAAAAGCAATATGCCAGCACACTGAAGAGAGTTCAGAGAAAGCAATAAAAATCATTAAGGAGTGCCTCCGACTGAGTGATGGAAAGACTGGAAAGAATTAAAAATGGGCTGCCTGGCCCAGTGATGACCCAGTGTTTATGAGAATGAGATGCAGGTGTCTGGAGGGACAGTGATTCCCGTTGAAGGTGGGCATGAACACACACGGAATATCAATCGCATCATTGACACCACGAACCCAGTGCTGGGCTCAGATCTGGGGCCACTCTGTGCTGAACACTAGACTCCATCTCCATATCCTCCCCCTCGCTCCAGCTGTTGCAGCTCTCAGGGTGAGGTTAGAACAGGCCTGGGACTGGCAGAGAGATTGGGGTAGCCCCTGGGTTCCCCTACTTCCATGCCAATGATTGCTAACCAGACACTCACGTTGTGCCAGACCATTGGTTTCCTTAAACCAGCCTCCACACAAAGGTAAAAATAGTAATATTAGGATTATGTGATGGCTAAATTCAAAGTCTAACTCTGCCACTTACCAGCTGAGTGACCGAGGCAGCGTTCTTAAGTCTCACGGGTTCGCTATTTCCATGTATGTAAGATATAGCTAGTAATAGTGCCATCCTCAATAGGGGGAAGGGGGGGGTAAGGAAGTGGTGTTAACAAATCCAGGGACAAGGGAACAACATGGAATCCAAATTGATGGTGAGGGGGGAGTGGCAAGCCTGATAGGGAATGACCAAGGGTAAGGTAATGTAACGAAGAGGTATAGCTGTAACCTAGGTGGGGACGGAGCATGATAGTGGGGCAGGAGAAAAGTCAAGGGAAATAGAGGAAAGAGCTAGGAGGCAAAGGGTATTTATAGAGGTCTAGACAAAGACATGTACATGCAAATATATATATGAAGATGGGGAAATAGATCTATGTGCCTATATTTATAGGTTTAGTATTAAGGTGGCGGAAGGACCTTGGGCCTCTACTCAAGTACTCCCTCAATGCATGAATACTTTCTTCTATTAAATTGGCACTCTACGATGCTCACCTTCCCGACACAACTGCTGAAGCCAAAGTGGGTGAACAAGCAAATGTGGTGAAGAAAGCTGATGGTGCCTGGCTATCAAAAGAGATAGTGTCTGGGATCTTAAAGGCTTGAAGGTGAACAAGCGGCCATCTAGCTCAGAAGCAACAAAGCCCACATGGATGAAGCACACCAGCCTGTGCCATCACCAGGTGTCGACGGGATCAGGTTTAAGGCATCATCAAACAAAAAAAAATCTTACCATAGTGAATGAAGGGGGAAGTGCAGAGTGGAGACCCAAAGCCCATTTGTCGGCTACTAGAGATCCCCTCACAGAGGGGTCTAGAGGAGGCGATGAGTCAGTCAGGGTGCGACATAGCACCAATGAAGAATAGAGCTTTCCTCCAGTTCCTAAATGCTTCCTCCACCCATCACCCACTACCATGATCCGAATTCTACCTTGCAAGTCTGGATAGGGCAGAGGTTGTACACTGATGCAGATAGGAGCTGGAGGCACAGGGAATCCAGGGCGGATGATACCTTCAGGACGGGGGGTGTGAGGGGCAATACTGGGAGGGTAGAGGGTGAGTGGGTTGGAAAGGGGGAACCGATTACAAGAATCTACATGTGACCTCCTCCCTGGGGGACAGACAACAGAAAAGGGGGTGAAGGGAGACGCCGCATAAGGCAAGATATGACAAAATAATAATTTATAAATTATCAAGGACTCATGAGGGAGGGGGGAGTGGGGAGGGAGGGGAAAAAAGAGGACCTGATGCAAAGGGCTTAAGTGGAGAGCAAATGCTTTGAAAATGATTAGGGCAAAGAATGTATGGATGTGCTTTATACAATTGATGTATGTATACGTATGGATTGTGATAAGAGTTGTATGAGTCCCTAATAAAATGTTAAAAAAAAATAGTGCCATCCTCATGGGGTGGTTGAGGGACGGCCATTGTTATGAAAATGCACTTCTCAGTGTGCTTGTCTCAAAGTGAGTGCTTCACACATGGGGAGTGAGTGCTCCACTCATGGGGTTTACGGTTGTTGCTCATTATGATTAGAAGTAAGCCCAGGAAAGGGCCAAGGGGAGAATGCCTTCAGAAGGGCGCCATGAGGCTAGCGTTAACTGATTTTCAGAAGTAGATTGCCAGCCCTTTCTTCACAGTCTGTCTTAGTCTAGAAGCTCTGCTGACCCCTGTCCACCATGAGTGACCCTGCAAGTATCTGACATATTGATGGTCTTGCTTCTAGCATCTCAGCAACAGGTCAACCACCACATGCACTGTGAGGGGACCAGCCTCCACATCTGAATGGGTCCTGGGGGAGGAGGGAGGTTGTGTAATTGAGGGGTAAATTAAAGAAAACATCAGACAAGACATGCAAATGCTCACCTCTCCCATGGTGACCTGAACCAGAGTGAGGGGGCAAATGTATTCTCTCACAAGCTTATATCATCTCAGGCATGCAAGCCTTGTCACACACATACATAACAGGAAGGGGTTGTATTGGAGGCATACATGTAACAGCAAGGGGATGAGCTAGGGGTTTGCACACAATAGGAAAGGGAGGTACTAGAGGCATACATGTGACAGGAAGGCACATACCTAAATACAATGGGTGGGCTCTAGAGTTAAGATGGTGGCTTAACCTTTGTCCACTCTGAGCTGGATGGACTTTAAGTGTCCCTGAGCTCTTCTCCAGGCAAGCAATCTATGATCCTTATCAGAAGGGAGTGGGCCCTACTTAGGGTGGGACAGACAATAGAGTCTCAGTGCTCTCCATGGCAGACAATCTTTAGGCAGATACCTCCAAGCAGGTAAGTTCAAGCATATATAGCAGCAACCATGTGCTTCAAGCAGCACCTTAACATTGACATTATGAGGGGGGACATAGTGGGGAACAACTTTAGTTAGGAGAATGGGACAACTCACCAACTTAAAGGCCTCCCTCCATGAGGGTCTCGGCCTCAAAGACTCCTTAACATATGAGCGTAGAGAATTTGTTCGCATATACGCTCTTCCCGGCTCTCAATTTCCCACGACCCACCATCATGGAAATGGCACAGGGCACGCGAGGCCGTCATGAGTTGGAGTTGATTCAATGGCAACTAACAAGTTCATTGGGAACCCAATGTTGAGCCAGCAAGAGTGGCTCAGGTCTTACCCCACTCACCAAGGAGTGCCTAGACCCGTTGGGCCACGCTAGCGCCTCAGCAGTTGTTCTTCGGTGCCATGGAGTGGGTTCCACTTCCTAGCAACCCAATACCCCACAGAAAGAAACGCGGCTGGGTCCCGAGCCAGCCTCACAATCTTGCCTAGGTACCAGCCAATTGTGGCAACCACCATGTCCTCTTGGGATGTTTTTTCTTCTTTGTTGGCCTTTTAGGTACCAAGCATGATGTCCTCCAGCGAGCAGATCCCACAAAGCTTAACACACCCATACCCCCCTCAAAGCTGCCAGATTCCTGTTCACTGGTACAGAGGTGGCAGTTGCTGGCTCTGTGAGGTTCTGATTCACAGCGACTCTGTGTGCCAGAGGGCAGCACTGCCCAGTGCAAGGCCATCCTCACAGTTGTTGGTATGTTGCAGCCACTGTGTCAGGACATCGTGTCATGGTAGGAGTCCATACGTCACCCCAGAGTCACTTTTAATAGTGCCGGCTCTCACTCAAAGGGAGCACAGTTATGAAGGTAAATGCTATGGTCACTCGGTTCTTGCTTCTCAACACTGAAAGAAGTCACGTAGCAGGAGCACTTTTGTCATCCAAGTAATTTTTATGAGGGAAGTGTCGGGTATGACAGTCTCAGACGGTCCACGCTCTCTGGAAAGCGTGCCAGGCTGCATGACAGGGGCTGTGGGAAAGCTCACGGAAGAAAATGGTCACTTCAGGAGAGCAAGAAAATCCCACGTGAAGGGAGCATCGGAATAAGAGTGTGGAGCCAGCGAGCACAGCCTAGAGGGCAGCACCCAGAGAGACAGAAGGCAAGCCCTGCCGCCCCACGCATGGGAGAAATAGAGCCCACCCTCCGCCCACAGGGAGACAGAGGCTGGCCCTGGGCTGCTCTCATCCCCTCCCATCCTCCCTGCATTGAGGGCGTGAGGGTATCGGCTGATCTTAGTGGCTGAGCTTGTGCATGTGTGATATAACATGATCTCTGGTGCCTTGTAGGGTGTGACCAGGTTAACTTTCACCTGGACCTAGATGACCTGGGTCTGAGCGCGCTCAGCTCTGGATTGTCCATAGGTGTCTAAGGTGTGCCTGATTTCTTTACAAACCCTTTATGGCGGCATGGCCAGCTGATTTTCATTTAGGGTAAGCATTTGGTGGAAACAACCCCCTTTATCCCTCATCTATCTACCTGTCAACTTCACCACCCCCCAAAAACCCTGCCCCCCACCCCGAAACCTTTTCCATACTAGGAGCCCTGGTGGCATAGTGGTTATGCATTGGGCTGGGATCCACAAAGTCAGTAGTTTGAAACCACTAGCTGCTTTATGGGAGAAAGAGGACTTCTACTCCCATATGCAGTTCCAGTCTCAGAAACTCACAGGAGCAATTCTACCCTGCCCGTCTTGGGGTGCTATGAGTTGGCATTGACTCGCTGGCAGCAAGTTTTTTTTATCCATTCTAGGCTACCTCTTGCTAATGTATTTTGTAAGCTATTAAAGTAACTGGGAGAAAGTATTTATCATCGATCCTGATCTTTCGCATGCAGGTCACACATGCAAGGTTGCCCTTGAGTCTGGCCATGTCAGGATCGGCATGCCTGGATCCATGTGCACCTCAGCCAGATCGTGTCTGTTTGACTGTACCCTGGCCCTCCATGGCTGCTCGATCACTTACTCAGTCTTTCGCTGCTCCACTATCACTTCAGTGGATTTTTTCTGGAAATTCCCCAGGACCACGTGATCTTTCTTAATGAGCTAGGCTGAACCTGTACTTTTGACATTTATCTCTCAAGCAATTGAACCCGTCTTTCTTCATGTTTTAATTCCAGTGTGTGGATGCTGAAGATCAAGTACCAGCTCCCTCCATTACTGCCGCACACCCTCTCACAGGCCACTCCATGTCCCGATCTTCACTTTCCTCCTCTCTGGAATGGCAACAAACAAGCGCTGCATGTGCCCTGGTTGACTGTGCTCCTCACTGAAAGGTGGGCAGTCAGAGCCTACCAAATGCTCTGCAGATACCCTGTGATCGGTTTCTGTCAAGATGAAAAAGCCAAACTCACTGCCACTGCATCCGTCCTGACTCCTAGCCACCCTCTGGGACAGGACACAGTTGCTCCGTGGGTTTCTGAGACGATAACTCTTTATGGGAATAGAAAGCCGTCTTGCTCTTGCAGAACGAGGGGTGGTTTCAAACTTCCAACCTTTTGGTTAGCAACCCACCACCACGACACCATCAGGGCTCAGTCTGGGAAACCCTGTGGGGCGGTCCGACTCTATCCTGTATCGTTACCATAAGAATCGACTTTATGGCACAAAACTACAACAGTGGAAATAATAGGTAGATAGTCATGCCATCTGCTAATGCTGATCATTTTATTTCTTCCTTTTCAGTTTGCCTCCTCCTCCTCCTCCTCCTCCTCCTCCTTTTCCTTTGACTCATCGCCCAGCTAAGAACTGCAGTAGAATACTGCACTGCAGCTGTTTGAGAGTGGACAGCCTTGTCCTAGTTCCTCTTTTCTGCGAGACGGTCTACTGTATCCCGGGGGCCATGGCCGCGGTGGTGGGGTTTTCACTGCAGTCCTGGAGCAGGCTGAAGCAGCTCCTTTCTAGTCCTCATTTACTGAGCAAGAGGAAGGTTGAGTTTGGCCAAATGTTTTTCTCTGTTTGTTCAGATAATCATATATTTTCCCCTGATTCTGTAATTGTGCAAATTATGATGATGGATTTTTCAGCTTTCATTCTTGAGATAAACCCCGCCAATTACTGGATTCAATTTGTTGATAGCTTGTTCCCTTTTTGGTGTCAATGTCACTGGCAACAAGCCATAAGACCAAGGGCTTTACTCCTTTCCCACATTTGAGCATCAACTGAGACCGTGGGTTTTAATGTGCTTTGTAGACTTTCCAAGTGCTGTCCACAGGTAGGCTCCCAAGCTGGGGCCCTTACTGATGATGATGATGATGATGATGATGATGACAACACACACGATGGGCATGGCCCTTGCCATAGCAACAGCTCACAGGCTGCTCAGGAGCAGCTTCAACAGCTGGTCCCCCTGTACTCACAAATCCTGTTGTAAACAAGAAATCAGAAACCTCAGCCCCTGGATCTGCCAAAGATAACTTCTGATATTTCCAGGGAGATCCCAATTTTAAATATTCTCTCCTATTGTCAAGCCCCATCACACCAGGCGTCCTGGTTTTGAATTTAAGATGATTTCCCCTTGACTTCAGAACCTTAGCCTTGCCCAGAAAGCAACTCGCCTGCCATTTTCCTGACTACTCAAGTAGATGCAAACCATCGCCCACATTCTACCCAGACGCAGGAACTGGTAAGGGCTGATGCTATGTACCCTGCTTGAATATATCTCTAAGGATGTCAGTCTATACTTAGGAACTTAACGTCAAATGTGGTTCTTGATGTGGACAGCATGAATTGAAAGTCTCCTGCTGTATATGTTGTTGCTGTTGTCAGCTGCCATTGAGTCGATTCGGATTCATTCTGGGTTCCACAGAGTGTTCTTGGCTGTAGCTTAGTGGAAGCTGATGGCCAGGCCTCTTCTGCAGTCCCACTGGGTGGGCTCAAAGTGGCCAACATCTAAGCTGGAAGACAGAAGGCAAGCACACAACGTTGGTGCCACCAAGGGTCCTTCCTAATTTGCATATCCCTTGCATGATATGTTGCATGTTCTTCGGTTAGTTTATTTACTCCGCAAACATCTAAGTGCAGGGGATACAGGAGGGTACAAGATATGTAACATAAAGTCCTCAAGAGCCTGCTGCTATTCGGGTTCCCAGTGAATGCAGCATGCTGGGTAGTCCTGCCCAGATCCCTGTAAGGACCACCACAAACATTCCCAGGGTGTTGAGCTGCTGCTAGCTCACAGGGGAGTCTCTCCTGAGCCCTCTCCCCTGGCCAAAAAGCACTGTCGTGCTCACCCAAGGCTATGTTCTTTCTCCCAGGAAGCCATGTTCAATGACTGGGAGAACGGTGTTGTAAAAGGCCTGGGTCCCTTGCCTCAATTGAGAACAACTCCAAGAGATCACCCTAGCTCGAGATTCGGCCTTTATTGCACCACAATTCTCCCTTCTGCCCCCACCTGTTTCCCTCACCCCCACACAGGCTGCTCTCAGAATGCACCCGATAAACTCCCTGCACACCAATTCCCACCTCAGAATCTGATTGCTGGGGCAGATGACTGAAGACAATCCCTAAATACTGACATCTTCTATTCACTTCAGAGAAGATGTAAGGGATTAACCAACTGACTCTCTTAAGTTTTTTTCTTCAGCTATATTAGAGCTTAATGTTCCCCTTGGAGTCCTGGTGGTATAATGAGTTAGACATTGGGCTAACTGTGAGGTCAGCAGTTTGACACCACCAACTGCTTCATGGGAGAAAAATGAGGCTGACTGTTCCTGTGATGAGTTACAGTCCTGGAAAGTCACAGAAGCAGTTCTATCCTGCACTCTAGGGCCACGAGGAGTCGAAAGTGATTCTGTTGGTGGCAATGAGCTTGGTTTAGTTTTTGGAATGATATATCAGATGCCTGTGAGTGGCTCAAATGATTAAGCTCTTGGTTACTAACCAAAAGGTTGGTGGTTCAAATCCAAGCAGAAGTGTCTCAGTAGAAAAGCCTGGTAATCTGTTTTCTGTAGATCCAAGCCATGAGAATGCTATCAAGCACAGCTCTGCAATACATGGGCTCACTGTGGCAGTTACATAGTCTGTTGTCACTTTGAGACTCTTAAGAGTGAAGGTTAGCCTGTCAATCTGGTTACCTCATTCGGAGGCATTAAAGAGATAAATAACTCTCTGGAGGCAGGACACAGTTACTCCCTGTGAGACATTTCCGTTGGTATGACACATGGAGCTAACACTAGGAGCTCTGGAACCAGAGGACCTGGAGACCCTGAGCTGAGATGCTGACATCGCCACTGGATCCACAAAAGCTTCCACCTATGGCCTATGCTCTGCATTCTGCACTATTGCATGTGTTTCGTGAATCTGAAGAGGACTTTAGAGATTGGTATTGGACCTATGGGCTAATGTCAGACTATGGACTTGATCTGGACTGGGCTGGGATGTTTTCTCCATGTTCAATTGCTCTTGTATATGAATCTCTTTCTTATACGCATGAGTGTCTATGAGTCTGCTTCTCTGGTCTACCCAGATGAACACACTCCACCATGATTTGGAGCCAACTTGACAGAAGCAGTTTAATGGTGTGCCTGGAGGTGACCAGAAAAAGTCACTGAGAAAAAGAGGGAAAGAGTCCTAATTTCCTTCTGAAATTAAATCCATACCTGACAGTGCCTAGGGAAAACATCACTCCCAAAGAATATTCTCCCCCAACATCCAATAAACCTGCAAAGCCACCCACCCTCACGAAGCAAGAGTTTCCAGAGAATCTGCCGGGGATTAGACGTTCAGGTATAAAATGCCACAGACACTCTCTTCGGAAGTGAGTAGGCACTGTGAAGCGGGAGGGACTCTGGGGGGGTGGGGGTGATGTGGGTCATGGGCTGCCACGTGCTGCGAGATGGCATTTCTGTCGCGCACAAGATCTTTTTATAACAGTGCGACCCCAAGTCCTCCCATAGAGTGTTGCATGCTACACAGCTCCTGACATCCTTTCAGCTTTGGTTTCTCCCAGATGGCAAAGCGAGATCTGTCATGGGTGCAGTGAGACATGGCAAGCCATGACGGAGCCTTCAGATGGGAAAAGATGAGGACACTCAACCACATAGGACAGTTGATGGTGGGTATTGTTCCAGTGCTTAGCAGGTACTTGAGGAATGATTGCTGGTGATGCCTAGCTCCCATCCAGCCCTCGTGTGTGATGGCACTGGGGGTGTAATCTACCCGTCCTGATGAGTCACTCCCCCAACTCTTTATCCAACAGTGTGTTGGTCAGATTGATGTCTCTGCTGCACAACAAAGACCATCACATAGAATCGCTTAAAGAAATTCCAGTGTATTCATCACTCATCTCACACTACAAGGCCCAGATTGGGTCCAGGTTCCGTCCCGTGTGATTGCTTAAGCCCATGTCTTTCCCTCTCATTGCTCTGTTATCCTCCAGGATGTTGTCGTGGTCTACAAGGTCAAGGTGATCGTGGATCCTCCTGTTCCTACCCTCAGGAAGGAGAAGTGAGGCAAGTATAAACCAGTTGCTTTCAAGTTGGTTCCAACTCATGGCAACCCCAGGGGAGTGCGAGAAGAACCGCACGGCACCGCCGTTTCATTGGCTGATTTTGTTGGAAGCAGATCACCAAGTGTTTCCTCCCAGGCACCTTGGGATGGATTTAAATTGCCAACCTTTTGGTTAGAAACGAAGTCCATCTAGGAGCCAGCCAGGATTTCCTTCAGAGCAAATGACTCACCTCTGCTCCCTACCATCTGCCACCAGCAGTAACTTCGAGGCTAGCATCCCTCTGGGCTTGGCGGTATGCCCTTAGAGAATAGAATGGTTAGGGGAGAAAAACAGCTATAAAGGTCCCGGGAAGAGAATGAACACAAATCGTTGAGAGGCTATAGAAGGATTTGTGGGCAACAAGTATGGACAAGGTAGTCAGGTGCGATTTAAGACCTGCAAGAGAAGAAGCCATATGTGCAGAGAGCAGGAGAACCCTCTAGAGAGAGTGCGATCTAATGTACAAAGTTCCTGAAGGGATAAAGGGCAGGGCACAAACTAAGGATGGAGAGGGGCAGGGCAGGTCTGAAGGACCTTGCAGATGGGGATGAGGAATTTGAATATCTCAATTGGATTATGAGTGTTGTAAGAGGTCCTGATGGTGCACCATTTACAACTCAGCTGCCTACAAAAGGTTGGTTCTTCAAACCCACCCAGCAACTCCTCAGGAGAAAGACCCGTCTTGTAGGTTCCGGTGGGTTGGTTGGTTGGTTGGTTGGTTGGTTGGTTGGTTGGTTGGTTGGTTGACTGGCTGGTTGGTTTTCCCTCCTCATTAGTTGTACAGTACCTGGAGCCTTCAAAGCTTGCAAGTAGCCACCCCAGGCCACACCTTCTGGTCTCACTTCACATGGAACAATTGAGGTAGGAGAGTCAAGAACAGGAGGAGGATACAGAATATATGGCTAATTGCCTTCATGATCAACTGCTTTCTTTGCTAGGAGTTGTTCTTCCCTCCTTAACAGAACATCACAGTGCATCACCCCCACCCCCACGGTTCCTAGCTAATCCCATGAGTTATTGTGAGCAATGTGATCCCATATCGACAGTTCTGTGACAGAATATAATACTCAGTGCTGACTCTTCCCCAACCCCCCTGCCACCCTGCCCCCTGTGGACTATTTGAGCTAAGCTACGATTTGGTTTGCTCCTATTCGAATTTGAGCTAGTTTGAGTTTGAGGGCTGCAGATGACCTTTGCTAGGGGATCAGAACTGGACGGTGCCTGGCTATATCATCACTGATCATTTTGATCAAAATGTCTATAGAAGAATTCTGACCAGTAGGCGGCGGGAGGAACACAATCAAAGCCTCGTGAATTCTAGACTTCCTGGAGCTGTGGTGGGTAGGTCAACCCCTGACATGATCGCCCTGAGATCACAAGTCAGAAAAGGAGGGAGAGAAGGACCGCACAGATCGAAGGCTGCCGTCAAAGGTGGCAGGACATAAAATCTGTGAATGGGACGGCCTTACCTCCTAGTGTGTCTTGTGCACGGGGGTCTTCTTAAATAGCTGGTAGATCCTGGTGGCTCTAAAGGGCTTCCTTTCTTGAGCACTTTGTCAAATAATGATAGGCTGAGATGAAACGTGGCTGAGTTGTAAGTTAAACTCTCCAACTTTGGTACTAAAGGGTTATTTCCATCCCTCCTTATGGAACTATGCGTGCCATCTGTGTCTGAGCTAACTCAAATGCTAACGTAGGTGCAGTGTGAACGAATCATTTCCAGCATTAATGCTTGGCCTTGGGATGAAATTAAAGGAGAAACATTTAGGCTGAATCATTGGAGAATTACCCTCAAAGTAAAATAGCTAAATCCATAAATATTTTCCTAAGGGAATGAGTGAAAGTATCATTGGTTTTCAATTCTAAATAGGAAAAAACAAAATTAGCCGGTGGACCCTAGAAAGCAACAACTTTGTGTCAGAACAATAGATTATGTTTTTCCGACTTCCTTTTTCCACCGTAACGAAGGTTTCCTTACGCAGCCAACTAAGGGATGCAAGGAAAATCTGCATGGAGGTCTCGGATTCACCAACCAGGATACTCACAGGAAGTGCTCCACCATGGGTGTCACCTGTGTCCTCTCATCACAGCTGTAGCTGGTGCCCAGTCAGGACCCCTTACAGCGTCCTAAAATGCCTGGGCACTCACGCCACAACCCCGACACTGGGTATTTTTGGAGAGTTACGAACAAACAAAGACAGTTCTCATGGAGACAGCTCCTGCCCCGGCTCACCCCCTGTGTGTCGCAGTAGAACTGGGCTCCGCGGTATTTTCCCTGGCTGATTTTTCAGAAGTGGATCACCAGGCCTTGTTTTGAGGTACCTCAGGATACACTGAAACTGCCAACCTTCCACCAGCTGGCAGTCAAGTGCATTCACTATTTGCGCTACCCAAGGGCCCTTCCAGAGAGTTAGGCATGTGCAAAAGAATGAGTGTGTAAGGTGATGTGAAAGGAGGCTGGGCGTGGAGGAAGAAAAACAGGAAAAGGAAAGGAGGGGAGGGGATGTTTCCCAGAAACTGTTCACCTGAGTCTTCACCAAAGAATGCACCTCCTTCTCGTTCCCCACCACGCAGGCATCCACTCATTCAACAACAAATAGGTACCGAGCACTTGCTATGGTCCCAACAAAACGCTAGACTGACATGACAGAGATGCGGAAGACGTGGGCCCTGCCCTGTGAGAGATCACAGACTTACATGAAAAGAAATGGACATGAAACAATAACAATCTAAAAAGAACTTCAAGTGAGGGAAGTGCAAAGGCTGAGACGGCCTGAAAAATGAGAGATTCATCATGTCCTGGGCTCTTGGGAAAGCCTTTACCCATTGTCACAGAGCCAACTCTGACTCAGGCAACCCCATGGGTGTCAGGTAAGCCTGTGCTCCCTAGGATGTTCAATGATGGATTTGTTGGGGGTGAAGTAGGTTGTCAGGCCTTTCTTCTGAGGCACCCCTGGATGGTCTCAAACTTCCAACCTTGTGTCAGTAGCCAAGCACGTAACTGATTGCACCCACCAAGGACCTCTGGGACAGGAAAGAACCCACTCTGGCCCCTGAAGAGAGTATGATGCCCCGGGCAACAAAGAAGAATGGGGAGGAGCTGGAGCTGCTGGGCAGAGGAGCAGGCTCCGGGGAAGGAAATAGAGACGGCTACAGGCAGGTTGTGCTTGATCTGGACATCAGACTGAGCCCTTTAGGCTGGTTTCTGCAGTCCGAGGGGACCCATAGCAGGCTGCACATCTGGGGAGGGGTGTGAGCCAGTCTGGGATTTGGGAAGGCCAATGGAAGCAGCACGGAGCATGCGCCTCGCAGACCTTGGGAAGTTCCTTCCCCAAGGCAGCTCTCGTGTGCCCGAGGGCCATTCCTGTGTTTCAGATCCAGGACACCACCCTTTGTGACGGTTGGTAGGTGTCCGTGGGGACTGGTGATAGTTACATAATCTGGTGTCAATTTGAGAAGATTAAGAGTGAAGGGGCAGAGCTTAGCCTGTCAATCAGATGGCAGCTTGATGACTTCATTTGGAGAAACTAGGGAGATAAATAGCTCACTTGAGGGGGGCACACACTCAGTCCCTGGGAGACATTCTTGTTGACAAGCGACATGGAGACAGGCTGATGGCAGCCAGAGCTTCAGAGCTGGAGAAATCTCGTGGAGACCACTGCCAGCGCTGAGATGCTTCCACCACCATTGGATAGACAAGACTTTCCACCCACTGGCCTGTGATTGCCCTGCATTCGGCATCATTGCTTGTACTTCGTGAGTCTGATGATAAATTTAAATATTGGTATCCAACATATGGGCTAATATTGGACTTATGGACTTGATCTGGACTGGGTTGGGATGTTTTCTCAATATTCAATTGCTCTTGCATATAAAGCTCTTGTTTACACACATGAGAGTGTCTATGCATTTGTTTCTCTGGTCTACCCAGATGAGTACAGGACCCTATGGGCAGCAGGGCTTTGCCATAAGATGCAACCACGTGCACAGCTCATTTATTTGGCATGAAGCGTGTTGAGGCTAGCTGGTCTCTGCCCCTGACACTCACAATCTGAGGAGGGAGATGGGAAGGCTGGAGAGACCGGATGACTGGGAGCTGACTCCCTGGGGCTGAGATGAATCCAAGTCCACACTGCCCACTCTCATTCCCACAGGGGCACGCTCAAAACCGATGGTCCAGGCACCCCTCGGCCAAGGCTGGACACATGTTGTCTTTTCTATCTTGAGACAGGGACAGGGGAGCCAGGAAACCACACCTTGCTGCCATGTTGACTGATCTCGCTTTCTCGGTGCTTCCTCTGGCTCTGACCTCCTGAAAACAACCTCTGAGATCTAGGCCCCTCATCCGCCCCACATCAGTTCTGTCCACACACCCCCAGCCCTGTAGCAGATATAAAGGTGCATGGAGATGTCCAAAGACACCCCACTCTCTCTCCCCGGGGGTCTGTTTACAGACTGTCTTCTCCACCTCCCACCTCTCTCCCTTCCAAGAGCCTCTCCCAATATGGCTCCTGCCTGAAATCTTCACTGATGTCCTCAAGGGCAATTGCCCACCTTCCCTCTGCTCCCTTCCACCTTGAATTCTGTTCTGGTCTGCTCGGATCACACTGCTGCCTTCCGATCTCCCACCAGCCTCTCACCTGAGAGCCTCAAGGCTCCTGAAGGGCGGAGAACTTGTAACTCGCCTTTTCACCAGGCCAGCTCTCAAAAAAGTACCTCTGCAGAGGAGATGACCGAGAAATGCAGACTATTCCTCGTGACTGTGGCAGTGGGATGATCTTACATCCCCTAGACACTCCTGGCTGCACTCCTGGCTGCAGGCTGTGAATCGGGTGCCAGCTTAGAGACATTTATATGGGAATGGGGGACACTGGGAACTGCCTCTCTCTCTGCCATTTGGCTTTCCTCCTGGCTGGGACTTCCCTGGGGCTCGGTGTCTGCCTCCCTGGGTAGCTCCTAGCAGGCCGCCCAACCCTGAGAGGTGTCAGGACCCTGCCACGTTTCCGCCAACCTTGGATCCATGTGACTGCACTCACTGGCCAGTGAGCTCTCAGCTTCCGGCTTCACCTCGCAGCGTCAGCTGCCTGCAGCTAGGAGCCAGAAGAGGCCCCAGCTAGCACTGGACCTATGGACTTGAGTTGGACTGGACTGGAGTGCCTTCTTGATGCTTACTTGATATAAAGTTCAAGTTTTGCTCCTACGTTGTCTGAAGGAAGCAGCATTGACCTCTTGCACCTCAAGTTCTCAGAATCCCTTCAGCTAAGATCTCCATCGCTTCTTGGCCTTTTGGTTAAGTCAAGGGCAGATAAGATCTCCATGTAGATCTGACACCTAGGCCTCTACCTGCTACTCCGCCCACCCCATAAGTTTCTGTCTGGGCAAGTTGACTTGGGCTGGCCTCAGGCAGCCTGACTCAAGTTCAATGGTGGTCAAGTTGGCAACTGAAAGCTGCGGCCCGAATAGCCTAGGGGGAGAGGGCAGAGAGCTTGGGTTCTCTCCCTGACACTGGTTAGCATAGCAAGTCTTCCACTAGAGGCCAGATCCAATTGAAAATCATCAGTATCTGGGCCCGACTTAATGAGTTCTCTAGATGCTTATACAATTTTACAATTCAACTTCATTTATTTTTTAATTGGTAGCACATTCACACAGCTTGAAATCCCAAAGATTCAAGGGTAGTCAGTAACAACTATGACCCCTGTCCTCCTGTCACCATTTTCCTCCCCACTGAAGAGATGTCATGTGTATTCAAGAAACTGCATATAGAGACATATATGCATGTGTGTCATATGTGCATAAACATATTATTAACACTCATATTTTATTTAAAAGGCCACTTGCTTACACACTGTGCTACATCTTTCCCCCCTTGACGTGTATTAGCATGCCTTCTCTGTCAGCACAAAAGAGAAGCCTCAACACACATGTGTGGGTGTGTGCATGCATGTGTGTGTGTGTGTGTGTGTGTGTGTGTGTGTGTGCGTGTCGACAGCTGCACAGTCGCCCATTAGGGCCGTGACAAACTGGGGTGCCCTGTCCTCTCCGAAGGGGCAGTGGGTTAGCTTCCCATCTGTTGCTATTACAAATAGTGTTGCCGTGAACAACCAAACCCATAGATCATTTCAGTCACATGGAGCAGGTCCACAAAACAGATTCCTAGACTGGGAGCCGCTGGGTCAAAGGGCAGGTGCCTCGGTAAATTCCAAGGAGTTTGTACCGAGGCCACCTTGTCAAATCCTACGGGAGGCGGGCGAGATCGTCTCTGCCCCATAGAGGCCTCCTGCAGCCCTGAGCTCTCAGGACCAACTGGTGATTCAGAAGCTGTGAAGAGCAACAGACTGGAGATTTCAAAGCACAGGTGGGGCGCCCACCCAGAACACCCCCACCCCTGCCGCCGGCTCCCAGCACTCCTGGCCAGTGGTTTGACTCGTGAGCCCTCCCCGGCCAGGGCAGGAGGCCTGTGCAGTGGCCCCTGCTTAGGGGCCATCACCACATAGTGAGTGCCACCCAGCAGGCAGAGAGCCTGGCACTTTGTGGGGTTTCTCTCATCAAGCCCTGCCCACGGCCCTGCAAACTCCATCACACTAGCTCTGGTTCCTTGCCGGCTGCCCCGTCTCAGGGGGTGACCTCACGCGCATAGGAACAAACTGCTGGCCAAGCCTGTATCCTCCGCAGGATCAGGGATGAATGTGACGGCTGTGGTCCAGCAGGTTTTCAAGGGCAGATAATCGGGAGCTAGTCGCCAGGCCTTTCTTCTGGGCCACCTTACTTGGGAAGCTCTGCCGAACCTGCTCGGCAGGGGAGCAACGCTCACACCTGCGCCCTAGCCAGGATTCGACATCTCACCTGCAAGGAGAAGGGCTGGACCACTGGGACCACTGAGCCTCCAAGGAGGCCTCCTGTCTTCCTTTTACAGATGAGGAGCAGGAGAGTCAGAGGGCTGGAGTCCTCTTTTCCGGTGCTCCTTAGCTAGAATGTAGCAAATAGGTCATTTCAAAGGCAGGTGGTTTTCGATTATTGCCACCAGTGTACATGTTTCGTCCATCTTAGCAGGGGACAAAGGGCCATTGGCAGCCCCAAGGATGTTCCCAGTGACCCAGTGACCTGAGCTTTGGACTGGGCCACTCCCCTGGGAAGCACCCAGTTTCTTCTTCCAGGACCGGCTCAGAGCAGGCACTTCCTGAAACCCAGCCCCCTCCTGCTCAGCATAGTGAATTGAGTTCATGGCGCCCCATAAATACTAAGTGAATTCAATTATTCTCGGTAGGTTGGAGCAAACGAAATAAAAAGATTGCAGAGCACTCTGACTTTGGCAGAATTCAAATTACATTGTTCCAATAACATAACCGAAACGTATCCCTCGTGTCACTGCAGGGCAGGGCTTTGGTGCTAAGCAGTCTTAGCCTGGGTCTGGCCACTTTCCGCTTCGCATGCCCAAAGCCCCTCTCCCTGAGCTGGGGCGGGGAGTGGGGGTAGGGGGGGAACGGTCACGGAGCATTGAGCAACGTGAAGAGGGAAAGTGCCTGGCACAGCTCAGTCCGGAAATATTTTTAAGGTTCCTAATATCGTAATAGTTATACACTGGCCTACGAACAAAAAAGTGTGAAGCCACTAGACATTCTCCAGGAGAAAAAATAACTGGCCAACTACCGGGGAAATGCTGTGGGGTAGTACTGCCCTGCCACCTAGGGTCATTGTGCATGCATCAGAATCGACTCAACAGCCCCCCCCCCTCTCTCTCTATCTGCCTACATATACACACATTTATACATGTATATAGGGGTACCCCCAAAATTGAAATTTTTTTCCAAAGCTGTATATTTAAATTTTTCTACAAAATAACCTTGCCACCTTCAAAGTACTCTCCATTACCTTAATATATTTGTTAAATCTGTGATTCCATTCTTTGAAAAACTTTCCAACTCCTCTGTTGAATGGCTGACAGCAACTTGCAGCCCCCCCTTTTTTACATCAGTTAAGTGATCTGTTTATAAGTATCATTGTTCTTTTTTTTTAAAATTAATCATTTTATTGGGTAGCGCTTACAAATTTTACAACAATCCATCATTCAATGGTGTTAAGCACACTTGTATATATGTTCCCATCAACATTTCCACCTCCCTCATCTTTTTCTTCACCTGTTAAGACTACATCATTAAATCACTGTCCTTTCATGTCCCTCTGCATTTGGAGAAACAAAAAGAAGTCACACAGAGCGAGGTCAGGAGAGTAAGGTGCGTGAGGTAAAGAGAGGCCTGCTGGTTTTTGTCAAAAACTGGCACACTGAGATGGCTGCATAAGCAGGTGCATTGTCATGGTGCCAAAACCAGTCCTATGTCTGCCACAAATCAGGCCTTTTTTTTCTAATCATTTTTGGGGGGCTCGTACAGCTCTTATCACAATCCATACATACATCCATTGTGTCAAGCACATTTGTGCATTTGTTGCCCTCATCATTCTCAAAACATTGGCTTTCTACTTGAGCCCTTGGTATCAGCTCCTCACTTTTCCCCCTCCCTCCCTGCCCCCACAAATCAGGCCTTCTCGTCACACATCATTACGCAAACTTTTGTCACACGTCATTTTGTCACACATCATTACACAATCTCTTCAGAACCTCTAAATAGAAAGCTTGATTAACAGTCTGACCTGGTGGAACAAACTCCAAATGTACTATTCCGCTCACATCACATCTGGGGATTTTTTGTTCGTTTTTTTTACCCCCTCATATATTAAAGTAGGTAAGAAAAGACTCAACTCAAAGGACTTCCATTCTAGTGGGAGAAAGAGGCATTATAAAGTAAAGGTCTCATCTATGTGAGAGCAGGGAAGGGTCCAAGGAAGTGCCACTGGAGCTGAGGCTGGAAGGTGAGCAGTGTCAGCCATCGGGTGGAGATGGGGTGCAGGGGGGGGGAGAAATAATGCTCCAGGAAAGACAGGGTGCAGACAAAGGCCAAGAGGAGGAAGTGAGTGAGCACATTTTAGGAGCTAGCGGGCAACATGAGTGACAGGGCCCAGGCAGTATGGGAGAGAGACATAAGAACACCCACCATTGACTGCCAGCCACGAAGAGGAATCCTCCCATTCCTGGCCCTCTCCATCACTCCCCATCAGACCTCCTCACTCATCTTCCTACAGGCCTCGGTGTGTGCCCTCCCGCTCCTCTCCAGGACCCAGCCTCCGGAGCTCTCCAAGAAGCGCACAGGTGCACATCGTGCGCTGTTTGCACCCTTCAGGGACTGCCTGCTGTTTCTGGGAGGCTCTCAGACCAGCCTCCTTCCATGACTCTGAGTCCTCTCATGTCTGAGCCTCAGTGAGGCTGCAGGGCCACGACTCTTCCAAGGAAACCTACCCCTCTCTTGGATCTTGGTGGCATGTACTGAGTAACACACTAAGTCCTCGATCTCCATCTGTCATGGCCGACAGGCCGTGTGTCTGAGGTTCCAAGGGCTGCCATTAAGAATTACCACCAGTGGTGAGCTTTACAGAAAGTATTTCCTCAAGTAAAAGGAAATAGAGGAAAGAACTAGGAGGCAAAGGACATTTATAGAGGTCTAAATACAGGTATGCCAATATCTTTATATATGAGATGGGGAAATAGATCTATGTGCATATATTTATAGGGTTAGTATTAAGGTAGCAGACAGATATTGGGCCTCCACTCAAGCACTTCCTCAATGCAAGAACACTTTGTTCCATTAAACTGGCATTCCATAATACTCACCTTCCCCACACGATCCTGAAGACAAAGCGGATGCATAAGCAAATGTGGTGAAGAAAGCTGATGATGCCCGGCTATCAAAAGATATAGTGTCTGGGGTCTTAAAGGCTTGAAGGTGAACAAGTGGCCATCTAGCTGAGAAACAACAAAGCCCACATGGAAGAAGCACACCAGCCTGTGTGATTATGAGGTGTCGATGGGAGCAGGGATCAGACATCAAAGAACAAAAAACCCTATCATTGTGAATGAGAGGGAGTGCGGAGTGGGGACCCAAAGCCCATCTGTAGGCAACCCTTACAGAAGGGTCACGGGGAGGAGACCAGCCAGTCAGGGTGCAGTATAGCAACAATGAAACAGACAACTTTCCTCTAGTTTATTAGTGCGTCCTCCCCCCAATCATTATGATCCCAATTCTACCTTACAAACCTGGCTAGACCAGAAGATTTGTATGCTGGTACAGATCAGAGCTGAAAACACAGGGAATACAGGACAGATGAACCTCTCAAGACCAGTGGTGAGAGTGGCGACACCAGGAGGTTGGAGGGAATGTGGGTTAGAAAGGGAGAACCAATCACAAAGATCTACATATAAACCCCTCCCTGGGGGATGGACAGCAGAAAAGTGGGTGAAGAGAGATGCTGTACAGAGTAAGGCATGACAAAATAATAATAATTTATAAATTATCGAGGGTTCATGAGGGAAGGGGGAGCAGGAAGGGATGGGAAAATTGAGGAGCTGTTACCAAGGGCTCAAGTAGAAACCAAATGTTTTGCGAAGGATGATGGCAACAAATGTACAAATGTGTTTGACATAATAGATGGATGGATTATAAGAGTTGTACGAGCCCCCAATAAAATGTATTTCCTCACCGTTTATGAGGTTAGGCGTACAAATCCAGCCCATGGCCTCTAGAGGAGTCCCTCTTTGCTGTTCAGCTGCTAGATCAGAGGTTCTCAACCTGCAGGTCGTGACCCCTTTGGGGGTCAAGTGACCCTTTTATAGGAGTCGCCCGATTCATAACAGTAGCACAATGACAGTGATGAAGTCACAACGAAAATAATGTTATGGTTGGGGGGGGTGGTCACCAGAACATGAGGAACTATATTAAAGGGTCGTGGCATTAGGAAGGTTGAGAACCCCTGCTCTAGATGCTGCACAGAATCCTTGGTGTTCCTTCACGTGTAGATCTGTCTGTCCCCATTGTGACAATGTCTGCAGAGGCACCAGGGGGTTGCCCTTCACATTAATGGTGGTTTTTCCACCTTCTGCACCCTGGGTAAGAGATGGCATTTTTACAGGGTGGCCCTTGTAGTGAGCCTAGAGCAGAGTTGTGGGGGGTGGTGGTGCAAGGGAGCAGAACGGGGCCAGCGGGGGGGGGGGGGGGCGGTGTGAGCACCTGTTCACACTGGTCTACACCAATAGCTCTCAACCACTAAAGAGGTGTCGTGTATAAAGGTAAAGACAAGAGCATACCATGTACACCTGACTTGAGAGGATACATTCCCTGGTTAATGATGGCCCAAGTCCTGGCATTCTCTATTACTTTATATGCATGGATCACCATGAATATGCATGAATGACGATGAATAAGGAAGACTGATGAAAGAAAACATTGTCCATTTACATCATGGTGTTGGCAGAGAACTCTGAATATACCAGAAGAACAAACGAAGAATCCATTTTGGAAGAAGCAAAGGCAGAAGACTCCTAAGAATCGAGGATGGTGAACTTCTTCTCACTTTGAACTGGTTGTCAAGGAAGGGCCAGTCTCCCGAAGAAGTCCCCGAAGGGGCGAGGTAAAGTAGAGGCCTGCTTAGAAACAGAGGACCCGCAACGAGATGGACCTGCACCATGACTGGAACAACGAGGTCACACAATAGTGAGGCTGGCGCAGGACCAGGCAGCGTTTCGTCCTCTCAGACATGGGGGCACTGAGCTGGCACTGACTTAATGGCATGCAACAGCAACATC
This sequence comes from Tenrec ecaudatus, assembly GCF_050624435.1. Classification (NCBI taxonomy): domain Eukaryota; kingdom Metazoa; phylum Chordata; class Mammalia; order Afrosoricida; family Tenrecidae; genus Tenrec; species Tenrec ecaudatus. The sequence continues at coordinate 81,612,234 of NC_134538.1, forward strand.
AGCAGTGGTTGCTTCCGTTGATAAGAACATTTCAAACCTGAAATCAGGCTAGAACCACCTTCTACACTGGAGATTATATCATCTCTCCCATTAAGCATTCAGTAAGCACCTCTAGGCAAGACCCAAACAATCTCTACACATTGAATAAAATTCATATACCTTTAAAGCCTGAACATCTGTAATAGTTTGATCCAACATGTTCTTAAGTGCCATTTATATACACTTACCCTGGAAACATCAAAAGGTCCATGTTAAGGCCCTGCCCGTCCATCCACTTTGCTTCCGGAGCCCTGGTATTGCTGTTGGTGGGCATTGAACTGCTAACTGCATGGTTGGTAGTTCAAACCCATCAGCCACTCTTCCAGAGAAAGAGGGCTCTCTGCTCCCAGAAAGAGTTGGCCTTGGCAAGCCTACACAAGGTCACGATGGGTTGGGATTGACAGCAGTGCGTTGGTTGCTTGGGTGGTCCACTTGGCTCTTACTCAAGGATGAAATCATGGGTACACGAGCTGAAGTGTTAGAGCCACGGAATCACCTTGGTGCAGAGAGGTCAGGCGACAAAATGTCCAGGTGGATGACATGCAGCAAGCACGTCCAGACATGCCCTTTGGAAAGTGCGTTCCAGAAGAAGAGAGGCCACACAAGACAAGGCCCTGTCTCCTTACTCACTAAGATGCATGCAGGTGGCCTCCCCAGACATGGGACACTGCGAAGGAGGCTGCTTTTCCAGAAAGTGTCCAGCACTGCTGGTCCTGCGCTTTGTCTTCTCACCAAGAATAAGTGGCTTTTGTGAAAGGTATTCAGCCTGTGGCTGGGGACAGGAACAAGTCCTGCCTCAGGTTGAAGCCTTTGCCTTTGGCATCTGTATTAGTCTGGGTACTTTAGAGAAACAAATCCACAGCAACTCATGTATAAGAGAGAGTTGTATATAAAGGTTAAGTGCACATCAAGAAAACATCCCAACCCAGTGCTGCCCAAGCCCACAAGTCCAACATTAAACCAGTAACCCATATGTCCTACACCAGTCCACAAAGTCCTCCATCTCACAAAACAGAGGCAATGACGCCGGCTGAAGGAGAAAAGCCGAGCCAGTGAATGTGTAAGCATCTCAGTGCTGGCAGGGTCTCCACACGGCTGCTCCAGCACCCAGGGCTGCATTGGTGTAGGTCCATGCGGCTTCTCCTCAGGGATGTCTTGCAGGAAGTCAGCCTTGCCAGCTGAAGCAGGGAACTGCTAAGGCAGCTGCACCCTGCTCCAACCATCAGAAAGCAAGAGACCCGAGAACTAGAAAAGGCGAGGCTCACTGAGCCATTTATCCCTCCGTCCTTCAATTAACCCCACCTGTGTTTACCGGTCAGGTTGGCACAATCAACTAACTAACTCAGCATCATATCTGCATCACCACCAACCAAGGACGGCAAGGTGGCCCAACATTCTGTGAGGAGATTGTCTTGTGGCCAAATTCCACATTCAGATGATTTTAGGGTTTGGTGATTGCCGAAAGAGAGGGGGTTTTGAAACTGGGGGATGAGAAAGACAAAGAGTGAGGGACAGGCGGGGACCAAGAGGATGCGAGTCAGAAGCACTCATCTGCCAATCCACACCCAAGAGAGGCAACGACAATGAGGAAGAGGAACGGGCGACAGCAAGCCAGTGTGAGACCGAGCAGACCACGAAGCTGCGGCTCCCCCCAGCTTCCCGAGTTTGGCAGGTGTCTGAAGACCGACTCCATAAATTAGCCACTTCCCGAAGAAACTAACAGGTGGCCTTCAGTTTTACCCAAAGAGCGCGCAGTTCATAGCTTGCAGACTTGGGGCCCAGCCAGCCCTGTTGAATCGCCTGTGCTGCGCTCCTGGGACGGACGGGTCTGAACAAGCGTCTTTGCTCTGTTTTGTCCACTCTGGTGGACAGGAGCAGGAGCAGTCAACAGGAGCACCGCTGCGGCGGGTCGTTGGTTTGGACAGAGACCCAGCGAGCGCGAAGTTCTGACGCGGAAACAAGGCTGCAGCTGGAGCAATGCAGCAATTAAGCGGGCTTGTTGGGAGCGCCCGTAAGGCAATGCAGAGGGTGATGTGAATGATCAAAAGCAGTGCGGACCCTCTCCGATCAGTCACAAAAGAGGCTTAAGGCCAGTCCCTTTGAATGCTGTTTCAGTAGTGTCGCATACAATACATCTTAAGGAACATTTATACTGTGTTCACTGCGCATTCAACTGTGGCCACTTCAAAGGTTTAGCCAAGTATTTTATGGCCATGGTAAAGGGGTCTTATTGATTTAAATTACAAGCTTGGCTCCCGTCAGCTCCACTTGAGGGCAAAAATGCAATAAAATATCCCACAGCACAAGAGACAGACATATCGCATTGAAAATCTGAAGAGATCCTTTTCACTCTAATCACTCGACTTGGTATTTATTTAGATGGGCAAGGTTATCCGAGAGATTTGTCTACAATCTCTTAGGCTTCCGAGGTTTGTCTGGGTTGTTTTTCTTTGGGGGGAGGGTGCGTTTAAATCTACTTCTGACTTGGGCCCACAAAGGTCATGAGTGCATGCCGCGCTCCCTGGCTTGGACTTTTCCATCAGCCTCTGGCTCTTTCCAGAAAGGCCTGTTCCAAGAATGGTGACAGTGACATACTGGCCATTATGGCTGAGGAATTATGGGCTGCAGCCCTCCAATCATTTGCATATCCAGCAGGCCAAACTCAGATGAATGAGAGGTGTCAAGGCATGAGTGACAAGCCCATCACGAGGATGGAAGGCTGTCCCTGGATTAACTGTCAGGGAGACAGACTTCACTTTGGAGACGACAGGAGCCTGCTTTCTATCAGAAGCCCCCAGAAAATTGAGAGGGTTGGGAAACCGCCGCTCTGCAGCCCGGCGGGTGCTTCTCTCAGACCCCCGCGATGATCAGCACAAAGAAAGCCACCTTCCGCTGAGGCGCAGGGAGAGAGCCACAGGACGTGCTCTGGTCCGTTTCATGGCCCACTCCTTTGTAATCACGTGCCGAGACAGGCCCGAGCTGGCGCTCACCCCTGGACATACACAGAAAATAGCAAATGACTATTATGTATCTGACATTTGAAATAACATGTTTCTGGAGGGTTGGCATTACAAGAGTCATTTCACTTCAAAATGTTATTCCTAATGTAATTTTTTAAAATTCATAAGAGGCACTTGCTAGAATTCAGCGTAGCACTGAAGTCACTCAAAAGACAGAGGTCAAATTCATTTCATTTCTTTTATGTTTTCTTCTCTCTGCTAGATGAAATAAATGATTAAGCCTAGAACACTTGGCAGTTCAGCGAATGTGCTCTGTGGCACCATTACAAGATCGATTTTCTCAATACAGGAGTCTTTCTAGGGTGCACATTGCTTAGCTGACATCTGTCGCCGTTGTCATGGCAGCGCTCTTTCCTGCATAGTGAGAGGTCAGGCCTGACAGGGAAGGCCTCGCCAGCACTACCCTAGTCACTTCAAGGTTAACAGCCAATGGACCAAAGAAATAGGCAATTATAGTACAGTCAATTCCGGTTAAGGAAATATCTGAGAAGTAAATATGTCTGATAAGTGAATGGAAATGAAAGAGCCAGTGCTCTGGATGCAATCCCATAATGTCAATATCATCTGGTGGTGCCATTTGGTGGCTGTTTCGTGTAAAAATTGCCAAGCCCAAAGAAACCTGGCAGGAGAAGGGATAAGCCCAATGGCCATTATGCTGCCCTGCGCCTCTGTGCTGGGAGAATGAGATTCCCAATGGTGGAAGAGCAAAGCTTCCTGGAGAAACGAGTTAGAGACAAGTCTCTAGGTCTCCACCCCCTTTCGGTTTAGTCCCCGGATGTTGCCAGCCACACCTACATGTAAGGAAGAATCCCTGCATTTTAAAGGAAATGGATTTAAAAATAATAATTTCCCTTGTTACTTGATATGTACTGAATTTATTACTTCTCATGTTAAATGTCTTTGCTACAATTTCAGCAACTCTGAAAAACATCGCACTTCCCAAATCACCACCGTGTTGGAATTTAATAAATTCCGATGACATCCATTTTACCACAGCATAGCTTTTGATAGACGGAGAAAATATATAATTTCAACAGATGTTCTTTGAATAGAATTAGAAAAATGACAGGTGGAACTAAAACGTAAAGATTTTCAATTACAAAGTTGCATACCCCCGGAATTCAGCTACTGACAATTTTTGCAGAGAACAATACTCAAAATTCATTACAGTATATACGCTGATATTACCTCTTCTTGATTAAATCTTACAGTTCGCATAAAGAGATCTTTTGATTGCATCCAGTACCTGAAAGAATGGCATGACTTGTCTTCACTTGTGAGATTTTGCTACTTGCAAAAGAGAATGAAAAAGTAAACGTAAACAACAACAAAAAGTCACTGAGGTTACTTGTCTCCAGTTGGGGTCACAATGTTCTCAACTCAGCTGTGGGCGATACACATGCACCATGCCAACTGCTGTGATCTCTGATCCATCCTTGGCCACATCAAGAGATCAAATCTATCCAGGCAGGGGTGAATCTGCACACACCATCGTGTTCCCTGCCCGAGAGGAAGACCCAACCACGACGTCTTCCTCTAGCATTGGAGATGGAAGCTGATTTTACATAGAAATGGTTGGGCTGACATTACTCCTTTCAGCCCAATGGACGTCAGCCGAGGTGGTGCTGGAGACGTCCACGCGGCTTCAGAAGGATGACACCCTTCTGAGGCACCTGGGTGGACTCGGAGCTCCAACCCCATGAACTGTTTTCAACAGCCAGGGACCCCATCCTCATCTACTGACTTCCGCAATGTCCCAGTTCCAAAGTGGAGAGGCAGCCTGACTAGTGCACCCACGGTCGGCTGCCCAGGTCGGCTGTCCAGTTAGACAAACTCCGTGGGGTGAGGGGCAGGGATATGACGAAGTTGTAACATATGATGAAGTTGTAACATGACTGATCCGGCCCAGCCCTTCAGCCACAGCAAGGCACAAATGCAAAACACATCCTCACTGTCTCTACAAGGACATAAGATGAATGAAAATCCCCCACCTCCCCAAAGCTTGCACAGCAAGAGTTGAATATCACAAGGGTCCTTGGGTTCTTAAGCAAAATGATGCAAAGATGTTGATTCAGTAATAGATGATCCTATTACCCGTCCCTAGCATCCATCACTACAAAGTGAACAACCTGTAAAGAAAAAAATTGCAGACTCCTCCTTGCCATTGTCCTTGAGACCAGCTCAGAGGTCAGCTCCCTCCTAAGGCCTTCCCTCAACTCCCCAGAAGGAAAAAGAACTACTTCTCCCTAAGAGGGAGCATTCATTGTCTCTATGACTGCTTCCAAGTGTGAGAACCTGTGGGTCTTTGTAAGCACAAGCCCACAGACCCCATTTGGAACAACACTGCCTTGGAATGTAAGCCCTGTCACCGTTGGGACCAGCTGGTCCATGTTAAGTCGTAGACACACATTCAGGACTTGAACCAACGTAGCAGCTATCAGGCCGACCTCCAGATGATCCAGATCTCTCTCTACTAGGGGGTCTGCGTTGGGCTGCTAACTGCAAGGCCGGCAGTTGGAAACCACCCACCACACCTCGGAATAGCTACTTGCTTTCTGCTCTCATGAAGCGTCACTCTCAGAAACTCACGAGAGTGGATCAACCCTGATCTATAGGGTCATTTTGAGCCAACATCGGCCGTGAGAGTATTAAGCAATAATTTAAATTAAAACACAAATCACTCTTATCATCCAATGCCTATTTGTTTAAGATCTATATGGTCTAGGTTCCACCAGAGGGCTCCTATTCAAAATCGCTGGACCCATATACCATTCAACCAAATACTTTGGCTGTGTAACTCTGGCTTCTTACACAACCAAATATTCTCCATAGCTTCGTATAGCTACCGTTTCTGCTTGGTCAGAGGCATGAATCCATGGCTGGCTTTAGATAGTGAAGTAGGTCATTTCTATTTGATGGCTCTCTTTTCCCTTTTTATTGCTCTTTTATCTTTTAGATAGAAAATGTTTCTACAATTATTTTACCAAGCTGCATGAATAATCTTCTTGGGATCCCGGTGGAACTAGTCCACCTTCTTTCAATTATATTTTATCTATAATTTCTCCATGTATTTCAGGTGGTAACTTTCGTCCCTCGATCCATGTTTCATTTGAAATGCAAAAACAAAAGCCCAGATAAAGAACACTGATGTAGTTAGTTAATTGTGCCAACCTGGCCAATAAACACATGTGGGGTTAATTGAAGAGCGGATAGATAAATGGTTCAGTGAGCCTCGCCTTTCAAGTTCTCAGGTCTCTTGCTTTCTGATGGTTGGACCAGAGTGCAGCTGCTTTAGCCAGTTCCTTGCTTCAGCTGGCAAAGCTAACTTCCTGCAAGACATCCCGAGGAGAAGCCACATGGACCTACCCCGATGCAGCCCTGGGTGCTGGAGCAGTCGTGTGGAGACCCCTGCCAGCGCTGGGATGTTTATACACTCACTGATTCGGCTTTCCTCCTGCAGTTGGCATCATTGTGTCAGTTTTGTGAGATGGAGGAGGACTTTGTGGATTGGTGTCGGACATATGGGTTAATGTTGGGCTTGTGGGCTTGGGCAGCACTAGGGTGGGATGTTTTCTTGATGAGCACTTACCCTTTATATAAAACTCTCTCTTATACATGAGTTTCTGTGGATTTGTTTCTTTAAAGTATCCAGACTAACACAAACATTGAAGAGTGTAGCATAGTTGGCATCTTAGTTCTGAAATAAATTCCAATTTCCGATCAGTCCTGTTTAGTCCTTTATTAAAAGTATGTTTTCAAGTGGCATGCAGCATCCCCAGGGTGTAGTTAGCACATGATTCCACCGAATGCAATTTGCCAAGCCTCCCCCTCTGATGCTTTGGTAGTGTTTTCCCACCGTCTAGTCCCTTTGCTGGGAAGCCTAAGATTGTCAATGTAATCATCTGTAAACTCAGCCAGGACTGGGCCTCTTGCAGATCCTGTGACTCTTGTATGTATATGTATGGATGGTGATAAGAGTTGTATGAGTCCCTAATAAAATGTAAAAAAAGAAAAGAGAAGAAAAAAAATAATTAGGGCAAAGACTGTACAGAAGTGCTTTATACAATTGATGTATGTATATGTATGAACTGTGATAAGAATTGTATGAGCCCCAATAAATTGTTAAAAAAACAAAAAAAATTTTTAATAGTTTTATTGGCATATAATTCACATATCATACAATTCATTAATTCAATCATATTACAAAGAGTTGTACAATCATCACCACAGTCAATTTTAAAACATTTTCTTCTTTCTTGTACGTATTGTATTAGCTCCCTAGTTCTCCCCAGCCTCCCCTGCCATGGACCCAAGAAACTATTAATCCAGTTACTGTCTTTGCTTAGCCTGGATTTCATATACAGAGGAGCATACACACACACACACACACACACACACACACACAACTCAACAAGAATAGCAAAGTGAAACAGAGAAAACCTCAATAGAAAAAAGAAGCAGAACGTATTAAAAACTAGAGTAACTTTTAAATGGGTCAAAGGGGAGATCAAATGACAAGGTGTTAATTTTAAGCATCCGTCATCGTGCTCTGTGCAGGGCACTCTCTGTGAGGCAGGCTCTTCTCGTCCCTGGCGTGTGTCAGAGGGGATTCAATGGAGGCTTAATCCAGACTCATATTTCCCCTTCACTTATGTTTAACCAAAACATCTCTAAGGGGGGTTAAAAAGGAGATCAAGTGATAAGAGACGACCTTTCAACCAAACTACATCTCTCATAATGGACTGAACAATGCTCTGTCTGATAATAAGGCTTTCCACATGCCTCAACTATGAGAGCCTGTAATTACTGACAGACAGAAATACCTTTCGTTTGATAAAACAAGAGTGCAAAGAGCTTCTCTCCTATGCTCACAGTGATCAAATATAATATTAATTCCATTGGAGGACTTTCTGCTTATTTTGTTTATCATCTCACAAAAACTGAAAATCGCTATTAAAAGTCTTATCTGTTTGTTTTTTGGTGGCTGTCTTGTGTGCTTGCAATCCTGTCTTCATTATTCTTCTCTGAGTGAGTTTCCTTTCTTTGTTCAGTTTGCCTTTAGGATTATTCAGTGTTTCATTCTTTCATTCACCAATATGTCAGCTCTCAAGAAATGCGCCAGGTAAGTGAGAGCCCAAATCTGCCTCTGTTTAATGGCAAAGACAAAAACGTAAAGAATGCAATGGAGCTTATTCTTCAAACAAGTTATAGACCGCAGGTTATAAGCAAGAAGAAAGCATTGACACCACGCAGGCCTTTCAGGAAAGTATCGCAGGGAAGACCCCTCATGTGGCTGCGCGCACGCAGGAGGCTTCGGCCGCTTCCCCGGGGACGTTTCCATGCAGCTGTTCAGGTGCTCTCCTGGTCTGGCCGCTGGCCTCCCACAGAGCTGGTGCGCACCGAGAGTGGCGGACAGAGGCGGGAGCAGGAGGCAGCTGCACGCTATCACTTCCCTCGTCTCCTACTGGTTACAGGTTGCTAAGTACAGTCCATGTTTAAGGACCAGGCAAGAAGGCTCTCTACAAATGATGTGGGGCCACATCTGACCTCCTGGACCTTCACTGGGGGGAAAGAGACCCAAACTCCACATCGGCCCAAAGCTGGTTCTGCACGCATCTGCCCTCTTTCTTTCTTTACCAATTCGGACACCAACTGTCCCTCTCACGACACCCCCGCCTCTCTATTGGGTTCAGCCATTCCTTGCAATGACCACACAGAAACTCACAGGCAATACTCATGATCATGAGGTTTATTAGGGAAGTTCACAGGTTACAGGATCAGGGTACAGTCATTTGGTCCAGGTGACTCTTCTCGGCCATTCCATTGACCTGCCTCTCTCTGGTCCTCAGTCATGTGGTCCAGTCAGTCACCTCTTCTCTGCTCAGGCAGAGTTGCAATGTTCCTTTAACTCGCTGCTATTGAGTTGATTCCAACTGATTTAGCAACCCGACAGCTGCTTTAACACTGCTAAAGGCCCAAAGGGCAAGTCATTCTGCAAGCCAGTCTCCTGCACAAAGGCGCTCGGTTTGATTTGCTCCATGCGTGGGGAAGTCCACCACTCTTTTGCACTCACCACTCCTCTGTTCCTGTGATGAGGAGGTTCAGCATGCAGGGGGGCTTGGGTCCAGGGAATGGGCTCCACTCCTGGCTCTTCTTCCTTCCTGACATGAGACCCCTCCATGCCTGCTTCTGCGAGGGTCCAATTTCAAACCTAGTGGGATGAGGAAACATGAGCCATCGCCACGATAGGGTCCCCTAAACCTTACTTGCATGGTGGTACCTAGTTGTTTGAGGAATGTTACAAAGACTTTGGCTAGAAGAGCCATGCCAAGGAATTCACTGCCCTCTGTCTTTGGAAGAGAGGCATGCCACAGCTCACGTGGACATCTTTGTAAACCGCCACAGCTAGTGAAGAAGCTCTCTACAGGAAAGTCAAAAGAGATTGCAGCCTAGGTCGAAGGAACAAAATGGACAACTGAAGAAGCCCAAGCAGCTCAAGAAAAGTAAGGAATCTACAGTAGGTTTTCAATTGCTTTTAATTGGACAAATGCTTACCTGGGAGCCCAGTACACACAATTAAGTCACTCTGCCTTGACTGGCGATAAGGAAGCAGGAACTTCCACGCCAAGGCAGCCTTCAGAGAATAGCTGGAGCTCTAGAGCTTCAGAGACGTCTCAGAAGCACCACTCTATGGAAAAGCTGGTAGTGCTTATCTACAAGGGCAAGGATACGGTCTGCTAATCTTTGTCTTATCAGGTCACAAATTGAGGTCTAGCCCCATCAAGGGTTCTGACCAAATGAAAAATAGATAAACTTCTTACAAAGTGAGTAGTGATCTGATTGCCATACAGGAAAATCTCCATTTACCCAAGAGTGATGATGTAAGAGACCATCTGTAAGAAAATTCTTTAGACTTATATGCATCGGTTAGTTGTTGTTATAAAAATGCTGTGTAACAAACCACCCTTACGCTCAGGGATTAAAAACATCTATCATTAAGCTGCAGATGAACGAGAGCTCAGCTGGTTAAACTGGGATTCAGGTCCACAGCTGTGCTTCAAGCTGTCAGCTGAAGAGGCAGCAGCTACCCCAGGAAAGCTTGTCCCAGGGAGACATCAGAAGCACAATAAGGGACAAGAGGGCAAGTAGAAAAAAGCAAAGTCTCTTAAGGTCAGAATTAGAACCCATTTCACCAACTGTGATGGACCAAAGTCAAAACACAGGAAAGTACATTCTGCCCGCTTAAGGCCAAAGCAAGAGAGTTGGTCATTCAATCCACACATTCTAAATGCATTTGTTCCCATTAAAACAAAATTAAGTTGTAATTACACTAGCATTTGACGCTCACGGGTGTAATGGTAGGGGTCTGAAATCAGGTGGCTGTGTGATGCCGGCAGCCTGAAACAAGTCCAGTTTGCCTTCCCTTTCTTCACCCCTCCTCAACAAGATTCACGTCTTCCCCAGGTGCTCTGCATCTTCACGGTTACCCTAAACCCGAATCTGAGCCTCCCGCATCCCTCCTTTCAGCTCCCAAATCCAGAACTCAGAGCCCTTCACAGCAGACCTTTCCTGCAAGCTGCTAAAAATAAAACGAGCTGCAGAAGCCCCTTCATACTCACCTGTGAATGACTTAGTCCCTAAGACACTTGCCTCTTTCCAGGGGACGGTCCCGTGGCCAAAGGAGCTCTGCTGGTGCAGACGGTGCCCAAGGACAGCAGTCTGCACCCACCAGCCACTCCTCAGGAGAAAGATGAGGCTTCTACTCCTGTAAATGGCTCTGACACCTACTGTGCCGGTTTGCTTCTGTCCTATGGCGTCGCTATGAGTCAGAATCGGATCAATGGCAGGGAGTTTGGTTTGGGTTTCATTGGGGGGGTCAGGGTCCTGTAGCCAAGGAGCCCTGGTGGCAGAGTGTTTTCTGCATCGGGCTGCTAGTCACCAGGTCAGCGGTTCAAACCTTCCAGCTGCTCGGCAGAAGACTCTCTTTCCATAAAGATGCACTGCCTCAAAAGCCCCAAAGGTCCATTGTACTCTGCCCAATAGGGTCACTATGAGTCAGAATGGACTGAATGGCCCTTGAGTTTGGTTTGACTTTGGTCCCTCGGCCCATTCCTTGTCACACTGAGGAGATTTTAGACAGTTAACAGGTTTCTATTCAAAAGCCCAGGAGAGGGTGTTTCAGAAAAGGCGACTATTCCTTAGTGTCCTCGTGTTGTGCAGGATGTATCGATCGTGCGTGTGGAAGCTGCCCGTCGTGACGTTTCTACTCTCGGTCCCCACATTTCCTGTCCTCTCTGTGCCGCGGCAGGGAACCAAACTCGCCAGGAGCAGATAAATGTCGGCACTATGAGTTACAGCTCATAACATGACCGGGGCGGGTCCCACTTTGGAATTTATTCTTTTCTTTCTTCCCTTCCACACGAAAATGACTGAGCTGTGCCTACTGTGACTTAGCAAAGGTCCCGTGATCTGACCGGTGTGCAGTGTTTCAGATGAACCCCCGAATGTTCCGATAAACATGTTAATTTTCACATGAACAAATCAGCAAAAGGCAGAAACGATCGTTTTGAGAGCACGTATTCATCACATTTAAAAATGTGTTTATTGACATACTGAGCATAAAAAAATCTGTTTACTTTTAAAGATGAATCATAAAGAACTATACCAGTTCTTAAATTTTAGTAACACCGCTTTTCTTTCAAATGTGTGTCTGCACAAACAAAGGGAAGTGGGAAGTTGAGAAATGAAGATACGATGCAAATGGAAAATCCAAATAATTTGAAGAAAACAATAGTAATAATGGCTTTATTGACCCCGTGGTATGAATTTATGTCTGGCTTTTTGTTTCTGCGGCTATTTTCATGACAAAGAAAATAGCAATCACTGTGTGCCTGGGACAGCATTACTATGTCATAGTTTAACCCTTTTGGGTAGCACTTAAAATAGTCACTGTCCTCCCACACCACTTTGTACTACATGGGGATGGCCATTGAGAATCGTTTTTTCTTTTAGTCTAGTGACATGCCAATAGCCACAGCATCCATTTCCACCAGCCTATGTGAAGCTGGACTTAGGGAGCTTGGACGGAAGAGCTCCTTCTCACAATGTTCTATGCGATGGCCAGAGTGGTCATCCAAACTCCATGCTCCACAGAAATCCGCTTCCCCTTGGCTTCTTTGTTCGGATGAAGTCTAAATAAACTACAGCCCTCTCACTGGGGAGAGCCGGGAAGGGGGGTGTGCAGTAGAGAATGTGATAGAAGGTAAGTTGAGGGCCTTGGTGAAGTTAAATTACTTGGTGTGGCTCCTCCATACAGTCTTCGTCACGCCCACCAAATGCTTGGGGAGGAGCCTGCAAAGGAGGTGGGGAAGATTGAGCACAAGGATTGGTCCGTTTTGCCTTTCTTCTGGGTGCAAGAGTGAGCCGTCTCCGAAGCGAGCACAGGAATCCCATTACCACTAAGAAAGAAGAGTTGCCAGCAAGATCTCTGCCTAAAGAAGCAGAGGCACCAGAGGCCAGAGCAGAGGGACTGCCCCTCACAGTAAGAGCGGTGGGGTAAACAGAAGCCAAGGGCAGCATGACTGAGAAGCTGAGGGTCAGTAAAAGATGCAGCTGTTGGCATGGCTGAAGCGAGGAACTGCCGCGGATGAAGGAAGCATCCCTAATGCTCTCTGATGCTGAGTTGTAGTAACTTTCCTACGAAGCTCCCATATCACCAGCATGGTCTGAGTCCTGTGTGACCACTGTAGTGGCTTCTCAGACCCAGTGGACAAGGAGAATGCCCTCAGAGAGATGGCTGATACCAGCCTAAGATAAAGAAGGATGGAGAGTGGACATGTCTGCCCGCTGCCTCATACAAGTCATCCTTAGGCAGACATGGAACTGCACTCTGCTTCTGCTTTGTGTAGCCAAAGGAGGGCCTTCGTGGCCTCGTGCCATTGTCTCCGAGGTCTCAAATGGCAGGGTGAGCACTCACACACCTGCCCTCAGTACTGGCTCATTTAGAGCAACCACAGAGGCTAATGGCCAGAAGGGGCTTGGTGTACAGATCATCCAGTCAAATTCCAGATGTTACACTGACTGCCAGAGTTCAAAGCTCCATTACTAGCCAGAAAGGCTGGTAATTCAAGCACATCCAGAGGCCCCTCCTTGGAAGACAGTGTTGCAATCTCCTTACCAAAGGTGACATCCTGAAGACCCTGTGGTGGTTGTGCCCGGCACACAAGTGGTCACCGTGACTAGAAATCGGCTCGGGGCCAATGAGCAGCCACACGTGTTGCAGTCATTCCTGGCCAGGATACTCAATCTCTCTGTGCCTCACTTTTCTCCCCCATGAAATGGGACTGATAATAGTATCCATCCTTTTGCTCTGTGGTGAACTTGGTCCATGTGCGTGAGCGGAGTGTTTTGAGCAGCGTCTAACACATAGTAGGTGCTATCTAATGGTTCGACAACTTTGTCTTTGCATTCACCACGACCACCACCATCATCTGTGGATTTCTCTGACTCCAGAAGACTCTCCTTCCTCTTAACTCAGAGAGTGGAGAGCAGGTCCAATCGTCTCTTTGTTGGTTCAAATTATCCAGTTCCTTCTCCAAGAGCCCGTTGGGAGTACAGGTTGTCATAGCCATGGAGATCTTGGCAGCATCTTGTAAAGCTGAAGATGCTCCCGTCAGCGATTCTCCTCCCGGGGGTGTACCTGGATTCCAGGAGAGAACTGTATTAGAATGTTCAAAGCAATGTGGTTTGTCACAGAAAATTTAAAAGGAGACCACCCAGAGGGTGATGGCCACCAACAAGAGCATGGATCAATAAATGGTAAAGCGTTCAAACCGAAGACTAACAAACAGCAGTGGAAATTCATAAAGTACGTTACATGTATCCACTTGGGCAAATCACACCCAAACAAGTCAAGTATTGTTGCTGTGAGCTGCCATCAACTCAGCCCCCAACACCCGACAGGATCAGACTCCTGTGATTTCCAGAAATCAATCACCGGACTTGCTTCCTAGTCTGTCTTAGTCTGGAAGTTTCACAGACACCTGTTCAGCATCAGAGTGCACAAAAGTCTCCGCAGAGGCAGGTGATGACTGCGCAGGAGGTGCACTGGTCAGAAGGGAGCTGGTGTCCCCCAACGCCAGGAGGCAAGAGTTTGACCCCCGGAACCGTAAGGAGTTACTCTAGCTACTGTCCCACCAAGCAGACGTGAGTTTGTTTTTCCTGTTTTTCCCGGAAGAAATCACAGGGCAGAACCAAGCCATCACAATGCTCTTCCCCAGCCCAGCCCACTGTCGCAGTGCCCCCAGGGCAGCAGCAAAGCTGGGCTCCCCCAGGCAGCTTCCTTTCGGCTGGACTAAGGATCCAGCACGACATCAGCTTCTGCAGACCCCCTCAAGTTCTTGGGGGAAGTTGGAGAATGACACGTGGGACATTTAAAACACACGGAGTGAAGGGCACCTGGGTTAAAACCCAACCCTCCTGAGGACAGCTTCCAGAAGTCCACATCCTCCAAATGGGATTTCAGTCCACCCGAGATGTTCATTAGGCTCCGGCAGGCGCAGATGCGGGCTGGGGAGCAGACGTGAACGGTTGAAAGCTTCTCTGTGGTCCTCACACGGTGGTAATGGAAGCTAGTCCTCACGCCCCTGCAGCCACCGGGCGCTTTGCTTTGCATGATTTATTTATTTCTAAGACTTGGGGCGGGGGGGGGGGGAGGGGGGGGAGGAAAGAAGAAGAAAAGGAAGTGATTTTTCTTCTTAATAGGTTTGCTCTTCTCTCTCTAGGTCGAATCAATTCGAGTGGGATTGAACTCACTCCCTAATATCCCCTTCCCTCCAAACGGCTTCCTTCCATTGTAAATAATTCAGAGAAAATAAAATAATCATGGAGTGGTAATTACCACCCTGCCCCCCCACCACCACCACCAAAAAAAAGGCATGATTGCTGGAATAGGGGCATTTGCGCATGTCACAGCACCCGTTAATGGGTCTTGTTGGTGGTAGACTGAGGCTGGGGCCAGAGAGGAGGGCTGCTCAGGCCTTACTCCTGGGCCAAAGGGAGCAGGAGGGTGCACCGGTGCCAGGGTGAAAATGGCTGGCATGCTGCTGAGGGCCCTGGAAGCCGCCCAGATTCTACATGGCTGCTCTTGACCAAATTCTCCTTGTTCTTCATTCTAATTTCTGACTTGTACACAGGAATTATGCTTGTGTGTGATGCTCCCGGGCACGCGTACACACACACACACACACACACACACACACAAATAAAATTATGCCTTTTCTTCCAGCCTCCCCTTTTTATAGAGCTTTCTTTCTGTAGGTTTATTTCTTCACGTAAACACCTTGCTCACCTGTGAGGGCCTCGTTAGGGTAAATGGTCGTTTGGCTTGAGAGCACCCATAAAGCTCAGGCAGAGATGGCATAAGGTTGAATATAAAATGAACATTCTCACTCCCTTAGAGGAAGTGGCCACAGAGAGAGGACAGAAAGGACCGTCAGCCCCGAGGCTGGGCTTTGTGCCGGAAGAAGCCATTTCCTTTTCAAGGTGGCAATTTAGAGGGAAAGCTCTCTGCCATCGAGTGGATTCGGCTCATCCTCAGAATCGCCCTGCCGGACGGGCGGACGGCGAAAGTGCCCCGTGGGAGAAGACGCGTGCTCTTCTTGCTTGTTCCATGACAAAAATAGCTTCCCTGGCCCGTTGAATGTGGATGGTGGTCTTCTCTTCCTTATTCATTATTGTTATTTGTGTTTTTATCTTTATATTATTATCATTTTAACCTTGGGGGAAAAAAGAACAAGAAGGATATGAACCTCGTCGGTAAATCGATACATAAAAGAATCATCACGGTCAGCCCGTATCTGGCAGCTGCTCCCAAACTGAAATGGTGCTGAGAGGTGACATGGTTAAGGAAAGTTGGGCAACAATTACTCGAAGGCCACGGAACCCTGTCACTGTAAGGAAAGTTAAGTCATAGCATCCATCAGAAGTTGTACACGGTGTTTCCAAGTAGCCTTGGACTTGAAGCAGTATACAATAAAATCCTGGTTACAAGTAAGGAAGTCAGCAGACTGTTCTGTTAGGGCCCTGCTTGCGTTGGGGGTGGGGAGGAAAGGTGATTCACAAGCAGGAGTCTCTGGGTGGCACAAAGGGCTTAGTGGTTTGTTGCAAACCAAATGGTGGTTTACGGTTTGCAATCTGCTGCTAATGTAAAAGCTGCCGTTCAACGTGCCCAGCAGTGTCCCCCCACAAGACAAGTCTGGCGATGGGCGCCTGTGGGTCAGCTCCCCTCTGTGGCGCAGGAGGTAACCTGGAATCAGAATGGACTTGCTGGCCGTGGCTGGTTTGACTTTTAAACTGGTTTCAAAATGGCATCGCATTTTCAAGTGCTCAGTAAATGTACCCCTTGGCTTTGTCAATTTTCTCTTGTTGGAAAGAGAAGCCCTCGTGGCCCTGAGGTAGATGGTTCAAACCCACCTGCTGATCCAAGGAAGAAAGAGGAAGGTGTCTGCTCCCATGCAGATGTACAGTCTCAGAAGGCCTCGATGGGGGGGCTACGTGTCAGAATTGGCTCGATGATAGTGAATTAGTTGGAGAGAGGCAAATATATATTCTGGGTGCAATGGTAATTGTTTTCACATTCTGAAGAGCGAGGAGTGGTGATTGTGATGGCAATATGATACATTTGCCTTAAAACAATTCAAAGCAGATCATGGGGAGTAAATTCCAAAACATCAGCACTTTGCATCAGCAGATAAGATCTGGCTGTCAACCTGGTCGGTTCTACCTGAGGCTTCCTGTGCCCACCTCATCTCTGATCTAGGATGGCCCAAGGACTGGGAGGCAGAGCAACTAGATGCGTGCATAGGACCTTCCGGAAGGTAGAAGATGGGAGTGTGCGTAGAATCTTAATGTACTATGTAACTCCTAGCTATGTTTCAAGATGCAACCGATTCAGAGTTCATATTTTAATACCATATATAAACACTAAGATACTAAAAACAGTACTTTAAAATAGCATAGAATGTGGTGTATTGGTTTATAGAGACAAGGGAGGACTCACATTTCTTAATTTTTTAAAATTTTGACTAAGAAGAGAACATTTTAAAGATATATTCAAACATTTGTTTCAAAAGTTATTCATCCTTTCAAAGGACACTGGCATTGG
Organism: Tenrec ecaudatus; assembly: GCF_050624435.1. Taxonomy (NCBI): domain Eukaryota; kingdom Metazoa; phylum Chordata; class Mammalia; order Afrosoricida; family Tenrecidae; genus Tenrec; species Tenrec ecaudatus. The sequence goes on from NC_134538.1 coordinate 81,629,457, forward strand.
GCATGGCTTGCATTCCCTTTGATTTTCCACCTCAATATTCCAGACTTTTGTCCCACCCTTTATTCATGGGCCCTGCCTTCGTCCATCCTCAAGTTCCTTTCCTTTCAACAAAGCTGTATTGGTTTTGTTGTTGGGTGCCATCCTGGGAAGAACAGGGTGAAACACTGCCCAGTCTTGTGCCATCTTCACAATTGTTGTGCTGAAGCCCATTGTGCCCACTGTGTCGATGCCTCTTTTTGACAGTCTTACTCCTCTTCTTGCAGACCTTCCACTTTACCAAGCAGGATGCCCTTCTGCAGGGACTGGTCTCTCCTGACAGCATGACGACCAAAGTACATGAGGCGAAGTCTCCTCATGCTTGCTCCTGAGGAGCATTCTCTCTGTACTTCTTCCAAGACACACTTGTCTGTTTTTTTGGAAATCCATGGTACAGCCAATATTCTTCACAACACTATGATTCAAGTGCATCAATTCTTTTGCAGTCTTCCTTATTGGCTGTCGGATTTTCATATGTCTATGAGGTCACTGAAACTACCATGGCTTGGGACAAACATGTCTTATTCCCCAAAGTGACATCGGCATGTTTGAAAGGTCTTGTACAGCAAATTTGACCAATGAAATACCTCATGTGATTGCTTGACTGTTGCTTCCAAGAACATTGACTATGGATCCAAACAAAATGAAATCATTGACAGCTTCCATCTTTTCTCTGTTTATAATGATGTTGCTTATTGGGCCCGTTGTGAGGCCCGAGGCTTCCATTTTGCTGCAGTGCAGCTTTCTTCCATGATGCAGGCTGAACTTCTTGATCTCCATCAGCAAGTGCTTCAAGTCCTCTTGTCATCTGCATATGACAGGTTGTTGATAATCCTTCCTCCAAGCCGGAGGCAGTGTTCTTTTTCATCTATTCGGTTTCTCAGATTATTTGCTCTGTATACAGATTGAATGAGCATGGTGCAAGTGTGTGCAACTTACCTGCTTTCAAACCATTTAGTGTTCATTTGCTCTGTTCGAACCACTGCCTCTTGTTCCATGTACAGGTTCCACGTGAGCACAAAAAAGGGCTCTGGAGTCCCCGCCCGTCTCGGTGTGATCCACAGTGTGTTAGGATCCCTACAGTCGAGGGCTTTGCATAGTGACGAGTGAACGTCTCTCTGGTGTTCTCTGCCTCAGCCGAGATCCCCCTGCCAGCAGCAGTGAATAGCCACACCCTCTTCTGGAGCCAGCTTGAATTGGGGCAGCTCCCTGTCGGAGGACGCACTGCTGCAACCACTGGGGAATGACCTTCAGCAAAATTTGGTTTGCATGTGATATTCATGATACTTCCAATAAATTCCGCATTCTGCTGGCACACCCTTCTCTGGAAGGAGTACACATACGGATTCTTTTCAGTAAGTTGGCCAGCTAGTTGTATCTGTGTCCAGTGCAAAACTGCATTGAATGATTGCTTTACATGCAGCCTGGGGCTAATACAAAGATGCATGAAAGGAAAGGAGGGAGGGAGGGAGGGAGGAAGGAAGGATGAAAGGAGGGAGAGAAGGAAGGAGAGAGGAAGAAGGAAGGAAGACCCTCCCAAACTAGCAGGGCAGGTAAAACCTGCATCTATTCATTCCATTTTTTTTCAAACTATAGTGTTACACTTAGAATGGCCACCTGCCACCTCCTGCACGTGGGGTCTGACAGCCCTCCTGCTCAGGAGAGAGAACCGTGAGAGCAAAGTGCTGGAGGAAACGGCTGGGAGAGCGGGATGTTGCACAGAAAGACGACTTGTGTGCACGGCCTTCACCGGAGGTGCGACGGCCCTGGAAACAGTGTAGGGAACTGGTCCAAAGATGGCCATCGAGTCAATGCCGATTCATGGCGACCCGGGGGTGTCAGACGGAACTCTGCTCCTTCCCGGGTCAATGGCTGGGTTTGCAGGAGCAGACTGCCAAGCCTTTCTCCTGGGGTGCTTTTGGGTGAACTCACCCATGCTCCCGACCTGGTGGGGAGCAGCCAGGCGCCTTCACGGCACTCCCTGGGGGCGTGGACACGAGACCGAGGCCGTGTTCCAGGATAAGCAGCGTGAAAGGGAGGTGACAGTTGGATGGCGGGGGAGGAGTTGGGGAGTCAGGACACAGGCGGACCCGAACTTCCGATGAGTCCAAAGGGTCCCCATTCTCGGGTTTCCTAACTCAAGGTGGGCTCCAGACTCCACCAGCACCTGCTCTGATTAATGGAGGGCAGTCATTTTACCCGGACTTGTAAGGACTTACGAGCCTCGGTCTATCGCGCCCGCTCCGTGATTGGTGCGCCGTGTTATGGAAAGTAATTATGCCATCCGCTACAGTGCCAAGCTGCTGCCGCCACGAGGGAAGGATCTACTTGCATTCCAACTTAGTTCTTCTTTCCTTAAATGTTCACCTGATCGGTCCATTCATCTTCAGAGCGACAGATCCTTTACAAAAGCCGCACGGCTGTGCCAGCAAGGTGAAGCACGCCGAGCCGGGCGAGCAGAGTTGAGAAGCCAGAGTGGTGTGCAGATCCCTGGACTGGAGGCCGGAGCACCCCTTCCGCCTGCCGCTGCCACCAGACAGGGATGCGGAGAAACGTACACCGCTGTTCTCAGCCCTGGTTGCCCCTCCAGCCACCACGTGGAGAGGATGCCAGCCCGGTGTTAGGAAGCACTAAGCTACACAGCTAGGTGCTGCGAGTTTGGAATCGTTAGTTCACAAAAACGGACCCAGAATATCTTTTTTTTCTTGGTGAATAATGACCTTTTGCTCTCAAAGTCCCAAAATTCGGAGCAAATATTTCATTTTTCTTTCTTTTTAAAACCTTTTATTGTGAATTAGGTGAAGGTTTCCTTCACCGAGTAAAGCTCCTGCTTTTTTAAAAAGAACATGTTAGATCCACATTGACGTGATTTCTTCTGGTCTGCTTCCTTTCTTCCTTTCTGTCACTTTCTTTCTTTGCTTCTGGCTGTTATTTCACGACCATGATTTATTTTGTTCTTGAAACCGCTCGTCAACTTCTTGACACCTTTTAAAATCGTATTCCTGGTTGGGAGAATATAGAAGCAAGTAGCGGACATGAGCCTTGACCGCAAAGACTCTACAATCTAGTTATTGAAGGTACTGTCTGCTTTGCACTCTGGATACGGTTAGAAAATAGAAGTCAAATAATAACTAAAGGCCAGCTGTGGGAGAAACAAGGAGGGCTCATGACAGGCCAGGCTCACCGAGGGAGGTGAGCTCTGGGCGGGAGCTGTGAGGCCAGACAGGGTTGGAAGAAAGGGCTGGAGGTAGGAAGGGCCATCTGGGCAATGAGAAAGGCAGGCAATGGTTAGGGAAACGGGATACAAGAAGCGAAATTAAAATTCATTATCACACGCTGTCTTAATATCTGGTCAAATCAAGGGAGCCTCCAATGGCCTAACCACAAATCCCCTTTCCCGCTCTGCTCCTGTGGACAAGGTCCTCTAGCTCAACAGCCCTCTGTATCACGGGCAGCAGGTACGATGTCTGTGCATCCCTGAATAGGGGTCTTCCCTTCTCTACCCACCCCTAGAGTTCCCCAAGCAAGGGACTGGTGCTCACCCCCCACTTTTGTGCCTACAAAGTCGGCCTCCCACAGCCCCTGCTCTGTTTGTTTACTCTGTTCGAGGCACAACTGTGTTAGTGCGGGTTGGCTAGAGAAACAAACTCATAGACACTCATGTGTGTATAAAAAAGAGCTTTATGTACAAGAGTAATTGAATATTGAGAAAACATCCCAGCCCAGTCCAGATCAAGTCCATAAGTCTGATATTAGCCAATATGTCTAATACCTCTCTATAAATTCCTCTTCAGACTCACATGCCACGATGCCAAATGCAGGAAGGTTATGGCCAGTGGGTAGAAAGCCTTGTGGATCCAGTGGTAGTAGAGGCATCTCAGCGCTGGCAGAGCTCTCCATGTGGCTCCTCCAGTTCAGGGCATTAGCATGTGTCTTGTCAGCTGGAATGTTTCCCGGGGATTGTGTCTGGGCTATTTATCTCCTTAGCACTACCAAATGAGGTCATCAAATTGTGACCTGATTGACAGGCTAAACTCCACCCCTTCACTTTAAGTCTCAAATTGACAACAAATTACATAACTACCACAATAACCCTGTATCCTATGGTGTCCTCCTCCTCTGGACTGTGAATCGATGTGACTGATCCCATTTTGTACAATTTATCTTTACTAGGCTAGGTGTTGTGCATTCAGCCATCTCTTTAATTTCAGGTGACAGTGCCACCTTTCACCAACAGAGTGAAGAGGGGGGTCATTGAAACAAAGCAGGAAGTGACTATGGAACAATGGAAAGAAGCAGCCAGATCAGAGAGAGAGAAAATGATGGGCAGGCATAGAAAACAGGTTTGGGTCAAATTCTTGTCTGCATTTTCTCATGAGTGGACTGAGATTATTGATTTTCATAAGAATTTTAAAATTTTAATAAGAATCTTTTAAATGATGTGTCCTTCTTACCATGTCGTATCAGGGGGTACATAATGGCACTGCCTTAATTACTGGTGTTATTGACCGTAATCATTTAGGTAGCGGGGTTATCTGTTAGATTCCTCCACTGTAGAGTTGGTATTTGTCTTTTCAATTAATATACATCTTAGATAACACATGGAGGCTATGCTAACATCTTGTTTCAGCAGAAACCCTCATGTACAGATGTTAGCATCTCTGAGTGGATCCAGCCTGCAGGAGTTAATCCTATGGTGTTTGCCTAAAAGACGTCTGCACACCTTCAACCACAGGGAATCAGCTAACAAGCCTGACCTCCCCAAACTCACCTTAACCAACCATGAAATCCGAACTAGAGAAATGGGGAAGGCCCAGCTCCCAAACTAGGGCGTTTCAACTACATTTCCCAGGCTGACAATCATGCAGTAGTTGACAGATCTTGCTGGGAGGGCAGGGAGAAGAACCAGGAAGCACAGCCTACTTCTGTGCTAGTGGAGGATGAACAAAGTCAGGCGGCAGACCAGGAAATCACAGGCTTCTGCGGAATCAGGACTCGACTTCCTGATGCAGTAATGTGCTTCCATCTGTAATTCCAGTCTCAGAGAAGCCGCCTCCTGGTGGTGTGCCCCACAAGGAGAGCCCAGAAACATCCTCATTTTCAATAACTCTTCCCCTTTATCTCACTCTGCCTGATGCCTAATAAGCTGATTGCTATTTACTTTGGACCAACAGCTAATCTGTTAATGATTGATTTTAAATTTTTACAGTCATTTATCTCTGGCAGGGCCTGAAACTGCAAAAGGCAGTCCTTCCCTACCTGAAGAATTGGCTTTTCTTGAGAGAGAGAGAGAGAGATTGATTTAGTCCAAAGTCTTCATTGTTGCATTCTGCTGACAATTGACATTCAATGTGAAATTTCCAAACAACAACAACAACCAAAAAAAAAAAGAGGTGGGGGGAGAAGAAATGGTAAATCTTCCTCTAACATTTATCTGCCTTTGAAATTGTCAGCAGATAATCTAAGTGGACATTTTGTTAATGGTGGCATGGGGTAAAAGCCCTCTTCCGCATGGAATAAATTGTAATTGTACTATAAATTCACAGCGCCTAAAATTCTTAATTAACAAAATCGATGTTCATTGCTCGACTGGAATGGACTATGTAAACCCATGCCATTCCTAAGCCCGCTCCTCTAACATGAGTTAAATTGTCCACTAGGTGATCTATGTACTGGAGGGGGGGGAGTGAGTGCAGAAAGAGGGGTGGGCCTGCCATTTAAAGTTTTTCTTTCAATGGCTGTTGAGTCAAGGCGGTTCTTTTAATGGCCTGGCGCAGCAGGCGCCTGAGAGGGGAGCGCGGCGCCTCCCGCCTGCGTGCTGGGAAGCAGAGGGCCGTGGGCGCGTCAGTGCGGTGCACACACGTACAGACACGCCTCTGCCACAAAGTGAAGTTTTCCTAAGAGACGCCGTCTCTAATTTTGTAAATCAGAATGACCCCCAAGGCTAGCATTCCCATCAAATATTTATTAAAACGCACCCCAAGACCTCTCATCTCAAAATGGAATTGAACTCATCCAAGTGTCTCGGAACGGTGCGGGTGATTTAAGATGTGGCGGCCGCACACCCGCGAGGTGGAAAGGAAGGCCGCTGGCACCCGGGCGGTTTGGGTGGCTGCAAGCGGTGGCAGGTCTTCCTGGAGAGCCGGGGCTATAAATTAACAGATTCGACGTTTCGCAGGGCCTCTAAAAGGGAAGGCTCAACCCTCTGAAGGCGAAGAGGCCTAATCTTATGAATATTTTAGATCCTGCAAGACATCGGGGCTCCTGCGTCTGCCTTCGGCATTACCCGTGGAAGGATGAAGGCGGCTGGGGGGCCAGAAACCGCTGCTGCCCAAATGGGCTACTGACCTTCTTGAGAGGCAGATATCATGTGACAGCGATTGCCTATCTCAGCAGACACGCTGGAGACAGGAGAAAGTGTTAAATATAACCAGGTAGACAGTGATGAATTGACATACTGAAAAATCGAACGCTCCAGTAATCAGCCTAAGGATCTGATATCAACAACATTTTTCAGTTTTGTCCACATTCATTGAAAGGTGTACTTTAGCAAGTTCACTTCTCATTGGTAAGACCTTACATCTTGATGCTGCTTTTCTGATTGGATTCGGTGTCGTCGTCGCCGGGTTGGGTGGCTCTTTGCCCGGGCAGCAGACCCACTGTACCCTTGCCGGAGAAGGAGGCGTGGGAGGAGCACAAATATAAATGGGCTGCTCTCCAACATTAATTAAAAAACTATTAACTGTCTATCAAAATGGTTATTTAGCCAAGAATTATTGAAGCCGTGGTGTAGGAGAACGCGTCAGGAGCTGTATGCTAACAGCAGAGTCAGGCTGCAATATTGAAATACTGCCCACTATTTTACAGCAGGAAGCTTCTGTAACTGCAGTTCTAATTGCAGGGCTCTAATTGATGTCTGTGTGGCTTCAGATAACTTCATTAAATCTTTAGAATATTTAGATTATCCCAAGACAATCTGTTCATGATTGTGTTGTCGCTAGGTGCCATGAGTCAGTTTCAACTCATAGCAACCTCTGGACAGCAGAATTAAACGCTGCCCCAGCCAGTGCCACCCTCAAAGTCAATGTTATATCTGAACCCATGGTTGCTGTCACTGTCTCCGCCCAGCACATTATTGTTCTGTCCACATGGCCACCTCTTGGTCTATGCACAGGTTCCACATGAGCACAGTAAGTGTTCTGGAATTTCCATTCTCCACAATGTTACCCATAGTCTGTTCTGATCTACACAGGTGAAAAGCTTTACAGAGTCTTTTAAAAAGCACTGCTTGGTATGCTCGCTTTCCAGCCAAGGGTCCATCTGATACCCCTCATTCCACGTGCTCAGCTTGAATTTCTGGCGATTCTGTTAGGATGTTCTTCTGCAGCGTTTGAGGTTTTTTAATGATCTTCAGCATAATTTTACTTGCATGTGATATTAATGATAGTGTTCTTTTTATTGATCATTTTATTGGGGGCTCGTACAATTCTTATCACTATCCATACACACATCCATTGTGTCAAGCGCATATGTACATTTGTTGCCATCATCATTCTCAATGATAGTGTTCTATAGCTTCTGTTATTACATAGGATTCTCTTTCTTTGGAATAAGAATGTTTGTGGGTCTCTTTAAGTCAATTGGCCAAATAGCTGTCTTCCAGATTTCTTGGTGTACGTGAGTGAGGGTTCCCACCACTGCATCCACTCATTGAAGCCCCTCAACTGGTATTGAAAGGTGTTCTTTAGCAAGTTCATTCCTCCTTCTGTCAGTCCCAGGACTCGAGTCTTGTTTTGCCCCAGTGCCTTCCATGTAGCTTGGACTTCTTCCTTCAGAACCATTGGTTCTTGGTCATATGCTGCTGTCTCCTGAAATGGTAGAAACTCTCTTAAGTTATTTTAGGTATAGTGACTCTGTGTAGTTCTTCCAAATGTTGAAATTTCCTATGTCATTCATGGTTTTGCTCATAAAATCCTTCAAAAAATTCCGTTCTTTCAGCGTGAGATACATTGAGCATGTTCTCTTTGTTTTCTAATTCCAGGTCTTTGCATAGTTGAGGAACTACTTTGTCTTCCCTTTGAAGTTTTCTATTCATCTCTTTTATTTCACGGTCCTTCCCTTCGCTTTAGTGACCCTGTGCTCCGTAGCAAGATTCAGAATTTCTTCTGACATCCATGTTGTTTTTTCTTTCTTTTGAATGATCTTTTTCTCTGGTTTTCAGTCATTAGTGTTCAAATCTGTTCTTGAAATAACCTTGAAATTCAGTTAGGGCATATTCATCATTGTATTTGGCTTCTGTGGGTTTGTTTTAATTTTCTTCAGCTTCAATTTGAACTTGTATATAGGCAAGTTGGCCTCTGGCCTCATTCTGCCTGGTGATATTAAACTTCCTTTGTTTTTGTTTTTTCTTTATACATACATAAAGTCTATAGATAGTCTATGTGATTCCTGTGTAGTCCATCTAGGAAGGCCCATGTGTATAGTTACTGTGCATGTGGTTGGGGAAAAAGTGGCATTTGCAGTGAACAAATCATTGGTTTTGAAACATTCTATCATGGGACCTCTCGCATCATTTTCATTATCAAGGCCATACTTTATACCTACTAGAACTTCTTTGTGATTGCCAGTGATCACATTCCAATCACCAGTAATCATCAAGGCATCTTTATGGCATGTTTGATCCATTTCAGACTCCAAAAGTTGGTTCAAAATCTTCAATTTCATATGACAAAATAACGATGTATAAATTACCAAGGACACATAAGGAAGGGGGGAGCAGGGAGGGAGGGGGGAAAAAGAGGACCTGATGCAAAGGGCTTAAGTGGAGAGCAAATGCTTTGAGAATGATTGGGGCAGGGAATGTGCGGATGTGCTTTATACAATTGATGTATGTATATGTATGGATTGTGATAAGAGTTGTATGAGTCCCTAATAAAATGTAAAAAAAGAAAAGAAAATGATTAGGGCAAAGAATGTACAGATGTGCTTTATACAATTGATGTATGTATATGTATGGATTGTGATGAGTTGTATGAGCCCCTAATAAAATGTTTTTAAAAATCTTCAATTTCTTCATCTTTGATATTAGTGATTGGTGTAGAATTTTGAATAACTGGTCTTACTTGTAGGTGGATGGAAGAATGTGGCCAGCGAGAACTGTATGCATTGCAGTGGAACATTCTCGAGTATAATGCTGCAAGGTGAGCCCTCCGGTTGGAAGGTCCTCAGAACACGTCTGGGGAAGAGCTGCTTTGTCAGAGTAGAGTTAGCAGAGAGAATACAGGCTTTGGGGATTGGCATTTCTTGATGTGGTATCACTCAGCATGAGGGAAAAATAGCTGCAAACATTCATTAATACTCAGAACATGAAATGTACAAAGTAAGAATCAAGAAAAAATTATAAGTTGTCAACAATGAAATGGGACCCTTGAAGATGGATACCCTCGGTAGTAGTGGGCTGAAATGAACTGATACTGACCCTTTGGAATCCAAGGACCATACGGTCTGCTCTGCCAACAGTGACAAATTGAAGAGGAATGGCACCACATTCCGTGTCAGAAAGGATTCTTCAAGACCTGTCCTGAAATGCCACACGGTCCATTATAGGCTAATAACCTCTACCATGAGAATAAATAAATGCTGTAAAATAACTTTTTTAATGCTACTGGTATGCTTTTCTTTTTCCAAGACGTGGAAGTCATCGAGCTTCATCTCAACAGCCCTATTCCAGAAATCCTTTACCTCCAAAATACCTTTGTTCTCTGAACATGTTTAACAAGGTGTCACCGCATCCTTGGCGATTTAAATAAAACTGACTCTAGTCACCACCCCATTTCCTGTGGGAATTCCTCCCCTAGATTGCCATGAATTCCTATGAACTGATCCCTCATGGTCACTCTCTTTCCACTAGCTCGATTCTTGCTGGATTCTTCGATCACTGATCTCTCCTGTCCAATTGCTGCTCTGTGACACCCTTGATTTTGAATGTACTCCCCTTACTTGATTTCTGCCCCCAAACACTCAAATAGAATAGGGATGCACAGCAGAGGATACTGGTGACTGTGTGTGAGTCCTGGGGGGAAGAGGGATGAGGCTATTTCACAGCTTCACATTGACAATCACACATTTCTTTAAAAGCCCCACCCTCGGACCGGTCGCTTGCTCACCATCTTGCTCTTCGCTCCCCCTTCACCACTGCTTCCTCTTCTCCGCCTGCCTCCGCTCTCCCTCATCCCCACAGTCTTTCGCTGAGCAATTTGCTGTGTTGGAGTGAACTTCCAGGCTCTCTCCTGAGGGCCTTTCCTTCAGAGCCAAATGCTTCCATTAAGGTGGCAGACAGTCTCCGCCCTGAAAGGAATTCCTGGCCAGCTCTTAAAATGACAGCCTTTTCCTCTGGGCAGCCTGTATGTTACAACAAAGATCTGACTCGTTCCCGCAAACATTCAGGAAAAGTAGCACAAAGGACAGTTCCTTCTGCGATAAGCCCCAGCGGGAAGCCAGGTGCAATGAATCAGATAGGAGCAATGGATCTGAATTTGGGGGACACAGTAACTTGTGGGGAGGGCTTGAGCATTGCAACTTTCAAATTCACTCTAGATTGGGTCAAGGAGAGACACTCTTCACAGACCAGTCAAGAAGCCGCATTGAACTGATCAGGCATCTCCATACTCCAGCGTCAAAACTGCTGATTCTCCCCCAGAAAGTTCCCTGAGAGGCCTCCCTGACGGTGCCGTATGGAACTGACTGGCGTACTGTTGCAGACAACACCCGAACACAAAACGAGACTGTGCCTGCTGCTTGGATGGGTACGAAGAATTCCAGGAAATGACAACTGATTCATTCCCAGCCATTGACTGTAGAAGATAAAACCTACCTCCAATAACCATACAATCCAGATTGTTCAGAGCTATATGAATAACAATGCAAGGTGTGACTCCCATGACCAAGTTAGAGTGACAGCCCTTCGTACTGTGTTAAAACCCCAGAGCCTTGAACACAAATAGAAGATGACTGTATTCATCAGCAAATTCAGGCACATCCTCCTCTCTACCAAGGTAACGTGTGCAGAAGAATTTTGCTTCACAGTGTTTAAATAGGCTGCTACTCGGTGCATTCTTTGGTACTTGTAGGATGATTTCGAAACAGATGAAGGCAGAAAGGCAACTAGCTTCAAGCCTAAACAAGACTGTTCATCCTAGTTCAGTGGTGTGAGTATATAGTCAACGTCTACTATGTTTAACTCAGTGGGGGCAAAGCTGAGAACGCCCTTCATATACACTGGAATGGAATCATTGCCCATTCTTCAGAGGGAATTGAGTAGTTAATTAGAACAATTTATTAAAACAATTTATTAAGCTCTTGTAACTCATGGAAGCATTTACCCGGTGATATGACTGATCTATCAGAGAAATGTTGAACAAAATACGTCATGCACTGAGGAAAATGTTGTACTTCAAGGGACCTAAAAAGAAAATCGCTTACCACGCACCTAGTCATAATTAGTCAAACGATGATCTTTGAATGATTATATCTATCTACATATATATGTATGTATAATAGATCCAGAATGGGAGATGGAATCGACTCAATAGCAGTGAGTGGCTTGGAGTTTTATTTACTATAGCATTATAAATAGCAAACTGTGTTATAAGAACTTAAGAAATTTTAATCTACTGACTCGTATAAAAGGAGCCTTGGTGACATCGTGGATTACAGGTTGGGCTGCTAACCACAGCAAGGTTAGCAGTTCAAAAATATCACCCCTGCAGAGGGAGAAAGAGACGACTTTCTACTCCAGGGAAGATTTACACCCTTGGAGACCCACGGGGCCATTTTCTCCTCTCCTGTAGGGTTGATACAAATTAGAATCCACTCGATGGCAGTGTGTTTGTTTGGTAACTCATGTAATCATCGTGCCAACACTCTAAGGTATGCCTATTGTTCTCACTTTGCAGATGGTCAACTGAGGCACGGAGAGGCAGGCCTATTATAATTCACTCAAGGTCTGCAATGGGCTCAAACACAGCAACAATTGTGAGGATGGCAAAGAGCAGGCGCTGTTTCCTTCTGTCGCGCTTAGAGCGGCGCGGTGCGTCAGCTACCCGAGCTTTACCTGTGGTCTCTACGTCATGTGCTCTGGAGGTTATTGCGACGTGCTATCAAGATGATTCTTTTACTTTCAGCAGCCCCGTGCTACAGAGGAGAACTGCCTCGTGGGGGTTTCTACGTCATAACCTTGATGGTACACATTTCTCCCGCAGAGATGCCGGATGGGTCGAACCACCGACCTTGCAGTCAGCAGCCCAGGGCATGACCAGTCGTGCCTGCGGGGCTCCTAACTGTATACTGCATCCATTAACTGTGGGTCATAGCTGAACTTCAACTTCACAGTTGCAACACCAGAAACAAGGGCAGGCTTCCTGAGGTCTGATGCCCACAGTAAGTACCCAGAGGTTTAGGGACACAAGAAAGCCTCGCAAATCCACACTAACTGGAGGGCGGGTAATGGCTGAATTAAGGGAATTTGCATTACAAAGCATCATAGTTTATGTTGGTTGAGTTAATTCCAAATGCTAATCGTACCTTTCAGTCCCAAACCACTAAGTATGTTAAACATTGGCTCCAGGGACCTACTAAAATGGGTGAGTAGTATTTGCATATGAGATTTTTTATGAAAAAGCATTTTAACACAGTCCTATTGGGACCATTCATTTGCTTTGCAAACCAGTCTCTCCCTTGAAAAGGCCAGCATCTAAAAGAAAGAGCAAGAAAATGACGATGCAACAAAGGTACAAACATGCTTGACACCATGGATGGATGGATTGTGATAAGAGTTGTACGAGTCCCCAATAAAATGATTTATTGAAAGAAAGAATGAATGAAAGAAAACCAGCACCAACCTCGGCCAGGCCAGGAGCAGCTGAGCACCAGCTGAATGAACTGAAGGCGCATGTATGAGAGGGAAGTGCACCACTCAGGACAGGCCTGCCTCTCCAGCCTCGGAGACATAAGGCTGCAAAAATGGATCTTGCCAGACTTCATCTTACCTTTGTGCACCCTCTGACAGAGCCAACCGGAACCCTCAACCCGTGCGTGCTGGCGTCAGCCAGCCAGGTAAGAGTGCTTGTCCACAACTGAAGGTATAAGACATCAAAGAGGACATCCAACACTGTCGGTTGGCCCCGCTTGCTCTCTACTGGCAAAGGCCATACTCTCTTCGGACAGCTATGGCTCCTGCACATGCCAGAGGGTCATAGCCAGTGTTTTTTTTGTTTTTTTTTTAGTGATTGGTTTAAGTGTGGCCAAGTGAGTCAGATCTGGTCCCTGCAAGTGAATGAAAGTCTGTTGGAGGGTTTGGGAAGGCAGGTTTCTCCCCTCTTGAAAAGATGTACAATAAAACTGTTGTTTTTGAAAAGATGTACAAGATAAACCAGGAATGAGGAGTCTGGATGCACTTCAGCTGCAGGTTTGTATGTCTAGATGCGACGGCTGGAGCTGCAGCAACGGTTGATGCTAATGAGGGCAGCCAGCCAGAGAATGGCAGAGTGAAGAGACGGAGAACCAGGTGTTGGTGAGCTAGCACATTAACCAGCCACACAGTCTCTGTACGTCTAGACTTACTACTCATGTGCAATAGCAGCTGCTCTCACTGGCTTAGTCGGTTGAATCAAAGGTTTCTGCGTCATAGAACGGAAGGTATCCCAAAGGATAGAGCAGGAACCATGACTGCATAATTCACTTAAATTAGTCAACCTATGCTCATTGAGACCTCACTAGGGTCAGACATTGTTCAAGAATTTAGGGATAGAGCAATAAATAAAGTAGGCAATGCTCTGTGTTCAAGGAACTGGTATACAGGATAAGAATCCAGAGCTTCAGCCTCTGTTCTTCTACTTCATCCAGCCAGGAGGACAGGGATGGGTCACAGCAGCGGCAGAAACAGAGGCCCACCAGCTCCTGGCATGCCAGGACATGGTCGTATTGTGCATGCAAGTCCCCTACCTGGTCTCAGACCACATAGAGAGTCATTGTGTTCCCTGCACTGGTTGTAAACAGGACAAGGCAGTAAAAGTCAGGACAATCCAATAGATGGACATCTGGCAACTAGGAGATAAACATTCAGAGCCTTTGATGAGCTCATGACCATGCAGGAAGGAGGGGAGTGGGTGTCCTGAAAGGCCTGTGACTTCCTGGCCTGTCAACCCTGACCTAGGCTGCCCTGAGAGGGATGTGGTCCCAGCCATTGTGGAAGATGGATTCAACTCCTGGATCGCAGAGAGACTTGTAAAAACAAGAAGTGTCCTTCACTGGAGAGCTATGTGTTTTCCAATAACAGCAAGTAAAGAACCCTACTGCTTAGTGATGTCATAATGGTGGTCTCCATCTGATGAGCACTTGCTCCAGGTCAAGCATGGGATCAGTACTTTTTCTTGTAGGAATATGAGGGGTATCTCTTCCCCCAAAATGGAATTTTTCCAATGCTATGTATTTAGATTTTTTCACAAAACAATCTTACCACCTCAAAGCACTCTCCATTACACTTAATACATTTGTCAAATCTACAATCCCACTCTTGAAAACATTTTTCAAACTCATCTGTTTAGGTGGCTGACAGCACCTCCCTGGTTTTTGTCTTCCCCTCTTCTATGTCATCAAATGGCTGTCCTTCGAGTCCCTCTTCATTTGCAGAAACAAAAAGACGTTGCACGGAGTGAGGTCAGGTAAGGTGCGTGCAGCAAGAGAGGAATGCTGATGTTTGCCCCAACCTGGTGCACAGAGATGGCTGTGTGAGCATTCCGTGGTGGCAAAACCAGAACTGTCTGCCACAAGTCAGGCCTTTTTGGTCACACACTGTCAAGCAATCTTTTCAGAACCTCTGAATAGAAAGCTTGATTAACAGTCTGACCTGGTGGAATGAACTCTAAATGCACTATCACCCTCACATAATAATAATAGTAATTAATAATAATAAAAGCATTGTCTGGATCTTTTATTTACTTGACAGGTTTTAGGGGGTGAAGTGATAATTGCATCTTCCACTGGCTTGGTCAATGTTTGCTTTGGGGGTCATGAGAATAGTACCATATCTTGTCACCAGTAAATGACCTTGGGAAAAAGTCTGGATCATTTCAGAGCTGTTCTTTCTAGGCACGGCATGTTTCCACTTGATGGTTTTTCCTGGTCAGTCAGAACCCAAGGCACAAATTTTGCTGCAACCCTTCTCATTCCGAATTCTTCCACTGAACCAAACTCCAAGACAGTCCAGATAACGTCCCCAGCTCTTCAATGGTCCGTCACCAGTGCTCGAGCACAAGCGCACGGATTTTGTTGACATTTTCATTTGTTTAGAAAGTTGATGGACGTCCGGAATGAGGTTTGGCATCAATTGACACGTCACTCTTTTGAAACGAGAAAACCGCTAGTGCACTTGAGTTTTTCCCATAGCACTGTCCTTGCAAGTGAGCTGTGTTCAACATCATGACAGTTTCTGCAGCGTTTTTTCCCCCCTGAGCAGGAAACAAAATTTCACAGCCACAAGCTGTTCTCCTACATCAGCCATCACAAAAAATTGAGGTTCGAGCAAAACTGCTTTTAATGAAAAAGTTCACTGTGACCTGAGAGAAGCTTCCCAGGCGACGCCACTGGGTGCACTCTCTCAGAGCAAGTTGTTCCATGCTCACCTAGTGGGAACAATACGTACTACGAAAGCTCCACCCAGCAGAGCTTTTCCGGTTTGTTTGTTTGTTTGTTTTGGGTGGGGGTTCTCATAATATACTAGGAGAACTTCAAAAAGTTTGTGGAAATTTCCTATGATCTTTTCACTCTATTTGTCAATTACGCAGTTAATTCTACTGTTCTGCCTGTTTTGATAGATGAAGAAAACAAGGCACTAGGTTTCAGTAATATGTCCATGTTCTTAATACACACATATAAAAAAGAGAGCCAAGCTGAGATTTTAGGCTCTGTGAGGGTTTGTGGAGCTTCATGCCCCATGGACCTGAGTTCTCCATTCTGTTCTAGGACAGTGCTGCTCAGCCTGTCCAAGGTGAAGGACCCGTTTGCTCATTTTGGCCTCGACCATGAGCTGACCCAGGAACCTAATGTGCCACAGAGTCTCACCTCATGAGATTCACAACCCACCCTCTGTGCCGTGTACTCTCCAAGACCATCCTCTGGCCACTGTGGGGAGAATGCAGCAATGTCGAAGCACTTCTGCGTGGCCCACACTGAGCACAGCAGTGATCCAGAATGCAGCCTCCAATCCCGCAAAAGGCAAGAGTGTGTGTACATGCAAGTATGTCTCAGGAAGAAAGCTGAGCAGTCAAAGCTCCAAACAGAGAAGGAGGAGGGAGGACTCAGATGCATGTTTTTAAGTAGATAGTTCACAGGTCTAAAGGCATTTTTCCCATGATAAGGTGATATGATACAGTTGTCCAACAGTTGAAGAATGGTAGTCAGGGACCCTTGAAGGTATACCACCATTGAAGGGATAATATTTTTTTAAAATTTTAATGGGCAAATACCCTGTAACAAAGAAGTTCCATCATCTTTTCGCTCCATTTTTCCAGGTATTTTTTTAATTAAAGCCCTCTCACAGAGGCCTGATGATCTACCTTAGAAAAATCAGCCAGCAGAAGCACTACAGATTACAATGGTTGGATCCCATTATGTATCATGTGGTGCCCATGAATAAAGGGTTGGCTTGATAGTAGTAGCTAACAACAGCATAGTGTTAAGCAAACTAAGCTTAGGATAGAGAATTATACATGGATTGCGCCTTGGGCTGCTACCCCTAAGGTCCACAGTTTGAACCTACCTGCTGCTCCAAAGGACAAAGATGACGCTTCTTCTCTCTGAAAAATTTACAGTCTTGAAACCCAGAGGGCAGTTCTCCTCCCGCCTCTGGGCTGCCTCGGAGTCCAAATCAAATTGATTATGCCAGCTTGTTTTGTTTTAAGGATCCTCCCTCTAGTAATCAAAACCTAATACGCAGGGGAAACCTTATAAACCATCATGTCCTTAATTGTCACTCTGTTGGTTTTTTTTTCTAGCATCAATTTGTTCTTTAGCATCCTTACTAAGAAGAAGTCCTGGTGCTTCTCCTGTGCAAGCCTTGGCTACTGACAAGGATGGTGGCTGAAACCCGCCAGGGTTTGGCAGGAGACAGGTCCAGCCATGCGCTTCCATAAGGACCACAGCCTAGAAACCCCTGGAGAGAAGGTCTACTCTGCTCACTGGATGGCGCCTAACACCGACAATAGCAACTCACTAATATCTCCTTAACTTATTGTAAGAAAGCTGCGGCACAAGAGTGTGCAGATGGCGAATAGTCCCTTATATTCCCCAGAGAGCATTTGCTTTTTAATAGGAGACATTTAAAATAAAATGGTAAGTGTTAGGTTTCAGTTGACCAGCCACACAATAAGAAAAGTTCCTTGAAGAGAGGCCATGGAGGAAGCTTGCTGGACTCCCTTACATGACATGAGCCTCCTCAGGCTGACCCAGGATCTTCTCCTCCCAAACGAAGAACCTCCAGTGCTTTCCTGCATTGGGAATCCACGAGGCCAAGACTCTAGACGGCCGCCTTGTTCACTCACTTGGGAAGGATGTGGCTGGAAAGAGGTGGATTATTTGGGATTTCTGACTCAGCTACTTCCCAAAAGAATTGGAAAATACTTATGAAACTTAAAATGAAGGACAATTTATGATAGCCACTAAGCAGATAGAAAGAAGCAGTAACTCGATTGGAGTAACGAATTTAGCTTTCAGTTCCCCGCCCAAGACACAGCATAATTTTTCACTCAATAAAAATCTGCAACTCGATTGCATCTCCCAGAGTCTTCCCCACTGTGGGTATTCAAGATCAACAAGTGTAATGTAAACGCATTAAATTCAAGGCTCAGCTATTTATTTCTTCCCCAGGAAACATGAGGAATTCAATGCACAAACCAGGAAGCATGTTGTGAACCTCAAAATGGCCACCTTTTCTGATCAGCATTTTGTTTCAGTTACACCCCGGAAAGCATCTCCGCTCCAAAGTACATTCATGGTCTCGCTGTGTAAAACATGTAGAATTCAACAGACTCCCCCCGCTTCACCATCAGATGATCCACATAGGTCAGGTTTGGTGTCAAGCAAATTAAAAGTGTGATTTTATTATCAAAAGTAATTGTTTCGGTATTAAAAGGCCATTATACTGAATCGGTTCTGTTGATGAGTACGCCATTAAGGATGCTGGGCTAACGTACAGGGTAAGCTGAATGAATGCACACGTCTGAGAAAGCCTTCTCTCAGTTCTCTGATATGTGGCAAATCATTCTTAACTGGGTACTCCAAATGGTCTGTGTACCTCAAATGTATTTTTTCTAAGCCATTAACACGTGAAGCCCCTCCCCAAACTCCCCAAGCGACCATTAATTAACAGAGTAAGAAGAGAGAGCCAGGCTTCCCATTGCGAGGGAGCTGTGACGAAACCTTTCAGTAACGATGGTGCTCCGAGCCAGACAGTCATTGGCGAGACTTCTCATTCACATCTAATATGCTGCCAGAGAGGGGGTGGAGAATGCCGATTACAACAGCACCTTTTCTGAGAACGTCTGTTCTTGAACCTGCTTCGTTGTGGCTGTGTTTTTGAAAGCCTTGAGGAATCTCAACATTGTAAGACATTTGGAGACAACCTCATTAGGGTAACCCGCAAACAGCCCACCTAGTTGATGCCCCACTAGGTGCTAAACCCCACAGTAGGTGGTTTATGTATTTACCGATGATGCTTACCAAGCTCTAAAGGCTTCCTAGCCTATAGATTTGGGTGGGGGGCGGGGGAGTTTAGAAAAGAGAATCTGCCAGAAACCTTAGGGCAGGTTGTAAGTTTTGTCAAAAATCCCCTTGGGTTTGTGTCCAATCATAGGTTTTTGTCACGCGCTGACTCATTAAAACCACGGCCAGCCCAGCTGGAGTTTACACTCCAGCCCAGGGTCGGCTGCTCAAGGACACATCTACGAACCATATGGTCAATCATAAATTCCACCAAACCCTGTAAAACCCCCAGAAATAAACTTTACAAGAAACAGTCAACATCCTTGGAAAACCCATGCTCACATACACATATAGACACACAAACAGAAGGCGATTGAAACAAGGGGAGGGATGTCACATTCACACAGAAGAAGACTCAACAAACAATTCTCCTCTCAAATTAATCTAGCCATCGAATGCCATTCTAACCAAAATCCCAGCAGGCTCGGTCTTAAACCTTCGGAAAATGATTCTAAAATTCATCTAGAGTCATACACATCCGAGAAAAGCCACGGAAATTCGAGAAATGAATAGTAACGAGATACCCCCAATGCCTGATGCTGGCAGAGAGACAGACAGACTGATGGAAGGACCAGAGGAGAGCTCAGAAGTGTGTGTGGACTGATAGCACAGAGTGAATGCAGCGCTGGAGATCAGTGGGAATAAAATCTTCAAGAAATGGTCTTGAGCAAACTAGCTAGTCATTTGGAAAAAATAAATAGGGCTGAATCCCAACTTCATTCATTATACTGAGTTAAATTCCAGAGGGACCAACCATTTAAAATTGAAACTAAAGGAGTAATAGGGGGGAAAAATGAAAACTTTTTTTTAATCTAGGGAGAATGATAGTCTTTCTTATCATGAATGAGAGGTTATGAATGAAAAGAAAAATAGCCTTATAAATTTTATTTCAGAAAAAATTAAAACTCCTAACATTAAAAGAGTAAGTAAATGACAAAACTATGTACAACAAATACAATTTTTAATAAATCATTTTTTTGGGAACTCTTACAGCTCTTAAAACAAATACAATTTTAAGGGTTAATGTCACTAATCTGAAAACATCAAAAGTTGTTCCATTTCCAACATTATTTGATTTCTTCTTCTCCATTCTCCTTCTTCATCTTTTTGCAATGACCATTACAATGTTTTCCTCTGAGAAAACAATGAAGCTGGTTTTTAATTTTTAGTATATGTTTTAGCCATGCCAACATGATCATGGCACCCCGGTGGCAGGTTGAGTTAGATCAAATCCACCAACTATTCTGAGGGAGGAAGAGGGGGCTTTCTTCTCCCGTTGGGATTTACAACCTCAGAAACCCACAGGGACAGCTCTGCTTTGCCCTGTAGTGACTCAATGGCAGTGAGTTTTGTATTTTTGGTTCACATAACTCCAGCACATAACTCCCAATACTTAAAGGAACCAGTCAGTATTAAGGTCGTTCCACCCGATCCAAGTGGTTCTCAGAGTTTGTTGTGCTTAAGAATCATCCAAAGTCCTTTTCAACTACAGAACCAAACACTTCTCCTACGTGTCTCCTTTTCCTTGTCAAAAGTTCATGCAGTTGTTGAGGCTTGGGTAGTTCATTCCAATGAACCATCACCAGCCTCCTACTGTCTCTGTAAAAAATCACCCAGAGACATCACACATAGTACGTCCTCATACCTGGCTGGGCTATCAAGTCCCTGCAAACAAGTGCAAGCCCTGTAGCTCACAAAATTATCTAGCTCCTATGTTCCACTTTACAAACAAGGTCGTTTAAAGCTACATGGTATCCAAAACAGACGGGTACCTCATTACAATTCAGTTCCAGAGTCTGCGGGCCTTACTCCATCCTGTATCGCTCCCTCTTCTTGTGCTCCGTGTCTTTCCCCACAAACCGACCTGGTGAACCACAGGCCATGAGTCTTCTTCCGTGTAGAAGTCCTTCCTGATTGGTCTGAAAACTGCTAATCATCTTCTAAGATCAAAGATCAAATTCTTTCCCAGATCAAAGATCAGACTTCAAAGAAATTATTTACTGCATCAGAGTTAGTTGTTCATGTTTATCTTATGATGAGCACTTTGATAGTACAAGATTAAATTTCAGACTAATTCCCCTTTCACTCTTTCTCCCTGTGAGCTCCTAGGAACCAGAATTCAATGCTAAGAAACAGGCACCGTATAAAGACAGACAAAACCAGGAAACCCCTCTAGGCCTACCTCCATGCTCCACTCTGTGGAAAACTACAAAGAGAGAATGCTTCTACTCTCAGGAGGTTTACAACCCAAGGGGGAAGCAGAGAAGAAATATTTACTCATTAAATATGTACTGAGTGATGAATTAATGTGACCTAATTCCAACTCTCCCATGTATATAGATAGCCTCATGCCAAAATTCTCCTGAGCTCAGTGTCTCTCAGGAATCACTTGTGTTTTATCTTGACTCACAGGACTTCCTATGTGGTCGTGTAACTTCCTCACTTCCCTGCTTTATCACAGCGCCCAGCGCTGGGCTCCCAGCACAAAGCTGTGCTGAGCATGATGAGAAAAACACAGATAGGAAGTGTCCTCTGACACAAACAACAGGGTTGGCCTACAGCTAGAAAATAGACACCTGTCCTGTTAGTTAGCATGTTGTTGTTAGGTACCAGTGAGTGGGTTCTGACTCATAGTGGCACTATGTACAACAGAATGAAACACTGCCCAGTCCAATGCCACCCCCACAATTGTTGGTATGTTTGAGCCATTGTGCAGCCACTGTGCCACCCATCTCACGGAGAGGATTCTTCTTTTATCACCGACCTTCTAGTTTACCAAGCATGCTGTCCTGTTTCCAGGGACTTGTCCCTCCTTGATAACATGGCCAAAATGTATGAGATAAATCTTGCCATCCTTGCCTCCAAGGGAGCGTTCTTGCTGGACTTCTTCAAAGACAGATCTGTGTGTTCTCCTGGCAGTCCACAGCACTGTCAATATTCTTTGCCAACACCATTCAACTTTCACATGATTGAAAATACTATGG
Organism: Tenrec ecaudatus; assembly: GCF_050624435.1. NCBI lineage: Eukaryota > Metazoa > Chordata > Mammalia > Afrosoricida > Tenrecidae > Tenrec > Tenrec ecaudatus. The sequence goes on from NC_134538.1 coordinate 81,651,293, forward strand.
CTGTGTCAGATACCCCTTAGTCCTCAGAGACACCCTAATTCTTCAACACTTTAAAGAGGTCACATGCATCAAATCTGCCCAATGTAATATGTCATGTGATTTCTTGACTGCTACTTTCATGAGCTTTGTTTATGAACCCACACAAGATAAAATACTTGACAACTTCAATATGCATGTAAGGTGGAATCATTATTCTGGTATGCAAATTGGCAAGATGTATCAACATTTTGAATTTCATCTCTTTATTCCAGCACCTCTACCACTGAAAATGTATCATATTAAATACTTGCACAGATTTGCAAAAGTAAATATATAGGATATTCATTGTAACCCTAGTTAAAATCACCAAAAAATAAAATAATCTTAAATGCTACACCATATCCTCAAAGATCCCTGGTGACATAATGAATTACTTATTGGGCTGCTAACTACACCATCAGAAGCTTAAACCACCAGGCACTCTATGGGAGAAAGATGAGGCTTTCTACTCCCCTACAGAGCTACAGACCTGGAAACCCACAGGGGCAGTTCCGCCCTGTCCTATCCACTCGATGATAGTGAGTGTAGTTTTTGACTTACAGCCATATCCTGATATTCCATGTAGCCATTACAAAGAATGCGATGGATCTACATGTGCAGAAATGGACAGGTGTTCAATTTATTAATTGAAAAATGCAAGGAATTAAAAGTAATGTTCAGTATTACCCCGTGTGTATACACAAAGGATAAGTATGCATATGTGTATCTGTATAAGAGTACACAAAAATATTTTAACAATTGTTATAAAAGTGAATGCTACAAAAGTGAGACCCGGACTTGAGGGAGAATTTTTTTTAATTTCATATCTTTCCACAGGTTTGAGTTATTTTACTACTGAATAGATTCACATGACTTTTATGATTTTTTAAAGTGTTTCCATCTTCTCACCATCATCTTATTTTTATCTATTTCATTTCAGCCAACTAGACGCTATCCGTACCTACGGTACTTGTTCCCCACTAACGCTCTCTAATGCCTTTATCTGCGAATCGCAAGTCTAAATTCCTTAAGCCACTGTTTCCTTTTGCACATGATCTTTCCTAGGTCTTTAGCTTATGGCTAACCAGGTGAAACCATCAGCGCATGAAACACCCTCTCCCTCTGACCCCATCCAGGTACTGAATTCCCAAAAGTGCATTAAGGCGGGTGCGGTGGGGGGACCTAGTGCAATTGCTTCTGCTCAAACATTAACTGAAGTTAAAACAATAACCGACCTAGCAAGGGCGCATTGTCCCCAAGCAGGAGGTCAAAGACCCAGCCACCCTGTGCCGAGAGTCACGGTGGGACTTAACTGGGGCAGTTCTGGTTCTGCCATTAGGACCCTGAGCACTCCAATCTTAGTCTAAGTGCCTAAGACACTGCCATTATCCCCGGATCGTTGCCACGATAGACCCAAACAACTCCAGTCTGTTGTGTCAATGTGTACTTCGGGAGTCTTTAGTGCACGGATCATTGGCGAGCTGCGCCGTAAAGGCGCCGCAGGAGCCGTGGCCGTGTGTGGAAGCTAGGCACACTCGGGGACTCCCCCAAGCCTGGATCATTTGCAGCGCATCGTGTCAATGCATACTCCGGGAGCCCTACTCCACAGCCCGTGCACCCGACCAACAAAGTGCACCACAAATAGTTATGAAAGAGTTGTTACAGTGCATACCCAATATTCACTTTTCTCCACAGCATGTCAGCAAGTTTGGTGTGTGACAAATAACGCGTAGCAGGCACAGCACACTGCTGGAGACCCAACTTCACACGCGTGACGGTTGACCCACGGAACTGTGACAGGGCTATGGGGGAAGCAGGGGTTTTCTTTACAATGAACAAAGGGACACGGGACAAAAGGCCCCTGCAGTCTGAGCCTCGGCTCTGGTCCAATGTCGTCAGGGTTTCCAATATCAGCCCAGTTAGTTCCTAATTCTTGCCCTGGCCTTTTGATGCCTCAGATCCAGGACTTTGCTTCTAACCTTGTTCTATAACTAAGAACCCACGGAGGAAGATTAGAAGGCGGGCCCAGAGGAACGTTCCTGGAGACTGAAGCCAAGACCCGGCGGAAGTACTCTGGGAACCAGATATGTAAATCCAGGGGTTCTGTGCAGCCACTTTTTTTTTTTTTAAGAAACAAAAAGGAACAGATTGAGTTGATTTGAATGATATATGTTGCTCACCCAATACAACCAAATTATTGTTTCATGTGTCATATATATTATTTCTACATCAGATAAATATGTACCAATTGCTCATGAGATCATTCGTTTTCGTTTTTCCCATTCTGTCTTTGAAATGCGGTGTGTGTTTTACACTTTGGGCACCGCGCGATGGCGACCGGCCTCACGTGGCCAGCCGCTGTGGGAGTGGGCAGCGCAGTGACAGCGGCCAAGGAAGACGACCCTCCACGCTCCTCCTCCCACGGCCCACTGGCGGCCTCAAGGCAAGTGTGGTCCTGGCCACGGCAGCCGGGTCTGCGGCCTTTGGCGTTTATAATCCAGTGATGGAAGTGGGCACATGGATGCCTTTAGAGGAGGAAGGGAGATGTCCTTGGCCCTAAAGGGACAGTGTCAGTATCAGGTAATCTTTCTCGGAGAAGCAGCGAGGACGGCAGGGGTGGGGGTGGGGTGCATTGAATGTGGCTTCAAACACGCAGTCAAACCCCCCGGGGGGAGGGGGTCCCCCACAGTCAGACCCAGTAAGGTCTCCGGTCAGTCTTCCCAGAAGCCCAAGGGGGTCGGGGGTGGGGAGCAACTGACAAAGCTGCGGGCGGGGGTAGAGGGCAGAAGGAGCAAAGGAGGGGGAGGGCAGGAGGGTGGGTGGGGGCGCCTGGCAGACAAAGCGGGGCGCACCGCGGCCAGCGGGCAGGAAACGCGCGGCGCCGCGTGCAGGTCGCGCTAATCCGGGGCTTTGCAGGCTGGTTTGGGGGCGCTGGGGCGGGGGGGGGGGCTGGGGCGACGCCGGCAGGTCTATTTGAATATCAGACTCCGCCGCACTCGGGGCGCCGCTGACAACTTCATTACCTCCGCGTCGGAAAATGACTGCCGGAATGCAAATCGCGTTCCCGTCGCAGCCGCCGGCCTCCACGCGCCGCCAGCTGCGCCCTGGGGCCCCGGGAGCCGCCGCCGCCGCCCGAGGCGCACGCTCGCCGCGCCCGACCTAATGGACGGCTCCCGCCGCCGCCCCCCCCCCCGTCCGGGGGCGGCCGGCCTGGGGAAAGAGAGGGGTCGGGGGGTGGGGGGACTGCCGATTTGGGCGATCGCTGAGTTGGCTCCCAGTCCTAAAAACCCCCGAGGTGCACAGAACCTCACCCCGCCCCGCCCGGCACCGTCCCACCGCCCCCCAAAGGTTGCTGTTGGCGCCCCTGGTTGCAGCCGCCGAGTTCTTCCATCCCGACGAGGGGCTGGCTGGTTCTCTCAGTCTCGCAGCTTCACTAAGCCTGATTGGTTTCCTTTTGCCTGGACGGCCAGAAAGAACGAACATCTCCGTCTGGGAGAAGTCCGGCCAGAATGCCCTGGGGAGGCAGCCATGGGGGACTTGTCTCAAGTGCTTTGGACATGCCAGGAGAGATCCGTCCCTGGAGAAGGGCCTCGTGCTTGGGGAAGCAGAAGGGCAGCAGCGGGCAAAGAAAGACTTTCGACAAGAGGAATTGACACGCTGGGTTCAAACTTAGGAACCACTGTGAGGATAAGGCCGGCCAGGGCGGGGTTTGGTTCTGCTGTTCAGAGGGTCGCTATGCGTCGGAACTGAGTGGGCAGCACCTAACCACAAGAAGGTGCCGCCCAAAGTTCTTGAGACAAATTGTCGCCACCTTCACTTGTCAGGAGAATTCTGGCTGTACTTCCTCCAAATGCCAATCTGTTCGTTCCCTTGGCATCCCATGGTCTAGTCAGTATTCTTTGCCAACGACATGATTCAAATGCATCCATGCTCTCGGCTTCCCGGATTGGGGGTGCATTTGAGGCGATTGAAAATATCCTGGCCTGAGTCAGATACACCTTAGTCCTCCGAGTGAGCCTCCCTTCGCTTTGTAACGCCTTAAGATCTTCGCCCCCAGATTTGCCCAATGCATTGTGTCCTTTGTTTTGCTGGGTGTTCATTGTGGGCTCAAGTGAAATGAAATCCGACTACATGTATCATGATGTTGCTTATTGTGGTTGGGACCATGGTTGTTTTCTGGATACTAAGGTGTAATGCATCCCAAAGGCTGTAGTCTTTGCTCTTCCTCAGTAACTGCTTTGAGTCCTCTTCTCTTTCACCAAGCAAGGCTGTGCCATCTGCAGATTGCAGGGCGCTCACGAGTCTTCCTGCATGTCCATTCCTACCACCCAGGTACTGCGATCTTTCTTCGGAGTCCAGCTTCTCGGATGATTTGCACAGTAGACTGCAGAAGACAGAACTGAATGAGAGTAGCGAACGGATACAACTCTGGCACACTGTTCCTGATTTTACACGATTCGGTGTGCCCTTGAGACTGCCGCTGATCTATGCACAAGTTCTGCACACGCACAAATGTTCAGAAGTTCCTATTCTTCACAGTGTTACCTATAATTTGCTATGACCCACGTGGGCAAAAACCTTTGCAAGGTCAATAAAAGTACACCTATTTCTGGTATTCTTTGCTTTAGCCAGGATCCATCTTATGTTAGCAAGATGGATGGCCCTCCTTCCACAGCCTTGTCCCAATCCTCCTTGGCATCCTGGCGGCTCCCTGTCAATGTACTGCTGCAACGATTTTAAAATTATCTTCAGCAAACATTTACTTGCATAAGTATTAATGCCGTTGTTCAATAATTTCCACAAACCACTGGCTCCCCTTCTTTGGGGTGGGCACAAATTTGGATTTCTTCCAGGTGGTTGGCCAGGTATTCTAAATGTCTTGGCCTAGATCAGCGGTTCTCAACCTGTGGGTCAAGACCCCTTTGGGGTCTGATGACCCTTTCACAGGGTCGCCTAAGACCATCAGAAAACACCTATTTTAGAAACTGAGACACCACTCCTCTATCCATCTCCAGGTGGGTCACCCACATGCAGATACGTACCAGTGTGAAGACTGTTACCCATGCTACACCATGCTTCAAGAAAAAATTTTGTTTGTCATTAGAAATAAATATTTCACAATCTATAATTACATATTGTTCTTGTGATTAATCACTATGCTTTCATTATGTTCAATTTGTAACAATGAAAATATATCCTACATATCAGATATTTACATGACGATTCATAACAGAAGCAAAATTACAGTTAGGAAGTAGCAACAAAAATAATTTTATGGTTGGGTCACCACAGCATGAGGAACTGTATTAAAGGGTTGCGGCATTAGGACGGTTGATCTAGATGAATGAGCGCTTCCAGCACCATTTGTTGAACCATCCCCATTGGCATTCCATCAGACCCTGGGGCCTTGACTTTCTCCAGTGCCTTCGGGGCAGCTTGGGTTCCCTCCTTCAAAGCCCTTGGATCATATACGACCTGCTAAAAAAATTTATATTTATGATAAAGGTTACCCCAAACTGCTGAGCTGCTGAAATGTGCTCGTGAGTGTAGAGCAAATACACTGCCTCTGAACTTTGCTAATAAAAAAAATGTTATGCAAATGCAAACATTTGAAAATATAATCCTCTGAGGGGAAAGGGTCCACCCACTGGTCTCCAATCACCACCACCCATGTTGATTAAGTTGGGCACAGGAATCCCTAAAATCTGATTTTTACTTGGTGAGTAAGCTAAGCAGGTAAACTAAAGGTGGGATGATGCTGAGACACTGAACTTGACCCACTGCCATGGTCGAATCCCACTTATCATGACCCTGTGGCAGCATTTCCCATTCCCGAAGCAAGCAAGCCCTCCCCTGGGCGCGCTGGCACGATGCAGGGTGCTGCAAAAGCAGATGCCTACAGTTCACCTGCTGTGTGGGCCAGAGTACCAACGCCTTTAATTGCCAGGTGGCACTGAGTAGTAATCTTTTTTTTTTTTTCTGAAAGAGGGATGATAGGCCAAATAAATCTGGGTACCTGTGCTATATAGTGTTCCCAAGGGTTTATAAATCTTTATGGGCACAGACAGCCTCATCTTTCTCTCATTGAACTCAAGTCAATCCCACCCATGGCATCACAGAAGAATGGTCAGGAGAGCTCCTTCCACAAAGATGACCACTAAGAAAACCCTCGGGATGAGTTCCCCTCTGTAACACACGGGGTGCCATGAGTTGGAATCGACTCCATCAGCAATGGGTATCATGTGTTGGGCACTGTGCCAAGTGCCCTACTAGACTCCTTTACCTAGACACCGCTGTTCTTCCTTGCCAGGGGTCCAGGGTATCCCAGCTAGGAAGGAGTGGAGCGTGGATGAGACACTAGGTCTGTCTCCGCTCCACTAGAGACTGCTTCTCAACCCTCTTCAACTTTGCTCCCTGGGCCCTTCTTGCATGCAGCTCCTGCAGCTGTGCCCCATACTGGTTCCCTTTCTTATTGTAGCCAAAGATCGACTGACTCCTCCCCTTGTCTGAGGAGCCCTGGTATCCTAGTGGGTTACTCATTAGACTGCTAATCACAAGGCTGGCAGTTGAAACCTACCAGCTGCCCAAAAACAGATAGGTGAGGCTTTCTGCTCCTGGAAAGATGTAGCCCCAGAAGCCCATAGGAGCTACCTTGTCCATAGGATCTCTGGGAGTCAATTTTGACTCAATTGAAGTAAGCTTAGTTTAGTTTTACCCTTGTCCAGAAATTGGTTCGGAATGGCCACATGACCAGACCTAGACACTCATGACTGTGTAGGTCTGCTAAAGCATTCTGGGAAGCGCTTTCTTTTTCTGAGTAAGAGCACACAGAAACAATCCCCATTTCTTCTCATGATATCATGACCAAGTGTGATACCTGACCAGAGTCCACCATCTTGTAACGGTAGAGTAGTCACACAATAGAACTGCTTTTGGTGGAAATTTGTGGAGCTAAGTACGCATAACATGAAGATAAATGTTGAGGAAAGTCTTTTTCTACTATCTTCTACCACCACAGAAAGAAAGCTCCTACTCCAAGGTCTTGATAAGCTTCCACAATCTGTGTCTAATCTACCTCCAACCTTATTTGTCTACCATCAGCCTTTACAAAGGAGAGAGATGTGGCAATGTGCTCCCGGGAAGTTTGGGAACTCCGTGGGGACAGTTCTGCTCTGCCCTGTAGGGTCACTATGAGTCAGAATCACTAGACAGTCATGGGTTTGCTTTGGTTCATTCATTTTAACCAACAAAAATTTAAAAATAAACCCATTGCCATGCAATTACTTCCACTTCATGGTGACCTTGTGTGTTATAGAGTCTAATTGCTCCATAGATTTCGTGGCTGTAATCTTTGGGGAGACAGATTTCCAGGCCTTTCTTCTGAATTGCCATGGGTGGGTTTGAACTACCAACCTTTAGGTTAGTAGTTGAGCTCACACCAGTTGGTTCTCCTCAAGTCTTAAAATGGCTGCCATAGTCTCAGGTCTTACTTGAAAACATGAAAAAGTTCAACTGTGAAGAAGGAATATTTCATCTTATACCTCTTCTCACAAATGACCAGTGGGCCCTTCAAAGGCTCTTTTCTCATATTCCATAAGTCAGGATGGGGATGCGTGCCTATCTCTAAACTACCTGGGCAAGGAGATGAAGTGATCATCGTTTATAACAAGCCAAGATTGACTCCTAAACCGTAAAGGAGCTTGGGTGGCATAGTTGGTTACATATTGGGCTGCTAATCACAGGGTCACCAGTTCAAACCTACCAGCTGCAGCTGTCTGCTCCCATAAGAATTTACAGCCTCAGAAACCCAATGAAGCACTTCTACTCTGTCCATACAGGCTCACTGTGAGCCAGAATTGACTCGACAGCAGTGGGTTGGTTGGTTGGTTGGTTGGTTGGTTGGTTGGTTGGTTGGTTGGTTGGCTGGTGGTATCCCTAAACTATCTGGGAGAAGGACAAGTAATATCAAAACAAAAGTGGAATCTTAGCCAGCCTCTTAGCCATCTCATCCTGCATACAGTTCACCCAAAACGTAATGGCTTACAACAGTCGTTTATGTTCCTCAAGACTCTGGCATGGGGGTGGAGGCCGGGGAGAGGACTCGCAGGGAGCGGGTGAATTGTTGTTCGGCTGTTGTTGGTAGTCTGCCCTGCTGCTCCTGGGGACCCTGGGTGTTATTAAGCAAAGCTGCTCCGTTGGATGTTCTTAGATGTAATCTTGAGAAGTGTTCTGGAGGGTTTTCTAGTAATTTCTGTAGTAATGATGCAAACAGCACCGGTAGCACAGCAGGTGGAGCACTGTGCAGGGGAACGACGCAGCCACTGTGATGCAGGTGCACAGGTGTGGAAACTCTGCACGGTTGTGCTGTCCTATAGGGTGGCCATGAACTGGAACTGCCTCACCAGCAGTGCGTTGAAATCATTAGAGAAGCAGGTCACCAGGCCTTTCTCCTAAGGAGGGGGTGGATAGTTTCAAACGCTATGGGTTAGCAGCAAGTCACGAGCCATGGTGCCACCCAAGTTCCTGGTTATTGGGTCAAACCTCAAACTCACTGTCATCAAGTTGATGCCGACTCAGAGTGGCCCTATAACAGGATAGAGCTGACCTGCCCCTGTGGGTTTCTGAGACTGTAGCTCCTTATGGGAGTAGAAACCCTCCGTGTTCTCCCACTGAGTGGCTGGTGGCTTTGAACCACCGATCTTTCAATTAGCAGGTCAACTGGGAACCCACTAGGCCACAGGACTCAGTTGCTGCGTAAGCAATGCAAAGTCTCTTTCTTGATCTTGTGGTGGTTTATTGTCCGAAAGTCAAAAACAGTCACATTTCAATTACTCTTGTGTTGGCTCTTTCTACAAACAGATACGCGTCGTGTGTTGGGGGAAAGGGGATTTGTGTGTCTTCAGTCAATGGCAAATTGGTTGGCTAGATTCAACTGATTGCTTGGAGCGTCACAAAACTGTGACATTTCGGAGCTTTTGTTTTGTTTTGTGTGGTTCCTAACAGGATTCACCATTTTTGAATTGTAGATTGTTATTTCTTTTTCCTTCCAGTATTTTTTTTTCATGAATGTCTGACTGAATTAAGCCATTTGAGGCTCCAGTCTTGGTTTTGTAAAGGGACTTCCCTGTCCTAAAGAGGCCCCTATTCTCTTTTTAACTTTATGTGTATAGAGCAAGAAAATTATCGAATGGTGTCCAGATTCATGTACCTTATGAAAATAACACAGACTTCCTTCTGAGATTGTATCTCCCACCTTTTAATAAATATATAACTGCTTCTCTAATGATACCTAGACAGATGATGAATGTCTGTCTAATGCTCCCACCCATGTTCTCGCCTCCCCTCACCCTCCACACGAGGCCCATGGAACTGATCTATCAAATCTGATATATTTCAACACCAGCTCTGTGACTTCAGGCCATTAAAGGCAGGAATCACAGCCTTCTAATTTGATCCCCGTCAAAATGAAGGCCCTCGCTGATTTAGAGAAGGGGGTGCAGTGTCAAGCACTAACCAGGCCAGTGGTCTGAACCCACCAGTGAGGCCCCCCCAGGGAGAAAAGATGAAGTGGCCTACCTCCTAATGAAAGACAACCACAACCAAACCCACATCACTGTCATTGAGTCGATGCCGACTCATAGCGACCGTAAAGGACAGGGTAGAGCTGCCCCTCTGGGTGTCTGAGACTGGAACTCTTTACAGGAGGAGAAAGCCCCTGGCTTCGTCCTACAGAGAAGCTGATGGTTTCGAACTGCTGACCTTGCAGTTAGCAGCCCAATGAGTCACCACTACGCCACAGCCTAGGAACCCCGTGGGCACACGGACATCATTCCGTCAGTTTGATGCGAATGGGAATCGATTCAGTGGCACACAAGGACAGCAAGGGCTTAGAGAGGTGTGCCTGGGTGGCATGACCGGTAAAGTGCTCAACTGCAAACAAACTTTGGTGGTTCGAGGGCACTGCGTGGTGCCTCAGGCGGAAGCCCCGGCAGGCTGCTTCCATGAGGTCAGCCGTCCTTTGAAAACTGTCCTCAACCATTCGACTCTGAATCCCCATGGTCGCCATGAACCAGAACCACGTGACAGCAGCGAACAACAACCAAGAGTTGAGAGAACTTGCCAGGCTGGTTAGTAACAGAGGAGCCCTAGCGTCTCATTATCCTGTTTGCCAGCTGACTGCCCTGTACCTCCCAGTGCCATGAATGATCAGCATTAAGAAATAACCTATCCCGGCTATCAAGCCCTGGTTCCTTACAGTGCAAGTGGTGGCACCTACGCAACTAGGCATCTACAGGAGCTAAGTTCCTACCACATCCTCAGGGGCACGGTGTCCTAAGAGTCAGAGTTGTAACCTCCAGCCCTTTACACCCAGGGATCCCTCCTAATGCCACGTCAAGTCTTACCTGTTATTTGAAACAAACAAAACAAAAAAACCCTCACTGTCATGGAGTCAATTCTGAGTCTTTAACTCTCAAAAGGAGTAGAAAGCCTCATCTTTCTCCAGCGGAACGGCTAGTGGTTTCGAACTGCTGACCTTGCAGATAACAGTGCAACACAAACTCACCACCCCACCAGGGCTCCTGTCAGTCTATTGTTACTTGAGACTTCCTTCAAGCCCAGCAGCATGTCCCAGCAGCTCAGGGAAGTGCAGGCCACAAGGAATGTGCTGGACAAAGTGCTTCTTCCCTTCACCCCCCAATCAGCTTGAGAAGCTCCGAACCCACCACCATCAAGTCGATTCCGACTCAGAGAGACCCTATAAGGGCAGGGCAGAACTGCCTCTGTGGGTTTCCAGGAGTGTAAATCTTTGTAGGAGAAGAAAGCCTCATCTTTCTCCCACTGAGAAAGATGGTTTCGAACTACTGGCCTTGCCCCACGTGTAACCCACTGCACCACCAGGCTCCTTCCTCCGCCCTGGAAGCAAGGGTGAAAGGGGCAAGGCTGGCTGATAATATACTGCCTGCCACCTCTTCGCCGTCGCAGTGGACTAGAAGCCCAATCTGAAGATTGAAATCTGACAGACAGTTCAATCATAAAAGTAATTTTTTTCCTGCTCAAATGTTAGTTGAATTTCTCCCCTTAAGCAATTGTTTGGATCTAGAAACCCTGGGGCCTGTCGCTTTTTCATATGGTGATTTTTTAGTGATTAAAGCACAACTAAGAAAATGAAGCCAACCTCTTCCTCTTTTTTGGCCAACAATTGCTGTGATCCACACTAATGAGTAGCCTGTGAATTTTCCTCACTTAACATTGCTCATTATTAATAAATTCCGCACTGACAACTATAAAGTGAACACTTTGGATTTATGCACCTAACCTAATTACATATGCTGCATGTACGCATTTCATTATTTACTTGACAGATTCATTCCTTGATATCATAAATAATTAAATAAGAATCAAATATTAACAATCAGATACATGTTAATTCTCCTCAAATCCGTGGGAACAAACTATATTTTTATCTCCAGTTCAACAAGCGCTGATTAAAATTTCTTCATTAGGCAAATTTCTGAAGCAAAGTTTTTTATCTACTCTTCTTACCTTCCCTGAAAATTAAACCTGGAATAAATTAGTCCAGGATTATATCCTGGGGGGCTTGGGGGAGGATTGAGTGTAACAGTATTTGTAATAGGCCATTTGATTAGTAATATTTCCCTGTGACTGCTGTACCTTACATATGAAATATTTATTTGTGTATCTGTTAAAATTTTTCAAATATGAGTTTTTGTTATAAACTAGAAGCCAGCACCCAATTGATCGCAATTTATTACCAAAGGTGTCTTGTCTTGTAGGATACTGGTTCTAAGCTGTTGAAAGAATAATTTCCAGGCATTGTGGATGACAAGAGTAGAACTAAATTTATTTGGGGTGATAATTTACCCTGAGGTCAAAATATAGCTGGGCTTTTTCACTTTAATGACCTGGGTTTAATGTGTATATGTATATATATTCATGTATATCAGCATCTTCATTGATCAAACTATACTCACATTTTATCAAATTTGCTTTGGGAGAGCATACCATAAAATTTCATCATTTAAAAAATATTAAAGATTCATAGATAGTCACATTATTCATAATCCAAGATTAATGCCAGGCTGACAGGTTTTTGTAAAGATCTGACGCTTTCCCCCCTAAGTGCACACACCATATCTCTGTGAAATGTACCTCTGATGTTGCATATTGATTGCTCCCTTCTCTTCTCTTCTAATGCTAAAGAGAGAATATTATGGAGTGATTGTCAGGGTTAGTGTGCCTCTGACCTACACATGTACGATTAATAATTTATGAGCTGATTTGAAATGCGGCCCCAAGAAACCCACCACGGGCCGCTGCTGCTGCGGTCCAGAATGACACAGGCTCGGGGCTGCCAGCCCGTGCCCCAGATTGTGAAGTCCTGTTTGCTCAAATAGGTAGAAGCACACAAATGTTCTATGAGCTACATTTGTCTGCATGGAAGAAAGCCACGCTTCTTTGTTAGGAATTTCAAGTAGCTACATTTAATGCATTCGTCCTATCCTTTCTATGATAGGGTTTTTCATTTGTTTGTTTTGTTGTTGTTGTTTTTACGTATTTAAGCAGATTGTCAAGTTAACTCCTAGAAGCTATAGACAGTCAATCGGCTGTCAAGTCAATTCTGATTCCTAGCCACCCCATAGTTTCCAAGGCTGGAATCTTCACAGAAACAAATGGTCCCATCGTTCTACAAAAGACAGAAAGGGTTCGAAACACTAACCTTTCCATTAACAGCCAAGCACTCTAGACCACTTTCTACAGACACTAGACTGACTCACAAATCACTGTCTTCGCGTCCATGCTGACTCACAGTGGCCGGAGAGGACAGGGTAGACCCGCCCTGTGCGTTTCCAAGACTGTGGACTCTGTACGTGAACAGAAAGCCCCATCTTTCTCCCTCTGTAAGCACTAGTGAAGCTACATGCCAAGAACGTAAAGGCATGTGAAAGCAAACTATCACGTCTTTCTTCTGGTTCACTCCCCAGCGGGGTTTGGTGTATAACCTTCCAGACGGTTTATCCCGGTTCATACGAAGATTTAAAGGAAGAGGGCAGAAGCGAGTTTGCCTCCCTCAAAGATGGCTTACACTCCGTCTATTCCACTGCATGATGGGTTCCATTTTTTCACTCTGAAATCTATGTGACATTCCCCCACACCCACACATTCATGAGTAGCTTCTTTGTAAAACAGTAATGAGATGTTCCACGTCCATACTAACAGCTTGTGAGACTGGTGCAGATTTTCCACAATTAAACAGCAGTGTGTGTACCCTGAACCTAGAAGTCAGTGCACTTGCTTGGCTGCGTCACTAAGCTGGAGCCCTAGAAATGGAATGTCCAGGTGAGTCCCCAACTCCTAACATCTACTTAGTCTATTAATTAGTCAGAGGTAGAGAAATGCTCCGATTTGCCCTTTAAATATGGCAATATTAAAGATTGGGAGCCGTCGGCAGAAAGGAAATACCTAAGTGCATTTTTGTACAAGAGCTCTTTGAAGGCTTTATGGAAATGGACTGGTTTAGGGAAGGAACTTCGTTGCATTGTGTGTTGCATTCGTTGCATTGAAGTGCGCAAGGTCCAGCAAAGCGGGCGTCCTTTCTGACGCATCGTCCATGGTACTTTGGAGCAGAGCAGTCTGTCTTCATTTGAACAACGCTTCATGGAGCCAGCACTTGGAAAAGTGCCTTGATGGAGACTGACGATGGTTAAAGGACCTCACACTTTAAACTAAATGCCACCAAGTTCATGTTTGAAAACAACCCATCTAAACAGCAACAAGCTCATGAAAGCACCACCGGGCAAGTAGATTTATAAAATCTCCTTTTTTTTTTTTTTTTAACCAAACTGGTTTGAAGCCTTCTACAAACAGTACAATGGTTACTGGCATGTCTGTCAGGTTCTATTACAGGGGCTAGAATAAGCCTTCAGCAAAGAAGCCTAGCATCAGCTGACAGGCCCTTCCTATCTGCTAGGATTCATAAACGTTGGAACATTGATCATTTCATGCTGAGATTTTCCGTAGTGAGAAGATCAGGAGAAAGCTTGTTATGCCAAATGACTCACTAGTCAAAAGTAGCCAGGACACTGAAACCTGGAAACTAGTTAATGGTTTGTAACAAGTCAGAAATAAAGATGTTCGACCAAGAAAATGACATTAAGCAGCACCGGCTACAAGAGAAAAGCGCAGCCTGTCAGAATCAGGCTAGGGCTTTGGTGACAGGGAGACAATGAAATGGGATGACACCCGCTCCTCTCCGTCGGGGTGTTTCTGCAGCTTCCTCTGGGGAGTCCCCACGCACTTCCTTGGTAGGAAACCTTCTCTCTAAAAATGCCAGCAGACCCCTTGGAGGTCTTATTAAAATTCCCCTTCCGTGTTATACGGCGTGTTGTAGGAAGCAGACGACAGTCCCTGAGCAGTTAATTCTTCCTCGTGTGAAAGGAAATGGGGATGACAGGCAGGCAGGTCAGTGCGGCAGCTGTGTGGCTGGTACAGCCCAGATATACTGCACAGTGGGCATCTCGGAACAGGAAATGAGGTTGAGGGGGACAGCTGGGCTGGCCCACCGCACATGGCAGACCAGGTAGAAGCCACATAGCCTCTCATGACAAGCTCATTGGCAGCTTAGGAACTAAGATGTCTACAATGAACATCCAAGGCTAGCTGAATTCTCCACAGCGGATTATCCTATCGTTCCATGGGATGAACATCATGTTCAGGCTTAAGAGCCATGTGCTTTCATTGAACTCTCGACCCAGCCAAGTACAGCTCTCAGAATGTACCTCTGCCCACCTCACTGTGGGCTCCCAGGGCGATGCCAGGAAAGAACAGACAGAAAGCAAAGACCCCCGCAAGTGCCCAATTGGTCCTTGGTATCAGTCCACCCAGAGGTTGAACCTCTGCTTTATCTAAGACCATGCTATAGCTGCTGGTGGTGCTTGGGTTTTTAACTTCACCTCGTTACAATGTAACATTGTATCGTTTCATCTGTGTCTAGTTAGAGTGCTAGCATACCATCAAGCTCATTTCCAGTAGAGTAATTGCTGTTATAATACGGTCGGTCCTGTAGACCATCTCCCTCTTTGGAAAAAAAATGTATTTCAAACGTATCTTAAGCTGCATGACACAATAAACATTTCATAACCTTTTTAAGCTAAAATGCTTTCCTACGAGTGCTCATTTCAGCCAGTGGGAGGCCTGTTTTTCACACTGCCGTCTACATTTAAAACTATTTCTGATATGGATTAGCTGTCCCATCGTGAGCTAAGAAAGACAGACTCTTAGCCTCTCTAAGCCTGTCTTGTCTGACAGCATGCGCGCATTTACATGAAATAAAAAGCAAATATTGGTTCTTTGCACGCGAGCTGTCAGCACAAGCTTGGGTTGCTCAGAAACACACAGGATTCTTTTGTCGTTTCTCCAACCGAATTTGTGTTTACTACCCGTCATACACTAAAAGGTCAGGGACAGGAAAAAACAAAACTTAATATATATATTTTAAGTTGACCCAGTTTGGGAACCCAAGAGGGTTGCGCATGTCATCATTTACACCGTAACAATGACACTTGAAACCATGGTGTCTTGGTTTGATTGTTGGTTTAAGAAAGGTCTGGGCTTGGCTTGAGTTGCTTATTTACCAGTATATCCACTTTCAATCTCCCACAGGGATTGGGTGTACCAAACTGTTGTTGCCCTCAAAAATGCCCACTTGGACTATGTCCCAGCTCGCCTTCACAGAACACTACTAATAACTTGGAGGAAAATAATCTGAAGTCAGGTAAACTTGGTCCTTCGGATATCGCTGTCCCCTCACCAGGGCCCCAGGGCACTACGTCTAGTTGTCCAACAAAGTCACGCTTCTGCTTAAGAAACTGGTGGTCCCGAGTGTGCAGAATTATCCATTTCCCAAAGATGCTTTCAGATGAGAGGCGAATGTGCTTTCCTCCTGCCTCTCCCGCCCTCCTCCCCACATTGCCATGACTTCCGTGCCACATTCACCCCTCCCCCAGACTCCTGCTTCGAAGCCACAAGGAGGGGGCGGATGCTGCTTCCTGTGGACAGTGTCCCATCTGCTGAACACACACAGTAACACGTAAACGCTATTTCCAGGGATAATACCTATTGCTATTCACACGTAAATAGCATCACTACAAGATCCCTTGAACAGAAACCCTGTCAGCGCCACTCATTTCAGCTTCAAAGACAAGCGCTGTAATTACTTTCTCCTCTGCCATTCCTTGTCTGGATACAGCACCAAGATCAAGAGGCCCTATCCGTTTTCCCGAGAAACCTTCCAAAATGCGCGCCGGCTCTGCAGGCTGGTCTCGGAAATGTCATCATCTGGATTTGTATTCGTAATTCGCCGCACAAAGGGAATGGGGCCCGAGGAGGAGAGTAAGCATGGAAGCAAACGTCAGACAGACAATTGTATATATGCAAATGCTTGCAAATGTCTGCCAGCCTCGCCCTATCTATAACCAGACAACATGGACGCCCATTCATCCCTTCAGCGTCTTTGCTGCCAAACGTGGTTATGGTTCTGCAGGGAAAGATTCAGAAAACGAACTTTCAGCCGCTGGGACCCAATCCAACTTAAAACCTCCTACATGAAGAGCTGATAGGGAAATGTAAGCAGTGGTTTTTTTCTAGAAAGACAGAAGATCTGCAATCTCTCAGCCACAGAGGATGAAAAGCAAGATGCTTGGGAAGGGGGTGGGGGGGTGGGGGGGGACTAGTAGCCGCACGGCACTCCAGCCCTATTGACAAAGAACTGAATTACTGTCTCTTGACTTTATGGCTGTGCATTTGCATAAATAGCCAGGGCCAACATATTTTTAAAAGCCGTGTGGGGGTGGGGGGGTGGAAAGCTGGAAGTAACCATAAATGAAAACAATGCTCCCAATTCATAAATGCAAAGTGCTCACTTTCGGATGACTGTGCATGGTGCTTTAAGACTGACATACAGAATGGCCCTCTACTCGGTCTCACCTTGAAATCAATTCGTTCCCAATAATAAGGATGGACCTATGAAAGGAAATGATGCTAGTTTTTCATATACTTACTCCATTCATTTCAAGCACAGCAAACC
Organism: Tenrec ecaudatus; assembly: GCF_050624435.1. Lineage (NCBI taxonomy): Eukaryota > Metazoa > Chordata > Mammalia > Afrosoricida > Tenrecidae > Tenrec > Tenrec ecaudatus. The sequence goes on from NC_134538.1 coordinate 81,668,415, forward strand.
AGCCAACACAGGCACAGTTCACACATACAAAAGCTCTTTCATATCCAGCAATGAATTCCATCCTCAAAATTATGCTTTGAAGGCTGGTCGATGTTGTACCCATTTTACAGGTCAAGAAACTGCGATTCATGTGTCCAGAGAGTTACCCATTTACACCACCCGAACTCTCATGCCTGCTTCTGGATCCTGCGTGCTCCCACACCAGGCTGCTCTGTAGCCCTCGCCGGGAGTGACACGTGTGGCCTAGTACCCGCTGCTGTCTTCTGTTCCCGAAGATCGCTCTGTCCTGGTTTGCCTTCTGCCTCTTGGACTGTCTCAGCCTCCTCCAGGATTGTGGCTTCCTTGACCTTCTGTCCACCATAATCTAAATTTCTGCCCACAGGGTGCAATCTTAACTACCTCCATTCCATCACGCATTCGTTCAACAAAACTCTTTGGAGTGTGTCCTATGACCCAGGCATGGGATGCCACAGTGAGTGACAGCAACCTCCCTGTAGAAATGGAGCCGACGTTGTCGTGGGTAGAGTAGGTGTGCAGCAGACAAAAAAAACAAACAAAACCCACTGACATCAAGCCAATTCCAATCCACCGAGACCCCTTACAGCACAGAGGAGACCTGCTCCTTTGGGGTTCTGAGGCTATGTCTTTTTTTGTTTGTTTGCTTCCTTTACAGGATCAGAAAAACTAATTTTTCTCCCTAGGTGTAGATGGTTGGTTTGAACTGCCAACCTTGTAATTAGCAGCCCAACATGTAACCCACAGAAAGAAATTGGATACAGGCGCTGAGTGCTGGCGCTGAGCTGGAGCAGGGAAGGTATATATATGAAGAGGGCCAGGGAGAGAAGGGAGAGGGGAGGCCACTTTAAACACATGGTCAGGAAAGGCCCAGCATTTGGGCCGAGGTTCCTGTTGTCAGTCGTGCCTCTTAAGAGGGGTCTGTAGAAATGCAGTCTTCTGAATATAGTACGTGTTCGATAAACGTTTCTTAAAATGAGCAGATCTGTAGGAGTCCTGGATGGAGGAAACAGCTAAACTCTCAAATCCATCCAGAGGCTTCTCAGAAGACAAGCTCAGCAAGCTACTTCTGAAAGATCACATCTAGGGATGGGGGCGGAGTTCACAGATAACGGGACTTTCCTATGAACTTTGTGAAGCTCCACCCCCCCTCCCCTGGGTAAACTTTAAACACCCACGTGCCCCTTGCACCCACGAAGAGCAGATTCCCACAGCAGGAGCGAATAAAGCCCATTCTTTGACTTTCCCACACAGTGACTGCTTCACCTCTGCACGTATCAGTTCAGCCAATTTCACGGAGGAAGAGCAAGAGGCCGATGGGCCTCTCCAAGCCACTCCATTGTGCTGTTCTGTTTCTCTTCAGCAAACGCTGCATTTGCTGACCAGACAAGTGCCAGAGACTCGCCGGGTCCTTAACAAGGTATCATGTCTGGCGAATCGTTCTACTGCAGCATAGAAACGTCCTCAGTCTTTCAGTATGCCAACTCACATCCCAGAGGCCTTTCTTAGGAGTCCTGGTGGCATACAGGTTATGCATTGGGCTGCCAGCCACAAGGCTAGCAGTTCAAAACCACCAGTAGCTAAGAGCAAGAAAGTCAGGACTTTCTACTTCCACAAAGAGTTACAGGCTCGGAAACCCCAGAGGAGTGTCTACTCGATTCTATGGGGTCGCTGTGAGTCAGGCTTGACTCCGTAGCAGTGAGTTTGAACGCCTTTCTAAAGGCCTCCCCCTCACTCCCTGCCATCACAAGCGTGGCATTCTCCCCTTCCTGCTTCCTAGGCACGTGACCATCGAGGCGGATGGAGACATTTCCACGCCTTGCTGACCACAAGGTGTGACCATGTGACTGAGTCCTTATCAAGTAGTGTACTGACACATGCAGCTTCTTAAAAAGCTTTCGCTCCAAGAGGCTGGGATTTGAGTTAAAATAACAAAGAATATGTGTGTGTGTGTGTGTGTGTGTGTGTGTAGGGGAGGGGGCTATAAATGAAGCAAGTTCAACCTTGTGGCACTAACTCTTCAAGCTGAGGATGGATTGGGTATGGTGCTGTGTCTGCTTGGTGTCTGCACGAGGTTTCCTACAGAGAAAGCAACGCAAGGTACTCCCCCAGATGTGTTCTCCCCTTCCCTTCTCTCTGGCTGGGAGTGGGGGTGATGCAGCCACCTTGGAAGGTGCATGTTTTCAAGCTGGGGCTGAGCCACCCCCAATTCTGCCTGGGTCCCTCCTTGTGTGGCTTCCCCCACTGCCTGGAGAATTCCCTGAAAGAGAAACGGACTTCTTGCTGGTGTGGTCCATTGCATGTTGGGGTCTCTCTGTTGCAGTGACAGCCTCCTCCGTGTCACTCCGAGTCCTTATTGACCACACTCCGGCCAGCGGTGTCATTCCCCCTGTGCCTCCACCGGGCCTGGGTTTCTCTGTCGGTCCTTCAGGTCAGCACACCCTGTTAGAACTCAATAAACGCTTATTATGGTTACATCTTTTTGTGTTAATAGCGCAGAAGGTCAGACTGGACCACAAGGTACACAAATACCTAAACTGAATTAAGAGACCCTTAAATTAAACTGCTCACACATACAGCTCACTTTCAAAAGCCTTGCGGAAAGGTTGCTTCTGAGTTTGCAAGTGTCTTCTTTTCGTGTTGCTATGGGGATGTGTCTGGTGCGGGAAAGCGCCATGGATTGCCATCGTGAAACGTAAGATGAAAGAGTAATGTTGAAACCATCTAGAAGATTTGAGGGGAAACTTTTTTCTATAAATATTTTTATGTTCTGTATTTCAGAAATACCTTTAGGCATTTTTCAAATGCATGTCTATCGGCAATTTTTATCTTCCTCTCAATGTACACAATCCAGCCAAACACAACATTTTGAGAGCTTTTGGATTTTAGGATTCCATACACATCATCCAGAAGCCCTGGTGGGGCAGGGGGCTGTGCACTGGGTTGCTAACCTCCTGGTCCGCAGTTCAAACTCATCAGCTGCTCTGTGAAAGATGAGACCGTGACTCCTACAGACATTTACAGTCTCCAAAAATCAAAGGAGCCCTTTGACCCTGTCCTAGGGGCTGCTATGAGGTGGAATTGACACGATGGCGGTGGATTTGTGTGTTGGTTTGTTGTTGTTGTTTATTTGGCTTTATAAGCAACATCATGATAATCAAAGCAGAAACTGAAATGGGTAAGGATTTCACTTGACTTAGATCCACCATCAACGTTCTTGGAAGGTGCAGTCGAGAAATCAAAGGATGCATCGAACAGGGTAAATCTGCTGCAAACACCTCTTTGAAATGGTAAGGAGCAAAGACGCTACCACTCTGAGGCCTGAGGTGTGCCAGCCCCAATCCATGGTGCTTTCACACGTCTCATATGCGTCTCATATGGGTCTCATGCACGTGAGACCTGGGCCATCAATAGGAAGCGGATGGTTTTGACAAGGATGACTGACTATACCAGACTGATGGAAATCTGCCTGGTAAGTAAAGCCCAAAGGCTCCTGAGGAGCAAGAATGGAGAAAGTTCCCCTCACACACTGTGGACATGGTCTCAGGAAGGTGCAGTCCCTGGAAAAGGGCATCGGGCTCGGTAAAGCAGAGGGTCAGCAAAGAAGAGGAAGCTCCTCACCATGGCTGCAACAGTGGCTCAAGTCCATCAGGGAGGGTGAGGGGGTACAGGGCAGGGCGATGTTTCCTTCTGTTGTGAAAGCCAACTCGACGGCACCTAACACCACCAGTACCAGTACCACCACCATACCACCACCACCAGCAGCAGCACCACCTCCACCAGCACCACCACCACCACCAGCACCACCACCAGCACCACCATCAACACCACCTCCACCAGCACCACCACCAGCACAGCTGAAGCATATGCCCTCTAGCTCCCCACTTCCCTCCATCCCCTGCTGCCACCTGCCAGGCTCCTCATAGTTACCCTGCCTGCCTTGTCCCCAAGGCTTACATGACTCGGCCACAAACTAGGCCTGACATATAGCCTAAGACATGTGGTCTTAAGATACTTTTGTAAAAGAAATTCTTGATTCTTATACTGAAGTGCCAAAGGGAGTCCCCGCTTCTTTCTCCAGTGGTCCTCAGAAATACAGTGGTTTGCCCATAGAGGTTGTAGGTGAGAGTCCTGATGAGGAAAGGGGTACAAATTGGTGTTTGTTATTAACTGAACCTCTTTTTTTAAGTTAGTAGTTTCAGGAAACTCTATTTGCAGAGTTAGAGTGCATGGTTGACCCTGGTATTCACCACCGTGAAAGAACAATAAACAGGCCACCTGTGAAGACTGCCACCGCCGTCCCTGAGCCCAACCTGCTCCCTCGCTCCACTCCTCCTCGGCTGGAGAAGTCCTGTCTCTGTGAGACTGGTGCCAGGACCATGGTTGTCACGTTTAAGGTTTCTCACAGAAAGGAACCACAAGGACCCAAGACTGCCGTGGTGGACTCACCCCACCAACAAGAGGAGGAATTGAGAGGGTTTGAGAAAATTGGGGCAAATATAAGGGTCAGCGTTGGCTGGGCCTGAATGCTCAGAAATTGGCCAACGTCGTTGGGAATGTGAAAAGAAGCCAAAGTTGAATATACGTGTGGACATGCAGTGAGAAGACAGACAGATGAGGGGTGATCGATGGATAACAGATAGATACAAGAGATGGAGGGAGCTAAGAGGACAGCCGCTGTGCAGTAGTTTTGTGGTTAAAAATGGTTCTGTTGCTGTTTTTAAGTGACTCTAGTAAAGTTTATGAGGAGGAAGACTAAAATCTCCTTAGAAGATATTGTACAACTCTAAGAAAACCTGGTGGGGTAGCCACGAGGTGAGCAATTTGAACCCACCAATTGTGGCCCGGGAGAAAAATTAAGCTGCCTGCTCCTATAAAGAGTTCAAGTCTCAAAAAGGCTATGTAGGGTTGCCATGAATTGAAATGGACTCCGTGGCAGTGAGTGGTGGGCGATGGTGCTCATGCTGCGAGGTGGTTCAACCCCGCTAGCTTCTCGGTGGGCCAAAGTGGAGGCTTTGGAGAGATTGGAACTCTTATACACTGCTGGTGGGGGAATTATACACACACACACACACACACACACACACACGCAACCACTATGGAAAATATGAAGCTACCTCAAACAACTAGGAATTGAAACCCCATGCAACTCCACCATCGGCTTGCTGGGAATATATGCTAAAGAAGGGTGAGCCGTAACAGGAGCAGACATGTGCTCAGTGCAGCACTGTTCGCGGTAGCAAGAAGATGCAAACAACCCACATGCCCATCGGTAGAAAATTGAAGAAGCTCTGGTCTAGACACACAGCGGAACACTGCGCACTGTTGAAAGCAGTCATGGAGCCAAGAGACACTGTGGAGGACCAGACCTGGCGAGGGCGAGGCTGAGTAGTGAAAGGAGCCCGTCACAGAAGGATGAACGTCATGTGCTATCGCTGTTCTACAGAAAGGGAAGGAGACCACCAATATGAAGAAGTCCGTACCCAAAGGAAGAGACTGGAGATTGCCAAAGGCAATGGAGGAAAAAATCACACAGCCGTCTACTCTGGACTATGGGTGGGTGTATTGGACAGGGTTCTTTAGAACCAGATTGCTAGTAATTATATATAAATATATTTATAAAGATAGATATATAATTCAAGAAATAAACCGTTAAATTATATACAGATAGATAATACAAGAAATTAACAGTTAAATTATAAAGCAGTGAGACACTAATAGTCCTTCAAGGTTTGAGAGCCGCCAGTTGCCAGTCCCTTTCTATGGAGAGAGCTGGGCTATATATATCCAGGCAGCAAACAGCAAGGCAGGTCCCCAACTGTCATCAACTGTCAGTCCCCAGCTCCAGAGATGAACATTCCAATCGTGTGGACTTAAAGGGACCTCAACTTACAGCGACACAGTCCACAGGCTAGGCATCCCACAGGTAGTGTTCCCCTTTAAGTTGAGGCACAGAACAAGCAAGGCGAGGCTCACCGAGCCATTTATCCCTCTGCCCTTCAGTTAATCCTACTTGTGTTTATCGGCCAGGCTGGCATAATAAACTATAGCAGTGGGGAAAGGCCAGCTCATGAAATCATCACTACGAGCCATCAGCACATGCGTCCTCAAAGATAAGCAGGTCCAGCCATCAAGCCATCACACAACGGTGAGTTCATGAAATGTCGGACCCAGTGTAGTCTAGAAGTGATGTTGTAACTATCCAGATTGCACTTGGCAGGAAAGAAGGTCCCCCCGCCCCCCGGTCTAGACAGTTGACAGGGGCAGAAATCAAGGAGTGGGTGAAGGGTAAACTATTAAGAGGGTTCAATTTGTAGTTTAAACTGTTGAAAATAAAGTTGATGGCCTGAAATATAAATCATCACCTAATTTACAATAATAAATTATCTACAAGGATTTACAGTTTTGGAAGCCTTCAATCTGGTTGTTATTAGTCTGACTTGACCCAATGGGGGTGGATTGGGTCTTGGTTTTAGTGAAGCTTTCTGTATCAGACTGGGCCTCCACTCTATATGGCCCTGGCTATATAGCAAGGGACTCAGACATGCCCACAGTCGTGAAGCTGGTGCAGGAGTGAGCACATGTCCTTCCAGTGTACAGCAGCAATCATGGGACACAGCAATATGCATTTGGAAAGGGCACAAATGTGTCTGTCCACTTGGAGGTGACCATTACTCAAATATTTCCAATTATTCATCGATCATTATTGAAGATCCACTCTACTATAGAGGTACAGTGCTGGGAACAGTTGTCTTCTCCGAAACAAGGCAATGAAAGAAATAGTTCATGGAAAAAATTAACTGATCTCTTTGATCAATGAAAACAACAATCTCCCATAAATCACCATGGCAGAGGTCTGCCCCCGAAGAGAATTAGGAAACAAGACCTTGTTACTTGGGATGTAGAGTCCATGGGCTTCTCATTTGCCCTCGGGACAGCAGTCCAGGGAGACAAGGCCAGTCAAGTCCTGGGAAACACGCATCTGCTACCTCCTACCCTACTACCATATCCACTTCCGACATGTTATCAGGAGAAATCAGACCTGGAAATCGAGATCATGCTTAGTGAAGGAGAAGGGCAGTGAAAAAGAGGAAGACCACTGACACGATCTTGGACACAGTGGCTACCACAATGGGCACACACGTCAGCACACTTGTGACGACGGCGCATGAGACCAGGCAGTGCTTCAGTCTGCTGTACACAGGGCCGTGATGGCTCAGATCAGACTCGAGGGCACCTCACCACCACAGCAGAGGCTCAGCTCTGCTGCCACTTTTGCTAGTTCTGCCTCGGGAAGGGACAGGAAGCTGGGTCGAGGAGTCCTTGGGTGGCACCAACAGCTAAATGTCCAGATGGCCTCAGAAGGGTTGATCATGCCAATCAACCCAGAGGTGCTTCAGGAAAAAGAATCGTCAATCTACTTCCAAAAAATCAGCCACTGGCAACCCTACGGCGTACAGGGAGTCATGAGGTTTGCCATGAATCAGAAGTGACTTGACAGCAACGGGCCTTTGGTCTGAAATGTCTCCCACCACATGACCCGAAAAATCAAACTCACGACCATTAAGTCAATTCTGACTCGTAGCGACCCTATAGGACAGAGGAAACTGCCCCTGTAGGCTTTCAAAACTTCGACTCTTTACAGGGCAGAAGACAGGGCTACCTGCTCCCATAAAGAGTTACCGTCTGAGAAACTCAGCTGGGGCAGTTCTACCCTGTCCTACAGGTTGCTTTGAATGTTTTAGAGTTTAGCTCTTTATGGGAGCGGAAGGTCCTGCCTTTCTCCCAAGGAGCAACCGGTGGTTTCAATCTGTTGACCTTGTGGTTAGCAGCCAACTCGTCACCAGTACCTACCACCAGGACTCCTTACCACGCGGTAGTGCACCCGAACTGATTATCTCCTACCGCATTTCAGTCACGCATCTTTGATTCTCCGTACGGTCTCGGTCTGTGTGAAACTGGGGGCTGGTGCCTGGGTCGAGATGAACTGATGTGACTCTGGACAGGTGAGCAATGCCATGCAGCGGTACAGATGCTGTCAGAAAGACATGCGGAGATGCGAGGTGGGGAGACTTGCGAAAACACAGGGCAAGAGCGCCTCCCTTAGTGTGGATGCTCAGGGAAGGCAGCCAAGCAGAGGCGACATGTCCATCAGAGTCTCCAAGAACGAGTAGGAATAGCTGAGCAAGAAGGCCTGGGGAGAAGGGGAGTCAAAGACCTTTCCAAGCAGAGGAAACAGGCAGTGGCTTCCACTGCCCCTCCTACTGGTCCTCATGCCACACGATCCTCGTGCTGCTTGTGGCGAGGGAAGAAACAAACGCCGCCGAGAGGCCCTGGTCACTCACCTGGTCAGCAGTGGACGTGTGGTTTAAACCCAGCACCGTACTAAAGAGCTCTGGTGCGCACACACAATGCGATGCTGTCCGTCACTAAGAATCACGACCAAAGCCCGAAGAGCCTCATGGCACGGAGGCTCCTAGAGAACATCATGTTGAGTGGAATCCTTCAACCGCAAACGGTCAGATATTAGGGGACCACAATTTAAATTTTAAAAAATTTTTTAAATTTAAAAGCAAGAGAAAGGCAGTCATACAAAAGGGAACCGACTGTGGAGAAGGGGACGTAACAGACTAGACGGGCTGGATGGGAACGTTGGTGTAATAGGAGGGAGACGAGGAATCAAGAATGTGGTGAAGGGTTAATTTGGAGGGGAGGGGTTCATTCGTGGTGTAAATTGTTGAAGACAAGGTTGGTGAGCCCTCACCTACTGTGAAAACTAGAAAGCACCCTACGCCTTACCTCTCCCCTGAACCCGGTCTTTGAAGGGGAATCCTCAGTTGGCGATGTCTACCTACGTCTTCCTGATGTCCCTGGCTCTCTGCTGGCCAAAAATGAGCAACAGTCTCTGAAGCATTCTGAGAAATAAGTCCACTTATTATAGATTCAAAGCATCATAGGACTTCAGATTTTTCTCTAAAGAATCATTTTAGGGAAACAGTAGCAGTCACCCCACTCATCCACCTACTTATATATGAGCAGGAAACACACCACAGAAAAGTAAAGTGTAACTTGGTTTACACCAATGCGTCTGAAAGGTACCATACTAAAGACACCTCCGCTCTCTCCTTTCTTGAGTAACACCTACTAAGCACCCCTAAGAACTACTAGTCTGACTCTGTATCCTTTGGGACATTCTACACCCACAGTTCTTCACCTTACCTGGGAGAAAACTGGTTCAGAAAGGTTGGGAGCTGCCTTTGGGTGTGTGACGGTCAGATTCTGAAGCCCCTTCACCAGACTATGACTCTCCAGTAAATTACATTTCAGTACGTCCGTTCCACAGCTCCAATAGATAAACAGTACACACGGCACAAGAGCTGATAATGTTGCAATTGTCAAACTAGAAGTCCTCATTTTAAAATGATACGAAGAAATGTTGTATCTCTACTGTAGGTGAGAGCTGAAACCCTGTATGGAAACTTGAAATGTGTTTATATAGACTATTAATCGCTCCTGTCATGGTTTATACTCGTTATCTAAGCCTCGCTGATACCAGTTGTTTATCTTCATAGCCTTCCCACTGAAATAATAATACCAATAACAACTACCAGCTCTCTTTTTGTCTCAACATGAAGGATAACATTAATATATGGATGCAAATTTCTAGTGTTTGTCTTCATGCGTTCATTTCAATGGAACCCAAGCTAAAGAAATCACTCGTTAACAAGATCATCACAAACAAATCTTTGTACCAAATGCTACGTTGATAGATCAAATCCCATTATCACAAACCAAGAAGGAAATGATTTATTTGGGAATTTTGTTGGAATCAAGACAGCAAAAATGAAAGAGTGTGTGTGAAAAATCCTTTTGTGTTTGCTAAGATTGATTGTGCGTTAATACTTGCTTCATTACATTGTAGGTGGTGTCTGACTGGACGTTTCTGAAAGGCCAGAGATGTAAGAATTACAGACGTAACTAAAGAGCAGTCAAATTTCCAAGTTTGAAAGGTATTTTTGAATAATAACATTTAAAAAGGCCATTTGGGCCTTCTGTCTAAAAAGTTAACTAGCGTGTGCCGGTTCTCTCTGCATTGGCTGCTCGAGGCTTCTGATCAGCAGAAAGCGGCCCAGGGCCCTGGAATGTTTCAAACGCAGGACACCTGGCTCTCTTCCGGGGTTCATGGTGCTGGGGGCACGTGTTCCACTTACCTTCTGGCGGAGCTCACCGATAGGGGAAGCCTGTTGTGAAAGAAGAAGGGAAACCACAGCGACATTTACCTTAATCTCTGGGAGCTTTTTTCCAACCTAGCAATTTTCTGATTGTCAAGAGGTGGGTGGGAGTGGAATGAAAGTTGGTGGTTGGTTTTCTTAAAATTCAAAGAAGAAAGTCAACATGTCCAAGGAGGTGAGCCATTAAACCTGCAATGTGAACAGGACATAGATTAGATTATCGACTGACGGACTGTGAGTACTGGGTTTCCTGCAGGCACGCAGACCAGGAGACAGGAAGCGGCCCCGTCTCTCCTCCCGTGGCTTTGAATTTCTTGTTTCTATACATGGCATTACAAAAAAATCCCAATTGCCCCTCATTTGACTTACTCTAGTTCCTTCTTCTTACAGTCTGTGTGTACATGTAGACATTCAAAGACTCCGTCTTTTAGCTTGGCCAACAATGCCAAGCCTGACCCTGAGACCCCTGCACCTATCTCATTCTCCAAACATGCGGGAGAAGCCACATAACTTTATGATTGAAATTAATGTTTTCATTCAACTGCACATGCCCAACCTCAATACACATATTAGCAGAGAGAGCACAAGCCCGGGGCGCTTCTTCCCCCAGGTAATATGCTTTTCTTTCTTTCTTTTCTTTTTTTTCCATTATCCCTTTAATGCCGAGCAGGGCTACTGATTACAAAGAAGCAGTTTGACTCCGGCAATAGGTCTTCTTCACTAATCCTCTCTGTCATGGAAACTCCAACTGCTACAGGAATAAGAGGCTCAATCCATATTTGCCAGCTCTAATATGAAATCTGTCAGAGCCCAAATTAATGAGTTCCAAATTCCTTACATCACGATAACAGGTTAAGACTGGTCAATTAATTACATAAATCCTTCCCGATTCCTTGTGTGTTTGCAGCCCAGATTGTGTCTTACATTGCGCCTCGACACAAGGCCTTTGGCTCCCGTTGTTCAGCAGGAAGGCCCCATTTAAGCGGAGGCTGCCTGCCACCGCGAAATGTTAAATGTCACACGTTAAATTTGCACTCTTCTGTAATTGCTTTTGTTAAAAAAAAAAAAATTAAAGCACAGAGCGCCCAGAGCAGCACTGTGTGCAGAAGGCTGGGTTGGACTGAACGGATCCCAGGGCAGGCCAGGAGCTGTTACCTGGAATCTTTTACACCCTCCACACACACACACACACACACACACACACACACACACACACACACACACACACTCCATCCCTCCATCCCAGGTACCTGATGGGCAGTAAAACCCCAAATATGCATATGTTGGACAATAAACCAAATTTCTGCAGCAACAGACATGGAGATCGTTTATGAAAGAATATGATTTTTCTTTGTGAAAGGGTGAAGCGGCGATTTGTGCAGCCAGCTTCCCCTCGGCAGTGGAAGTGTTAAACAACACCGTTGGCCAAACCTGCTTCTTCAGGAACTTCAAAACGTTCGTGGGAATCTTGCATTCTTTTAATTCCGTTGCCCGCGAACGTTCTGAAGCCCCTTCATATTGCACCGTGTGTCTGTGGGTGCGGGCGGGGCGGGGGGAGGGGGACATGACTCGTGTGTCGGTTCTTTGCCTTCAAAACGAATGTTTGTTATTTGGATTGGACATTGGTGCGCACTTACAAACCAGAGGCCCTCTAAGGACCTGGGGGGAAGGGGGGGGTGTCACGGGTCAAATCCTCTCCTTTTCTGAAAAAATTAAAATGGAAATCCCCTTGGGGTCACAACCTACTTAAGAGAACTAAACCTTGGATGGAGGGCCCCCATCTTGCGAGGGTGCTGGGTCTTCACCCCACTGCATTTCTGCTTGTAGGGGGCAGTTCCAGGCCCGCGTGATTTAAGGGTATGTTTCCACAAATGCTAGCCAGCCAGCGAGCGAGCGAACAAGGAACGCTGCCAAGCCGGGGCTGAAATCGATGTGGAGCGCAGGTTCCGCCCGCTTGGGGGCCGGCTCTATCGCCACGCACCCCAGCACTGACAACCAGCCCGACTCCGGGCGGCCCTGCAGCGACCCCCTCTGTCGGCTGTCGGCCCTGCACCCGCGCTGCGAGCCCCGCGCCCCCGCCCCCGCGCGGCTTCGGCGGCCCGGGCCTAAGGCGCTGGGGCTCGTTACCGTGAAGCCCTGACTCTGGACCGTGGCTGGCGGGGGAGCACGCGCGCCTCCCCAGCGACTCCGTCCCGCCGCTGGGCGCGACGGTCCCCGGACTCCCCCGACGGCGGGGGCGGGGGGGGGGAGGGGACAGGTGAACCCCACGGCGCGCCCGCCGGGTGGCTTTTAGGATCTCGGGGACCCTCGATGCCAACGAGATCCACGCGTGTGGGGTCCGGATGCAAATAAACAAGAGCAGGGTGTGCCTCGGCCCCGCGGCGCCCCCGGGGACCCTGCGGGACCCCGCCACCCCGGGGCTCGAGCCGGGGTCCCCGCGCAGCTCGAGCATCTGCAGAACAAAGGCTCGGGCCAGCGCCCTGCACCTCAAGCCCCCCCCCGCCAAGATCAGCCCCCGCGCACCGCACCGGGGTCCCCGGCACACGCGCCCCGAAACCCGGCGGGACCGGGAGGGTCATCGAAAGGCGAGCCCCTCTTTCACCAAAGCACCGTCCAGGGACTCTCGGTGTCGTGGGTTTGTGCTTCTCGGGCCCTGGGGGGTCATTTTCACGCTGGAAAGGGGGCTCGCGGTGCCCGGGGTGGGAGCAGGTGGGGTAGGGGCGAGGGCGCCGCGGTCTGCGCCGTAAATCGCCCTCTTTTTGTGCCTGCGGTTGCCAATCACCACCCGCCGCCGCCCGCCCCCCCTCCACTTTTTTTTTTTTTTGCAGCGCAGTTGCTATGGGTTACCAGGGCGGTTGCCATGGGTTACTGGACCGAGGCCCGCTGGCTCGCTACCTGCCACCCAGTCGTCGCCGGAGCGGCCTGGGCGGGAGCGCGCGTGTGCGGGCCGCGGCGCGGGGGTGCGAGAGCCGCCGGGCGCCGCAGCCAACAGGCGGCCGAGGGGGCCGTGCCGGGGGGTGGGGGGCCAGGCTATAAAGAAGGCCCGGAGGTAAGAAACTTGCAAAAACACAACCACAAGTTATGCCCGGGCTGTGCCTCTAGCAGCCAAGACGAGCGGTGTGGGGTTTGGATGAAGCTGCACTTCCCGTCGGGGGAGAAAGGGTGTTTTCCTCTTTAGCATAAACAATTTGCATACTATCTTTCAGACCAGAGTAGAAATTCAGCAGGAAACGGTAGCTTAATTTCCACCACCACCCCCTCTCTTTTCAAAAGAAGTCTTTGGAATTTTGGAGAGAGAGAAAGGGGTCATTAACTGCCAGGGTTTGCTAGGCTTAAATAAATTAGTGTCCAGTGCTCTGCTCCTAACAATGCTCCAGAAAAGTTTCCAGCCACAGTGAAGGGCGAGTGTCTGGCTCAGTGAGACCATCGGGGCTGGTTTGTTAAAAGCATATGGCGAAGGGTCGAGCTGAAATCCGCTGTGAATATTTTAGATTTTAAAGAAATCGTTGTTTATTTCTTTCTAACATTTTTTAAACTCCACGCTATTAAAATGTATTTTCTTATGACCTTTATTTGCAAAGAAAGTGGTGTCTGTGCTTTGCTTGTCAAATGGCATTAACTAATTCCAGGCAGCCGTTTGGTTTTTAAAATGTATTTGTATATATCTAGAAATTTGGAAATATAAATACCAAAGTAAGAAAGGAACTGTATTCCAAACAAAAACACAATCTTGTATTGGAATAAATTGCTTCTCCTCTGTTTAAAAATATGCTGGATTTGGTTGCAATTCACAGGATACCAACCAAGTATTTGAAATAAGAGAGTATTTAGAAACAGAATTAAGCTTTTTGTTGTCTTATTTTTGCCTTAAAGTTTGAAAGGCCTCGCACAGGACCTTCCATTACAGCTCAAATACTAAACCCTTATCTGCACCAAGGCAGTTCAATACTGCGAATCCTGAAGGCACAAAAACAAACAAACAACAACCACAGAAAGAAAAGAACAGAGCTGGAGACAATATCCAATTTACCGTTGGGGATGATAATTGTAGCAAGGCTAAATTAATTTGTTTCAATTGTGAACAGCCATAAAGGAAATTTTATTCTTGTGCTTTACTCAATTGCATACACTTGTTTATATTTAATTATTCAATAAAATGTGAACTAGGTTTGAAAAAGCTCTTGCAGGATATTTCATCTTAAAAGACAGAAGTGCTGACTGATAAAGCACATTTTCCTTGGTAGTTTTTCATATTTTAAATTTCAGCTACACTTGAAATCAAGCTTCTCCAAGTGAGACTTTAAAAGAAACCTAAGTAACAGGTTGCTCTTTTGTGGTTGGCACCTTTGTGTCATCTCCACAGCCATCTTTTGAATAAAACACGGGAAAAAATTGGCTTCATAGGTAGATCATTTTTTTAACCATTTGAGGCAAATGCAGTTTCACTGTATGTAAATCAGCAAGCATTCAGGACTCTAACTTTTTGTTTTAATTTGTTACCTTAAAAAAATCTTTAAGAATATCAATTCTGCCTAGTTGAGTTACTTACATAATTATTTTCTGCTCCTAAAGAAAGCAGAATAAGACACTTGAACAAAAGCAAGGGATACCCTGGGTGCTGACGGACAGGACAACGAAGCAAATGATCAAGCTGCAAGAAATCAGTTTTAAGAAGCTGGTGCTCAGCTCCCAAAACCACCAGAGCGAGACAAAAAGCACCAACTAGACTGAAAGGGAAACCAACATTTCCAAAGTCCTTCATTAGGAAAAAAAAATTCTGAGTTTAGATTAAGTCTCTTGTATAAAATAAGTGCTCCAACAAACTGAAGTTGATTTGTTTGTTTGTTTTAATGTGAAGACAATGACTTACTAATGCTGACGTTCCAAAGTATTAGGCATTACGTAAAACTAATTTTTATTGGCTCTGTTACATCATTTATAAATGGCAACTGAGGGGAGAGGGGGCCACAGTACATGCTTTTTCAAGACTGCTGTAAAACAGAAACACCAGGACTTCAAATACATATTGTTGAGTCAGGGGGACACTTTTAAAAGCCAGGAGGGCAAATTGACACAGTAGCCAGATAATATGCAATTGCTACATTTCCCCCCTCCCCTCTGCATTCAAATAATGACTCTCAGATACAAAATCCAAGTTACATCAAATCAAAATACTTACAAAAGTTTGATGTTTTAAGCCAAAGAATACAAGAGGAAATCATTCTTATTTTTAGTTTTTCCCTTGATGTTTCTTACAAGCATTTCAAAGACTAAATAGGAGCATAGCTTTGAAACTCCTAGTTAAAATACAAGGCAAAGATGATATTTTGTAGCAGCCTGTACTTTCCTCCAATTAGGTCAGGTAACATTTAATTAAAGCAACAAGTTATCCTAGGGATTGGGGGACAACCTTCCTGCTTCCCAAAGATAGTTTGTAACTGTTCAACAAGGAAGAATCGTGGGTAATTATCTCAGGATAATGCTACTTCATCTGAAACTTAAAGTTCAAAGTAGTTTATCCAGGACAACTTATCTTTGAACCTAGGAGTGGGGAGAGACATTTTGTTAAAATTACACCAATCTTCAGGTAGATGCCTAAAAAGAAAGGACTTTAAAAAAAAAAGGACTAATGAATTCTGAAATGAGCAAGTAACAGCCTTTTCTAGAGTACTGGCAAAATTAAATATATTAATTTTTATTAAGATCTTTCTGCTGACTTAAAGTGAAGTAACAATTAGCCAGCACTGATACTGAAAGTCACCCTAGTGACAAGAAATGGCACATTTAGCCAGAAAAGAAATCATTGAACATGTCATTCTAACTACATGACGATAATGAAAGGCAAATTATTCATTTCCAGCAACCATTTGTTTAAGCTGATTTTGGACAAAGAAAACCTATTTCTGGATCTCTATTTCGCAAGTATCAGTGAAATTCCCTTTTTCTCTAAGAGGAAAACAGTGTTTTAACATGGCCCTAAGTCAAAAGATACATTTTTATCTAAGTGTGAAATGAGAATACTGGAAAGGTTAAATACTCTTCACTATAGTTCCACCAGACACCTCCAAAAAAGCAAAGTGTTTTTCCAGTGCAGGTCAGGTAGTTACAAAATATCACCCACACGTCTGAGCGAGGTGGTGTAGCGTACACCTGGTACCCTCTTTACGCTCAACATAGGTGCTGTTTACCAAATGTGTTTATGGTTAACACTGCCCCATTGAGAAACCTTTTCTCTTGATTTTAAATGGTTTCTTTCTGTCTTTCTTCCTTTTTTCAATCTTTTAAAAAAAGTCAAGAAAGCAAACTGGGCTTTTACAAACATAAAAGTCATTTTCGGGTCGGATCTTGCTAACCGGTAATTTTTGTCCCTAAAGGATAGATATTGCATCCACAGGCTTTAAGTTTTTTTACAGCAGTTTAACCAAAATAAGACAACAGAAAAATACCACTCATAAACAAGCCAGCATCTTTAAGAACTGAAATCCGTCCCCTCTGAAGAGTGAGCGTTAGGTAAGGATGTATTATTAGCAAGCCTTCTTCCCTGTGACTGGGCGTTGTTTGCTCTCGCTCAGGGTTCCTGGGGAGCCGGGCTTGTTTTACATCCATGTGCACTGCTGTCATCGCTACTGTGTCCAAAGCCAGAGGATGAACTGGAAAAGAAGAGAGGGGGGAAATAATAAAAAGAGGAAATTGGTTTTCACAACACACTCAAAGCCTGAGTAACAGAGGAGAACTTTAATTATCTCCAGTCACAAAGAGAGACAGGAAATTTGGACTTTTAATTAGCCATTTGGAGTGCAGTTGGATATTTTTTTAGCTAGATAATTTAAACGCGAATAATTCAAGTCTGACTAAATGAAAGTCACATAATCAGAATGCAGATAATTGAATTTCTACTGCATTCATTAATTCCGTGTGGAGGTGTGTGTGAAGACTACTATGATGAGCTGTCACAGCTCAATAAAATCTCAGTCAATTAATTTTTTCATTATCTTAGTATTACATCAACAAAAAAGCAAAGTGTGTGTGTGTACATCTGTATGCGTGCACAGGGGCACGGCGTGTTATAGAAATGCGCCTGGATTCAATCAAAAGGCAAGGAAATACCTTTCTGAATCATAATCTATATCATTTGCTCGTTTCCTTTCTTCATCTTCCTCGGGGAAGCGTCTGTTCATCAAGGCAAACTTGTGAATTGCTTCTTCCACCGAGTATTTCGTCTGCCCAGAAACACACGCCTCGATGTCCTCCGAATTCAGGTGACTCTGCAGGAAGAGGTGAAGGCTGCTGTCGGAAAGCAAGAGCGTGTTCTGGAGGACCCTGGGTGAAGGACAAGAGGCACGGGACCAGAGCAGCAGGGAGTGGGAGGTGGGAGAGAGAGACACATTAGGGAGACACCATGGAAACCATTTCTCTCCGTAGCAAACTTTGCTTCCATTATGCACCGTGCCGATTACAGAGATGAAAGCATATGTTCGCTTTTATTCAATTATTTGGAAATTTAGGTGAGTAAAAACATGAAGCTAATAGTTGAGAACATCTGTTAAAAGACTAACTTCAAGGACATTTCTTCAATTTAACCATCTGTTGTGGCCATGTGGATTAATTATGGAAATATTTTGCTTATAGAGTCACAGAAATTTATTCAACTTTCATTTCTTTTTTCATTTCTTTTTACTGCCAACCAGTGTGTCAAATTCCGTGATCTTTACGGGAGAGGCTATCAGGCAACGTCAAACACTCACCTGATATTAAAAACGCAATATATTTCTCAGCGTGTTTCACAGTTTACAACTTTCTGAGCAGATACACGGATGGAAGGATTGGTGGATGGATGGATGGATGGACGGACGGACAGACAGACATGTTTACCAAGGCTGAGTTGCGAAGTGGGTTTTTTCCCACGTTATGTTAATACCTAAGTTGGACTAGAAATTTCTCCAGCCTCTTCTGTGGTAATACCTAACAACGCTGCCAAAAGGAGCCACCAGGTGAAGTTGATTGCACCCCATCTATGGCTTCAACAAGTCTGAGGGAAACTTCTGCCATCTTTCCATCCCATTGCCCCACAAACACGTGCATATTTACTTAAAGTGGGATGACTTCCTGACAAGTACACACTGGTCTTCTACCATTCAGGGTCACCATCAGAGTGAGGTCAGAGTTCCGCTAGGGCGTCGAAACAGACTCGTGTGGAGGAGTTAAAAACAACACTGTAGCAAAATCTACACCCACTCAAAATTCCAATATTGGTGAATGAAGGGCTTGGTTTATTTTTTTCTGAAATGCATGTTTTAGAGTAGGAAAGCAAGTCAAACCATCCCCCTACATTCAAATAAAAACCGATTTTACCATTTTAGCAAGCGTTTTTATACATAATAATTTAGTCCCTATTTATAGTTAAGGAAATGATATAATGCACGGCACTATGGGGCAAAACTAGACCACTGAAGCCCGAGTACAAATGTTCCCAAATATATAAAAATTTATATAGATGCGTGTGAACACAGAGATCATGTGTTTCAGACCAAATAGACCTTCATTTATTTTCTGCCTTTTTAAACAAGTCATTAGCACCACACATTTATTTTGGGTATTCATCTCAGTTGACTTAAAATTCAAGGTCATTATCGAACCCTGTCCTTTTCTTTAAAATAAAACAGAATTCGTCTCTAAGCAAGCAGAAGTATGGAGGATCCAAGCCAAACTAGCCATCCCCTCTTGCTGCCAGGAATTTTACAGACACAATTTGGGAAAACATACGTGATTTGCCCGCTGACCTTGCCAAGTAAAATCTTGCTACTTTTCAAAGGACAAAAACTTAAGCAACGTAGCTAAATATTTCCATCTCTTTCATGTCCTGGCTTCTCCCAAAAGGTGATAAAGATTAATTTGCCCAGAACAAGTAGTAACCATAGTAAATCCCTTTTTACTACTCTTGGAGATTTATTTGCTACGTTTCCAAATGTTTACCATTCTTGTTTTAAATACTTCAAATTAACGGAAGAGTTATATAGCAGCAGCCCATTAATATTAACCTTGCTTTGCTGTGAAGTTTGAGCGGTGTTTCCTGTAGCCTTCTGACAGTAGTTTCCTGCCAGCCATGTGAGAAAAGTAACTGCTCACAGGACCACACTTACCGCTGTGTTTCTGCTGGAAATGTGCTTTATTTTCTTTATAAAATAATGGGTGATCTTTAAAATTGATTTTGGATGGTTTGAGGCATTACGCCACAAAGTAATGAACACTAACGCCGATGATATTGGACACAAATTCATTTTAGCTTTATTCCACGTCCAGAGCAATTCCACTGAGCCTTGGACTGCTTACGTGTGGTTATTAACTTGCTAGTAACCTAACACATGGGTACAGCAAAGAAAAGTGATCAGAGTCCAGGTTGATCGGGACCTCAAGGCTACTGTCCTTTTTCTTGAGCTATAATTCAATTTCCAATTTTACTGTACATTAGACTCATTATTTCCCAGGGCTTCCTTTTCTGCTTCATACTGCCACCTGGAGGACAGTAAGGTGAAGGAAGAGAGCCAGTACACTTCCTACCCAGCACACATCTCAAGGAGAGGGCACGCGGCAGGGAAGAGGCGAAGGCCTACGGGCGGGGCTCAAACGCAGTGGGTCTGTTCAGTGAGTTCTGCTCCCTTGAATCGGCTCCATCTCTTGGGTAAACTTGTACCGTCCACGTGCCACGGGTGAAAACCTGTTGCTGCCTCATGGCGACTCCACAGGACAATATCACGGCTGCCTCGCAGGGTTCCCAACGCTCTAATGTGGACAGAAGCAGACCGCCTCAGTTATCTCCAGCAGAGTGGCTGGTGGATTTGAACCTGAGACCTTTTCACCAGCCGCCCTGTGCTTAGCCTTTGTGTTACCGAGGCTCCCTACTCCATGGGTATCCCAAACCAAAACCAAACTCAGTGCCACCGAGCCAGATACAACTCACAGAAGCCATGGCGGTGAAGGGGTTACTCCTTGGGCGGGACAGAAGTTCAAAACCACCGGCTGCTGTTCTGGGGGAGAAAGATGAGGCTTTCTACTCCTGTAAAGAGTTACAGTCTTGGAAACCCAGAGGGACATTTGTACCCTGTCCTATCGGGACAGTATGAGTCTATGGGTACCCATCAGTCTCTCACAAAAATAGCTTAATGCTTTCCCATCTGGTTTGAGGAGCCTGAGCCGCGCATGGCAGTGATATCCTGGTTTACTGTAAGTCGGCATTGTGACGGCCACAATCACGTTAAGTCCTATTTTTTCCCTTAGTCCTATTTGTGCCACATTTTCTACAAACAAATCTAATAGCTTAAAATCAACTTCAAATTTAATTCAAAGAGTATTCTGTAAAACAGTCAATAAAATGTCAGTTTAGAAGCCTCCCTAACAGCAAATGTATATCATTTTAATTCTTTATAAGAAGATCAAAAAATGTAGCCTCTAGAATTTTAAAGGAATTTCTGAAAAGATACTTACAACACAAGTCAAAAGCGATTTCTTTCTCTATAAAATCCGTAAACGAGACAAGGCAAAATCTGTTTTCCCCCCTGAACGGCTGAAAATCTGGTTTGCCTCAATGTGATCTTATTAGGCGAATTCTATATTGGCTTAGTTGAGAAAATATATAGCTATGAGGCATCATTGAATCCCGAGGACGCCCGCGCCTACCAAACCCAACATAACGATATAAACACATATCTGTGTTATGTGTAGAGGGTAGAAAACAAGTTTTTGTATATTTTTTAACCTCAGCTTATTTATCTCTTAGTATAAGAGAAAATAAATAAAACCTACAGATATTTACTGAGGACATTCATGATCTGTGCTGTGGTGCCCTCTATTGAGGACACAGACATTTAAAATACAAATATATGTGTATTCGTCCATGTGCATGCATGCGTAGATGTATAGCGGAAGTATTTCATGGATAGTCTTTGTAGGAAGCATTAACATTCTTTAAATTGTTAAGAAATATCAGACTCTAACATGAAAGTCTAGAACACAAGTATTAATGGCGAACAGTCAGCAAAGGAGGAACAAAGAGTGGCTTCCTCCCTTGTTTCTGTTCATGAATCCTAACAAAATCAGAATACCGTTACTCACAGTTACAGACTTACCAGCCGGGTTTATAATCTCAGGCTAACTTTCTTTTCCTACTTGTAGTACGGACAATGTCTAGTTTGCTATTAATTAAAAGGGAGGAGGGAGCAGAGGATAAACCAAGAGTGAGAGGAAATTAATATTTTGGGCAAAGATCTCACAGGCATACTGACCAAATGTCACTCGCCCTTCTGAGTGCTACTAGTTATCAATGAATCCCCACTCCTGTTTTGAGCAGCCCTGCTGGTGCAGTGGTTCCGAGATGGGCTACTACCTGCAAGGTCAGCAGCTTGAAACCACCAGCTGCTCACCAAGAGAAAAACAGTGCTTTCTACTCCCGTCAAGTGCGACAGTCTCAGAAACTCACAGAACAGTTCTACTCTCTCCTACAGGGTCCCTATGAGTCACCATCGACTAGATGGCCCCTGTCCTATCGTTTCCTTGTTCATACAACTGAGACAATCACGGCCAACTCCTGAGATTGCGCCTGCTCCTAAGTATTACGTTGAAACAAGTCAAATGCCAAGCATGTGGTCCAAGAAATGGCAAAAACTGGTCAAAGTCACAATTTTCTAATCCCTCGATGAAGAGATGCCTGGATATTGGTCATTAAATGTGTGTGATTCAACCAGTGACGTTGCCATGGACACACACGTGTGTTCACACGATGCTCACCAGCACGTGGACACTGACGGCAGCAGCCCTTTGTTCCGCAGGGTTTGACCAACGGTCGGCTCCCAACTTCAAACCTGCCATCAAATCCACATTCTAAAACCGAACGTGAACAAATGTACAAACTGCTCGACATAATGGATGTCTGGATTGGGATAAGAACCGTCCGAGCCTCCAATAAAATGATTTTTTAAATGCTATTGGAAAGTGGATTATTGCGGGTGCAGTGAGGTGAAAAATTAGCATCCTATCATGTGATCTCCCTGGTGATCCAGTCAAATGTGTTCTAGTTTTAAATATTTTGTTTTGTTTTCAACTGAGGTTTTATATGCTGACTTTATGTTAAAATTTGGGTTTTGTTTGTTTGTTTGTTTGTATGAAATCCAGGAGAGGTATATCCACAGACAGTAACTGGATTAACGGTTCCTTGGGGACGCGGCAGGAGAAACTGAGGGTGAATGAGCTAATGATGATGGAGAAAAAGTTCTAAAACGGATTGTACAACTCTTCTTAATGCGACTGAGCGAGTGTGTGAGATGGGAATGATATATATGCCAATAAAAGTGACATCATGGGCTCGAAGGCAGTAAGAACACACGCCAGAGTCCTACAGCTGCCACAGTCGAATACCACAGTATCTTCCCTTGTCAGCTTCCAGGGGCTCCACACCTCAGCCAGGCGGGCTGTTGGGAGGGGCTCCTACTGAGTGGGTAGCCAAGCGATCCGCAGAGCTGCCTGCGGGGGGTGGGGACCGCCGGGCTGGCTGTGCAACACACTCAGTGTCAGGGTGGGTCGGCCTGCCAGGCACAGACTTGGACCCTGAACAAGGAACAGAAGTTGGCAGGGCATCTTCGGGGCCTGGGAAGGGGTAAGGAGGAGCCAGGAGGAGCCCTGCTCCGCAGGTTAGGCCTGAAAGCAACCAGGTGGGATTGTCCTGACTGCCTTCAGGCTCTGAAAAACCACCTTTCATTTTCTGTGTGAGATTCGCTTGCTTAGAGACAAGCGGTCGCACGACACAGTGGAGCAAGTAACATCCCACGAGAACCCGGTGTCTGTTCCACGCTTTGGCTTCCAGAAGAGAAATCTAAACCCAGCTCTCATGACCTCATGATAAGCATTTTAGAGCCACCAACAAAAACGTCCTCCGGGGATCCCAACTCATGGCGACCCGGGTGTTGCAGCGTAGAGCTGACCCCTGAGCCTTAGCGGGGAAAGGAGCCTGCCTGGTGGGAATGGTTCCCTCCCAGCTACTATCCCAAGAGTTGGTAGTTCCAATCCGCCAAGCAGCACCATGCAAGAAAGGTCGAGAGGTAGAATTCCACAAAGACCAGACCTGTGGCAGCTTTCTACTCTACAGCCCCTCCCCCCTCCAGGGTGCCCATGAGCTCACAATGACCCCGAGGGCAACAGGTTTGGTTTAAGGGTTGGCATCTAATGGAAGTAGATCACCAGACTCTTCATCCATGATTTAATCCACAACCTTGGACTCTAGCCTTGCCGAGTGCCAACTCTCTGTCCCACCCATAACCCCTGGCGTGTGTGTACCACACACATTACGTGGCTGTCAGAGTCCTTTCTGAACCATCATTTGGACACCACAGTGACCCAATAAGGCTGGCAGTGCGTGTGTTACATTATCCTACTCTTTATGCAAAACCAAGGCCCAAAGGAATTACCTTAAGTGACTTGTTCCAAGGTCACATGGCTAGGGGGAAAAAAAAAATCAAAAGCCACGATTCAGGGCAGCCCTGAAGCCCAGTTGGTCCAGCCCCTGATCCAGGACACTCTGCATGAATGTGTCTGCATCTAATGCAGCCACAAGCAGGCAAACTACACAGGGCAGCTTCAGTTAGTGGTCACATGGAGTTCACCGATAGCGGAATTGCTTGGCTAACTGTTTGAAGCCCCCTCAAACAGAGTGTGCCATAAGAGCCCAGTGTGTCCCTATCTGTCTGTCCATTGTGGTAGATCATCTCGTAGAGGGAAACGATGTGTTCAAAGGGACAAAGGGGCGCCAGGTCAAAAAGGCAGGCCCTGTGCTTGCTTCACTAGCTGCAGAACCCCAGAGGCACAGGCTGTCCTGTGGCCTTAACTAAGGGGACTCCTGTGCACTGTAAGACCTGCAGCTCCTCCATACCCACAGGGACAGCAGGCTTCAGTCTCCCTGCCCCCTGCTCGGTCCTCCTGGGCAATGGCCAGCCTGCAGCTTGCGGGGAGGGGACAGGAGCATGTGGAGCAGGGGGCAGGGCGACTGCAAGCACCACAGCTGAAGGGGGAGAATATCAGCCACCTGGGCCTCCTGTAGCCAACAATTAAAATGAGAGCAGTCCCCGTGGGGAAAGGGCAGAAACAACCTGAGCAAGTCTTTGTTCAGTCACGCTTGGGATCCCCAAAAGACGACCATGGACACATTTTCTGGTGACCCCCCCCCCCCCAGCTGTCTGCTAAGACACTCTGGTCGGCTCTCCTGGGTGCTTCCCCTCCTTTCTGTTCCTCTGCCGCCTTCTCCCCTCCCCACCCTCCCAGAATTTATCATCACAATTCATACTCGGGTGTTTCTGTATGCCTCCCTGACCCCTTCTGAGGAAAGGCACTATTTCAATCTAATAGCAATACACATTAATATTCATGTGCATACTTAATACGCAGGCCCTTGATGAGGGAGCCAGATGGGGAGAAGGCTGTGTATGACTTCAGGCGAGCTGTAAGGTACCATTCAGGGAACTCAAAGGCGCCAATGACGTCAGAGCTTGTAAAGGAGAGCAGTTTCTGGGGCCTGGGGCCTGTCGCCAACGAGTCAGGTGACTCAGTCCACGTCCTCATCAATAACACAGGGAGTTAGAAAGCTCAGCTGAAAAACACGACTGCATCTACAGGAACTCCAATGCGTCTACAGCCAACACTCAGCGAGGGCACGGTGTGCGGTGTGCCGGGCGCTGAGATGGACAGGCACTCACTGTGTCCTCTCCGACACCCTCGGGAGGGCTGCCTTCTCGTGAACCCCATTTTACAGGCGAGGAATACAGGCACAGGGAGTACCCGAACCCCAGCAAGTAAAAGGCAGAGCGTGGATTTGAACGTTCACAGGCTGTCCTCAGGGTCTGCATGGAAATCATGGCAGGGGTAGGTAGTCTAGAATTCCAAAGAATGGAATGAAAGAAAAATCTCAGAGCAGTGTGAATTCAAATCTCTTCGCCGCGGTACCCACCATAACCAGATCATCCAGTAACTAACCCACTGAGAGGGCTGGGCAAGGGCCCCCTTCAACAAACACTCCCTTAGAAGCATTCCCTAACAATCAGGAGCATTCAAACCATCCATTTAAAGGCGCCCGAAACACAGGAGCAGCCCACTGTTGGGCTGATTTTAGTCTGTCCATCGGAAGGGAACTGTAAATACACACCGTTTTGAAGACGTGTCGTTCCAATATTCGCTTCCCAGAGATTTTTCACGTTGGTGGGATAAACTCCCGAGTAATTTGGATCTGCTTTACCCCTGGCAGGACTATGTATGTATCCACGACGTGATTAGCACACTGCTTTCTTTCTGGAAGCATTGGTGACACATGTACCACAGGATGGCAGCCACAAGATGGTGCTCTAATATAGGAAATGAACTGCCGCGTGACTGGCACAGTGATTAGTGATTCATAGGCAGTGCCTGTCTCCCCGCTGTGAGCATGACATTAAACCCTTGACACAAGCCCTGCATCCACAATCTGCCCACAGGAATTCCTATGCACTCACTTTCGGAGGAAATCTTCCAAACCCTGGCGACGCTGGTCCACGTGCTGGCGGTTGTTCATGTTGAAAAAGAGGTTTTTCGATGGGAGGTCTGGCAGTTGTCTTGAAAGAAAGAGGGGGGAAAATGTTTTGTAATGATCAAGTCGAGGGCGTAGTTCCAGTAAGGCCACGTCTGTCTAATAAGGACTGCACAGCTAATAAAGGGAGGAAGGAGCCCCGGGGCTCTATAGGGTGGGGCTGCTAACAGCAAGGTCAGCAGTTTGAAACCACCAGCTGCTCCAATGGAGAAGGAAGAGGCTTTCCACTTCTGTAAAGACTTGCAGCCTCAGAAACCCACAGGGGGCAGTTCTCCTGTGTCCTGTAGCGTCGCTATTAGCGAGAATCAAGTCGATGGCAGTTTATTAGCAAGGATTCGTTCATAAGGATACAGGGATTAACTTAAAGAAAAACCCTCCTTTCACATTACAGCTTTGTGCTGTAATCAAGAAAAAGGCCTATAAAATGCTCCATACTTTATCTGTAAAAACAAAAAAAATGCACTGTCATTCAGTTGAGTCCCTGTGAGTTTCCTAAAAAGTAACTTTTTAAGGGAATAGAACACCCCATCTTTCTCCCTCGGAGCGGCTGGTGGTTTCAAACCGCTGACCTTTCTGTTAGCAGCCCAACCTGCAATCACGACACCACCAGGGCTCCTTGGCCTTCCTCCAGCTACATCCTGAGGACCTGGATAGCCTGGCACTCCACCAGACACCCTTGGAGTCACTTACACCAGCAACGCGTTACTTTGGAGCCTCTGCCTCAGCCACACAAATTCACGGTATCTTCTTCGTACGCAGGATGTTTTCATCGTAAAACACATGCTGTTGGTCTGTTGGGAGAAAGAGAAAAAACCAAATAAATGCCAGCTCACTTGAGGAGGAAACGACTTCGCTGTTATCTATCGCACAGTTTAAAAGACCAGAACAGCAGAAGCTCGTTGCCACGGCGCTAGCTCAGCCTCGTGGAGACAGGTGCCCTGAGGCTCGGACTGGATTGCACTCCATCAGCCTTTGCAGTGGCAGATTTTTCAGAAGTGGGTTGCCAGGACTTCCTTCCAAGCCGCAGCGTCTCAGCCATCCCTGGGTGGGGTCAAGCCACCAGCCTTTGGTCAGCCACTGGGCACCTTAACTGTTTGCCCCAGCCAGGGACTCATAACTTAACCATCCTATCCACCAAATCCATTCCGACACACGGCGGCCGGATGAGATGGGTAGAACTGCCCCTGCGAGTTTCCCAGACTCTAACTGCGTACGGAAGTAGAAAGCCCGACCTTTCTTCTGAGGAGCAGCTGGTGGTTTTGAATGGCAGATCTTTAACCTCTGCGCCACCAGGGCTCGTGAAAATCAAGCAAATTCTACAGCATGAATGGCTGATGGGAGTTCAGAGTTGCCCGTTGTATTTTAACACGTCACTGGAGGGGCCCTGGGGGGAGGGACATGTTCTCATCATCCTTGATAAGACATGACAGAAGCTGTCCCCTCCTCGGCAAATCACCAGGAATTCTGAAATCACATTTAAACAAGAGAATGTTTCCCTCCTGAGCTAGATGTGACGGGAGAGGGATCTGACTCGGAGAGGGCTGGTGCCCTGGCAGGAGGGTTGGCCTGCAGATCAAAAAGCTCCAAACTCCCTGCTCTCAAGTGTCTGCCAGCTCACAGCGACCCTCCAGGACAGAGTAGAACTGCCCCCGTGGGCCTCCAGGACCATAAATCTTTTATTTTTCTTCCAGTAAATACAATTCACATTTTATTTAGATTGAAATAAACTGGACAGAATTGATTTTTTTCACCAAAAATATCAGTAATGTTTCCTGCATTCATCTTAATAAACCACAAAGCATTTAATCTTGTAGGTTTTTCCAGGTTTTGCTTATAAATCAGGCCGAATCATGGGAAAAGAAACAGAGAGCATCCGTTGTTCGTGCCCATGGCCTCCGATTCTGCGTGGACCGTGAGACGGTGTGTTCAGCAGACACCTGCTCAAAAATGGATGACAGTGTCGGCTCAGCAAAGGAATGTACATAGCAAGCTCTTCCATTCGAACTCAAAATGTGACTTGTTCCTTTAGGTTCATTGATGAACACAAAATCTACATCAAGAGTCTTGTCTGGGAGCTCAGTGTGGCTCGGTCTGGTAATTCCTCCAACCGTCCATTACAGATTTTTTTTAAAACAATTTATTAGGGGCTCATACAACTCTTACCACAATCCATACATATACATACATCAATTGTATAAAGCACATCCATACATTCCTTGCCCCAATCATTCTCAAAGCATTTGCTCTCCACTTAAGCCCTTTGCATCAGGTCCTCTTTTTTTTTCCCCCTCCCTCCCCTCCATTACAGATTTTTAACATTAACTCCCACTAAGCCAAAAATTAGTCCTTGAAAGTCACTGTGACATTTGCTAAAATGTCTTCCCTGCACCCCCAGCACCTCCTCCTCCAAGTTCATTTCTTGAAAGGACGATCACTTCGTATCTGATCGCTGGATCCCGTGAGAAAACCTTGAGAGGAGCAGATCTCAGCTCTCTCTGCTGGAGCAGCTGGCGGTGTCAGAATCACTGCCCTAACCATTACCAGCCAAGTTAGTAACCTACCACCCTGCCGACACCTGGAGAATAAGCTGCCCCGAGTGCCAGGCAGGCTCTGCCACAAGGCAAGCCACCCAGCCCCCGTGTCCTGATTGGTAACACGGGGATGGCACGGAATTTAGCTATTTCATAGAGTGACTGTGAGGATTGATAACCAGCACCTGGTAAATGTGACCTATTAACACAATAGCAGCTGTTCAGGACCTGTTACCTACAGAGTCCTCATACTGAACGAAAGCACACTGCTTCTCCTTTGGGTAAACAAGATGGATAAATATGTTTATTTCTTTTCTGGGTACAGCAAAAGATGTCCAATATTTTCCTACTCATTTTCAAAAAATATCTATATTCTCTGTCTTCATTTCAAAATTCCTTTGATGATGCTTACATGACCAAATGAGAGGCAGATTTCTATTCCTCCCAGGTTCAGTACAATTTTACAAAATGTGACTGTTCTATTGGCAATTTAAGCCACATTTGCATTAAATCTCAAACTGTTCCCAAAAGATATATGGGCACCATTTCTTGTCTTCTTGCTGTGAAGTCCAGAAAAGATCAGGAAGCAGACGGGTTAAGAGATTTGCCCAAAGCATGCAATGGTCCAGCAGCACCTCACTCTAATGTGCTCCTTTGGGGATGGAGCCAGCAGGCTGTGTTACACCAGAACGAGAGCCCTAACGAGGCTGGGGAGGGTCTCCTCTCAACTGTCTCTCCCCAAAGAATTCCAGACCAGTTGAGGCCTCCTGGCGCCTTGAGTACCAGCTGGGTCATTGAAACTCCCTTGAGTTTCCCCGTGCAGATGCACCATGAATGTCGTCACCAGTGAGCCACTTGGGCACCTACATCCAAGAAAGCTCTATGAACCCTTCATTTGCTGAACAAGTGCAGGAGAGTGATCTACGATGACCGATTCTCTTGAGAGCTCATTGATTTAAAATTCCAAGAAAGTGTTAGGCTTTCACAGTCACCTGAGAGCATTTCCCTTAAGGTTAGCCAGCAGATTTTCTACCTGAAAAGCTCCTGGGTACAAGAGACACACAAGAATTCTCTAGCCCCGACATCCACTCTCATCGCACAATAGCAAGCAGAAGCCTCCTCCCGACCAGAGTACACTGAGACCACAAATTAAGTTCCTCTAAACGCCCTTGTTTGTTTTGGCTATCCACCAAGCCAAGATCCATTCATGGTCAATTTAGTAGCATTTCAGACAATCACCAGGACCCCCTCCAATAATATTTGTTGAATCACTCATTTCTGGCTTGGACGGAGGTTTCTGCATTCACTTCATGCTATTTGTGTAACAGAAAAGAATCTATCCCACTCGCTCACTGCCATCAAGCCCATGCCGACTGACAGCGACCTTGTAGGGCAGGACAGAACGGCTGCCGTGGGGTCCGAGACTGTCCCTGTTTACAGGAGCAGAATGCCCCGTCTCTCTCCCTTGGAGCAGCTGGTGCTGTTGAACTGCTGACCTTGGGATCGCACCCCACTCATGGGCACTGTGCCACCACAGGCTCTTGGCCTCTACAATGATGATATTTCATGCCTGCCCGATAGACAGTGTGAAGCAAGGGCTTACAGTTTTTTAAGGGAAGTTAAGAGTCGATTAAAGAATTTTGTTTTAAAAAGAGCATTTAAATAAATGTATTCATGTTCTAATGTTCCACACCGAAATCATCTTGGTGTGAGCTCAGGAATAAAACCCAAACAAGATCAGAAAACAGGACATTCGAGCAAGGAGCTACAACACAAGCGTCCCAAAACTTATCTGAGTTTTTACTTTATTTATTTTCTGAGTTGGGGATTCTTAAAACAAAAAGACCCAAACCCCCCCAAAAAAAACCCTATACCAAAAAAAACGGGAGAAAAAATGGCTGCTGTCTATCCACCAATTTCGCTATTTGCAATGGGAAGGTTGACTAGACGAGGGCTAAATTTCACTTCACTTGTGCTACATGGAGGCACACATGTCAACAGTTTCTCTGCTCCTAAGAGCAGTCCCACCTGCACTAAGTATGACGACGGGAAAAGTGACCATGATCAAGCTCAGAGGCTGACCAACCACGTATGGTGGACCAAATCTGGTCCGCCGCCAGTCTCGGCAAGCAGCATTCTACTGACACATCATCATGCTCCCTCACTTACATGTCGCCTGTGGTCGCTTTTGCCCACACTAGCAGAACTGAGTAGCAGTGGGGCCCGAGTCTGCAAGGACTTGCAAAGCGGAAAATACTTAACAGCCCTTTACAGAAAACAAGCTTTGATTCCTGTTCACAATGACTGCAGGGGCCACACGCCACTCACCCCTGCTCAGGAGGTGAAGCCAGTGTCCGTTCAAATAAAATGCGCCCATTCTACGGACTGACTTCTAATGTTAGCTCTTCATCATCCAGAACATGGCGCATTAATTGCACAGACTTGCCTCTTTCTGATTGCATACATAAAATGCTACACATCTCTTTTTTACCAGAAAATCCAAAACCAAAGGTTAATAGGCAATATTGTCCAGAAACAGACTATCACAGATCCCAAAGAGAAGTAGAACTCATGATAAATCTCATTACCAATATACTCTTTGACCATAAATCTTAATTGGATGAATGTCTTGATACAAAAATAACAATAATAAACATTTTTTAAAAAGCAATAAGCAGAATCTTAACAGTGAGAATAAGGCACGAAACAAACTTTACAACTGCAGGAACCAACTTCCTTCTGCATTTAAGACATAAATCATTAGTCATAATCATTGGAAGTCAGTCAGTTCTTCGAACTAAGCAAATGCATACCAATTTCATGTCATTCTCAGTGTGCCATAAACTATGTGCTACAGAACAGCTGGCTGATTTCTACAGATCACTGTATACTTACGTGAATACAGATCTCGTAATCAATATAAGAATGCCAAAAGTCCTCCTTCTGGATCCTAGGGTCTCGAACCCAGACACTTACGAATTCCTGCAAGGGCATGATACACAAAGAAAATGTTTCAGAATTTCAAGAGGGTTCACAGAGCGAAGAGAAAGAACTGCCTCAGTGCACACGGAAGCTTTAACCCCTGTGCCTGTGAGCCCTCAGAAACCAGAAGTGAGGTTCATGAGTCAGACACCACAGGCCATTGCAAAGATGGCTCTTCTTTCTTTTTTTTTAAAGCCACAAATGGGAATTTCTAAAATAAGGCAAAATTGGGCTGGGGGGTTTGGGGACAGCTTTTTGTAAGATTATTTGCAGGCAAATAAGAACGTGTACTCAAAGTCTGGTTTTTTACTTTTAAGAGTGAAAAAAGGTTCATATTTTCCTCCCATTTTAAACGCAGTCCTTTCTTACTTTCTTTGTCTCTCTGAATTAAAGGCCCAGGCCCTTGGCCTTGCTCAATAAATCACCTCCTGGGGCTCACGGGAGCAGAGCGAAGGTCATGGGAGAAGCAAAGCAGTGAGAGCTGAAGCTGACGGTGTGTGTGCAGCCCGGTCTGGTGAGAACAAGCAGCAGGGTCTTATTAATAGAGAAAGGAAGACCACACAATCTTGTTCTTTAAAAAACAAAAAAAACTTTCCTAGTTTCAAAATGCATCCCGATAGACCCATCTTCATAAGACTTTCCCTTATAGATAAAATAGATGTTTACCAAATATTAAAGAAGCTTACACAGTGGGAGAGTTTGTTCCTTCATGCCAATAATAAAAATAAGAATGTGGAGTAAAAATCAGAACACAAGACTTCAGAAAGTGCTCTTTAGTAAGGTAGGTAGACCATACCAAAACCAAGTCCACTACCACAGAGTCTACTCCAACTCACAGTGACCCCTCTGCAGGGTTTCCGAGGCTATAAATCTTAACAGGAACGGACAGCCTCAGCTTGCCCCCTCAGATCAGCTGGTGGGCTTGAAGCACTGAGTTCGTGGTTAGCAGTTCAACGCTCGCCCACAGGGCCACCAGGACCCTGAGACAGAGAGACCGGGTTGAGAAAGACAAACGCATGGGCAGGAAGAGAAACACCATTTGGCATGGTACATGTTAAGTTAATCGTGAAAGTCGCCATTGGGTTTAATTTTCAGTATCTTTAACTTTGGGGGACAATTCGGGGTCAGAGGCTAAAATGCCAGGCGTCTCACAGTGCTGCCCAGGCAAAGCTGAGAGTCGATGGGGATGAAGATGGACCGTGGGGTGTCCGGCACCGAAGGACTCCATTTTGTTTTTAAAGAAATAAACAGTCCAGGGGATTTTTAAAATGAAAGAGCAGTCCACGCGTGTACTTGCATTTGAGGTCTCTGAGATGATGGGCCAATGCCCTCGTAAGTCTTACTGGAAAACCCGCCTGTGTCATTTTAAATCACGTAGGAGACACAGAGTCAGAATGAGACAGGATGAGGCCGTGGTGGCACTGTGCAGTCTGGCCAGTACTTCTTCAAAGCAGATTCTTCTCTAACCGCAGAGCAGGGATGCAAATGGCCTGGCTATCATGCAGAGTGCACTGAAAAGCAGATTACTGCAGATACAATTAAGTTAAAAAGCAATACCTAAATTCAATTGGATCTCCCTTTTGGCCCATTTAAAATTTGTTCTAGTTTTTAATTTTTTTTTTTTGCTTTCTTTCCGATTAAGATTTTTCTCTATTTTGTTATTGTTATTGGGTTTTTTCTCTCTTTTTTTTAATGCATGTGTTCATTCATTTGTTTTCTGTATATGAAATCCATGACAGGTAAACTATAGACAGTAACTGGATTAATGATTTCATGGCAGAGGAGGGGAGGGGGAAGTGGAGAGCTAATAACAATACGTACAAGAAAGAAGAAAACACTCTAAGATCGACTGTGCTGATGACCGTACAACCCTTTTGAATACGACTGAACTACTGAAGTGTATGGAATATGAATTATATAAAAATAGGATTCTTTTCCCAAAAAATTTTGTAAGAAATAAATTTAGAGCAAAACAAGCAAGCAAGCCAAAAGAAGCAGATTCTAAGTTATAGGAGGAACCATAAAACAATAGACATTGCACATTGTCTGCAATGGTTTCTCCTCTCTGCCAAGGCCGGCGGGTTGAGGGTAAAGTAGGCCTAGAACCAGATACACAGGCCCCCGGTCTGTCTGCCTTGCCCCTCAGGCTCCTGGCAAGCGGCGTCTGTGTGTTCAACTCATATTCCTATTGACCACATTTTCTCCAGCCATGAACAGAAGGGTGGGCTACGACACCCAGGAGAGCGCAGGCCCAGAGTCCTCAGCAGACTGTGGGGCCACCATGGGGCCTGGGCTGCACTCGGACTTCTTAAGCCTTCAGCACTTTTCTCTGCATAGGCCCCCCCACCCTTAACATAAATAAAGGGTATTAAAATTACAGTTTACAGCTGATACAAAAAGAAATATACTGGTTTTGTTAACGCCATTGAATCAGCCCCCATTCCTGGCAAACCCATGCCCAGTCCTGCATCATCCCTGCAGTTGGTTGCGGATTGGATAGTTGTCTGATTTTCAGAATAGATTAAAACAGACAACAACAGCAAAACAAACTCACTGCCATCAAGTGGATTACAACTCATAGCGACCCTATAGGACAAGGTAGAACTGTCCCCGAGAGGTTCCAAGACGGTAACGCTTTAAGGGAGTACAAAGTCTCATCTTTCTTGTGCAGAGCTGCTGGTGATTTTGAACTGCCGACCTTGCGGTTAGCAGCCCAACATGGAATCGCTCCATCATCAGGGTTCCTGTCAGAATAGCGTTTCAGGTCTTTATTCCGCCCCGTCTCAGTCGGAAAGCTCCATTAAAACCTGTCCAGGAGCGCGCAGGCCTTCACTGACAGAGAAGTGAGGGCTACCCACGAGGTGCCTGGTGCAGAAATGAGAAACCGGCGCCTCCCGTGGGGAAAGCAAGCGCTCATCCAGTGACCCTCCACGGTGGCCCCGATCTGCTAACACTATAGTGTAAGACATTGAGGAAGACGTGAAAACGGCTTCCCAGGCCCTGTGTGCGCTGTGCACAGTGGCAAAGTCGCGCTTCCTGAAAGCGGAGTCAGGCAAGGTCACCCTGACCCATTAGGGTAGGCGAGTCATCGGTCACGTGCAGGCACCGCGCAAGGTTGGCGGGAGTTGGCACCTCCGAGTGTCACTGGCGGCAAGTGTTCTTGGACATGTGGAAAATGAAACAAAGTTTTTCCACAGCTCAGTCTTCCTCCTTAACCGTAAGAGGCGTGCACCTGTTCCTGGGCCTTTTTACACACTTTAGACAAAAATGAACAGATAGGGAAAAAAATCATTTTGAATCTGCTACAAAGCTGTCATTTAAAAAAATTTTTTTTTCTAAACCAAAATGCTAAAATGCAGTTACGAGAGTGCCACACACCCACTGGCCACTCACTTGGTTACGGCTTGGCAATGGTGGTAATGACCAACTTTCTGAAAATGCTCCCACTTTTCATGGAAAGAGCACAAGACGGGCAGAAACGCCTGGCTCTCCCAGGGCCTATGCACGACGTATGCTGAGCTCAGTGCACACACGTGGAACATGGAAAGCAGGCCGGCCAGCCTGTGGGAGCCCTAACCAGCTGAACCACCTGCCATCAAGCCCACCTTGACGCGTGGTGACCCCACCGGCTGCCCCGCAGGGGGACGAAGGGGCGTTCCAACACTGGCTTCATCAACAGCTCCTGTCTCAGACACCCACAGGACAGTGCTACCTCATCCTCCAGGGTCCCTGTGGGTAGGCATCGACTCCAGCGGAGTGAACTTAGTCTGGGTTTGGGGGCTCAGGCTCTTCTACGTAAAGGTGTGGAGCTCCTATAGAGCAGGGCTATCTGTGGAACTTGACTGCCCGATCTGTCCAGTGCATCCCATTAATATTAATATCCCATTCACGCATGCACGCATGGATGTAAGACTTTGCGGGGGCGGAGGGAAGAAGTGGCATCAAACTTTCATAGAAATCAAACTCTCAACCACTTGGGTGCTTGGATGTTGTGAATAAATGGTGTGTTTTTCTGGCAGCTGGAGCAATATGTATCTTAACAAACCCATCCCTCTAAGGGTGTACCAATTAACTGTGGAAGGCAATGGTGAAGACCTGCAGGGACAACCTGTTTGCAAGACCCTGAAGAACTGCCGAAGCTCCGACTGCATGGAAATAACTGACACCCTCTGATGGCTCCCTGCACTTCATGACGGTAAGGTCCCCTAGGACCTCTCCAGACAACAATTTGTTAGCCTAGTTGGAGTTGAAATATGTACTCCAAAGGCATAAAAGTACATTTATTTTAAAATATTCTATAACTCAGATGGCTCCCCCTCCCCTCACCCTGCAATTAGTAGGAATTAGTGAAGTTTCATCTCACTTCCAGCCAAGAGCAGCACACCCAGGAAGCCAAGGTTCACCTATAATCCCTTAATTAGACGCATCCTTCAGGAGGCTGCCCGCAATCCTTCAAAGGCGCGCTGACAGCCTGTCAGCCACAGAGCACATCTCCGGAGTTCCATACCTAGAATCATATGGATTTCCTATGAAAATTGCCTCCGCAGCAGCAGTTAGTCAATTTAATAACCTTATTAAACACTTTAATGACTTCTGGGGCCTAATGACTACATCTCATGTGAAAGAAACAGTCAGGCAGAGTAGAATTAAAAATTTAAACTAAGCGATCCCTCCTGCTCAGCCCATGAACAAGCGTCTGAAGAGAGAGAGACTCAGTTAGATTCTCTGAAAATCCAATTACAGATCACGTGCATGTGCTGGGACCCGTGAAGGTCCCGGCTGGTGGGTCTGGCCCACGTTGTCCATCTCTGTGCATGAGAGGTGGCAGAGCAGGTCCCAAACCCGTTCTGTCTGTATGCCCGGGCAACCTCTGTCGGTCACCTATTGCAGACGCAGTTTTCAGAAAACTTGTAACCTATCAAAACCCTTTAGGAAAGTGGAGAGGATCAGACCTCACAGGAAACCGGAAACCCTCCTGATTCCCGAGGGCGATATGGCCCGAGGCAGCACGGTATCCCGTGAATCACACTGCCTGACAGATTAGCAAAGATGGCTTTGCCACATTTGATTCTACACTAGGAAAGGTAACCAGGTGGAAAGCTGCAATGCTGAAATGGAAGTACTTGGAAGCTGTGGTCCACAAAAACGCTCACTGCTGAAGATCCTAATTATGGGAGTGGCCCTGACTTTGAGACTGTGCCAGCGGGGTCATAGGTGCTGCCAGGCATGATTGGAGAAGGCAGGCTCAAGCTGCCCCTTCACTGCGCTGAGGGCCAACTGTGAGGAGCATCGGCCCCACGGTGCTCTGCAATGTCAGCCACACCCAGGTGGAAAGGGCCCTGATGTTAGTTCCCCAACTCAAAGCCGCAGCTACTCTGCTGGTTGACCTACCGTTTCCGACCCCAAAAACAATTGTAGGTGGCAATCAGTTGTGATTGGTAGAAGAATAAACATCATCTGATTCAGACAGTTTATGAGGTGCATTAAATCTTCTCAACCTTGTTGAACTCCCCAACTTACCCTCATTATAAGCAAAGCAGTAAAAAAACAACAAAATAGGAATTTTTGTGATTATTTTGTAGTAGGGTCCTTTTTCTGGCATTTGACAGTACAAATCTAAAGACTGCCTTTGCTTGGAAATGCTTAATTAGGATGATAATAAATAATGAAATAAAATATCCCTTGAAGGTCCAGGCCAACAACCAGGCCACAGGAGACTTTTAAGCAGCTTGTTCTGTCTCTCCAATAAGTTACATGATTCGTTAATGAAGGAAACGCATCCTCTGCTTCCCTGTAAACTCTCTCATCTTTTTTTTTTAAACAATTTGTTAGGGGCTCATACAACTCTTATCACAGTCCATACATATACATACATCAATTGTATAAAGCACATCTGTACATTCTTTGCCCTAATCATTTTTTTTCTCCTCTTTTCTTTTTTTACATTTTATTAGGGGCTCATACAACTCTTATCATAATCCATACATATACATACATCAATTGTATAAAGCACATCCATACATTCCCTGCCCCAATCATTCTCAAAGCATTTGCTCTCCACTTAAGCCCTTTGCATCAGGTCCTCTTTTTTTTCTCTCTCATCTTTTGTCCCAGGGATTTTCACTGAGTAACATTCCCCAACCATGGACACTCACAATCCAGGTGAGATGCACTTTAACTTACACACACTCTTAGTGTGGACTTTTATATTAAAATAGGGGGAAATTTATGGAAATTGTTTTTCACACCTTTTAATTTTTATCTAGCTTATTTCGTTAGAAAGCCAGCTTAGTTGCTCCTATTTGAATCTTTGCTTCTGAAAATTCAACTATATCAAAAGGACACTGAATGCTCTTTAATCTTATGGTCAGTTTGACAAAAATGTCTTTTTAAAATATGCACATTGGGTTAACCCAAATGTCAAACAGATAAATTGGGGTAGGGGAGAAACACTTAAAAGTTGAGAGTCCGATTATGTGAAAGCTCTTAAGTATTGATATCCTAGTAAGTTCTTTCATTAGTGTCTCATAAATTTATAGGACAATATGGATAATCTCTGTGCTTTGAGATCACTGTAATCTCAAAATCATTTGAATATACAAGTAAAGATTCTTTTCAGAAAAAACTGAGGAATATAGAAATACAACATGAGAGGGGGGAAATCTCAATTTCAGTTTCTCTAGTACTAATTATGCTGTGATTTCAGCATGCCCTCAGCCCCAGGTTCAATCTTGATCCATGTCTATTGTCTGTTTCCCCCTAGACTCAATGTAAGATGAAGAGTCTCTGAGTGGGACGCAGGATCAGAGTGCTCAGCAGACAGCCGCTCAAGTTTAAGTTACCCACAATTTGTTATGATCCACACCGTTGAGTACCTTTCAACGCTCATGTTCCAAACTCTAGTTTGATGAGTAGCAACTGGAGTCTTAAACAGCCATCTGTGATAGAGTTATTGATCTCTATTTGCCTGGAGTAAAATAGATGGAAGGAAACCAAAGCCTCCAGGAAGCTAGCCAACAGTCTGGAAGTCCACTTGAACCCACAATCAGAAGGGTGCTCATCTACTATTACCAATTGTTATGATGAGGGATACAAAAGAAGGTCCTGGTAAGAATGAGAGAAAAATTTAGAGCAAAAACCAAATTGATTAAAAAGGTGAGATTTAATGGACTGATAGAGACTGGAGAATATCATACTAAGATAACATCAATATCAAGAATTGAAACCACTCCCAGAGGTCAACTTCCAGGCAAACAATGGATTGGATTATAAAATAAATAATATTACCTATCGATTAACGTGTCCCTTAAAGCATTCACTAGATGGGGTCAAATGGTCAACATTTACCCAAAAGCTAAGATGAAAAGGCAAGGAGAAGGGGAGTTAGATCAATGGAAACAGAACAAACAGAACGGAAATCATGAGCAAGCTGACAGGCTACAAAAACTGCAACTAACGCCATGAAACAATTCACTTACAAAGTGCTGACAGGGACCATCATGCACTGTGTAAACCTTGACCCAAACCAGAAAAGTCCAAAAGGGTCTTTTGAAGACATAGGTGAACTTATCCTAAAATATATATGAAAAGGTCATAGAACAGCCAAAACAGTTTTGAAAACAATAATCATAGAAAGATGAGTCCTTCCTTCCAATGTTATGGCTTACTATCCAGCTACAGCAATAAAGAAGGTATGGTGCTGGAGGGCGGGGGAAATGAGGAGCTGAGGCCAGAGGCTTATGTGGAAAGCAAATGTTTTGAGAATGATGAGGGTAACGAATGTACAAATGTGCTTTATACAATTGATGTCTGTATGAGCTGTGATAAGAGTTGTATGAGCCCCCAATAAAATGATTTTTTTTAAAAGAAGGTATGGTACTGATGGACAGACACACAAATTAATAGAACAGAGACCCACACAATAGACCTACACAAATCCATATGAGTTTTGACAAAGCTGTAAACACAATTAGAAAAGGAGGGATTCAACACAAGAACTCTTTGTCCCACTAGCCTGGCATTCTGTGATACTCACCTTCCCGCTACAAGCGCTGAAGACAAAATGGGTGCATAAACAAATGTGGTGAAGAAAGCTGGTAGTGCCTGGCTATCAAAAGATATAGCATCAGGGATTTTAAAAGCTTGAAGTTAAACAAGCGGCCATCTAGCAGGGAAGCAACAAAGCCCACATGGAAGAAGCACACCAGCCTGTGTGACCATGAGGTGTTGATAGGAGCAGGTATCAGGCATCAGAAGACTCAAAACAAACAATCATATCAATTCATGAGGAGGGTCAGAGTGGAGATCCAGGGCCCATTTGTAAAACTTGAACATCCCCTCATAGAAGGGTCACAAGGAAGGAACCAGTCAGCTAGAGTAGAGTGTAACACACACATTTCTCTAGTTCTTGAATGCTCTCTGATCAGGTTGTACCTTAAAAATCCAGCTAGACTGGACTGTGTACACATTGGTATTGATAAGAGCCATTGACATGGAATCCAGGACAGATAACCCCAATCAGGAACAGTAATGGAAATAGCAATACCATTAGGGTAGGAGGAAGGTGGGGGAGAAAGGAGAGAAAGGGGAACCCTATTGTAATGATCAACAGATAACCACCACCACCACCCCAGAGGGATGAACAACAGAAACGTGGGTGAAGGGAGACAGTGGATGGTGTAAGATATGAAAATAACAATAATTGATCATTTATCAAGGGTTCACTAGGGCAGGAGGGTGGGGTAGGGAGGGCTAAAAGAGGAGCTGTGAAAATGCTTTGAAAGTGATGATGGCAATATAGCACAAATGTGATCAATATAATTGATGTGTGGAATGTTAGAAAAGTTGTAAAAAGTCCCCCAATAAAACGATTGTTTTTTTTTTTAAAAGAGGGATTGTCTTTTTAAGCAATTAGACATCCATAGGCCAAAACCCGAAACTCAACCTAAACCTGATGCAAAAATGAACTCAAAATGGATCACAGAATTAAACATAAAACACAGCTTGCTTAGGAAAAAAATATTTAGGAGCTAGGACTTGAAGAAGAGCTCTTATCTTTGATTCCAAATGATCAATCCACAAAAGAAAAAGTGGGCCTCATCTAAATTAGAAACGTTTGCTCTGACATAAAACCTTGTGAAGAGACTGAAACGGCAAATTACAGGCTGGAAGATAATATGTACAAGTCACAATACCACAAAGGACCTGTATCTATAATGCATAATCTCCAAACAAAAATCCATTGACTTCGAGTCGACGCCATCTCTGATGGGTCCTACAGAACAAGGTCAGCCAAGCTGAGATCACTGCCCTGGCGTCAGGTTGTCATAGTCATTAAAGGCAGACGGCACATCCTCCTTGATGGAGTAACGGAGGGATTCAAACTCCCAACCTTTCAACTAGCAACTAATAGCTTAACCACTGTACCACCAGGGCTCCTTAGAATACATAAAGGACTCTTAAAACTCAACATTTAAAAAACAAACAAGTCAAGTAGAAGAATGGGCAAAAGCTGAACTCTATGGACTGTATTCATGGCATTTCCTAGCGGTGCTAGTGTACTACATGATACTCACACTGAAGGTGGAGTGAAGGGTACACAGGACCTTCCTGTACATTTTCTTTCAAATTCCTGTGTATTTATAAATATTTTTTAATTAGAAGGTATGTTAGTCTGGGTAGACTAGAAAAACAAAGTTCATAAACACTCATATTTTATGAGAGAGTTTTATATAAAGGGTAGTTGTACATTAAGCATCCCAACTCAGTCCAGTCCAAGCCCATAGGTCTGACATTAGCCCACGTGTCTGACATTGATCTAAAACTCCTCCTCAAACTCACAAAACACACTCAAATGATGCTGACTGCAGGAGGAAAGTCAAATCAGTGAGCGTGTAAGCATCTCAGCACTGGCTGGGGTCTCCACGTGGCTTCTTCTCGGGGATGTGTCGCAGGAAGTGAGCCATGCCAGCTGAGGCAGAGAACTAGCTAAGGCAGCCACAACTGGTCCAACCATCAGAGACCAAGAGACCAGACAGGTGAGGCTGGCAGAGCCATTTATCTATCTTCCCCTTAAATTAATCCCACGTGTGTTCATCAGGCAGGTTGGCAAAATAACCTTAACTGTCACAAAAGGTTTTCTTTTTAAAAAAAAAAAGATAAAGTTATGTTTTAATCAGTAGTTCCAAATTTAATGAATTTTAAGAAGACAAGACTTGGCTTCGAGGTGATGATGGAAAAACTTAAACAAGATATTTAAAAGATGAGCAGAGACAAAACCTAGAAATGTAGAACCTCTCGGTGCCCAGTATTCATTTGTCACAGTTTCGAGGAGAAACATGACAAACATCATATTTTCTGCCTGAAAAATGAAAAGCTGCTTCATTCTGTTCTCACTCCCTTGGGCCATTTTCCCTTCTGAAGCAGTGCTTGATCGATGTGCTTGCGTATTTAAACCAGAGACTCATTCCCTTCAATGTACCGAGCACCAGTTCTGTATGGGGTACTGGTCTACACAGTGATGGGCTAGTGACTACAGAAGCTCACCTTGGTCCTTTTTACCAGCATACTCTTCAGGACACCAGCACCCCACTGTGGCAGTTACATAATCTATTGTCAACTTGAGGAAGGGGTGGAGTCTAGCCTGTCAACCAGGTTGCAGCTTGACCAGGATGACCTCCAAATGATGACCTCATTTGGAGGTCATCAAGCTCCCTGGAGGCCAGATACACTTTCTTCCTGGTGACAAGCCACATTGAGCTACACTGATAGAGCCAGAGCCCTGGAGCTGAAGGAGCCACGTGGAGACCCATGCCAGTGCTGAGATGCTTCCACTGCCACTGGATCCATAAGACTTTCCACCCACTGACCTGTGATCCTCCTGCATTTGGCATCTTGCATGGTTGCACGAGTCTGAAGAGGAATTTGTAGACTGGTATTGGACATATGGGCCAGTATCGGATTTATGGATTTGATCTGGACTGGGCTGGGCTGTTTTCTTAATATACAATGACTCTTTAGAGAAAGCTCTTTCTTATACATATAGGACGAATGTCTATGAATTTGTTTCTCCGGTCTACCCGCACTAACAAACCCACCACAATCAGTGTCACAGCTGCAATGCAGCCCATGTCACTCACAACATTCTTTACAAACAGCAACTTGAAAGGCAGGAGGAACATTACCAGGAACTTTCCGAGACTTCCTACCACAGGTGTGGCAAATCACCTAAAAGACACCCTGCATGGACGTGGCTTGCTCTGTGTCTTTCTTTAATTTTCTTAAAGCTTTTGTTTGTTCACAATAAACCACCATGGAAGAGATTCAGCTAGACACAATAGTCCATGTCTTACAACCTGCTCTACACATGTCTTGTTGCTGGGTGCCCCACCCACAGTGGCCCAAGGTACCACTACCCTGCCCGGCACCCTCCTCACGTGAAGTGGTTATATTTGAGCCCATGCTTGCCGCCACTGTGGCAATTCCTCTTGTTGACCGTCTACTTTACCAAACACGGTGTCCTTTCCCAGGGATTGGTCCCTCCTGATAACACACACGCAGTACTTGAGATGACTTCGAGCTGTCCTGGCATCTAAGGAGCATTCTGGAAAGTCCCTCCTCCAGATGGATGGGCTTGACCTTGGGCAGTGCGTGATGCTTTCAGGATTCTTCATGAGCATCACCCTTCGGTCTTCCTTTCTCACTAGCCGGCTTTCAGACGCCGAGTCCAGGGGAAATGCCATGACTTGTACTTGGTACAGCTCAGCCCCCAAAGTGACATCTCTCTACCCGAAAATAAGGAGAATCATCTTTCTAGATCTCAGAACACACTAGGCAAGTTACAGAAGAAATGCCTGATCGTTTGCAACAAGAAATCCTGGGTTAAACAGCACTGCATGGGTGCCATCAGCAAGAAGCAGCATGTGAAACACTCGAGAGGACAAAAGATGCCATTTCTTCAACAAATCAACTGAAAAGGCTGAAAGGAAGATTGAAGACCTCGAGCAACATATCAGCCGGACGCAACATGTGAACCTTATTTAGATCGTGACTCAAACAACCAACTGCATAAATAGATCTAATTCTCAAAATAGTCAGGGAAACTTGAACACCGACTGAATATTTGATATGAAGGAATTCATGTTAATTATTTAAGATGTTATCATGTGGTTTGTTTCTAAAAGAGTTCTTTTTTAGATACATACTGCAATATTTACAGATGAAATTATACAATGTCTAGAATTTGTTTCAAAATGCTAGCCAGCTTGTGGTAGCAGGAGCAAATGGGAGGGAAGGAGTGGGAGCCGGTGGATAAGCTTCGTCCTGAGTTAATAACTACTGAAGCGGGCTCGGGCACTACAGTCAAAATCAAACCAAACGTTCTGCCATCTGACTCACAGTGACCCTACGGGACAAGGTAGAACTGCCCCTGTGGGCTTCTGAGACTAGTCTTATGAGAGCAGAAAGACTCATCTTTCTCCCAGACTCAGGTACCAGTGGTGCAAATAGGTACCAAGGTAACATGCTCAGTGGCTAACCGAAAGGTTGGAGGCTTGACCCCAGAGTGAACCTCAGAAGAATGGGCTGGCTGTTTACTTCTAAAATCCGGAGAATCCTAGAGTCCAGTTCTACTGATCTCCATGAGGTCACTCTGGGTCAGGTGTGACAGCTAGTACGACACCTACTTCATGTGTGTTTCAACTTGCCATCCTGAAGCATTAAATCTGAAAACGATAAAATGAATAAAAAGAGAGGAGAAGGGAGAGAAAGCATGGGAAAGAACCAGGCAGTACAAATTCAGGTTTTGGAGAACGGGCAAGTTCGTTGCTTCCTTCAAGGTCCCCAGCACCGCAGGATACCAGGTGGAAGCCTGGGGTCTGGGGATATTCTTGGTGACAGTCAATGGTTTCCAGCCTCCTCCATTCTAATCAGAGAACATGAAGGTGACTGGCCCTCAACATAAACATTATCTAGAACAAACAGAGGCTAAATTTAGAGGTAACACACCCAAAAGAGTAGCACATCCCCCGCACCTCTCCCTTCGGGATTCTGTCTCCTCCCTCCGCGGAGAAGTCTACACGCTGCCTGGAGCTGTCAGGCGCCCA
Organism: Tenrec ecaudatus; assembly: GCF_050624435.1. NCBI lineage: Eukaryota > Metazoa > Chordata > Mammalia > Afrosoricida > Tenrecidae > Tenrec > Tenrec ecaudatus. The sequence continues at coordinate 81,712,876 of NC_134538.1, forward strand.
CTTGGGCCTGCTCCACTCTGGGGCTCCCCTGCCAAGGGGCTCAGGGATCTGTTGTCACGAGGGTGACACTAGCTGCCTGGGACGTAGTATTACACTCAGGTTGACATCGCTACATTTGGAAAGGGGTTTAACACACAGACAGAACTCAGTCGTCCTGATGCAGACTAGGAGGAGCCTTGGTGGGGCAGCAGGTACTCATTGGGCTGCGATCTGCAGATCCTCATAGTCAGGAGTTCGAAACCATCAGCAGTTCCTTGGGAGAAAGACTGGGCTTTCTATTCCCATAAGCAGTTATGGTCTAGAATCCACTGGGGGGCGGGGTGTCATCCCTGTGAGTCACCATTGACCTCTATGGCAGTCAGTTTGTTTTCTTCTTTTTTGGGAGGGGGGGTGTGTTTCCAAAATACCAGAACACAGATGGCCCACCCAACTCCCTCAGAAACACACAGACCAAAGGAGCTTGAAGCTACCCATAAGTCAACCACAAGAAGCCAACCAACCCACTGCCATCAATTTGATTCTGACCCATGGCAGCCCCACGTGTACCGAGCAGAGCTGCCCCCCCCCCCGCCCCCAGGGCTGCCTTGGCGGTTGTCTTTATGGAAGCAGACCACCAGGCCTCTCTCCCGAAGGGTCTCTGGGTGGGCTCGAACTGTGGTCTAGTACGGACCACGTCCATCACCCAGAGACTTTAGGGCAAGCATGGAACCTTCTACTGATGCCAAGCAAGCTCTGGGTGGAGGCCCAAACCCCATAGCTTTATGGCGGGTAAGGTGGGACTCCGTGGGAATATGCTGGTGAGCGGGGAGAAACCGGACAGAAGGTGAGTTCAGCTTGGCTGTGTCAGGAGTTCTTCATTCAGGAAAAAACAAAACAAAACAAAAAAACACTAATTCTGGACAGTGGAACAGAAAAGAACAAAAACGCCAGACCCCGCACAAGGCACTGTCCGAAACGTGTTTCCTGTCATGGCCAACCTGCCTTTGCATTTGGAATTGAGGTTCCGTCTCATTAAACACAAGAGTTGGTTCAGTTGGGTACATCTAATTATTCTTATTAAAATATGTAACCATAATATTTTAATTGTAAATTAAAGTTGCATGCATGAATGAATCTGAATTCATTTTCATTTTACAGTGGCCCAACGCCAAGGCCTTTTTTATGGGGAAAATCCATCAGCTAGGATACTGCTCTCCTGGGAATTCAAACCAACGTGCAAATGGAAAATGCTTAACTAACATGGGAGAGTCTCACTCCCTTTTGTCCTCGCCCTAGATTTATTAGCGTAATAAAGGTATTTTAACCAGAGAGACATCCATTGGTTCTCCATCCCAAAACCTCTTTTAAAAAGAAGAAAAGGCAGCTGAGTGACCAAACTTTCAAGATGGCATTCCCAGTAAGTTCAGACCAACATGCCCCCACCCCACCCATCGGAAGCTTCCACAAGGATGGTAAACAGAACTCAGATTAGATGCCAACCTGGTGATGAATTAGTAATGTCTGCCATGGGCACTAAGTGAAAAGTGCTGCACCCAGCACACACGTCATCCTTGATCTAGATTCTAGAATAATCAGCGATGTTGCATTTAGCCCTTATGTAAGTAAGTGATTCAAGTGGGACCTACTGTATAGTGTTCTCCACTAAACAGCCAATCAAGCAACCAACCACTAAGCTATTTAAGGAGCTCAACAAAAACCTCCTCCAGTTCTAGCCGGCACGGACTGCAGGGTGCTGTTGGGGTAAGCAGTGAGACAAAATAGCCTTTATAACGGCAGGTGTTCAGAAAGCCTCTTCTTGGCTTCTAAGCTGAGACCTAAAGGGAAGGGAGGCGTTAGCTGGTCACTGTGTTGTGAAGGCTGGAGACGAGAGATGATTCCAGGGAGAGGGAAACACGTCTGTGAGACAGCCTACGAGGGCGAGAGCACAGGGACCACGCAAGACCCCACAATCAGCTCAGAGAAGTGGGAGGGGGGGCGGAGGGGGATGTGGCAGGAAGATGAGCATGAAGCGAGAGCAGGTTCAGAGCTGGCAGGGCCCTAGACACCACATTCAGGAGTCTGACTTTGTTCTACAAGCAGTTGAGGCCACTGAAGGGTTAAAGCCAGGCGAGCGCGCTGGCTGGCTATGTAACGAGCAGCAATGTGGTTTATCCGGAATCTGATGGCAGCCGTGGTTCGCTAGCCAGAATCCTCACTGCCCCCGAGAAACGTTGAGCTCAATTCCTACACAATACCCCTGAGTTTGATTCCTATAGTCAACCACCTGTCTCAGTGGAGAATTTTGTGTTGCTAAGACACTGAACAGGTTTCAGACTAAGAGAGACCAGGAAGAAAGGTCTGGAAATCTGAAAATTAGTCATCACTTAAAACCCAGGGGATCACAAGAGTTCAACCCCACTGTGCACACAGTTTCATGAGTTGGGGGCCAACGCCCAGGCCACTGACAATGACAACATAGCCACCTCCAGCTGCTATGTATAATCCGCACTGACTGAGGCTAGATCCCCGAACAGTGTCTCTCTTTTCCACTGGTAGCAGTTTTGTGTTTTCTGTTTTCTCCCTGGAATTTTCTGTTGGAGAATTTTCCAATTTAAAAATTGCTTAAATATTAAGATATAATTATTTATAGTAAAAGGACTTTTTGGGGTCCAATGAAAGGTTTTGTTTAAAGTTGGTTAAAATCCGTCTAGATTTTATGAATTGAAAAGCATTTATAATAAACTAACCAACCAAAAAGCCTCTTCTATTAGGCAAACAAGATGCTGCGGTGTGTAGTGGCTATGCATTGGGTTGCTAATCCCAAGATCAGTCGTTTAAAATGACCTGCCACTCCTCAGGAGGAAGACGAGGCTTCTACTCCCAAAAAGAGGTACAGTCTTATCTCATCCCCACCCCCTCCCATGCCTTTAAGGGCCACAGAGGGGTGGGGTAAAAAAAAAGATGGCAATGGGGGAACAGGGCACTAATCCGCCCAAAGGGAGGGTATTGTTTATGTCTCCACAAGAAAGAGAGAGAGTTGACCTCATTCCAATATGGCAAGCCCTGAGGACAACGTTCCCGCTGGAAGCAGTTGGTTCGCAGAGAAGACTGCAGAGCTGGCCCCAGCTCAAGACATGATGTCCCCTACCTAGATGACAGTGCTACTGAGGACAACACTGAAGATTCAGTTCAGGGAGAGTGGCCAGCATGACCAGCCCACATGGGGCAAAGCAAGAGGGGAGTGCAAAAGACCAGTAATGGGAGCAAAGACATGAAGTCCCTGAGGAAACTCAACAGCAGACATCTGAACTGGTCGGGGGATATTCCCAAGGGGCTAGCACTGAAAGTTAAAGGTATGAGGTGTGTGTGTGGGGGGGGGGGTGCACTAAACTGCTCCAGCCTTGACTGCAGGAAGAGCAACGGGGTCTTGTAGAAGGCGCGCCCCTCAGACACAAACGCTGAGGATTAAACAGGTATAAGTGCTGTTGAGTAAGTGGGTCCTGGGAGATGGATCCCCGAAAGAAAAGAGGAATAATGATGATGGATTGATCAGGGCCTGCTTGCTGTTTAACAGAGGAATACTCATCTGCTCGAGGCCAGGACAACAGGTGGACATGGGACAATTTGCATGGGCTTGTTTTTCCCTTTTCTTGCGTCAATCTCTTCAACATAGGCAGGACTATCACCCCCCAGGAGACGGCAATGGGACTGAAGGGGGGTGGGAGCATGGGAGGGGAGAAGGCGACAGGAAGGGAGCAATAAGCCAGTAACGACAGGGACAGGGGAACAGCAAGGGATCTAAACTGATGGTGGGAAACAGATTGCATCCTGGTCGTGTTTGATCCATTGAAATGTACCCAAGAGACATTACTGAGAGGCAATCAATGGGTAAATAGGACAGTGGGGCAGGAAGAACAAGAAAAAGAGGAAAGAAAAGGAAGGAAAAATTATATATGGACAAATATAGATATGTATATATGGAAGAATAAAAAGATAGGTGTATTTATCTATGTAAATACATCTAGACATGTAAATATAACAGTGAAGCAGATGGAGTTTGGGCCTCTACTTTAATCTTACCTCAGTACAAATTTGTTCTAATAATGTGGCACTGTACGATTCTCACATTCCCCACACAATCCCTGAAGATAAAATGGGTGCATAAACAAGTGTAATGAAGAAAACTGATGGTGCTGGCTATTGAAAGATATAGCATCTGGGGTCTTAAAAGCTTAAAGTTAAACAAGCAGCCATCTAGCAGGAAAGCAACAAAGCCCACATGGAAGAAGCACACCAGCCTGTGTGATCACAAGGTGTCGGTGGGAATAGGTATCAGAAGTTCAAAAACAAGCAACCAAATTGACATGAAGGAGCATAGATAAAGTCGAACCCCAAACCACCTATAAGATAATGGGGCAGTCTCTCACAGAAGGGTCACAAGGAAGGGATGATATATCCACAGTGCAGTACAGCACTGCTGAAATGCATAATTACCCTCTAGTTCTTTAATATTTCCTCCCCTTATTATTGTCTTAGTTTTACCTCAGGAATCCTATTACACCTGCATATGTTCCTGTGTATAATTAAGATTGTTCGATGTATGAAATCCAAGATAGATGTGGTAGTTATATAATCTGTTGTCAATTTGAGATGATAAAGAGTGGAGGGGTGGAGTTTAGCCTGTCAATCAGGTTGCAGCTTGATGACCTCATTTGGAGGTGCTAAGATAAAAAGCTCGCTTGAGGTGGGACGCACACTCACTTCCTGAGAGACATTGTAGCTGACAAGACACATGGAGCTATGGTAGTGTTCTCAGCTAGAGAAGCTGAGATGCTTACACCATTGGATCCACAAGACTTTCCACCCACTGGCCTGTGATCTTCCTGTATTCAGCATCATTGCATGTGTTTCGTGAGTCTGAAGAGGACTTTATAGATTGGTATCGGTCATATGGTCTAATATCAGACTTATGGACTTGAGCTGAACTAGGCTGAAATGTTTTCTCAATATTCAATTGCTCTTGTATGTAAACCTCTTTATTTCTTTTTAATCATTTTATTGGGGTCCATACAACTCTTAGCACAATTCACACATACATCAATTGTGTAAAGCACACTTACAAATTCATTGCCCTCATCTTTCTCAAAACACACTTTCTGTTTGGGCTCCTGGAATCAGCTCCTCATTTTCCTTCCCCCTCTCTCTTTCCCTGCTCCCCCCTCCCTCGTGAGCCCTTGATCATTTATAAATTATTATTTTGTCATATCTTTCCCTGTCCGACATCTCTCTTCACCCACCTTTCTGTTGCCCATCCCCCAGTGAGGAGGTTATATGTAGATCCTTGTGATCGGTTCCCCCTTTCTACCACCCTCTTCCCTCCCGGTATTGCCACTCTCACCACTGGTCCTGAGGGGTTCATCTGTCCTGGATTCCCTGTGTTTCCAGTTCCCATCTGTACCGCTGTGCATCCTCTGGTCTAACCAGAATTGGGATCACAATAGTGGGGTGGGGGGAGGAGGAAGTGTTTAAGAACTAGAGGAAGCTGGAGCCAAAGTGGGTGAACAAGTAAATGTGGTGAAGAAAGCTGATGGTGCCCGGCTGTCAAAAGAGATAGTGTCTGGGGTCTTAAAGGCTTGAAGGTGAACAAGCGGCCATCTAGCTCAGAAGCAAAAAAGCCCACATGGAAGAAGCACACCAGCCAGTGCGATCACGAGGTGCCAAAGGGACCAGGTATAAAGGCATCATGCAAAAAAAAAAAAAAAGATATATGTGTGTATATGTATATATATGTGTGTGTCTATATATGTATATATATATACCATATTGAATGAAGGGGGAAGTGCAGAGTGGAGACCCAAAGCCCAAGTGTCAGCCAATGGAGATCCCTTCACAGAGGGGTTCAGGAGAGGAGATGGGTCAATGAGGGTGCGAGGTAGTACCGATGAAGAACACAGCTTTCCCCTGGGTCCTGGATGCTTCCTCCCCCCAACTACCATGATCCGAATTCTACCTTGCAGGGCTGGATAGGGCAGAGGTTGTACACTGGTGCATATGGGGGCTGGAGGCACAGGGAATCCAGGGTAGATGATACCTTCAGGACCAGGGGTGTGAGGGGCGATGCTGGGAGAGCGGAGGGCGAGTGGGTTGGAAAGGGGGAACTGATTACAGGGGTCCACGTGTGACCTCCTCACTGGGAGAGGGATGGCAGAGAAGGGGGGGGTGGGAGACTCTGGATAGGGCAAGATATGACAAAATAACGATGTATAAATTACCAAGGGCACATTGGGAGAGGGGAGCATGGAGGGAGGGAAAAAAAAAAGAGGACCTGATGCAAAGGGCTTAAGTGGAGAGCGAATGCTTTGAGAATGATTGGAGTGGGGAATGTATGGATGTGCTTTATACAATTGGTGTATGTATATGTATGGATTATGATAAGAGTTGTGTGAGTCCCTAATAAAATGTAAAAAAAGAAAATGATGAGGACAATGAATGTACAGATGTGCTATACACAATTGATGTATGTATGCATTGTGATAAACATTGTATGAGCCCCTAATAAAATGTTTAAAAAGAAAAAAAAAAGAACTAGAGGAAGGTTGTGAGTTTCATTATTGCTACACTGAACCCTGAGTGACTCATCTCCTCCCCACTACCCCTCTGCAAGGGATGTACAGTTGTCTGCAGATGGGCATTGGGTCCCTATCATGCGCTCCCCTCATTCACAATATGATTTTCCCCCAACTTTGGTGCTTGATACCTGGTCCCCTCAACCCTTCATGATCACACATCTTGGTGTGCTGCTTCCATGTGGGCTTTGTTGCTTCTGGGCTAGATGGCCACTTGTTTACTTTCAAGCCTTTAAGACCCCAGACACTATATCTCTCGATAGCTGGGCACCATCAGCCTTCTTCACCACACTTACTTATGCACACATTCGTCTTCAGCATTTATATGGGGAAGGTGAACACACAATGATGGCTTTTGTACTTTGGTGTCTGCTACTTGATCCCTTCAACACCTTGTGATCACCCAGGTTTGTGTGCTTCTTCTCTGTGGGCCTTGTTGCTTCTGAGTAATGACCACTTGTTTGCCTTCAAGCCTTTAAGACCTCAGATGCTATATCTTTTGATAGCCAGGCGTGCACCATCAGCTTTCTTCAACACATTTGCTTATGCACACGCTTGTCTTCAGCGATCATGTCAAGAGGGTGGGTATCACGGAATGACCATTTAGCTAAGCAAAGTGCTCTTGTATTAAGGGAATGCGTGCAAGGAGGCCCAATGTCCACCTACTACCCTACTACTAGACCTACAAATATATGCACATAGTTCTATTTCCCTCATAATCATAAATATATTTACATATGTACATGTCTGTATTTAGGCCTCTACATATGCCCTTTGCCTCCTGCTCCTTTCCTCTATTTCCTTGTGCTTTCCTCCTGTCCCACTACCATGTAAACCTCTTTCTTATACACACATGAATGTCTCTGAATTAGTTTCTCTAGTCTACCCGGACTAACACAATAGATAAACCCTTCAGGAATTGTAACGGGAGTAATGATGCCCTGAGGGTACAGAAAGAGCGGGAAGGGGGAACAGAGAGCAATGAAGATTATATTATAACCCCACTCAGGGAGAATGAATAACAGAATGACAGGTGGTGTGAGATACGGAGGGTGTGGGGGTAGCAATAATAATACTTAATACAACAAGGGTTCTTGGGGGAAAGGGAGGGGAGGGCAGGAATAAAGGGGAGCTGATACCAAAGGGTGCAAGAAGAACAAGTTTTGAAAATGATGGTGGCAACAGTTGTACAATCATGCTTGATCTCACTGAACTAGGATTGTTATAATATTTGTAGAACTCAACTTCCATTCCACCGTCCATATAGGATGAAGACACTTTATGTATTTGATTGGGTGTATATTGATAGCACTCACTGCCATCAAGTCCACTCTGATTCACAGTGACCCTGAAGGACAGAGGAGAACTGCCTCCGCTCCTTTCCAAGACTGTAAATCATTTTAAAAATTGCTTTTTAAAAATAATTTTATTGAGGGCTCTTTTAGCTCTTATAACTATACATCAATTGGAACAAGCACATTTGTGCTTATGTTGTCATCATTATTTTCTAGACATTTATTTCTATTGAGCCCTTGGTGTCAGCTCCTCTTTTATCCCCTTCCCCTTCCCCCCCCACCCTCATAATCCCTTAATAAATCATAAATTATTATTATATTCACATCTTACACCAAGCGTTGTCTCCACCCACGGTTTCTGTTGTTGATCCCCCCTGGGGGGGTTGGTTATGTGTCAATAATTGCATTCAGTTCCCCCTTCCTCCCCACCTCTCCTCATCTTCCCCCTGTCCTCCTGGTATTGCTGCTCCCTTTCCTGTTCCTGGAGTCAGTGTGTCCTGAGCTCCATGTCTTACCTGTACCTGTGCACATGCTCTGTTCTAGCCCGCAGTGAAAGGCAGTAGAGGGGTCATGGTGGTGGGGGTGAGGAAGCCTCAAGGAACCAGAGGAGTATTGTGTGTTTCATCGGTGCTTTACTGCACCGATTGACTCATCCTTTCCTTGTGACCACTCTGTGAGGGGATATCCCATTGTCTACAGATGGGCTTTGGGTCTCTGCTCCAACCACCCTTCTTCTCGACAGTAAGGTTTTAGTTTGGTTGGTTTGGGTCTTCTGATGTCTGTTACCCAGTCCTAGTGACACCTCATGATCAATAGGCTGGTGTGCTTTTCACATTTGGGCTTGCTTCTCTGCTAGATGGCCACTTGTTTAACTTCAAGCCTTTAAGACCTCAGACACTAAATCTTTTTATAACAGGGCACCATCTACTTTCTTCACCACATTTGCTATGCACCCCAGCTTGTCTTCAGCAATTGTGCGAGGAGGGTGGGCATCTCAGAATGCCAGGTTGTTAGAACAAAGAGTTCTCGCATTGAGGGAGGGCATGAGCAGAGACCTAAAGTCCATCCACAACCTCAGTGAACTGCCATATACATATATGTACATGGGACACTACCTCTCTTTTTATGACAAATGTCTGTACATATGGGCACACCTGCGCTTATACCTGTATTCATATATTTGCTTCCTAGATCATTCCTCTGTTTCCTTTTCCCTTCCTCCTGCCCCGCCATCATGCTCGCCCCACTTCTGCCTGTTGGTAATTCCGCTCAGCTAGATTGCTGCTGCTCCCACTCCCCCAGGATCTCTATATCTGTATGTTATTGATTTTAATGCCCTAGTTGTTCCCTGTCTGTGTCATTGTTTGTTCATCACTCCTTCCCCCCCCCACCGCCTACTCCTCCCCACAGCTGAGACTGTAAATCTTTATGGAAGTAGAAAGCCTTGTTGTTCTCCCAGGGAACAACTGCTGGATTCAAACTGCTAACCTGGTGATTAGCAGGCCAACTTGCAACTCACTACACCACCAGGGTTCTTACACATATTGTAGGTCAATAAAAAGTTAAACAGACCAATCAACAAACACAACCCCCGGCTTAGAAAATGAGGGCGCCCAGTCTGGAATTGAAGTGTTGCTGTAACCAACTGTTTAAATGTGGGCAAGGTGCACCCAGAACTATGAGACTGGGGGGAGGGGGCCTGTCTTATGGACAGTGAGCGCAGTTTCTTGGCTGATGTTCCACTTCCTAGGGCTCATGGAGCAACCATGCGTGAGGGCAGGGCAAACGGAGACTTCCAGGGGAGGGATTTTCCAGAAAGGTTTTGCCTCCCCTTATCCCAGTCGGATGGAAACTCAGGAAACTGGAGCTCATCTGGGCCTGTGCTGTGTGAAACTTAAAGAAAGAAGGCAGAAGCAGAATCCAACTAAGACTGTGGTATCACAGTTTCCCTGAAGTGTTACCCAATGGTGGGGTCTGAGGCAATGGTGTAGAAAACCCGGAAAGCACACCCAAAAAGGCAAAGGGTGGGAGGTCGAGCCTGACAGCATTCTGAGTCATGCGGAACGGCATTTCTTATAAGCAGTGGGTGGGAGAGAGCTGTGAGGAGGAGGAACGAAGGAGAGGTGAGTTGAACGGCTGCAGAGATAACCTTTCTGTTCTCTCAGCAGCCCTCCCCTAAGGCCACCCTGCAGGATCTTAACCCTCCACCAGAGATTTATGGGCAATGAATGAAGAGCTAAGCCACAGTGAGTCAAAGCCTAGGTCGGTGCTGTGTTTAGTGCGCATGTACCCTCAGGGTTCGTTAGTTTTGGATTTGCGATGACGTACCTCTTTCTGTTGTTCTGGAAACATCTTCAGCACACGGCCCAAGCAGTCTGGAAAAAAAGAAATCCACAGTAGGTGACTTGGCACTTCTTTCTTGGAGCAGATGTGTCACTGACGGCTTCCCACCAGACCCTCCTGTGGGAACCTGTCCACCCTAGAACGGTCCCTAAAAAGTGTACCACTCTGCTCCTCCCTCCCATCTGCTGCCGCATGGACTTGTGGGAACATGGGCCTGCACTGGACACTGGAAATTTGGACCACGGTGAGGCCAAAGCAGTGTGGTATCAGGCCCCCAAAGAGGAAAGCCAGGCTGAAGTGGACACGTAAGGAACCAGAGGAATCCGAGGAGTTTGTTATTTACTGATGTAACTGCCAGAGCCTATATACCACTGAGGTAGTTTATGGTGCCAACCTGGCCGGTAAACACATGTGGGGTTAATTGAAGGGCAGAGGGATAAATGGCTTGGTGAAACTCGCCTTTCTAGTTCTTGGGTCTCTTGCTTTGTGATGGTCGCACTAGGGTGCGGTTGCCTTAGCCAGTTCCCTGCTTCAGCTGGCAAGTCTCACTTCCTGCAAGACATCCCCGAGAAAAAGCTGCATGGACCTACCCCAATGCATCCCTGGGTGCTGGAGCAGCCGTGTGGAGACCCCTGCCAGCACTGAGATGCTTACACGCTCACTGATTCGGCTTTCCTCCTGCAGTCGGCATCATTGTGTGTGTTTTGTGAGATGGAGGAGGACTTCGTGGATTGGTGTCAGACATATGGGTTAATGTTGGACTTGTGGGCTTGGGCAACACTGGGTTGGGATGCTTTCTTGATGTGCACCTACCCTTTATATAAAACTCTGTCTTATACATATGAGTTTTTGTAGATTTGATTCTCTAAAGTACCCAGACTAACACAGCCACCAAGTTAACAGTGGGCATTTGTGAGGAGTGTGATTAAGACTGGCTTGGCCTTCCTTCTTGTCTGCATTTCCCCAAGAGTTCACAACACATTTGTTACCTTTAATTCATAGACAGAAAAGAGAGAGAAAGCTTTTTTAAAAAGCAAAACCTAATGTGTTCAATTACTTTTTTCATTCCTCCCACCTCAAAAACAATGGAAGCACTGAAAATCATGTCACTTTGTTTCACTTTCTCTTCAGATGTTACCCAATGTTTCTAGCCTACACACACACACACACACAAAATCAGCTTAGTGCTTCCATCTCATGGGACAGTTTCGCTTCTCTCTGCTCAGGTTGCTCCATCCATGGCCCTTGGGCATGTCTATGTCGGAGCCCAAGCCCTCCCTGACCTCCTTTTCCTGGGGAGAGTGGCTGGGACCTTGCTCCTTGCTCAGCCTGACAGAGAGCCCTGCTTGTATCACCTGCCACCTCTAGAGAAGACAACACACAAACCAACCAGGTACCTACGGCACCGCAGGGCCTGAAACGAGCGGGCCAATGGGCCCTTCCCACCGTTTGGATTGGAAATACTGCAAGACTTGGCTGTTCTCCTTGAGACCCGGAGGCTGGCAGGGACGAGAGGAAAACCGAAGAGATGGCGATGTATGGCTTAGAGTTGGAGGGACCTAGTGTTAGACTTTCACAGAAGCTGCAGGGTTGATAAAAGACCACGTGAGTTAGAACCCAGAGACTCCCCGCCGGGAATGCTGGATTGCGTTGGTGGCTTGGGTGGTTGATGATCGCAGAAGCACCCTGGAGCCAAGGCAGCTCAGAGCTCTCCTTTCCCAGCAACCCAAGCGAGCCTCCTGGGTGCCCTTACACAGGGTCCTTACGAGAAGTGGCCCTTTGAGGGAAATTCCAATTGTGCAATCAAGTCAACCGCAAGACAAGCTGCCCCAAACATGGAAATACTGGGCGAAAGTGATCCAGCCACTCTAGGGAGGAAGAGCCAGCAGAGTGAGCAGGTCCCCTGTCAATCAGACCCCCCAAATTGTCCTCCCTCGGTCCATCCTAAAAAAAAGGACACAGACAGAAGCAGAAGTCTAAAATCTACCTGTAGTGGTTACACAATTTCATGTTAACTCGATAAAAGAGTGAAGGGGTGGAGTCTAGCCTGTCAAGCAGGTCTGATGGTCCCTCCTTGTGGGCGTAGCCTTCTCATAAGAATTCTGGGACCTTCTCTCTCTTGATTCTGCCACCAGAAGAAGCAGGCTCCTCACTCTCTCCCTCACTCTCTGCCTTCCTTTTCCTGCTAAGGAGACATACTTAGGAACTGAAGGAGCCACATGGAGATGCTTCCACCCCCACTGGAGCCACAATACTTTCCACCCATTCACGGGGGATCTTCCTGCATTCAGCATCATTGCATGTGCTATGTGAGTTTAACGAGGAATTTATGGACTACTATTGGACATATGGACATATTAATTGGATTTGCGGACTTGATCTGGACTGGGCTGGGGTGTTTTCTCAATGTGTAACTTTTCTTTGATATAAACTCTTTCTTACACACAGGAATGCCTCCGGAGTTGTTTCACTAGTCAACCTGGACTAACATACCAACTAAAGCTAGGATCACAGATAAAATGGCCAGTTAAGTTTTTCCAGTTATCACAAAAGAAGAATTTTCTTAAAGAGGGTATGATTCATTAGCAGTCTCAAAAACAGTGGCTCATAGAATATAAACAATGAAACTCCTACCTTACAAATGTCTACAATGTACAAGTGCCTGGTATGGTCATGGGGATGATAAAAACAAAAAAAAAATCACTGCCATCAAGTCAATTCCAACTCATAGTGACAGGGTAGATGGGCCCTGAGAGTTTCGAAGACTGTAGCTGTTTATGAGAGTAAAAAGCCTCATCTTTCTCCAAAGCAGCTGCTGATGGTTTTGAACCACCAGCTTTATGGACGGTGAGAGCAGGTCATATTGGACTTCTTTACTTGTGCTGTGACATCCAATCAATGCCAACTCACAGTGACCCTCGCACAAATCAAGAGTATTTCTCATGGTTACAAAGGTGCTCCTGATAAATGGTCTATGTGGAATAATCATTTTTCTCTGTTATAGTTCACAAAGACAATGTTCCACACCCTACTTTGATAAGTGGCAACTGAGGTCTTACAAACCGGCGAGTGGACATGTAAGGTACAGCTCTTGGTCTCTCCTTCTCCATAGAGAAGAATAGTGAAGGAACCTGGAGATGTGTATGAACAACTAATGCAGGGGAGCAACGGGCCATGAGAACATCAGGCAAACGTGAGACAAGAATAACTACATGTGCCCAGCTGCCTGGTACCAGCTGCCCTGAAAGGGATCATATTAGAACATCCTGGATAGAGTGGGAGGAAAATGTGGAACAGAATTCAAACCATGCAAGCAGACCAGGCTTACTGGTCAGAGAGAAACTGCTGGAACCCCCGAGAATATGATTCTCAGTCACCCCTAAGCTGAAGAGGAATTCATCCCTAGAGTTCTGTTTTCTTTCAATAAACAACAGACTGGGGATACTGGGGAGGTATGCACACCTTAGACTCATCAGCCACGTGGGATCAAAGGGCAGCACTTACCCAGGAAGAAAGCTCAGAAGGGCTAGGAAAGGAGGACGGAAACAGAAAAACACAGGAAGGAAGTGAGAAAAGAGATGACACATAGTGGGGATTGTAGTCAATGGTGTGGAACAAAAGAGGTATGCATTCTTGAGTGGAAAACTGATCTATCTGTTCGATAAATTTTGACCCAATTCACAATAAAAAGTTACAAGTATACCCCACTTGGTTTAAAGGGGCAGTTCATTATCAGAAGTTAGGGGAGTCATTTGGACATGAGTATACATTGGTCCATCCAGACTGCATTCCTCTTAACTGGGAGCTGCCTCTCCTCCCCCCACCCCCCCCCCCACCACACTGGTGTTCTGGTACGATCAGATAGAGGGGAAGCAGCTTATACCTGGGTGCATGGAGTCCTATAGAGGCTATGTGTCCCTCATTGTCCCGCCACAGGAATGTGAGAGAGCAAAGAACCCAGCCTCCTAAAAACAGTGGGAAATGCCCTGGCTTTGGGGAATGCACCATGTGAAGCTGAGTCCAGGAACGCCAAGCATGGCGGGCTATGGAAGCTGCCCAGAGCACGCACGCCCTGACCTCTGATTCCTAGTCTTCTGCATTGAGACAATACACTTCTGTCCTTTAAAGCCACTCACTTGGTTGTGGTTGTTGTTATTGTGGCAGCACTAAGCACCTAAGGTAAGAAAGTGCATAGACTTAAATATCAATGTTCCCCACATCCTCTCCCACCTCCTCAGCCAGGGGAGAGCATTCGCTCATTCCCCATCATCACAAGTGCCTTGCTTGGTGCACTGGAGTATCTAGTCTGGAACGTTCCCTTTTCTCAATTCTGCCGCATCTTTTACTGGGGCTGGGGCTTCTTCTTTTTTTTTTCAATCGTTTTATTGGGGGCTCATACAACTCTTATCACAATCCATACATATATCAATTGCGTAAAACATATTTGTACATTCATTACCCTCTTCATTCTCTAAACATTTGCTCCCCACTTAAGCCCCTGGCATCAGGTCCTCATTTTTCCCCTCCTTCCCCCCTACCCCCTCCCTCATGAGCCCGTGATAATTTATAAATTATTATTTTGTCATATCTTACACTGTCCAACATCTCCCTTCACCCACTTTTCTGTTTTCTGTCCCCCAGGGAGGAGGTCACATGTAGATCCTTGTAATCGGTTCCCCCTTGCCAACCCACCTTCCCTCTACCCTCCCAGTAACGCCACTCGCACCCCTGGTTCTGAAGGGATCATCCGCCCTGGATTCCCTGTGTTTCCAGTTCCTACCTGTACCAGTGTACATCCTCTGGTTTAGCCAGACTTGCAAGGTAGAATTTGGATATGATAGCGGGGCAGGAGGAAGCATTTAGGAACTACAGGAATGTTGTATGTTTTATCATTGCTACATTGCACCCTGACAGGCTCATCTCCTCCCCAAAACCCTTCTGTAAGGGGATGTCCAGTGGCCTAGAAATGGGCTTTGAGTCTCCACTCTGCACTCCCCACCTCATTCACCGTGGTAAGATGTTTTTGTTCTGATGATGTCTGATAACTGGTTCCTGTGACACCTCGTGATCACACAGGCTGGTGCTTCTTCCATGTGGGCTTGTTGCTTCTGAGTTAGACAGCCACTCATTTACCTTCAAGCCTTTAAGACCCCAGACACTGTATCTTTTGATAGCCGGGCACCATCAGCTTTCTTCGCCACATTTGCTTATTCACCCGCTTTACCTTCAGCGGTTGTGTCAGGAAGGTGAGCATCATAAATGCCAATTTAATAAAAGAAAGTATTCTTGCATTGAGGGGGTACTTGAGTGGAGGCCCAATGTCCTTCTGCTACCTTAAGATTATACCTGTAAATATAGGCACATAGATCTATTTCCCCATCCTGTATATAAATATATCTGCATATGTACATGTCTTTATCTAGACCTCTATAAATGCCCTTTTCCTCCCAGCTCTTTCCTCTATTTCCCTTGACTTTCCTCCTGTCGGGCTGGGGCTTCTTGAACACAGCTGCCTCTCTTGCCTCCTTTTACAAAGCCCTGAGCACATCACCATCACATTAAACCTTTACAACCTAATAACCTTATTCTTTTCTGATTCTAAAAACATGCGCTTGATGTAGAAAGGTAAGAATGATAGAGACATTTAGTGGCGTGTAATAAAATTGTCTGAGATCTCATTGCCTACAGATGATTGTCAATATTTTAGGATCTGTCCTCACCACCAGTTTTTTCTATGCATACTGAGTTTATCAATGCAAATGCATCTAGTTATTGAGAAATTATTTTAAATAGATTTACTTTTTTGCCCCTGTATGCTGTGGTGTGCCGCCCAGGAGATTCCAACTCACCGCGACCCGTGTTAGAGCACAAAGACCTCACAGGGTTTTCTTGGCTGTAATTTTTTATAATTGTTCATATGCTGAAATGACTATTTTTTCCTTCCTTCCTTTCCTCCCCTCTTCACTCCTCCAGGCTCCCTCAAGAGCCTGCAAAGTCTCTTTCTTATGGTGCGGAATCCATTTTTATTGGTTATTTTTTCTTTTATAACAATGGTCTCAAGCAGTATTTATCTTTATGAGATTGCCTAACTGTGGTGAGTATAATGTATCCCGAATCTTTCCGTGCCAGGAGGAAGTTGACAGTTTCACCATTGCATTTTAGAGATGCCCAATATTCCACTGTATGGGTGGACCAGAGTGTGGTATCCATCCCGCCATCGATGGCTATTTTGACTGTTTCCACGGTTCAGCTAGCACCATTGTGGCTGGCACTGCAATAAGCGAGAGCGTACATCTTTCTGTTGGTGTTTTACTCGGTCCTTTGCGGTCTGTGCCAAGTAGAGAGATTGCAGGGTCGTGTGGTATGTCTACTTGCATTTGTTTAAGGAAACCATGCTGGTGTCCACAGTGGCTGTACAATTTTGCAGTCTCACCAGCAGCATCTGCATGTTCCAATTTGTCCACATTCAGACAGCTATCATTAAACTGTATCTTATCATAAGGATAGTTCAGTGTCCAACTTTTTCCATTTAATATGTTCTTTAGGATAGTTTACTGCTTTACTTGACTAAGTCAAGACTTTCCCATTACCAAAGCCAAATTCACAGACATCAAGTCAACTCGGACTCTTAGTGGCCTTCTGTAGAGTTTCTCAGGCTGTACCTCTTCACAGGAACCAACAGCATCACCTTTCCCCCATGGAGCAGCTGGTGGGTTTGAACTGCCGAACTGGCAGTTACCAGTCCAGTGCTTACCCGACGGCTCCACCAGGGCTCCTTCCATCACATTGCTAGAATCATAATGTATTTAGCTCTCCCATATTCTTAGCGTTATAATTGTCTCCAAGATTTTACCCACAACTGTTATAAATAAAGGAACTTTAGTGGTATAATGGTTACCCACTGGGCAGCTAACCTCAAGATCAGCAGTTCAAGACCGCCAGCCATTGGGCAGGAGGAAGTTTTGGCTTTCTACTCCCATTCTGAGTTCCAGTCTCAGAACCCCACAGGGACAGTTCTCTCCCACCCTGTAGTCACAGCTGACTCAATGGCAGTGAGTTTGCTTGGGGTTTGGGTGGTTTTGTTTGTTTGTTATGCAATAAATATTTATACATATGAATACAATTTAAAAGTAAAGTGAATGAGCATAACTACAGAGAAACACTGCTCGGGGAAAGTTTTTAGCAATTTATTTCCCCATGAATTGTGAGAGGATCTATTTCACAGTCCCCTCAACAACCACACACATTTTTATTAAAGCAAAACTTTAATTTCTATGATTAAAAAAATGCTTGCCCTGCCTTCTCTCCTAACGACAGCTGGAAAGACAGATCTTCCCAAATTACTCTTTCCCTTCCCAGAGAAAGAGAAGCAAAGAATCCCCATCAAAGTACTACTAGGCATACAGCAAACAAGGCATGGTTGTGTCCCACCCTCTGCAGAAGGCCTCTTAGTCTTTAGGGAAGCCAAGAGTGGGACTTGGCTCGCACGCTATTCTGAGGTCAGGGCTCCTCACTCTCTCCCAGTGCCCTGGAGATCAAGCTGACTCCCAGCCACCTTCCAGGATAGAATTGACCCCGGAGAGTTCCTGAGACGGTAACTCTCATTCTCCCGAGTCGTGACTGAGGGTTTCGAACTGCTGACCTTTCGGATCACAGCCCAACTGGTCACCACTATGCCACCAGGGCTCCTCGAGTCAGGAGTTAATCCCGTCGTCATCCTGTAAGCAGAGAACTCCGTCCAAGATGGGATCGTAGCCGCAGCGGTAGAATCCAGAATTCTAACCCGTCAAAGAAAGAAGTAAGTCTAGAGGGCTCAGAGGCATTCCTCCGGGTTTTGCACTGACACCCCAATGGCTGCCCATGAAATGCACACACGATGGCAAGCTCGCGGTGCGGCTGTGAGAAGGCAACACACGTGGCTTCCCAGCAGAAGCCACAGACACAACGTCATCTTCCCCATCGGAGGAGACCCCAGCAGCTCCCCGGCAGCCTTCTTTCCCTGCTCCATACTTTCATGTTCTGTTTTGGCTCCATCTCTCCTATCACGTGCATTCCAACATCTATGGGTGGGGAAATGGGGTGGGAGGGGGCGCACAATTTAATCCATCAGAGTCTCTCCGTCTTTCTCAGGTCATGACCAGTTAGAGGAGCGTTTTCCTATATTTTCTTACGAAGCTATTTAGTTCTCGAGTGGAATAATGGGTTCTCCAGGGTCGTGCCAGTAACGAAATGGTACAAGTGCTCCCACGCTTCATGGAGATAAACATCAGTCCCTACTCCTTGAATTTATGTGTCCTATCATTTTAGTTGGTTAAAGGCTAGTCCTAACATTTTTTTAATTGGTCTAATTTCATCTCGTAGTACTTCAAATCTAAGCCAAGAAGCTATCCTTTCATCTCACTACTATAAAGGGCACACAAATCAGTCGAGTATAAATTTGTATCAATGAAGCTTTAGAAACACACATACAGCCCTAAAAAAGAAAGGGGGTTCTGAAAATGAATCTTTAGCTCTGACACTGCTCTGGAAAAGGCAAAAAAAAAAAAAAAAGGGTCTCAAAGCAAGATCTCACAGCAAGCCAGTAAGTCATTATGAACCTAATCTTAGCAGTCACAGGAAAAGGTCCTCGTCGAGACTGCACATGCTATTCTAGGAAGGAAACAATCAGCTGCATGCTTCCCGGCTTCGTTAGAACCATCCTCAGAGACCCTGCCATGCAGAGAAGCGGGAAAATCCTAAGTGCCGGGTGGGTGGAAGAGCCCCCAGAAATGCTCTCTGTTTCCGAGAGTAAATGCTCCTTCCTCTTCCTCTCTCTCTCTCTCTCTCTCTCTCTCTCTCTCTCTCTCTCTCTCTCCCTCTCTCTCCCTCTCTCTCCTCTCTCTCTCTCTCCTCTCTCTCTCTCTCCCCTCTCTCTTCTCTCTCTCCTCTCCTCCTCCTCCTCCCCCTCCTCCTTCTTCTTCTTCTTCTCTCTCTCTCCCTCCCTCCCTCCCTCCCTCCCTCTCTCTCCCTCTCCCTCTCCCTCTCTGGGTTGTGGGTGAACCTAAAGAAATGACCAGGGCTCTGGAATCATGTTGTTGGGACGCCATGCCCCATCCACCGACAGCCTTGATCTTGCCCCTTCAGACTTGTCCTCATTCCCTACACTCAGAGGCCATTTCAAAGGAACGAGACTTGGGTGCCTCGAGGACATACCCAAACAGCTATTTTGATGTGATGCAAATTAAAGAGCACAAAATTCCTCAGGGAAGGGCTAGCGAAATGGAAACACCACCTTACAGCTTACAAAGCACAGATGGAGGAGATGTCATAGAACAATGGCTGCACATTTTGATCTTTTTGTTCAAGAAAGGATTCTTTAATTTGTAGCAGCACTTTCTGACTCACCCTGGTATGTAAGGTCCATGGATCAAGGGAGGCTCACACACACACACACACACACACACACACACACTTCAAAGTGTTCAAAGTGCCATCATTTGGATGATAATTATTTATTGCCATCCTAACCTACCACAACTCACCACTATAATTAATTACTACCATGGCTTGAGTATATTTCATTGTGGACTTTTAAAATATGCATATTTTATCCTTGGAGTCTCTCACAAGTCTCTGTTATCTTCTCCAATCTTCATGACAACAACAGGATTCTACATTTCTAGATAGTCATGGTCAATTGTAGGTAGCGTTTCCCCATTTTCCCTGCGAGCCTTACTCAGGTGCAGACTCTGGGTAAACCTGAGCGCACGTCTGTTTGCAAGTGCCCGGAACTCAGTGCAGACGGAAGGATCCCCCAGGTAAGAGCGTGCTCACGTGCACGCGAGAATGTTCATTAGTGATGAACCATGAGAACATCTAAAATGATGGCCCCAAGTTTGAACTTTTGTAAAATTCCTCCTCTGATGTGCAAATAAAAACTGGCCAGCAGAGAAGGCTGGAAGATCTTCTCTCCAATGAGTATCTCTTCCTTTTCCTCAGAGCTCAGTTTTGTGTCTTGAGCAGTTTTTCCCGGTGTCTCACGTAGCTCCCAGCTGGCTGGAGTGCTACAGTAATTCATTTAACAGACATTTTTAAAAAATCATTTTATTAGGGGTTCACACAACTCTTACCACAATCCATACATACATCCATTGTGTCAAGCACGTTTGTACATGTGTTGCCCACATCATTCTCAAAACATTTGCTTTCTACTTGAGCCCTTGGTATCAGCTCCTCATTTTCCCCTCCCTCCCTGCCCCCCCACCCCATGAGTCCTTGATAATTTATAAATTATTATTATTTTGACATGTCTTACACTATCCAATGAACAGACATTTTTTATTGTGAAACATTTAGATTCTTTTAAACATTTTAAAATAAATCCTTTTTTGAGGGCTCTTTTCTTTATTGGGGGCTCTGAAAGCCCTTGTAATGACACATACAACCTTTGTGTCAAGTACATCTGTTGCCATCATCATTTTCAAAACATTTTCTTTCTACTTGAGCCCTTGGCATCAGCTCATTTTTGTCCTCCTTCCCCATTTTCCCACCCTCAAGAACCCTTCACTTAGATTCTTTCAAGGAAGTTTTCACATAAATACAGTCGCAGGGTACTTAGAGGACCAGCATGTAAACGTCAAGATAAATTGTGACCTAAGTGAAAAAATGGGTATGATAATAATAATTTAGAAAACTTTATAAATTCCATTTTTAAGAGCACATCCCCTTCCAAAGCAACTCCTGCACTCAATCCTTTGATAAACGGACGTTTTGAACACTCGCTACTTTCAGAAACCACAGTAGATAATGTAAAGAACTTGATGTCCTTCTGTCACTACTTCCAAAGGTACCCTAAACCCCATGGATGACTCACTCTGACCTGCTGAAAGAGCCTGCTACCAGGCTTCCCAGTCCTGCCCTGTATAATCCAATCTCCATAGCTTCAGTGTGTCTTCTCCCAAGCAAGATCAAAATCCTCTCTCATTTCAAATCTCCCAGTGGCTCCCCACAGCAGTAAGAATAACCTGCATGTTCCTTGCCACAAATCCCAAGTCCCATATTCCATTTGCCCTGCCTTCAGCTTCCTCTTGCATTCTCCTCCTTGCCTTTATGCTCTGCCCCCCAGACCCCTCTTCTGTCCCCCCAACACACCAAGTTCTCTTTATCTCGGGGCCTCAGTTCTTCACAGCCTTGAAACATTATTCCCTTAGATTATAATCTGGGAAATAGCATTTCACCTAAGTCATCTTCTTGGATTAGTTCAATTGTCTTCCCCTAACACACTGACTATTGACTCAGCACCGGAAACCTGGGACTTTTGTTGGGCTTGCAGTCAGAACCCTGGCTCCATCAGCAAGCTTGGCGACAGTCCTGAGGCCATCTGCAGTGCTGTCTGACCAAGGGCCTGCCAAGGTGGCATCGCCAGGAGACTAGGAAGGGCAGGTCAGTAGCCCTGAGCAATCTCCATGACAATCTGGGACGCCTGGGAGGGGCATTTTGCTCACAGGAAAGCTGGAGAAACTAAAGCACTCACACACAACAAGTAACGAAGACCGGAGGCCTCCTCAGGGAGGAGGCAAGAACATCAAGGGAAGCTACCATTCTTCTGCTGTTGGAGCAACAAAAACCCCTCCACACTGCCATGGCCACAAAGCTTGTTAACAAAGACCTTGGTTAAGGTAGCAGATGGATATTGGGCCTCCACTCAAGTACTCCCTCAATGCAAGAACACTTTGTTCTATGAAACTGGCATTCCGTGATGTTCACCTTCCCGACATGATTGCTGAAGACAAGGTGGGTGCATAAGCAAATGTGGTGAAGAAAGCTGATGATGCCTGGCTATCAAAAGATATAGCATCTATTTAAAGGCTTGAAGGTAAACAAGCGGCCATCCAGCTGAGAAGCAACAAAGCCCACAAGGAAGATGCACACCAGCCTGTGTGACCACAAGGTGTCAATGGGATCAGGTGTCAGGCATCAAAGAAAAAAAACCCATATCATTTTGAATGAGGGGGAGTGCAGAGTGGACACCTAAAGTCCATCTGTAGGCAACTGGACACCCCCTTACAGAAGGGGAGGAGACCAGCCAGTCAGGGTGCAGTATAGCACTGATGAAACATACAACTTTCCTCTAGTTCTTTAATGCTTCCTCCCCCCGCCCCCCCCGCCCACTATCATGATCCCAATTCTACATTACAAATCCAGCTAGACCAGAGGATTTACACTGATAAGAACTGAAAACATAGGGACTCCAGGACAGATAAACCCCTCAGGACCAATAATGAAAGTAGTGATACCAGGAGGGTAAGGGAAAGGTGGAGGAGAAAGGGGGAACTAATCACAATGATCTACAAATAACCTCCTCCCTGGGGGACAGACAACAGAAAAGTGGGTGAAGGGAGTTGTCGGACAGTGTTAAGACATGACAAAATAATAATAATTTATAAATTATCAAGGGTTCCTGAGGGAGGGAGGGGTGGGAGAGGGGAAAACGAGCTGATCCCAAGAGCTCGAGTAGAAAGAAAATGCTTTGAGAATGATGAGGGCAACAAATGTACAAATGTACTTGACACACAATATATTTATGTATGGATTGTGATAAGAGTTGTAAGAGTTCTCAATAAAATGATTTTTTAAAAGAATAAAAGCAAAGACCCTGGGGAAAGTTCCAGTGAATGCATAGCTTGTCTCTCAAAAGGATGGAATCTCCAGTGTAGACACACTCCTCCTCTTTTTCTTCAGACTGCAGCTGACAAAACTTTATGCCCAATCACTCGGCTTCCCACCCTCTTCCTCTTCACTAATATGCCAAAAAAATGTTATTCCCCTCACTACTTTAACTTTGCGACCATCTACCCCAGGACACAGTTTATGATTTAAACTGTGCACCCTTCCCACCCCCCGCAAAATAAAAAGAGTGCTAGAAGCCAAACCTCTACACCTGTAGGTGCAATCGGGTTTGTGGTTTATTTGTTATGTTAATTAGGTCATACCTCACGGGGCTGGTTCTATCCCTAGGCACACCTGAGTAATACACGGAGCAGATGAAACAGGGAGGTGTGCAGAAAGATGCACACACTGTGTGAAGATCGTCTCTCCGCCTGATTTATATATACGCACAACCCAGGAAACATCAACACCAACAAACAGTCTCACCTCAATTAAATTAATTATACATATGCCTTTTTTGATATGTTAATGATGATTTTTATTATTTTGTGGTAATACTTTTTTATTTAACCTCATACATTTGGTTCAAAGAGTCACTTGGTACATGTTTTATTTAATCACTTCACCAAGATAAACTGTTCAGAATATGTACCAAGCACCAAGCAAAGTACTAGAAGTACAAACTGAGTCACATGAATACTGGGTCCTAGAAAAAGGAGCTCTGCTGGTACAAGGCTGCTCACCTGCTGGACATAAGGTGGACAGTTCGAATGCACTCTGCGGCTCTGCAAGAGAAGACCTGGAAAATCTGTCCCCAAGAAATCTTTTGGCACAATATTCTATTCTTCCATATGAGGCTGCTATGAGTCGAACATTGACTCGTTGCTGGAAGTTGGTGACAAGTCAGCACCACCTCCTGGCACCTCCTGTGTGCAACAAAATGAACCCCTGCCCGCCCACTGTGGCAGCCTCGCCAGCTGCTACCGTTGAGCCTGTCGCTGGGACCCATATGCCGCATTTCTGTTACTGTTGTTAGATGTCATCGAGTATGTTCCAACCCACAGCACAACAGAAGGCAGCACGGCCTGCCCCATGCCATCCTCAGACTGTGCCTATGCTCGCCGAGCCCATTGCTGTAGCCACTGTGCCAACCCATCTCCTGGAGGGCCTTCCTTTTCCACTGCCCTCCACTTTACCAAGCATGATGCCTTTCTCCGGGGACTGGTCTCACCTGACAACATGTCTTGCCATCCTTGCTTCTACGGGGCACTCTGGCCATACTTCTTTCAAAACAGATCAGTGTGTCCTTTCCGCAGTCCGTGGTGATTTCAATATTCTCTGCCATCTCCACAATTCAAATGCATCAATCCTCTTTTCATCTTCCTGAACCCTTGTGTATGTGGCCAAGTTGCATCCAATCCATAGGAACACTATGTCTGATCGTGTAAAACCCACCAATGGGACTTCCTGTGCTATGAATGCTGTCCAGATGATTCCATTTCAAGGGAAGGAATATACTGGAATTAATACTATGATGAACTACTATTCTGGGGAACAAATGATGATTCCAATTCATTGTTGCATAGTTTAGTGCACCGAGTTGGTTCTGACCAGCAGTGGCACCGTGTACCCAGGAGAGACACTGTCTCTGCTGCGCCATCCCCTCCACTGTTCTCACGGCCACGGTTGCAGCTGTGGGGTCAAGCCGTCTTGTGGAGGGCCGTCCTCTTTGCCAGTGCTCCTCCACATTACCAAGCACGGTGGCCTCTCCAGGCGCTCGTCTCTCCTGAGAGTGTGTCCGAGGTCCAGGAGATGAAGTCTTGCCAGCCTGACCTCTAAGAAGCATCTGGCTGCACTTCCTGCAGGACACAGCTGTTCTTTTGGCAGTTCGTGGGCTTGCCGTGTTCTTCACCAACACCACAGTTCAAACACATCGGCATTTCCTCAGCCTTCTTTATTCAATGTCCAAGTGTCCTGTGTACATGAAGCAAATGGAAATGCCACGGTCTGGGTTCAGTGCACCGTAGTCCTCAAAGTAACATTCTTGCTTTTCAATCCTTGAAAGAACTCCTGTGCAGTAGATTTGCTTCTGCAATGGGTGGTTTGAACTCTTGCCTGCTGCTTCCAGGAGCACCGACTGTGGATCCAAGCAAGGTGAATTCCTTGGCAACTTCACTCTTCTCTCTGCTTCTCATGCTGTGATTTATTGGACTCATTGTGAGAATTTTTGTATTCTTTGCAGTGAGTTAAAATCCATACTGAAGGTTACAATCCTACATAGCATGATCCTTTGTGTGTGTGTGCATACAATCATATATATCAACCCTGTATATGACAGTATATAATTGTCCCATAGGGTTTTCTAGGCTATAAATTTTCATAGATGCAGATTGCCAAGTTTTTTCTTTCATAGAAGGGCTCATGGATTTGAACCACTGACTTTTCTGTTAGCAGCCAAGAGCTAAGCCATCGCATCATTGGGATCCTAGAATTACGACATGCCCCAGAACGTCTGCTCTCGGGAGATCTGAATGCAGGGCTCAGACAGATACCTGGCCACCAGTCTTCACGGCAGCATTATGCACAATAGCCTAAAGGTGGAAACAAGCCAAATGTCCATCAGTGGACAAACGGATTAACAAAAGTTGGCACAGGCATACACTGGAATACTGTTTAGCCGTAAAGAGAAATGAAAATAGTCTGTTACGTGAAGTGTGTCAGTCACAAAGGGCAAATGTCATCTGGTCCCCCTAGAAAGAAGCATCAAGGGCAGGCACAGACAGTGCCAGAGCTGTACTAGTGATTGCCAGGGGTTGGAAAGAGAAGAGACTGAGCATTATTACTGAAGGGATACGGGGTTTCTGTTTGAAGGAGTGTTGAACTTGGCAATGGATAGTAGTGATGGAAGCACAATGTGGTGACCATGAATAATGTGATGCAAGGCCTGAACTGTTCACTTGAAAACAGTTAAAACAACACGTTGTCACTTAGATATATCTCACTTCCACTTAAACAAGAAAAAAAATAGATGTTGACATTTTGATGCCCCACACACACACTCCTAATCCCTGTAAATGTATCCCCCATTTGGGAAGCAGGGTGTCCGAAGTGGTTATTAGTTAAATGGACATGAAGTAACACTGGGGTAGGGTGCGTCCTAATCCATGATGAGTGGAGTCCTTGTGGAAAAAAGACAAGAGGCAGCAAGCAACCACGTGGAGAGGAAGGTAGAGACTGGCATGATGCAGCTACAAACAAGGAACACCAGGCAAGGGGGAAAGCTTCTAGAACAGCAGTTCTCAACCTGTAGGTCGTGACCCCTTTGGGGGTCGAATGACCTTTTCACAGTAGTCACCTGATTTATAACAATAGCAAAATCACAGCTATGAAGTAGCAACGGCAATAATTTTATGGTTGGGGGTGGTCACCACCACATGAGGAACTATATTAAAGGGTCATTAGGAAGGTGGAGAACCACTGTTCTAGAATCTTCAGAGAGAACACAGCTCTGCTGAGAAGCTGATTTCAGATTTCAGCATCCAGAGCTGAAAGATAATGTTTCAGATCTACCCAGTGTGTGGTATTTTACGACATGACCTAAGGAACTGAATTCATGGCTCCGAGGTCTGGGTGGTATAGTGGTTTCAAGTTGGGTGCAATCCCAATGGTCATCCGTTCGAAATCACCAGCCGCTCCGCCAGAGAAAGACTGAGCTTTCCACTCTTGTAAACAATTACAATCTCAAAAAATCCACAGGGGAGCTAAGAGGCAGCACTGACTGAATGACAGCGAGTTTTGAGTAAACTCTGGAAATCACATACCGTCTGACCAGGTATCTGTACTCCTAGCAGAAAGGCTATCACCCAGGTCAATGCCGCAAGGTGGTGATTGCGTCCACATGGATTTGAAGTCACCCTTCTGTTTAGAATTGTGAAAAGCTGGACAACTCAACATATGACACATTCATAGAGTTGTTCAATTATGCAGTAGGGTGAGAGTAGGATATTAATGTCCAAGAGTGTACAAAAATGTGTGTACGCCCAGGTGCATATACACAAATAACAAGGCTCCAAGAGGATATATGCCAAAGTGAACGGGACTAAAAAGGGCCTAGAGCAGCGGTTCTCAACCTGTGGGTCACAACCCATTTAGGGGTTGAATGCCCCTTTCACAAAGCTCACCTCCGACCATCGGAAACATGTGTTTCCGTTGGTCTTAGGAACGGAGACGCCGCTCCTCTATCTGCCCCCAGGCGGGTCCAGCCCATGCAGATACACCCACCGGCGAGTACCCAGTGTGAAGACTGTTCCCCATGTTACAAGACAAAATTTCATTTATTTGTCATTAGAAATAAATATTTCACAATCTATAATTACATATTGTTTTTGTGATTAATCACTATGCTTTAGTTATGTTCAATTTGCAATAATGAAAATACATCCTGCCTATCAGATATTTACATGATGATTCATAACAGTAGCAAAATGACAGTGATGAAGTAGCAACCAAAATAATTTTATGGTTGGTGTCACCACCACATGAGGAACTGCATGAAAGGGACGTGGAGTTAGGAAGGAAGAACCACTGGCCTAGAGGGGGAGCCTCCTTGCCATGGAGTCGATGCGGACTCAGCCCACCCTAGAGGACAGGGTGAAACTGTCCCTGTGGGCTTCCCAGACTCTAGGCATGCTCTTTACGAAAGAGCCCCATTTTTCTCCCTCCATGTGTTTCACTTAATGCACTCCTGAAACATAAACAACATTCCCATTTATTACACATTGACTCTGTGATTTTAAAAACAGAGATAAATATCTAAACACACACCTTATGTAGATCTGAACATGTAAAATCTACAAGAGTGATGCAAAGGGCGTAAGTGGAGAGCAAATGCTTTGAAAATGATGAGGGCAAAGCATGTGCAGATGTGCTTTACACAATTGATGTATGTATGGATTGTGATAAGAATTGTACGAGTCCCTAATAAAATGTTAAAAAAAAAAAAAAAGGATATGAAGCTAAAGAAAAACAAACCTGAAAAAAAAAATCGACAAGAGACCAGCCATTCCTAACCCACTTTGGCTGAGTCAGGAAACCCAGTCACCAGGAAAGGAAACAGGCTTTGGAGAAGTGTGTGCCTGACTTCCTCTCTCCAGTGGCAATTCATGTATCTGTCTTGTTTTGCTGACACACCAGGAGGTATTTTCAGTCAGTTCTGATCACTCAAAAACAACATTCAACTTTGGGGGTATGACTTACATTAGAAAAACTACAAAATTAAAAACTCCAAAGCAGTCAGATTTACTCAACTTGGGCTTGTGGTGGCAACAGCTTCATTGTCTCTGTCTCTTGGACACACACCCCTCTTCGACCCTACCCACACTCCCATCTCTGGCCATTGAGTCCGTGCTGACTCACAGCAAGGACCTTGCGGGTTTCCAAGACTGTCACTCTGCCAGAATAGAAATCTGTCTTTTTTCTGAGTGGCTACTGGTGGGTTTGAGTGCTGACCTTGTGGTGAGCATGGCCCTGTGAGTTTCCCAGACTGCAACTCTATGAGAGTAGAAAGCCTCGTCTTTCTCTCTCGAAGCAGCTGGTGGTTTCAAACTGCTGACCTTTCAGTTAACAGCTCAACGCGTAACCACTAAGCCACCATGGATTTGAAGCCACTCCCAGATGGATTTGAAGCTGATAACGCTAAAGTTGCAAACCGGAATTGAAGTCAAGAAATGCTAAAGAGAAAGGAGAAAGGAAAACTGTTCTTGTAAGTATAAACCCTCACGTTCATGAACGTCTTCAACGTTGGGCTGATTCACGCCCGAGCTCCGGGGGGTCAGCTCTGACTTGTCAGGAGCGGGTGGAGTAGACTTTTATAGGGTTGCTGTGATAATTCAAAGCAGGCGTTGCACCTAAAGCACTTAGCAAGCTCTCAGAATAAAAATCAACTGTATTTTTAAATATCTAGTCCATCAAGATGTAAAAACAATGGGAAAGTGAAAAAATGGAATGACTCTAATTAAAAGCTTGATTGAATACTTGCACATATTTTTCTATCTCCAGAGATCAAAGTGAGGAAGAGTGAAATGCAGTTTGTCTTTCTTAACGAGAGCACAGGAACCCCTGCACACTTAGCTCTAAGAATCCCTCTACATAACTGCAAATGCTGCATCAGAATATGAAAATATACACAGACCTAGTTATTTACACGCAATGAAAGGCCAGGCAATCTATTTCCAAAACTGGGCTGATGAAAACACTATGGGCTGATGGATGAGTGGACAAATAAACCGTGCTCAATATGTTGGTTGGCATGCTACTCAGCCAACTGGAGAAAGGGAGTTTTGATAAACACTACATGTGGATAAAGACTGAAGACAAGGGTGCATAAGCAAATGTGGCGAAGAAAGCTGATGGTGCCCGGTTATCAAAAAATATAGCATCTGGGGTCTTAAAGGCTTGACGGTAAACAAGCAGCCATCTAGCTCAGAAGCAACAAAGCCCACATGGAAGAAGCACACCAGCCTATGTGATCACAAGGTGTCGAAGGGATCAGGTATCAGGCATCATCAGAACAAAAATTCTTATAGTGAATGAGGTGGGGCGTGCAGAATGGATATCCAAAGCCCATTTGTAGGCCACTGGACATCTCCTTACAGAAGAGTCTCGGAGAGATGAGCCAGTCAGGGTGCAATGTAGCAACAATGAAAAACACAACTTTCCTCTAGTTCCTAAATGCTTCCTTCCTCCTTCTCCACTATCATGATCCCAATTCTACCTTGCAAGTCTGGCTAGACCAGAGGATGTACACTGGTACAGATAGGAACTGCAAATGCAGGGAATCCAGGGCGGATGATTCCTTCAGGACCAGTGTTGTGAGTGGCGATACTGGGAAGGTAGAGGGAGGGTGGGTTGGAAAGGGGGAACCGATTACAAGGATCTACATGTGACCTCCTCCCTGGGAGATGGACAGCAGAAAAGTGGGTGAAGGGAGATGTCGGACAGTGCAAGATATGACAAAATAATAGTTTATAAATTATCAAGGGTTCATGAGGGAGGAGGAGCAGGGAGGGAGGGGGGAAATGAGGAGCTGATGCCAGGGGCTTAAGTGCAGAGCAAATGTTTTGAGAATGATGAGGGCAATGAATGTACAAATGTGCTTTACACAATTGACGTATGTATGGATTGTGCTAAGAGTTGTGTGAGCCCCTAATAAAACGATTTTAAAAAGAGTGAAGATAATATGCTGAATGAAATAAGTCAATCACAAAAGGCAACTAGTCTTTCAATTATGAAAAAAAGAAGAACAGGCAGGTGTACCGAGACCAAAGTAGCTTGGTGGTTCACCGGGAGTGTGCGGGAAGGAGGGACTGGGTGGGCAATATTCATAGTTTAGTTTGGTGGTGGACGGACCAGCCCAGGAGTAAGGGCTGGGGTGCACAGAAGATTAGTGTGATTGCTGACAGTAAAGTGTACACTTGTAAAAAGTTGACTTGGCTACAGTTACGTGATTGATAGATATATTTACAATGACGATCATTTCTTTTAAAAGTAGCGATTAAGGCCAAAGAAGAATCGATGCATTTGAACCGTGATGCTGGCAAAGAATGCTGAAAGCACCACAGGCTGCCCAAAGGGCAAACCTGTTGGAATGAGTGCAGCCAGAGCGCTCTGGAGAGGCAAGGCTGCTGAGCCCGACCAGTCCCTGGAGAAGGACATCATGCTTGGCAAATTAGAGGGGACAGCAAAAAAGAGGAATGTCCTCAAGGAGATGGATGGACACAAAGCTGCAGCAATGGGCTCAAGCAGAGGCACAATTGTGAGGACCGGTTTAGGACCAGGCAATGTTCCCTCTATTGTGCGTACAGTCGCTAAGGAGCTGAACTGCCTTGCGGGCACTCAACAAGAACAAGGTTGTGTGGAATCAAACACTTGATTGGGATTTGGATCCTTAGTTTGGAGGTTTAGGGTATTGTCTCATGAAACACTCAAAGTAATTGGCTTAATCCAGTGTTGGGTGCTTCTTTCTTGTTCCTAGTTCTTTGTGGAGTGCCTGAGGTGTTACAAACTTGCCAGCTACTATCCAAAACACAACAATAGGTCTCTACTTGCCTGGAGCAACAGAGAAAGAAGGCAAGTCAGAAAAGGAGGAGGAAATAGAATGTGAGGTTATCTTTTTTTTCCCCTCCCTCCCCTTTCCCCCCTCCCTCATGTGCCCTTGGTAATTTATACCTCGTTATTTTGTCATATCTTGCCCTATGCAAGGGGCTTAAGTGGAGAGCAAATGCCTTGAGAATGATTGGGGCAGGGAATGTATGGATGTGCTTTATACAATTGATGTATGTATATGTATGGATGGTGATAAGAGTTGTATGAGCCCCTAATAAAATGTAAAAAAAGAAAAGAGGAGAAAAAAATGATTAGGGCAAAGACTGTACAGATGTGCTTTATACAATTGATGTATGTATATGTATGAACTGTGATAAGAATTGTATGAGCCCCTAATAAATTGTTAAAATAAAAAAAAAATTTTTTTAACTGAAAAAAAAAAAAAAAGAATGTGAGGTTAATTGACTGCAGGAACAACTGCTTCCTCTGCCAAGACACCAGGAGAACTACTGGATGCCTGACTACCATTACCAAGCACTTTGGTCCTAGAATCTATGGCAGAATCCTGATCAAAAGGGGTGTGCATAGTAGAATTTCAAATTCTCGTGGAATCCAGAATTTCTGAAGCCATGAAAGTCAGATTAAATGATGGCCATGAGATACTCTTTAAACCTTAAACCCAAAGTAACCCTGAAGCATTGTGCTCTTTTACGATCTCTCTATAGGGAATGTAATTGACAACAACTCAAAAGATTCGATAGGAAATTTAGAGGCAGTGAGTTGATGTTTCAGGATTTTAAAAGTGCAATCACTGTCACTGAATTGTACATTTGCATACTGATGAATTAGGAATTCTTTGCATAATTTCTCAACAACAAATACGTCCCATCTTCAAGAGATCAAGCAGCAGGGCCAGGCAGCATTTGCATCCAGGTGCACAAAGCTGCCAAGAGTCAGAGGCTGGCTCAATAGCAGCTAACAACCACTATAGCAGCTAACAATTCACTATTGACTTGTCAGTTTGTCATATTGTGGTGGCTTGCATGTTGCTGTGATGCAGGAAGCTACACCCCAGGGTTTTTAATTCAAGCAGGGGTTCATTAGCGCTTCCAGACTAAGGACTGGGTTGTCTACATCTGAGATGTTAGCAACTGAACACTTTATGAATAACAGCGGAATATTGTAAGACAAGAAGCCAAAAGTTAGAATGGCTTGTCCATTTCTGAGAGATGAGCAACAGAAAACCTTATGAACAGACACTGCCAGGCACGGTGCCTGGAAATGAGCCCCGCAGATTGGAAGACATTCAAAATACCACCGGAGAAGAGCTGCCTTCTCCAAGCAGAGTCACCTACATTGATGCGGATGAAGCGTAACTCAAAATGAGGATGAACAGCTCTGAACATTCCATGATAATCAGAGCATTGAAAGTACAAGTTCGCATTGAGGATAACTGGAAGTCATCAAAAATGAAATGGAACACACAAAGATCGCTTTCCTAGCATTAGTCAGCTGACATGGACGGGTATTGGCCAATTTGAATCAGACAATCACATGGCTTACTATGCCAGGAATAACAGATTCACAGGAAATGATGTCACATTCGTCATCAAAATGATTACTTAATGATTAATTGAAGCACATGCGTGTGTGATTGTGTTAGGTAGCAGGATAGGGACAGGGGGGTCACTCTCCATGCCTGGAGGAACCCTACAGGAGGTTGCTGAGGAGAACCTGGCGAGCCTCAGCCAGCCATAAAGACTAGTAGGCATGCGCCAATCCAAGCCAGAAAGAGCTGCTGGTTTGAATCACGTCCAGGATGCATCTTTCTTGAGTGTGATTATAATTTATCAGAAAGATTCTAGAAATTTAAGTCTTATGAGACCACATGTCCCCGGTTTCTCAGGGCTGTTGTTGGTCGGTGCTGTCGAGTGGGCTTTTGACTCCCAGCAACCTTGTGTCCAATAGAATGAAACTCTGCCTGGCCCTGTGCCACCCCCACAGTCCTTGTGATGCGTGAGCCCATTGTTGCAGCCACTGTGCCAAGCCATCTCCTTGACAGGCTTCTTCTTTTTGACTGCCCCTCTACTCTCCCAAGCATGATGTCCTGAGATATTTCCGTGTCAAAGCCACTTGCTCTATTTGAAGGCCATTATGAAATCTCATATTTTCCAAACCAACTCTTTTTCCCAAGGACCTAGCAGCTCTTGTTAATTGGAATAAGATAAGGTTTTTGGAAAAAGCATATTTCTTGAATCCCTGGGGAAATTCACAGAAAATGATAATGGTAATAAAAGCAGCTGAGGTATACCCCTGTAAGTTAGAACAAGCAATCATTTAGGGTACAGGGTTAGGAACGGAGGGTGAATGGAAACTGGAAGCCAGAGAAGAAGCGGGATAAGCCGTGGCACACTGAAGCGGACATGGGATGAGTCTGAAACACAATGTGTATACACTGCAGAAGGTAAAACTGCTCTGTAAACCTTCACCTAATCACAATAAAAAAATTCAAGCCAAAAAATTACAATTTGGGTGGGGTAGGGAGGCAATGCTGGAATTTAGATTCACCCAGATAATCACCTGTGGCAGTTACATAATCTCCTGTCAACTTGTGAAGGAGGGAAGACTAACCTGTCAATCGGGTCACAGTCAATAATGTTTCTGTGTGGGCATGGCCTTCTCCAGGAGGCCCACCCTAACTTCCTCCAGCAAAGTCAACTCCCCCTATGGACACTTCACCTTCTCCTTCTCCTCGTCTCCACAGCGCTCACCACAGCAGTCTGACCCGTCTCTGCACAATCACTGTCTCCCCGCAAGCTGGCACAGCCTCTCATTTTGCTTGTCTGTTTTGTTTTGGTGTTTACATAATGATATTTTATTATAAATTGGGTGAGGGTTCTTCTTGTCTGTTTTGGATTGCCGGGATCTATCATAGTACCAGGCACATGAGAGGCAGTGCATGTTATAGTAGTGATGGACGGCCTGATGGCAGAATAGCGCTCAGAAATTACCCAGCAGCTAAGGGCACTAGACAAGCGAGGCACAGGCGACCTGATGTAATTCCCACATGTGGGACCATAAAGCTGCCAGACCATCCTGGGGCAAAGGGCTAAGGCCAATCTACCCTCGGGGCTGACAGAAAGTCTCCACTCGTGAAACCTCACAGGGGTGAGCCACCTTTGACAAAGGGTGTGCTGAGTTCGGGGTTCAGGGCTCACATTCTGCTGAGGGGCCCCTGGGCCCCTGCTTCCCCTCTGTGTGCCTCAGTATCCCATCTATAAACAGAGCCTAGTTGTATATAGATATTATGAGGAATGAACAGGTGCATAAAAACATCCACATGAGTGCCTGCCTCGTACCCCAAATCCACCGACTCATAGGGCAGTGGAGAACTGCTCCAGGGGGCTTCTGAAACTGCCAGTGAGACGAAACTGTAACGGGAGTCGCAGTCTCAACTTTCTCCACAAAGTGACTGCTCGTGGGCTTGAACAACAGACTTCTCATTAGCTGCCCAATGCCTCACCCGACGCACTCCCGGGGCTCCTGATGCCAGCTGCATACAAGCAATGATCCGGGCTCGCTATTAACGATTACACGCACGGCCAGAGTCTATCCGACTCATAGCAACCCTATAGATTTATAGCCTGGGGAACCTTACAGAGGGCCACTCTGAGTCACAATCAACTCGATGGCAGTGAACTCCGTTCTGGTTTTTTGTTTTTTTTTTAACAATTTATTGGGGCTGATACAATTCTTTTCACAGTTCATACATATATACATACATCAATTGTATAAAGCACATCTGTACAGTCTTTGCCCTAATCATTTTTTTCTCTTTTCTTCTTTTACATTTTATTAGGGACTCAAACAACTCTTACCACAATCCATACATATACATACATCAATTGTATAAAGCACATCCATACATTCCTTGCCCCAATCATTCTCAAGGCATTTGCTCTCCACTTAAGCCCCTTGCATCAGGTCCTCTTTTTTTTCCCCCCCCTCCCTCCCCATTCCCCCCTCCCTCATATGCCCTTGGTAATTTATACATCGTTATTTTGTCATATCTTGCCCTATCTGGAGTCTCCCTTCCCCCCTTCTCTGCTGTCCCTCTCCCAGGGAAGAGGTCACATGTGGATCCTTGTAATCAGTTCCCCCTTTCCAACCCACTCACCCTCCACTCTCCCAGCATCGTCCCTCACACCCTTGGTCCTGAAGGTATCATCCACCCTGGATTCCCTGTACCTCCAACCCTCATATGTACCAGTGTACAGCCTCTGTCCTATCCAGCCCTGCAAGGTAGAATTCAGATCATGGTAGTTGGGGGGAGGAAGCATCCAGGATCTGGGGGAAAGCTGTGTTCTTCATCGATACTACCTCACACCCTAATTAACCCATCTCCTCTCCTAAACCCCTCTATGAGGGGATCTCCATTGGCCGACACTTGGGCCTTGGGTCTCCACTCTGCACTTCCCCCTTCATTTAATATGATATATATATATACACATAATAATGACTATTATAAGATTAAAAACAAAACTAGTTAAGAGTTAGACTTTGCCCTTTGTTCCGCCCACTGGGACAACACCTGAACATGGGTGGTGATGGCCACAGAGTTAAGGAAAGGGGCTTTCCTTCCATGTGGTCCCTTCAGGGAGGCAAACTTATGGTGGATAAAGGAGGACGTGACGTCATTTACACCGATGAGTCACTGTTCCCATGCCTAGGCCTCGGTTTCTGGGCAATCTCATTCAGGTATGAAGCCAAGTGGTCCACTAACACCCATTTGTCTCTGAGGCTAGACCTAGAACACAAAACTATCACTTGCTACGATGAACTGGGATTGCATTTCTTACTCTGGGTGTAATATTAAGCAAATAAGTTGTATATAACACTATATGTTAACACTATTACACTAAATGTTAACCTGATACAAGAAAAATCTCAGGTTTGATAGCTTCAAATTCATGTATGTACAAGGAATCACCCCATTTGAAAGTAGCTCTTGAGCTGTTTCTGAAGGAACCCTGGTGAAGTGTTCAGCTTCTATTCAAAAGGCCGGGGGTTTGACCCCAGCAGTGGCCTCACGGGAGAAAGAGGGCAGTTTGCTTCTGTATAGAGGACAGCAGTTTTACTCTGCTCGGTGGGGGCACTGTGCGTCCGAGTCAGCACCCCTGCAGCAAGTGTAGCTGGACTTGCATCACTGTGGAGGTGGTTGGCTGCTGGTGCATCACTCTGACTTACAGCCACCCCATTGTGCTGAACAGAAAGACTTCATACGTTGGACAGGTTGTCAGGAGAGACCAGTCCGTGGAGAAGGACATCATGCTTGGTAAAGGAGGGGGCAGTGAAAAGAAGTCCCCAACAAGATGGCATGACCCAGAGGCTGCAAGAATCATTGTGAGGATGGCACGGGACAGGACAGTGTTGCCTTCTGTTATGCAAAGAGTCGATACGGGGCAGCTCCCAACCTCACAACATGAGGTTTTCACAGGGCTGGGACAACCTTTCAGAAGCCCGTCTTGCCGGGCACCTCTGGGTGGACGGAGAGTCCTGGTGCTCACTTAGCAGGCTGGACCTCGAAACCACCAGGTGCCTCATGAGAAAGGACTTTCACTCCTGTAAAGAGTGAGTCTGGGAAACTCACCCTGTTAGAGTCGCTGTGAGTCAGCATTAACTCTGTGGCATTGAGTTTGAGGTCGAGTTTTTCTGGGTGAGTTTGAGCTTTCAACCTTTCACCTTCAGCTTTTAACCAAAGGTATCCCCTCACCTCACTCATGCATTATTGCATCAATCACTCTGCAGTTAAAATAACTACCGGGTCAGTCTGACTACTATACATATGCAGGCCAAGGACCCTGTCCCTCGCTCCTCCTGGGCACACAAGCACACACATCCACTACTCACTTTTCACAGGTGAATGTATTTTGTTTGAATCCCTTTCTGATTCATCTCTGACTCCACTACCTGCCGCATTTCTCTTTTCAGGACCCGGCTATTTTCATCGGTTTTCTTTTCTCTTCCCCAACTCTATTTTCCTTAACGCAGGGAGACTGGGCAGAGTCACATGCACTTCCGAGATTTTGCTCCTGTCGCTCGACACGAAAGTGAAAGTAACTGCAGAAATGGAGCCTTCACAGGCAACAGGAGGAGTCTCGGCACTCACGGTCAGCAGCCACGGTTCCAGAGCCGAAGGTTTTAAGTCAGCTCCATGCACAGCGCCATCCCATGCTCATTTCAAATATGACCACCGCCCCCCAAAAAGAACGAAGAGAACCAGTAAGTCCACGAGAACGAAAGTCCCCTCAAAGGCAAGCTACTTTCGTTTAGTGAAAGAAGAAAACACCTTTTAAAAAAGAAAATTGGATTTGCTACCTGTCTAAAACTCAGGTTCTTAAGGGCTCTGGATTACAGGATCAGTCTGAGGCCAGGCTGGATTTCCCAGTGCTTTTTGTGTTGTTTTAGTTTTTTGCCACACTGAGCAATGGGCTTTGAGAGGAGAGAGGGGCGGAGATGCGCAGGAGGCGGAGTTCTGTTAGGTGAGTGATCAGGAAAAAAGAAAGAAAACAAACTTAGCCACATGACTTGGCCAAGCCCTCAATTCAAGTAAGCCTCAATACTTAACCTTTGTTTAACACACAGTCTTATCTGGGTGCTAACTAGTGCCTCTGATTACTCCATTCAGGGAGTGCAGATATGCCAAGCTCTCTGATGATGGTGGGAAACACTGCCTTGTGCAAGTGTAAACCAAGAAAGTGCTTTTACTCAGTGAAGCCATGGCCTTTGGGAGGCAAGACTTCAGCTCACCAGTTCTACAAGCTCAGGTATCAGCTAATTGGTTTTCTAATTAGCTGCTCTGGGAGGACTGAGAGAAAGGCTCTCTATTTCCATGGAGTTCCAGTCTGGGAAACCCACGGGGGTAGTTCTACCCTGCCCTATAGGGTCGCTGTGAGTCAGAATCAACTCACCTCACCGACAGCGTCTCAAACAGAATGCTCCTTCAGATGCCCTTCCAGGCCTTTCTATAGAAACAAATACACACACACTACACACAGCTAACCTGTTAACTTCTGCATTTTAATACCTGGAAGTGCATCGTGCATTTTATTTTTTTACGTTTTATATAGATTGGGTGAAGGTTTATAGAGCAGTTCAGTTCCCATTCAACAATCCATGCGAACTTGGTTTCCTATCAGTGCCTGTGATTCCCGTAATGTCCCATCACTTATCGCACTTCCTCCCTGGGCCTGCGGCTTCCATTGCCCTCCCCCTACCCTGCGGAACTTTCCTAACTCCTGGGGTCAACGCTGCCCTGTTGTTCTCACGGCTGGTTATTCTCCGGAGTGTGCGCCTCCCTAGTATGACTGTCCCCCTTACAGAAATTGGAGTCAAGGGAGTGAGGTCATGTCTAGGCCTGAAGGGTGACTAAGGGTCATATCCTCAGAGGTTCCTCCAGTCTCAAAGATATTAATTCTTTCTGGTCTCCTGTATTCATTGTCCAGCTTTCTCATGTACATGAAGTGGATAAAAAACCACGTTTTAGGTCAGGTACCCCTGGGATAGTTAGGGTTTTTTAATGCCAACATGGCACCTGTAAGATCTGGGTGGAGTTCAGCCTGTCAATCAGGTTGCAGCTTGATGACAGAGATAAAGAGCTGAAGGCCATTCCCCTCTCTCTGCCTCCACCTTCCTGCTGGCGAGCCACTCTGAGACCAGCCAGAGCCGGTGATGTGTCCACCACCACGGCAGCCACTCAACTTTGCACCCGCCGGCCTGTGATCCTCCTGCAGTCTGCCTCACCACATGTGGCTGAATGAGTTCGAAGAGGGACTTGTGGACTAGAATCGGTCTTATGGGATAGTGCTGAACTTATGGACTCGATCTGGACTGGGCTGGGACGTTTGTTTGATGTATAATTCCTTCTTGATGTGAAGTTCTCTCATGTCCATGTGAGTGCCGCACACTGACGTTGTTTTCTAGTCAACCAGCCTAACACAACCCCTTACTCCTAAAAGTGACATCCTTGCTCTTCCACACTTTAAAGAGGTCTTGTGCAGCAGAGATGCCCAAGGCAACGCACCCTTTGATCTCTGCTGCTGCTTCCAAGAGCACTGAGCGTGGATCCAAGCACGAGGAAATGCTTGACAACGTCAACCTTCTCTCCATTGATCACGATGTAATTTATTGGTCTAGGTTTGAGGATTGGATTTCTTTACACTGAATTACAATCCGCATTGAAGGCATTCCTTGGTCTTCAACAGCAAGTGCTTCAAATTCTCTTTCCTTTCAGCAAGCTAGGTTGTGTCGTCTACATGTCATGGGTTGTTAATAAGCCTTCCTTCAATCCTGACGCAGAGTTCTTCATATAATCCAGTGTGGCAAAAGGATACAACCCTGACACACACCTTTCCTGATTTTAAACCATACCTGAAAAATATTTGATTATTGGAACATTGAATCAATGGGCATTTATCCAGATATGCCAGAAGCACACGTGTTCAACCAAAGGCAATGATGCAGGTGCATGACCAGTTGAGGGGTATTGAATTCATTCATTATCACTTACTTGTCTGCTTGCACAATTTCACCTCCCAGATAATAAGGTACAGAAGGGACCTTGAAAAACTGACTCTACCTCCTGAACTTTGGGGAGATGAAAGACGGCATGGGGTCGTTATGAGTTGGAATCAACTCCATGGCAGTGTGTTCTGCTTTGATTGCTTGCTTGTTTAAAAGACAGCAGGACTAAGAGTTGGTGGACAGAGGGAAGGATGGGCCAGAATCACAAAGCTCTCTGTGGGAGAAAAGCCTGGCTGGGTTCTCTTGTTTCAGGGAGAGAGCCCTGAGAACCCAGCGTCACCAAGAGGAGTCTTGGTGAAAGGGAAGTGGGACTCCTTGCACAGGAACCAAGCACGAGGAAAACATTTGGTTTGGAAAATCCAGACTCCCATTTCTGCTTACAGTGTGCCCACCTGCTGAGTCCCCTGTGTCTTCGGCCCTCTCCCTAGAGAGTCTATAGTTCATCTGCTCAAGAACCAGCTCTACCTGCTGAGAGGCCACAGCCCCGCCACAGCCAGAAGAGGAAAGGGAGTTAGCTTCTGACAGACAAAACCCCCGGCTGTGGTCACCTGTCAAAGCCATCCTGCTGAGGTCTCT
Source organism: Tenrec ecaudatus (assembly GCF_050624435.1). Lineage (NCBI taxonomy): Eukaryota > Metazoa > Chordata > Mammalia > Afrosoricida > Tenrecidae > Tenrec > Tenrec ecaudatus. Next base: position 81,753,029 of record NC_134538.1, read on the forward strand.
GCTCCTCTCGCTCTCTAGGGACAGAAAAGCAGGTAACTGACTTTGAAGAAGCTGGTAACTACATGCAGACATGAGAGCCAGCTACAGATGTCACAGAGTGCTCTCTGCCTGGAGAAATGGAGCCCTGGGGCTAAAGTGCTGACCTGGTACTGACAACCGCCTCAGAACCCAAACCAGAGTGCAGTTGTGCCTGGGGTGTGGGAGGTCATCTTGGTTATAGGTCAGACCACGCAGGTTGGAAGAAGAAAAGAGAAAGGTGGGGGAAAGACTCCAGAGTTATGGCTCGGAAATGAAACCCACTGCCCCACTTAGAGGTATCTGATCTGCATCCTTCCTGTGCCCGTTGCACCTCCTACTACGTACTGAATCTTCTAAGGCACTAAAAAGGGCTCACTCCTCAACCCAGGTTCCAAAGCCATCATTCTCTAGTCCCATGCTCCCTATAGCCTTTGTCTGTCTTTCGCTGGAAGGCCCCTCCGCTTCTTCTCTCTGGCACAGTGGGGAGCTGGTGTCCTTGGATCCTCCACCATCTATCTCTACACCCCTGCCTTACCCGTCTATTAAGGCAACATGACAACATCCAACATGGACATAGCTCTTACGGTGGCCAAGAATTACTCGAAGCATTAACACGTATTCCCACTAACTCCATACAACTCTCCCTCTCTCCCCTACCTCGCAGCCACGTTTTGGTATTCTTCCAGAAATATGTTCTGAAAATACAAGAGACTAAAGAAGTTCACGGGGTTGGTGGGGAGGGGTGGTAAAGAGAGCTAGAATTAAAATGTGAGTCCACATTCCATTCATGTGTCCATGGTTTATATGTCTCAGGTTTACCTTAGAAACGTCATTTTATGCTAGAGAACATTGTCAATCATCCACCTGGAGCATAAGGTAATCCTATTGACAGTATCAAGGAGTTCAAGGAGGAAGGGAATGTTTTGGAACTGCTGGTGGCAGCAATACTGCCTGATGCGATTGAACTGTAGAACGATAGGATATCTGTATTAGTCCCAATAAAATGGTTTGGGGGGGAAAAGTCCATGGCAAATTCCACTCTCGTTTCATTCCATTTTTCCATAGACTTTTGGAAGGTCCTTCATACATACATTTCCAAGGATAAATCAAAAAGTATTACTAAAAACACCCAGAAACCTTTCTTAAACTGAAATATTAAAAATTTTGGACACTGTGGTAGTTACATAATCTGGTGTCGATTTGGGACTTGAAGGATTAAGAGTGAAGGGGTGGAGTCTAGTCTGTCAATCGGACCATAGCCAATGAGGCCTCTGTGTGGGCATGGTCTTCTGAGAATTCTGGGAACTCCTGTAATTTCCTCTTTGGAGGCAGGAGAGACTTCTCTCTCTTGGGTCACTCCCTTGGAGACTCTCTACTGACAAGGCCGACTCCCTACGAGACATCCCTGAGCAGAGGCCACATTGATCTACCCTGATGCAGCCCTGGGGGCTGGAGAAGCCGTGTGGAGATCCCTGCCAGTACTGAGATGCTTACATCACTAGATCCAGAAGACTTCCAACCCACTGGCCTGTGATCTTCCTGCATTCAACATCATTGCATGTGTTTTGTGAATCTGAAGATGACTTTATAGATTGGTATCAGACCTATGGGCAAATATCGGACTTATGAACTTGATCTAGACTGGGCTGGGATGTTTTATCAATATTCATTTCCTCTTGTAGATAAACCTCTTTCTTATTCACATATGAGTCTCTATGAATTTGTTTCTCTAGTCCACCCAGACTAACACAGACACCTGGTTTCGCCACAGATTCCCCCACCTAGGTCTACACTTCTGGAGATGGAGTTTCCATCTTTCCACCCTTCCCTGAAGAATCCTGTGTTCTTTGATTCACGCCAGGCCAAATGGCAGTCTGGCATCCTGACAGTCTCAGATTATGCTCCTGCTCAGGGTTATTTGGGTTTAGGGAGCAAAAAGGGGTCTGAAGGGGCAAGATCAGGCAGGAGTAAGGCTTTCCAATCAGCAAAAGGGGGCAAGGCTTCCCAATGTAATTCCCATAGGACAGCCCTTGCTACCATCATGTCACGATGAAAAGAAAATAATAAAATTCATTGGAGCAACTTTTCTGGTCTTTTTCTCACTGGTGTATTTTTCAACTTTCTTAAAAGGTTTTCCCCTCAAACTCACCAGTAGCCTTTGAACTTCAGTCTGACTTTCCCGAGTGCCATCCAAGGGCACAGAACTAGCAAGTCACTGGACTTTGATTCACATCTCTTGCCTTGAGGGTGGCTAAGGAATGGTAGCTCGGGACTATCATATACTTACTATTTTAATGCCCTCCTTGCTTTATTATAACAGGTATTAATCTGGTAGGTGTGGCTCTGCTGTTGTGAAAGATTATTATTGAAAGTTTTGCCCTACCATCCACCCCCACTGTTTGTGTAAATACTGTCAAGCCATTTGATAGTTTAATCTGTACAATAATGTTCATAGCTAGCCTATACTGGAATAATTTCCTTTTCTCAACAGTGTTTTAAATTCTATACCATTGGCTAAAATAATGATACTGTCAATAGGATTACCTTATGCTCCAAGTGGATGATTGACAATGTTCTCTAGCATAAAATGACATTTCTAAGGTAAACCTGAGACATATAAACCATAGACACATGAATGGAATGTGGACTCACATTTTAATTCTAGCCCCAATCTAAAATCAATTCATTCTTATGGCATGGTCCTGCTTGATGCTTACCCTCATATCGAGATCATTGAAGATATGGTGCTACAGCAAAGAAGAGTGAAGAAAGTAGATGGTGCCTGGCAATCAGAAAAGTATGGTATCTGGGGTCTCCAAGGCTTGCCTCCACACAGGCAGCCATCTATGTGAGACGTCAACTAAGTCCACATGAAAGAAGTGCACCAGCCTGTGTGAGCCAAGGATTATGAATAGTGAAATCCAAATCTGAAGGAGGAAATAGTGCTCGAGCTTAAATCGCGAACACCTGATTTGCAGGAGGCGATGGATGCTAGTGGATGCCCAAAATGCTTTCTCAGGGTTAGCTCCGATGACTTCCCTTTGACCATAGTTGAGGAATGTAACTAACCGTGTTATCAGGCAGAGAGCATTGTAAAGTCGATTATGGCAGAAGCAGCTAAGTTAAAATGCATTGTTTTATCATTTGATCTCCCTTTTGATGCAGTCTAAAGTTGTTTCAGTTAAAAAAGAAAGGTGGGAGTGGAACCCATTTCGATGACATCTCTGAAGAGGCCCCTCTGACCACAGAGCAGAGCTGTGAATAGCCTGGCTATCGTGCAGAAAGCACTGGGCAGGGGACTATTGCAGATGCAGTGTGGTTACAACTTGGCACCTTATCATTTTATCTCCCTTTTGACCCATTTTAAATTTGTTCTAGCTTTTAATAGTTTCTGCTTTCTTTTCTATTGGAGTTTTTCTCTGTTTTACTTTGCTACTGTTGTTCATTTTGTTTTGTTGTTAATTTTGCCTTTCTGTGTTTAAAATCCAGGAAAGGTCAATCTATATAGACAGGAACTGGATTAATGGTTTCTTGAAGGTATAGCAGGGGACTTTGGGGAAAATAGGGAGCTAATAACAATGGGTACAAAAAAGGAGAATATTGTCTAATATTAATTGTGGTGATAATTGTACAACTCTTTTAAAGATGATTGAACTATTGAATTGTATGACTTGTGAATTACTTGCAAATAAAACTGCTAAATAAAAAACTTTTTTTTAAAAGGCTTCCCAATAAGGTTATGTGATTGTCCTGTGCCCTATCTATATAACCCCCGGGGTCCCCAAACATAGCTGACATAACCTTCTAAGCTGACCTGGCTGCTGTGAACTGAATTGGCGCAGTTTGCCTTGGAAACCATCTTTGACTGGACATTTGTGTTTAAAGTGTTCTAACAAACACAGACTAAGGTGCTCTAGCACAGACGCAGACACGTGCATTACTAAGAGAACTTCTCTGCAGCTATCCACGAGCGCAGAAAGATGCTCAAACACTTCTGCTTGGAGTAAGTCCACGCATGGATCAACTGGAGCCCATGCAGCAATGCTTGACTTCTCCTTGTATCTGCTCTCCTTTTCCATAAATGGTGGCATCTCATCTACACTTTGCTCTGTCTCATTTCTTTTGGATTGTTCCACATCTATCCACAGAATCTGTTCTCCTTTTATCACCAACTCATTGCACCAGCTCCTGCTAGGGAACATTCAGGTTACATCCACTATTTGGCTATTCTACTCAGTGCTCAGTGAATCCCAGTGAGTCCATATTTGGAGGATCCTTTTCTATAAGTGGGACTACTGGGTCAAGCAAGTTCAAGTGAATCAATAACTCTGCAAGGAAATAATGTGCATTCACCCAGGTATATGAGTGCATTCTGTTTTCCACATCATACCTAGCATGGTTGATTTTGAATAATTTTTTTACATCTGCCAATCTCAATCTCAACTACCTTGCCAGGTTCTGGTGAAATATGCCTTGTTTTGTGGAGTTGTTTGGCATTCTTAAATTATGAATGTAGTCAAGCATGTACTGTGAGTTTAAGAACCACTGTAATTTCTTTTAGAGGAATCTTGGTGGTGCTGTGGTTAAGTATGGGACCACTAAGCACAAGGCTGGCAGTTCAAACTCATCAGCCACTCTGTGGGAGAAAGCTGAGGCTGTCTGCTCCATGAAGATGTATTATCTTGGAAACCCTACTCTTCCCTACAGGGATGCTAGGAGTTGGAACAGACTCATGACAGTGAGTATCGCATATTTTTCATGAGTTGTTCTTTTTAAAAAAAAAAACATTTTATTAGGGACTCATACAACTCTTATCACAATCCATACATATACATACATCAATTGTATAAAGCACATCTGTACATTCTTTGCCCTCATCATTTTCAAAGCATTTGCTCTCCACTTAAGCCCTTTACATTAGGTCCTCTGATGCAAATCTTTACAAGAACAAAAAGACTCATCTTTCTCCCTCACAGGGAGCGGTAGCTTCAAACTGCTGACCTTGTGGTTAGCAGCCCAGCATGTAATCCACTAGGCTACCAGGATCTAGACCAACAGTTCTCAACCTGTGGGTTGTGACCCCTTTTGGGGTCGAATAGCCCTTTCACAGGGGTCACCCGATTCATAACAGTAGCAGAATGACAGTTATGAAATAGCAACGAAAATAATTTTATGGTTGGGGGTGTCACCCAACATAAGGAATTGTACTAAAGGGTCACAGCATTAGGAATGTTGGGAACCACTGATCTAGACCATGGGCTGGCAAACTGAGGCTCACCGGTCATATTTGACTACATAGATGCGGCTCTGAAATAAAAGTGAAAGTAAAACTATCAGAGTTTCATTATAAACATTTTAAAGGATATCATTCCGATGATGGTGATTTCATTTGGTTCTAAATATATATTTATGACTCTTGAGTGATTTTTAAATTGTTGTGAGGCACATGATTGGCTCTTCCATCTCAAAAGTTTGCCAACCCTCCTCTAGACGAACCCTCAGAACTTCAGAATGCCAGTTCTCTCTTCTGGCTGGTACTGCCTCTCAACAAAGGGCCACCAGCCACATGCAATCCAATCTTAAAGGTCACCTCTGGAGTCATTTCTAAACTTTTTAATGTATGAATAATAGCAGTCGCCCCCACCAAATCCATAATTTTTTTTAAGAAAATGAATATGAATAATAACTTTTCTGTTCAAAACAGTCTCTTTTTCAAGAGGGTCACACTGTGATTGAATTAAAGAGTGACTCACCCTCAAGTGTCCATTCCAGAGTTCTCATTTGACAGCACGCCAGGTCCTTTTGCTGAGCCTCCATTACCTTGCAAATTTTAATGAAAAAGTAAATGGTGTGGGTGTTTTCGGATCCCCAAGGGAGTCTGGGTGGAGTCTGAGAGCAGCTGGGGATCAAGTTGAGAGGGCAGAGGAGATGTGGGCTGTCCACATCCCTGAGAACCACCCAGACGACAGGCCCACCCCAGGGGCATAGCCCAGGGCCCCATAGATGTATCCAGGATGGAAAGTTTTCAAGGTGGGCTGCTAATCTCCAGTTAGGCAGTTCAAAACCACCTGCCACTCCACAGGAGAAAGACGAAGCTTTCTACTTCCGGAAAGAGTTAGAGTCTCCGAAACCCACGGGGCAGTTCTACGTGTCCTCTAAGGTTGCAGTGTGTCAGAATCGACTCAAGGGCAGTGAGTGCATCAGTCATCTGTATGCCTCTGCAGCTCACCCTTTCTCCCTGTCGCACCCACCGGCTCAGTTCCTAGACGGCCAGTCTCGGTGGCCTGCTGCTGCTGTTGTGTCAGGTGCCAGGGACTGGATTTCAGCTCCATGTGACAGGGTAGAACTGCCCCACCGGGTCTCCTAGTCTGGGATCTTTATGGAAGCAGGCCATCAGAACTGCCAACTTTCGGTTAACCGGCTAACACTTAACCCTTGCACTACCAGGGCTCCTCATCTGTTTCCTAGTGCTACTGTAGCATATGGACTACATCTGGGAGGCTTTTGAAAACAGAAATGTGCCTTCTCACAGTTCCAGAGACTAAGAGTCTGAAGTCTGTGTGGACTCAAGGTTGGTCACCTCAGGCAACCCTCACCTAGCCTGTCTTCCCCAATGTGTGTGTACCTCCGCGCCACTCTGCTTTTTCCAGATCTTAGACTGGCTCGGGGCTCCAATAGCATGCTAGGCTACACCCTAAGCTGCTAACTACACAGTCAGCAGTCCAAATGCACTAGCTCGGCGGGAGAAAGAGGAGGCTGTCTATTTCTGCAAAGATTTACAATCTCGAAAACCCACTGGGGCAGTACTATCTGATCCTAGAGGGTCCCTGTGAGCTGGAACTTATTGGACGGCCATCGTTGGGTTTGGTTACAGATGTGACTCTTTTTAGAACCCAGCCTTCTGGAGTGTATGCCAATTAACAAAACCACAAATTCCAAACTCACTGCCATCCAGGCGATGCTGACCCATGGCAACCCTGTAGGACAGGGGAGAACTGCCCCTGAGGATTTCTCAGACTGTCACTCTTTACAGGAGTCCAAAGCCTCCTGGAGAGCCCGATTTCCAACTGGGGTCATATCCAGAAATATAGGAGTTAGGAACCCAACACAGATTTCAGGAAGCACAGTGACCCGTCCCCCCACCCCAACCCCACCCCCCACACACAGGGCCTCTGGCTTCTTGCTGCCCCCACTTTCTTGTCTCTGTCTCCTCCAACCCAACCCACCAAGGAAGCTCCTTCCCACCCAGTAGATCTGGGTGTAAATGTCACCATCTCAGAAAGATCTTTCCTGACTACCTACTAGATCCGGCTCTGCTCCTTCCTATTGCTCAGAAATTATCATAATCTGTGTCGTTTTAAATCCATTAATTCATTTTCTGATCTATTGTCTGTCCTCTAAAAGGAGCGCAAGTTCCAGAGGGCAACGTCCTCACCATTCAAGGTCTGTCCCCGCAGCAGTGTCCTGCATAAAATTAAGTGTCCAGTAAATAGGTCGCGTAAGTTTGAGTCAACGAGCACCAACTAAAAGCAACAAGAAGGTCAAAGCAAAACTGTATCACTCTTCCTCCATCACCAAATCAAGTTCCCAAGCCGCCTAACCCCACAAGGTGTGGAAAGGGTATAAGGACTAGGAACCCCTGCCTCTCTGCTCATCCATGGTCAGTCGTTCACCTTCCAAGCAAGCAATGCTTTCAGGCAGCCTCGGGGGAGGGGGGGCGGGGTGCCTTGAAGAGCACAGTCGGCTAGTCTTGTCTGGTACCCCCTGCTCTGACTCCACTGGACTTACGGGGATGAGACTGGGGAATCCTGCTAACATGATGCCGTTCAGTCATCATCAGAAAGAACAATCGGCCCTGGGGGCACTGTTGGGTAGTGGCAGGCTGCTAACCACGAGGTGAGCAGTTCAAACCCACCAGCAGCTCCGCGGGCTTCTGAGGCTGTCACTGCTTACAGGAGGACAGAGCTACCTCTTTCTCCCATGGACCACCGGGTGGATTCCAACTACAGCCCGACAGGTAGCCCACTATGCCACCAGGGCTCCTGGGATGTGCCCAGAGCCAGACCAAGTGGTACCTTCCTTATCACATCTAATCCTCCCAACAACTCCACAAGCCAGGCATTCTTCTTTTTTTTCTTAATCATTTTATTGAGGGCTCGTACAACTCTTATCACAATCCATCCATCCATCCATTGTGTCAAGCACATTTGTACATTTGTTGCCATCATCATTCTCAAAACATTGCTTTCTACTTGAGCCCTTGGTATCAGCTCCTCATTTTTCCCCTCCCTCCCTGCCACCCCCTCCCTCATGAACCTTTGGTAATTTATTATTATTTTGCCATAGCTTATACTATCTGATGTCTCCTGTCACCCACTTTTCTGTTGTCCTTCCCCCAGGGAGGAGATTGTGTAGATCCTTGTGATCAGTTCCTCCTTTCCACCCCAGCCTCCCTCCACAAGCCAGGCATTCCGATGACTGACTTTCTCATGAGGAAGCAGTGCCTAAAGGAGCCAGAAAGCATACGAAGGTGGAGACAGCAGACACGCCCTCACTGGTTCCGAACTGTGTCCTGTGCAGCTAACAGGGCATCCACGCTACAGCAGCAGAAATCAACGTCCAAGGGACAGCAATGAGGGGGAAATTCCCACAGGAAACTGAGTTATGAACATTTCAGATGCCGTGGGGACAGGCGGGGCAGAGTACCAATAGGAGGGGGACTTTAAAAAGTCCATTGGGGGGGCGGAATTAGAATAAAAAGAGAGTAGAATTGTCCCATGAACTTTCTGAAAGCCAACCGCCAGATATCTGACAGCGACTTCCTGGTCCTCAGAAGGTGAGAGGAAGAAAGGGGTATTGTGTACACATGGCAGCTGGTCTGGTGTCCCCAGTGATAAGGGCCTCCCAGGATGACTCAGGCCTAGCGATGGAGATCAGAGTGTCATCACGGGGACCCACTGAGGGGGGACCTGGTGATGGGCAAGAAAAAAACTTTTTAACTTCTTAGTGTGAACTGGGTGGAAGTTTACAGAGCAGGTGATGGCTGTACATTCGATAATTCATACGCATTAGGATTCAGCCCATGAACCGCAACCCCCTCAATACAGCGTCACTTAGACAGATGGTTTATCACCAGTCCCATCCACCCCCAGAGTTCTAAGACCTCGAATTCCTAAAGAAGCCAGGAGACTGGAAGCCATTCACTTATAAGGCAAAGCCTACTGTGTGCACAAAAAGAAACAGTCCTGACACAGGGCTACCGGGAGCAGGAAAATGAAGAGGGTGGCTTCCCAGAGAAGGCAGGGCTTGCCTTGGGACACCTGGGGGACAAGCGGGATAAAGGAGAGCCCGCCTGGGGTACCTGAGAAGGCACGAGGACCTATTCTCAGGCACACACAGCAACAGTGTCTTTGGAGGGAGGCCTGGAGACGCAACCGAGAGCTTTGGCAGAAAGCTGGAGGTGCCAACCCACCAGAAGGCACGCCGCTCAGCAGTGGAAGCGCTCTGGAGCAAGAGGGGAAACGACTGGTGTGAAAGAGTTTTTGTGCTTGTTTTCTTTTCCTTCGTAGGGGCTTTGAGAGAGGAGGGGCACGGAAAGCCCAGAGCAGATGGCCGGGAGGCAGAATTGGAGAGACACACCTGGAAGGACTGCGATGGGTAATCTAGGGCGGCGTGGCGGGCATGAGGAGAGAAGCGCTTTCATCCTGCTGAAGGCAAGGGCGCAGCTGGTGAAGGCCTGACCGGGCCCTGGCTCACCCGGGGTGCAGTGGAGGCTGCCCGGCAAGGAGCTTCCCATGCGAAGGCTTGGACATGGAGGAGAAGGGGAGGCAAGGATGACTCCCAGGCCGGGGGACGCCCAGGCCAGTGTCGCCGGCAAGAGGAGGAAGCTGGAGAGGGCTGCAGTACAAGCACACGCTGGGATGACCACGGGGAGCCACTTTAGGCATTTGGAGATGAGTTTGGTTCTGGCTAAGGAAAGGTTCTGGGAAAGCAGATTTTTTTTTTAAATCTACTTTAAAACGTTCCTCATTCAAACTTGTTAAAATTTTCTTTAAAGAAAGCACCACAGCACACTGGAAACAACCCTCTTTCCAGCTGGCTTGATGGCAAAAGTGATGGGGAGGCGGTTTCCGTTACTTTGAAGAACAGGAACAACTAAGGGTTTTGATCGATAGGTCATGTTTAGCGGGAGCCCTGGTGGTGGAGTGGGTTGTGAGTTAGGCTGTGAACTGAAAGGCCAGCAGTTTGAAACCACCAGGCATCCCTCAAGAGGAAGATGAGCCTTTCTACTGTAAACGGTTACAGTCTGAGGCTCCCACAAGCACTCTACCCTGTCGATAGGGTCACTACGAGTTTGACTTGACTTGATGGCAAGGAGCTTGGTTTTATTTTGGTGCCGACTCATGGGTCCCTACACAGTCCCTGTGAGTTTCCAAGACTACAGTTTTTACAGGAGTCTAAAGCCCCATCTGTCTCCCAGAATGGCTGGTAGTTTCAAACTGCTGACCGGGCTCCTCTGCCAAAATCACAGGGCCATGCAAATCCGAAGACCTGGCCAGTCATTGAGATACAAGCGGGAAAGAAGACTTCGCTTGTGAGCAGAGAGTGTCCCTAAGTGAGCAGGGATGGCACCCTAGACAGGGAAGGCCGTATGGCTGGTGCAAACTGTGCATCGCTGAGGAAAACCATTTCACATCCCTGCCCTATTTCCTCGCCTGTGAAAGGGCTGATGAATCACTGGCCAACACACATTTTGGTGCCTCAAATGTTAGCGTGTTTTGGGGTATCTATGACCTGCTGAACCCCAAAACGGCACCACTTGCCCCCTGGTGCTCTAGCTTCTGAGATACACAACGCATACCTTATACCACTCCTCACTCTGCTCGCCCACCGAAAGTCAGGATACCTGAGATAAAGGACGGGCACTCTGGCTTTATTTAAAGCAGTCTGTGTTAAACCGAATATTTAAATCATGGTATACTTACATGGTGTCCTTTGACCCAGATATATGTGGACAGTGCAAATTACATGAACTTGGAATTTTCCCCGAGTATCACTTCATCTTTATGAAGAAAGGAATAGTAGGAACCTCCTGCCGGAAATCAGTCACTTGACAGTAAAGAAGGAGGCCTGATGGGGTAGTGGGTCATTGTTTGACGGCAAATAACAAGATCAGCTCTTTGAGGACATCACTCTACAAGAGCAAGCTGAGACTGTCCGCTCCCATGAAGATTTAAAACCTCAGAACCCCACAGGAGAAGTTCCACCCTGTCCCAGAGGGTCACTGTGAGTCTCCAGTCTGTGGGAACTGAGAGAATGGATGAGAACGTAGTGCAGCTAAATCCTCTACACTCATAATTACGGGTCTAGAATGCCAACTCCACTGGGGGAAGACCCTCACGGTTATGAGATATAAGTAAATCTTAGTACACAGTCTCATGACTGGACACAGCCCCTCCCCTCCCCCCAAAAAGGAATTTTTATAAAGGATCTACCATAAAAGATGCCTCACACCTGCATCTAGCTAGTCCCTATGCCTGGAGGTTATCTGTAGATAAGAGCAATCAGATCCTATAGCCCAACCCACAATAAAATAAAATAAAACTCTCTTCTGAAGTCGCTTGCGCATATGATCATAGATTACTTGGGGGGGGATCTAAGATCAACTAGCACTAGGTCAAGACACTGAGTCCTTTCATTGCCTGTTTATTATGTTATCGCTTATGATATTACCCACTGACTAAGTAATATATTCACTGAATGACATGTATGTCTTTTGAAAGATCTGTAAGCCCAATTATATATACGCATTGGAAAATACATTTACTCTCTTGGTCCTGACAGATCCAGGAGTCCCTGTGCCCCACTGTCTGTCTGCCTGGCTGTCTGTCTTTATTATTTTCCACAATCACAAAGTCGCTCCTGAGGACCTGTTTCGAGTGTTGGGGACCCATACCCCAACATTAATCAACTGATTGCTAGTGACTTTGGTACCATATTCACAGTATCTGAACCCCAAAATGAGTCTGTCAGAGTTCAAATGCCTTTATTAAAATTAAAATGTTCCAGTGTTGTATAAGATGACACAACTTCTCCCCCTATGCACAGAAAGTCTTTTTTTTAAGTTATAATTTTTCTTATAAAGAAACTTAGAGTCAATCTCACCTCTGAAACATTTAGCATGAATTATCCACTGACTTCTTTATATTAAAATGTGTTCTGAAATGTTAACTGCATAATTTGAAGGAGAAAAATTTAGATATTCAAAATACTTATAAACCTTGCTCTGAGTTGTACATTTTATGCCCTCATTCTGTCCTTATACATACGTGCCTTTTCCGTTTTCTTTACGTTTCTACTCTTCTCAAGCTGAGTTCCGCCTTTGCAATATCCACCGTGCAGTCTGTAACCATGGAACAGCCTCCCACGTCCAAAAGAAAAACATGCTGTCATCTAATCTGTCCTAACCCAGAGTGACCCCTCAGGACAGAGAAGAACTTCCACTCTGAGTTTCCAAACTTTTCAGTTTTTTTGAAGGCTACAAAGTGGCTGCTGGATTCAAACCACTGATGTTATGATTGGCCCCTCAATGCATAACCAACTAACCACCATAGGTCCACATACAGCTTCCCTTGTGTGGTAGTTATAGAATCTCTTGTCAATTTGAGAGGATTCAGAGTGAAAGGGTGGAGTTTAGCCTGTCAATCAGGTCACAGCTTGATGATCTCATTCAGAGGCCCTAAGGAGATAAATAACTCACTGGAGGCTCAGTCCCTGCAAGACAATCTTGTCGGCAAGCCACATGGAGACAAGCTGATGGCAGCCAGGGCCTCGGAGCTGGAGAAGCCATGTGGAGACTCCTGGCAAAGTTGAGATACTTACAATGCCATTGGATCCACAATACTTCCCAACCACTGACCTGCGATCTTCCTACACTCGGCATCACTGCATGTGTTCCATGAGTCTGAAGAGGGCTTTATAGATTGGTATAAGAGATATGGGTTAATATCGGACTCATGGACTTGATCTGGACTGGACTTGGATGTTTTCTCAATATTCAATAGCTCTCGTATATAAAGCTCTTTCTTATACACACGAGTCTCCCTGGATTTGTTTCTCTAGTCTACCCAGACTAACAGACCTTGAAGATCTCTTAATACTTAATTCTTTATCAAATATCTTACCTTTGTTGTCTTATCTTCTAATCTGTGAGTCTGAATTATTTTCTTTTTTTTCTGAATTATTTTCATATTTAAAACTAGGATGACAAGTTAGCATAATTTAAAAGCTGAAAATAAAATTTCTTATCTAAGAAAAGAGAGCTGAAGTCATCTAGCCAATCAAGATATTTCCTTAATCAGCACCCTAAGTAACCCCAGGAACAGGCCTACAAACCAAGACATCTAGGTGCGGGGGAGGGGAGTTACTGTCCGCTGGGCTGTGGTACTCCCTCACGGGGCTGAGATCAAATGACCAAAGTGAAGGCACATGCCTAGGGCCCTGTTCCTTATCTTCTCCAAGGCCTTTGATGTGAAGACTGGGGTCTCTATCTCACGATAACAGAACACTTTACCTTTAAAAATCCTCTAAGCATTTGTCCATCAGTGAACGGGGGATGTTCACAGGAGTGGGATATTTCACATCTATTTTGGCTGAAGTCCAGGCCCCGGCCAAGAAAATACTGCCTGCGGCAGTTTGATGACTGACGGTGGGTGTTCAATGCGTTTTGATCCCCAAAGACCAAAATGAGACATGCAGAAAATCTTTTAAAAAGCAGAGTGAACGATGCTACAGCCCACTTTGGTGAGTAGCAACTGGGGTCTTAAAAGCTAATGAGTGTCCATGTGACTTTCAACTATTGGTCTCTCTCTGTCCAGGAAAGAGAGTGATAAAAATTGGAGACACGTGGAAACCAGGTGTTCAATCGACTAATGGGCCTCACAGTCATCAGTCTCCACAAGACTGAAACCAGAAGAACTAAATGGTACCCAGATCCCCAATGGCTCTGGGGATCGTATTAGAAGGTCCTGGATAAGTGGGGTCAGGGAGATGTGTAGCAAAACTCAAAAGCCTAGAAAAGAGATTGGTGAAAGTCTTGAGACTATGGCCCTTAGTCCCCTTTCAGGTCTAGAAATGAACTCACCCCTTGGGTCAATTTTCAGCCAAACAGCAGACAACTCTATAAGGAAGACATAACACGTGTGAGCATGAACAACTTAGAAAAATCAACCACTGGGGATCCAAAGGGCAGATCTCCCCAAGGAGAAAGTTTAGGGAGGGTTAAGAATGGAAGCCGAAGAAAGGAGACAGAAAGCACAGGGAGGAAGTGGGATACACCATGTTGACTCTGAGGAAATGAAACAACGCGTGCGTGCATCATTTAACTAAACGTGGCAGCCTGCTCTGCCATGCCTTCCCCCGATTCACAATACAAAGGTTCTTTTTACATTTTGGGTGTTTGTTTGCTTCCCTACTACCTTACTGCCTTGTAAGAATGTTTTCCTACGTCTTCTCTTTGTTAATCTCAGGTAGAAAGGTGGGGTCCAGGATTATCTGAAATAGTTAAAGATATGCAAGGATGGAAAAATAAATTGATCAAAAAGCATGCCTCAGAGTGTTAAGAGCCTAGGTTTGGGGGTTACAACGACTAAGGTTCAAACCCTAGGTGGCAGTTACATAATCTGCCGTCAATTTGAACAAAGGGGTGGAGTCTAGCCTGTCAATCAGATCATAGCCAATGATGCCTCTGTGTGGGCATGGCCTTTCCTGAGGATTGTGGGAACTCCTATCTTCCTCCCGGAGGCAGGACACAAGCTCTCTCTGCTTCATGTTCCGTTGACAAGCCACATGAAGCTATGCTGATGGCAGATAAGAGCCCCCGAGCTAGAGGAGCCACATGGAGAGCCACACCAGTACTGAGATGCGTCCACAAGACTTTTCACCCACTGGCCTGTGATTTTCCTGCATCCAGCATCATTGCATGTGTTGTCTGAGTCTGAAGAATTTATAGACTGGTATCAGACATAAAGGCTAATATCAGACTTATGGACTTGATCTGGACTGGACGTTGGTGTTTTTCTCAATATACAATTACTCTTTGATATAAAGCTCTCTCTTACACACATATGAAGTGTCTCTGGATTTGTTTCTCTGGTCAACCTGGACTAACACACCCTGGTTCTATTTCTTAAGGAAATAAGAATTTTTTTGAATTTTATTATATTTAGGAGTGTTTTTCAGTCCGGTCTGTTGGGGCACTATGCCCTGGCCCCAAAGTCCACTTTCAGCATTCCCTGGGGACCTTGCCACTCCATTCCCTTGCTGTTCCGCTGCACTCCCTGAGTGCTTTGCCTCGGTGTGGTGGGATCAGGTCAGGTGCAATTCCCACACTGTGTCTCCGGTGCTGTCCCCTGCAGGGTCATGGGTCAGTGAGGGACGTCATATCTCATAGTGGGCTGGCCATGTGGTCCTCTCTGTGGACTGGCTGCTCTAATTGGGGTCATCGTCCTCATGGCCTGGTGGGCCAGGATGTGCTCCACTCTCTCCTACTCCCCCTCCATCTGCTCCTGTGTGCTCCGATCAGATATGTCCCTCTCCCGGAGCTGCAGAATCAATGTCGTCCTTTGAAATAAATTCTTTTGGGGGAAGGGGCAGGCATCCACTTAATATTTGGTACTGGGGCCAGCCTCCCAAAGAAATTTCTTAACCTTTTGATTCCATGGTTTTATTTTCTATAAAGATAGTTTAATAACAGAGCTACTGTACTTGATTGTTCAGAAGATCGGTTGAGAACACAGGTGGAAAAGCTTCGCCTTGTTTTTAGGTGTGGTGACTGCAGTGACTGTATTCCAGGGTAGTTGACAGGTGTCGGGCTACAAACTCAGTTTGGCAAAGTTCTCAAAACAGAAGTCACAGTATTTCAGTTTTTCAATCATCCAGAAAATGAGTGGATTAGGAGTCATCCTGTTTTCTCAGAAGCTGATCCCCAATAGACAATATTCCAAGTGTTTCTCTCTGAGACACCACGACCCAGCGGACACTCATATTTGTCCTAACCAAGGGGGCACCAGTGGGTGTGGAGGACCATCCCTACCCGCGGGTCTCCCGAACGCTGCTCTCCAGGAAAAGCTATGCCAGAGGCAAGCAAAAGGCAGTTATGATGAAATGAGAGGCTTCCAAGATGTGGGTTCCCAATCTACACAATTCTTGGTTCTGCGCTGCACTTCCTTCAGGTTGGTTTTAAGGGTAGGAGAACCACTGTGAGAGAGAAAACTAATCTGAGAGTAGGGGTTGGGGGGGGGGATTAAAGAGCTGGAATGACAGATGGAAAGAGGGACCCAGGAGCCTGTCCCAAACATAACTTCTCCACTCAACCCAGTAAAGTAAAAGTCTCCTGAACCAACACCACGTGCAGGAGGGTGGAGCTCTTCACCAATGGCTGTTGGGGCTGACTCTGTGTCCAGGCTGATTCCAAGCAATAAAAAAATAGAAACATCATTCAGGTTGTGGGAACCTGAGAAGCAAATAAGTCTCCCCCTACAGTCAACCAGAAGCAAACTTTGGATTTCCATGGCTGCCCAAGGCCAGTTTGTTCTCTCAGGCACAGCAAGAGGTTCATGCAGAGGGCGGCAATGGAGGAGGGCACAGCTGATTTCCTCTGGTTTCCCAACTGCCACGAGGCAGGGGTCAACCCTCCACGTTCCACCCTACTCCCCCGATTCTGACATTGCCTACTCCTTCCGCACCATTTTACATCTATGCTAAGTTTACATAACTCATTCCAATGACCACACAGAACTCACAAATAATCAAAATTAAGGGGTTTATTAGGGAAGTGAACAGGTTGCCACGAATCAGGATCAGCCAACAGTAAAGAGTCACTGGTTTCCTCAGCCAGCAGCCCAGTCTCTCTCCAGTTCTTAGTCTTCTCAGTGAAGCAGTCCCTTGACTTTTGCATCCGTGGACCAGGAACCCAGCCCGCCTGTCACTCTGTCCCACAGTTCCACAGTCTTGAGCCAGACAAGGAGAAGGGGACCCACAGGCCCGGGCTACTCCGCTGAGCCTCCGCACCCCAGTCTGCCAAGCAGCTGCTCCCGGCAGCCTCCACCACTTCAGACAGAGATCTTGAACGTGCTCTGCCAAGGTCCCCGGGGGTTCTCTCTTCTCTGTCACTGCTTCAAAGACGGCTCTCCTTATCCCTGGGGGAGTGGTAACACAAACTGACCAGCCTCCCCCTGAGTGTTCACACAACCTGGTGCAAAGTCCCACCCAGTGACTGGGTGGGAGTTACAGAGACTTGAGTAGAAGAGCCCCATTGAGAAACTGCACTCCACCACAGGACAAATTGTGAAGGGGCTCACTATGAGCTGAAAGGCTGAAGACTCAAGTGCACTCGGAGGCCACTCGGAAGAAAGACCTGGCGACCGACTTCTGAAGAGATCAGCCATTAGAAGCTCTGTGAAGCACAGGTCTGCTCTGACGCACAAGTGTTGCGTGAGTCACGGAGTGTCGACAGCCATTCCTTTGGAGTCCCATTTTGTTTTAGGGGCAGGGAGCCACAGGTGACAATGTGGGCTAAAAGAGAATGAGTCCTCCCTCCCCAGAAGTAATTAGGCATAATCTGATTTACACCCAGAGATGCGGTTAAAACCAAGAACCAACAGGACTACACGCATGGCCACCTATAGGTTTGGCAAAAGATAGTAACACACCTGCACTTACATGTGGGTTTTTAATAAAATACCCATGTATATGACAGAACATGCAGGGGGGCAAAGTTTAAGTCAGTGGGCTTGAGAAGACTTAGGTCTCCAGTCTCAAGAGACAGCTAAGTTAGTTTGCATAAGAGAGTTCACAAGACAATGTTCTGTAACCTACTGTCCGGAGTAGTGGCTGTGATCTTAACAGCTATGAAGTGACAAGGCACAACTAGTAATGTGCCCCCATCCAAAACAAAGAATAAAAACTCACTCCCTGCCATTGAGTCCATTCCACCTCATAACAACCCTTTGGGACAGAGTATGACTGCCCCGGTGGGTTAACCAATACATTTTCACAAGAGTGAAAAATTTTCTCCCAAGGAGCAGATAGATGGTGGTTTCAAACTGCTGACCAATACAAACCACTATATCACCAGAGTACTCACAAGTGAGGGGGGGGGATCAAAGATGTATATTTAAAAATAGTTAAAAGAACTAATGGACCATGCAAACTTCAATCTTCTTTCCCTTGAGACCAGAAGAAACTAGATGGTACCCAGCTACCACCACCAACGTCTCTGAAGGAGATCACTTAAAAGATCCTGGGAAGAATTGGAGGTAAACATGAACCCAAACTCAAAATCATATAAAAGAGAAGGCTTACTGGTCAGACAGAAAGTGTGAAAACACCCAAGTGTACGGTCCTTAAGTCACCCTTCAAGCCTGAAACTCCACTCACCCCCTGGACTCAACTTTCAGCCAAACAACAAACAGCCCTATGAGGTGAACACCAAGGATGTATGCACTCCTTCGAACAAGCAACCCTGGAAGAGCTAAAAAGCTTCTCTGGGCTCCTGATAGAGCTCAGAAGACAGAAAGGGATAGGAGAGAAAGGGGAGTAGACACGGCAGTAACCAGGGGATGGGGATCATGCTGCTATACTGGGGGTAGGTGACCAACATCACAAAACAAAATGTCTCTGACTTCAATGGACAATCAATTTGCTCTGTAACCTTGCACTCAAATCACATCCCCAAAGGTTTTAAAATTATAATTATACACACACACACACAACAGTTAAAATAAGAGCAAAGACTTAAGGGACACCTGCCCCGTCTCATTTCTGCTTCACAGTTCTTACCCAGCACCCAAGTAGCCCATGAAAGATGATAAACTAAGACCAAACCAGGCCTGGTCTGCCTTCCAAGACACATCCCCACTTCTTGGAAACCACCATCTTCCCCCAAGGCCATCTTGCCCTGACCCTCTCCACCCACGCCACAGGCCCTGTCAGCACCCAGTCATCATACACATGACCCTGACCGAATGCCGGGCTGAGCAAGTCAGGGGAGGGGCATGTTCTAATTCATGAATAAGCTCACTCTGGCAGGCTGCTCTTGGGAAACTGGGTGGGAGGGAAACAAAGAGGAAGGAGAGGGCCTAGCTTAGAAGGGACCGGGAAAAGAGCCCTGGCAGCCAGTGTGGGGGGCCAGGACGGAGGGGGTGGGCCAGCAGAGTAGGAGGAGAGATGGACCAGGTGGGAGAGGCAATCCAGAACCAGGATGGTTTGGATGAGAGGTGAGGGCAGATGGCCGTGGGTTTCTGGCCTGAACAATGGTCAGAGTGGACAGTAGCAGTCCGTGTGGATTTGGCTGGGGAAGGCGGGAGAAGGGGAGTCTGGGGCACATCGGGAACAGAGAGGGAAAGCGCAGGAAGCTAAAGAAGTTTCGGTTTCACATCCACATGGGCACAAAAGCCCATAGTCTTGCCCCTCATTGTGCATTCAGAATTTGGTGAGGCTTTTTGTTCTGTTTGTAAAAGAAGGTCGCCAAACTAAGTGCTGAATTAAAACAACTGCCAGTGAGTGGATTCCACCGCCTAACTACAGCACTGAGCAGAGCTGTGCAACAGGGCTTCCAAGGGTGTCAATCTTTATGGAGCAGACTAAGACGTCTTTCTCCCACAGGGTGGCTAGTGGGTCTAAACCTGCCACCTTTTGATTATCAGCCCAACGCTTAATCCACTGCATCACCAGGGCTCCCTGTCTAAGTGGGAGGCCCCTCAAAACTAAGGAAGGGATGATGAGCCATGCTGCGCAAGTTAAGCTGAGACCTGACATGTCTACAACACACCTAAGGGCCTCGGTCAAGTTCAGTGCTAAACGCTGAGTTCAGACGAGTGAGTGGCGGAACACAGACATCAGGAGTTGGCGATTTGCTGATGATATTTAGAGCCATAGAGATGAATAAAACCAGTGTGTCCACGGCCGGTCACTGTAGCTAGGTCACCGGCAGAATTAGGGTACAGATTCGAGGTCTCCCCAAAATCTAACCAGAAAATCGAGTGGCCGCTGCTCTGGCAAGCTTCCCAGATGATTCTGCTGCACTAAAATGTTGAAAAACACAGGTGCTGGGAGAATGAACAGAGCAAACGAAGGTGGCCCAAGACAGACCTGCAGTGCTGCCAACCGGAGGGATCAGGGGAAGGGGGGCTCGGTGGGGAGCCGAGTGGAAGTGGCCAGTGAAGCTGGGGCAAGTAAGGCAGTTCAGAGTCACATGGCAAAAAAAGGGGGAGGGGGTTGACTGTTGAAGAAGTTGGGGAAAGCCAAGAGGCTAGATCAGAGGATAATGAGCCTGTGAAGGAAACCCTTTGGCATCACATCCAGGCCAGCCCTTTTGAGCAGAAAAGTCTCAGCAAGAGGTCAGAAGGGGATTAGAGACCTCACCAAGCTCCCTGTCATTGAGTCGGTGCCGGCTCATAGCGACCCTACAGGACAGGGTAGAACTGACCCTGTGGGTTTCCAAGACTGTAACTCTTTGCAGGAGTGGAAAGCCCTCAGAGCGGCTGGTGGTTTCAAACTGCTGGCCCTGCAGTTAGCAGCCAGGGCTCCTGGAGGCCTCACAAACCTTGGGAAATGGGTGAAAGAAAGGCCATCTATTTCTGACTCTAAGTGGCTGCTTTAGGGATGGCCTGTAGGACTGTAAGCCCTCTGGGCTGAAGTTAACTTTAGGGATCTCTTCTTTCTAACAATGCAGAGAAAGCGCAGGGCAAGGGATTAGCAAGAATAGTCTAGTCTTGAAAGAAGAGTGACAAACCTTTCAACATCCTCAGGAGAACTGTCCCTGACAGTGCTGAGGCTAACACACTCCTCACTTCCAAGCTGCACTGGTGGTAGCTGAGGAGACGCCAAATAGGAGTTCAGGGTTCCCTCTGATAAGACCGAACCTCCTTTAGAGGTGTGTGTGTGTGTGTGTGTGTGTGTGTGTGTGTGTGTGTGTGTGTGTGTGAGAGAGAGAGAGAGGGGGGGGGTAAGGGGAGAGGGAGAGAGAGAGATCTAAAATTATTACAAATTGATTCTCTCCGGAGGTGGCACTGAGTGGTACAAATGGTGAATGGGCTTGCCAGTACCCAAAAGGCTCGCAGTTCGAGTCCACCCAAAGTTGCCCTCCATGCAAAAGCAGTCTTGGGAACTGGAGCAGGGAAAACTAGAAAATCATGGGGGTGGGGGAAGGGGCGTGACTATGAGTCAAAATCAACTTGATAGCAATGGGTTTACTGTATCAAAAAGACCTGTTGTTGACATTGAAGGCTAAGAGTCAAGTTGCAAGATGGAATAGAGATCCTGCAAGAGCCCCAGGCTGTGCTTGGCAGAGAGGGGCAAGCTGAGTTGGGCTGTGCCTGGGAGATAAGCGGAGCAAGAAGTATGAGAGAGGAAGCCCTGTTAGCCAGAGGTTCCAAAGAGTCCTTTACATTTGGTTAGAGCCCAAAGCAACACTGGAAAGGACCCAAATTTGTAAAATGTGGGTGTGTCCTAAAGATAATTCGACCAAGTAAAATCACAGGTCCTGCTAGAAACATAATCTCCCTCTTAGAAAACAAGAGCACCATGAGTTGCATAGCAACAAAGTATCTTGACCAACCCAGTCAGAAACCATGGTACCTGGCTCACAGACTGTTGGCTCAAAGATAACCGTCAACCACACCAATGTGAATGTCACTCTTTTCTAAAACCTGTCTTCCAGTCAAACAAATACAGGGTACCCAGAAAATAAATGATAAAACTTTATCATCTACTTTGGACCTAGGACTATTCTATCCCACTGCCACCAAGTCAATTCCAACTCGAAGCAACCCTCCCGGACAGAACAGAACTGCTTCTCATGCTTTCCAAGACTGTACATCTTCATGGGAGCACGTAGTCTGTCTCCTACAGAGTGGTAAGTAGGGAGCTTTAGCCTACCAACCTTGGGGTTAGTAGCCCAATGTTTAATCAACCCCCTGCTCCACCAAGACTCGTTGGACGCAGGTCTGGTCCTAGGCAGTCTTTGTCTGTTGGCATCACCTAAACACCTCTCACCCCTCGTTGCTCTTCTCTGGACCCAGGGCTCTCTGATGGCAGGTCCCTTGGCAGCTACTAGGAATGGAATTGGAAACTTCAAGTATGAGCCAGGAAGGAGTCAGGACTGGAGGAGCAGGGTAGATGTTCCTCGCCTATATTCCCAGGGTGTCCAGGTTGCCTGGGCAACAGAAAGGTGGGGTGACGGAACATCAGAAGCATCACTACAGAATGAAGTGCGTAGGGGAAAAAAAGGAGAACCCTTAACCTCCGTACTATGTATCAGACCTGTTTGGATATCTCCAACGCACTGTCACTGAGTCCATACCAACTGGCACTATAGTGTCCCTGGTGTGCTAATAGGTTACACCCTGGGCTGTTAACCACAAGTTCAGCAGCTCCAAACCACCAACTGCTCCTTGGGAGAAAAATGAGGCTTTCTATTCCCATAAAGATTTACAGTCTGACACCCATAGGGACAGTTCTACTCTGTCCTACAGGATCACTAGGCGTGGACAAGTTTGGTCGTCTTTGATGTTCATGTGGTCATAGTGGTAAAATATGAGTCAAACGGCTAGCCCCTTCTGGGCGATATCTTACAAAAGGAACAGATCCTCAGAGAGGGAGAGCGATAAATACAGGGTCTGTCTTCAATCAAAGGAACGTCAAGGGTCCCTGGTAGATTAGACGCTAGAGAAGAGGTTCACAGAATAAATCAACATGGCTAAGAGTCTGATTTGAACTTTTAGCTCTCAGAATTGTGAGAAAAGAAATTCCTCTTCCTGAAAGGCGCCCACTTGTGGTGGTATTTGTCCAGCTCATAGCAACCCGCTGAACAACAGAACAAAACACCGCCCTATCTTGCGCCATCTTCACAATGATTCTCTCTGACCCCACTCTGGCCAATCCACCTCCCAGAGGGGCTTCCTCTTCTACACAGCAGCAGGTAAGGAAGGAACCCTGGTGGCTTAGAGGGTTATGCGACTGGCTGGCCCACAGAGTTGCCGTGAGTCAGAATCTGCTGGGTGGCAGTGAGTTTGGCGGTAACTAAGACAATCACTCCAGGCATAAATAGGGCATTTACCTAGATCATTGTAAGTTCCACTGTTACAGAACAGGATTTCTTGAGTGCAAGAAAATACATGTTTTTAAACTCTGCACACAGGCAAAATACTATGAAATCCAGATTGTTAAAGTCGCAAAGTTCAGGGGAGACAGTGCTCTATGGGGTTGGAAGTAGGGGGTAGATCAAGAAAACATCAGTGAAAGGGTAACAGGACTCAGCTCATCCCAGTGACATTGAGTCCACCCTGACTCCTGTAGGTCCGGGCAGAACTGCCCCCTGTGAGTTTCCAAGGCTGTGAATCTTTACCAGAGCAACTGCTGACCTTGTTGGCAGCCCAATGAATAACCCACGCCACCACCCAGACTCTTGATTTACACTCAAGAAAGAAAACTAAATGGTGAAAGAATGCTGGTTTGGGGTGGGTGGGTGGGTTGGCCTGGCTGGCTGGTTGTTTTTAAAGCTAAAGACAGTATAATTCGAGGAAAACCACCATCTGAATTAAGCAATTTTGAATTTAGGAATTGATTCACACACTAGACAGAGAGCTCAGACTTCAGGGAAATTCTGTGACACTACTATCCTCTCAGCAAAAATTCTCCACAACAGTTCTACCATGAAAATGAAATGGCCTCTTTATGTCTCAATCCACGCATGCTGTCTCTTTTTTCCTCCAAATAGTTTTCAGCCTCCTGTCTAAAGAGTCACCTCTCAGCCTCTCACTACCATTGTGTAGTCGATGCTGCCTCACAGTGACTCAGCTGTGAATCTGCAAGGCTCCCACTGTTTACAGGGGAAGAAAGACCCATCGTTCAGACCCCATAGCCAACCACAGGAGAGTGGCTCTTCCAAAGAGAGAGCATTCCCAAATGCTGTATTGTGACAGGAGCTCCCAGAAAGCTTTGCTGATCTCACATGCTGGGCAGCCTATTGGGAGGTTTAAACAGAAAAATGTGCTTGATACAATTGATGTATGGATTGTGATAAGAGCTGTAAGAGCCCCCAATAAAACATTTTTGAAAAAAAAGAAAGAAAATATGAAAAAATGTAAGAGCCCCCAATTAAAAAAAAAACTCACGGTCACCCTATATAGCAGGGGTGGGGAATGTACAGGCCTCAGGCTGTATAAGGTCAGCTAAATCAATGCCAACTAACATCACATGCCTCATCTAAGAAGAAGCTCCAGCCATCACAGTCTTACTCCTACTGCCATCAAGTCGATTCTGGCTCACAGTGACCCTATAGGACAGCACAGAACTGCTTTTGTGAGATGCAGAGACTGTTACTCTTTATGGGAGTAGAAAGCCCCATCTTTCTCCCAAGGAGGAGCTGGTGGTTTCAAACTGCTGACATTGCAGTTAGCAGGCCAATGAGTAACCGCTGTCAGGAGTGAGTTCATTAAATGTTTGACCAACTAAATACAGGCCTGTGTATATGTAAATATGTTCATATATGACAATGGGGACATCTATGTGCATATATTTATAGGTTTAGTATTAAGGTAGCAGATGGACATTGGGCATCTACTCAAGGACTCCCACAATGCAAGAAGACTTTGTTCTATTAAACTGGCATTCCATGATGCTCATCTTCCCTACACTATGCCTGAAGACAAAGTGGGTGCATAAGCAAATGTGGTGAAGAAAGCTGATGGTGCCCAGCTATCAAAAGAAATAGCATCTGGAGTCTTAAAAGCTTGAAGGTAAACAAGAGGCCATCTAGCTGAGAAGCAACAAAGCCCACATGGAAGAAGCACACCAGCCTGTGTGATCACGAGGTGTCAACAGGATCAGGTATTAGGCATCAAAGAACAAAAATCATATTGTGAATGAGGGGGAGTGCAGAGTGGAGACCCAAAGCCCATCTGTAGGCAACTGACATCCCCTTAAAGAAGGGTCACGGGGAGAAGATCAGCCAGTCAGGGTACATAATAGTACAGAAGAAACATACAACTTTCCTCTAGTTCTTTAATGCTTCCTCCCACATACACTATCATGATCTCAATTCTACCTTACAAATCCAGCTAGACCAGAGGATGTACACTGGTACAGATCAGAGCCAGAAACACAGAGAATCCAAGACATTTGGCATCAGTGCATGTACTGCATGAGTCTAAAGAGGAATTTATGGACTAGTGTCAGACATATGGACTAATATCAGATTTATGGACTTGATCTGGACTGGGCTGGAATGTTTTCTCAATATAAAATTGCTCTTTGATATAAAATTCTGTTTACACATGCATGAGTGTCTCTGGATTAGTTTCTCTAGGCAACCCAGACTAACACAATGCCTTTTGCATATGAACACGAACTAACATTTTAGGGGTTCACAGACTCCTTAAGGCATGTCTGTCTCTATACCCCTAGAGTCCGGATCGCCAATGCCTACCTGGTAAATGCTCGTAAATCTCAACTATCCTTATGGACAATCTTTGGATGCACCAATTATCCTTAGCCTTTTTTTATTTGTCTAAAGAAAAGCTAACTCAGATTATAGGTAGGCTAAGTGCCCTGCTACTGGAGCCGTGGTGGCAAAGTAGTTACGAGTTGGGCTGCTAAGTACAAGGTCAGCAGTGAGACCACCAGCAGCTCCTCAGGAGAAAGATTAGGCTTTCTACTCCTGGGAAGACTTACAGTGTTGGAAACCCACTGAAAAGGGTCGCGATGAGTCAGAACTGACGAGATGGCAGTGAGCTTGGATTTTTTTTTTTTGTTTTGGAAGTGCCCTGGCAACAGTACTTCAGCTAGGAAGCACCTGTGTGATGATTCCAATGCAGATGGGTCTGAAACCAGAAGTTGTAAGCAAGACCCAATACTCCTCTTGTTTCAACAGGGTTCAGAGATGATCCAGTAACTCCATCCCATGTGAAGACAAGCTTTTGAAAACAACAGAATACAATGGGAACACATGGAGAAGCACGAAAGCCCAGTAAACCCGAATCATTTACAGAACTCTTTAAAGCACATCCTTTGCAGATACGGTGCCCTGGTGGCACCTCGAGTTAAGCACAGGGCTGCTAACCACCAGGTCAACTGTCTAACCCACAGAAGCTCCACAGAAGACAGATAACGCTTCTTTCTGTTCCCATAAAGATTTCCAGCCTCAGAAATCCTAGGGAAAAATCCCACTCTATCCCAAATTAATGTGATGGGAGATGGTTTGGGTTCCTGATTTACAGACACTGGGGGGTGGGAGTCGTGGGGGGGTAAGTAGATGTCTAGGGAAAAATAAATAAAAATACCAACAGAGTTGTCCTTGACTGAGCCTAGCTAAGCCGTGTACACACATTGATTGGGGTAGTGTCTGAGCACACTGTTTGTGGAGCCAGCTTGCCTGATTCAAATCCATCCAGATTCAAATCCATCCTCAGTTTCTTCATCTGTGGGGAAACAGGGGACAAAAGCAATACTGACTTCAAGAGTTGTTAATAAGCTTGAAATAGGGTCTGGTACACAGAGTCCTAAATTAAGTATTAGCTGATAGAGAAATCTGGAACACTTTTTCCAAGTGGCTCAAAGTATGAGCTGACAGTTCATGTCACCATGCTTGCCTGATATTCCTTTTATTTTTCTTCTTTTATTTTCAGATCATCCTTATTGTTCTCCTGTTCCAGCTCAGACAACTTCACGGGCCCTTGTCTCAGCTTCTACTTCAAGGATTTCATCTCCCACCTAAGGAAGGTCCCTCCAGCCTATGATTCCCACTGGCAGGCCTCACTGAGGGGGTTACCACTCTCGTCAAACATCGAGCGTACCTTTGCCCAACACTCTCCAGCAACCAGAATCGAGCCTTTTCTCAAAGTTTTTTTTTTTTTTTTTATTAGAGCTGTAAGAACCAGACCTCTTGCTTTGTCTGTGAAAGACCCCACTTGTGTTCCTTCCATTGGACCAGCGGGATCTGCTTGGAGCTCTAACATTGCTGCCAGAGCAGGGGTTGCTCCTGACACAGCCATCAGAGGACTGCCCGTGAGCGCAGGGATGGCCGCTGCTTGGACAGGGCCTCCATCACCTGCACACACGCCTTCCTAAGCCAGCAGCTCTCTTTGCACTTTTTCAGGAGCAGCCTCAGCTTTGTCACAACGTCAGTCACCTGAGCACCTCTGGCTGTCACTGCTGAGCAGGCAGCATGTCCCGTGGATCAGGGAAGGTGATCTTTTCCCCAGCAGGCAGAGACAAGAAAGGCACCCGTGTGCTGAGCGATGGCCTCCATCTTCCTGGGCTGCCACTTGTCAAGCAATGTCTTCCCACAATCAGCGTGGCCCATGATGGTAACAACTGGGGGCTTTGGCGTTTATAAAGCTGGATCTGCCGGGGGCTTTCTGACTGTGTCTTTTTTTTTTTCTCTAACTTTGTCTTGTTTTAATTGGCTCCACTTTAACTTCACCCCTGCCTTCTTGATCACTTCTTTGATAGACTTCATCTAAGTGTGAGTTTGCTTCTGGTGGATCCACGTCAACAGCAGTGTTCGATAAAGCTTCCTTACACAATGTCCGCTTCCATCGAAATGGCCATCTCGTCAACAGTCATTCCACCCAGCCCACTGGCTCCTTTTCAGATTTTGTCACAGATGATGGAGGTTGCCATGGCTTTCCTTCCTTCCTTGGTACTAGAAGCCTATCTTGAGGTCCAGCAGCCCTGATGAGTGTGCCTCTCTCCCAGGGTTGGGGATACAGTGGAGCTGCCACGCCGGGTAACCAGACGAACTAACATGCCTCCATTGCACTGAGGCTCTTCTTGACCCGGGCTGGACAGCCCGTGTGAAATCGCAGCTGGTTCTCCAACGTCAGCATCTTCTGGTTCATGTTTCTCCTGACTAGGCAACCAAAGGATCTTGGTTTGAGTCCCCGCTCTGACAGATATCTATCTGCTTATTTTATCTTCATTAAACAAGTCACTCGCTTCCTGTGGGCCTCATTTTTACAATCATTAGCACTTATACAACACACCCAGGCATCTCAGATGCAAGGCTGGGCTGAGATCACCTTGCAGGCCTCGTATCTTATTATTTTATTTAATTTTTATTTTATTTTAAAATGTTTTTTAAAATAAAATAAGTGTCCTGCCAAAAGCACATCAGGTAGGCAACCATGGTGTGGAGACTTCAACTCAGATGGGGCTGAAACGACTACCTCATACAGCCGCTGGGTGAATTAAACAGGGTTTACAGACTAACAAAACAAATTCTGACCCGCTGGATGACAGGCCAGCCCTTGTGGCGTTGTGGGTTACATGTTGAGCTACTAACTGCAAAGTCAGCAGTTTGAAACCATCAGCCACAGATGAGGCTTTCTAGTGCAGTAAAGCATTACTGTCTTTACGGAATCTTGGAAAACTCAAGGTCACTCTGAGTCAGAATTGCCTCAGTGGTAGTGAGTTGGGTTTGGTTTGAGATTATAGACTCAGGTTTGGAAATTTCTCCAGGGTTGTAAACCAGGACTTGTGCCAAAAGCCCTTCTTTACCAAAAGGCTGTGTGGGCCATGGTCTCAATCAGTTCTCTCTCCACCTTTTGCGAGTGCTTACTAAACCACAAGCAGGCCAGCAAGAGGGAAAAGAAGCTATTAGCTAGCAAGGTGAACCCACTAAACCCAGAGCAGAGCAGAGGGCCTCAGGCTGAAAACATGATTATCAAGAGTGTTCTGAAGTTATGCGGGCTTGGGGAAGTAAATCTTGGATTAATATCTTTTTATCTGAGAAAGACTAGAGGTGTTTATTTCTATTTTTAGGGTATCATGCTCAAGGGGATAAATAAGAGGAAGTGCCTCACACAACCCAGTGTGGTTGTGGGAGGTGGAACTAACACTCAAGTCTAGAGACAGCCAAGCGGAGCTGCGGCAGCCTGAGCAACACCAATTTCAACACCAGTTTCCTCCGCAGCAAGATGGTGAGAATAAAAGGCCTGACACCAGAAACAGTGATCATTGAACCAGGCAAAGCTACCCATGTTCTTTCACTTCTTCATGTGCTTCCTTCTAAATGCTTTTCTTTAGCATCTTTATTAAGATGGCTCTGTGAGGCAACCTAAGGAGCCCTGGTGGTGTACTGGGTTCCATGTTGGGCTTCCAATGATACGGTCAGCAGTTTGAATCCACCAGCTGCTCTGGGGAGAGCAAGGTGAGGCTCTCAGCTCCCTTAAGGAGTTCCAGTCTTGGGAACCCACGGAGCAGTTCCACCCTGTCCACAGGGTCACTGGGAGTCAGACTCGAGTGGATGACAGTGAATAAGTGAGGTTAGTAAACCTGAAAGTGGATATTTCCCTTCAAAAAAAAAGGCTGGGGGTGGGGTGGGGGCTAGTGTATGCAAGCCATAGGAAATGGGTCTGCTTGCCTTGATCCCTGTGAGCCATGGCAGAAGTGCCCCAGCAGCAGGAGTCTCTCACATCACCCCATTGGCTGCTCCCAGCCCCTCTACTGGGCAGGAGAGTCCTCTCTCCCACTCGAAGCAGCCAACTCCTGAATGGATGGAGAGGATGCTTCTAAAACCCTCCCCACCCCCACCCACCAGGGGCGCCGAAAACTAGTGTGGGAATCAGAAGCTCCCCTGGCTCTAGGCCTGTTTCTCCTCCAGGTGGTTGAAAGACCCCTAGTTGAGACACACCCTCCCCCCCCACCCCACCCCGCCTTAGTGTCCCCAGCTGTGAAAGGATAGGTAAATTCGAGAGCCCAAGCCGCCTCCGCCCCCGCTGGAAATGTCTTAATCCACTGTCCTTACAGATAAACGCGTCCTGCAGTCATAGAAGTCTCCTTGCACGCAAGACACGCTGGCTGCGCTAGGTAGGTCCCGTGAGCCCGCCCCGTCAATACCCCGTGACATTTTTGAGCAACAGGAATCATCCAGAACCCGAGATCAAGGCTGTCGCTTTCCCATGGCGTTACCAAACCTGGTAGGGTAATTAGCCCGCGTGGATTTCCTCTCCGGGGCCTTGCCCCCCAATCCCCGCCCCTCCTCCCCTAAACCCTGCCGCCCATCCCTGCTAATGTCTAAACTCAACACTACCCTTTCGTGAATTAAAAAAAAAAATCCTACCCAACCCCAATCGGGTGTCAGGCCACGTTTTCTAGAATTCAGGATTCCACCTCTGCCACACCCTCTATCCCTAGGGTGTCTTTCGGTCAGTGAACCCCTGGGCCCGTGTGTCCATCCCTCCCCTGGCCCAACACACCCACTATTTCTTCCTCCCCCGCACACCGCGGCTGGAGAGCTGGCAGCGCCCCGTGCCATCCCACGGAACCCCAGCCTCCGCGGAGCCCCGCACCTAAGCGAGCGCGAAGGGCCCCCGCGCCTCGGGGCAGGAAGAAGCGGCCGCGTCCCCACCCCGGCGGCCTCCCCCGCAGGTCTCCCGCGACTTACGGGCGGCTTTGCCGGCAGCGAGGGCAGGCCGGGCGGCGCGGCGGGCGAGCGGGCGGGAGGGCGGCCTGGCGGCGGCGGCGGCGGCGGCGAGCACAGGCAGAGTTTGCTGACTCAAAGGCGCGGCGGCGGCGAGCGCTCACGAGCGCACACGAGCGCAACCCCGCGCGCCCGGCGGCGCACGTAGCGGTCCCGCGCCCGCGCTCCGCGCCCGCCGCCCGCGTAGAACCCGCGTAGAACCGCCGCGTTGGCCGCCAGCCTGCAGCTCGGGCGCCCGGGGCCGCAGTGCCCAGCTCCGCCCCAGGGGGCCCCGCGCGCCCCGCCCCGCCCCGCCCTCCTGCCCGGGGGCGCCGCCGCAGACCCCCAGGCGGGCGCGGCTCCGGAGGGGCTCCGCGGGGCCCGGACTCGCCCTCCTGCGACCCCTCCATCGGGTTCGGGAGGAAACGCTCCCACCTGTTCCGAGTCGGAGGCTGGAAGTGTGCCTGCGGCACCCTGTGCAATCAGGACCTTCTTGTGAATGGACCCAGACAGGTGTCATGCTAGTATAATCACATGCGAAGGATTAATAGCTAGGTAATGGACATATGGGTGTTTACCGCACAATTTTCTCAACGTTACTGAATTTTTGAAATGTATTCTTTTTCAGTTAATCATTTTATTGGGAACTCTTACAGATATTATAAATTCCATAAATCAATTAGATCGAGCATAATTGTACAATTACTGCCACAATAAGTTTCCAAGCATTTACATGTTCTTTCTTCTTCAACTCTTTGATATCAGCTACCCCTTACCCCCTCCCTTCCTCACTCTACCTCTCAGGAATTTTTATTAGTCTTATTATGTATTATTTATTATTGGTTTTGTTGGTTTGTTTTGTTTTTGCCATATCCTACCACATCCAATATATTAATTCACTGACAATTCCCTTATTCCATCCCTTCAAGTGGGATTATATTTGCTATAAGCTCCCCCTTACCCACCCATTCCCATATCCTCAGGGAATCACTACTCCCGTTACAGTTTCTGAAGGGTTGTCTATCTTGGCTTTCATGTATCCAACCATCTTAGTTATACAAATTAATATATATACACAGGTCTAACAAGATTAATGAGGTGAAACAAAGACCATAATAGTATGAGAGGAACAATTAAAGAACTAGAGGACACCCTGGATTTATCATCCCTCCCATGTGGTCCTTCGATGAGGAGCTGCCCAGTTATCTTACAGGTGGATTTTGTCCATGCTCCTTCTCGTCAATTTGATTGCTTGTTTTTGATCTTCTTATACCTATACCTGTCGACACGTCCTGATCACACTGACTGGTGTGCTTCTTCCATATGGGCTTTGTTGCTTCTCAGCTAGATGGTCGTTTGTTTAACTACAAGCCTTTAAGATCCCGGGTGCTATATCTTTTGATAGCCAGGTTCCATCAACTTTCTTCACCAAGTTTGCTTATGCACCTATTTTGTCTTTAGCAATCATTTCAGGAAGGTGAGTATCATACAGTGCTACATTATTAGAAAAAAACTGTTCTTGTACTGAGGCAAATTTCAAGTAGAGGCCCAAAGTCCATCTGCTTCCTGCTTATATTTGCATATATAAACATACATGCACAGATACACCTACATTTATATACATTTACATATATACACATCTTTATTTCTACACATATATAATTGTTATTTTCTTTTTCTTTTCGTGTGTGTTTTTTTAATAAATCTTTTTATTGGGGCTCATACAACTCCCATCACAATCCATACATACATCAATTGAGCAAAGCACCCCTATATATTCGTTGCATTCGTCATTCTCAAAATTTGCCTTCCACTTGGGTTCCTGGAATCACTCGGTTTCCTTTTTTCTCCCCCACCTGCCCCACCATCATGTAATTCCTCGTAGATACCTTGCAACTGATCAAACACTACCAGGGACACAACACCTTCCTCACTGTCAGTTTTAGAGCCCTGCTCTTCCCCTGTCCGGTCATTATTGGCTCACCACCCCCCAACCCCACCCCCACCCCAACCGTGGATCCGGTTGCTGTCTCATTGGGACTGCTTATCCTGCCTATCTTATATAGATACACACACACAGGGAGAAAGACCAAATAGTTCCAAGTCTAACTGGTATCCGAGCCAGACTAGATGAATATCTTTCTGTTAAGTAGCGAGCAGGCCCTGTTAGAATCCATCAGTGCAATCCCCTTTTCGTTCCGGGTCCCGAATCTGGACCCACTTACCTGACACCACTTATACCCTTTCAGTCCTCAGCCTTCATGTCCAAAAGGTGCGCATTCTGCAAGTCCCCATTGCGCTTACTGCAGTCATGGTTGGAGCAGATAGTGCCCCACCCCAGCCCCTGTTACACCTCTAAATTTTCAGTGTGCCACCCTTGTGAATATCCCCCAACCAGCTCAGATGTGGTGCCAAACACTTCCTCCGAGTCAGAAATCTACAATCAGGATTCCTCAGGGACTCTGTGGCTTTGCTCCCATGTCTGGCCATTGCACGCCTCTTTTGGTTTGCCCCTACGTGGCTGGGTCGAACGAGCTGCTCTCCCTGTACTGTCATCAAGAGAAGGGAAGTCATGTCTCAAGCTGAGGCTGGCCCTGCCATCCTCTCTGTGAAGGAGCTGCTCCCAGCAGGAACATCATGAAAATGTTTTATCCCAATGATTGTATTGACATAATTCAAAGATCATAAAATTCAACAGTTCAATCACATCAAGAAGAGTCTGCTGATCTGGTTTGCAGAAGGCTGTCGACAGTGGAAGCCAAGATTCATTTGTGGAAGTATACAGGAAATAAAGCTCCAGTGAACTCCGTCTAGCCACAATTGAGGGATAGGAGGAAAGTGGTCACTAAACGGAGTACCCTGGTAAGTTGAGTATAGAACGTCAAAGGCAGAAGCCTGACTTGAGCCGTTAAACATGTCCGAAGAGTCCCTGTTGGATGCATGCTGGACTTGATCTGGTTTCCAAAATCTTATGTATTTTGGGGGGTTGTATTGTTTTGGTTTTTTATTATATATATATTAGGGGTGTCTTGGGAGTATTATTTCATTGGGGGTCACCCTGTTGAAGTTGTGGTATATGATTTCTCCTTTTGGGGGGTATGAAAACTTGGACTGGTGAACCTGTAGAGTCAGCAAGTGAAATAAGGGTTCTGGGGGAGGGGGACACGGAGGTGGTGTTGGGGTGAAGTGGCGATGATGTCAAGGGGTCTACATAGTAAAGAATGCTTGGAAACTGTGGTTGCAAATATACAATTCTGCTGCATGTGACTGAAATATGGAATGATTTGATATATGTATTAAGCCTAATTAATAAAATAATAATAAGTCACATCCAAGATTTCTTTAAAAAGAAGAGTTGTATGATCACTAAAATCAGGTTTTGAAATTTCTTGATAAAGAGGGATAAAACATTTAGGGGAACTAAATGAGAGGTCTAAATCAGTAAGCCAATTCCCAGATTGCAATTGGAGCTGAGTCTAATCCGCCATTTGCCTGGACACCCTCAACCATTTGTTGTTGTCCGTGTTATTCCAACCCATAGCGACCCTGTGCACAACAGAGCGAAGCACTGCCCAGTCCTGCTCCGTGCTCACAATTGTTCCTGCGCTTGAGCCCATTGTTGCAGACACTGTGTCAGTCCATTTCCTTAAGGGCTTCCTCTTTCCACCGCTCCTCCACCTTACCAAGCATGATGTCCTTCTCCAGGGATTGGTCTCTCCTGACATGTCTAAAGTTTCTGCCCAATGCGCCAATAAACCTGGCTGATAAGCACATGTGGGATTAATTGAAAGACAGTTTAATTGAGGAGCGTCGAGATAAATGGGTTGGCAGGCCTCATCTTTCGAATTCTTGGGTCTATTGGTCTCTGATGGTTGGACCAGGGTGCAGCTGCTTTAGCCAGTTCCCTGCTTCAGCTGGCAAGGCTCACTTCCTGCAAGACATCCCGAAGAGAAGCCACATGGACCTACCCCGATGCAGTCCTGGATGCTGAGAAGCCACGTGAAGACCCCTGCCAGCGCTGAGATGCTTACACTGCCACTGGATGCAAAGGCTTTCTACCCACTGGCCTGTGGTCCTCCTGCATTCGGTATCATTGTGTGTGTTTTGTGAATTTGAGGAGGACTTTGTAGATTGGTGTCAGACATATGAACTAAGTATGATTTATGGGCTTGGACTGGATGGGGTTGGGATGCTTTCTGAGTGTACAGTTACCCTTTACATAAAACTCTCTTATCCATATATGAGTTTCTGTGGATTTGTTTCCCTAGTTTACCCAGAGGAACATGCCCAACCTGTCCATAGTCTCGCCACTTTTGCCTCTGAGGAGCGCTGTAGCCGTACTTCTCCCATGACAGATTAGTTTTTCCTTTCAGCATTTGTAATTTAGCTGAAGTCATTTAAAGTTCTGATGGACTGTGGGAAACAAAGATTTCTCCTAAGTCATCTCCTACAAATATATGTTAGACTTAGGACACTGCTTGCAGCTAATGGTAAATGATTGTCAAGTTACCTTTCTGAAAGCAGTCAGTTGCCAAACTACTGTCTGGTCCCACCACAAGTAGAACCCATTCCCTGCTATTAAGAATAATGGGCTACTTCTCCCTAAAGGCTTGCAGTCATGACTTGGTTCCTGTAGGTGGGTTTACACCCCACTGATAATGGTTTCTATAGTGAGCAGAGAACAGGTCAAACCAGCTCAATGATATCCAAAATTAGCTGCCTCCCTGAATCTAGGGTCCGCCCATCTTGTCACACGTGCACCCCCATTACCTCCCCTTCCTATTACGTGGCTACCCCCAGATCACCCCCCTCCCATTACTGTATTACCTGTGGCACAACCTGTATGTCTTCACCTGTACTTAGGGGGCTTGCACACCCCCCAAAGCTAAATAAGCCTTGGTTAACAATAAAGATCCCCTTGGCCTCTCATCGCCTCCCCTTATCTCTCCCCCATCCTCACGCCCCTGTTCCCTCTCCCTTTCCCCTTGTCCTCCTTCCCCTCCCCGTATCTCCTGCCCTCCAGCCTCCCATCTCCACGTGGACCACCAAGTGAGGCTGAAGTGAGCATACTACCATGAAATGTGTCTTTGACTCCATTATTTCAATCTCTCTTCTATCTCTCATGCTCTCTACGACTTTATACTAATATTTGTATATATTTCAACCATACAATCACGCCTATCGAACCCATGATTGGTTGTGGGGAGCTGGCCTTTCCCCCCACAATGGGTGTCTACACAACCACAAATAATAAGCATCCCCTAACACTTCATTTTGCAAGCACCAGGTTTTTCAGCAGACAACATGCTCCAGATGATGATCAAGGTCACTGCAGGTGCTTCTGAAAATGGAACCGGTCCACGCTCCACAACTCAATTGCTCTTGCCCAGCAAAACTTCTAAATCTGCAGTGTGGTATCTTTAATCTTTGCATCCCAAGTTTGTATCACAGAATCTTGAATCACTGCTGCTTCCTGAGATAGCACACAAGTGAACGCAAACTTCTGAACATCAGATTATGTTAGGCTGCTAACGCAAGGGCAGCAGTTTGAAACCACCAGCCGCTCCTGGGGAGAAAGACGGGGTTTCTACTCCCGTAAAGCGCTACCATCTCAGAAACTCACAGGGACATTCTACTCTGTCCTGTCGGGTCACTATGAGTCAGCATCAAGTCACTGGCAGTAAGTTTGGTTTTTATCCGCCACACAGCGAGAAAGAGGAAGACCTTCGACAAGATAGATTGACATGGTGGCTGCCTCGACACAAGAACAACTGTGAGGGTGGCACAGAACCAGGTAGTGTTTTGTTCTGTTATACATCAGGTAGTTAGGAGTCGGAACTGACTCGCTGGCACCTAGTAATATAACATAATAATGCCCTGCAAAGAAAAGCACTGACTGGAACACAGACTGCTCTGTCAGTGTAAGAATCTAAGTTGTTATGAGCTGCACAGAGTGGGGCTCCCACTCATGGGGCACCATGCCTGAGGAAGCAAAACTCTGCCCCGTCCTACATCATTCCCACGACAGCTGCAAAGGGGACTGCTCTGATCCACAGGGTTTGCGTTGGCTGCTTTTCAGAAACACGCGGCCAGGTCTTCCGTCCTAGTCCATCTTCGTCTGGAAGCACCACGAACACCTGCAGAACAGCATTGCAAAATACAGGTGGGTAGTGACGGTGCAGAAGCTCCCCTGGCCAGGAAGGAAACAGGTCCCTCTCCCAAGAAGTCGAGAATCCCACCTCTGACCTACTCCAGCCTCTAAAGATAGTAAAAAAAAAAATTTTTTTTAAGTCTGCAAATCAGAAACCTGTCTGGTTTTGCCAAGAGCAGAACTGACAACTGTGGACAGAGCGACCGACCACATAAAGCAAAGTCTAGGTGATGCTACAGGAGGCCGTCTGAGCAGCTGTTGCAATTATGGTCCCGACAGGGAGGAAAGGAGCCCTGGAGGCACCATGGTTAAGCATTCAGCTACCAACCAAAGGGCTGGCAGTTCTAAGCCGGCCAACAGCTCTGAAAGAGAAGCACCTGGCAATCTCCATAAAGATAAGATCAAAACTAAACTAAAAAATAATCCATGGCCATCAAGTTGACTGATTCAGTGGCTGTGTAAGACAGAGTGGAACCGCCGCCGTGGGGCTTCCTAGCCTGTCAGACTTCATGGAAGCAAACAGTCACATAGTTCTCCCAAAGAGCTGGTGAGTTCCAAATGGCCAACCTGTACCTACCGTGCCACCAAACTCCCTCTCCTTGAAGATGGTTGTTATCAGGTTGGTTCCTGTGCATAGCAAGTCTCTGGACAACAGACTGAAACTCCGCCCAGTCCTGCACCATCCTCACATTGGTCCCTGTGGTTGAGCCCATTGTTGCAGCCACTGTGTCAATATATCTGGCTCAGGGTCTTCCTCTTTTTCACTGACCCTGTTTTGGGGCACAAAGAAAACCCCAAATCTCAAATAGGATTTAAGGAGAATGTGTATTAAGTCTTAACCAGGGCAAAGACACATCATCAGGATGAGGGAGACCATTAGCAACATGAGGTCATAAAGGCATCAGAGGGTGTATAACCACGAAGTTACTTAAATAAAGCACGCAACACAAAGGAAGCTGTCACAGATTCATGATGGGCGGCAGATCAGTACACTATAGTTACAGGTGGGACTACAGAAGCAGGAAGGGAGCCATGATTGGGGCATGCACATTATAGACACAGAAGAGCTTGCAAGATTGGTCCAGGGGCTTCCAACCAGGCAGTCAGGGTATGACTTATAGGGCATGGCTCATGCCTAGACAACCCCCAGTACTGTGATCTCCATCAAGGACACACTCGGGCAAGCCCTTAAGGGAGACTGCCTGAGCCACCCCCCACCCCCTGGCCAGAGAGAGTGGAGAGAATCCTCTGTCCAATGCACTCTGCTTGAAGGCAAAGTGAGTCACATCCCGGTTCAATGGTCAGAAAGAAATCAATGGAAGCGTAATCCATGGGGGGTTGGGGGGGGGGACACTGCCGATGGATTTGGGACTTTCACAGTGATCCTTGGCTTCCAGCAGTGTGCTCAGAATTTAAGCCTTAACACAAACCTCTTCCAAGCACGATGTCCTTCTCTAAGGACTGGTCCCTCCTGATAATATGGCCAAAGAAGATGAGACAAAGTCCCTCCATCCTCACTTCCCGGAAGCATTCTGGCTGCACTTCTTCCAACACAGATCTGTTCATTTCTTCCGGCCGTCCATGGGACGTTAACTATTCTTCACCCACTCCAGACTTCAAATACATCGATGATTCTTCATGCCGTCTACCTCATTCACAGTGCAGCTTTCAGCTGCCTCTGCAGCTGTTGAAAATACCAGAACTTAGGCGAGGGGCACCTTAGTTGCCAAAGCGATGCCTTTGCTTTGTAGCTCTTTAAAACCATCTTTCTCCTCAGATTTTGCTCAACACAAAGCCTCCTTTACTTTCCTGACTGCTGCTTCCACGGGTGATAATGGTGAATTCAAGTAAAATCAAATCCTTGACGGCCTCAATCTTTTCTCCCTTTGTCATCATGCTGTCCGTGAGTCTGGTTGTAAGAACTTTTTATTTTCTTCATGTTGAAGTATGATCTGTATGGAAGAATGCAGCCTTTGATCTTCAGCAAACAAGGTTGGGTCATTTGCACATTACAGGCAGTTAATGAATCTTCCTCCAATCCTGATGCAGCGTGCTTCTTCATGCTGTCCACCTTTTTAGATTAGGTGCTCAGGATGCAAACGGAATAAATACGGGAAAGAGTACGACCCTGACACACATCTTCCTGGATTTTAAACAAGCTCTGTTACAACTGCCTCTTGGTCTGTGCACATGTTCTCCAAGAGCACAAAGCATTCTGGGATTCCTGTTCTTCCCAATGTTATCCATAATCAGTTAGGATCTCTACACAGCTCATCCATAATTAGCTAGGATCTTTACAGAGTCAGTGAAACACAAGGAAGCAGCTCTCTGGTGAGCAGGAATAGCCCTCCCTGCCCTTCCTTTTTGGAGTCCAGCTTGAAAATCCAGCAGGCCCCTGTCAATGGAGTGCTGAAAGCATCTTTTCAGCAGAGACGTTGTTCAATGATTTCTGCAGATGACAGTTTGGAAAGGTCTACATGGAACCCCTCCTTTGTCTCGTGGGTTGCATGAGTAGAAAATCAAGTCGACAGTCCCCAAGAACAACAGAAAAGAAAAAGAATTCAGAGTGAGCTGACACAACGAATGAATGACTTTCATCCAATTGAGCAATGTTTCCGCTTCAAGCACCTGGGTAGTGTTTCTGACTGAAGACTGGATAATGTGCACTCTGGATCCAGGGAACTGAGCAAAATTTTTTCTTTTAAAAAACCCAAACACCCTCACCACCATCAAATCAATTCTAACTCACAGGGACCCTGTAGGACAGAGTAGGATTGCCCTTGGGCGTTTCCAAGACGTAATGCTTTCTAGAAGTAGCAAGTCTCATCGTTGTCTCCGGAGCTGCTGGTAGGTTTGAACTGCTGACCTGTGGTTAACAGCCCAACTCATAATCCACTACGAGGGCTCCTCCCATTGTTTTAAGGTGAGGATATTTTTGTTCTAAGAACTGTATAAAACACTCTGCTGCTAACAGAAAGTTCGGTGACTTGAACCCACCATGGACCCCGTGGGAAAAAAGCCCGGGCCATCGCCTGCACGAAGGAGTGCAGCCTAAGGAAACCCGGGGGTGGGGTGGGGGTGGGGGGCACGTCGGCTACGAGTTCTCTGAGGCCGAACTGACTCGACAACACACAGCAACAAGCGTGTTGTTTAAGAGAACGAGGCTTTGACTTGCAGTTCAAAGGTCAATGTGTAATTTAATTCAATTAATAGTTGTGTGGTAATGTTAGAGTCTTACCAAGTATCGAACCATTTAATAGAATTTTGAGATTGACCACATTTATACATTCTTTCGATTTTAGCCCCGGAGCTAGAGGATGGAATCGGGAGCTCACATTTGACTTAAAGTGTGTGGGTGTTCTTTAGTGTGTCGACTAAAGAGCTTGAACAAGAAAAACCAAACATTAAATACGTGGATGAAGGGTAAAATGTTTAAGGGTGACAGATTTATTTGTGGTATCAAACAGTCATCAAATGCTCTGGTCTTAAAATATACTGGATTTAGAAATAGAATTTTCAAAATTGTTAAATCCAACTTTAAAAAACAAAATAAAAACAGTATCCTGGGGACTTCCAGAAAGACGGAGCCCAGTAGAATCACCCACTGTGCTCCCATTGCTAGATAAGGAAATCAAGGTAATGTGACAGCTAGCTAGAGAACCAGAGCAGGCCGGAGACCCATGAGCAGCCTGGGACCCTGAGCAAGCTGGAGCTGCAGAGCAGCCTGGAGACCCATGAGCAGCCTGGGACCCTGAGCAAGCTGGAGCTGCAGAGCAGCCTGGAGACCCATGAGCAGCCTGGGACCCTGAGCAAGCTGGAGCTGCAGAGCAGCCTGGAGACCCAAGGCAGAGCTCTTGTCTTCCCTTAGCTGTGGACTCTAAGCTAAGTCAGGTTCCGAGGGCATCCTCAGCCGATAGCAGCAAAGTGGTCCTGCTGCCCTCCCGCACATCCCCTTCCAACCCCAAACATCGGAATTATAGACCTGAGGGTAAGAGAAAAAGGGGCGGGAAGGGTGGGGGAAGGCTGAACTGAGAGCATTGATGACTGTACAACCCCACTTGAGGGGAGGGAACAACAGAATTGTATGTGAATGGATATATTGAAGGGTATAAGATATGACATAAATAAATAAGGGTTCCGGGGGCGGTTGAGTGGAGTGGGGGCGGGGAGCGATAACATGGAGCTGACATCGAGGAGTTCAAGAAGAAAGAAAATGTTTGAAACTAATTGTAGGAGCAACTGTACAATACTGCTTGATGTGAATGAACTACGGAATGGTATGATATCTTTAAGAGCTCCCAATAAAATGATTAAAACAAAAATTTAGGAAGAACTGCATTACTAAATTTGACACTTGAATAAAATGAATATTTTAAGATAGCATCAAAATTATATTTTTGAATGCCCAAAACTACCCCTGGGACATGTTCAGCAACTTCACATGAACACTAACTTTTTTTTTCTACCTCTGCATAATTTCCTCATGGCAGGGACCTGCGTAATTTAGCCATGTGTTTCCTGGAACACCCGCTGAGTGTGTGACTTTGCTTATCACCTCACGGGGCTTTCTTTCCATGGTGTACATTCAGCTGTGATGATCACTCTAAGCTGCTCCTGCTCCAGCTCCCTGGAAGCGCCCTTTGACACACTAAGAAAGCCAGCCCCAGGGGCTATGAAGTCGAAAGGCAGTAAGAAGCTATGATTCCTGCCTCCATTGCCTGTGAAGATGAACGCATCCACAGGCCATATAAATAGAATTTGTCCAAACGCCTTACTGAGAAATTATCACTAAATATTATGCTTCATATTGGGGTTCCTGCATGGTGCAAACAGCTAATGTGCTTGCAGACCTGAGTCTACCTAGAGGAGCCCTGAAAAAGGCCTGACAATCCACTTCCACATGTCAGACCTTGAAAACCCTGTGAACCAGGGGATGACTGACACTTGGGGTCATCGTGCATTGGAATCGATCGATTCAACAGCAACTGATGCTGACTTCTATGTAGATATGTTTATATATACACTTATATATATATATACACATATATATAAACTCTTGACCTTAAAAAGTTCATGAAATTGCTCTGCTTTCCTGAGAAACAATATCATTGTGTTTATCATGAATATCACAAAAGATACTCATAATATATGGAATACAGGTTTTTAAAATCATCGCCCAACAACTATAACAGGATGTGAGCAAAAAGTTTGATAACCAGTGATTTGGGCCTCCTGATCTAATCATTTTTTTCAGTAGCATACACGTTAATATGAGTTTCAATTTGATTTGTCTTTTTTCAAAATATTTCATCTCTACACTCCATACCCAAAAAGAAAAGATTGGAAAGGAGTTTTGAGTCTACTTACACATTTGTAAGAAAAGGGGTTTGAGTTTCTCACCCATCGACCCACCACACCATCTCCCCTATTCTTTTTTAAATCATTTTATTGGGAGCTAGTACAACTCTTATCACAATCCATACATACACCCATTGTGTCAATTGTTTCATTTGTTTTCCTCCTCATTCTCTAAACATTTGCTTTCTACTTGAGTCCTTGGTATCATTTTTCCCCTCCCTCCCTGCTTCCCCTCCCCCATGAACCCTTGACAATTTATCAATTATTATTTTGCCATGTCTTACACTGTCTGACATCTCCCTTCACCCACTTCTCTGCTGTCAGTCCCCCAAGGAGGAGGTTATATGTAGACCTTGTCATCTGTTCCCCCTCTCTCGCTCACCCTCCCCCCCCCATCCTTATTCTTATTAGCAGTGATATTGTTTTCTAGGAACACCACAGCCACTAAGGTTCGCACACTCTTTGACCTGACCCAAGGGAGCAGTGTCCCCGCATGTCCTCTTGGCCAGATCTTGGTGGCTCTCCTCTTCGGATGTCCAGCCTCCACCAACCAGAGCCTCTTTGTCCATGTGAGAGTGGTTGGTGGGTGCCTTTAGGGGGTTCCAACTCATATCAACCCCACTCGGTCTGTTTAGTGATTTTCAAACATTAGTAGCAGCAGGACCCCTTTTTAAAAAAGTGAATGTCATACACAAAATAGAGAAAAATTATATTTAATTCTTATACACTTATTTGATTAATCCAATTGTGTAACATTTGCTTTTTTTTTTCTTGTTTTTTTTTTCTTTTTTTTCATTTGCTTATTATACAGATGTCAATGGCCATGACATGCTGTTCTGCTGAATAGCAATATTTGAAAGCAGGGTTTTGTGAATGGTCAATGGAATCGCCAACGAGTGTCTACACCCCATTTATTTCTCTCTTTGTACTGATTGCTCAAAATTGAGTCCTACAGGATGTAGTAACTGTTTGTCAGCTCTTAGACCAAGGTTTGAGTGATTCTTCATTCTAAACTATGAAGGAAAAGATTGTGATTTTTTTCCCCAAGAACTTTTTCAATTCTCCTTGTATATCACACAATTCAACTTTTGTTAATTCAACTTTTACATGTGTCCAACTTATATTGTATTACGTAGCTATGCAACCATCGACCCATGAAATGCTTCCATCACCATAACCAAAAGCTCAGTGCTCCATAAGCAAACATTTCCTCATCCCCCTCCGCCCCAGCCCTGTAAGTACGAATGCACTTTTATCTCGATTTAAGAAATAATCATAAACACACAGTTGCAAAGTTTGGATGAGGAATAGTTGAAGTCTTTTTTCACAGATGAAGCAATAATTATATCTGGCACATCAACATGTACTTTATTCCACATAGAAAATGCAAGCAAGATGCCATGCTTACCGATATGACAAAGTGTCTATAACAGGAGTTATCACGACACTACATGCTCTCTTGTTGCTCCACACCAGGACAACACACAAGCAGGTCATTCTGGGGCCTTCCCAGAGTCCCACAGGGCTTCCCAGTGGATGCATCCTGCAGGGGTCTCCAGGCTTCTCTGCTCTTCCAAGATAGAGGAGGAGAAAGAAAAAAAGAAAAAGTCCAAAAGCTACACATTATTATTTTTATTATTGCACTTTAAAAGAAATAATTACAATGACTAATGTTTTCATATTCTTATAAACTGAAAATAGTTGATTGGTTAAAAATAACCAGAACAGCAAAGCTGAGCATTATTGGCAGATGTTGAACATAAACCCAGTCCTGAGTCCTCTGATTTTTAAATATTTGAGCTAGATCTGATACCATCAGCACCAACCGGCCAGCCAACAGCCAGGGAATGAGGCTCTGACAGAAAGCTAGGAGGGAGCAGCTGGGGCCCCACGCTACTACATTGGCTGAGGCTTTGATTGTGTGCACGTGGTCATGGTTCTAGACCTGGGTGCAGTACCATCCACGGCCAGCTGGCGAGGTAGAGCGCAGTGGTTGAAGTTCAGTCAGAGTCAAGCAGCACTCTTCTCATCCCAAACCTTCTACTCAGAACTCGGTGGCTTTGGACACGTCCTCTCAGCTCTGCAAGTCCCCATTTTCTTATCTATAAGTAGCTTGTTGGTGGGAGAGAATGTATCTGAGTAACTCGGTAAAAATAAATAAAGGCCACACTGTCCAGTCCTGAGGCAAAGTAAGGAAGACCGCTCCAGGGTTAACTGTTGGCAATGACTCCTAGCCACCGCCTTCGGGCCAGAGCGGGCTGTGTCCACAGAGTTGCCAATCATCACTGGTGTAGAAGTTGTGTACCAGGCTCCTCAGGAAGACTCGCCGGCCAACATTTTGATTAACAGTGAGTCTGAATCAGAACTGTGGCCGTAGGATTTTTAGAACAGTGTTATGAGCACTTTATCCACATGTCATACAATTCAGTAATTCAATCATATCAAGGAGAGCTGTACAATTGTCACCACAGTCAATTCTAGAACATTCCCTTCTTCCTGGTATTCATTGTTATTCATGTAATTAGTATTTTTTCTAATCGTGACCAAAAATATACACAACAAAACACTCCAATTCCACAACTTCTACATGTGTAATTCAGTGTCATTGGTTACACTCTTCGTGTTGTACAATCATTATTGATCTTTTCCAAATTATTCCACCACCATTAGCATAAACTCAATGTCCTCTAAGCAACAAGCCTTTCTCCTTCACCCATGGTGACCGTTGGTCAAGTTTGGTTCCTTTCTTTCTCTAGTAGTCTTCTTGATATAATCTTCACATATCGTACATTCATTGTTTGCTCTCCAAATGCCCTGACCCTCCCTGGCCCCCACCTGGT
Source organism: Tenrec ecaudatus (assembly GCF_050624435.1). Classification (NCBI taxonomy): domain Eukaryota; kingdom Metazoa; phylum Chordata; class Mammalia; order Afrosoricida; family Tenrecidae; genus Tenrec; species Tenrec ecaudatus. The sequence continues at coordinate 81,797,859 of NC_134538.1, forward strand.
CATAGGATTTTCACGGCTGTATATGACCTTTGGAAACAGATTCCAAGTTGGATCTGCTGAGATGTCTGTGAGTGGGTTGGAACCAACAACCTTCCAGCTAATAGTCTAACATTTAAACTTCTCACCACCTAGGAACATCCCATTAAACATCATTTAAGATATTATTATCATTATTGACTCTATAGCACACACCTCATCTTTCCTGGATACGTATGTACTAGCTAAATCACATTATGAACACCCTTACAGAAGAAGATGTCTAATTAATATGAAAATATATACAATTGTCTACTATGGGACAGCACAGAAGGGCCAACATTCTCTTTTTTTTAAAAAATTTTGTTGGGGACTCATACAACTCTTATCACAATCCATACATACATCAATTGTGTAAAGCACATTTGTACATTCATTGCCCTCATCATTCTCAAAACATTTGCTCTCCACTTAAGCCCCTGGCATCAGCTCATTTTCCCCCGCCCTCCCTGCTACGCCCTCCCTCATGAACCCTTGATAATTTGTAAATTATTATTTTGTCATATCTTACACTGTGCGACGTCTCCCTTCACCCACTTTTCTGTTGTTGGTCCGCCAGGGAGAAGGTTATATGTAGATCCTTGTAATCGGTTCCTCCTTTCCACCCCACCCTCCCAGTATCGCCACTCTCACCACTGGTCCTAAAGAGATCATCTGTCCTGGATTCCCTGTGTTTCCAGTTCCTATCTGTACCAGTGTACATCCTCTGGTCTAGCCGGATTTGTAAGGGAGAATTGGGATCATGATAGTTGGGGGCGGGTTCTTTCAATGAACCAGCCTGAGTCAATTATTTGCTCACTTTGGTAAGAACTGGATGAGAAACCAATTAAGGTAGGAGTAAAACATCTTTTCAATATTCATTTGAACCTTTCAGAGATCACAGAATGCATTCACAGTATATAAACAATGAAACAGAAAGTATAAAATATATGAACAGACAAGTCACAAAAGAGGAAACACCCATAACTAATAAAAACAAAAGGAGAATCATGTTTTGACAACCTATACTTTTTAAAAATCATTTTATTGGGGGCTCATACAACTCTTATCACAATCCATACATATATCAATTGTGTAAAATACATTTGTACATTCATTGCCCTCATCATTCTCAAAATATTTGCTCTCCACTTAAGCCCCTGGCATCAGTTCCGCCTTTGTTCCCCTCCCTCCCAACTTTCCCCACCTTTTTAAATAAATTATTTTATTGGGGGCTCTTATAACAATCCAAAATTCAAATGGTATCAAGTGCATTTGTACAATGCTGCCATCATCTTTTCAAAACATTTTCTTGCTAATTGAGGCCTTGGTATCAGTTCCTCTTTTTGTTCCTCCTTCCCCACCCTTCCACTCTCCCACCCTCATGAACCCTTGATTAATTATCAATTGTTATTATTTTCATGTCTTACACCACCCGCTGTCTCCCTTCACCATGTTTCTGTTGTTCTCACCCTGGGTAGGAGGTGTTGTATGTAGATCACTGTGATCAGTTCCCCCTAACAGGCACGTTTATGTTCTGTTTATGGAAGTGTAAATGGGAGAAGTCATTTTGAAGGTCATACAGAAGTTTCTATCAACTAGGGCACTGGTTAACGCAGCTGCTAAGTTTAAGGTTGACATGGGTAATGTGTTGGGTTGCTTACCACAAGGTCATCCGTTCGAAACCACCAGCTGCAAAGATGAGGCTTTCTACTCCCATAAAGAGTGGCAGTCTCTAAGTGGAGAGCAAATGCTTTGAGAATGATTGGGGCAGGGAATGTATGGATGTGCTTTATACAATTGATGTATGTATATATATGGATGGTGATAAGAGTTGTATGGGTCCCTAATAAAATGTAAAAAAAGAAAAGAGGAGAAAAAAATGATTAGGGCAGGGACTGTACAGGTGTGCTTTATACAATTGATGTATGTATATGTATGAACTGTGATAAGAATTGTATGAGCCCCTAATAAATTGTTAAAATTAAAAAAAAAAAAAAAAAAAAGAGTGGCAGTCTCGGAAACCCACAGGAGCAGTTCTCCCCTGTCCTAGAGGGTCACCGTGAGTCGGAGACTACTTGACGGCAGTGAATAAGAGCCACTCCACATCTGTGGAGCTGTCAAGAAAACAAACTATGATCTTGGCAAATCAGCTGCACAGGACCTCTTTAAAGTGTTAAAAAGGAAATATGGGGCTTTAAGGAATAAGATACACCTGACCCAAGCCATGACATTTTCAGTGGCCTCATATGCATGTGAAAACTGGACAATGAAGATGAAAGATTGGAATTGTGGTGTTGGCAAAGAATATTGAAAGTAACATGGACTGCCAGAACACCAAACACATCTGTCTTGGAGGATGCACAGCTAGGTGATCCCTAGAGGTGAAGATGGAGATGCCATCTTTTGTGCTTTGAAAATGCACAAGAAAAGGACATCATGTTAGGTGAGGTAGAAGATCCCCAGAAAGAGGGAGGCTCCCCAGGAGATGAATTGACAGTGGCTGCAACAATGGGCTCAAACCAACAGTAATTGCCAGGATGTCCCAACCAGGCAGTGTTTTGCTCTATTGTACATAGCTAGGGTCATTATAAATTGGAGCTGACTAAACAAACCTAACAGCAAAAATATAAAAAGGATGCATTTATCATCATATATATAAATGATAGTTTTATAAAAGGCCAGACTTACTGGCTCTGATAGAGACTGGTGGAACCCCAAGACCCTTAAACACCCTTCAAATCTGGATCTGGACCCAGCCCCGGGGATCGCCTTTCAGCCAAACAATAGCAGACTTGAAGTAAACAGCGAACAGTAACACTCAAGAGAAATGTAGGCCCCAAAATAATCAGTCATAGGAGACCAAACAAGTAGCATTTGCCCTCCAAACAAAGCCCAGAAGGCAGGACTGAGCACAAGAGGAGGCTGACTGGGCTGGCGGGCGCCTGGAAAGGAAGTGGGGTGAGTTGTTAGGTCCAGGAGGTGGCGACCAACACGTCCGAATAGTAGAAAGGAAAACTAATTTGCTCTGTAAACGTTCACCCAAACCACAATAATAATTGCAGTTTTGACATTTTAATCTTTTATATAAATAGCAACACTCTTCATAATACTTTCTGTCATGCTTTTTCATTTTGTGTGTCTTGAGGATCTCTTACTGTCAATTCATACAGACCTCCCTTACTCTTTTTACTTGTCGGATACTATTCCATGCCAGAGGTATCACGCTATTCCATGCTGGGGGGTACCACACTATTCCATGCTGGGGGGTATCATGCTATTCCATGCTGGGGGGTACCACACTATTCCATGCTGGGGTGTACCACACTATTCCATGCTGGGGGGTATCACGCTATTCCATGCTGGGGGGTACCACACTATTCCATGTTGGGGGGTATCACGCTATTTCATGTTGGGGGTATCACACTATTCCATGTTGGGGGGTATCACACTATTCCATACTGGGGGGTATCACACTATTCCATACTGGGGGGTATCACACTATTCTATGCGGGGGGAGAGTCGTGTCATTGTTAAGCCCCATCCTGTTGTGTCTGTGCATAGCATGATGGTCCCTGGGAGAAGGCAAACCTAAAGGTTGGCCTTCAGAGCCACACGGTGGCCCCACAGAAAGGTCTGATGCCCAGCTCCGTCAAGACCTCAGCCAAGACAACTCGATGCTGTACCACGTGCACTTGCCATGAATGGGAATCAACAACTTGACTTTCTTTTCTTTTTACACCAAGTTAACTCCGGGGGGAAGAATGACCCACATTCTTAACCAAATATCTTGGTCAGAGTTCGAGAAAAGACTCTTTCTTCCAGACAAGTACTGCCATCTGCCAAGACATTATTAAGAACATACATTTGCTGCCATGTCAATAGGGCCTCGGAGCGTCCGACTAGACGACAGACTCCGTGGCTGCAAGCCTGGCCCACAGAGAAGAGCCGTCGTGAGGATGGCGCAGGATGACGTGGTTTCCTTCTGTTGCACAGAGTCTGAGTCGGAGCCACCTCGACGGCACCTAACAACTCTCATTGCCATTGAGTCGACGTCAAAAGCAACTCGAGTGGCGCAATGAGCAGTGTTCTGTTGAGTTGCCAGCCTTGTAAACCCTATGGACAGTTCTCCTCTGTCCCTGTAGGGTCAGTGGGAAACGGAAAGTGATTCGATGCACACAATAAATAACACGACTGTTCAAAAAGTATTACAGACAGTTCGGCACTCCACTCATACCTGAAAGCAGTGGGGTGGGTTTGAACCTACACAGAGGCCAATCAGAAGGCAGGACGAAAGGTTGCACACAGCCTTGAAAACCCTGAGGCGCAGCCCTGTTCCACACACAGCTGCCAACAGCTAGAATCAGCTGGAAGGCGGCAGCGGCAGGCAGCCGCAGGATTGCTCAGGCCTGCCGGGTCAGACCCTTAGCCCTGGAGCAAAGGGACTGGCTCTGGACTAACTGAACTTACTATAATGAGATGGGGATCGTTGTATTCTGAAATCTACTCAAAATCAAGTGAATGTGGCCGCAGGGATAAAACCTGCTTCGTTTTCAAAATGGGTTAAAATTTAATTAACACATTTCAGTGTAGCGCTCCCACCAATTGCTGTCAAGAGTCCCACCTCCTGGCACCTCACATGCGAGAGGAGAACTGTGCGGGGCTGCTGATGGCTGCTTTTCCAGAAGTGGATCCCCACCTTGTTCTCCAAAGTGCTCTTTGCCATCAAGTCTATGTTGACTCATAGCGAGTCTATAGGACAGAGTAGAATTGCTCCTGTGAGTTTCAGAAACTATAATTCTCCTGATGAATGGACTGGTGGTTTTGAACTGCCAACCTTGTGCACCGAAGCCCAAGGCATAACCTTCAGAGCTCCAGATGGACTTAAAACTTGATCCTTTCTGCTGGCAGCCTTGCAGTTAACGATTTTACCACCCAGTGATTTTTGCCGACTCACAAAGTCGGGTGAATCCCAGTAGATTATGTCACTGCCTCTTCAAGAGACTCACCACTTTCAAGAGCTGGGAGGATTTGAGCCGCAACACTATTTGGATCCCAGACAAATTACAAATTACATGAAAAATTTTATGATAACAGTGAAATTAGTGATTTTGCTGGAACAAAGTGAATGAAATAACTTTATAGAATACATACATAATATATAGTTTATTTCAATATTATCAACAGAACACTAAGACATGACAAATAGTAATCTCCATATGTCAATTACATAGAAACATGATTATCAACAGTTTCTTTTTTAAAAGTTTTATTGGCCCATAATCCATGTATCATAAAATTCAATAGCTCAATCATTAGCAAGGAGAGTTGTACAACCATTATCATAATCATTTTTAGAACATTTTCTTATGTGTGTGTGTATTTATATGATATATATATATATATATATATATATATATATATATATATATATATATATATATATGAGAATTTTATATCAAGGGTAAGTGTACATTAAGAAAGCATCCAAACCCACTACTGTCCAAGCCCACAAGTCCAACATTAGCCCATAAATCCAACATTGATCTACAAAGTCCTCCTCAATCTCATAAAACACACGCAATAACACCGACTGCAGGAGGAAAGCAGAATCGGTGAGTGTTTAAGTAAGCATCTCAGTGCTGGCAGGGGTCTCCACGCAGATATTCCAGCACCCAGGGCTGCATTAGGGTAGGTCCATGTGACTTCTCAAAGATGTTTTGCAGGAAGTGAGCCTTGCCAGCAGAAACAGGGAATTGACTAAGGCAGCTGCACCCTGGTCCTACCATCAGAGAGCATGAGATCCAAGAACTAGAAAGGTGAGGCTCACCGAGCCATTTATCTCTCCGCTCTTCAATTAACCCCATATGTGTTTATAGGTCAGGTTGGTACAATAAACCTTAACTATCTCACTGTCTTGGTGACCTCTTGGTTTCCGTTTATATACGTTTTTTAAAAAAATGATTTTATTGCGGGCTCTTACAACTCTTATCACAAGCCATCCATCCATCCATTGCGTATCAGGCATATTTGTATATTTGTTGCCCTTATCATTCTCAAAACATTTGCTTTCTACTCAAGCCCTTGGTATCAGCTCCTCATTTGTTCCTCCTCCTTCCCAGCTCCCCTCTCCCTCATGAACCATTGGTAATTTACAAATTATTATTTTGTCATATCTTACGCTGTCTGATGTCTCTCTCTGTCCCCCAGGGAGGTTATATGTAGCCCCTTATAATCAGTTCCCCCTTTCTACCCCACCTTCCCTCCACCTTCCCAGTATCACCACTCTCACCACTGATCCTAAAGGGATCATCTCTCCTGGATTCCCTGTGTTTCCAGTTCCTATCTGTACCATAGTACATTGTCTGGTTTAGCCGGATGTGTAAGGTAGAATTGGGATCATGACAGTGATGGGTGGGGGCGGGGGAGAGTAAGCATTTAAGAACTAGAGAAAAGTTGTATGTTTCATTGTTGCTACACTGCACCCTGACTGGCTCATCTCATCCCTGTAACCCCTCTGTAAGGGGATGTCCAGTTGCCTAAAGGTGGGCTTTGGGTCTCCACTCCACACTCCCCCTCATTAACAATGATAAGATTTTTTGTTCTTTGATGCCTGATACCTTTGACCCTCATGATCACACAGGCTGGTGTGCTTCTTCCATGTGGGCTTTATTGCTTCTGAGCTAGATGGCCGCTTGTTTACCTTCAAGCTTTTAAGATCCCAGATGTTATATCCCTTCATAACCGGGCACCATCAGTTTTCTTCATCAGATTTGCTTATGCACACATTTGTCTTGAGCGATTGTGTCGGGAAGGTGAGAACTGTGGAATACCAGTTTAATAGAACAGTGTTCTTGCATTGAAGGAGTACTTGAGTTGAGGCCCAATGTCCATCTGCTACCTTAATACTAAACCTATAAGTATATGAACATAGATCTATTTCCCCACCATTATATGTAAATATATTTGCATATGTATGTATATGCCTGTATTTAGACTTTTATAAATGCCCTTTGCCTCCTAGTTCTTTCCTCTATTTCCTTTTACTTTACTTTCTTCTTGTCCCACTATTATATTCAGCCTTCATTTGGGTTTCAGTAATTCCTCTCAGTTACATTGCCCTTGACCAATCCCTACCAGACCTCTCACACCCTCCTTGACACTAATTTTGGATCACTTGTTGTTCCCTGGTTCCTGGATTGGTTAGCGCCACTTCCTTTCCCCCACCTCTCCCTGTCCCATGTCCCCCTGAAACCATCGGTCCTGTTATTTTCTCCAGATTGTTTATCCAGTCTATCTTATCTAGATGGACCTGAAGAGATAATAATATGCACACACACAAAAACAAGACAGAGCAAAACAAAGTGACAAAAGAAAACAAAAATGACAACAACAACAAGACCAATGACAAAAAAAAACACAGAAAAGCCTGTAAATAGTTCAAGGTCTGTTTGTTGACCTTTAGGAATGTTTCTGGTGGAGACTGATGGGGTGTCACGCCCTGGCCCCAAAGGCTATTTTTGGTACTCCCTTGGGACTTCCTTGCTCTGTTCCCCTTGCTGTTCTGTTGCATGCCCTTAGTGTTCCATCTCGGTGTGGTGGGGTCAGATCAGTTGCAATTCCCACACTGTGTCTCTAGTGTTGTCCCCTGTAGGGCTATGGGTCAATGAGGATGTTGTGTCTCATAGTGGGGCTGGCCATATGGTCATCTCTGTGCATTAGCTGCTCTGAATGGGGATATCATCCTCAGGGCTTGGTGGGCCAGGGTGTGCTCCATACTCTCTTCCTCCCCCTTCATTTGCTCCCATGTACTCTGATCAGACATGTACCTCTCCCTGGTCTGTAGCTTCAGCGCTGTCCTCTGAAGTGAATTCTTCTGGGGGTGGGGCCATTTTCTTCTTTCTTATAGTTTTTGTTATTAGCTCCTATTTCCCCACAACCGTCCTTGTCATACTCCCAAGAAACCATTCATCCAGTTACCCTCTCTATAGATTGACCGATCCTGGATTCCAGACCCAGAAAAACCTACACACACAAGAAAAAAACTAACAGCAAGAACAAAGTAAAAAGAAGACAAACCTCAACGGAAAAGAAAGAAAATATTGAAAAACTAGAACAAATGTAAAATGGATCAAAAGGGAGATCATATGATAAAGTGTTCGATTTTAACCTAAAGGCATCTGCAATAGTCCACTTTGCAACGCATTCTGCATGATAAGCAAGGCTCTTCACATGGTCAGAGACTCACAAGACTTAATCTATGGATATTTCCCCTTCACTTTTTTTCCAAATGTATTTTTTTTCTCAATTTCGTTATTATAAAGGTGTGTGTAACTGTCCAGGAAGAACAGACAATTTCTTTCTTCAAACAATTTACCAGTTTGATTTATAACTTGGATATCTTTACAAAAAAATGTATGTGTACCTCTATTTCACTCGTGGTCCAAGACCTGCAAGTGTTACAGGAAACTCTTTGGATACGTATAAAGAAAATATATTAAGCTTGACCCAACCTCACACCATACAGAAATAGCAGTTCAAATTGCAAATGTAAAAAGTAAAACTATTAGGTTTAAACTATTAGAAAAAATTAGGATGCTATTTGCGGGATTTGAGGTAAGCAAAGATTTTTAAAGCAGGGCATTTAAAAAAGTATTAATCATACATTTTAAGTTGATATCTGAATTATATTAAAATGAAGTTTTCTTTGCCAAAAGACACCATTAAGAGAGTGGAAGGGGGAGAGAGAAAAAGCATAGAGAAAAGATCATTAGCAATATATAAATCTGCAAAAGAAAGGTGTGCAGAATACATAAACATCTTTCAATCAATAAGCAAATCCACTTTGAGTCCCCCTATGGAGATTTACCCTCTACTGAGTTCCTGCCGGCCACTGACTGGCAATATGAAAAGCATTGTCCTCAGTGTTTGAAAGTGGATTATTACCACTCCCCTAGGCAGCCCTTCAGTTTCATTGGTTATGCTTATATGCTATTTCCTGAAATGATAGAGCATCGACTAGTTCTTTTTGGTACAGTGACTTATCCAAATCTTTACTATACAGATTATAGTAAAGTCATAAAAAATAATAGAGATAGAAGAGGGTAAAATAAAGACGTCAGACACATTTCATGGCAGTATGCTCACCTCCTGAATGGCCATGATTTCACCAGCCAGGTCCGTGTACAGCGCAAGCAAAGAGGGCAGTAGAAGTCTCTCTTTATTTCTGGCCAAGGCCCATATATACTTAGGGGGCATGATTACAGGTAGCCACACACATCACAGGAAGGGGATGTACAATAGGCATAAGCGTGACAGGAAGGGCATGAGCTAGGGGTGTACACGTAATATGAAGGGGAAGGACTAGGGTATACATGTGACAAGATGGGCGGACCCTAGACTCAAGATGGCAGCCTAACCTTGGTCACCCTTGAGTGGGCTTGATCTCCCTGGGCTCTCCTTCAGGGCAAAAATCTACTATGCTTATCAGAAGGGAGTGGGCCCTACTTAGGGTGGGACAGACTATACGATCTGATTGCTCTAGATGGCTGATAACCTGCTTTTGTTGACCTCCAAGCGTATAGTCATTTGCCATGTGTAGCAAGCAACTAGGTTTGGCATATATGAGAAGGAGACAACTTGGGAAAAATCTTTCTGTATCCCACAATTATTATTTTGTCATGTCTTACACTGTCCAACATCTCCCTTTACCCACTTTTCTGTTGGCCTTCACCCAGGGAGAGGGTTATATGTAGATGAGTGTGATCAGTTCTCCCTTTCTCCCCCACCTTCCTCTTCCCTTCCTGGCACCTCTACTCTCATTATTGGTCCTGAGGGGGTTATCTGTCCTGGATTCCCTGTGTTTCCAGCTCTGATCTGTATCAGTGTACCTCCTCTGGTCTAACTGGATTTTTAAGGTAGAATTGGGATCATGAAGGGTGGGGGTAGGGTGGGGTGGCAAAACATTAAAGAACTAAAGGAAAGTTGTATGTTTCATCGTTGTCACACTGCACCCTGACTGGCTCATCTCCTCCCCATGAACCTTCTATAAGGGAATGTCCAGTTACCTACAGGTGAGTTTTGGGTCTCTACTCCACACTTCCCCTCATTCACAATGATATGATTTTTTTGTTCTTTGATACCTGATCCTATCGACACCTCATGATCACACAGGCTGGTGTGCTTCTTCCATGTGAGATTTGTTGCTTCTTAGCTAGATGGCCGCTTGTTTATCTTCAAGTCTTTAAGACCCCAGACGCTATCTCTCTTGATAACTGGGCACCATCAGCTTTCTTCACACTTGATTATGCACCCTCTTTGTCTTTAGCAATCGTGTCAGGAAGGTGAGCATCATGGAATGCCAGTTTAATAGAACCAAATGTCTTGCATTGAGGGCTAACCTGGATTCTGTGTGTCATGAGCTCTTATCTGTGCCAGTTTCCATGCTCTGGTCTAACCAGAACTGAAAGGTAGGACTGGGGTCATAAGAGCAGGGGATGAGGAAGCCTCAAAGAACCAGAGTAATATTGTGTTTCATTGATGGTATACTGCACCCTGGCTGACTCACCCTTTCCTTGCGACCCTTCTGTGAGGGGATGTCCTATTGTCCACAGATGGGTTTTTGGTCTCTGTTTCAACCCCCTTTGTTCTCAACAATATTTTTTCTGTTTGGAGTTTTCTGATGCCTGCTACCTGATCCCATCAGCGCCTCATGATCACACAGGCTTCTTCCATGTGGGCTTTATTGCTTCCCTGCTAGATGGCTGCTTGTTTACCTTCAAGCCTTTAAGACCCCAGATGGTAAATCTTTTGACAGTCGGGCACCATTAACTTTCTTCATATTTGCTTATGCACCCATTTTGTCTTCAGTGACTGTGTCAGGAAGGTGAGCATCACAGAATGCCAGGTTGCTAGAATCGAGTGTTCTTCCATTGAGGGAGGACAAGCAAAGGCCCAATGTCCATCCACTTTCTCCATGTATTGTCATACAAATATATGTACATAGGTCAATGCTTCTATTTTTATGAATAAATATATTTATTTACATGTTTATAGACCTATGTTTATACCTCTATCAAAGTATGGTATTCTTGTTTTTAATTGCATGTGATTTTCTGACAACTTCCTGTGTTCTCTATATCCTGTGGATATCATTATAGCCTCATACCAATGGTCTCCCTCATCCAGATGTGTCTTATTTAAGACTTCATAAATGAGTTTCTATAAATTAAACAATAAATCAGTAAGAAAGATACATATGCCAATAGAAAAGGGGTAAACATCTTGAACAAGCTCTTTTTAAATTTATTTTTTATCATTTTATTGGGGGCTCATACACCTCTTATCAAAATCCATCCATCCATCCATTGTGCCAAGCACAATTGTACATTTGTTGCCATCATCATTTTCAAAACATTTGCTTTCTACTTGAGCCCTTGGTATCAGCTCCTCATTTTTTCCTCTCCCTCCCCACTCCTCGCTCCCTCATGCAACCTTGATAATTTATAAATTATTATTATTTTGTCATATCTTACACTATCCAATGTCTCATTTTACCCTCTTTTCTGTTGTCCATCCCCCAGGAGTGAGGTTGTATGTAGATCCTGAACAAACTCTTTTTAGATATTGAAATATCAATAAATACACAGATGTTCAGCCTTATTAATCATAATGGAAATACCCACTAAAACTAACCACCACAATACCTAAAATTGAAAAGACTAGCAATATTAAAATTTCCCCAGGGTGACCGCTACTTAAATCTTACCTCAGTAAAAGAATTGTTTGTTCTAATAATGTGGCATCGTATGATACTCACCTTCCTGACACAATCACTGAAGATGAAATGGGTGCATAAGCAAATGTGGTGAAGAAAGTTGATAGTGCCCAGCTATTAAAAGATATAGTGAAAAAAAAAAAGATATAGTGTCTGGTGTCTTAAAGGCTTGTAGTTAAACAAGCATCTATCTAGCAAGGGAGTAACAAAGCCAAAATGGAAGAAGCACACCAACCTGTGTGATCATGAAGTGTGTATGGGAACAGGTATCAGAAGTTCAAAAACAAGCAACAAAATCGATGGGAAGGAACATGGATGTAGTGGAGACCCAAAACCCACCTGTAAGATAATTGGACAGTCCCTCTCAGAAGGGTCACACAGAAGGGATGATACATCCAGGATGCGGTATGGCACTGATGAACCACATAACTCTGCTCCAGTTCTTTAACATTTCCTCCCTTACTAGTATGTTCTTTATTTGGTTTACCTCATTAATTGTGTTACATTTGCATATGTTCTGTTAGGGTAAACCAGCCTCTAACAACCACGGGGTTCGTAGTCACAACTGCGTGGCAATAATATATAAAGATTATAATAAAGTCATAGGAGATATGCGGGATAGGTAAGATAGAAGATAAAGTAAAGGAGTCACACACATTTCATAGTAGCATGCTCACCTCAGCCCCTCTTGGTGGTCCACGTGAGGTGGGAGAAGTGAGAGGAAGTCTTTACTGTCTTGGGGAATTTACAGGTAGTAATAGGCATGCATATTCAGTAGTTACTTACATCACAGAGTGGGTGGTAACCACAGTAAAGTCCCTGAACTCACAGGTGAGGAAACCTAATACCTGCATTGGGGAAAGGCATGAGGGGGAGTGGGTGCCACAGCGGGAGGAAATCATTAAGGAATGTCTGCTCCTATAGTGAGACAGAAATCAACCATGTGCTCCCTGCAAGGCAGCAGAGCTGTTAGGGGAGAATCTGTGGGAATGATATTGAAAGCAGGATAACGTGCTTGGACTTTTATCACTAATGTACCAAAGTGGTGTCTTTCCTACCATGGAATATTAGCTTTCCACATTCCCTGTGTTATCAGTTAGGGAATATAGTCCTGGTCATATTTCCCTCAGTGTCTGTCTCCCACAATGTTCATTTGTATATTTAAGATCGTTAAATACATAGGGCTGGCCCCACCCTGAGACAGGACTTCCTTCACTGACCCATAGCAGTATGGGGGGCAACACTGGAGACATAGTGCAGGAATTGTGCCTGATCTGACCCCAGCACACCCGGGGTAAACTGTAAGGATGTGCATCAGAGCAGGAAAGGGGAGCAGAGCAATGAAGTACCCAAGGAATACCAACAATGGACTGTGGAGCCAGGTCATGGCACCTCATATCAGACTCAACCAGAAAACACTCTTGAAGGTCAACAAACATCTGGAACTACTTATAGGCTTTTCTCTCTTTTGTTGTTGTTGCTTTCTTTTATTGTCTTGTTTTGCTTTGTCTCGGGTTTTGTGTCTATTATTGTCTCTGCATGTCTTTCTAGATAAGACAGGCAGGATAAACAATCTGGAGGAGAAAACAACAGGACCAATGGGGGGACAAGGGAGTGGGGGAGGAAGGGTGTGTGTTAAGAAACCCAGGGACAAGGAAACAACAAGCGATCTAAAATCAATGGCGAAGAGGGTGTAGGATGCCTGGTAAGACTTGATCAAGGGCAATGTTACCAAGAGGAATTACTGAAACCAGAATGAAGACTGAAGATGATAGTGGGACAAGAGGACAGTAAAAGGAAATAGAGGAAAGAACTAGTAGACAAAAGACATTTATAGAGCTCTAAATACATGCATGTGAATATGTAAATATATTTACATATGATGATAGGGAAATAGATCAATGTACATATATTTATATGTTAAGTATTAAGGCAGCAGGTGGACACTGGACCTCTACTCAAGTACTCCCTCAACTCAAGAACTTTGTTCAATAAGCCAGCATTCTGTGATGCTCACCTTCCCAACAAGTTTGCTGAAGACAAAATGGGTGCATAAGCAAATGTGGTGAAGAAAGCTGATGGTGCCCAGTGGTGAAGAAAGCTGATTGATGGTGCCTGGCTATCAAAAGATATAGTGCTTGGGGTCTTAAAGGCTTGAAGACAAACAAGCAGTCATCTAGTTGAGAAGCAACAAACTCCACATGGAAGAAGCACACCAGCCTGTGTGATCATGAGGTGTTGATGGGATCAGGTATTAGGCATCAAAGACCCAGAACAAAAAATTATATCAATGTGAATGAGGGGGAGGGCAGAGTAGAGACCCAAAGCCTATCTGTAGACAATTGGACATCCCCTTACAGAAAGGTCACAGGGAAGAGACTAGCCAGTCAGGGTACAGTATAGCACTGATGAAGCATACACCTTTCCTCTATACCCTTAAGGTTCCTCCCCATATGGAGAAGAGGTCTGTGTGATCCTTAGGTTCATTGTGCCAATCTGGCCAATAGGAACCTGTGGGATTATTCAGGTCACAGTTTGATTGGAGAGCAAAGAGATAAATGGCTCTGCAAGGCCTGCCCCATCTTTTGCTCTCTGGTGATCAGACCAGCATGCTGCTGCTTTAACTGGTTCTCTGCCTCGACCTGTGTGCCCACCCAACCCGTGGGCCCACCCAACCCATGGACCATCAATCATGTCGACTGAGCTTGAGGCTCCTTCGAGACTTACTTCACCACACTGCTGGTACATACATCAGTTAAGCTTTAGTCTGGTGGATCCTGTTGCCTCGCATTGTTTCAGTTTGATATCCCATTCCGGCCTGTTTCACAAGTTCCCAAGCTACTGACTGTTACTGACCCACCCTGCTGTTTGCTGCCTGTGAACAGATTCTGCCTGCCTTGCCTGAGGGAGGACTCTGCTGTTGGCTTCCGTGACCTTGGACCCAGCAGCCCACATGAGTTGAAGGACTTTCAGTATATTAACTGTTCCACAAAAGTGAATTGAACTGAGCCCTCTGTACTGCTGTGTGGACTAAATAGTTACTATTTTCCTTCTCACTGTATAAAGCTATGAATATATATATATATATATATATATATATATATATATATATATATTCATAAGTGTCCTGGTTTTGTTTCTCTAGAGAACCCTGCCTAACAAAGTATATGAGGTTCCTAGCTCACAGGGACTTGCTTCTGAGTATGTGCCCAAAGAAGGCTATTGTGTGCACGATTCCTCTCTTTAAACTCTGTATAGTCCCTGTAAAGGTTCTTCCCAGGATTCTCCTGGATGGGAAGACAGAATTCTAGCAGCAGCACTTGACTAATTCTCCAGGACTTGGTCCCCAGAGAGGATCACATGCCCCATGGCTCAACGAGAATAAACACTGAGGTCAAATGGATGGCTGTCCTGAACCTGGCAATGGCCTTGGCTTCGCCGTCCCCAAAGCATATCTTCATTGCTTCAGTGTTTGGGAGCTTTGACTGACTCTCAAGCATCCCGATACGCATCATTGGCAAATACATACAGAGTTTCAAGAAGTTCCCTGCTTGACTTTTATACAAGTGTAGCTTTCAACAAGAACTTGAACCATGTTCTCCCCTTGGAAAAAGCTTCTTTTTTTTTAACATCTTATTGGGTGCTCATACAACTCTCATCACAATCCATACATATACATACATCAATTGTATAAAGCACATCTGTACATTCTTTGCCCTAATCACTCTCAAAGCATTTGCTCTCCACTTAAGCCCTTTGCATCAAGTCCTCTTTTTTCCCCTCCCTCCCCGCTCCTCCCTCCCTCACGAGCCCTTGATAATTTATAGATTGTTATTTTGTCATATCTTGCCCTATCCGGCGTCTCCCTTGACCCCCTTCTCTGTTTTCCATCCCCCAGGGAGGAGGTCACATGTGGATCCTTAAAATCGGCAAAAGCTTCTTAGAGTAAAATTTAAGTGCCTCCATTTCCCATCTCTTTGGTCTTGGCCATAGAAGCGAGGTGACAAAGGGAAAGTCATCCTTCAGAAAGCCTCGCGATAAGACGCACACCTTGTGCCGCCGCTGGAGCTCCAAGGCCTGCCGTCTACAGAAATCGACCCGTGGCAAATGTGGCTCCCCTGCCACGTGCGAGAGAAAGTACAGCTGGAGAGCCAGGGCTAAAAGAGCTGCCGCCGGTACTGGCCAAATGAGATGCCTAAAACTTGTGCACTGCAGACGCAGGCACGGATTCCGTCAAAGAACGAGCCCTAAACCCAAGAGGGCAGTTGTTGCAGTGTCCAGTTCATCTTACAGATTTCAACATGTAGTAGTGCAATCTAGGTTCATATATATAATATCCTCGTAATAAAAACGGAAGGGGAAAAAGACCTTGAATATGTTGAGAAGTTGGTGAAGATGATGTGTTGGATTGGGGAAGGGAGCGCGAGCTCACCTTGGGTGCACGGAAGAATTACGACCAGTTGAGATGCAAAAGCAGCAAAAGGAGTTTATTTGCTAGCTCGAGCTAGGGCTTCCCTCCCTCCGCTGCCCAGCGCAGCGTCCAAAAGGGAATCAGCCCCGAGTTCTTTGTTCTCCAGGCTTTTATAGGGTTAGGGAGCAAGGGGCAGTCCAGGGTTATTATTCTTTAAATTTATTGGCGAATATTTCTGGTGCTAGTCTTGTCCAGCAGTGACTGGCCAGTATGGTCCTGTGTGTCCTCCTGATTGGTCTGCTGACAGCGGGGAATCACCTGTTGGACACTGTCCCATTGGTCAGCTCGGTCAGGCTACATCAGGTAGTGGGTTACGTCTGTTCCAGGAACCTGAAACTGAACCTTATGCCCTTTCCAAGAAACCAAAACTTAGGCCCACCTCAAACTTTGGTTTTCCACAACCAATTTTAGCCCTAACCCAGTTGAACTATATAATTATGTATGCTTGTGCCCCACAGATGCTCATAGCTAATGTTCAATGAAAATGAGCGTCAATGACTCTTCCTCCGTCAGCCAGGAACCCTTCTCCGGAGCCAGCGTGGGAGCAGTAGGGCTTCACCGGTGAGCAGCAACGCTGCTGCTGGCCATAGTCTCTTCCCCAGGGGAGGTGGCGGCTCCTGCCGTGCAACAATATGTTGAAGATGCTGGCTGAATTGGGGCCTAACTCCGACCGGATAATGAAGGGAGTTGCTAAAGCAATGCTATTTCTGGTGAGTGCCAGCAGTCTGTTCCCACTTACACCAACCCTAGTATAACAGAGCCTTGTGGCATAATGGTTATGTATTGAGCTGCTAATGGCAAGGTCAGCTGTTTGAAACCATCAGCTGCTCCTTGGGAGCAAAACCAGGCTTTCATTTTCCTATATTTTCTAGTTTGGGTACTTTAAAAAATTTTAGTAAACTATAATGTGGCAATTACATCATCTCTTGTCAACTTGCGAAGGGGTAGAGTCTAGTCTGTCAATCAGGTCATAGCCAATGAGGTCTCTGTATTGGCATGACCTTCTCCTGAGGATTCTGGGAACTCCTGTCTTCATCCCT
Source organism: Tenrec ecaudatus (assembly GCF_050624435.1). NCBI lineage: Eukaryota > Metazoa > Chordata > Mammalia > Afrosoricida > Tenrecidae > Tenrec > Tenrec ecaudatus. The sequence goes on from NC_134538.1 coordinate 81,815,161, forward strand.
GGAGATGGGACACATTCTCTGCTTTGACTCTCTGCTACACATTCCTGTTGACAAGCCACATGGAACTATGCTGATGGAGCCAGAGCCCTGGAATGCCTCATGGAGCTCCCTGCCAGCACAGAGATGCATCCACCACCACAGGATCCACAAGACTTTCCACTCACTGGCCTGTGATCTTCCTGCATTCAGCATCATTGCAAGTGTTGAGTGAGTCTGAAGAGGAATTTATAGACTGGTGTCAGACATATGGGCTAATATTGGGCTTATGGACTTGATCTGGACTAGACAGGGATGTTTTCTTAATATACAATTACTCTTTGATATAAAGCTCTCTCACACACATATGAGTCTCCCTCGATTTGTTTCTCTAGTCCAGCAGTTCTCAACCTGTGGGTCGAGACCCCTTTGGGGGTTGAACGACCCTTTCACAGAGGTTGCCAAATTCCTAACAGTAGCAAAATTACAGTTATGAAGTAGCAACGAAATAATTTTATGGTTGGGGGGTCACCACAACATGTATGAAAGAGTCATGGCATTAGGAAGGCTGAGAACCACTGCTCCAGTCTACCTTGACTAACACAAACAAAAATTTTTAAACAGTTAAAAATGCATCTATTTCTGATATCAGTTGCATTCACCATGCTGTGTGTAACCATCACCACTAGCCATTTCCATGTTTTTCATAGCCCCACACAGAACCTCAGTGCCCCTTAATTACTTGTTCGCCCTTCCCCTTATTCCTGTAACCACTAATAAACGCTTACTCCTACGTATTTGCCTATTCTAAATATCGCATACAGCTCAGTGCTGTCGAGATCAACTGCCCTGCAGGGTTCAAGGCTGTCATCTTTACAGCGGGACACTTCAGTCGCACCTTTTTCTCAGGGAGTTGTGGGTGGATTTTAACCTCTGACATTCAGTTAGCAGCCGAATGCCTGACCAGGGTGACACTAAGGCTGCCTCCATTTTCTACGTGTGGGTACCTAGAGGGAGAATGGGTCCCTACCCAAAATGTGGTTAGGATGCTGAGACTGATGACACCATACGTACCACAAAAGGGGGCAGGGAGAGTCCTTGCTTTCTAGGGAGAATACAACTCAAAACACACAAAAAAAATCCCTATGGAGTCGGTTGTGATGCATAGTGACTGCAGTATGGAGCAGAATGGCTGGCGAGGGGTTCCAGGGCAGCACAGGGCCCTGCACTTCCAAAGGACAGACACCCCTGCGGAGGCAACATTTCAGCTGTGATCTGATGTGCCAGAGCTAGCAAAGCAAAGCAGGGGGAGGGCCTTCTAGGCAGAGAGAGCAACCAGGAAGAAAGGCCTGGAGTGGGAATACTGCATCTGTTGATGAAGGATGGAAGAGGCCAGCACCGATGTAATTTTCTTAGGTGTCAGGTGACCTTGTCCTATGAGACGTTTCAGAATCCGTGACTGTGTAAGACATCAAAGGGCTTTAAGCAGGAGAGTGACGATATAGGTTTGTGTTTTAGATGAGTCAGAATGGACTCAATGGCAATGAGTTTGGTGGGGGGTTTTGTTGTTGTTATTTTCCAGTTGGTGAATCCTCTAGGAGGCCTACTGGATTCAAAAAGTCAGCAGTTCAAACCCACCAGCCATTCCAAGGGAAAACTGTGGTAACCATCTCCCATCAAGATTTGCAATCTTGGGAAACATATGAGGGAGTCCTGCTCTGCCCTATCGGGTCAGCACAAGTCAAACTCAACTTGTCAGCAGCAGAGTCAAAGGGCAGTGCAGCTCCTCAAAGCAGCTGCATGCCTGGCAGCAAGATAAGCACCCAAAGTTGCTAAAAATAGTCCAATTTGAGTGTGTACATTAGGTGGCAAGAAAAAAAAATTTTGGAACCAGTGGAGGGGTCTGGGTGGCCGGCCCCAATCCCAACTACTAAGTGAACACCTGCCCCTCCCCCCAGAAGAATTTATTTCAAAGGACAGCATTGAATCTGCAGGTCTGGGAGAGGGACATATCTGATCGGAGCACACGGGAGCAGATGAAGGGGGAGGAGGAGAGAGTGGAGCACATCCTGGCCCACCAGTCATTGAGGACGATGTTCCCAATTAGTGCAGCCAGTCAACAGAGAGGACCACATGGGCGGCCCCACTAGGAGACATGATGCTCCTCACTGACCCATAGCCCTACAGGGGAAATCACCAGAGACACAGTGTGAGAATTGCACCCGATCTCATCCTGTCACACCAAGGCAAAACACTAAGGGGTTGAAACAAAACAGCAAGGGAATGGAGCAGCGAGGTCCTCAGTGAATGCTGATGGTGGACTTTGGGACCAGGGCATGGTGCCTGCCCCAAAAGACTGGACTGGAAAACACTCCTAAAGGCCAAGAAACAATCCTTAAACTAAAAAAGAAGAAAAAAATTTTTAATCATTTTATTGGGGGCTCATACAACTGCTATCACACTCCATACGTACATCCATTGTGTCAAGCACATTTGTACATTTGTTCCCATTATCATTTTCTTTCTACTTGAGAAACAATTTTAAGAGGTAATAAAGTGTTTATCAAAAATTATTCTTCTACTTCTCACTTCCATCAAGCCAATTCCCACTAATAGCGACCCTATAGGACAGGGTAGAACTGCCCCTGTGGGTTTCTGAAAATGTAACTCTCAGAAGTCAAAAGCCTCATCTTTCTCCCACCGAGGGGCTGTTGGTTTCAAACTACTGACCTTGTGGTAAAGAAGCCCTGGTGGCTACGTGGTTATGAAATGGGCAGTTCTACCATATCCTATCAGGCCACAAAGAGTCAAAACGTGACTGGTAGTGAGATTGTATTTTGTTTGGGGGTGTAGCTCAATGTGTAACCACTACTCCACCAGGGTGCATCTTTTTTCACCTAGAAGCAGTTACATTTTTCCATTAAAAACCCAGCCCACCGGAGGGGGGAAGGGTGGAGGATGGGGAACTGATAGCAGTGATTATTGTTCAACTCCTCTTGAGGTCTGAACTACAGAATTGTACGTGAATGCATATAGAGGACTGTGTACGATATGTCAATAAAACTTCAGCAGTTCAAAAATTAAAAAACAAAACAAAGAAACAAAAAACACAGCCCACTACAAAAAAGGATGACAAAACCAGACTCACTGCCATAGAGTCAATGCTGACTCACAATGAGTAGGGTTTCAGACACCGTACCTGTTTACGAGAGTACAAAGCCCAGACTTTCTCCTGCAGAGCTAGCTGCTGGTTGGTTTCAAACTGCCTACCATGAGGATCACAGCGCAACTTGTAACCATGACACAAAAAGAGACAAGGGACAAAACAGGGAAATAATTTTTAAAAACTCTAATTATTAAAAAAAAGAGAGAGAGGGAGAGACAAGGGGTTAAAATCAATGCCACACTTACAAAAACGACTGAGACAGATGTGTCTGGCTAGAAGGCCTGTCCTCTCTTAAACTCAGAGCATCAGCAGGGTGGCAACCAAGTGTGGGGGAAAGGGCCCCCAACAAATCATCACAGGTCCAGTAGGCACAACTGTGCAGCGATAATAAGTAAAAATTATAGTAAAGTCATAGCGAGCATAAGAGATAGAAGAGAGATTGAAATAATGGGGTCAGACACATTTCATAGTAGCATGCTCACCTCAGCCCCACTTGGTGGTCCACGTGGAGAGAGAGATTTATTGCTAACCAAGGCTTTTATATTCTTTGGGGAACTGCAAGCCCCCTAATTACAGTTAAAGACATACATCACAGGAAGGGGTTGCACTATAGGTTACACAGCAATGAGAGGGGGACAATCTAGGGATGTACATGCAATAGGAAGGGGAGGGATTGGGGGATATATGTGGCAAGGGCGGATCCTAGATTCACGGAGCTAGCTAAATTTTGGATATCACTGAGCCAGTTTGACCTGTTCTCTGGCTCACTATAGAAACCATTATCGGTAGGGTGTCCCACCTACAGGAACCAAACTGATGACTACAAGCCTTTAGGAAGAAGTAGCCCATTGTCCTTAACAGCAGGGAGTGGGCCCTACTTGTAGTGGGCCCAGACAGCAATCTGGCAGCTGATTGTCTTCAGGGAGGTAACTTGACAATCATTTACCATTAGCTGCAAGCAGTGTCCTAAGTCTAACATATATTTGCAGGAGATGACTTGGGAGAAATCTTTCTGTTTCCCACAACCAGGTACCCCTGGAAGTCCAGTCCTTGGCCTGTCCATGTGGGGCAGTGTGGTGGCAAGAAATGGCAGGCGTTCCCAGCTCACACAGGGGCCCTGGTCAAAACCACCAGCCACCTCATGGGAGAAAGACAGGCATTCTACTCGGGAAGCAGTTACAGCCTCAGAAACCCACAGGAGAAGCTCCACGCTGTCCTCTAGGGGTGCTATGAGTCGGCATGGACAGCGACAGTGACAGTGAGTGAACAGACACTATCTCACGGTTTCTGTTTTGCTCTGTGACAAAGGAGACAAGTCATCTGCCGAGAAAAGAGAAGGAAGCCAGGCAAAAGTTGAAGGAAAGCGAGGGTTCCAGCGGTCCCTGTGGGGGCTGGCCTTAGATGGCGATTGGAACAAACATTCGGGAGGGGAAAAAAGGACATGATCTTGGAGTGAGTAAAGATAATATTAAGGAGTTATTGCTAATTTTGCCAGCGGTGATTAAAGCAATGTTTAAAAAATGACTTATCTGATTTAAAAATAAGATGAAAGCCTTTATTTATTAGAGGTGCACACTGAGTAATTTACATGGGAAACAAAAGGTCTGGGATTTGCTTTAAAATACGCCAGCACCTTGCTTCACTAGGAGAGCTCCATGTCTCCCCCACCCTTCGGGGAAGCCGGCTCTGCTTGGCTGAGACTTAGTGGGTGACTGATGAGCTGAAGGAGTCTCTAGATGGCACAAAGTGCCATGTTCACTGCTCACTGACAAGTTAGTAGTTTGCACTCATCCAGAGGGGCCTCTAAGGCAGTGGTTCTCAACCTGTGGGTCGCGACCCCTGTGGGGGTGGTGTCTAATGACCCTTTCACAGGGGTCGCCCGATTCATCACAGTAGCAAAATGACAGTTATGAAGTAGCAACGAAAATAATGTTATGGTTGGGGGTGTCACCACCACAGGAGGAACCGTATTAAAGGCATTAGGAAGGTTGAGCGCCACTGCTCTAAGGTAAGCCTGGAGGTGTGCTTTCCAGAGATGACAGCGTGGAAAAACCAATGGAGCAGTTCCACTCTGCAACACAAGGGGTCTCTATGTTCAACTCAACAGCCACTGATGGTACTTCGGCCGGATGAATAGAGCAGGCTGTGCTAACTGGCCACTCAGCTCATCCAGGGAGATGCACCCACAGTCAGCAACAGTGTGGTTCTTTTTTCTGTGTTATTAGATACATTTTATTTCATCAAAGCATCAAGGACGGGTGTGAGGAATCATCCAGCGGCCAGATTCTAGCCTGTAGCTGGGCACTTCTTAGAACTTACTTATCAGCTTGCTGAACGGTTCCTTTTTCAGAAACGTGGATAAAATCCAGAATGTTTCTCATCCTCTTTTTAACTATGTGGCTTGCTGAATTAGATACAAGTTCAATGTCATTTCCTTCAAGAATTAACTCATTTGTATGGGCTCCAGACACGAAGCAAAGCAACACCTGTCCTCACCTGAACCCTCCGGATGTGTTTTTCACCCAGTGGGTTTCAACGAGAGGCCCATTCTCCTGAATGAGCACATGGATGGGGAAGTGGGCATACAGCTCTCATCTTGTATGGGAAGCCCAGTGTCACGCCCTTGATCATGGTCCCTGTGGGATTACAGATAGAGCGTGCCATAGTCAATTCCTTTCCATTGCCCCACCATTTGTCAACTCAAAATCACTTATTTTTCTTTCCAAGGACACTGAGTTCTACGTTGATGTGGTTGCAGCCCCACCCCCACCCCATCCCGCAGGATTCCTCTGGGGTCCTTCACACTGCGTGCCCCTTTGGGAAGATGTGGACATTCTCTGGAATGTCACCCGGCCATCTGATGGCGGAGAATGGTCTTCATGTTCGCAGCATGGTCATAATTTGACTTCCCTTGAGAATGTTTTCCTTCAGTTTGAGCATGAGCTGAGCAGGCCACTCGGTATCCAATATCCATGCAATGTACAATCGTGCTTGTGGATTAATAAATGACCAGTGTTACTGTCCTAGGAGCCCCCGGGGTGTCCTTGGTATGAGTTTGGCTAATTGCAAGATCAGCAATTCAAAACCCCCAGCCACTCTATGGAAAGGTGGCGCTTTCTACTCTCCCGAAGAGTCATAGTCGTGGAAATTCAGAGAGGCATTTCTGCCCTGTCCGCAGGGTCCTTGTGAGTCAGCATTGCCTGGATGGCTGTGAATTTGGTTTGGGGGGTGGGGTGGGGGAGGAGGGGGCTGTCCTAAGAGACTGGTGAGCTCAGTGTGCTGATCAAATTCCACTTGGGGCATGTGCTGACCCTGCTGGGGCTGGTTGCACAAACCTTTCAGCAGAGCAACACCAGAAAGTCTGGGTCAACATAAGCTTTTGCTGTTATTAGGTAGTAAGAGGCAGGGACAATGTGTATTTGCCTGTTTAATATGGTTGGTTCCTGGCATATATGAGCATTTAATTAATTAACATAAGCGTTTGCTACTATTACGTAGGAAGCCCCCCCTACAGGAGGTTGGAGGAGAATCAGGCGAGCCTTAGCCAACCACAAAGATTAATGTGCCATTTCAAGCCCGAGCCAGGTGGGCAGTACACCTGGGCGGCCCAAACAAGGCCCAGGTGGGCTGAATTCAGCCAAGGGGTCAACCAATACCTTTGACCATGCCTCCCAGCAACAAGCCCCAAAATACCTGGACTGCAAGACTGCTTGGTTCCTTCTTCCTCGCACTTCCGCTCGGCCATGTGACTGTCTCTCTAGCTTCAGGCTACCACATCTGGGTGTGCAGTCCCACAAGGTTGCCCTGTATTCAGTTACTGTAAAACCTGAAACTTTTCCCATCCTTTATAAAAACCCACGTGGATCATGAACCAGGCTTTGGAGTGTGAAGCCAAGAAAGAGGTATTTCCTTCCCACTCGAGAAAGCCAACACTATGATTGCTGTCTTTGGGATCTCTTTAACCATAACAACAACAACAACAACAACAACGGAGACCAAGCCAAACCTACCGCTAGGTTGATTTGTATGGTGACCATATATAGGATTTCTGAGACTGAAGATCTTTACAGCCACTTCTTTCTCCTGAGGAACAGCTAGGGCAGCGGTTCTCAACCTATGGATCACAACCCCTTTGGGGGTCAAACGACCCTTTAGCACACTGATAGTAATGAAGTAGCAACAAAAATCATTCTATGGTTGGGGGCACAACAAGAAGAGGAACTGTATGAAAGGGCCACAGAGTGAGGAAGGGTGTGAACTATGGTGCTAGTGGGTTTGAACTGACAACCTGGCAGTTAGCAGCCCAGCACCTCACACAGAGCAGCTCCAGGCTCCTAAGAATAATACTTACACATGACTGAGAAAGTGGAGCTGTAAATACAGAATGACGAAGAAAAGACAAAAACCACTGCTTATTTCTGACAAGGTGGGTGATTGACACTTTTCATCAGGGCGATGTTGACATGTGTTATTTACATAATGTCACATGCCCACTGTGAAGCCATTTGACTGGAACAGGAAGTGCCCAATGGGAACCTCTTCACTGAGAACCCGGAAACAATCCCGTTTTCCCACTAACAAACGCATACTGGGAGGTGGGAAGCTTTTAATACACGCCTTTTTCACACTGGTCACCCTAGGACTTGTACAATGTGTGTGTTCTAAGGATTAAAAAATAAACTCTGGTACAGCAAGGATAGTGACAATATGAAAACTGAAGGTCCCCAGGGGCTCTCCAAAGGGTCTCTGTAGACAGCCGCAGGCCGGGCCCACAGCAGGATCAGGTGCTGCTGAGAGAACACGTGTGCTCTGCTAAGGCAGCCGTGCACGGGGGCCTCTCGGTGGGTGCCAGGCGCATCTCATGTTTCTTCTTGCTTAATCCTGTTAACACTCCTGCCGTTAGCCAGGTCAAAGAGTATAAATGTCAAATGGGCGAACTTACAGGAACGGCTCTCTTAGAAATCACTTCAAATATCTAATTTGCTTGACATCTTTTGAGAAGAAAGTGTCCTACACTTTCCAGGGGAGAGGATTCTGGCCAGGACAGTTGACCACAACAAAGCACCTATGGTAAAAGGTTATCGTAAAGGTGGTACAAACTATACAAGTGGTCCCATGAGTAAAGCCCAGTACGTCACAGGTAGGGAGCTCTTAAAAGCACCCTCAGACTCCTTTTCCTTTGACTTACAAGAAGGTCTGACAGTCTGCAGGAAGAAAAGGAGACATTAACAGTAGACACTGGAAAGGAGGAGGGTGAAAAGCCAGCAGGCAGCTGGGCCACAATCCCTCAAGTCTCAGCCACAACAAAGCTGCTAGCCACATTCCCCGCCAGCCTGAGCACCTCCTGAGGGGAGGGCTGTCCCTGTACATATCGTTGCAGGTCCAGACACAGAGCCGGGACGCAAGGCTGTCAAGTGGATGCCATCTTATAATGAACCTCTAGAACAGAATCGAGTTGATCTGCGGGGTTTCCCAAGCTGAGCATCTTTTTCTGGACGCAGACTGATCGGTCTGTCCCATGCAGAGCACCTGATGGCTTCAACCGGCTGACTGCTGGTTAGCAATGGGATGTTTTCCCTCCTGCTACACTGAGGTTCCTTTGTATGACTTTCACAAGCAGAATTTATTTTCCTAGAGTTTGTTGTTGTCAGGCTCTGTTGAGTCGGTTCTAACCCGTAGCAACCCTATACACAGCAGAGAGCGAAACCCTGCCTGGCCACGCAGCATCTGCATGATGATTCCTATGTTGGAGCCCATTGTTGCAGCCACTGTGTCAGCCAGTCTCATGGAGGGCCTCCCTCTTTCTCATTGCCCCTCGACTTTACCAAGCATGATGTCCTCCTCCAGACACTGGTCTTTCCTGAGAACACGTCCAAAGTTGCGAGACAAAGTCTTGCCATCCTTGCTTCTAAGGAGCATGTGGCCGTACTTCTTGCAAGACAGATTTATTTGTCCTTTTGGCAAGCCATGGTCCTTTCGATATTCTTCTCCAGCCCCATAATTCAAATGCAGTGATTCTTCTTTGATCATTCTTGCTCAATGTCCAACCTTCACTTTCAGATGAGGCGATTGAAAATACCATGGTTTGGGTCAGGCACACTTTAGCCCTTAAAATAACATGCTTCCTTTTTTTTTTCTCCCCCCCCTTTTTTTCCCCATCCTTCCTTTTCAACACTTAGAGGAGGGTGTGCAGCAGATGTGTCCAATGCATTTGATCTCTTGACTGCTGCTGCTATGAGAACTGATTGTGGAGCCAAGCAAGACGGAATCCTTAAAAAAAAAAAAAAAAAAGACGGAATCCTTGACAACTTTAATCTTTTATCCAATTATCATGATGTTACTATTGGTCTAGTTGTGAGGATTTGGGTCTTATTTCCATTGAGTTGATTTTGGTCTATTTCCATTGGGAATAGGGGTTGGCAGGAGGGGAGTTAATTCAAACTACCGCAATGAAGTCTTTAAACCACCTTCCCAACAGGGCTGCTGATTGTCCCTCTCTTTTCTTCGTGTGACCTTGAGCTCCCTTAGAAAATTTCAGTGGGTAATCACAGCTGGTAATGTACTGCGAGTTCTTGAAGCTACACAAGGTATAGTCTGGCTAAGTTACATGTGGTTTCCATATTAGCTTGTTTGGCAGGGTGACCCACTGCAAAGGGGGCTCAGTTACTTCACCAGTCAACCCCTTGGGAATTATAATTTTCTCCATTAATATGCTTCAAAACATTTGTTGTGTGTTTTCTCCCAATCTGCAAGTATTGAAAAAGCCCTAGTGCAGGCTACCCCTAAGTTTTTTTTCCCTTATAGTATATTTATGGATGAATCAATGGTTCCTGTTAAGTTATATCACACCTGTGTGCCAAGGTTTGATTTTAGCCCAAGTCCAATAAATTTATTTTGTCAAAACAATTGGTATCTTGAGCACTACAGAGCCAACAGTACATCAAAATAAAATGTTGTCTAAAGGTAAAGGGACAGTACATTAATAAACAAATGATCCTCAGTCACACAATTATAAATGCAGTTTGGGATGGGGGTACTGTCTGCAGTGCCCATACCTTCCGTTCTCCCTCATGGCCCTCAAGGACCATCTGAATAGATTTGACTCAAAATAGGCCAGAGAAATGCTGCAGTTTTCCCAGATCCTGTTTGAGCACAAGCCATCAAATCTCTCTCCTCCTTGATGACCGGAATGGCATGCTTTTGAACCAGTGTCGGGCGAGTGTAGTGAGTAAGCTCAATGCTTCGCATAATGATTGCTCCCAGCTCAACATCACTGAAACTTTCAATATGTGGAGGACCGTTACTGCCTGTTGCCTCAACTGGAATGTCATCATACTTTTCAAAGCTCATCCCAGTGTTGCTTCCAGAAAAGTTCCTGTTCCAAGTGATCAGCTGCAGTCCCTGACCTTCATCAACCAGTGCTTCAAGGCCTCCTCACTTTCAGTAGGCAAGGTTGGGTCATCTGCATACTGCAGGTTGTCAATAAGCCTTACTCCATTCCCAATGCTGAATTCGTCTTCATTTATTACAGCTGCTCTGACGATTGCTCATTTTACAGTTTAGGAGGCTAGATGTCAGAATTCAGGGAGCTGGTTCCAAAGGAAGACTTCGCTCTCTGCTGGCTCTGGAAGAAGGTCCTGGTCTTTGCTGAGCTTCCGCTCCTATGGGATCTTTGTGTGCTTGGCCTTTCTCTTCCCCCACTGCTTTCTCCTCTCAGCCTAATCATCTTGTTTTAGAGCTCAAGGTGATAGACTCAAGTCACATCGACTCTGATAGATCCTCATTGGCCTAACAAAAACCACCCCTTCCCAAATGGGATTATAACCACAGGCATGGACATTAGGATTTGAAACACAGATCTTAAGGGGACACAATTCAATTCATAACATCATTGAAAGAGATACTGTACTTGCAAATAAAACCACAATATTTTAAAGAAGAACCAAGAATGCATATCTTTGCATCAAATTTCCCCTTGAGTCACCCAATAAAAGGCACTCTCTCTATTTTTCCTCTTCCCAAACGGACCTTGAGCAAGCCCTTAAAGAAATTATAGCTTGGTCAGGGAATTGTTTTAAAATTTCACTGTCCCGAGAGCTTATTTCTGCTTAAAGTTGAGAAAACGAGAGCCATACAACAACCTGCAGTTCCTTTCATAATAATAATCAATCAAGTAGTATTTAGTGGTGTGAGGCAGCAATGAGGTTTGTTCATCCTGGTCAGACTTGTCCCAGGCAATCATTTAAAACACTCATCCTTCTTCAGGTCCAGTGTTTGTGATTCACTTTTTCCAGGACTTAATGAGAACCAGAAAAAGTCATTCCTGGGAAGTCTTGGAATATTTTTTGTATATGAAAGTTATACTTCAGTCTGCCAGCTAGTATGTTATCTACACATTGTCTCCACCGTCTTCACACAGCTAACAATCTAGGAGTGATATCTGCTAGGATAATAGCCACGCAACGTAATAATGAAGTAGATTTTATTTGTTGTTACTCATTGCCGTCGAATGTGTTCTGATTCATAGCAGCTTATAAGGTTTGTGAGACTTTACATATTGATGGAGAAGACCACCTCGTCTTTCGCCGTCAGAGAGGCTGGGGGGTTTGCAGTCACCCAGTGCGTAGTAGCTAGGTCCTGTCCTGTTGGTTCAGACTCATGGCAACCTCACGTACATTACATTACAAAATGCCCTGCATTGTCCTCACCAGCAGCAGCATGGATGGATTCCTCCTTGCAGATACTGTCCAAATCCATCTCCTCAAGGCTCTCCCAGACCCTCCTTGGCCCTTGGCTTCACCAAACATGGAGTCTTCCTCAATCAATTGATCCTTCTGATGATGGGTCCAAAGCAAGTGAGCAGGGCCATAAGTGTTTGACTAGAAATTGTCATCTCTGATTCATTCAGTCAGCTCCAGCTCCTGACAATCTTATGTATAACAAAATGAAATACTGTATAATCCAATATGAAGGAAAAATGGAGAGTGTTTGGACAATAAAACTAGAGAAAGCTGACCTTTTGGGGAATCAGGAAGGTCTCATTGAGAAAGAGTTCTGACAGGAGATCTGGAAGAGTAGAGGAAGGGTGAGGGAGAGTTTCAGGTGCTTAAAACAGGGTGTGCTAAGGTCCTGTGACTGAAGCACAAGATACCCAAACCAAACATATTTCCAATGATAGTGTATGGAGACAGTGTCTACATGAGATAGTTTAATGTGCCAACCTGGCCGATAAACACATGTGGAGTTAATTGAAAGGCAGAGAGAAAAATGGCTCAGTGAGCCTCGCCTTTCTAGTTCTCGAGTCTCTTGTTTTCTGATGGTAGGACCAGGGTGCAGCTGCCTTAGCCACTTCTCTGCTTCAGCTGGCAAGGCTAACTTCCTGCAAGAAGAAGCCACCTGGACCTACCCTGATGCATCCCTGGATGCTGGAGCAACTGTGTGGAGACCCTTGCCAGTGCTGAGATGCTTACATGCTCACTGACTCAGCTTTCCTCCTGCAGTCAGCATCATTGTGTGTGTTTTGTGGGATGGAGGAGGGCTTTGTGTCAGACATATAGGTTAATGTTGGACTACAGCACTGGGATGTTTTCTTAATGTGCACTTACCCTTTATATAAAACTCTTATACATATGGGTTTCTGTGAATTTGTTTCTCTAATGTACCCAGACTAACACACTACACAATGATAGTGTATTCCAATGATAGGAATAGAGGAGGAGGTAGAAAGGAGGAAACTAGGTGCTGAGAGAAAATAGCTAGACTATTTAGGAAGCTATCATAAATAATTTAGGTAGGAGATGATGGTCTTTGACCTAGGATGTTTGTGAGAAACAGAAAGATTTCTCCCAAGTTGTTTTCCCTAAATGTATGCCAAACTTAGCTGCTTGCTACACGTGGCAAACAACTATACACTTAGCAACTGAAGTAGGTCAGGGATTATTCTCCCTAAGGGTTACCAGCCATTCAGAGCAAGCAGACACCACTGTTTATCCCACAACAAGTAGGGCCCATTCCCTTCTGACAAGGATAGTAGTCAATTGTTTCCCTGAAGGAGAGCCCAGGGAGGTCAAACCCACTCAAGGGTGACCAAGGTTAGGCTGCCATCATGAGTCTAGGGTCCGCCCTGCCTGTCACATGTATACCCTTATTCCCTCCTCCTTCCTGTCACGTGTACATCCCTAGCTCATCCCCTTCCTGTTATGCCTGTGCCCATTGTATATCCCCTTCCTATTGGTTGTATGCCTATTGTGCCGCCCCTTCCTGTGGCGTGTGTGGTTACCTGTAATCATGTCCCCTAAGTAGATATAAGCCTTGGTTAGCAGTAAACAAGGTCTCCGACCCACCTCCCTCTCTCCCCTGCCCTTGGCCCACACTGTGCCCAGACCCAGTAAGATCATGGCCATCCAGGAGGTGAGCATGCTACTATGAAATGTGTCTGACTCCATTATTTCAATCTCCCTCTTATCTCTCATGCTCTCTATGACTTTATTCTAATCTTTATGTATCTTAACCATACAATTGCGCCTATCGAACCCGTGACTAGTTGTGGGGGGCTGGCCTTTTCCCCCGCAGATGTTGGCATTGAATATAGAGAAAATGGAAAAAGTTAAGATGTATTGAGAAGGCAAAGTTGGGTCTTGGTTAACTATAAGTGGTTTCCCCAAACCCGTGGCTATCAAGTCCTTTCTGAGTCTCATGGACCCAATAGACAGTGGACCTGCTCCATTGAGTTTCCCAAGGCTGTAAATTTTTATGGAGATCTTTACATGGTGTCAAGGCGGCAGGGCAGTCTTGCATCAACAGACAATCTATCTTCACTACTACCAAGAAATTGAAGCCTGCAGGCTAAGTCCAGGTGCCAGGGCTTTGCCACCTTCAATGCTTAGTGAAGCCGGGCAACTGCTAAAGGTCAGCTCATTAGGGCCATTACCTGCCAGAAAATGTAATCCAGATGTCCAGTCATTCCAGACAGGACTGACAAAGTGTTGTTGTTAAAACAAACAAACAAAAAAATCCCACTCAAACTCACTGCCATAGAGTTGATTCAGACTCATAGCGACCCTATCAGGCAGAGAATTGCCCCTGTGGGTTTCTAAAACTGTAAATTTTTACAGGAGTAGAGAGCCTACTTTTTCTTTGCCGAGTAACTGGTGGTTTTGAAGAGCTGATTTTGTGGCTAGCAACCCAATGCATCACGTACTGCACACCCGGGCTCCGTTGTTGTTAAATGCCACAATGTCAGCTCCAACACATGACAACCCTATACACAACAGAACACAACATCCATGGCCTGGTCCAGCCCCATCCTCAGTCATTGTCATGTTTGAACCCATTGTTGCAGCCACTGTGTTAATCCATCTCATTGAAGTCTTGCTCTTTTCATGACCCCTGTACCATGCATGATAACATTTTCCAGGGATTGGTGTTTCTTGATGGAGCCCTGGTGGTGTAGTGGTTAACCATTGGACTGTGATCCAAATGGTTAGCAGTTCAAAACCAGAAGCAGTTCCAGAGGAGAAAGACTGGTACAGTCTCAGAAACCCACAGCAGGTCACAATGAGTCAACATTGACTTGATGGCAGTGAGTTTTAAAGTCTCTTCTGATAGTCTTACCATTCTCACTTCTAAGAAACATTCTGGCTGTACTTCTTTCCGACAGATTTGTTCTTCTGGAAATGCATGGCACTTTCAATATTATTCTCCAGCACAATACTTCAAATGTGTCAATTATTCTGCCTTAGCTGGGAGATCTTTGATCTATTTTTCCATAAGACAGAACCAACTTGTGCTGGCCCCTCTTGTAGGACCCCCAGGCCATTTGTACCTCCCCATCACGTGGGACTCATCAATTCTTTCTGGATCCCTAGAATAAGGTCACTATTAATGATGTTGCCATGGGTAGAACAGCATCTTCTCAGTTTGTTGGGAGAGGTAACCCACTATGTAGTCCGTTCCAACTCAGAGACCCCAGAGAGACAGAGTAGAACTGCCTCATAAAGATTTCCAGGCTGCAATGGGGAAATAGATCTATGTGTATATATTTATAGGTTTAGTATTAAGGTAGCAGAAGGACATTGGGCCTCCACTCAAGTACTCCCCCAATGCAAGAATATTTTCTTCTATAAAATTGGTATTCTATGCTGCTCACCTTCCCAACACAACCATGAAGACAAAGCGGGTGAATAAACAAATGTGGTGAAGAAAGCTGATGGTGCCCGGCTATCAAAAAATATAGCGTCTGGGTTCTTAAAGGCTTGAAAGTAAACAAGCGGCCATCTAGTGTCCCGACCCGCGGGAACTTCAACACGGACCCTGGAGGAGGGAGTGGGAATTGAGGAGACAAGAGACACGAGAAAAGGAGACAAGACAATTATCCTGATCAGGTCTCATTTATTAAGTAAAAGGCTACAGCTTATATAGGCCAGGGAAAGGGAAACATGACGCAGGTGTTTCCCTGAGAATAAATGGGGGAAGCAAGCTGCAGGTGTTTCCCTGAGAACAATGACCACAGAAAAAACAGTTCCTATGGAAAGTTACAGAGCTCAGGCAATAAAGATCAAGACAATGGCCAGGTCTCATGGCTCCAGACAGGCAAGGTTATGACCGGGCCTCATGGCTCCCAACAATCTAGTTCAGAAGAAACAAAACCCACATGAAAGAAGCCCACCAGATTGTGTGATCAAGAGGTGCCGAAGGGATCAGTTATTAGGCATCAAAGAATAAAAAATCATATTGTGTGCTCATCTCCTTAATTCAATTGTTGAAGACAAATGGGTGGATAAGCAAATGTGGCGAAGAAAGCTGATGGTGCCCGGCTATCAAAAGATATAGCATCTGGGGTCTTAAAGGCGTGAAGGTAAACAAGCAGCCATCTAGCTCAGAAGCAACAAAGCCCACATGGAAGAAGCACACCAGCCTGTGCGATGAGGAGGTATCAAAGGGATCAGGTATCAGGCATCATCAGAACAAAAAAAAAAATCTTATCATAGTGAATGGGGGAGTTGCGGAGTGGAGACCCAAAGCCCAGTTGTAGGCCACTGGATATCCCCTTGCAAAAGGGTCTAGAGGAAGATATGAGTCAGTCAGGGTGCGATGTGGCACCAATGAAGAATACAGCTTTCCTCTAGTTCCTAAATGCTTCCTCCCCACCCCCACCGCAGCTCCTCCCCCTCCACATACACACTATCATGATCCGAATTCTACCTTGCAAGTCTGGCTAGACCAGAGGATGTAAACTGGTACAGATAGGAACTGGAAACACAGGAAATCCAGGACAGATGAATCCTTCAGGACAAGTGGTGCGAGTGGCGATACTGGGAGAGTAAAGGGAGGGTAGGTTGGAATGGGGGAACCTATTACAAGGATCTACATGTGACCTCCTCCCTGGGGGATGGACAACAGAAAAGTGGGTGAAGGGAGACGTCAGACAGTGTAAGACATGACAAAATAATTTATAAATTATCAAGGATTCATGAGGGAGCGGGGAGCAGGGAAGAAGGGAGAAAAAATGAGGACCTCATGCCAGGGGTTTAAGTGGAGAGCAAATGTTTTGAGAATAATGAGTGCAAGGAATGTACAAATGTGCTTTACACAATTGATCTATGTATGGATTGTGATAAGAGTTGTATGAGCCCCTAATAAAATGATTAAAAAATATATTTCCAGGCCGCAATCTTTTTTTCCCAAGATGTTCTTCTTTTTCTTTAATCATTTTATTGGGGGCTCATACAATTCTTATCACAATCCATACATACATCCATTGTGTCAAGAACATATGTACATTTGTTGCCATCATCATTCTCAAAACATTTGCCTCTACTTGAGCCCTTAATATCTGCTGCTCATTTCCCCCCTCCCTCCCCAATTCCCCTTACCTCATGAACCCTTCATCATTCATAAATTATTATTACTTTGTCATACATTACACTGTGCGACATCTCCCCCGCCTTCATCTCTGCTGTCCCTCCCCCAGGGAGGAGGCTACACATAGATTCTTGTAATCAGTTCCCCCTTTCTACCCCATATTCTCTCCACCCTCCAGGCATTGCCACTCTCACCACTGGTCCTGAAGGAGTCATCTGTCCTGGATTCCCTGTGTTTCCAGTTGCTATCTGTACCAGTGTACATCCTCTGGTCTAGCCAGATTTGTAAGGTAGAACTGGGATCATGATAGTGGAGGGGGAGGAAGCATTTAAAAACTAGAGGAAAGTTATATGTTTCATCGTTGCTACCCTGAACCCTGACTTGTTCATCTCCTTCACACAACCTTTCAGTAAGGGGTGTCCGGTTGGCTACCAATGGGCTTTGAACCTCCACTCTGCAGTCACCCACATTTTTTTCTTTTTTTTCACCCACATTTTTAATGATATGATTTTTTTGTTCCTTGATGCTTAATACCTGATCCCTTCAACAGCTCGTGGTCACACAGGCTGGTGTGTTTCTTCCATATGGGCTTTGTTGCTTCTGAGCTAGATGGCCACTTGTTTATCTTCAAGCCTTTAAGACCCCAGACACTATATCTTTTGATAGCCGGGCACCGTCAGCTTTCTTCACCACATTTGCTTATGCACACGTTTGTTTTCATTGATCATATCAGGGAGGTGGGCACCCATTGATATGATTTTTACTTATTTGATGTCTGATAACTGTCCCTTCTGCACCTTGTGGTCAGACAGGCTGATGTGCTTCTTCCATGTGGGCTTTGATGCTTCTGAGCTAAATGGCTGCTTGTTTATCTTCAAGCCTTTAAGACCCCAGACGCTATATCTTTTGATAGCCGGGCACCGTCAGCTTTCTTCCCCACATTTGCTTATGCACACATTTTTCTTCAGCAATCGTGTCGGTAAGGTGTGAATCCTGGAAAGCCAATTTAATAGAACAAAGTGTTCTTGCTTTGAGTAAGTGCATAAAACAATGTACTGAAGATAGTATCAGGAAAGGCAGAAATTGCAGTTCTTCCATCCTTAGAGTTCTGCTCCCCAGGCTGAAAGTGGTGACCATATGGACAGAGTATTCTGGGACAGAACAAAAGCCAAGCTAAAAAGCTGAAGTTAAATTAAACCAGTGATGACGGAGTAGCTGAGTTCGAATTGATGAGATGGCAGTGAGTTTGTAGTTGTTGAAGAGCAACCAGAAGGGCTGATTACCTCAGAAGCAAGGTGTGTGAAACAGAAAGGTTATTCTCCAGGTTATTATATGCCATATTATATGCCAACCTTAAGGTGCTGCTTGCTAGCACATGATCAATGACCACACACTTGGAGGCCAACTGCTGAAAGGTTATCTCCCTGAGGGTTATCAGCCATCTAGAGCAATCAGACCCTATAGTCTGTCCCACCTTAAGTAGGGACCACTCCCTTCTGATAAGGATAATGGATTGTTCCCCTGAAGGAGAGCCCAAACTAAGGTCAAGCCAACTCAGGGAGGACCAAGGTTAGGCTGCCATCTTGACTCTAGAGTCCACTCATCTTGTCCCATGTGTGCCCTCAGTGCTGTTAGGCAGCTTAGCCTAGGGAATTGGAAAATCCATTTACGCATGCCCAGGAGAGCCAGCATAGGACAAAGCTGGATTTCCCCCCCAGTGGGCTCGGATGGGTGATACACCTGGAGCAGCTCACCTGAACCAGGTGATTGCAATTCAGCCAATGGGATCGACCTGCGGTCGTTCACCACACCTCCCCCGGGAACCATTGAAAAGGGAGGGACCGGAAGGGAGAGGGCTGGTCTGGTGGTCTTCGTGGAAGGAGAGAGATCCTTGCGTGACCTGGGGCAGTCTCTGCCAGGCCGCATGGTCAAAGGAATCCTATGGGTGCTGCGTAAAACCTGAAACTTCTTTTAACTCTCATTAAATTCACTTGGATCATGAGCCCAGCTTCGGCGTGAATTCTTTCTCATTTGGAGCCAAGGACCGAGGTTGGAATCTAGCCAGAGAGAGAGAGACCTAACAGTGCTTCCCCTTCCTATTGCGTGTACACCCCTAGCTCGTCCCCCTCCTGTTGCACCTGTGCCTATTATATAGCCCCTTCCTGTTACGATGTAATTAGGGGGCCTTATACATCCCCTGAATGTATATAGGCCTTAATTGGAAATATATCCTCTCTCACAGATCTGGCTGCTGAGATCATGGCTATCCAGGAGGTGAGCTATTGAATGCTTTATCTTTTCTGATGTCTCTTTAATTTTACCCCTCAATGTCACAGCCACCCCATTTGATTGTGGGTGCTGGTACCCCACAGCAAGGAACCTTGTTCACTGGGTACTCCATCTTGTTGGGAATTATAAATTTTAAAAGAAGTTTTTGATTCTATAGGAAGGTACTGTCAGGTTAGAAGCAAGATAACTTTGAAGTGGTGAAAGGGTGTGAAAGTGTTGAGTACAGATTAGTAGATAGTACGCATAAGCACACCTGCACTCAGTTTATCTGCTGGCTAATCTAAGAGTGCATTGTGGTACTCTAAGGGTAGAAACACAGGGAACCATAGTAGGGCCAAAGAAGAGAGTAGAGTGTGAGGAGAAGAGAGTTCCCAACAAATCATCACATGTCTGGTAGGCGCAATTGTACAGTGATAATAAGTAAAGATTATAGTAAAGTCATAGAGAGCATGAGAAGTAGGGGAGAGAGTCAAGTAATGGACTCAGACACAATTCATGGTAGCATGCTCACCTCAGCCCCGCTTGGTGGTCCTTGTGCGGGGGGGGGCAGCCATGAGAGCTGGAGAGAGCCTTGAGAGCGAGAGCAGGAGAGGCCCCCCCTTTATTGCTAACCAAGGGTTATATCTCATTAGGGGGACATGATCACAGGTAACCACACATCACAGGAAGGGGCAGTACAATAGGCATACACATTGTAGGAAGGGGATGTATGATAGGCATAAGCATAACAGGAAGTAGATGAGCTAGGGGTGTGTTCATAGGAATGGGAAGGTCTAGGGGTATACATGTGACAAGATGGGCAGACCCTAGGTTCATGATGGCAGCCTAATCTTGGTCATCCTTGGGCAGGTTTGACCACTCCTGTGTCTTCTACAAGGAAGCAAACAACTACTATCCTTATCAGAAGGGAGTGGACCCTACTTGTGGGATAAACAGTGGTGTCTTGCTTGCTCTAGGTGGCTGATAGCTCATAGGGAGAATAGCCCCTGATCTATTCTTGATGACCTCCAAGTGTACAGTCATTCGCAAGCAGCTAAGTTTGGCATATATTTGGGGGAGACAACTTGGGAGAAATCCTTCTGTTTCCCACAGTAGGGCTGTGTCATTTCTTCCCAGAAGCGTGTTTCTTTGTAGCTCTCAGTTGTTTCAGTAGTCTCTGTGCTACGTCCTCGACAAGATGGAGTGGCTGCTATGAGTGGCTCAAATATGAGTGATTCTGAGGATGGCACAGGATCAGATAGTGTTTCATTCTATTGGACACAGGGCCACTATGAATCAGAACGGACTTGAGCACCTGTCTAGTCAGATTATATCTAATCAGACTTTCCTCCCCAATACTTCAAACCCAACTTTGATAGACCGGGAAGCAAATTACCGCCTAATTTTTTCCCTTGACTTTTGCAGACTTGTTTTGAATTCCTGATGCTCCGTTCTTGGGTGTCTCTTTCAGGGATCTAGAAAGTTAAGTGCATGAGACAAAGTGATACCTGGGCCTGGGGATTAACCTGAATGCAGATGAACCCTCCTTCCTAGCCAGCAAAACCCACTGTTCAGTAGGATAGTTTATAAAGATAACATGTCTTTTTCCTGTCCCTTTCCAATACCCTCCATATGTTCCATTTCTCTTTCTTTTCCCTATTCAAACAAAAGAGAATCACTGAGTCCCTTGGCTTTGGTTTCTTTGCTCCTAACCCATCTGAGATTCAGGTCTGTGTTCCAAGGGAAACTGACGTATGGCTGTTGGGAATGCATTGGAATCAGCCGGCTCACTCCAGCGGCGGCCGCCGCGCGGTGACGTCACAGGAGGGCGGGCACTCATCGGCCACGGAGTCGTAGCGACGGCCTGTGATTGGCTCCAGAAGTGCCGGGTATTAAAACGGACGCTTGTGACGCAAGAGCGCTGCAGCGCCCCTATTGGCTACTTTCAACGGGGCGGCTACGCGCCGCGCTGTCGTCGGAGCCGCCCACTGCGCGGTAGAGCCGGGGTGCCGCCGCGGTCTTCACGGCTGCAGCTGCCGCCGCGTGTGCCGCCCGATGCGCTCAACAGTCAGGCCACAGCCGGCGATGAGAGAACGCGCTCCTCGGCGCCGTGGGATCCGTGGCCACACGTTCATGGCGTTCCGGAAGGACAGCGGAGATTACTGCCAGGCCCAGCCCGACCTCTGTGCGGCCTAGTGAACTGTGGAGATTCCTGACGGCTCCACCCGGAAGCCGCGCAAGAGCGGTTCACGTGCACACAAACGTGTTGTTGCCCTGAAATGCGCACGGCCATTTGCAAGAATTCTGACCTGGATGGGGCAACCCTCCACCCCCCACCCCCACCGTGCACTTCCCTCCTGTTGCCTCAGGACTGCTGCATTAGGGAATTGCTGCTGCTGCTTTAAAGCAGTTCGTTCATTTTCCATCGCTACGAACAGAACATCATTCTCAGAGCATGAGAACTTCAACTGGAGTATTATGAAATAGACTTCGATTTCTTCTCATCATTTCTGTATTTGCCTTTAAAAAATTGTTTTTCATTAACTGGGTGTTTTTTCTTTTTCATTAACATGGCTTGAATGAACCACCCAGCTACTGTGGAAGTCACGTACAGAAACGTGAGATTTCTACACACAACCCGACCGTTAAACAAATTTATAGAGGAACTTAAGCAGTATGGCGTTACCACAATAGTAAGAGTATGTGGAGCAACATACGCCCCCTGCTCTTGTGGAAAAAGAAGGCATCCGTGTTCTCGATTGGCCTTTTGACGATGGGGCCCCACCGTCCAACCAAATGTTGACAACTGGTTAAGTCTTGTAAAAATGAAGTTTCGGGAAGAGCCTGGAGGTTGTATAGCTGGGCACTGGGTTGCAGGACTGGGGAGAGCTCCGGTGCTTGTTGCCCTGGCACTGAGTGACGGGGGCATGAAATGTGAAGATGCAGTACAGTTCATAGGACAGAAGCGTCGTGGAGCTTTTAATAGCAAGCGGTTTTTTGTATTTGGAGAAGTATCGTCCTAAAATGCGGCTGTGCTTCAAAGTTCCCAGTGGGCATAGGCACAACTGTTGCATTCAATAAAACGGCCCCCTGATGGTATTGCTTGGGAAGTAGTACTTGAGTCAGGACCTAATGTGTCAGGCCTGTTTACCAACATGTTAGCTTGGTGACTAAGTAATAAAACTGCCATAAGAGTACTGAGAGAAGTTTTACCAGGCTACACGCGTGACCGAATTGGCAACCTCCATATTTGGGTTAAGATCAACCTCTCTGGACACTTAGCAAAAGTGTCTTGCTGTTCAGCATTTAAAATATGCTTATCATTTATCCCAATTGATCTGTCGGAAATCATACCGTATTCTTTTCAAACTAGTCTCAGGCCAGAATCTTATCAATATGTAAGACTTTAGTGAGATTAGGTGCCAAAATACTTAGCAAAATATTTATGTATTTTTAGGGTAATACAGAACTGGAGAAAAATTTCCTAGGAACTATGAACATTCTAGACCTTAGGTGGTTTATTCTTTCAGTCATTTCAAATATTGAAAGTAGGACTTAAATAGTTACTTACTGGTTCATTTTTTGTTTATACTCTCATGGTCGTACCAGATACAGCCAGTTTGAGCAACCATTGGTTTTTGCTGAATTGTTCCCTCGTCTCACAATGATCATTTAATGTCACTTTGTGCCTTTATGGAAACTTTCATTTTGAAAAAAAAATACATTGTACAGAAACACATGACTTCAATGTCTTCAGCCCTTCCCTCCCTGCCAAAAAAACCCCCTTACATTTAATTTAATGGTTTACTTTGAGGTACAACCTAACAGAAGGCCTGAAAAAATAATGGAAGGGGCTATCAAATCCCCTTTATCTTCAGCAGATCATGTAGACTATGCTCTTTAGTAGTGTATTTAAAAGGTGGAGATGCTTTGTTTTTGTATCTAAAATCTTAGTCATGAAATTTCTGAAATTCTTGTCATGGTTTTCCTATCAGTTGGAAGCTGTTTGCTTTTTGTTGGAAGTGTGACTTTTTCCCTCTTCTTTCCAACCTCTCTTGCAAAAAAGGGGGGGGAAGGTTCCAGTGAATTGAGCAGACTCTCAGAGCTGTGCAACTTAATAATTGGACACTTGGTCATTTGTTTTGTTATGTAATCAATAAGATGGTGACGTGCTAAATGTTAGTTCAACTTTACATTCATATGTATGTCTAGAATGTGTGATTATAGTTCTGTGGGAGAAATAATCTGTCAGTGTTCACCTAGTTGTGAGAGCTTAAACATCTAAATAAATAATAAAATGCAAAACAAAAAAATAAATGCAAAACAAATAAAAAGAAGGCATTTGGCCACCCGGGAGGTATACACTCCCTAGAGCAACCAACAACCAACCATCTTAAGATTAAAGGACAACATCTACCCAGAGATGATGCTCAGGGAATAGGAAGGGTCAGGAAAGGAGGAGTGGAAACTGGAAACCCAAGGAAGAAAGGGGAAGAGAGCTGTTACATTATTGGCATAACAACCAATGTCACCAATCCAAATGGGTATGAATTGTTGCATAGAAAACCAATTTGCTCTGAACTTTCACCCAAATCACAAAAGAGTTTTTGTTTTATTTTTAATGCATTTGGCTCCACTGAGTTTCTTTTTTCACATACAACAAGAAATACAGAGGAAGGATTTTGCTCTTCAGGGTCAGAACCCCGTGGCTATCCGACTTCTGAGTTAGCAGCTCTGACAGTCTTCTCTGCCTTCCCATCATGGTTGAAATGGCCGTACTGGCTTCCAGCTTCCCATTCTCTCCACCGTTTCAGTCAGAAAGGTGGGTGTACCTGATACTGCAGGTACACTCACAAAGTCAATTCTGACTCACAGTGGTCCTCTGGAACACAATAGAATTACTACTGTAGGTTTCTAAGGCTATACATCTTTACGAAGCAGGAAGCCTCATCTTTCTCCTGAGGAGCAACTGGTGGGATGGTACCACCAACCTTGTGGTTAACAGCCTAATGGAAAACCCACTAGGCGATCAGCTCCTGTCAGTACTCTGTAGATACCATTTTTCATAGATGCTGGCCCAACTTCAAATTGCTAGCACCAGAGCCTTCGTGCCTGAACACTCTCTCTGTCCTCCTTGAGCTTTATTTGCACACACACACACACACACACACAAACACACCATGCCCCTGGGAGCGACCCTCAAGCAATAATGGGAGTTGGTAAAGGATCCTGCTCCCTTACCCTCTGGAGACTGGGTGGTTGCTGCAAAACTATGTTCGGCACTGTCTCCCAGTCTAGTAACTGCTGTTCCACACTGGGTTCTTGTTTGATGGCACTTCCTCCTTTGACTTCTTTCCCTGTCTTACATGCAGGAACATTGCCCAAATAAACTACTGATCATAAAATCCTTGTTTCAGGGTCTGCTCCTTGGAGAACCCACCTGGGGTTGGGGTGGATGACAGCAGCTGAAAGGCTTTCTCCTCTAACTGCTGGCTTTTGCTGTGGAAGAAACTTTTTACCAAAAACTCTCATACAGACTCCCCTTGAAGCAACTTGGCCCAAAGTTGGTCCCATGGGCACTCGCCACTGCAGGAGAGGCTGGGAAGCAAGCATCTGGGTGAGGAGAAGGGGTTAGCAGTAACTAGGGTGAGCCAATATGTCAGGAGTGAGCTTGGTGGCAAGGGACAGAAAACCCAAAGCAAGAGTAGTTTAAACGAGTGAGAGTATATTTTCACCCTCACACATAAAAAAAAAAAAAAAAAAATAGGTGCAGTGTTACAGAACCAGGCTTTTATTTGATCTCTCCTCTACTTATGGCTTCCTGATGACGTGTTCTTTCTCATGTTGCCCAGATCCTCAGATTAAGAGCTCAGATTACAGATTAAATGGATAAAGTGAAAGTATACAATGCTCAAGCACACCTTTCCTGATTTTAAACCATGCAGTATTCCTTTGTCCTGTTCACAGACTTCCTTGTGGTCTATGGGTAGGTTCCACGTGAACACAATTAAGTGGTTTTGAATTTCTATGTTTCAAAATGACATCGGGATTTGAGGAAGACTTAACAACCTGCCACAGGGAGATGATGCCACTTTGCTTACCGAAAGTGAAGAGGACTCATAGCACTTACTTCTGAAGAGCCAAAGTCTACAGCCTTCAGGATGGAAGACACCCCAACATCAAGAAAACAACAAAATCTTACAACTGGAGCTGGTCACAATCCCAACCACGTGCACTCCTGCCCCTCTGCCCAGAAAAATTATTTCAGAGGATAGCATTGAGTCTGTAGCTCTGGGAGAGGGACATATCTGATTGGAGCACATGGGAGCAGATGAAGGGGGACGAGGAAAGAGTGGAGCACATGCTGGCCCACCAGACCTTGAGGACGATGTTCCTGCTCAGAGCAGCCAGTGCACATAGAAGACCACATGGCTGGCCCCACTATGAGACATGACATCTCTCACTGACCCATAGCCCTACAGGGACAACACTGGAGACAGTGTGGGAATTGCACCCAATCTGATCCCGCCACACCAAGGCAAAACACTAAGGGGGTACAACAGAACAATAAGGGAATGGAGCAGTGAGGTCCACAGGGAATGCTAAAGGTTGACTTTGGGGCCAGGACTTGGTGCCCCAAAAGACTAGAATGGAAAACACTCCTAAAGGCCAACAAACAGTCCTTGAACTATCAACAAGCTTTTCTTTCTTGTTGTGTTGTGTTTATTTGTCATTGGTTTGTTGTTGTTTTGTTGCATATTGTTGCTTGGTTTTGCTGTTTTGTTTTTGTGCATGTTATTATCTCCGCAGGTCTGTCTGGAGGAGAGAACAACTGGACCGACAGTTCCGGGGGGACATGGGAGAAGGAGAAGTGGGGGGAAAGGAAATGGTGTTAACAAACTGTTAAACTGGCATTCCACGAGGCTCACCTTCCTGACATGATCACTGAAGACAAAGCAGGAGCATAAGCAAATGTAGTGAAGAAAGCTGATGTGCCCGGCTATCAAAAAAATATAGCATCTGGGGTCTTAAAGGCTTGACAAGTGGCCATCTAGCTCAGAAGCAACAAAGCCCACATGGAAGAAGCACACCAGTGCGATCAAGAGGTGTCAAAGCGATCAGGGATCAGGCATCATCAAAAAAAACATCATATAATTGTGAATGGCTTGGTTGGGGGGGGGGTGGTGCGGAGTGGAGACCCAGAACCCATTTGTAGGCCACTGGACATCCCCTTACAGAAGGGTTTCGGGGGGGAGACAATCCAGTCAGGGTGCGAGGTAGCAACAATTAAACATACAACTTTCCTCTAATTCCTAAGTGCTTCCTTCCCCACCCCACCCCCATTATCATGATCCCAATTCTACCTTACAAATCTGGCTAGACTAGAGGATGTACACTGGTACAGATAGGAACTGGAAACACAGGGAATCCAGGACGGATGATCCCTTCAGGACCAGTGGTGTGAGTGGCTATACTGGAGGGTGGAGGGAGGGTGGGTTGGAAAGGGGAAGCCAATTACATGCATCTACATATAGCCTCCTCCCAGGGGGATGGACAACAGAAAAGTGGGTGAAGGGAGACGCCGGACAGTGCAAGATATGACAAAATAATTTATAAATTATGAGGGAAGGGGGAAAAAAGAAACATGAGGAGCTAATTCCAGGAGCCCAAGTGGAAAGCGAGTGTTTTGAGAATGATGAGGGCAACAAATGTCGAAGTGTACTTTACACAATTGATGTATGTGTGCATTGTTATAAGAATTGTATGAGCCCCCAAAAAATGATTTTTTTTATTACAGGAACTTTTATTCAACAAAGATATCAAAATGGGGAGCTCTTGTCACTTGACATCTCTTCTATGCTCTAGTGCCATTAGTACCATGTCACATAGCAGTTTTGACAAGCTTCAAAGACTCAAATGATGGTGTTTGATGTTCCTTGAGATGAAGTCTACAGGAGCAAGGTCAGGGGCATAGGGTGAATCAGTCAGGGTGTCTCAGGGAAGGTCTCATACAACAGAGAGTGAGCAGGTGCTTTGTTGTGATCGGGGAAAATTCTTTGGCACACATATTCTGGCCTTTTTCTCACCAGTGAAGTTTTCTATTTTCTTAAAGCTTTTTCATAATAAACTGCCAAGACTGTCTCGTGTACTTTGAGAACATCTATGAAGATGACACTTTTGGAATTCCAGAACTAATCACCCTAACTTTCTGACCTGACCCTTTCTGCCTGGAATTGAACTGACCCAGCAAATGCCCCCCAAATCACTGTTTTGATTGGACTCCTTTTGAAGGTACCAGACACAGATAAGTGCATTACTGAAGAGAACTTATCTGCAGCTATTCCCTGATCACAGAGACATGTCTGATCATGTTCCATTTGCAACAAACCCATGCCTGCATGAACTGGAACCTTAGTGGAAATATGTTTGTATGTAGCCTCTCATACCAGAACATTCACATAGATGAGGTTTTTTGTTTTCTGTTTCCCTTTTCCCCTTTTTCATCATTTCCCCACAGTGAATAAATGTCACGTTTGAAATGGAACAAAGAATTCTTTAAATATTTCTGAGCATGACTTTTCCAGCTTTGCTTTTTAATAACACACAATAAATGCTAAGTTTCCATTCTGCGGCAGATATGACAGTATTAATACTAATAGCTATTGACTTTGCCAAGCATGTCTTGTTTTACTTTCTCTTTTTTTGCTTTGTAGTAAATCTGGAGAATTTTTTCTTACGGTTATGCTTGTTTTTCTCCATGTTCCCATGGTGACGGTAGAATAGTCCCTGGAATCTGTTGTCATAAATATA
Organism: Tenrec ecaudatus; assembly: GCF_050624435.1. NCBI lineage: Eukaryota > Metazoa > Chordata > Mammalia > Afrosoricida > Tenrecidae > Tenrec > Tenrec ecaudatus. The sequence goes on from NC_134538.1 coordinate 81,843,245, forward strand.
GATGACACTAAGTTGGCTTAAAAGTATATAATGATAAGATAATATAAAGTACTTATTTAGTCTGTGAGACAAAGTAGCCCTTTTTAGAAGAAAATTTAAGTCAGTGAAAGAAATGTTGACAACAGTTTCCATAGAGTGTTTCGTGCTTTCGTTGTTCTTTGTTTTAATTATATGGCTATGAGGAGAGATGCCTGGTGGTATGAACATCAAACTGAAGGTGACACATAGCCCTGGCCTGAATTCTGATTTTAGCTCTGCCATTAATTTCCTGTATTCAAGGTCCTCTGATACTTTGTTTCCAGATAGGCTTAAACTGCATGACCAATTATAGTAAAGTGAATTAGTTAATATGACCCTTCTAATCTTTTTGACACCCACACAATGATAGGATGGAACAATGCAAATGAGGGGCTTGTGGCTCACCGAGTGGTTTGGATGGTTTGTTGCCAATGCAAATAAGGTACATGGAACTGCTATGGGCATGGACCATGCAAATAGGGTGTATGGAACTCTAACAAGGGGATTGGTCCATTTTATCCCACAAGGCTTACAGAGGGTGGAGTGAGGAAGAAGTCATAACAATGGAAAACAGTAAGAGACAGCATCATTTCAAATATATAATTATTCCATAATATAGACCCAAAAATTCTCACTGCCATTAAGTCAGTTCCTGCTCATGATGACCTGATGTAAGGTTCTGAGGCTATAAATCTCAGTGGGAGAATATAGCCTCATCTTTCTCTCAAAGTGAATCTGATGTGTTTGAACCACTGGCCAACTAGCAGTCAAAGCCTAGCCCACAGCAACTCCAGGACTCCTTCATATTGATGTCCATCTTGTGCATTTCCCTGTTGTTGCTGTTGTCCTTAGAAACTGCCAAGTGAGTCCTGACCCTTCATGGCTCCAAGCACAACAGAAGGAAACACTGGGCAGTCCTGCCTCATCCTTATTGTCCCTGTGCTTGAGCCCATTGTTGCAGCCTCTGTGTCAGTCCATCTCCTTGAGAGCCTTCCTTTTTTCCACCGCCCTCTACTTGACCAACATGATATTCTGCTCTGGGCACAGGTCTCTCCTGACAATATGTCCAAAGTGCATAAGATGAAGTCCACCATCCTTGCCTCTACAGAGCACTCTGACAGTATCTCTTCCAAGACAAGTTGATCTCTCAGTCACAGTCCATGGTACTTTCAACATTCTTCTCCAGTACAAATGTATTGATTTTCCTTCTATCTTCCTTATTCAATGTCCAACTCTTACATGCATATGTAACAATTGAAGCTACTATGGTTTAGCCCTTTCCCTCGGGTTAGGCATTTTGTTAAGTGTGTGCCACCTAAAATTCATTTTTATACATTATTTGACACATTTATATGACAATTGTTGACAGACTTAGCAACTTCCTAAAGACAGGTGACAAGAGAAAGATGAGGCTTTCTACTCCTGTAAAGAGATACAGTTGGGTCCCAGGGGAAGATGAGCCAGTCAGAGTGCAGTATACCCCACCGATGAAACATAGAACTTTTCTCGAGTTCTTTTTTTTTAATCAAAAATAATTGATGACTTCATTTATTTTTTATCATTTTATTGGGGGCTCATACAACTCTTATCCCAATCTATACATACATCAATTATTCAAAGCATATTTGTACATCCATTATCCCCATCATTCTTAACACATTTGCTCTCCACATAAGCCCCTGGCATCAGCTCATTTTCCCCCTTCCTCCCCGCTGCCCCCATCCTCGTGAACCCTTGATAATTTATAAATTATTATTTTGTCATATCTTATGCTGTCTGACGTCTCCCTTCAGCCACTCTTCCATTGTCTGTCCTCTAGGAAGGATGTTATCTGTAGATCCTGTAATCGGTTCCCCCTTTCTACCCCACCCTCCCGGTATCCTCATTCTCAGCACTGGTCCTCAAGGGATCATCTGTCCTGGATTCCCTGTGTTTCCAGTTCCTATCTGTACCAGTGTACATCTTCTGGTCTAGCCAGATTTGTAAGGTAGAATTGGGATCATGAAAGTGTGTGTGGGGGGTGGGAAGGGAGGGTGAAGGGGGGGAAGGAGAAAGCATTTAGGAACTAGAGGAAAGTTGTATGTTTCATCTTTGCTACCCTGCACCTTCACTGGCTCATCTCCTCCTCGCAACCCTTCAATAAGGGGATGTACAGTTGCCTAAAGATGGGCTTTGGTTCTCCACTCCCCCTCATTCACAATGATATGATTTTTTGTTCTTTGATGCGTATACCTCATCCCTTCAACACCTTGTGATCACACAGGCTGGTGTGTTTCTTCCATGTGGGCTTTGTTGCTTCTGAGATACATGACCACTTGTTTACCTTAAAGCCTTTAAGACCCCAGATGCTATATCTTTTTTTTTTTTTAAGACTAGTCAAGTGCAGCAGTGAGGGGGCATAGACAAATAGGTCAACCAGTAATTGACTGCAAGCAATCATGAGATCTCACTACCTTCGGACCAGCCGATGCTATACCTTTTGATAGCTGGGCACCATCAACTTTCTTCACCACATTTGCTTATGCACCCTCTATGTTCAGCATGGTGTTGGGAAGGTGGGCATCCACTGATGTGATTTTTTGTTCTTTGATGTCTGATACTTCATCCCTTCAGGACCTCATAATCACACAGGCTGGTGTGCTTCTTCCATGTGGGTTTTGTTGCTTCTGAGCTAGATGACCGCTTGGGTACCTTCAAGCCTTTAAGACCCCAGATGTTATTCCTCTAGTTCTTTAATGCTCTCCCCCGCACCATTATCATGATCCCAGTTCTACCTTACAAATCTGGCTGGACCAGAGGATGTACCCTGGTACAGATAGCAACTGGAAACACAGGGAATCCAGGACAGATGAACCTTTCAGGACCAATAATGAGAGTAGCGATACCAGGATGATAAGGGGAAGGTGGGGGAGGTAAGCGGAACTGATCACAATGATCTATCTATAACCCTCTCCCAGGGGGAGGGACAACAGAAAGTGGATGGAGGTAGACAGTGTAAGACATGAAAAAATAATAATGTATAAATTATCAATGGTTCACGAGGGAGGGGGGGGGGAAATGAGGAGCTGATACCAAGGGCTCAAATAGAAAGAAAATGTTTTGAAAATGATGATGGCAGCAAATGTAAAAATGTGCTTGAGACAATGGACAGATGTGTAGATTGTGAAGAGATGTATGAGCCCCTATAACATGATTTAAAAAGAGAGAGAGAGTCTCTGAATCTCACAGGGGCGGTTTGAACCTGTCCTAGCGGGTTGCTGTATTGTCGGAATGGACTGGATGACAGTGAGTTGATTTTCATTTGCTTGTGTGAAGACACACAAGGGAGATTACTTAAGTCTTTGTTCTCTCAGCAGCCATCTTAAACCTAGCTTACTTTAGTTTCATGGGTATAATTAGAGATTTTTGAACACTGAGGTAATGTTGATATTTCATTAATAAAGGAGTAAGCACTAGAGGAGTTCTCTAATGAGGTACCATTCCTCCTTCAAGAATTATTAACTAGCTTGATTTTATCTCATGAGTTTATTTATTATTTCCCCTATTTGATGTTCTAATTAGCAAGGCTTGTTTTGTCCAGTGTTTCCGAAGAGCTCTCTCTGTTGAAAACAGGGAAGGCATCTGTATTGGTTATATTTTGCTGCCTAAGTAACTGCCCCCAAAAGTAGGTCTTAGAACAGCAAATAGTGAGCCCACACAGGAATTGAGGAGAGGAATGCTTGAGGGTAAGGAATGGGGTGCAGCTTTGGTGGGTGGTCCAGAGGCCTCAAGGCAAGGTGGCAGTCATTTCAAGGCTTGATTGTGATCAGAGGATCCACTTTGAAGCATGCTCTGTGGTTGGCCAGCCCCAGCTCCTTGCTGTTTCTCACCAGGTGGGCTCACCACAGAGCTCCTCACCACAAGGCAGTTTATTTCACTCAGAGCTAGTAGTCTGAGGTTGGTTGGTGAGGAGGATGGACAAGAGTCCCCCAAACAGAAGCTACTGACTTGTGTAACCTGATCTTATACGTGAAATACCATGTCTCTGCCCTATGCTTTTGGTCACCTTCCCCCAAACGGGGGAAGAAACCATATAAGGGTAAGGCTATCAGAAAGCAAGATCTTGAAGGCTTGTCCAGGCCAGGGCTCACCAGAGCATCTAACCAACTGCTTTCTGCCTACAGTTTGGGAGAAACAAGAGAAACCCAGTTTCGTTTGAAAGCAATGAATGCCCTACTACAATTCTCTGGGGACTGTAAACGTATCCATGTGGTTTGTGGAGGCGGATGTTACAGGGAGCAGCACTGCCTTTCTTCTCTTGGTCTTATTTAACTGGCATTTTATTATACTCTCTGTTGTGTTTATGTGACATTTCGACATGATCTACAAGGCATTATTCAGATTTTTTATAGCTACTACTCTATTGAAGAGCCGGGATAGCATATTGGGTTATGTGTTGGGCTGCTAACCACAAAGTCAGCCGTTTGAAACCACTAGCCCCTTTTGGGAGAAAACTCAGGCTTTCTATTCCCATAAAGAGTTCCAGTCTCAAGGTAAACAAGAGGCCATCTAGCTGAGAAGCAACAAAGCCCACAAGGAAGAAACACACCACCCTGTGATCACAAGTTGTTGAAGGGACCAGGAATCAGGCAGCAAGGGGAGTGCAGATTGGGGACCCAAAGCACATCTGTGGGCAACTGGACATCCCCTTGCAGAACGGTCACGGGGAGGATATGAGCCAGGCAGCGTGCAGCGTGTCAACAATGAAACATACAACTTTCCTTTGGTTCCTAAATGTTTCTTTCTCCCTCCTGCCTCCCACCCCCCACACACTATCATGATCCCAATTCTACCTTACAAATCAGGCTGGACTGGAGGATGTACACTGGTACAGATAGGAACTGGAAACACAGGGAATCCAGGACAGATGACCCCTTCAGGACCAGTGCTGAGAGTGGCAATACCTGGAGGGTGTAGGGTTGGGTAGAAGAGGGGAACCAATTACAAGGATCTACATGTGACCTCCTCCCTGGGGGACGTGCAACAGAAAAGTAGTTGAAGGGAGACATCTGGCAGTGTGAGACATGACAAATTAATAATAATTTATATCTTATCAAGGGTTCATGAGTGTGGGATACAGAAGGATTTCTCCCAAGCTGTCTCCCCCAAATATATGCCAAACAGCTGCTTGTGAATGATCATACACTTGGAGGTCATCAGGAGTAGATCAGGGGTCATTCTCCCTAAGGGTTATCAGCCATCTAGAGCAAGCAGTCACCACTGTTTATCCCACAACAAGGAGGGTCCACTCCCTTCTGATAAGGAGAGTAGTTGTCTGTTTCCTTGTAGGAGACCCCAGAGAGGTCAAACCCGTCCAAGGATGACCAAGGTTAGGCTGCCATCCTAAATCTAGGATCCGCCCATCTTGTCACAAGTATAACCCCAATCCCTCCTCTTCCTATTGTGTATATTTCCCTGGACCATCCCTTCTCATTACTGTGTTACCTATAGCACAATCCCTTCCTGTGAGGAATGTCCTCACCTGTAATGAGGGGGCTTGCATGTTCCCAGAAAAGATAAAAGCCTGGACTAGCATTAAAGGCCTCTCTCTCCCTCCACGTGGACCACCAAGCAGGGCTGAGGTGAGCATGCTACTATGAATCATGTCTGAGTCCATTCATTTCAATACTTCTCTTCTATCTCTCATGCTCTTTATAACTTTACTATGATCTTTACTTATTATCGCTGCACCTACCGGACCCGTAATGATGTGTTACAGGCTGCCTTTCCCTGACACATGGCGCCCATTATGTTGGGACCCGTAGGAAAAGAACTCTTTTGAGTTATATCCCGTGTAACAATTGTACGGCCTCGTCAGACAGTGAGGGTGAATCGGGACTTTAAGTTTAAGTGAATTTTTTTTATCCAAGTGAGATATGGGCCAGGCAAAGAGCAAGGATGCAGAGTGTGGTATCACTCTTTGCCACCTCTTGAAGAAACAAGATGCAGTGGTAACGAATAAGAGAATGAAAGAGTTTCTTCAATTGGTAAAGAAATTTAATCCTTCTTTTCTGGAGTCAGGAACCTTTGATATGGAGATCTGGGATAAGGTAGCCATTAATTTAAGAAAAGCTCACGGGGAAGGACAGAGCATACTCATGGAGGCCTGGGAGCTGTGGGTGCAGATTAAAGCAGTGTTGGAGCCGCTGCAGGGTGAGAGAAGGAAGGATCAATACCAGCAGAGTAGTGAGAAACCTCTAATCTACACAGACTTAAATCAGGTGAGAAGCAGGCAGAATGAGTTTCAGACAGATGAGAAAACTTTAGATGTAGCTAGGAAAACGAAGTTGAAATCAGGAAATTTCAGAGAAGCTTCTGCCTCACCAAGTGTAGTGCAGGGAATCACAATACTGTCAAGCAAGCCAGTGCTGGAGGAGAAGAGATTAAATCCAAAGAAATGCAAATAGAGAGATTTAACCTAGAAAGTGAACCTTGGAAAGTGCGAGGCAAAGAGTCAGGGACTAGGAAAGCACCTTTGCTCTCACGGGTGGAGCCGAGTATAGCTCAAGAAGCAGACATAGAATTCGGAATGGCTTATCCTGTTAGAATTATAGACAGGGAGCCCGAGGAGCAGCACTCCAAAGGGAACAAAGAAAGGCAATATACTGCCTTTCCCTTCAAGCTTCTGAAAGATCTCAAGCAGGCAGTATCTAGTTATGGTCCAGATTTACTATTTGTAATTGGTATGGTCAAGAAGATGGCAGATACGGAATATTGGATCCCGGCAGACTGGAAAGCTTTGACGAAGGTGTGCCTTTCCGCTTCAGAATCTTTGCAATATCAGATGCTATGGAACGAGGCAGCCCTCATACGAGCACGCAAAAACGCAGAAGAGGGCATAGATATAGGGGTTCATCACCTGCTAGGAGATGAGAATTATATCAATTGAGGCACAATTAAACTTTGATGAGCAGACTTTTGCTCAAGTTCGAGAAGTCTGTCTTAAGGCCTGGGAGAAATTAATACCATCAGGAAGCAGGAGGCCAAGTTACACGACAGTAAAGCAAAGGAATGATGAGCCTTACATAGATTTTATATCCAGGTTGCAGGATGCTGTCCACTAGAATGTAACAGACAAAGGGGGCAGCGGATAATCTTATTCTTACATTAGCGTTCGAGAACTCGAATACATCTTGTCAGGCTGCCATACGCCCTTTCAAAGAACAGAGCACGCTGTTAGATTATATCAGGCTTTGCAAGGATGTAGGACAGATGAGCATAGAGCCAACCTCATGGCTGCCACTTTGGCAAGTTACACCAGACCTAAAGGGAGATGCTTTACACGTGGAGCAGAGGGACATTGCCAGAGAGACTGCAGGCAGATATCACAAAAGAACAGGACGATTCACAGCAGAAAAGACCCAGGGAAAGAGTCCGAGGGAACTGGACTCTGCCCCTGCTGCAGAGCGTGGTCATTCAAGGTTTAGCAATAGAGGACATTTACCTGGAAGTAATGCCCAGCCAAAAAACGGCAGCGGCGCATGCTCAGAGCCCCTTTGAATGGAGCACAGGTCAAAGAGGAAGGAGCTTGCTACAGACCCTACCCAGCAGAACATGGGAGGCAAGGTGTTTGCCTGTAAAGATCTTAAAGAGAAACTGCTCTCTCCCTCCACGTGGACCACCAAGTGGGGCTGAGGTGAGCATGCTCCCATGAATCGTGTCTGACTCCATTTATTTCAATACTTCTCTTTTATCTCTCATGCTATCTATAACTTTACTATGATCTTTACTTATTATCGCTGTACAATTGCGCCTACTGGACCCGTAATGATGTGTTAGGGGCTGGCTTCCCCTGACACATGAGGGAGAGGGGAGCAGGGAGGGAGGGGAAAACGAGGAGCTGATACCAAGGGCTCAAGTAGAAAGTTAATGTTTTGAGAATGATGATGGCAACAGATGTACAAATGTGCTTGACACAGTATATGCATGTATGGCTTGTGATGTGTTGCACGAGCCCCAATAAAATGATTAAAACAACAACAAAAGAGTCCCAGTCTCAGACAGCCCCCTTTCCCCCCTCCCAGGCAGTGCTATTTGGTCTTTCAGGCATGCTCTGCGTCAGAGTTGACTCTGTGGCAGTGAGTTTAAGTGAGCACACTCCATTACTGCTCATTCGTTCTCCACTGAAGTAACATACTTTATATGGAATCCTCTAGTTCTCTACATAAAGGGTCACTGATGTTTCTGACATGAAGTGTTTCACACACACACACACACACACACACACCCCTGTGGGCCTCCAGCTTTGTATTAACATTGACGCGTTTTCATAGTCTTTGTCTTATTGTGGGCTCAAATTCACATACCCCCAATATGAAAACAAGCAACACACCCATGAGGCCGATTAAATGACTAAAGGACCAGAGCAGTGTGATTTACTTACGAATTGCTCTCACCTAAATAAAAGTTTTAATAGTCAACCTGCCATTTAACTTTAAAATCCATGGATGGAAAGTATTTACAACTAATACTCAAAAGCATTTTAAGGGGTAAAATTCATAGGAAAATTTAAAACCCTTTTGCTTGCACATTGTGTCATATGGTCCTAGACATTCAATTTCCCAACAAATCCATTCTTATCGGGGACCAGCCTCCCCACAACCAAATGGGTCAAAGAGCTGTTATGTAATTGAGGGGTGAATTAAAGAGACATCAGACAAGATAAAGCAGATAAGGCCTCACCTCCACGATTGCTTCTGGAACCAGGTCTAAGCAGAGAAAAAGGCTGTAATGTGATCTCACAAGCTTATATAATCTCAGGCACACAGGCCACACTGTAAGCACATACGAAACAGGAAGGGGGTGTACAAGAGGCATAAATATAACATGACAGGGGTGAGCTAGGAGAACACATGCAAGAGGAAGGGGAGGCACTAAAGGCATACATGCAACAGGAAGGTACATATGTAACAAGACGCACGGGCTCTAGAGTCAAGATGGCAGCCTAACCTTGTTTCTCTCCCAGCTGGCTTCCTCTTAGGTGTCTTTGAGTTCTTGACCAGGAGCACATCTATGATCTTTATCAGAAGGGAGTAGGCCCTACTTAGGGTGGGACAGAAAATAGGGTCCCTTGCTTTTGATGGCAGATAACATTTAGACAGATAGCCTTTAAGTAGTTGATCTTCAACAGTAGAGTGACTCCATGTTTTGCAATCAGCACCTTAAATTTGACATTATTATGGAGAGACATTGAAGGGAATGATTTTTACTTAGGAGAATATGAGTGAGATGCATCTCCAACCCACAAAGGTAAAGGTTTCCTCCACAGAGACCCTGGCCTCCCAGGCTCCTTAACATGTGAATGTTGATAACACTCCAGGGACAAGGGAACAACAAGTGATCCAAATCGGTGGTGAGGAGGGTGTGGGAGAGCAAGTAGGGTTTGATCAATGACAATGTAACTGAGAGGAATTACTGAAACCCAAATGAAGGTTGAGCATGATAGTGGGACGAGAGGAAAATAAAAGGAAATAGAGGAAAGGACTAGGAGACAAAGGGCATTTATAGAGATCTGAATACAGGCATGTATATATGTCAATATGTATATGAGGATGTGGAAATAGATCTATGTGCATATATGTATAGGTTTAGTGTTTAGGTAGCAGATGGACATTGGATCTCTAATCAAGTACTACCTCAATGCAGGAACATTTAGTTCTATTAAACTGTCATTCCATGATGCTCACCTTCCCAACACAATCACAGAAGACAAAGTGAGTGCACAAGCAAATGTGGTGAAGAAAACTGATGGCGCCCAGCTATCAAAAGATATAGCATCTGGGGTCTTAAAGGCTTTAAGATAAACAAGCAGCCATCAAGCTGAGAAGCAACAAAGCCCACATGGAAGAAGCACATCAGCCTGTGTGACTATGAGGTGTCAATGGGATCAGGTATCAGGCATCAAAGAACAAAAATCATATCACTTTGAATGAGGGGGAGTGCAGAGTGGAGACCCATAACCCATCTGTAGGCAACTTGACACCCCCTTACAGAAGGGTCACGGGGAGGAAACCAGCCAGTCAGTGAGCAGTATAGCAACAATGAAACATACAACTTTCCTCTAGTTCTTTAATGCTTCCTCCCTGCCACTATCACGATACCAATTCTACCTTACAAATCCAGCTATACCAGAGGATGTACACTGGTACAGAGAAGAACTGGAAACACAGGGAATCTAGGACAGATAAACCCCTCAGGACCAATAATGAGAGTAGTGATACCAGGGGGACAGACAACAGAAAAGTGGGTGAAGCGAGACATTGGACAGTATAAGACATGACAAAATAATAATAATAATTTATAAATTATCAAGGTTTCATGAGGGAGGGTGCAGGAGGGAGGATAAAAATGAGGAGCTGATGCCAAGGACTCAAGAAGAAAGCAAATGTTTTGAGAATGATGATGGCAACAAATGTGCTTGACACAATGGATGTATGTATGGATCGTGATGAGTTGTAGAAGCCCCCAATAAAATGATTCTAAAAAGAAAAAAACAAAAACATGAATGTTGAAAGTTTGCCTGCTTACACTCTCTTCCCAGTTCTGTTTCCCACACATTCTGCTGGTTAAAAATGAAATCTTGGGTAATCGCTGTTTACAATTAAAAAAGAAAAGCATTTGAAAATAGAAGCCAAGATTTTATTTCTGATTTAGTTTTCTCTTCTTTCACTTACTAAGATTTTTGTCTAGCTCAAGTGTTATTACATACTGATTATGTAAGTACACACATAGCTAGCTATACAGGTCTCAGTGATTTGTTTCTTGTCTCTCTCTCTCTCTCTCTCTCTCTCTCTCTCTCTCTCTCTCTCTCTCTCTCTCTCTCTCTCTCTCTCTGTAGCACATCTTGATGCTAGCTAGTAATATGCACTGCATAAGATATCACACTCTAATACCAAACCAAACTCATTGCTATTGAGTCGATGCTAACTCATAGTGACTCTGGTGGACAGGGTAGAAGAATTGCCCCGTGAATTTCCGAAACTATAAATCTATGCCCTAGGCGTAGAAAGCCTCATTTTTTTCTTCTGAGGAGTGGCTGGTGGTTTCTGGCCTTATGCAACTGGGGCTCCTTAGTGTATTATGTCGCTACATTAGGAACAAGGGGCTGTCTTGTCTCCCCAATGCCTGCAAAGGCCTCTAATACAGGGGTGGGAAAGAGATCAGGCATACTAATTGGACACCTATGGGATGACTCAAACTGAGCATGCACAGACTAGGACCCTTAAGTGCAGGTGAAGCCTAGCCTGATGTCACACAGGTGGCCTGAACTCAACCAGTGGGGTTGGCCAAAACCTTTAACCACGCCCCCCACCCCCCTCCAGGCAAAGGGGCCAGCGGGTATAAAAGAGTGCTGTGGGAAGATCACGGACCCTTGTTCTGCTCCTGTTCAGCTGCAGGCAGAGAGCGGGGACATCTCTCCCACGTGCAGGTACGGGAGGGCACATACATGTCTACTCGGAGCCCACGTGATCTTGGCTTCCTGGGATTCCCTAGTTCAGCCTGTGTGGGATTCATGCTCCCCATTCAGGTCTTCTTTCCCCGTGGTGTTTCTCACCTAATTGAGACCCCTGTGTGGCTTCTGTGCTGCCTGGCATGCTTTCCATAAGTAGTGTGTGCCTTTCGAGACTGTAATGCCTGAAGTTTCCATTTGCTCCATAAAAATGCCCTTGGATTGTGAAAGTGCTTCTGCCACATGAATTCTTTCAGCATGTGAAGCAAGGAACCAAGGTAGACTCAGTCCAGACACTGAGCATGCTGAGTGACAGCCAGAAACAAATATAGACAGTATATTGTGTGCCCTGACTAAATGCCACATAAGCACAATAGGAAATATAATGAAATTCAATTAAATAACACCAAGAGGTACGAAAGTTCTACTGTGTAAACGCTGGTCTTATTGCTATAAGTTTACATGTCATGTTTCCAACCCCTGAAGACAAGTAGAATTCAGATTTATAATGATATTGAAAGTAAAAGGGAATAATGATCAAAGCTTTTTGTAATGACATAGTCTACTTTTGTCAGAATGGACTTAATAATAGAGCCATGGGAACAAAACCCTGTCGTAAATCGGTGACCACTTGTATTCACTGCATAATGTTCTACCAACTACAAATTCCGTCTGGTCAGTTCATGATGGCCATAGCCACCGTCATTCATCTCTTTCTTGCCACCAGAGCAGAGCTCTTGTCCTCCCTTACAATGGTGGCTGCACAGGTTGGCTCTGCATATCCTGGAGGACTTCTCTCGGAAACTAAACAATAGTCTCTTCAAAGCAAGAAACATCAGGAGACTATTAGAGTCCAGAGGCCATGGTAGGCGTTTTATATACATCAGTGATGCTCAACCAGGGGTGATTTTGCCCCCAGGGAGATCTGGCAATACCTGGAGATGTTTTTAATGAACAAGGCTAGGGCAAAAGGATGGTACTGGTATCAAATGGTACTGGTATCAAACGGTAAGAGGTCAGCGAAGCTGTTTGGTGTCCTGTGGTGTAGGATACAGAGACAGCCCTACAAGGCAGAATGATCGGATCCAAAATATCACAAGCACCAAGGCTGTAAAACCGTGAGATACATTGTCTTCTCCAGCCCTCCCAAAGCCCTGCAAGGACATTACAATCCTCCTCGGTTCTATCAGGAGGCTCCCTTCCCCCCAGTTTTCTCTGCCAGGCAACTGAGGCTGAGATAAGCCAACGTTCCCCTACTATAAAAGGCGGAACTGGAAGAGTTGTATGAGCCCCTAATAAAACGTTTAAAAAAAAAAGGCGGAACTGGAATGTGCAATTTCATCTCTGTCTGGAGAGGCCAAACCAAAACCAAACTCACTGCTATCGAGTCAATGCCAACCCATAGTGACCGTCCAAGCTGGAATAGGACTGCCCCATAAGAGTTTCTGAGACTGCACCCCTAGAATAGAAATCCTCATCTTTCTCCTGGTTTAGCACTGCTGAGCTTGCGGTTAGCAGCCCAAGGCCTAACCCATGATGCCTCCAGACCTGAAGAGGCAGTGCTCGTTTATCCACCACCTCCTGCTCGGCACTGGCGTCCCTGGCTGACAGAAACAGCTACAGTCGGACTGAGCATGCTCGATGGCTGTGCTGTTCAAACTGCTGGCACTGATCTGCTTACTAGTGGTTGGCTCATAAAATCAGTGGTGGTCTGGAACCAGCCAAACAACAACAATGCCAACAACAAAAATAACTGATGAAAGGAAAAGGATTAGACAATATCAGCACAGTAGAAGTGTTGTCTCAAGGAGCTTTAGTTTCAGATATGTATGTGCAGGGTGTGCAAATACTGGATTGTAATGTGAAATGTATTTCCTATTAAGATCAGCCATCAATCCAGCCTTCTGATGCCGCCACTGCCATTGGATCCACAGAGCGTTGCACCCACTGGCCAGTGATCTTCCCGCATCCTTCATCCTGCATGTGTCTGTGTGAGTCTGAAGAGAGATTTATGGATTAATATTGGACTAGTATCAGACGAATGGACTTGTTCTGCCCTGGGCTGGGATGTTTGCTTGATATATAGTTACCTCTTGATATGAAGCGCTTTCTTACACATTAAAAAAAAAAAAAGATCATCCATCTAAATGTTTGAGAAACCTTCTCCACACAGTTGCAGGCCTATGGGATAAATCTATGTAATCCATTAAGAAATAATCACTTAGGCATGATCCCTAAGGATGTATGGCTTTCTGTATCATGAAGCCTACTGGATCCAACCCACAGTGAGTAAGAAAAAAAGGTGAAATTGAGTTAATTATGTAATGGAAGCATTAGCTCCCCAGAAATCATCCATTCATCAAATATTTATTAAGCCTCTGCTGTGGGCCAATGCTAGGCGGGAACTATGTAGTGGAGAACAAAGCAGGTAAGCTCAAATGGAGTTTACATTCTGGTAAGGGTAAGCAGGTAACAGTCAGGTAATGAGACAAAGAGAAAATATAACCCACCTAATAGAAATGTCCGTTATTTCCAGAGCCTCTCTCTGCATGAGCACCCTCCTCTTCCAATCCTCCAAAAATTTGTTCTATTCACCGGCTAGACACTAACAATTCAAATTTCTATCTCCCTAAATTGCAAATGATGAACTTCAACACACACAGGATTTAGAAACTGGTAAAGACGTTACATAAAGAGGGCTGGGTCTGAGAGAGACATGATAATGACACACTCCTCCCAACGCTACGGTTTACGAGAGCCTTCAAATAACTGTTACGAAGCTCCCGAGGGGCCATGGGCATTCGACAATCCATCACGGAGCTTTTAGCTCAGTAATTAAAATGTACATTCAAGCAATGCATCTTGAATAGCGGGTAAGATTTTTACATAGCTTTTTGGGAATCCATTTTATGTTTATTGATGTTGATGTTTCCTAAAAAATGGATTCTGTCTGTAGCAGCAAATGAGCTATGAATTATTGACATGGAATCAAGGAATAAACAGACTGGTGCTTCCTTTGTTGATATGCTCTAGTTACACTGACTTATATTGTTAGAGATGATACTTGCACTTTTTAAAAATAATATTTATACTTTTACAAGATGTCAGATAGATACACTGCGGGTTTCTGTTCAGGAAGGGACTTGTCCTGTTTATGAAGTGAGTTGCAGTTTTGGTCAACGGCAAGTATGTACATCAGAAAGATACAATTTGAGAATTTGAGAGGAAATGGCCTTTATGCTCCGGGTGGGGTGTGGGTGGTATGTGGGTGTGCCTGGTTCTTCAGTGAGTGATTGTCAGGATTGCAGTCACATCTTCTGCAAACATTTAGTGAGAATTCCCTGGGTATGTGCCATGCATGAGGCTACAGCAATGAACAAGACGTAGTTCCTGCCCACAAACAAATAGCTTATTAAGAGAATTGGGGCTGGTGAACTGGTCCTTACTCTATACTATGAGATAAGAGGTGTGAGGAGGCAGAGACAGGATCCTGATACGGAGTCTCCGAAGTTTCTTTTTTGGAGAAAATTGTAAATTACTAGGTAGAAGGAGATTGAGGGCAGGGAGAGGTATTAAGTAAAGAAGACAAGGAAAAGGGAGGGGAAAGGCAGGACCGATTTAAAGATCAAGAACTGCTGCTGTACTGTGAGGGAATCTCGGGGGACGTCCCACCCACCCAAACACCTGTCATTCCAACGGCATCATGGAATCATCATCAGGACACCTTTAAAGTGATACACACTATCAGGCTCAAGTTCACTGCCATCAAATCCATGCCAACGCAGAAAGACCCTATAGGACGGGGTAGACCTGCCCCTGTAGGTTGCCGAGATGGCAACTCTTTCCGGGAGTAGAAAGTCCCTCTGTTCTCCCACAATAGACACCACAGGAACAGGCAAAGTGGCAAACAGTTCGGTCGCTTTACTCTTGTACCTGGGAAAGCAGAACCCACAGTTCTGAGAGGATGAGAAACAACACAGATGGGATCAAAGAGTACTTCAGGGAGAGAAAACAGGCATTTAAAGCCAACTCAAGGTCATAGGAGGAGCCCTCGTGGTGTCGAGGTTGGGCTGCGAATGGCAAGGTCGGCAGTTGGAAACCACCAGCTACTCTGCAGGAGAAAGAGGCTTTCCACTCCTGGACAGAGTGGCCGTCTCATCTCAGACACCCTGTGGGCAGTTCGTTACTGTCCTGTAAGGGTGCTATGAGTCCAGCTGGACTCGATGGCAGTGGGTTTGGTTTGAGCTGTGTAACTCATATTGAGAAGTCGCCACTGGAACGGAGATGGGATTGAGACAAAGAACTTGAGGTTAAGAGGGGCTTTGTTAGGAGAGGGAAGGAGCTCCAGGGAGGGAAGAGGGAGCAGAGAGAGGGACAGGAGCGTCTTGAGCTCCCGGGCAGTTCCAAGACCTAACAAGTTAGATCTGGGAAATCACAGCTTGTCAGTGAGGCGGTGAGGGATATTTAGGGCTAGGTAGGGAGGTAGACATCGAAAAGAATGGAGATTTTTTGCTTACAGCTGCAGGACCTTGAGTCAGGATGCGATCCCTGGGAAGTGCCTTTGTTGTTTGCCAACCTGCTCCCTGGAGCGCTGGGACTGGGGCTTCACAAACTTGGTCTGGAGAGATAAGCTCCTTGGAATGTTGGGCCAGAAGATGCAGACTTCAATAGGCCATTTATCTTCCCGAAAGGCTGGAAATGGGGGCCTTGAAGTTCTATCCTCCTGAGGAGCAGGAGAGGAGATGGGTGGGGGGGGGGCTGCCTAGTCCGGACCCAGCCCAAACATTTATGTTGGAATCATGGATCATTTACTAGTAAAAGGTGACACATACACATATAGCATAAAGTTTTGCATTGACTTTCTTGAAGCCGCTGTCATTTAGAATCCTTTAAAGCAGCGGTTCTCAACCTGTGGGTCGCAACCCTTTTGGGAATTGAATGACCCTTTCACAGTGGTCGCCCAATCAGGGAGGCCTTGGCATGTAGAGGGACCACCCCTAAGAAAACAGTTAAGAAGTAGCCACAAAAATAACTTTATGGTTGGCGGGGTCACCACCACATGAAGAAGTGTACTAAAGGGTGGCGGCGTTAGGAAGGGTGAGAACCACTGCTCTAAAGCACAGGGCTCTACTTGATGTGGGTATTGCCCAAAGGAGTACCATGGAAGGAGTTCCTGGGTGGCTGGGGGAGTCAGTGAGGGACAAAGGAATTTTCTGGGAGAGGGAAGGAAGGACTGAAAAAGATGCATCTCAGTGTTTTAAATGTTGACTCAAAGGTAATGATGTACTATGATTCAAAAGAAAAAGAAGTGTTAGGTTCCTCGGGTGGAAATACCTCGGTCCTTGGCTTCACGAGAAAGAATTCACACCGAAGCCGGGTGTGTGGTCCAAGTGAGTTTTTATAAAGGATAGAAGAAATTCCAGGCTTTGTGCAGGAATTGTGCAAAGTGCCCCACGGCGCACTTCAGAGCCACACGTGGAAAGCTGCAGCCCGGCGGCGGCGGCCAGCTGGGAAGCAGCTGAAAAAGAGGGTGGTAGGCTTCGGATTCAGGCTTTTCAGGGCCCTCCACTGGGA
Organism: Tenrec ecaudatus; assembly: GCF_050624435.1. Taxonomy (NCBI): domain Eukaryota; kingdom Metazoa; phylum Chordata; class Mammalia; order Afrosoricida; family Tenrecidae; genus Tenrec; species Tenrec ecaudatus. The sequence goes on from NC_134538.1 coordinate 81,860,325, forward strand.
GGTGTGGGCGACGATACCGGTTGACCCCATTGACTGAATTTAGCTCACCTGGCCTAGATTGGGGTCCTCCCAGGTGTGCTGGCGTCTGTCTCAAAGGCCTGAGTGTGCGCATGCCCTCTCGCCTGGATTGGCTCCCTGTAAGGGGGAAGGGAGGCCTTGGCAGGTAGAGGGGCAACCCCTAGTTTCTGCCTCTAGCTACCTCACAGAAGCTAGGTGATAATGTAAAGATTCTTAATCATCCTTTAGAAAGAAAGGCGTAGCCAGTACTTTAATCCTAGCTAACAAGGATCAGCAAATCCGGTCTCCCAGCCAGCTCCCACCCTCGGCCTGTCCTGTGTTTGAATGAGAATGGTTTTCGCATTTTCACATGGTTGGGGGTGAGGAGGGGAGGGGGAAAGGGTGGGGGAAGTGCCAGCCCCCCACCAGTAATCGCAGGTTCCATAGGCGCAATTGTACAGTTGAGATATATAAAGATTATAATAAAGTCATTGAGAGCATGAGAGATAAAAGAGATTGAAATAATGGAGTCAGACACATTTCATAGTAGCATGCTCACCTCAGCCCTACTTGGTGGTCCACGTGGAGAGAGGGGGAGGAGAAGGAGGACAAGGGGAAAGGGAACAGGGGAGCCAGGACAGGAGAGGAGAGGGGGAACCCACAAGAGGCCAAGAGGGGAGCCTTTGAGAGCTCTTTATTGCTAACCAGGCCTATAGATCTTTGGGGGGCATGCAAGCCCACTCATTACAGGTAAAGACATATGTCACGGGAAGGGGTTGCACTATAGGTTATACAGCAATGAGATAGGAAGAGGAGGGAATTAGGGGTGCACATATGACAAGACGGTTGGACCCTAGATTCAGGATGGCAGCCTAACTTTGGATGTCACTGAGCAGGTTTGATGTGTTCTCTGGATCTCCATAGAAACTATTATCAGTAGGGTGTAAACCACACCTATAGGGTATAAATCTCACCTATGGTGGCAAACCTTTAGGGAGAAGTAGCCTATTGTCCGTAACAGCAGGGAAAGGGGCCTACCTGTAGTCTGGCAACTGACTGTCTACAGGGAGGTAACTTGACAATCACTTACCATTAGCTACAACCAGTGTCCTAAGTCTAACATACATTTGGGGAGGACAGCTTTGGAGAAATCTTTCTGTATCCCACAGGCAAAAATCCAAAAATTATAATAAATATCAATGCCCGAAAATAAACTTTTATTGGAACACTCAAAAACAGTGCCTTTGAGTCAATTCTGATTAAGGGACCCTGTGACCAATGGTTCTCAACCTGTGGGTCGTGACCCCTTTCAGGGTACAGTGACCCTTTCATAAGGGTCACCAGATTCATAACAGTAGCAAAATGACATTGATGAAGTAGCAACGAAAATAATTTTATGGTTGGGGGTCACCACCACATGAGGAACTGCATGAAAGGGTCGCAGCGTGAGGAAGGTGGAGAACCACTACTCTACACAAAGTAGAGCTGCCCTTGTGGATTTCTGAGATCTCATCTTTCTCCAGAGAAGCGGCTGGTGGACTGGGACTCCTGACTTTATGGTCACAGCCCAATCTGTCACCCCATCATGGCATCAAAACCCAAGCTCACTGCCACGTACAGTCACCTTAAAGGACAGAGTAGAACTGCCGCTGTGAGTTTCCAAGACTGTGACTCTTGAAAATTCGTGCTCATTCATTCCGTATTGTCTTTGGCGGTGTGTTCTCGCTCCTACAGTGACTAAGGCAGCTGCAACCAAGACCGTAAGGCCTGTTCGATTCCTCGGGTGGGAAATACCTCAATTCTTGGCTTCCCAGGAGAAAGAAATCTACACAGAAGCCTGGTTTGTGATCCAAGTGAGTTTTTATAAAAGATAGAAGTTTCAGGTTTTACAGTTAACTGAACACGGGACTGCACCCTTACACATGGTGACCTGAGTGGGCGGGGGAGGGGGAGAGCAAGAGAGAGAGAAAAGGAGAGAGAGAGCAAGAGAGAGAGAGAGAAACCAGAGCCGAGCCAAGATGAAGGTAGAGGAGCCGTGGGAAAAGAGGATGGGGTCTGCGGCTGGGACTCATGTTGACCCCACTGGCTGAATTAAGCCCACCTGGACTAGACTGGGCCAATCCAGGTGTACCATCTACCTAGGTGTACGCTCCTGACTGGGGGGCCTGAATTGGTGCATGCTCTTAGGCTTTATCATCTTCCAATTTCCTGTAGGGGCCCCTAGATATGGAGAGGAATAACCCCCCTATCTTGCTACCTAACAGGCCCACAAAAGCCTAATATGTGCATGGTGATCCTTTATAGAAAGGGTTTACCAGCCTCTGCTTCCGAATAAATTATCCGTTGTTGATATCAACGAAGCAATTATTCTCAAAAGCAGGTTACTTAGTTCCTCATCCACACATCAGTTTGACACGAGTGGACTGTTTGAAAGGAGCTCGCTGGGTTTATTACCTTTTCACGTGTGAGTTGGGTGAAGAATTACAGAGGAGGTCATCGGCCTAACATTTGGCAACTCATACACATTTCATGTCATTGTAGTCCCCTTAATGTACCGCCACGTATCCCATCTCCTCCCTTTGCTTCCTGTTTCCATTCCTCTGCTTCCCCTAGCCCTTCTGAACTGCATTCTTGGGAAAACATTGCCCTTTTGAATTGATCTTAAGCAGTGGATTGTTCTGAGCTGTGAGTACCTCCCCAGTGTTATTGTTCCCCTGATAGACCTGTTGATTGTTTAGCTAGAATTTGAGCACTGGGGAACTGAGTTCAGTTCCAGGCTTGGAGAGATATCATCTAATCTTGACCTTTATGCTAACCTCTTGGAAAAATACCACTAAAGCTAAGAGATGCAATAAATATACAAATGAACTATTTTAATCTGAGTCTTTACTTAAAACAAAGTGGGAAGACAAGTGATATAAAAACTCTGAGGTATATAGTTACCCCAGCCTGCTTTCCATCTGCTTCATGGAAATAAGAGTCCTTGGACTGCAGGCTCTTGGCTCCACAGGAACAAATTGGCAACAAGAGTTAACTTGTTGGTGTTAGGAGAAATTATTTTTAAAATGCATCCACTTGTTTTAGTAATTTATTTGTGAGTTTTCTTTAGACCTCTTTGTTCACTGGTGGTTATGTACAGTCTGCTAGACTTCAGCAGAGTTGTATTTATTTTAGCATTCTTTGCATTTTCCACACTCTGAAGCAGGGCAACCTGAAGACCACACAGGTTTCAGTTTTTGGATTTTATTTTGTATTCCCCGTTTGTGTTAATCCAGGTAGACCAGAGAAACAAGTTCATGAAGACACATATGTGTATAAGAAAGAGCTTTATATAAAGAGTAATTGTATATTAAGAAAACATCCCAGCCCAGTCCAAGTCAAATCCATAAATCCAATATTAGCCCGTATGTCCAGGACCAGTCCATTCCAACTTCTAGTGACCCTATAGGACAGATGACCCTATAGGACAGAGTAGAACTGCCCGTATGGCGTCCAGGGCTATTCATTGTTACAAAGGCACATTGTCGCATCTTTTTCTATAAAGAAGCTGGTAGGTTCAAATCACTAGCCTTTCAGTTAATAGCTAACCTTTGTGTTACCTACTAGGCTCCTTAACCGAGGGATAGGGGTTAAGATTTACAGCACATATTTTGGGGGCCATAATATAATCTATAACAGTGTCATATATAATATATTCCCTAAGACAATAGACACCTTCTTTATGATTTCAGAATTGCTTTTGACACTCACACTTCTACCAGCAGTATGTTCAAAGCAATCTACCCATTACCCAATTCCCAAACCATCTCCATATTTTAGGTATTTATTGGAGCAATATCCCATTCCTGATACCAATTTCTGTCTTAGTTATCTAGTGCTGCTATAAACATCCAATGGAGCCCTGGTGGTGTAGTGGATATACATTGGGCTGTGATTCGAATGATCAGCAGTTCAAATCCACCAGCAGCTCTGAAGCAGAAAGACTGGGCTTTCCACTCCCTGAAACCATTAGTCTTAGAACCCACAGTGGGAGTAGGATGAAGTATCACTGTGAGTCAGTGTTGAGTCGATGGCAGTGCATGTGGCTTTGTTTTATAAACATCCTTAAGCGAATAGTGTCAGTGAAACAGAAATTTATTTCCTCGGAGTTTTGAGTCTAAACGTTCAACATAAGGGTGCCAACTCCAGCGGGATGCTCTTTTTCTGTCAGCTCTATGGAGAGGCCCTTTTTCCTCGGTTCCTTAGGGATTTTCATGTGGGGTGGCATCTGTCTCCCAAGATCCCTGCTTGCTTCTTGATAGCCAATTTACCCTTCTTGATCACAAGAGAAATTGATTTAAGTCATACTCAACACTAACACTAATTACTAGTTACCCTTGGAGTCCTGTGGCGTAGTGGTTAAGTGCTGAGCTGCAAATAGAAAGGTCAGAAATTTGATACCACCAGCAGCTCCTTGGGAGAAAGATGAGGCTTCCTAATATTGCAGAGCCTTGAAAACATACAGGGGACTTCTATCCTGTCCTACAGGGTCACTATGTCAGAAACCAGTTTAGTTTAGTTCAGCTAGCAGTCTAGGGCTTAACCATAATACCACCGGGTCTAGAAATAGGGTGGAGATGCTTCATATTCACTTAAGAAAGTTACAAAATATATTTTCCCATTTTTGTTACAAACAACAGAAGTTAAACATATAGTTCAGAGGTGAACAAACATATACTAAGCTCTGTATTATGTTTAACATTTTTACAGTTGTCTGATTTGTTACAAGAAGTGTATTTTAACCCCACCACATAGGGGCAAAACACTAAGGGTGTGCGACAGAACAGCAAGGGGAGTAAAGCAATGAAGTCCCTGGGGAAAACCAAAAATAGACTGGGAAGCCAGGGAGTGGTATCCCAGCAGACTTGACTGTAAGACTCCTAAAGGTCAACCAACAGACCTTGAACTATTTCAAGATCATCTTTGGTTGTTTTGCTTTCATTTTTTGCTTTGTTTTGCTCTTGTTTTTGTGCTTATTGTTGTCTCTGCATGTCTATATAGATAAGATAGGCGAGATACACAATCCAGAGGAGAAAACAACCAACAGACAGTTGGGGAGGGGAAAGACGTGGGAGAGGGGTAGGGGGGAAAAGGAGGTGGGTGTTGACAAACCCAGGGACAAGGGAACAAGTGATCTAAAATTGATGGCAAGGAGGGTATAGAATGCCTGGCAGGGCTTGTTCAAGGGCAATGTAATCGAGAATTACCAGAACCTGAATGAAGGCAGAACATGATAGTGGGACAAGAGGAAAGTAAATAGAGGAAAGAGCTAGGACACAAAGGGCATTTATAGAGGTCTAAATATATAAATGATAAGGAAATACAGCTATGTATTTATATATACATACATATATGTTATAAATGTACACACAAACATTTTAATATACATATATAACAATAGGGAAACACATCTATGTACATATATTTATAGGTTTAGTATTAAGGTAGCTGGCGGGCATTGGGCTTCTACTCAAGTACTCCCTCAATGCAAGAGCACTTTGTTCCAAAAACCTGGCATTCTGTAAGGCTCACCTTCCTGACATAATCGCTGAAGACAAATTGGGTCCATAAGCAAATGTGGTGAAGAAAGCTGATGGTGTCTGGCTATCAAAAGATATTGCGTCTAGGGTCTGGGGTCTTAAAAGCTTGAAGGTGAACAAGTGGCTATCTAGCCCAGAAGCAACATAGCCCACATATAAGAAGCACACCAGCCCATGTGGTCATGAGGTGCCGATAGAATCAGGTATCAGGCATCAAAGACCCACAATAAAAAAAATCCTATCATTGTGAATGAGGGGCAGTGCGGAGTGGAGGTATAAAGCCCATCTGTAAACAATTGGACATTCCCTTACAGAAGGGTCACAAGGAAGTGACAAGCCAGTCAGAGTGCAGTATAGCACCATTGAAACACAACTTTCCTCTAGTTCCTAAATGCTTCCCCACCCCCGACTATCATGATCCCAATTCTGCCTTACAAATCCAGCTAGAGCAGAGGATGTACACTGATACAGATAAGAGTTGGAAACACAGGGAATCCAAGACAGATAAACCCCTCAGGACCTACATTGAGAGTATGGATACCAGGAGGGTAAGGGGAAATTGTGGGAAGAAAGGGGAAATCGATCACAATGATCAACGTATAACACCCTCCTAGGAGGATGGACAACAGAAAAGTGAGTGGAGACATAGATCAGTGTAAGGCATGAAAAAAAAAATTAACAAGGGTTCATAAATGAGAGGTTGGGGGAGGAAAAAATGAGGAACTGATACCAGGGACTCAAGTAGAACATGTTCTGAAAATGATGGCAACAAATGTACAAATGTGGCTGACACAATGGATGGATGATGTATGGATTGTGATCAGTTGCATGAGTCCCCAGTAAAATGATTTCAAAAATTAACAAAAAAAGAAGTGTATTTTATTTACAAGTAGATTTCAACGGGTAGAAATGGGGGAAATAAGAATCCACAGATCCTTTAATTTTTTCCCCTTTCAGCCAATGCCTTAGAATTCAGGATTAAAACCAGTTTGTGCTCAATTCCCTTTTAAGTCTGTGGTAGACAAAAGGTTATCTCTCAACCCATGGCAAAACGGTCTTTGCAGATATAATGAAGAACTTGAGATGGACAGATTACCTTGTGAGATGTGGTTAATTACTTAATATGGCCCCTGTAGCCATATGTGTGCCAGACTTGTAACCTCTCACCTTACTTATACCGTCTGTATGCTGAGCTAATAATCAGAGAAGCTGGATTATAAAAAGAATGTGGCATCAGGATGAAAGGAAGGTTTAACAAAGTGAGATATGCAAACCCTTGCTCATGAAGGTCAAGGATGGTGGCTTTCAGTATGGATTACAACTGAATGCAAAGGTCACAAGCTTTACAACTGGACCAATAGGTAACACCATAAATGGAGAAAAGGTTGAAGTTGTCTTACGATTTTCTCTGACTTGGCTCCACAATCAATGCTCATGGCAGCAGCAGTCAAGAGATCAAATGACAGGTTGCATTAGGTAACCTGCTACACAAGAGCTCTATAAGATGCTACTTTCAGGACTGAGGTACTTCGGACCCAGCCCATGGCATTGTCCATTGCATCACTTGCATGTGAAAGCTGGACACTGAATAAGGAAGAACAGAGATGGGTTGATGCATTGGAATTGTGCTGGAGAAGAATATTGAAAGTACCATAGTACCACAGACTGCTAAAAAGACAAACTGATCTGTCCCGGAAGAGGTACGGCCAGAGTGTACCTGAGAGGCAAGGATGGCAAGGCTTCATCTCATGTACTTTGGACATGTTGTCAAGAGAGACCAGTCCCTGGAGAAGGACCTCATGCTTGGTAGAGGGACAGCAAACAAGAGGAAGGCCCTCACTCAATGACATGGATTGGCACAGTGGCTACAATGGGCTCAAGCATAGCAACAATTGTGATGGCACCGACCTGGGCAGTGTTTCGGGCTGCTGTGCGTAGGGTGGCAATGGGTCGGAATCAACAGGATGGTAAGCAACAGCAGCAGCCATGCGATTGTAAATTCTAGCTTCTACACCTGGGGATAGAACTCAATTGTGAAGGGAGTAGAGATGCAACAGGATCAAGGTGGGATGTATTTTTGAGACTCCAGCTCATTGTCATCACTCTTTATTTCCTTGGGGGTAAGGTTGCCAGAAGGCAAACACCACGCCTTCGCCAATGGCAGTTTTGTGAGCACTCCTTCCTATGTGCAGAAGCAAGTGCGAGCTGCCTTGCCCTTCAGAGGTTTCTTTTTGCTCTGGATCCTGCATCAGGCTTGCCTCACGGCAGCTTCAGGTTCGACCTGTCACCCGACCTGACTTCAACAACTTCTCTTTGTGGTTGCAGACTTCCAGCTGGACATCTGAGCCTCAGATTTGGAACCTACCAACACCCACAACTGAGTGAGCAGTTTCCTTAATAATTCATGAGTTCCGGGCCACACTAGCAAATTCAAGTGCAGAAGCCTAGGGAGGTGAGGGAATATTCAATGGAGGTGACTAACCGGGTAATGGAGTGGCACAGCATTTGGACACATCCTCATTTAGATCTTTAAATTCTACCTCACTGGAACAAATCTAAAACAAATCATTTTACCACTTTATGTTTCTTGTGTTGTGTCCTTCTGAAATCTATGTTGACATCTTAGCCCCTGAACTTGTAGATATGAACCTGTCCAGAAAGGAGGCTGTTCTGAAGTAACCACCAAACCCACTGTTTTCAAGGCCGACTTGAGTACAAGAGTAGACCTACAGTAAATACTCATGTAGAAGCCGAGTTTTTCAGCACATTGTAAAACAGGTTTTGTGGTAACATTAGGTGCCTCGGCTGATATTCAGGCCGGCTTATACTCGAGTATATTTGGTACTTAATAGGGTTTCCCAGACTAATACAGCTAAGACAGCAGAAGAGATGATTTACTGGGCACATCTCATTAAGCCACAAGTGAGAACAATTCCTAGGTCCAGGGCAAAGGATCAAAACAAAGTGGGCCTCTCAGGTGCTCTTGATGATTGAATGCAAATGGAAGTTCTAGACCCATAGTTCTAGCGCAGTGGTTCTCAAGCTTCCTCATGCCAGGACCCTTTAATACAGTTCCTCATGTGGTGGTGACCCCCAACCATAAAATTATTTTCGCTGCTACTTCATCACTGTCATTTTACCACTCTTTGGAATCTTCATGTAAATATGATATGCAGGATGTATTTTCATTGTTACAAATTGAACATAAAGTACAGTGATTCATCACAAAAGTTTGTAATTATATATTGTGAAATATTTCTCATGACAAGTGAAATTTTGTCTTGAAGCATGGTGTAGCAAGGGGAAGTCTTCACACCGGGTACTTGTATGTGGGTATATCTGCATGTGGGTAGAGATGGATAAAGGAGCGGTGTCCCAGTTCCTAAGACGAATGTTTTCTGATGGTCTTGGGTGACCCATGACCCCCCAAAGGGGTCGTGACTCACAGGTTGAGAACCACTGTTTTAGCATGTTATGCTGTAAGACAACTTCCCAGTGTCTCAGCCTGACACTCCATATTCCTGATGTTGTGGCTTCTGGGGGTGCACATGCTAGTTTACGTAGACTCTGCCTCATCTTTCTCTACATCAGTCTGCACACTCTTCTACCTCCACTTGGCTCTCATGGTTTGGCAGTCTCTTATCAGGATGGCTCTAAGAGCTCCCAGATAAAATCTTTATGGGAGGTGACAGCCTCATCTTTTCCCGACCTTGTGATTAGTAGCCCAAAGCTTAACCTACGCTATTTCAGAGTACAGTAGTCCTAAACCTAATCCCATCTGAATGGTTGCTTGCAAAATTGGACCCACAAGGACTACCAAAGGACAGGATTTCCAGCAGAAACTGGAAGACCCACCAAATAGGTAAAGCTGAGACCAAATGGGTCTTTATCCTCCAGAACTGAGAAAGTGTTTTTTTTTTTATAGCCACAGACGCTATGGTATTTTGTACACTCAACTCTTAAGAAACTGATGCCCTATTCTACCAGGCTGCACACAATTGCAAACATGCATACAGGAGGGAAGGTGTGATGCTGGAAGCGAAGGTTGGGTGTGAGGTGATGAGACTAGAAGATGCTATGTTGTTGGCTTTCTAGACGGAAGGAGGCAGGTGTCAAGTAATTTAACTACCTTCTCAAAATACTCCAAACTCAGTTATTGAGTCAGTACTGATTCATGTTGTTGTGGTTAATAAGTCTTCCTCTAATCCTGTGCCATATTCTTTGTATAACCCAGTTTCTCTGGTTTGTTGAACATCATGAACAAGTATGGTGGCAGGAAACAAGCAGACTCAAAACCACGTATTCCCTTGTTCTGTTTGCACAACTCCCTCTTGATCCATGTACAAATTGAGTGAATACATGAAGGGTTCCTGCATCCTCACTATCAAGGCTATCCAGTTCACATTATTGTTCACGGTTGAATGCCTTTGTGTAGTCAATGTAACACAAACATATTTCTGGTATTCTCTGATTTGCGTCAAGATCCAACACGAGCATTATCACTTGTTGCACAACCTCTCCTGAATCCAATCTGATCTTGTCACTTGTATCAACGTACTGTTGCAACCATTCTTGGATGATCTAGGCAATTTTACTTGCGTGCATTGTCAATGACACCCTCCCATAGTTGGAGCATTCTGATGGGCCATCGGGTCACGTTGGGAATGGGCACATTCCTGGGTCTCTCCAGGCAGCTTGACCTAGCAGGCGTCTTCCACCATTTCTGGCAGAGTACTTCAACATTTCAGTGGGTATTCAATTCCTGGAGCCGTTTGGCTAATGCATTCAGTGGTTTGAAATTCCTCCTTTAGCTCCACGGGCTCAAGCGCCGCCTCCTGAGTACTGACACCACAGCAACCCTAACGTTAGAGCATACATGCCCTGGTGAGATCCTAAGGCGGTTAACTATTTACCGTAGAAAGCCCCATCTTTGAGTAGCTGGTGGTTTTGAACTGCTGACCTCGCAACATGGTAGCACAAGCTGTACCCATTAGGCCACCAGCCTTTGTCTCTGGAGAAGCTAAAAAAAAAGCAAGGAAATTTGCTGCCAGAGCCTCTACAGGCAAACACCTTTGACTTCAGCCCCAGGAGTGATATTGTACTTCTGAGCTCCTGCACTCTAAAGCACAATACATTGTTCCCAGAAATGCCCTCTCAGGGAGGCCCTATCTGTCAAGTTGTATTCTGGTAAAGTTTGAAACTCATAGGCTAAAATTTAATGTAGTTATTAACTCTGCAGATTCTGTATCTGTGAACTAACTGTTGAAAGCCGTGTTAGATCTGAGTAAAACTGCATAGATATAATGATATCCTTTTCTTTTTCTTCAACAAAAGTATCTTTTGGAAATCAAAAATCTATCACCACAGTACAACCAGTACTTGCAGAATGCATGCTACTACTACATTCAGAGGACGGTAAGCAAGCTAGAAAATACTAAACTTTGAATTTCACGAGGCAAATCTCTTTAGGAATCATAAAGGCATTTATTCCCCTAACTACCTCACGGGGGGGGGGGTGGGTGGTTGGGAGGCCCTATCTGTGGAATGTTCTATTCTAACAGAGTTGGAAGCGCATAGACTGGCTTGAAGGTACTAGGATATGTTTTCTAATGTGTTAGTGGTATGCCCTGACACAAATAATGAAGAGAATTCAATGTGTCTACATGTACGTTCAATGTTTGTAATTCTAATGAAAAGGCAATCAGCTATGGGAGTGGGAAAAACAGTCTAACTACATAAAGGAATATAAAACTATTTATTGACCACGGTTCACCAGTATTTACAATAAAGCAAACAATGTACAATTAATTGGGTTAACATTCTGATTACAGCAAAGTTGTTTTCCTGGCTTTAGCTGAGCTGGAGTAACCCCGATACTGAGAAGGTTGAACCTACATGTGAAGAGTGGGTTGGATAAAAACAAACCATGCAGGTCATTAGTTGAGGTGCCAAGTTTGTTCACCCATGTATGCAGCAGGTCCTAAGTGGCAGCATCGCTAACCAGCTTAAAAGGTTTTTTTTTTCCACCAGCAAGATCTTAAAACATTCCATGAATCACCTTTTATGTAACACAGATTTTAACTTTCTGTACAAAAAAAATTGGTTATCTAAAAGGAACCAATACCCACCTAAAAACCTTTTAAGACATCCCGCATTAGTCTAGTTTTCTTTTTGGGTTGGGAGGTTTTGAGTAGTGGTAAGGTTTTTTGTTTTTTTTTGCACACAGGGGATTTTGCAAATAGTTTAATTTATGAGTCTATGGGTGTGGATTTGAGAGAGTTGTTTAATTAATTTCTGGGTCATTTATTTGTCTTAAAAGCTATGGCTTACCAGTTCCCCCCATTTTACTTGACGTGATCTCCTTGAGATGCTCAGAAGGACAGCACCCATCCCTGTGACAGGGAGGTACCCAGGTTGTTCAATACCGTTTTTGCTTAAAACAGTTTTTGGTGAATGTAAAACAAAATAAAATGTACATATGTATTTATGCACACACACACAAAAACAAAGAACCAAGCATCCACAATGGTCCTTAGGCATACATTATGGGTTAAACAAGTCTGATTCAGTAATAACTAAGTAGAACTTCCAATATTTAGAAAAGCTATTTTATAATGCAGAGGAAATAATATGCCATGGTATCAAATGTTCTTTTCTGATAAATGAAGCAACTACCGAAAGCTTTATTTGTTCAAAGTAACCAGTGCTATTTATACAACAACAAAATAACCCCAACAACTCCCCCAGCACTACTCCAAAAAAAATATCAAACTTGATTTCCATTAGAATGTAGTTATTCTTCTCACTAATAATTCAAAACAAAAACAAGAAAACCCAAGACCCAAATTTTATATATATATAAATATATATAAAAAGAATGCAAACAATTATTGAGCTTCATCTTCTGGACAAGAATGCCAAGTTAGTCTCTCTTCATAAAATGCAATGACAATTTGAGGGCATTTCATGTTTGCCTCTTTTGCCAGCACCAAGTCTGCCTCATCTGAATCTTTCCTGTTGTGAGGAATAAAACAGTAAGTTTTAAGACTAAATTGCTTATATCAACTCAGAACCATTCAATGATTAAAGGGGATTAAAAAAACCCAAGCAAAAAACGTTGAAGTACTTAAGGAAGGTTATGTAGCTATTATGGTAATATTCCAATAAAAGTTCCGTTTTAAAGACTGGGCATACATAGTTTGCTGGCCCATAGTAACAAGAACTAGAACCATTCTTTCAGCGTATCACTTCACAGTGATAGAAATGAATTAGGCAACGTTTCCTAAATACTACTATACATATTAATAGGTTTATGAAAGGTGTCATTTTGATGCATTTCAATTTCCTCAATGAAAAATTCTGAAACTGTTTACACTTCTATCACTTATGCTTTTATCCATTTAATATGCCCAAATTCATTTCCGCCTAAGTCTTCTAATCTCAAAGTTCTGTGTGGCATACCTATCTCTACAGATATGGGTGAATTTGACTCAAATGTAAATTGGTTTCATTCAAGAAACAAACTCTGCAACAAATATAAACGTAGTAAAACAGTTCTTAGAGTAAGGGGGAAGGAGGAGAAGGGGGGGGGGAGGAAGAAACTGCAGAGGAAGGGAGACAGCAGTTGGTGTAAGATATGAAAATACTAATTTATAATTTACCAAAGGGTTACGAGGGGCTGATGTTTAGAAAATAATGATGGCAACATATGTACAAATATGCTTGATACAATTGATGTGTGGGTGGTTATGAGCCTCCAATAAAATGATCTTAAAAGAAAAAGCTCTTAGAAAGTAAGCATCAAATGTAATGACAAACAGCTGGTTGCCATACTGACCAACTCAAGCGACCCTTATGATTCACGGAACCCACTATCTCAAATGTTGTATGTTAAATATAGATTTTAAATAAATATCAGTTTCATTTATAAGTTAATAGCATACAACAGCTGCTTTAAAATAAGCTTTTAAAAGAAAATGTGTGGTTTCATTCACTTGTCAATTTGACATTTGTCCGTAGAGATAGGTATATAAGAAGTGCCTGTGAACATAGTTAACAAACATATCATCTACCCTGATTTTGAAATATAACCACTACGTACCATTTCATGAGAAACATCAATTCCCCACTGCTGTCTGTAGCGCCAATTATTCGTTCAGGATCAAGACCTCGGGCAAAGCCCCTTGGTTTGTCAGCCTGTTTGCAAGACATTAAATGATAATTAAAAACAGTACAATAATCAATCTTACGTAGTTTTATATATTAAGCAAACAAACCAATGGTCTCAAAGGTATGACCCTGTTCAGGAAGCTTGCCACGTCCCCTGTCCTGTTTGATTATGGACTCTCTCCCCAGATTTCAATCCCAAGTAGGTGTTTTTCTAATAAGCCAGACACTGCATTTTTAAAATGTACAACAGCCACTATTTATTTTTTATTTTGGAAGTCACTTTTCATGAGAAAAAAATGATTTTTCAACATAATAGGTTTTCTTGTTATTCTGAGCTGAACAATGGTGCCAACCCTTACTAAATATCTGACTTTGGGCAAGTTACTACTTTGTGGTTCAGGTTCTTTATCTGTAAACCAGGGATAATTACAGTTATGGATTTCATAGGTTTATGTAATACAAGTTATTGAAAATATGGGTATACCCAAAAGGTTCAATATATGTGAACTATTGCTAGTAATGCCACGTTACTATTGAATATGTAATTTATGTTCACATTTTGGACAGTGATTCTCAACACTATCTTTGTTATAGCTGCTAGGGCATTTAGTTTATTTGTGGTAGCCTCTAATTTTTTTAATCTATAAAATTGGGATACTTAAACCCCTAATCTTACTTCCATGAAGATTTAATGGACTTTATAAGAACTTGGCATCTAATAAAAGTAACCAAACATCGATTTCAAAGCCCTTTTATCAATAATGCAATTATCTATAGTTTTGCTAGTGGTTGTCTATGAACCACAGGTTGATGATTCAAAGCCACCAATCCCTCTTAGGGAGGTAGATGAGGCTGTTATTCCCACATTCACAACCTTGGAAATCCTACATATGATCACTATGCATCAGAATCAACTTGCTGGCAGTGGGTTTGCTTTAGTTATATATGTGTAATCCTTAAGCCCAGAAACAGATTCTGAACCAAGGCCTTTCCCCTGAACTGCCACTCTCGTTCAGTAAGCAGAACAAGTATAATCTCTGTTTCAGAGTTGAGGATAGAAGTAAACAGTTACCCAATTTGTCAACACCACGGAGACATTAGTGAAGCAAAGAATAGACCAAATGTACACATGTAGCGAATGAACCAAATATTTCAATGCATGCCAACACAAACTTCCAAAACAAGGTATTGCTTGGCAATAAAGATTATACCCAAGCACCTTTTGGTCTTCAATGCCACTAACAGCCTGCAGTCAAGATATGCTATGTGGATAAGCGAGTGTTCTAGTGCTGCCATTGTTTATACGAGGACTGCTGACCCGATTAGGGAGACTATCAATGAGCACTACTAGCTCATCACTTTAATTGGAATACGTACTTTTGCCACAAATGGGTGGAGTGTGCTCAATTAGTTGAAAGGTTGGAGGTTAAAACCCTGGACCCAGGGGCAACTCACAACACCACAGTCCAGGTGCCCTGCTTCTGAAAGATCCATCACAGACTTGAGGGGCCCCATAACATGGTTCTGGTGCATCCATGAGTAGCTAAGTTGGGTTCTACTCCACAACAGCAGGTGCACATTTATACAGTGTAGGCGAAACCACTCCTTCCCTTTTAGTGCCAAGTAGCAAGCAGTTTAAGACCTTTCAATGGCATTTCTAAAGCACCTCAGTAATACATGGTAACCATGTCATCAACCGCTTACAAAGTCATCTTGGTCACAAACATTTTATACTCACAGCATCTCTTTTCTTCTTTGATTTGCTGTCATCAGATTCGCTGTCAGATAAAGACTTTCTTTTCGTACCATCTTTTTCTTTACCAGCTTTTTGAGAGTTGAGAAATGCTTCAATTAATTCCGGACAATCTAAATTTTCTTCAGGTTCCCAAGTATTATCAGCACTATTAAAAAAAAAAAGTGGACCCAATTATATATGGGCCCATCATTTGAATCAGGCTTCTGTAGCTAGTCTTCCGGATGCACATCATTTCCTTCCTATCCTCTTTTCTTGTTTTCTTTTAATTGAGCTTTCAATTAAAGTGTATAGGGTAAGTTGGCTTTTATTTCAATAATCCATGAACATTTGATAATACTGATTGCAAACACCACAATGGAACAGCACTCTTCCCATTTCCTGTGGCTATCATTTCCCTTTTTCGGTCTGTCCTATCCTGCCTTGAGTTTTAATCCTGGGGAAGCGACCCCTTTGAGCTCACATGGTTAACTATTCTAAGGAATAATCCCTCTGGTGCTATTGCTCACTGTATAGTCTATCATTTGCCTGAAAGCTGAACCTCACAAGAGTTTAGTTCTTGGCTTGAAGAACCATTGTCTTAGGGATAGCCCCTATCACCTTTTGAGAGAATGTTTTCATTGGAGTGCCAGCTTATCACTTATCTAACAGGACCAGAGAATAATGGAAACCAGTGTTTCTCAAGGTGTTAGAGACATTCTACCTTTGAGTTTCTCTGACAGTGCTTGTTAAACTAAAGGGTCACATTTTCTACCACAGATTTCCCCAGCAAATTAAGGCCAGGGTTGGGGTCTCCAGTACTTTATTCTAGAGCAATGATCCAGAAGTTCTCTTACATTTGAGACAATGTTTTTTGTTTCTGTTGGGTGCTGACATTTAAATCTATATTAAAGCCCGGGTCAGCAAACCATGACATCTTATGTATAGTCTGTACGTGATATTTAAAATAAAATTCAAAAGTATGAATTTTACAAAAGCAACCATAAACAAGGTGACTTTTTCCATGTGCTTATCAGGAGAAAATATGACTTTTATTATCATTGGACACAACTCAGTATGGAAGCCAAGTTATCTACTTGAAAGCTCAGGGGACTCCAAACCATCGAAATCTAAATTAGTAAGTAGAATTCCTAGAGGTGGAGCTAACTCTTAAAGGGCTTGGCCTCTAACTGGTTGGTGTCAACCCAGAAGTACTTTAAAAGAAGAGCCTGGCAATCTACTTCTGAAAAAGCAGCCACTGGAAACCTTGGGGGGGGGGGGGGGGGGACACAGTTCTGCCTGACACACACGGGCTCACCGTGATTCTGAACTGCCTCGATGCCAAACTGCAAATTAGTGGGCAGAGAAGTTTAAAGAATTGAAACTGGATGCCCACTTCTGTGGAGTAAGGTAGACAAATTCAAGTGTAACCAAAGTCACTGCCATTGAGTCGATGCGAACTCATATTGACCCTGTGTGGGTTTTTCCAGACTTTAACTGTTCATGGGAGTAGAAAGCCCAGTCCGTCTCCAGCAATTGTTAGTGATTATGAACCACCAACCGTGCGGATTGCAGCCCAACACCTAACCACCACACCTTCTAGTCAAATGCAACAGCCCATGATAAATAAGAGCAAAGTATGTATGCACTTAGGTTACTCAAAAGAGTTACCCTAAAAGGCAGTTGTAAGCAGTCCTTAACAAGAAATATGACAGGCCAGGGAGGTTAATATGTCTGGACTCTTTCTTAGAGAACAGGTAAGTTAACCTAAGGGGTTGAAGCAGGACAGACTCTAACACCTCACAATAAAAGTACAGGACTTGGATTATGATAAACTCTTTTAAGAACCACTAGCCTGTTACAAAGCTTCAATATTCTTTAAAGCCCTCTGTAGAAATAAAAAGGAGCCAGGATAGGCTACAGACTGGGGTGTGAACTCAAAAGTAAGCAGTTTGAAACCATCAGCTCTTCTAAGGAAGAAAGATGAGGTTTGCTACCATAAAGATTTAGCCTGGGAAACCCATTGTCCTATTAGGTTGCTACCAGTTGGAATCGACTCGATGGCAGTGAAGGAGCCCAAGTTGAAGCACTTGGTTGGGAACCCAAAGGCGGACAGTTTGAACCCAGCAGACACTCCGTATGGCAGTCTGTTTCCAGACTGACAACCTTGGAAACCCATAGGGCAGTTCTATGCTGTATATGGTTCAGATGAATCAGAACCAACGCAACGCGAAGTCCCTTAGTGTCTACCTACCTTAAAATAATGTACAGACTAAAGTCAATTCTGTAGTTACGCAAATCTGACTCTCCAAGGTAACAAACCCAAACCAACCTCACTGCCATCCAGTCAATTCAGAGACTCCTAGTGACCCTATAGGGCAGAATAGAATAGAACTGCCCCTATGAGGGTCTGAGGCTTTAACTCTTTAGGCAGGCAACCCCCCCTCCCCAGCAATCTTTCTCCCGGAGCCAAGGTAACCAGTCTCAAATTAAAAAAATATCCCAGAATTAAAAGGGATCTTAAAAAAACAAACAAAAAACAGTCTGTGGTAAAAGGAGAAATACCAGCTAGTGACTCTTTAATGCCCCTGTAGGATCTACGAGGCTAAAATCTATATGGAAGCAGATTGCCACATGTCTCTTCCTTAAAATGGTTGATGGAGTTGAACTGACCTTTTGTTTAAACCACCACCCCTACAAGGCCCCCAGGCCCCCAAGTCTAGTTAAATATATACAGAAGCACTGAGGTTCTTACTCTGTAAATCCCTTCCATTTTAGGAAATATTCCACCTTCCCATTCACAACACGCCGGTCCAGTACTTTTTCTACCACAAATTCTTCAGGTTCAGCCTCTTCGACTTTTTTACTCTTCCCATTCTGTTTCTTTCCCATTTTTTGCTAAAACAAAACAAAACAGAAATTTAAGAGACATTCTTTCTGACTTTCCCATACACTTTAAAGGATTAATTGCTTATGTTGGATTCAAAATGGGGAGTTTTTATGTCTATATCTCAGAGCAGACACCTTCTGAAAAGATGGAAGTCATGTAATAATACTATCATGGAATGCGTATTCCATTGGCTTAACCCAAGCCTATCACCCACAACCCCTTCATCAAAAGACACTAACTGGAAAATTCTGTTACCCTTTCTGTCTTACTTCTACATAATCTATAACACCAAAAGATAGAGCATTTTCAACTCATTTTAACCCTGCCCAAAAAAATAGCCATACTTTCACAATTGAAGCAACTACATGGAAACACTAATGTTAAATGACTGAATAAAGAGAAAAAGGAAACACGGTGAAATTAAAAAGTCAAAACTTAAATGGTCATTTCTGAATCCTCATGCTATAGACCAAGAGTAGGTTAGCAAGGTCAAAGGTTTTCCCATCTTTTTTGCAGACAAAACTGCATCAGATAGAAGAAACTTCTAATGCAATTCAAGAGGCCAAAATGTCAGTTCATTTTATAGTTCTCAAAGGTGAAAAGTCCTTTCCTGGAAAATTAACTTTGAGGCGACATTTTTTTTTAAGTGTAGAGGGTATGTGTCTCATTATTTAAACCACAGGTTCCCAAATTTATTTGACCTGACCACCTCTTTTTCAGAAAAAATTACTCCGCACCCCCCATGACAATTAAAACCTTTCATATGCTAGACCATAATCCAGAAAAAAAGGGACGGTATCTGTGTTTGCAGGAGCCCTGAATCATTCCAGTGCCTTCCTGGAGGTGGAGGCAGTATCACCTACTCTGGGAAACAAGATTTAAGTCACGTAGGGTAGCAAATGGAACCAGCTATTTTCCAATGACTACTGGTTGCGTCAAAATTGTAAATAGGCAAATCAAAAAGAACCGTTTAATTAGAAAAGACCAAGAAGCAACCCTCATTATGTTCATACTTAATTTCTTCTTTAAATAAGTGCTATTAAACACACTGTGCTCAGTCACTAAAGCCACCCTATATAGCATGTTTCCCAGCAGATGTTTAAAGGTATGCAAGAGTACACATCTGCAAAAAGCAAATGAATTCAAAACAAACAAAAAAAAAAGCAAATGAATTCTTTAAAATGCCCTAGCACCTGATTTTGTTGAGT
Organism: Tenrec ecaudatus; assembly: GCF_050624435.1. NCBI lineage: Eukaryota > Metazoa > Chordata > Mammalia > Afrosoricida > Tenrecidae > Tenrec > Tenrec ecaudatus. Next base: position 81,879,900 of record NC_134538.1, read on the forward strand.
ATTACCTCTAAATCTAGTCTTAAAATTCTCATTACTCAAAAGACTTGGGCAAAGAAAAATTAAAAGCAGACAAAAGCTTAGTAGATACTGACTCTAAATGAAGAACAAAACTGCTGTCCATAGCTAATAAAATAACAAAAACAAGCAAACGATAAAGGTCTACACTAAGATTCAAAGGAAAAAAAAAAAGGTGGTGGTGGGAGAGTTTACTTAAGATTTACCACCTCAGCATAGATTAGTTTTAAGTACCCTTTTCAAATAAAAGTATTTGGCATACACCAGATTGAATTTCCAAGCACAGGGTGGATTTTGGAGACAAAAAACATTTCCCATTATATATTAAACCCAGTTTCCCATATCAAGCATTGTATACAACTCACAAAAATCAATGCCCTGCCAAACCCATTAGAAGTGGTCAATTTGTAACTACAAAATAATATCAACAAATTAAACACTACCGAACTGTGCAAAACTAATCCCACTTTAATGGGAGCATGTATGGGTGTGTTTACTGTGAAGTATATCCACTTTCAAGTTCTTCTGCCTTGTGGACATTAATTCCATCCTGTCCTTATTTGATGAAGAAATGGGTTAACTGTAAAGCCAATTCCATTGTGGACATTTTAGTTGATGGATTATGGAATCTGAAGGCCAGCTCACTCCCCAGGGGCACAGAAGATGCTGTGTTTCCCAGGGTAGTTAAATGCCATTGTGCAATCGTTATGATGGTACAAATGAATCCAGAAAATCCAATGGAAGAATACACAGTACAAAACCATTTGTTAAGCTTTATTTAGACATTGACACGCATTATGTTTACTATTAATGCAATCGAAGAATTCATTACTGTGGGAACGATTAATTTTGTGACTTATGTGACTATTCCCATGTTGGTTTGAAATTGTAACTTGACATAACTGAACCTACATGTCTGTATATATTTGTGAACTTTTAATGAAGTTTGCAAACTTTGTGTTTAAGTGGATGTGGCTGGAAAAGGAAGATTTATCTCCCTAATCCGACACTGATTTGGCTGTGTATTAATAAAAACAAAACCCCAAGATCCAACCACTGCAATCATCTAAAGGTCCTGCAAAATCTAACTATGACAAGGTGACCAAAGTGATTTGAGACTCAGCAGTTTCTGGCCCAATCTAGGCATCCGGAATACTTGGTTCATTAAGTGGGTATAATTCCAAACACCTGGTTCCCCCAGAGTACAAGGACAGAGTGGATTCTTATCATGCCAAGCAGCACTGGCTTTACTGTGGTCACTGCCCATGCTCTGTAACATTCTTCCACCAGGCCTAATTGTAAGTGTTGCTTTTCAAGATAAAAACCCTTAGCAAAATTCATTATTGTATGGCCCTTCAAAATTTTAGAGCTGCAAAAGAGATCAGGTTTGTTCAAACGTATTAGAAGCCCAATCTGTTGAACGTTATTTTTTGCTCCTAATTCCACCCACCCCCCAATACCGAGGGTGGCGGTGGGGGCTGGTGGTCTGTTGGGGAATGTGTAGGTAATTTTCTAAACCACAGAGATGCAAAGTTATAATTTTGGGGAAAAAAGCTTTGAGTTAGGTCCTTACATATTTAGGTCTTCATTAACTTACCAATGTAGTTTTATTGGAGGCCATTTTTTATTGCAGACTTGAAGAGCTATTACTAGAAAAATGCATGACAGTTAAAAGGAAGTTTGCATGACACAAACAAGGTAACTAAACATAAGTTTTATTTGGATTTCATCCCCCACGTCCATAATGCACCTACCAAACATGGCTAAAAACGCTGAGAAAACAACTGAGCTTCTTTGCAAATCTGAAGTGATACCTGCCTCAGTCTATCATCTTCTAGTGAAGTGGGAGAGGAAGGGACAGTTGTACTTGAGACCGAGCTTTTTCAAATGGTGTGATGGGCTTGTTTTTCCTTCTCAATCTACACCCCAATTATGCTAAATGCTATGTTCAGCCTGGGGGAGGGCAAGCCACTCGTTTAAAGTCAGAAAAAAATTTCCCCAATAGCTGCACCAGAAAACGATTTCTCTAGACCTCCTGAACAGCCCAAAGAATACAATCCTGGCTCGATTTCTTCTTAGAAAACATCCCTCTTTCCAATTACTCGTTTAAAAACAAAGCAACACCCGAAGGGAAAACACACTGCGAAGACTCAGTCTCATTTCATGACACTTAACAAAACCACCACCCAACCACGTCCCTGTCCCGGCTTCCCGCGACCACCTTCCCCACTCGGCCGCGAGCCCCCCGGGAAGGAACCCTGCGAGCCGAGGCCTGGGCGCCCGCCCCCACCCGGGAGCGTGGGCCGCGTGGTCAGCGCATCCGCGGGGAGACAAAGGCCGCGGCGCGGGGGCTCAAGGGCACTGCGCCACCCGCCCGGGCCCGCACCTCGGCGCGGCAGCCTAACGGAGCGCGGGGCCGCGGGCGGCGCGCAGGGCCCGGGGCTGCGGGCAACTACGCCGCCGCCTCCCGCCAGGCCCAACTTGCCGCGGGGCCTGCACGGGCGGGCGGGCGGGCGGGGGAGGAAATGCGCTTTGTCTACAAACCCGACGCCCGTCGCCACGGTTCCCCACCCGCTCCGCCGGGCTCGGCGCCCGGACCGGCTGCGGGCGCCCCGCCGACCCAAAGCTAGCCTCACCACGGGCCTCCGCTCGCCCCTCCACGCCTTCCCGCCAGATCCCGACTCGGGGTCCAGCGGGCAGGGCGGGATCCGCGAGCTGGGGTGGGGTCCCTGGGGTGCATGTGGCATCGGGAGCACAGCCAGCCCCGGCCGGGAGAGCGAGAGAGAAAGAAAGGCACCGACTTCACCGCCTCCGAGCTGCTCCGGGTCGCGGGTCTGCAGCGTCTCGGGCCCTGCGCGCCTGCAGCTCGAGCCACATCCGAGGAGGAGGCGGCTGGGGAGCTGCGCGCTGGGCCGCCGCGGGGGGAGGGGACGGAAGGGGGGCGGCGGCACCGCCCACGCGGAGGGGCGGGGCGGGCGGGCCGGCGCGCGCGGCTGGCGGGGGAGGGGCCGCGACCGCTGGGCGCTTGGGCCGCGGGAGGGAGGGCTGAGGCCACCGCGGCACTTACCCTTCGGGGTTCGGTGCCTGTCGGCTGCCGAGGGGAGGGAGAGAAAGGAGGAGGGACGGGGACGGTGGCCGGAGTCTTCGTGGCGCAGGCTTTTCTGCTTTGCAGCGGCGGCAAGTGGCGCCAAAACCCAGACTCCACCCACTTCCTCGCCCCCGGGAGTGGGTGCTTCCTACCGCGGGGAGGAGGTGCAGAGAGACTTGGGGGTGAAGGGAGTATTGGGAGCTGAGCAGTGTGCCCCTCCTGCAAGACCGCTCTCCACAGCACGAGGAGCTGGCCCGAAGGACGTAGATCTGGGCTATCTCAGTGGAGTGTGACACTTTTGTTGACTGAAATCGCTTCGGGTGTTTCCGGAAGGAGCCGAGTCTGTCTGCTGCTGGGGGAGGGGGTGAAAGAGGAAAAACGAAGCAGACAGGCGACCCAAGGTTTTTATGGTGGGAGAACCCACGGGATTGTCGAAGGCGCTGCGACAGGTTTCGCTGCAGCCAAAGCTCCTCCAGACGGCGTTGATTTCAAACTGCGCGACCGTTTCTCACCTGCCCTGCGCTAAGGCGGGGCCAGGGCCCGATTCTGAGACAGCCCTCTCACGCTGATCTCGCGCCTTCCGCAATTCACTAAGCCTCACTTACGCTAGTGACGTCAGTCGCCGCAGCTATCGGCCAGCAGGGGGAGGGGCACGCACTTTGCGTAGGGCGGGCGTAGCGTGTTCCCGCCTTTGGCGGCAGTTAGGACGTTTACGCAACGGCTTGACGTAAGAGGAGACGCGTTAGTCGGAGGGAAGGTTCTAGAAAAGCGGCGGCAGCGGCTCTAGCGGCAGAAGCAGCAGCGCCGGGTCCCGTGCGGAGGTCCTCCTTGCGGTGTTGTTTCTTGAGCAGCGGCAGCTCTCACTACAGCGCCAGGACGAGTCCGGTTCGTGTTCGTCCGCGGAGATCTCTCTCATCTCGCTCGGCTGCGGGAAATCGGGCTGAAGCGACTGAGTCCGCGATGGAGGTAACGGGTTTGAAATCAATGAGTTATTGGAAAGGGCATGGCGGGGCCGTTGGCGCCTCAATGGAAGTTGGCCACCGTCCCGTGAGCGTGGCGGTGCAGTTGGCCGCTCCCGTAGCGGTTGGTTTGGGGGTGTTTTACTCGGGGTGGGGGCGCGGGTGTTGTGCGGAGGCCTGATTGTGCACAGCACCTTCCTCCACCCTCGGTCTGCCGGCGCCATTTCCTTTTGCCGGGTTGGGGGATGGGGCACCTTCACATGGCGGACGCAGCCCCGCGTTGGGGAAAGCAGACGCGGGAATTCTCGGTTGCCTTCTGAAAACGGGGCAGTTGGGGGGCCTGGCGGCTCGCCTTTGGAACGTTCCGGGGGGCCGTGGTGGGGGCCCCCCCCATGAGGCTGGGAGGCTTCCCCTCCCCCCTCTCCTGGGAACCGGATTTGGCGGCCGCCATTTTCGTTTTTCTCCTGCCACGCCGCGCTGCCTTTTCCCTCGCCCAGTGGCGTTGCTGCGGCCCCTGCGCCGACGGCGAGGCGGCGGGAAGGGCCCCGGCCGCCGCTGGGGTCGTTGAGACGGCGTTTGGAGGCTGCCGGGGCCGTTTGGCAGCGGGAGTCCTTCCAGGCCTGCGTCGCGCGCTCCCGCGCCCTGCCTCGCCGCGACGAAATGGCGCCATGGCGCTCGGCGGGCGCCGGGGGGAGGGGCGGGGGTCCCGCGGGGCCGTTTCCGAGGAGCCCAACAGCCCAGCGCCCTAAGGGCGGCCGCGGCACAAAGAAACCATTTTGTTCCCCACGTCCTTGGCGTGACGGGTTATTTTTTGTAGGGCGGCAATGATTAAAAGCAGTGTAAACGCGGAGAGCTTTTAAAGAGAAAAAACGAAATTTAGTGCCATCAAATGAGCTCGAATCTGCGTACGAGGGGGGCGCTGTGTGAGAGAATGTGGTAGGGGTATTTTAACAGTCCCCCACAAGCCTGCGGGGACGCCGATTCTTTTTTTTATTAGTATTTGATGAAAATCCTGGGCGGTTGAATCTTCCCAGATAAAGATGGGGCTCTTTCTCAGTGACAAGGCCGGGAGCTCAGTAAGGTGAAATAGAAATGACTTGGGTTCTGGGTCGGTGTTTAGAAGTGTTTCAGGCCTAGGGCGTGGTGATGTCTTTGAACTTTGTCACTTTTCTCATTTCTGTTTGCAATCATGGTTGATCATTACGTTGATAAAGCTTAAGGTCTCAAGCCAAGGGGGTTTAGCTTGATAAATTTGTGTGACCCTAAAGCACGCTTATTAAATAACTTTGCTTAAAATCTGTAGTGGACAATCGGGTAAGTCTGGAAAAAGTGACGAGGTAAGTAGATTTTGGCCTTTGTGGTAGTGTTTTTTTAAGAATGGTTGTAGATGTATGATTTACTTTAAATATCAATGAAGTATTTGGGTGGTTTGAATGTTAAGCATTAGTTTAATTTCAAAACCTTGAAAATATCCAACTACATGGAGGGGATCCATACTCTTAAGCTGAGCTCTTAATTACTAGGTACTGCCATCTTGAGAAACTTGCTTTGAACTAACTGCTGGTTGAACAATAAGACATGGGAATAAAATGCTTATTTAAATTTTTTTTTTACATTTTGGTGGTAGTTGACACTCTTTAAATGACCTATTCTGGTTTATTTTTAGAACACCAAGAAATAGTACCTGCGAGTTAGATTTAATGTCCTATCCTTTAATCAACCAAAGAAAGGGGCTGGCTGTTTGCTTGCAGGTGTTAAGATTTCTGTTCAACCCCATCTCCCAGTTTAAGGCAGGCACTTCAATGGTGTGTAGTTTGCCAGATGACCATTAATTTGGTAGGGCTTTAAGCTTTTCTTTGGAGTCAGTGAAATGTATTTGTAAATTTGCTAATATCTTCAGAAAGCATTTTTTAATTGCAAAATGTAAAGCAGAACACTATAGCATCTTGGTGTATAATTTAGTGGCATTAATCACTTCAACATGAGCAACCGTTGTTAACCGCCCGTTTCCAAGTGGACTCAAACATTTTTGGTGTTTTTAGATGTAAAGTTTATATGCGATGAATTTTGTGTAGGGGTGTACCGGTGATTAGTTTATGTAGTCACCTAAATACAAAAGAATCTTGGCGGCCCGCCCCACCCAGGTTACTAGGCTTTTGGCTATAGATAACAGGTTTAAAAACAATTTGTCTTGGTTTCAAGGGATTATTTGGGGGCCCTGACTAAATTTCTGGAACATTCCATGCCACCCTCCTGTACATAAGGGAAACTGTTACACCCCTGAGGTTCATTAGAACTACCACCAGAGGGGGCAGTTAAGGGAGAATAACTTCGTTGCTCCAAGTAATGATTCTGAAATACATAGCAGAGTGGGTTTTAATAAGCCAGTCTTGTTTTTGAACTAAAAGAGCTTTAGTAACAGATTACTTGAAAGCTATAACTTTTATGACTATAGGCTTGACAGGCATTTCAATCACTATTCAAGTGGCCACGGAATACTTATACTTTGCAGAAAGCTTTTAAGTAATTGTATTTTGTTAAAGCTAGTTTTATGTTAAGTTTAGAACAAACTTTAATGACATGAAATTTAAGTAGTTCAACTGAAGACAATTTTTGGTGTAACACAACTAATATGCAGTTTTAACATAAGGTTTAAATTTGATGTAAGTTTTTTTTCTCCCCCCCAGAAAACTTTAGAAACTGTTCCTTTGGAGAGGAAAAAGGTACTCTGCCAGCAGGTCACCTCATATTTAACAATTTTATTTCCTGTATACAGAGAGAAAATATAAATAAAAATTGAAATGATGCTTTCCATTGCAGAGAGAAAAGGAACAGTTTCGTAAACTCTTCATTGGTGGCTTAAGCTTTGAAACCACAGAAGAAAGCTTGAGGAACTACTATGAGCAATGGGGAAAACTTACCGACTGTGTGGTAGGTTAACTATGGAAGTCTAGCTAGAAATGCTAGTCAGTGTTTGTCTTCTGGCGCTGTAAACAAATAATGGAGAAATTAAATCAGCATAGTTCAAAATGCTACATTCGTAGTGTGTGTATAGTTCAAGCTAAAAGTGGTTTAATGCTAAAGTTGCCGATTTTGTTTTAAAGGTAATGAGGGATCCTGCAAGCAAAAGATCAAGAGGATTTGGTTTTGTAACTTTTTCTTCCATGGCTGAGGTTGATGCTGCCATGGCTGCAAGACCCCATTCAATTGATGGGCGAGTGGTTGAGCCCAAACGTGCGGTGGCAAGAGAGGTGAGCAAAAACAATGCACGCAAGAAACATGAAGAAAATGTCGCAGGAAATAGAATTCTTGAATGAATTTCATATCCAACTATGAATTTCCTTATTGCTGTGGCAGTTCTCTGCATTTCCCCCCCTAGGTTAGAGTTGATCTGTCCCCGTTCCCCACCAACTAGGCTGTTACACTTTTGTGTACTTGTAAATGATGTTTGCGGTTTCTTCTGGATTTTTTTTTTACTTTAGGAATCCGGAAAACCGGGGGCTCATGTAACTGTGAAGAAGCTGTTTGTTGGTGGAATTAAAGAAGATACTGAGGAACATCACCTTAGAGATTACTTTGAGGAATATGGAAAAATTGATACCATTGAGATAATTACTGATAGACAGTCTGGAAAGAAAAGAGGCTTTGGCTTTGTTACTTTTGATGACCATGATCCTGTGGATAAAATTGTGTGTAAGTATCTTTAGGAAGCTAGATTGGTATCTTAAGACAATTGGTCTGGGTATATAGCAGCAGTTGCTTTCATAAGTTACTATTAGGAAGGATACTGATTTGATGCTGCTGAGTGTATGACCTTTTTCATTTCAGTGCAGAAATACCACACCATCAATGGTCATAATGCAGAAGTAAGAAAGGCATTGTCTAGACAAGAAATGCAGGAGGTCCAAAGTTCTAGGAGTGGAAGAGGAGGTAACTTTCAGTCTACTTTTTCCTGTATTTAGGTGGGCAGTCCTAGTTGTGTGTGGTGCATTATGAGTTGGGCTGCTACTAACTACGAGGTTGGTACTCAGAAACCACGAGCTGCTCTAAGGGCGAAAGATTGGGCTTTCTACGCCTGTAAAGTCTCAGGAACCTACATGGGCAGTTCTGCCCTACTTGCAGGATCACTGGCAGTGAGCTTGTCTTCCTTCTTAAAGGCATTCATGTATGTGCTTGTTATTAATCGGGGCATTTGTTGTTGTAGGCAACTTTGGTTTTGGGGATTCGCGTGGTGGTGGAGGAAATTTTGGACCTGGACCAGGAAGTAATTTCAGAGGAGGATCTGGTAAGCTTAAGTTCTGAGTATATTTTACAGGTTTTAGTATGTCTTCAGTGTTAAACTCACTAATGCCCTAAGGGTAGGCAATATTCTTGATAATCTACTTTTAAAGTTCCATGCATTTGTTTTTATGAAGACTAGGGTTCTAATTATTAATCTTAAATCAAAATGCTAGTAGAAAGTAATAGTCCTAGAAATTTAGTAAGATAATACCATCTTTGTTCGGCCCTTTGCAGATGGATATGGAAGTGGTCGTGGATTTGGTGATGGCTATAATGGGTATGGAGGAGGACCTGGAGGTGAGTTTCTTCCTATACTTTGGTTTGTGCGACTAGGATTTAGTCACATAAACTAATTGCATTTTGCCATACTAAGTAGGTTTGGTATAATGTGAAGCTATTGGATGGCATTTAAATGAGAACTTAATGGATGCTGTCTTATCCTGAAAGTGCTAGATCTGGACTTAATTGGCTGAGGTCATCATAAGGAGAGGTAACATGAACAATTGATGGATCCCCCAGGCTAGCGTGTCATAAATTCACCTGAGGACCTTTAAGACATTACAGTTTATTGGCTGCTAATATGGAGAGCTAGGGATACTTTCTTTTATACTTGGTTAGATAACTAAAGGTTAGTGCTGATATGGTCATAACGACTGTTGCTGGTTTCCTCTTGGCATTACTGAATAGATTTTTTATCAGTTTCTTTTTTATATTTTTATGTCAGTTTCAATTTTGCTTTGAAACTGGATTTTCATTTTGCTTTATGAGAAAGTGGAGTACTTTAGGGAATTTTTGCAAGTAATTCGAGATTTAGGAGGGGGTAGTGGCCATATTGTTTCAAGGAAATAATCTAATTCATGGGGAAGTGTTACCGTGGGTATTTTTGAACCATTAGAAGAATGTATCGTTTCTACTCCATCCCAATACTTAACGCCACTTTTCCTGAAAACATCGGGTGTTGATAAACCTGTGGTATAGCGGTATTTTATCTACTTGGTTGTCAAAAGGATTACTTTGCTCTCCAATGTTCACCAAAAATAGGCACTCTTGGTCTTTGAGGCTATAGTAGGATGGAAGTTTGCCTTAATAGAAATGTTTTCAAAGCTGAAAATGGGTGATAAGACAGTTCAAATGGCATTGAAAATATTAAGTAATTACTTAAAGGCTTATTTTATAATAGGTGGCAATTTTGGAGGTAGCCCTGGTTATGGAGGAGGAAGAGGAGGATATGGTGGTGGAGGACCTGGATATGGCAACCAGGGTGGGGGCTACGGAGGTGGTTATGACAACTATGGAGGAGGTAATAAATTCACATGCAACCTTTATGTGGGAGTTGGATTGGAATTAATGGCTTGTAACACTTGAGATTTTTCATTTCACTTGTCAGTAGTTGCCTGGTAGCTAGGTATGTCTATTGTTGGGTTGCCTTTTTTTTTTTTTTTTTTGGTGTGGGAATTTGCCCTAAAATACTTAGCATGTATCAGTGGTATAATGTTGGCTCCCCCAATCTCAGGTCATTATGCTAATCTATTACAACAAATTTTTTTTGCAGGAAATTATGGAAGTGGAAATTACAATGACTTTGGAAATTATAGCCAGCAACCATCTAACTATGGTCCAATGAAGAGTGGAAACTTTGGGGGTAGCAGGAACATGGGTGGACCATATGGTGGAGGTAATTTATGATTACAAATAGGATTCTACAATTTTTGTATAAAGTTTCTTATGGGGCAGAAAATGCCATTATCTTAAAACCCCAATATTTCCCCAACCTTTTGAATTCTCTTTACATTAAGGTTTTGGTCACTTAAAATCCACAATTTATATGTGAAGTTGGATGTTGCATGAACAACATATTACATCCTTATAAAGAGCCCAGTTTCAATTGCCCTTGATGCCACGTGCAAGAGGGCAGACTGGTTGCTGTTAGAGCTCAAACACTGATTTCTTTTAATCACTGCTATATTATCAAGTCTAGGCTAGTCCATGTACATATATTTGGGTACTAGTCCAGTGGGATACATACATTATTATTGAAACAAAATTGGCGAATTGCTAAAGTAAATGGAGTAGGCAACGAGATTGAGAGGTTTGGGGCAGATGTTTGGTTTTCTTAAAGTATGTTGATGCTGGGAAGATATTTCAGGATCACACCTCCCACCCACCCTTTATTGGTTGGTTATTAGGAGATAATAGCTAAGTAAAATAAATCTAAACTAATAATGAAAAACTGGTTTTACTGGAATTGAATAGTTTTTTTTGTCTTTTGTTAGTACCATTTATTTGCATCACATCTTATAGGGGAGAGGCTCTTTTAAAAGTGCAAACAATAGTTAAAATGTCTTTAGAGAAGACTTATACCTGATTTTGTATTGGAGACCATGGGAGGTGATTTGCTTGTTTTAGGCTGATCATAGACATCAGAGTGTAAGCCTGCTTTCTTTTTGCTATTCCAACAATTCTAGGAAACTATGGTCCAGGAGGCAGTGGAGGAAGTGGGGGTTATGGAGGGAGGAGCCGATATTGAGCTTCTTCCTATTTGCCATGGGTAAGTAGCTTTTGAGTTTTAAAATTAATTGTCATGGGAGAACTAGCTGCAGGTGTAAAAGCTTTATAGGATGTTAATCTTTCCTTAAAATCTGGTTAGATGGATAATTTCATAACCTATTTTTTTTTACTCTTTACTTCTGTTGAAACAGGCTTCACTGTATAAATAGGAGAGGATGAGAGCCCAGAGGTAACAGAACAGCTTCAGGTTATCGAAATAACAATGTTAAGGAAACTCTTATCTCAGTCATGCATAAATATGCAGTGATATGGCAGAAGACACACCAGAGCAGATGCAGAGAGCCATTTTGTGAATGGATTGGATTATTTAATAACATACCTTACTGTGGAGGAAGGATTGTAAAAAATGCCTTTGAGACAGTTTCTTAGCTTTTTAATTGTTGTTTCTTTCTAGTGGTCTTTGTAAGAGTGTAGAAGCATTCCTTCTTTGATAATGTTAAATTTGTAAGTTTCAGGTGACATGTGAAACCTTTTTTAAGATTTTTCTCAAAGTTTTGAAAAGCTATTAGCCAGGATCATGGTGTAATAAGACATAACGTTTTCCTTTAAAATTTTAAGTGCGTGTGTAGAGTTAAGAAGCTGTTGTACATTTATGATTTAATAAAATAATTCTAAAGGAAATTGTGTAATTATAGACTTTTTATTTTAAATAAGTTAAGGAGTGGGTAGTATAATTAAGGTCCATTGCAAAGTTGTTGTTATATATGTATTAAGATAAAATGCTGGTCAGATATAAGTGTGTTGTCTGCAATTCATCAGGCTTAAATTATCTAGATAACAAGGGATATCTCTGCAAGGAGAAACACCTTTTTAGATCTTTTAGATGCTGCTTCTTCAATGCAAGGAAAGGAAATTACCCCAGCGAGGTACTCTTCAGGGACACAGGTCTAGTACAAGAGAACTCTTGACGGCTACTAAGTTCAGCCGGTCTTAAAAAACTGTGCTGTTTCTACAAAGTTTAACTACAGTAGTTTATAAGGATGCCAACGAAAGCTGAGGGTGTAGAGCAAAATAGTTCTAAGCTTCAGTTAAACTTCTTTTAGGTAAGATCTTATTTACTTTTCCTTTCTTAATTTTCCTCCCCAAAAGATAAACTAATACTCTTAAATGATCTGTTTCAGTATAGTGGTTCTTATGTAGTTTAACATAGCTAAAAATAAATTTGAGTTTAACAATTTATAAACTCGAGAATACTTTTGTAAAAAAGAACAACCCTGTTTTCCAATCTGTCATTACTTAAAATTATTTTGGTTGTGTTTTCCCTTTTTTCCTCCTTTCCCATCCCTCCCCTCCATGAAGATTCAGGTGCTTAACATATCATTTTTTTCCCTGCTGGAATTTTAGCCTTGATATGAACCATGGACAAGTATATTCTGCTGCCACAAAGACTAAAGTTCTTCATTTCAACAGCTGAGGCAAGCCAAGTGATCATTAATAAGCTTTTCTTGGTTCCTTCAGTGGTGTTGGTAGTAAAATGGTAGGTAAAAGTCAGGCTGCAATACAAGTTCACTACATCATGACATTTTTCCATCATTACAACCTTGTGAATTCACATTTCTCGGACCAAGCATGGGTTTTTATTGTTACTTAATATGGTTGCTTTAGCTCTACCTGACAGGTTTAAAGAAGGAAGGGCAAAATGGTTGTCTACAGTTTGCAGAGAGTAGTAGTTACTAAATAGCTCTGGGTGTACCTGTGGTGTAATCTAACCTATTAACCCTACACTGTAAGATGGAGAGGCGACTGCTAAAATTCATTTCTTAAAACTGAATGTCTTCAAGGGATTTTTTTTTAACCTGGCTTTACTGCCTCTTCAAGAACACTATAAGGCATATTCTACTGTAGTCACCAGTGAGCCTTCTTTTGTTCCCAAGACCACCACTGAAGTTAGAGGTTCTTTGAACAAACATGATAAACTTCTTCAGATACTTTTTTTTTCCTTTGGCAGGAAGGTGTCTTGCTGCAGGTAACTAATGAAGAAGTGGTCAACCACAGAATCTTCAAGAACTAAGAAATTCTGTACCATCTGAAAGTAGTTCTTGTTGGTGCCTTCTTTTTAAAAAGCACTTTTTAAAGGGAAATGTTTTCTGATAAAACAAAATTTTATTTTAGTCCAGGTTCTTAACAAAACAGTTACAAATTGAGTATTGTTTGTAAAACAGACCAAAGATTAGTCAGAGAAATGTATCATGTTTTAAGTTAGGCTTTTGTGAGTAGACAGATTAATTCTATTTTGAATACAAAGTTTATGAAATAAATTCTTTTGTATCTAAATACGTGGTGTAATGTTTGCACACAAAATGTGTGAATCTTGTTCTCTGAACATGCAGGTTGCCATTCCTTAAAGTTTACAATTTCACAAATCTATGCATATTGCCATTTTCTTTTGATACTAATAGACAAATGAGAAACTTTGAACATAACTGTCCCCAATAAAATGCCATTCCTTATCCTGTATATTTCAGCGTGTGACTACTGCTGTACTTTTCTGGCTTTATCTTTTGTGCTTTAACATTGCTGGTTGGTCTTTTTTTAAAGGTAGGCACAGAAGTCTGAATTAACTGGCTTATTGAATGATTGGTGAAAATATTGTCAAATGTCAGCTCATTGCATTTTTGCACTTTATGAATTGCATATCAATGGTGTTTTTGTTTCTCAAAAGTGGGTTAAAGCTGGAGGATGAAACACATGGTAACAAGTGATAGTTCATTTATTGCACGAACTTAGTAAAGGACACCAGACAACAAACCATTAGTAAGGTGAACTGATGGTTTTAGCTCTTTAGTTGGTTTTGGATTTTGATTTGGTTATCACAAAGGTAAGTCAAACTGATGAAAGCGTAACCCGTGAATTGTAAGACTATTTCAACCAAGTGCTTTCACTATAAATGCTTGTTGGAACACTGCTTTGTTTGAGGAAAATTAACTTTTAACGTGTTGGGTTTTTTAAAATGCTTGGTAGAGTTCTTGTTAGAAGGTGGTAATCTGATTATAATAGTACATAACCTCAAAATACCCAGCTTTGGTTTTAAGAGGAAGATGGAGGAAGGTTAGAGAAACTGAACCTCAAGGTAGTGAAGGGGTTGAGTAAAGTACTCTTAAGCCAGAGTGAACCTTCAACACGGCATGTTTTAAATGTTCACTAAGTTCCTTTAAGGTCAATTTAACCTTAGACTAGTAAAAACAATGTTTAGAGTGGTTTTTCCCCCTTTTAAGTTCAACCATCTCACCTCTGCATAACAGATTATATTTTACAAGCACAACTATTCTAAGAGAAACCATTTCCTGTACACTTGGGTTATTAATCTGGTTGTGGTCCAGTATCAACTCTTAAAATGGTTCTTGACAACTTCCAACATGGCTGTTTATTTGTGGGCTTGGTAAATTGCTAAGGAACTTGAGTAATCAGAAATGGGTATCTCACATTCAACCGGTCGCATGAGTTTTCTATGAATAGTGGTGGTTGGGAATCACCTGGGAAGGCTTTAAGAATTTAGTGATGGTTTAAAATTTAAAATATGCCATTATTTGGGGCACACTTAATGTTTATGCTAAAGTAATAGTTTGGCTGACATGTGTATTATGGTTCAGATTTAATGTATATTTTGCCACTCTTGAGTAAAGTCAAAACTAGCATTAAAATGGATTCTATCAAGGCACCAGACATTGGAAGACTAAGTTGGTTTCCCTATTTGGTGCATTGCAGAGTGCTCTATACCCACCTGTAAACCGATGTTTTAGTGTATTGGATTTGGGTCTCAACCTAACTAGAACCCAATCTACATAAAGGAATACCAGTGCCCATAAGGGCTTGTCATGTACAACAAAGGAATTCAAGAAGTGATTAACTTAAAAGGCCAATAAGTGGTATAACAGGATATAAATGTGTATTTGGAGAGGCACTTTCAGATCCACACCCATTCCCCCAAGTCACATACCAAATTAGAACCATTGGCAATTAGCTTGGGTGGTAAGGTCAATTACACCAGTTGTTCGATGATACTGCTGTGTATGTGGGGTTTCCATTTTTAAGGAGTCTGGAACAGATGAAGCCATTAGCTGTTGTCAAACCCATCATAGATTGCCTGCACCCAGAGGAGCTCCAAGGGTGAGGAGTGCACAAGGTGGGGCAGTGGGGTTCTGGACCTGAGCCAAGAGACCTTACAGGAAGGAATTCCTGACATACTAGAATTAGGCAGATACAACGACAAAGTTTGGACTAGCAAAGCTGGTTATGAGATCCTTGGAATGTTGACCCTTGCCTACAGTGTACCAAATATCTTCCAAAAGAACTTAACCGTTCAAGCTGAAGTTGCCAATAACACTGAATTCCCTAACCCCCACCCCCAATTGATCAGGTGTTCTGCCATACCACAAGCACTGCTAGTTTCACAACAAAAATTGCATTGTAAATGTTCAAAAGCTATGGTGTTCTGTTATGACATGCTCATTAAAAGTTTAGATGTAATGGAATTAACTGGCCAAATTGTCATAGTGCCCAAGACGTTTTAAATGAAAATTTAAAATGTTTAACTCTAGGATTATAGTATGGGATATCCAAGTACCTGTATTAAGTAACTTTGGGATTTGGGTTAGCTTTCGATTTGCTTATTGCTAATTTTTTTTTCATAACAATTGCTAGGTTTCCCTTCACCCAACACTCTTGTGCATGGTGGCTGCCTTAACCACTTCAATTACTCTTAGATGAGCATGGCTAATTCCTGGGTTATGGACGTTTCTCTTTGCTGATTGTTACTAGTATTGTTTCTAAGGCTTGTTCTGAAGGACTTTTGTGTATAAGATCTTACGGAGCTGCCTGCTGGTGGCTTTGAACTGCCGAGCATGTGGCACAAAGCCACTATACTACCAGCGCGCCGTGTTCTAGACGAGGAAT
The DNA here is from genome assembly GCF_050624435.1 of Tenrec ecaudatus. Taxonomy (NCBI): domain Eukaryota; kingdom Metazoa; phylum Chordata; class Mammalia; order Afrosoricida; family Tenrecidae; genus Tenrec; species Tenrec ecaudatus. Next base: position 81,895,704 of record NC_134538.1, read on the forward strand.
CTCCAAATGGTGCGGCCCACTGTTTCACTGCATCAAACCCAAACACGGTAGTACAGTAGGTGAAGGTCTGGCTCTCAGGAAAGATGTGACTGGTTGGTCCAATCCCTGGATAGTGGTATTACTCAAAACTTAAAAAAATAACAGTTGACTTCCATAGTTGATTCAGATTTCAATCCCATAGGATTTGGGCACATATTGAAATAGGAAGCCTTGTCTTGAGCAGCTGGTCATTTTGTATTTGGCAGCCCAACATGTAAACAGTGTGGCACCATAGGGGTATTTGATGTGGCCATGTTTTGACAGAAAAGATTTTAAGGTTTTACCTTGGATCTATAACCTTTTAAGACTAAGGCATCCCGGACCTTTGAAAGGGGGCCATTGAATAAGGATCCCCAAATGCTGCTGAGTAATAGGTACATGGAATTGCCAATAAACTGTCTAGGAAGTATAGGGAGAATACTGAGAAGGGATAGCTAGTCTTCATCTTGTACTTCGGGCTCGTAAGCGGGCCAGTCTGCACAGTGAACAAATGGGCCGCAAGATGCATTGGGCAATGCTCTAGAGTTAGAAATGGAGTAGAGAGACATTTGCCTTAGAGCTACTTTTGAGGTTTGACTTCGAACTCCTTGGTTCTTAAACCCGATGTGTCACCAAGACATGCTCTTGTCCGCTGTATTAATTACTCCACTTAACTAGATGCAGGAGGGAGGCCTATAGGTAGCCTACCCTTGCAGCTGTGACTAGAGGGGTAAGTATTGGGACACTTCACTAATAGAACACTAATGTTACTGTTAAGGCAAGGCGGACAGGTGGTGCTGTTGTGTAAGCACGGTTGGTAACCACAAGGTTGATGGTTTAAATTCACCAGCTGCTCTTAGAAGTATGAGGTTATCTGTTCCCATGAAGATTTATAGCCTTGGAAATCATAAGATGGGGTTCAATTTGCATCAAGACTAGAGTGGGGGTGGTGGGAGTTAGGGTTCTTAGCATTTTGGGTTTTAGAGCTGGCTAAAAGTCCAGAATTACCCCATCTCTGGGATACTATTGACCACAATCTAAAGTAGAACACTGGGCTGGTTATGTGTCATGCTGTCTGAAGGTGAGTGTTCTTGAGGTAAACTGCTTGTAATTTCTGTGTAAAAGGAAATGAGTTCAAATATAAAATTTATTTCCACAAAGCTGTAAGCATAAAAATGAATTTGCTTTTTGAAAAGCCAAGACTCATTTAGAAGTAGTGCAGTGCTTGCTTTTTTTCAAGTGACCATGTTCACTGAGTTTCTACCGAAGTGGTAGCCACATGTACGGCAGCCACACCCTACTTGAGTTTCACATGGGCTATTGCAGTACAGCGTGAAAAGTGGCCTCTCCCTCCAATTCCCCAGAAGTCTGGTCTTTTAAGTCTTTCTGACCACTTTTGTCCATGCATGTTTTAAAATGGGCGACTAAAGTAGTAGCAGTACTTGAAGATTGAACACTGTACATAAAAAGGCGATGGTTTGTGATGGCAGACCCTCGCGTTTCTCAGTGTCGGCGCTTTGTCCGGTGCTGGGAGTGCATCCTCAGCTCCTCTCACTTTTCCGCTTTCCCTTTTGGTTTTCCTTTTTGTGAACTGAGGTCACCAGTTCCTTAGGAACAATCAAAACACTTCCATCATGGCTGCACTGAAGAGCATACTGGTTTGGATTGACTGGCCTACCTTGGTCGTCTCTTAATTTGCTGAAAACATCAAGATAAAGATCGTGCAGTTTTTGTTTCATGATATTAATAGCTTTGTTACACTGGGCTTGCTCTCTCTTCAGAGTTTCCTTCTTTGCTTGTAAGTTACATACATCATCTTCTAGATTCAAGATTATGTCCAACTTGCGTTTGCGACAGTTCTGAGCAGCAACTTTATTTTTCCCTCTTCGTCGGATATCACGGATAAGAGATACTTGTAAGTCTGTCAGATAATGCCCTGTTAGCATCCTGTTGAACGTGTCGACAGGCATGCGGACAATTTCATCTACCGAAAAGGGAATTTGCAAAGCTTTAGCACGCCGCTCGTCACGGCTTAAGTTTCTGTCCGTGTCATTGCGCAACCTTATTTTCTGGGACTTCCATGAAAATGGTTCAGAAGTTGTTTCTGGTATTGACTGTAAATGGTAAGTGTGGTTGTGAAGTATGTGTGGCAATGCAATTTCCTCATGGAAACCAGAATCACTCCTGTGATCCATCTGATCAATAGGCTCTGGGGAGTAGCCACCTACAGCTCCTAAATCATGATGGGAAAAAGATTCAAGGTCACTACTATAACCGATTGCCCCTTCATCATACACCAAGTGAGAGGAATTAGGCTTGGCAACAGAGGTGCTATAGTGACTTGAATTTAAAGAAAGTCCAGAATCAGAATCTGGTGCTTCAAAAAGCGGTGGAACTTCCACTGGCTCAAAGCCTTCCATAGCCAGAGACATTAAGTTTATCTCCTCAAATATTTGGTTCACATCAAAGTCATGTAGAAGGTCTTGGCTTAGATTCCTCATTTGATTGTCAACAGGTGGGAGAAAACCTGTGAAATTGGGTCCATTTAGAGTTTGCTCCGGAGTAGTAGGAAAATTTAACTGCAGAGCTGGCTCTTCTGGCTCTGAAGGCCTTGCTACTGGTTCTCTTGTAAATGTACAGGTGGGACACAGCAACATGGCCTCATGGAGACTCACATCTTGGCTGATGGCATGGCTGAGGTTTACACTGTGTGTTGAGTTCATGCCATCATTGCTGCCACTGGGGAGAGTATCTGCCAGTGAGGTGCCCTGCAGAATGGGGGTAAAAAACACTTTAAACATGGAAATATCCTACATGAACAGCTGTTCTACCTTACCTACCAACCCCTTCCATATAAATAGGGATATGCTTTGACTATGGATACCTAATTGCAGTATGTGATATGAGCTAAAACAATATGCAAAAGTATGAAAACCAGTATCGGCTATTAAAGGATTGGGATGGCTCAACCTGATTAATATTGTTAATTCTCTTATAAGTTCATCTAGGATCACGAATCATAATCTCAGGAAAATTAATTGTAGAAATACAAAATAGGACTGATTTTTAAAGCATAAAGAACTTTTAAGTTTAATACTTGGTAGGAAGTTGGCAAACTAAAGAAATTTTTAGTTGGTCAAATATTTACTATTTCGCTTTAATATAAATGGTCTAGATTTGATTATATCTTTGTGGTTAGATATAAAAGGTATGAATATTGGTTAATTCTCAAAGCATTTCTATAAAAAATAAAGCTGAGACTACATACTCAAATAATACATTATATGTCAAAGTAAAAGCATTGTGTTTACTGAGATCTAAAAGCTCTAGTTACCTCAAGTGAATTTTCAGGCTGTGATGAAAGCAAATGAAGTAAGTCTTCCAAACAAAAAGATATGTCTGTCCCATTTAGATGTCTCTAGAAGAACAAAAGGTACATCATTCTTCAGATAAATTACATAATCTTTATAGAGGAAAAATAGGCTTTACCCTCCATGCTGGATTTGATCCCAAGTTTAACATTTTCTCTTTACATATTTAAAGGCAAAAATCAGTATCTAGCTTTCCTAAATAAGGGCCTTTAATTCCAGGCTTCTCCCATATAATGTTTGGCTAGTACTTTCAGTTCCACTGTATTTTGCCCCTCTATAGACCTTTCAAATTGGTTACAAAATTACATAGCTTTTTTTTTTTCACTGTAAATCATTTAATCGGGGGTTCTTAACTACACATCAATTCCTCTCTTATTATAAATTATTTTCATATCTTACACAGACCTTATTGTTCATCTCCCTAGGGAGTGGGGAATTTGTATCACAGTCTGTTCTTCATTTCTCCCCCAACTCGCCTTCCCCCCTACCCTCATGGTTTAACTATTCCCATTGCCCTACATAGTTGGTAACTTAAAGCAAATTCAGTTCTTAGTTATGAGGGCATGAATCCCAAAGGCAGGCACTGGGAGGGCTGCATTGCTGTGACCCTGCCAGTCCTTCCAGCTTCTGGGGGCTGTTGGCACTCCAGCAGCCACGTCAATCTTTTAGGCCAGAGGTGTCAAACTCAAAATGGCCCTTTGGTGCAATTGGCAAGATTCACGTGGGTCACATCACATTTACAAATTTTGTTAATTTATATTTTGAAGTGAGAATTCAGGAATATGTATAGGATAATTAAAACAATTGCTTTTATTTAAACAATGTATAAAACAAAATTATTTTAAAATATAACAAAGTAACTAGTAAACACAAAATGTTGGACAGCTGACAAGCGTGATACACAATTGTAATGGCTTCCCTCTAAAAATGTTAACTAGGGCTGCTGCTAGGTATGATTCATAACAGCACAGCCCCGAGTGCTATTTTTAACCTTTCCCCTATTGGGATCTTTTTACATTACCTGACACAGAGTAGCCAACATATCACAAATGTTGCCAGAATTGAGTGCACGTTTAGACAGGTCCACAGGCCCCCAGGAAATTCACTGGGCTACCTTATGATTCTACTCATCTTCAGTAGTTAAAGGGTTAACTGAATTGTGTGTACGATATTGCCTCGGTTTCCCTAAGTGCTATTTTATTCATAACAAATTTTTCTATTTTTATTTCAGACCATCGTGAGCCACAAAAACTTATCTTGGGTTGCATGCGGGCCACCAGTTTGACACCCCTGCTTTAGACCATCATCTCTGTGCCTCCAATCTAATTGGTCTTTTAAGGATATCTGTCATTGGATATAGGGCCCATCATGATAATCAAGGATAATCTCACCTAAAGATCCTTAAATATACTGGTAAAACCTTTTTTTCCCAAATAAGGTCACTCACACAGATTTTGAGAAAGCGTATCTTTTGGGGGGAATGTGGGGACACCACCAAGGCGTGGGGTTGCACTTAAGCAACCAGCTTCTAACCATAAGGTTGTCGATTTGAACCCAGCCAGTGGCTCCATGGGAGAAAGACCAAGAGATGTTTCATAAAACGACATGCTATGGGGCAGTTCTACGTTGTCACATGGGATCAGTATGAACATCAACTGGATAGCTATAAGCAACACTTTTCCACCCCAAAGTTTATCTTTGCCTCTTCACTGTTGAGTAGGAGGGAAGACACTGAGTGGTCAAGGAGGTGGTCCCACTAGGCCTGTCCTTTGGTTCCATGGACGCCTAATGGTTTAGCTTGGGGAGACTGAGAATTTGGGTTCAAGTTCTAGGTGTTGCATCCTGGGTTCTCTGCTCTCATCCCTAGGTGTTGCATCCTGGGTTCTCTACTCTCATCCCTAGGTGTGGCTGCTCGAGATAGCTGGTTGAGGAGTCCTGGGTTGGGTAGGTCAAACCTCTATCCTTTTCTGTAGCAAACACAACTCATGAAACTAGTTGGAAAGTTCCTAGGGATATATAATGAATTAACACTAGGCTTACAGATATTTTTATATACATGAACACAAAACCATGTTTTCTTAATAAAAATAAAAATCATAACAAACATTTAACACAGCATTTGAGATAACGGGTTCAATGTAAGGGTGCTTGGGTCAGTCAATATTAACAATCTGCTGCATTCTTTGTCTTTACATTTGATGTTTAGTTTCTAAGAACTCCTTTTACTATGTTTATTACTGAAATAATGCTCCACGAATGAAACTGATTTACTGGGATTACTATATATTTGGGAATCTGTAGATATAGGTATCTGCTGAGATAGGTATACAACGAAAATTTTGATTTTCATTGAGGATTTTGTTGTCATTTGTCCAAATGACATGTCCTGTAAGTCTAGAGTTAAATGGAAATAAATTCTGTGGGTGGATGCCACATTAAAAATGTGTTTCGTATAATAGGGCACATTGACATGCAAAATTCATTCGCAACACACGTGGTGAAAGCCAAATGTTCCACCATGCTTGCTTACCTCATTCCTTGATTCAGAGGGCTTTTCTGCCTCCCAGTCAGGTCTATGTGCTGTGTTACTTTCAACTTCATTATTCTGCTGGAGTGAGTCCTGAGCTGACACCCTCTGTTCACCTTCATGTTGGGAACTGTAACCCACAGCTTCGCGCCCTTCTCTCAGAACCTGTATTTCCTAAAAAAGTTCCCCAAAATATTCAAACTAGGAATCCATATTTCATCAGACAAGTAAAAAAACCTTTAAAACAGCATTGTACATGCTACTCAGCCTTCATAAAGTTTACAAGTTGACACTATTCCTCTGGTTCCTCGAGGCTTCCTCACCCCCCACTACCATGTTCCCAGTGCTGCTTCCCAGTTCAGACTAGACCGGAACCATGTACAACCATGTATAGAAAGGGATGGGAGCTCACAACACAGAATCCGGGAGTGGGAATTGTGATGCTAGAAGGGAAGGGGGAAGAGGAGGGGAATGGGGGAACCAATCACAATGATCGTCACATAACCATACACCCCTCTACAATAGAACAATAGAAAACATGGGAGACAGCGGCCCGTGTGAGATTATAATCACAATGTACAAGCTGGTAGCAAGGGCTCAATAGAAAGTAAATGTCTAGAAGAGAATGAGGGCAACAAATGTATAAACATGCCTGGATTGTGATTTTTTTTTGTAATCATTGGGGTCTCGTACAATTCTTATCACAAATCTATTGTGTCAAGAACGTGTACATTTGTTGCCATCATTCTCAAAACATTTGCCTTCTACTTGAGCCCTTAATATCTGCTGCTCATTTCCCCTCCCTCCCCACTCCCCCCTACCTCATAAACCCTACATCATTCATAAATTATTTTGTCATATATTACACTGTCCAACGTCTCCCCCCTGCCTTCTCTGTTGTCTCTCCCCCAGGGAAGAGGCTATATGTAGACTATTATAATCAGTTCCCCCTTTCTACCCCATATTTCTCTCCACCCTCCAGGCATTGCCACTCTCACTACTGGTATTGAAGGAGTCATCTGTCCTGGTTACCCTGTGTTTCCAGTTGCTATCTGTGCCTATGTGTACATCCTCTGGTCTAGCCAGATTTGTAAGGTAGAATTGGGATGATAGTGGGGGAGGGGAAGCATTTAAGAACTAGAGGGAAGTTACATGTTTCATTGTTGCTAACCTGCACTCTGACTGGTTCATCTCCTCCCACAACCCTTCAGTAAGGGGTGTCCGGTTGACTACCATTGGGTTTTGAGTCTCCACTCTGCACTCACCCACATTTTCAATGATACGAATTTTTTGTTCCTTGATGCTTGATACCTGATCTCTTCGACAGCTTGTGTGTTTCTCTTCCATGTGGGCTTTGTTGCTTCTGAGCTAGATGGCCACTTGTTTATCTTCAAGCCTTTAAGACCCCAGACGTTATATCTTTTGATAGCTGGCCACCATCAGCTTTCTTCACATTTGCTTATGCACACATTTATCTTCATTGATTCTATCAGGGAGGTGGGCACCCATTGATATTATTTTTAGTTCTTTTGAGTCTGATAACTGGTCCCTTCTGCACCTTGTGGTCAGACAGGCTGGTGTGCTTCTTCCATGTGGGCTTTGAGGCTTCTCAGCTAGATGGTTGCTTGTTTATCTTCAAGCCTTTAAGACCCCTTGTTGCAACAGAGCAACAAGGAGAGCACAGCAATGAAGTCCCCAAGGGAAATCAAAAGTAGACTTTGGGGCCAGTTGTGGCACCCCATCAGACTTGAACAGAAAATACTCATAAAGGTCAACAAACAGACCTGGAACTATCTATAGGCTTCTTTTTTTGTTGGTTTTGCTTTTTGTTTTCTTTTGCTTTGTCTTGTTTTTGTGCTTATCATCTCTGAATGTCTCGATAAGATAGGCGAGATAAACAATCCTGGAGAAAATCAACGGGAACGGCAATTCTGGGGTGACGGAGTTGGGAGGGGAGTTGTTAAACCCAGGGGCAAGGAAACAAGTGATCTAAAATTGATGGTGAGGAGGGCATAGGATGCCTAGTGGGGCTTGATCCAGTGCAATGTAGTCGAGAGGAATAATGAAACCTGAAAGGAACTAGGGCAAAGGGCATTTATAGAGCTCTAAACAGGCATAAGCGTATATAAATATATAACAGGGAAATAGATCTATGTACATATATTTATATGTTAAGTATTAAGGCAACAGATGGACATTGGGCCTCTACTCAAGTATTCCCTCAATGCAAGAACACTTTGTTCAAATAACCCGGCTTTCTGACATAACTTCCCTATATGATAGCCTAAGATAAAAAGGGTGTATAAGCAAACATGGTGAAGAAAGCTGATGGTGCCCAGCTATCAAAAGATATAGTGTCTGGGGTCTTAATCGCTTGAAGAAAAACAAGCAGCCATCTAGCTTAAAGTAACAAAGCCCATATGGGAGAAGCACACCCGTCTGTGTGATCATGAGGTGTCCATGAGATCAGGTACTAGGCATCCCAGAACAATGTGGTAGTTATATAACTCAATTTGAGAGGATTATGAGGGAAGGAGTGGAGTCTAGTCTGTCAATCGGATGATAGCCAATGAGGCTTCCGTGTGGGCACGGTCTTTTGAGAATTCTGGGAAATCTGGTATTTCCTCCTTGGATGTGGGAAACTCTGCCACACCCTGGGAGACATAGCAGCTGACAAGACACATGGACCCACCCTGATGCAGAGACCCCTGCCAGAGCAGAGAAGTTTCCAATGACACTGGATCCAAAGACTTTCTACCCACTGGCCTGTGATCTATATTCGGCATCATTGCATGTGTTTCATGAGTCTGAAGAGGGCTTTATAGATTGGTATCAGACATGGGGCTAATATAGGACTTATGGATTTGATCTGGACTTGGCTGGGATGTTTTCTCAATGTTCAGTTCCTCTTGTATATAAATCTCTTTCTTGTACACATGTGTGTCCATGGATTTGTTTCTCTAGTCTACCCAGACTAACACAATCCAGAACAAAAAATATCACATCAATGTGAATGAGGGAGAGTTCAGAGTGGAGACCCAAAGCCCATCTGTAGACAATTGGACACCCCCTTACAGAAGGTCAGGGTGCAGTATAGCACTGTGTTGTTTTTTTCCTGAGTCAGAGAGTGAGTGAGAAAATGAGAGTGAGAGTGAGTGAGTGAGACAGTGAGAGAGAGTGAGATAGAGTGAGGTAGTGAGTGAGTGAGAGCGCTAGTTTATTGTGACAAAGTTGGACGTGCGCAGCAACACTCCATTGTTAAATGGAAGTGGTATATACGAGATCGGGCCAAAGCAGGACCTGAAGGAACAAGTAAGCTGCATGAAGAAGTGGCCCAAATGCCCACAGTCTCCACTCCTGTCACATTGCCTCCTTTCTCCCAGTCTGCACCTATGGCCTCCTGGGGAGTTCCTTACCATACTTTAAGTAAAGACCAAAAAAGTCATGCTTGGTTTACGGATGGCTCTGCACGATATGCAGGTGCCACTCATAAGTGGACAGCAGCAGCACTACAGCCCCTTTCTGGGATCTCCCTAAAGGACAGTGGTGAAGGGAAATCTTCCCAATGGGCAGAACTTCGAGCAGTGCACCTGGCCGTTCAGTTTGCATATGAGGAAAAATGGCCAGATGTGAGATTATGTACTGATTCATGGGCTGTGGCTAATGGCTTGGCTGGATGGTCAGGGAATTGGAAGGACCATGATTGGAAAATTGGTGACAAGGTGTGGGGAAGAGGTGGATAGACCTCTCTGAATGGGCCAAGAAAGTAAAGCTAATTTTATCTCAAATGAACGCTCTCCAAAGGATTACCTCTGAAGAGGAGTACTTTAATAATCAAGTGGATAAGATGACACGCGCTGTGGAGACTGGTCGTCCTCTTTCCTCTGCCACTCCTGTTATCGCCCAATGGGCACATGAACAAAGTGGACATGGTGGCAGGGATGGAGGTTATGCATGGGCACAGCAACATGGACTTCCACTCACCAAGGCTGACTTGGCCACTGCCACTGCTGAGTGTCCCATTTGCCAGCAACAGAAACCAACATTAAGTCCAAGATATGGGACCATTCCTCGGGGGAGATCTCCTTGGGGGAGATCAAAACCCATCTGTAGGCAACTGAACATCCCCTTACAGAAGGGTCACAGGGAGGAGACGAGCTAATCAGGGTGCAGTGTAGCAACGATGAAATATATTGAAATATATCACTTTCCTCTAGTTCTTAAATGCTCCCCCCACCCTGCCCACCTACCTCCAGTATCCTGATCCCAATTCTACCTTACAAATCCAGCTAGACCAGAAGATATACACCGGTATAGATAGGAACTGGAAACACAGGGAATCTAGGACAGATGATCCCTTCAGGACCAGTGGTGAGAGTAGAGATACTGGGAGGGTGGAAGGAAGATGGGATAGAAAGGGGGTACCGATTACAGGGATCTACATATAACCTCTCTGGGGAATGGACAACCCAAAAGTGAGTGAAGGGAGACGCTGGACAGTGTAAGACATGACTATATAATAAGTTATAAATTATCAAGGGTTCATGAGGGAGGGTGTGATGGGGAGGGAGGGAGAAAAATGAGCTGATACCAAAGGCTCAAGTACCAAGCAATGTTTTGAGCATGATGAGGGCAACAAATGTACAAATGTGCTTGACACATGGATGTATGTGTGGATTGTGATAAGTGTTATATGAGCCTTCAATAAAATGATTTTTTTTAATTTAAAAGAATAGACTCCTGAGACAGCTAACTTGGTTTGCAAATTTGCTTTTGGTGGGTGAAGGAACTTTTGATCTCTCTGTCATTTGATATAATTTACAGTAGCAGTTGTCAACCTGTGGGTCTTGACCCTTTTGGGGGTTGAACGACCCTTTCACAGGGGTCACCCAATATATCCTGCACATCAGATATTGATATTACAATTCATAACAGTAGCGAAATCACAGTTATGAAGTAGCAACGAAAATAATTTTATGGTTGGGGGTCACCACAACATGAGGAACTGTATTAAAGAGTTGTGGCATTAGGAAGGTTGATAACCCCTGATTTAGAGCCATGAAGCTGGATCTGTTGAAGTAGTCTGAATCGTGAGTTAATATAACATACATGCACATGCACACAAGAGACTATAGCTTGTAACTTTACATAAATAAACAATAAAAAGATTCAAGGGTTTAAAAACAAAGTGAGATTAAACCCATAAGGAAATTAAACCAGTAAAAACCAACCTGGGAAGGTTAATTGTGGGGAAAATTTTCAGTCTGCAATGAAACTTGGAGGAAGTACTTGAGTGGTCCGAGTGGCTATGTGCTGGACTACCAGCCAAAAGGTTAGTGGTTCGAGCCTACGCAGAGTCACCATGGAAGTAAGACGTGGTGGTCTGCTTTAGCACTGGAAATACTCCATGGAGTGCTTCTAATAGGCACCAGGAGGGAGGTTTGCTCTCCTTAGAACACGCACCCACACTAGCTCCTCAGGACTGCGAGGACCCAGAGACCCAGTGCAGGAGTAGGAAGGCAGAGGAAACAAGGAAAAAACAGAAACAGGGAGGAAGGGAGATGAGTGCTGTTACATTGCTGGGCAAGCAATCAATGCTATGTACAAAACATAAAACAGTCTCAAAGTATCCCACAGAACTTGTGGGAACTACAAAAAGGACACATGGTTGAAGGGCAGGAAAGGTGTGCAGCAGGGATGGCGTCCTCTCCCTAATTCAGTCTGTATGCCGAGCCCATTTCCAGAGAGGCGGGATGAAGCGCCAAAGAAGAGTGTGGCATGAGGATGGCAGGAAGGCTCATTTACAACGTGAGAGATGGAGAAGACACACCTTGCTTGCTGAAAGTGAGGAGAACTTGAAGCACTTGTCATTGGAGATCAAGGAGTGCAGCCTTGAGCATGGATTACAACTCAAATGTAAGGATGACTAAAATTGTTACAAGTGGATCAACAGGGAACATGAGCAACAGAGAAGAGATCGGAGTTGTTAAAATTTCATCTTGTGTGTCCCCCTACTATCATGAGCACAGTTCTACCTCATAAGCCTGGCTAGACTAGAGCATGCACACTGGTACAGGTAAGAGCTCTCGATACATGGACTCCAGGACAGACAACACCCCTAGGAACAGTAATGGGAGCAGTGATACCATAGGCAGTGGTTCTCAACCTTCCTAATGCTGCGACCCTACCATACAGTTCCTTATGTGGTGGTGATCCTCCAACCAAAATATTATTTTGTTGCTACTTCATAACTGTACTTTTATTACTGTTATGAATTGGGTGGCCCCTGTGAAAGGGTAGTTCAATCTCCATAGGGGTTGCGACCCACAGGTTGAGGACGCTCCATAGGGGTAGGGTGAAGATGGCGAAAGAAGGAACTGATAGCAAGGATTGATGTATACACCCCACCCCCAACCACCCCCAGGGGAACGAACAACAGAAAAGTGGGTGAAGGGAGACAGCAGATAGTATAAGACATGAAAATAATTGATCATTTATCAAGGGTTCATGGGGGAGATGAGGCGAAGGGAGCTGATACCAAGGGCTCCAGTAGAAAGAAAATGTTTTGGAAAGGATGATGGCAACAATATGTACAAATGTGCTTGATGTATGGATTGATGTATGGATTGTTATAAGAGATGTAAGAACCTCCAATAAAATGGTTTATTAAAATTTTTTTTTCATCTTGCTAGGATCCATAATCAATACTCATAGAACAGTCAAGTGATAAATGATCTGTTACCTTGGGTAAGTCTGCTGCACAAGAAGTCTTTACCATGTTGAAAAAGGGTGTTACCTTGGGAACTAAGGGGTGCCTGACTGAAGCCAGGATGTTTTCAACTGCCTCACGTGCACAGGGACGTTGGACGTGAATAAGAAGGACTAAAGAGGAGCCGCTGCATTGAATTACAGTGCAGGTAAAGATTATCAAAAGCACTTGGAACTGTCAGTCACGGAAGCGGGACCTCGAGGCCAGGAGACTTGGTCTTCTGTGCTTCAGATACGGTGTCAGGAGAGACCAGTCCCTGGAGAAGGACATCATACTTGGTAAAGCAGCGGGGCAGTGAGAGAGAGGAAGCCTTCCACCACAAGACGGATGGACACAGCGACTGACTGCAACAAGGGGCTCGAACTAAGAACCACCGTGGGGATGACACAGGACTGACTGGGGCAGTGTTTTGGTCTACTGTGCATAGTCGGAAATACTCCACTGACTTGGCGGCACTGAACAGCAAAGAGAAAAATAGCAACGCTTCAGGAAACCTTGACGGATACATTTCGCAATGGCCAAAGCTAACAGCGCATTATCCAGGGCAAACCTACGTCTGGTGGGCCTTCAGAGCTGGGCACGAGGCCACTTCAGTGTCCTTTCCGCCCAAAACGTCATGGCCTCAAGCCAATCACGAGGAAACACCAGACAAATCAAAACTGGAAGGTGTTTGACTAGATAACTGGTTGATCCTCTTCAAAAACCTCAAGGTCAAGAAATACCAAGGCTAAGAACTCTTCCAGATTGAGACTAAAGAGATTTGAGAAATAAAGGCAATGTATGACCCTGGATTAGAGGTGAGGTCGGGAGAGGAAAGGAGAGAAGTTAGGGAACAACAAATACGGTACACAAATAGTTAAGTCAACAGCTCATCCCACCCCAGTGACAAGGCTCTTTGTGGGCTGGGCACCTTTACAAAAGCACAGGGGCTCCTCTTTTCTCCTGGGGACCCACCTATCTTACAGTCAGTAACTGAGCACTTAATCTTACATGGACGGTAAGTTTTTTACATAAAATCGTTTAAATAAAAAAATATGTGACAGAGATACTTTAGAAACCATCCACTTCTGAAACCATTCTCTTTTGTACTCATGGATGTGCATTTTAACCATTGTTATTATTTTTTAATTTAAAAGTTAGCTATAAAGAATTCATTTTGATTGTGACCCCCTTCATACTTTATGTCTGCACATATAAGAGAAAATTAAACTTCTCAAACACTTCTTAGTGAGTTTTTAAAAAGTACGTTGGTACTTTCCATGTACGGCCTATAGGAAAGATTTAGTTTCAAATTTTAAAAAAATTAAGGTACTAGGATAACTTCTGTTGTAGCTCCCCCCGCCGCCCCGCCATGGAGGAATGGAATTTTTAATTTCATTTTAGTCTATTTATATTTAAATACCCACATGTGGCCACTAGCGCCAAGCTGGGAGTGAATTCTAAGCTTTCACCTTATTTATTTATTAACCATTTTATTGGGGGCTCATACAACTGTTATCACAATCCATACATATATCAATTGTATAGAGTACATTTGTACATTAGTCGTCCTCAACATTCTCAAAACATTTGCTCTCCTCTTAAGGCCCTGGCATCAGCGCCTCATTCTTTCTGCCTCCTTCTCCCCTCCCCCACCTCATGAACCCTTGATAATTTATAACTTATTATTTTGTCATATCTTACACTGTCTGACGTCTCCCTTCACCCACTTTTCTGTTGTCGGTCCCCAAGGGAGGAGCTTACATGTAGATCCCTGTATTCGGTTCCCCCTTTCTACCCGGTTGTAGTTTTTAACAGATTTTTATGTAGAATAATTTTAGTTGGCATGCAAGTAATCGAATGTGTTGCCACCTGCTTGAGCATATGAAAAATCATGTGTACATTTAAAATTTTATGATTACTGGCAATAGAAAGCTCTTGTTCTCAGATGTGCACAGAAATATTTGGGGATGGGGTAATGCAACAGCTGATTCCGTCTGGAACGTTGCACAGGAAAACAATCACCTATCTGTGACTATATACACACAACACAGGTGACTCCTTATTCCTGAAGTCTTTCAGTTATGATGAGCTGCACTTAGGATTGGTTTTAAAAATATTTCTTATATTATGTACTATACACACAAGATTTTAGCATGTAATTTGGGGATGTTATCATTCTCACATGCTCAGATCAGATTTATACAGGCCCTGATTTAAAATTTAAAAAGCTTTAATAATAAAAACAAACATAACACACAGGCTGGAGCCATTGGAACGAAAATCTATCTCAAGTCAGAGATTGCGTGCTCGTTTGCACAAGAGTAGCTTTGGGCTATGAATGAGATTTGTTTGTTCCTGTGTGGGTCAGATTTGAAGAGAAGTTGGCACAGGCACCTACTTTAGTGCAAGGACAGGGAGGAAAGTGAGACTTTCTGCTCCCCTGAATACGTTCCGCCAGAAAGCCACACGGGTGTAGCTCGAGTCTCTCCAGAGGGTCGCGATGAGTTGAAACTGATTTGATGAGTGAGTTTGGTTGGGAAAAAGTGCAAAGCAAATCGCCAAGTCTCCGGAGGGCTCTCCCCACCCCCCCCCCCCGGGCTCGCCCCCCCTCCCCTCCGGTGAGTCTGAACTGCCCACCTTTGACACTAGCAACTGAGTGCCCAACCACAGTACCAGCAAGCCTCTTATCAATCGAGAGAGAAATCAAATGGGACAAAATGTAAGCAACAGGGAAACCTGTGCAAAGATGTGCATGCTACTCTTGGAACGTTTTTGTAAAGCTGAAAATATTCCTAAATTCAAAGTTCCTCCCCAACATCTCTATATAAAAAGTTACTTTGGCCAAGGGGTTGACCCAGTACTTTCCCTGCTTTCTTTTCTCTTTCCTAATTATCCTGTTTTCCCTGAAAGTCTTATCAATTGCTTTAATAATTAGTCTTACCTTTTCCTGTACATTTTCACTTCACATTCCATTTTCTTATCTAATTCTTTGGCTATGCTTCCAAATTAATGTCACATGACATTCTTATCTTCTTCCTGAGTGATTAACAGAGACCTTTTTAATGTTTCGCCCCAATAAGAGTTGTATGTGGACTTTATCCAGTATACTCTGAGTGGTAAGAATAATGAAAAAACATATTCAGACTTTGGCTCATCTGAGCTTACATTTCAAAGGGACAGGAGACTACAAGTGAATTAGTACATACCATAGTTGTGCTATACTACCTTACGGGGGTCAAAGAGGAGAAAGGGACAGAGAAACCTAGTGAAAATGAGGAGGGAAATAGCGAGGAGAATACATTCCAGGATCCATGATGTTCAAAGATTGTGTTCCTCAGCTTGTTACCATAATGAATCTAATCTAATTAGGCCATGAGCTCGTGCCCTAAGGAGGGATTTGTGGGCATTTCCTACTTTTCCTTTTAACAAATATTAAAAGGCCCTCATATACATTTCTTTGCACACATGTGCAAATAGGATAAACTCCTAGAATTTCTGCCAGGTTAATGGGTATGTGCGTTTAATTTGATGGCTACTGCCCAAAATCCCTTTGACAATGCTTGTGCCAATTAAAATTATCAACAGTTTAAAATAGGTGAAAACAAATTATCTTGTAATTCTAATATTTCTCTCCCTCCGAATGAAGGTGAACACCATTCACAAGTTAACAGCATCTGTATGGCCTCTCTATTAGTGACTTTCACTCGCCTGGTTTTAAATGGACTGGTAAGACCCTAAGATCAACTTTCATTGCCTGCTCCCATCCAGTCTCCACAGAGGTCCGTCTGTGGATACTCTAACAGTTGAGATGGGTGTGGAGGATGGTCTGGTTTTAAAAGAAGTGGAGGGCTCTAGTAGATATTTTGAAAAAAGCACACATTTGTTGATGGACTGGGAACAGGGAGAAGAACTAGATTTGTGGCTTAAACCGTTGACAGGGAAACAATCACAACTTCTTCCGCTTGGGAGATGAGAGAGGAAACGTCAAGACTTCTCAATTCTACCCAGCGAGTGGTGAGGAAAGGTCCAACCTGGAGTTAAAACAGGGGCTGGGGGACATCGACATAATTTTCCTCTTCATATCCAGGGGAATGGAGGAGAGCCCCAGCCAGAGTGCAGAGAAGGGGAGCACAAACAGGTCAGGCAGAGAAGCCAGCAAGCAGGTTTCGAGAGCAGATGGCAGTGATATCTTAGAGCCCAAGGGTGTTTCACGAAGAAAGGAGTGGCTGATGGTGTTGCTGCTGCTTGGAGGTGGCCTCAGGACAGAAATCTTGTTGGCAATAAAATGCTTCAAAAGCGAGTTTTAGGGCTGAAGCCAAGCGGTACTGCATGGAAGAGTCAATGGGAAGACATTGGAAACTGTACTTGACAATTCTTTCAGGAATTTTGGCTATGAAGCTGAGCAGTGTTTTCTTGTGTTTTCGTAAGGCACTGATTCAGGAAGAGTGGCGAACTGCAAAGTAGCATCTTTTAGAAAGCAAGAGTACAGACTCCACGGTACACGTGGCTGATTTTTCAAAGGGAAAACAAAACCTTTATTTCCATATTTGAAGAGTATTCTTTGGAAGGAGAAATGGATATTTGGTGTCAAAGAACACCTTTAGATGAAACTTAAAGGGTATCATGTTCAAAGGCTGTGAGCATTTCCTCTTCCTCTTCCCCCAAGTAGAGAGGCAGCGAGACTTGGAGAGCATCCCTTTCCCTGACTTACAACATACTTACTACACATTCAAGTTACTATCTTTATAAATATATTTATATATAACTACTAGCAATCTGGTTTGTCTCTCTAGAGAACCCTGTCCAACACAGATACTTACTATAGTCCATCTATTTTTAATGTGTGTGCACACACTGTTAACACACATTTATTAATTTACATGTAATGTTTCCAATTCCCAAGGAAAAATAAAGATGGAATAAGAAACTGATAAAAGGCAATAAAAATTAAATCTGACTGACCGTGAAATGAGAGGCCTTTCACTCACATTTGTTCCAACTTATGATGGAAGGTCACAAGAGGAGGAGAGAGGGCTCTGAACAATTCAGCTGGGGCAACAGGTGGATACCAGGACTGTCCACAGGACTATCCTATCTGGGAACACAGTTTACCTTACACAAAAATCTTCTAAGGAAAAAAAGAGGACCTGATGCAAAGGGCTTAAGTGGAGAGCAAATGCCTTGAGAATGATTGGGGCAAAGAATGTACGGATGTGCTTTATACAATTGATGTATGTATATGTATGGGCTGTGATAAGAGTTGTATGAGCCCCTAATAAAATGTAAAAAAAAAAAATCTTCTAAGGTAATTTCTTCCTTCCTTCCCTCCTTCCTTCCCCTAACTGTAATTTCGCCAGAGCCTGCTGTGGTGTACCAGGAGTGCTGTGTGGAGGAAGGAGTATGCATCCAAAGGGACGACTAATGCCCAAACCTCAAAAACAAAGAAGGGGTGAGTTTGAATAACAACATTCCCAAGTTGTCATGAGGTGCATCATCTCTATCTGTTAAGTTTAGGTGTGGTGGTACTTCTTAGTATTTTACAGAAGCCCTAGCTATGCTGCCCTGGGAGCACTGGACTGTTAGCCAGCAACAAGGTCGGGGGCTCAAACCTACCAGCTGATCTACCAAAATAAGGCTCTCTGCTTCTATAGAGATGTCCAAAGCTTCACAACCCCCCCAAAGGGTTACTGTACATACAGATTGACCAAATGGGTTTTATTTTTTGGGGGGTGTTTATTGCTATATATACTACAAGGTTTTAAGTGTCTCAGTGTATGTGTTTAGTTTCAGACTCTCATGGTCCCCTGCAAGGAAGCATTTGTGGCTGGCTAATAGGGACAGCCTCCAATCATGCCCCTCAAGAAACCCCTCTGCTGCTGAGCACCCTTCCCTAGGGCGAAGGCCTACTCAGGGGGCCTAACGTGCCAGGGCTGATGGATCAGCTGGTGCTGGTCTGAGAGCCTGGTGTGGGATGATTCTGACGGGCTGTTTGAGTCCAGCGCTCCCTCCACCGTCGGCCTGCACCACACCCTGACTTTCCCTTCAGCCTAGTCCTTCCCTTCCACAGGGATGGTTCTCCAGAGAACTCTCTTCCTTGAGTGGGAAAGAGACCAAAATTCCGAGGCAGGGATGGACGGATGTTTCAGCATTGCAATGTTTATATTTAGAAAAAGGCCTATCACGTGTTATATAATTTGCAGTCCACAAAGCACTATAGAAATCTGGGCTAGGATGGATCAAGTGCAAAGGGACGGAGGCGAATGGTCCAGCAAGAAGGCTTGGTAGTGTGTCAGGGTTAAGCACTCAGAAGCTAACTGGAAGGTCAGGGGCTTGAACTTGGCAGTTGGTCCACAGGAGAAAAGGCCTGGTATCCATTCCCAGCCTAGGAAATCCCACTGGGCAATTCCATTTTTGTCATATATGGCCAATATAAGAGAGAACGGACCCAAGGCTACCACCATCACCACCCCTACTGCTATGACCCCGGGCAGTTTTGTTTTTTTTAAAACATTTTATTAGGGGCTCATACAACTCTTATCACAATCCATACATATATATACACATCAATTGTATAAAGCACATCCGTACATTCTTTGCCCTAATAATTTTCAAAGCATTTGTTCTCCACTTAAGTCCTTTGCATCAGGTCCTCTTTTTTCCCCCCTCCCTCCCCACTGCCCCCTCCCTCATTAGCTCTTGATAATTTATAGATTGTTATTTTGTCATATCTTGCCCTATCCGGAGTCTCCCTCCCCCCGCCTTCTCTGCCGTCCATCTCCCAGGTTACATGTGGATCCTTGTAATCGGTTCCCCCTTTCCAACCCACTCACCCTCTACTCTCCCAGTATCGCCCCTCACACCCCTGGTCCTGAAGGTATCATCCACCCTAGATTCCCTGTGCCTCCAGCTCCCATATGCACCAGTGTACAACCTCTGCCCTATCTAGTCCTGCAAGGTAGAATTCGGATCATGGTAGTTGGGGGGAAGAAGCATCCAGGAACTGGGGGAAAGCTGTGTTCTTCATCGGTACTACCTCGCACCCTGACTGACCCATCTCCTGTCCTAAACCCCTCTGTGAGGGGATCCCCAGTGGCTGACAAATGGATCTGCACTTCCCCCTTCATTCACTATGGTATATATATATTTTTGCATGATGCCTTATACCTGGTCCCTTTGGCACCTCGTGATCGCACAGGCTGGTGTGCTTCTTCCATGTGGGCTTTGTTGCTTCTGAGCTAGATGGCCGCTTGTTCACCTTCAAGCCTTTAAGACCCCAGACACTATCTCTTTTGATAGCCGGGCACCATCAGCTTTCTTTGCCACATTTGCTTATGCACCTGTTTGTCTTCGGCGATCATATCATGGAGGTGTGCAGCCAATGATAGGATTTTTTTGTTCTTTGATGCCTGATAACTGATCCCTTCAGAACCACGTGATCACACAGGCTGGTGTGTTCTTCCATGTGGGCTTTGTTGCTTCTGAGCAAGATGGCCGCTTGTTTATCTTCAAGCCTTTAAGACCTCAGACACTATCTCTCTTGATAGCCGGGCACCATCAGCTTTCTTCACCACATTTACTTGTTCACCCGCTTTGGCTTCAGCAGTTGTGTCTGGAGGGTGAGCATCGTAGAGTGCCAATTTAATAAAAGAAAGTATTCATGCATTGAGGGAATGCTTGAGTAGAGACCCCGGGCCAGTTTTAAAACCCTCTTTGGCCCTTAGTTTGAGCATCTGTGAAATGAGATAATACTACACATTTCAAGGAAGTAGCTGAACAAGAAAACAAACCAACACACTACCACTGGGTTGGTTCCGACTCACAGCAGTCCAGTAGGACAGAGAACTGCTTCTTAGTGTTTCCAAGACTGTGAATCTTTGTAGGAGCAGCCAGTCTCACCTTTCCGTGGAGCAGTTGGTGGGTTTGAAGTACCGTTGGTTCTGTTAGCAGCCACTGCTCCACCAGGGCTCCGTCACTAAAGAAAAATCAAACCCAAACCAAACTCACCGCCATCGAGTCGATGTTAAGTTATAGTGACTCTATACGACAGGGTGGAACTGCCTCTGTGAGGCTCTGAGTCTACCTCCACAGAAGTAGAAAGCCCTGCCTCTCTCCTGCAGAGCAGCTGGTGACGTTGAACAGCTAACTTTTCAGGACGTAACCTAACAACTGTAACCACTCTGCCACCAGAGCATAGTTGACGAAAGGACTTCGTAAATGTTCAGAAGCTATGTAAATATTATCACTGCTGCTTGGTGACTCTGAAGAGCTCTATGTAATGACCAATCACTGAAAACATCATCATCAGTATCTCAAGAGAAAGCACCACCAGGCCCTCATAGCCAGTAATTACAACATTCCCACTCCCTCCCTGTTTTCACAACTGGGTGGCAGGCAGCTGAGACACAGAGTGCACGCACTGAAGTGCAGTATGTACCGGAGATTTATGGTCTGTGCTTTAATGTAGAGTGGGCAAGTCAAACCCATCATTAAGTTACTTTTTATTTGTGTGTAGGTCATTTTTAGCCTTGTAGGGCAGGGACCCAATAAAGCAAAGAAAGCTTCCACACTTGTACCCTGTTTGTGAGCTGGGATGCATCCTCACAACTAAACACCCCGAGACATGTACAGAGCTAGCCCCGCTGAGACAGCTCTCCCCACATAGCCCTCTGGACTAGACCCCAGCCCACCCTGTCCTCTTTAGGATCCAAGCCCCGCCACTTTGGGCCCCCTAACCCAAACTTGGCTCAACAACCCCTTTGTTTGCAGCCTTCCTCTGGAGGCACGTCCAGACTCTCTGCGATGACCATGCGGGCCTTTCCTTTCCTGGGGGTGATACGGCCAACAAGTTGGTGTTCAACCCAGAGAGGCACCGTGTGACCCATTGGAATGGCCCCACACCGTCTTCTAGGCTGAAATCCTTAGGGAACAGACCACCATACTGGGCTTCTGTGCAACTGGAGACCCGTCTTCCGACTGCTCACCTTTATCACCTGCGTCAGGAGCAGATGGGAGTCTTGCAAGGCAGTTTTTTGAGTTACTGCAGGTGAGGCAAGGGGGGGGGAGGGGGCAAACACCACCCTGGGCAGCTCCGTGGGCAGCACTTCTCACAGCGAGGCAGGGAGAGTGCGCTCCTGCAAAGCCTCTCAGTGAACAGTCTCAGCTGGCCTCGCTGGGGCCTCTCACTGATTCATCTGAGGGAGGGAGGCTCTGAGCCTTGGGGCTGGATGAACCTTCAAAGATAAAGCACAGCATGGCGCCTCGGAGAGGACCCACAGCAGAGAGGTCTGGGGTCTGCCTGGAGGCGGAGCCGAGCTGGAGAGGAGGGGCGCTGTGCCCCTGTGGCCTGGAGGGGTTTTCATAGGCACACTATTGTAGCCCGTCTTTATGTGCACTGGTTCCCGCCGCTGAGATCACTGGATGAACCCCTCTCGGAGGAAACTGAGTAACACAGTTACTAGTTAAGTAACTAGGCTTAGGCCAGACGGCTAACAGCAAACAGAGCCGGAATCGACTGCCAGTGTTTTTATTTCGGAGCCAACTCTCCCTAACCACCCTCCGACATCTACCCTCGACCCGCCCTGGTTTCTTGCGCAGCTGTAGAAATGCCACAAGTGGGTTGCTTTTAACCAACCAACCGGAGTTTATTTTCTCAGTCTGCAAGGCTGACAAGTTTGCATTCAAGGCACAGGCTCTAGGGCAGAGCCTGCTTTCTCTGTGGACTCGATGGAAGGACCTCCTGTTTTCAGCTTCTGGTCCAAGGATCCTGGCAAGCTTCCTCCCTCCCCACCTGTACCTGCTTGGTACCTAATGGCTCCTTTTCCATCTCTAAAGTGCTGAGTTTCAAACAAAGCCCACCAGGAATGTGGTACATTAACATAAAAAAACTCCCCACTTCCAGGTGGGGTGACACCACTAATTCAGGGTTCAATCCATCACACAACACCCCTCCTCCTTCAGTCACTCTCGCTGACCCCTGCTAACTCCAGGCACCCCCTGCTGCCTGGCTTCCAGCTGGGTCCAGAAGAGGGAGGCTGGAGCAGGGGGCTGAGGTAGGGCTGTCCTCCCCACCCCCTTACTTCCCCGGGGTGGTGGCTGCATCTCTCCCAGGCCTGCTGGGGGCCTCCCCCAGGACTGGCTCTCGCTGTCACCCCTTGTCCCAACATCCATCTTCCTGTAGGATGTCACTCACCTTAGGCCGCCAGGGTGGGCCCTGTTTCTGCGGGAACCCCACTGCACAAGCTGGTGGCCCACTTGCTTCCCATAGTCACACAGATTCCAGCAACAGTGGTGGACCAAGCACATGCAGGCTCCCAAGAAATAAGAGGAAGTTCCTGTCGGCTGGCTTGATTTTCATGCATGACCACTGGATGACTCACACCATGCAGGGGGTCTTCCTTGGAATGCAATTTGAACAAAGCCACCCAGAAATACTATTCATGAAGTGATTGGGGAAATTTGAATGTGACTGGAGGTCTCATCATGTTACTTGGTTTCACTTGGCTTTGAGTCGGCATGGCGTGGATGGCAGAGAGAGAATGGTAGGGCAGAGGGAGGGCTGGTGGCTCAGTGGTTATGTGTTGGCCCGCTAACTGCAAAGTCAAGCAGTTTGAAGCCACTCACCACTCAGGAAAAAGACGAGGCTTTCTACTCCTGCATGAGGTTACAGTCTTGGAAAGCCGCAGGGGTCGCTGTCGAAATCCACTTAATGGCAGGGAGTGAGGGGATCGGTTAGCTCAGGGATGGAAACTGCACGGTTTACGGGAGATTCCCTGGCCATGACGGAAAAGGAAAGAAGCAGAATGGGCCTTTCTACTTGTGACGTCTCCGCAAAGCCTTCGCAAGAGATGACGTCTGGGCTTCGTTCCAAAACCACAGGATGGGAAGGGAAGGAGCCAGGGCAGCTCATTACCCTAGTCCCTGTTATGAACAGAGGCACGACACTCTCTACAGCTAAACATGACATGCAAAGAGTACCCAGACAAAAACACGGAAAAGCTCCACTGGGCAGAGCTTTCACAGGACACGGTTCTTCCCACTAGGCGAGCATCCAGTGACATCACCTGGGAAGGTTCTCTCTGAATTTTTTGGTAAAAGGAGTTTTGCTCGAACCTCGTTTGTTGTGATGGTCGATTTGACAGAACAGAGTGCAGCTGTGAATTTTTGCTTCCTGCTCAGGAAAAATGCAACAGAAACGTGTGATGTTGAACCCAGCTTACAAGGGCATATCCTCTATCCAGGTCTGTACACATCTGAAGACAGCGCTTCCACCTCTCTCCCCCTTCCCAAGAGTTCTGCACGCTTGGATTCGCATCATGTGCAATGGTAGTTTCAGCAGCCTCAAGGGCTCGGTCATGTTCCCTTCAGCGTTCTTTGCCGTTGGGGAACAAAAGGAGTGCGAATGGGGCAAGGTCAGGGCTGTAGGGTAAGTGGGGAAAGGCTTTCAACAAGATTATCCTAGGGCGGTCCTTGCTGCCCTCAAAGAACTCACAAGGGCATTGTCACAGTGGAAAAGGAATTCCCCGCTCACCGTTCCTGGCCTTCTTCTCACCAATGCAATTTCCCATCTTCTCGAAACTTCTTCAGCATAAGCTCCCTGATCCTCCTGTGTCCTTCAAGAAAATCAAAATTGTCTTTTGGAATTCTCAAAGATAGTTGCCATCTTCTTCTGAGCTGACCTCTATGCTTTGACTTTGGCCCACAGATCTCTTCCAAGCACTGTTTTGGATCCTACTGGTATATCCAAGCCTTGCTCGCCCCTGGTTAGCATTCGATCCATAAAATTGTCTTCGTTACCTTCGATCTTGCTTAACAGTAAGAGGAAATTACAGGAAAGGAGGTGACTAGAGAGTCTGATCGCTCAGGCCTGGAGTAACAAGAGCAAATCATCCTGAGCAGTGATTTTCAACCTTCCTAATGCCATGACCCTTTAATACAGTTCCTCATGTGGCAGTGACTCCCCCAACCATAAAATCATTTTTGTTGGTACTTCATAACTGTAATTTTATTGCTGTTATGAATCGGGCCACCCCTGTGAAAGGGTTGTT
The DNA here is from genome assembly GCF_050624435.1 of Tenrec ecaudatus. NCBI lineage: Eukaryota > Metazoa > Chordata > Mammalia > Afrosoricida > Tenrecidae > Tenrec > Tenrec ecaudatus. The sequence goes on from NC_134538.1 coordinate 81,920,415, forward strand.
TGACCACCCCCCAAAGGGGTCACGACCCACAGGTTGAGAACCCCTGATCTAAAGCTCTTTCTTAGACACGAGTGTATATGAATGTTTCTCTAGTCAACCTACACTAACAAATTCTGTATGATGCTGAACAGGTTTCAGTGAGCCTTGAGACAAAAACCGAGTAGAAAGGAAGGCCTAGCAATCTATGTTCCTAAACAAAGCCAAGGAAAACCCCAGTCTGATCCCACGGTGCACAGGGTACCATGGACTGGGGACGATTCAAGAGCACTTAATAGCAAGCCCTGGCCTTAGCCACACAGTACTGTTTGATCCTTACAAGAACTTTCTCAAAACCAAACTCACTGCCATCCAGTTGGTTTTGACTCACAGAGACCCTGCAGCACATGGGGAAACTGGCCCTGTGAGTTCCTGAGACTGGAATTCTGTTTTGTCTTTCTCCCATGGAGCACTGGGTGGTTTTAAAGGGCTAACCATGTGCTTAGTTAGCAGTCCAAAGTGTAACTACCAGCACTCCGCTCCATGAGGTTAATAATCTTCGTTTACCAATTTGGAAATGGGCCATCACAGGAATTGCGTGGGAAAAGAAGGAACGAGAATGGTGTGGGTGCTGCCATTCCTTGTCAACTTGGTTAGGCTACTCAAACCCCAGCAACCAAATCCACTACCACTGAGGAGACTCCTTCCTTTAGGGTGGAGTATGCCCCCAGAGGGTGTCAGCCCTCATTATTCAATCAAATGCCACTCTACCTGCTGTTGTGAAGGTAGTCGGTGCTTCGGGCCAACATCTACAATCAGGTGACCAAGTCAAGGAGATTATTTTGAGATCAGAGTGGGCCTTGACCCAGCAACTGAAAGGCCTTCGGGGAAAAACGAAGGGTTTCACTAAGAAAAGATGAACTTTTTATTCCAGACCGCTGGATCAGCTCCCTTCTGAGAGCTTCCCACCTGCTGACCTGCCCTCAAGTTCAGATTTGCAACTTCCAGAAATCAATCTCTTTACATTGGAAGGAACACCGGAGGCGCAATGGTTAAGCACTCCACCAGTGACCAAAAGGTCGCTGAACTGCCTCCCTCATGACTACGAGGCAACACTATGGGGCAGTTCTACTCTGTTGGATAGGGGTGCTGGAGTCAAATGACTGGCTCCTAACAGTAGGCCGGTGTGTGCACGCAAGCATGAATGTACACATATGAATACATCACAAACAAGAACTCACTGTCATCAAGTGAATTCTGACTCCTAGAAAGCTTACAGGACCGGGCACAAATGCCCCTGTGGACTTCCATGGCAGTCACTCTCTACAGGAGTAGAAAGCCCCGCCTTTCTCGATTGGCGTGGCTGGTGGTTTTGAACTGCTAACCTCACGGTCAGCAGCCCAGCTTTTGACTCACTAGCCACATCATACACATCCTTATTTGTTCCATCAAGACCTTCTACTGGTTCTGTTTCTCTGGGAACCCAGTCCTATCCCAGTTCAGAAGTATTGCCCCTTCCTCCATGTCCATACCTGGTCAAATCTGCCAGCACACGACCCAAGTCAACAACCCAGGTGTATCCCTGAGGCCCAGAAGTTCCAGCTGGCCCACAGGTATTCAGATATTAACACAGATCCCTAATGACTAGAGATTTAAAAACCCAGCCCTACTGCAAGGTTGCTGAGTATAGGAGCAGCTTGTTTTTCTGCAGTGGGCAGGAGGTGCGGCTTCCTTGGTATGTAAGAACAGTGATCTGTTCTATTTGGGACAAGGTCACTGCAGCGTGATATAACTTTAGGCAATCCCAAGTTTCACCACCTGATTAATTACAAATGCCAACCTGAAAATCTGCTTTGCACTGCCCCCATCCACTCAGCCACTGGGCAGGAACTGGTCCGATAGCCCTTCAGGCCTTCCAATCTGACCTACTTTCTAGTCGGGCAGACTAGGAACTCTGGCCTTGAAGGACCGGAAGCCTTCAAGCTCCTGGTATCCTGGCTGGGGTGGGGTGGGGGTGCGGATACGGAGGGCTCCACAGATGCTGGCTGAACATGTACTCACAATCCTGTAAGGGGTCCTACTGGCAAGTTAAAGCGAAGACCCACTTTCCAGTTCAAAGGAGGGGGTGCCAAGTCCCAGAGCGGACATGCTGCCAGGTGCAATAGGGCTCAAAGGGGAGAGCAGGGCATGGTTTGTATACATGTGACAGCTGGGGCAAACCCGAGAACTTAACAGTAAAAGACTTAAAGAAAAGGCAGGCAGCTTTCTGGGCAGAGTTGATAGAAAGAGGCAGGAAAGCATGAGGTCATGGGGGACTTGAGGGAGAAAGCTTTAGTCTTGAAGTCAGCTACAGGAAGGGGGGCAGGGTGAGGTGAATCCAGCAAGGATAGTTGGGGCTCAGGCTGCGCTCGCTCTAGGGAGAGCCGCGAATAACAAAATATCTGGTTATGGGGAGTTAGTGGAGGCTCCCCAGGTGACAGTGAAGTCATGGAAGCAGGCCTGCTCTGGAAAACAACAGAGGGGCAAAGTATATTGGGAGAGGGTGTTCGTGGGTCCGTGCAGTAACAGGAGCCCTGATGGGTGAGTGGTTAGCTGTGTGGCTGCTAACTTCAAGGTCAGCAATTTGAACTATCAGCCATTCAGCAGGAGAAAGACTGGGCTTTCTACTCCAGTAAAGAGTTAGTCTCAGAATCTCACAATGGCAATTCTACCCTGACCTACAGGGTCGCTGCGAGTCAGAATTGGCTTGATGGCAGTGAGTTTGGCCGCATTAGCAGTAGTAGTGCCCATCTTGAAGAGCTTCTCTCATGTCCCGACCCTGCTGAACTTGATCTGTATGATCTCATTGGCCGCTCACAGCAACTCCCTAAGGCTCTACTGCAATCCCGTTTCACAGGTGAGGAAGACAACCAAGCCCCAGAGAGGTTAGGAGGTGTGGTGCAATCACACAACCAGCCCACGGTGAGCAGAGATCTAACCTCGGTGGTCAGACTCTGATGTCTGCACATTGACCACTAGACCACTTTGCTACTAAGATGGGGCCTGGACCCTGACCTCTCAGATCAAATCTGAGTTCCCACTGTCTCAGCTAACAAGGAAGGGAATGGAAGGAGGAGAGTGGATAAGGATTCAACAGAGGTGACATCCCTGTCACCTAGCTGCCAAGGGGAAAGGCTAAAGGGAGATAGCTGCATTGAATGAGGGACCCAAGGTGGCTCATCAAGCTGGCAAAGCCCACAATTCCCCATGGGCATATGATCACGGGCTGCTACCAAGGAGCCAAGACACTCATCAACTGCTGCCAAAAATGTAACTGGTGTTGCTTTCGCACACTGGGGCCTACTTGCTAAGGAAACTTAAGAACTGCCAGACTTCCCTCAAGAAGAGATTACTGAAGATATCAGTGTTAGAGCAGAGTGATGAGAAACTAGATGGTGCCCGGCTATCAGAAATAATAGTGTCTTGGGTCGTAAAAAGGCTTGTCTTCAAATAAGCAGCCATCTACGTGAGGCATCAACTAAGTCCACACGGAAGAAGCACACCAGCCTGTGCGATCCAAGGTTTGTGTAGCTACTAGGATCCATATCCACAGGAGTGAAGAGTAGCAGAGCTTAAGCTGTGAGCATCAGGTTTGCAGAAGGCTCTGGATAACAGTGGAAGCCAAAATTCCATATATAAGACACCCCCCCCCCAGATAAGCCTCCAATGAATCCCCTCTGACCAAAGGTGAGAGATGAGAATAGTCTTGTTATCAGACAGAGAGGAGACTGCAAACAAAATCAATTACAGTAGATATAGTCAGGTTAAAACATATGATCTTATTTAATCTCCCCTTTGACCTATTGAAAAGTTGTTTCAGTGCAAAAAAAAAAAAGAGTGAAGGGGAATCCATGTGGATTAAAGCTCCAGTGAACCCCCTCTGACCATAAACCAGGGAAGTGAAGAGCCTGGCTAATAGGCAGAATGCAACAGGAAGTGGGTTACGGCAGATATACTTAGGTTAAAAATTAACACCTTACATTTGAGCTCATTTTTCCACCCTTTTTAAAGGTGTTCTAGTTTTTAATTTTTTACTTTCTTTGCAATTGAAGTTGTCCTGTTTTACTTTGCTATAGTTGTTAGTTGTCTTTGTTTGTTTGTTGTTTTAATGTTTTCCTGTTTATGAAATCCAGGGTAGGTAACTCTATAGAGGCAGTAACCGGATTAATGGTTCCTTGACGGTATGGCAGGGGTAGATGGGGGCCAAGGAGGAGTTAATAAGTACAAGATGAAAATGTTCTAAAATCGATTGTGGTGATGATTGTACAACTCTTGATATGACTGAACTGTGAAACAGTATGATATGTGGATTATGTACCAATAAAGCTATTAAAGAACAGCCAGCGGGGAGATGCAGGCCCTGCCACTTGCTCCTCCCCATGGGAAGACCCTGCGTGCCTCTCCAAACCCCTGTCGTGAGCAAAATGAAAAGGCCATTGGGCTGTAATGTTTGTAATAAGCACACTAGTTAAAGACATATGGGTCCAAATTGTATTTATCCTCAAGTGCCTGGGCACTAGGAACTATCTCTGGTTTTGAAACAACAAAGCAAACTTTACTTTAGCAATCAAGGAATCACTTTCTCTTCCTTTTAGTCCTCGAAATAGGTACTAACAGTGCCAGTATTCTTCTTGTGACCTGGAGAAACCCATTGTGATGGGCAGCGAGCCAAGAGGACCTGCTGGTCCCAAGCCAGAAGAGGGTCCTCTCCAGAAGGCATGGAACCACATCAAGGTGACCACAACCCCTCTGGGTCTCTCCAAGGGGTAACAGTGCTCTGATACACTGGCGATACTGGTGCTGGGAGTCCCATGTATCCAATTCCGCAAACGGTTTAACCCATGCATTCCTCTGCAGAAGATGGCCATGATTCTTTGTCATCAGTGAATGGTTGTGGTTAAGAAGGGAAGAGAGTCTGCCTTGGGGAATTCTGGGTTCTGGTTTCAGATAATGATTAGTCCCACTAAAGTAAAACCAAAACAGTTCTTTTGACACTTGGAAAATCCCCTACTCCCCGACTATTTCTGAAGTATAACTTCAAAAGTTAAACTTTAGAACCAGAATCTCTTACAACTTGAATAAAAGCTGCATCTATGCAAAACTAGACACCAAAAATGTACCGTCTTAGGAATAATGGCTAACAATGAGAAAGTCTTAAGAGGTGGCAGGTACTTCACAATTTCCATAGACTGCATTCCTTAATTCTTTATCAACCTAATGGGGGGAGGGGGCACGAGTGAGGGGGGGTTAAAAAATAGTTCACGGAAAGCGTAACTAGAAGATGAAATTTTTTGGCCAAGAACTTTGTAAAGCCCCCTTGTGTATCTTTTGCCACAAAGGGGGGGTGGATAAATCCCAAGTAAACCCAAAATGAAAATATCAAACTAGCACAGGCAAGCAGAGGCCCTGGGTCCAGAGAACTGCTGTGTAGGGGCATCACATTTCCGTCTTACCCCATGGCCTATGCAGGGAACCTGAGGACAGCGCGGGCTCTTAATTTCTGTGCCAGGCTGGGAGTCCCCTAGGAGGCTCTGGTTCCAGTCCTACTTTTGGCACTAATTAACCATGAAACTTTGGCTAAGTCCCCTAACCTTGCTGTGACTTTAGGGGACTTCGCCAAAGCTACCTAGTGAGGTACAACCTGGCTATAAGGATGGCTGGCTGCATACCTCACAAGGCTGATGCAGAAGGTGTTAATAATGACAACGGTGAATTAACTTGGCAAACTCCAAGGTTCATGACAGCTTCTCATTGCCAAAATGAATGTTATCACAGCTAACATGGCCCAGCAGATTCACATGTCCCAGCCAGGAAGAAAGGCCCTGACATTCAACCACTCCTCTTGGAAAACTGTGATTTAAGACCTCCAAGGGGATCTGGCTGGGCCCAAGAATGACACCAGAGCTTCTTCTAGAGAGTCACCCTCAAGGTGACGCTGCAGAGAAGTTCTCAAAGAACAGCCGGCCTTCCCTCCCATCCAGGTCTCTGCACACTTGCAAGATGGCTGACGTTCGGCTATGAGGGGTCTGGGTGCCATCTGGTACAGCACCCAGCATTGGGTTTCTACCCCAAATGCTACAAAACCAGTTCTGATAGAAGTGCACATACCCCTCATTAGCAGGCAGAGGGCTCAGGAAAGAGAGACCCCATGGGGTCCAAGCTGGAAGATTTCTGAACAGCCAACGCCCACCTAAACTCCCACAGTGCCCTCCCCAGCAGCTTCCAGCCCAAGGAAAGAGAAACGACTAAGGTGAATCACAGAGCACTTTGACACAATGACCCCCTCCAAGAGAGGGTGGAGAAGCTTGTCTGGCAACTGCCTACACAAACAGGGCAATTGTGCTGAGCAGCAAGCAAACCAGTTGGGCTCTTGGACCCGTTTTGCATAAGACTGCACTCCACCAAAATATCGGAAGAGCACTAGTTGATGGATCCCAACCACCAGTCATTAAGACACTGCCGTCTGAGTCAAGAAGGAATTCAAGAGGCCCTTTTGGCAGGAATTTGGATAACGTGGTTTGGTGGGCATCAGCCTAATTTGGAGTCATGGAAAGCGGCAGATACTTCAGTCAACAGATTCTTATGAACTTTGTTTCCTAAGACAGTTAAGTGGCAGAAGGGCTTCCATAAACCAAAGGGATTTTGTTTGTGTCCCGGGGAAAATAAAGGTGCCTGTCTTCTTTATGCTAATAAGACGTTTAAAGTGCCTGGGAAGCAGGTGGGGGCGGTGGTTAGATCACAGCAGGCCCATCTGCCAGCTGGCTTCATGGTGGACACTGACCACAGCTCCCGAACTCAGGGAAGCAGCAAAAAGGAACCGGAATTGGGTTAAATGGGAGCGGGTGCCACCACAGAGAGCCCGGAGGGTGGAGTTTAAAAGCCACGTGCATCCCTCACCGCCTAATTCCAATTCACCAACGCGAGCTGCCCCGGAGGGTCCCACCCTCTCTGTAAATCTTCATGGCAATGGAAAGACTCATCTTTCTCCCTCAGAGAGGCTCCTGGGTTGGAACTGACCTTGAGGTTGGCTATCCATCTCAAATCGGGCACGGGTTCACAGCAATTGCATTAAGATAGTCCTCAAAACCTGCCATCTGGTCGGTTCATCCCTTCCGCCTCCCACCCTCAAACTACCCTGACAGCCGTCTATCATCGGGAAAGGTGCTGGCTACATGCAACCCGAGGGATGACCTCACTCTCTTCTTACTAAAGCCTAACAGGAGCCTCCGTTCGGATTTCACACACGGGAGCTGAGCAGAGTCGTAGGGATCCTTCACCTACAAACCACCCGGGGCCTAAAGAGGGCCCGAGGGAGCGGGCAGGCCCCGCACAGCCCTGTCGGGATCCGGGCCAGTTTCCCTGCACCCCGCGCCGAGGACGCGGCGTCTCGGTCGGCTCGCGGCTCCCATTACCTCGCTCGCGCGTCCGCCGGCGTCCGGAACTTCAGCCGTCGGTTCGGCCGGCGCCTCCTCCTCCTCCTCCTCCCCGGGGGGCAAGGCGTTGCTTCGCGCCTCCCGCGGGTCCCCGCCAGCCCCGGGGGCCGCCTGGCTGCCGCCGTTCCCGCTGGCGCCGACTCCTCCCGCGGCCGAGGCGGCGGCAGTGGCGCCCAGTAGCCCGTGCGCCCCGTCGGCGTCCCCGGCCGCCACGCTGTGCACCAGCCACGCATCCACCCGCGTGCGGGGGATGAACGGGACCCCCAGCGCGCACAGCTCTCGGAGCAGCTGGCTCCCCGACAGCGCCCTGGGGTCCGACTCTCGGCCCTTGGGGTGCAGCGGGTCGGCGCGCCCCCACCCTGGCGAGTCCGGGAAGGGGCCGAGCGCGTAGGCGGAGCTCGCCGGGCAGCCCCGGAGCAGCAGCTCATCGCGGAGCGGCGCGGGGGTCGGCAGCAAAAGGCAGAGGTCCAGGTCGACGCGGAGCCCCGCCAGGCTCAGGAGAACGGTGAGGTGCAGGAGGCCCCCGCCGTCCGACCCCCACGCCTTCAAGTACTTCATCTCCCGCCGCGCGCCCGCGGGGCCAGGCGCTCGGGCTGCGGCTCCGGCACGTGCGGGCCCCGCGCGCCGCCGGCACCTGCCCGGCAGAGACAGGAAAAGGACACAATGGGCTCGGGAGCCGGGAGCCCGGCACAAAGGCGCTCCCGTGGGCAGTCGGCTGGGAGCCTGGCGCGGCCGGGACGCGGGAGGGCGGAGGAGGAGCCACCTGCGCGCCCAGCCCGCCCGCCAGCCCGTCAGTCCGGCCGCGGCCCCGCGCCGCCGCCGCCGCCGCCGCCGCCGCCGCCGCGCCCCGCCCCAGGCCTTGGGCGCAGCCGCCGGGAACACGCCCACGGCGCCCGGCGCCCGCGGGAGGGGCTCGCACGGGCGGGGCTCCCCGGCCCCACAGCGCTGTGTGTTGGAGGTGAGGGGTGGGGAGACGACCTGGGATCGCAAGGATTTCTGGGAGCTGAAGTTCGGGGCCAGAAGTGCCTTCTCGCAGCCCGGTGGCTTTGGACGGGTAGGTGGGAAGAAGGCAGGAGATCAAGTAGCTTAGAGGTAAAGCAACTGGGCACCGGATTCCTTGCAAAGAACTTTCACACACGGGAATACGAGTCAGCTCAGGACACCCTGGCTCAGACCCCAGCCCTACCAGCTACCAGTGCACGACCACGAACGAGTATCTTTTGTCTTCTCTTCCGTAACCTCTGTGTTCTTCAGTTTCCTTATCTGTAAAGTGGCGTCGGTAGTATCTGTACCAGTAGTGAGTTCAGAGGAAATATATGTAAAGGCCAGAGACTAATATATAGACCCCCCCCCAAAGCTGCCATTGGGGCCACACAGCACCCCACACACTGCTGGCCTCAGACACCCCATCCCCCCACCCCACCCCTGCTGTTCTCTGGGCATGCCCTGCATAGTGCTAGGCCTTCCCTGCAGTCTCCTTTTATTCCTTCAATGAGAACTGACAGACCAAAGGGTTTTGATTCAAACCTACCCAGGAACCCTAAGGAACAGTTCTGCTCTGTAACCAGCGGGGTCACTATGAGTCTGAATTGATTGAATGGCAAGGAGCTTGGTTTTTTGTATTCAAGAGCAAAATATCCAACCAAACAAAGCAAACTCACTGCCATCAAGCCAATTCGGACTCATAGGACAAGGTAGAATGGCCCCTGTGGGTTTCCGAGACTGTTACTCACAATAGGAATTGAAAGCCTCATCTTTCTCCCATGGTGGTTGTGAACTGCTGACCTTTTGATTAGCAGTCCACTACCCTGTGTGTGAGTTCACATTCCTTTTAAACTACTTACTAGCCTGGACCTTGTACAAATCATTCACTCTGTGCCTCAGTTTTTATGTTGTTGTTGTAAAATGAGACAAATAATAGCACACTACTCCCCAAACAGGTTGTGAGCCTCAAATGAGATGTTGTTGGTAGGTGTCAGCCAGTCAGTTCTGACTCAGAGATAGTACATGTAAAGCTCATGGCTGTAGCACTTGGTAGGTAGTAAGTCACCTGTTATTTGCATTACCCATCCTCCAAAGTTATAGCCTCTGAATCGTCACCAGCTGGACCGAACCTCTCTTCCATCTGTTCTCCCACATTGCTTTCCCCAGATGCCAACATTGCGGCACGTGGACCATTATGCTTTGTGTTGTATTTGAGATCGGTCTGATTTGCCCCTTGTAAATTCTGTAGGGCAAGAAGCCTGTTTGGCTCACCTTTGTACCCCCACATTACCCACTTGGCCATGCAAGTATGGATGTTGCTCTCCCTTATTGAGGGTGCTGGGGAATAAGGAGACCATGGGAATGTGTCTACCTGTGTGATAATCACCACCTGGAATTGGAAGTTGTGTAAGAAGTTGAGCAAGACTTGTTTTAAGAGGCCACTTCCTCCACCTAGTTTTCCTTCTCTCTGCTGGGGCTAGTGTGATAAAGATTTCATTTTGCCCCATGGGGCCTGGAGAGTGGCAGACTTCTGCTTTCAGCCGTGTAGGATGAGTTAGGAGGTGGGGAAGAGGCGGGACTTTCCGGGCTCACATGGTAACAAGGTTTGGCCCAGAAGCTTTGTTCACAGCACTCAGGCCTGAACCATTCGGGTTCCAGGCTCAGTAACCAAAATCTCACTGCCCTCTGGTTGATTCCGTCTCAGAGAAACCCTATAGGACAGGGTCGGACTGCTCCTTGGGGTTCCCAAGACTGTGTGTGTATGTGCATATGTGTGTGTGTGTGTAATTGTTCTTCTTTCATTTATCTTTTAAAAATCATTTTATTGGGGGCTCATACAACTCTTATAACAATCCATAGATCCATCCATTGTGTCAAGCACATTTGTACATTTGTTGCCATCATCATTCTCAAAACATTTACTTTCTGCTTGAGCCCTTCGTATCAGCTCCTCATTTTCCCTTCCCTCCCCACCCCCCCCATATTTTATAGTTTTATTGGCACATAATTCACATATCATACAATTCAATATTTCAATCATATCAAGAAGAATTGTACAAACATTAACACAATCAATTTTAGAGCATTTTCTCTCTTTTTTGGTTCAATTGCTTATAAAATGAGTTGTATCATCACAATCAGTTCTAGTGCCCCCTTCTCCCTCCCACATACATTGCTTGCTTCCAAAATCACCTTACCCACTCTTATCTGCCATCCCAGACCCCTACATCTGCTATAAACCCTTGCATCAGTTATTATCTCTATGCATCGACTCTTTCTGTGCTTTACAAACTAGAACCAATAAAAACCAAAATAAAATGGTAAGGAAAAAATAATAATGTGGAGATAGAAATAAAATTATTGAATAAGGAAGAAAAGACCACCATCAATAGTTTAAAAGCCAGGGAAGACATTTTTGTCATGGAACAAGTGAGAAATACTTGCACCCAGAACAAATTCAGGTTGGGTCAAGAGGTATGTATATCAACCGACCAAGTATGAAGGTCGACCCAACATAATCAAAGTTATAATGATTCCTTAACTGATAGTAAAGCTGTTTGCGACCCTTGCCTATGACCAGAGGGGATCGGCCAGCAGTTTTTTCTGACTAGATATTCCACAGATAGGTTTTGGGCTGCCACTGTCTTCCCTAGCCTTGTACAAATTGAGCGTTAACAATTTAAGCTCTGATATTTTTCCCTTCATCATATTTGAACTTTGTTATTATCATCTTTGGATCACACAAGCTGGTGTGCTTCCATTTGGACCTAGTTGCCTCCTCACTTCGATGTCTGCTTGTTTGAATACAAGCTCTGTTAGTCTGGGTGTATTAGAGAAACAAATCCAGGGAGACTCCTACGCGTGTAAGAGAGAGTTTTATATCAAAGAGTAATTGTATATTAAGAAAACATCCCGGCCCAGTCCAGATCATGTTCATAAGTCCAATGTTAGCCCATATGTCTAATATCAGTCTATAAATTCCTCTTCTGACTCACACAACACATGCAATGATGCTGAACTCAGGAAGATCACAGGCCAGTGGGTAGAAGGTCTGTGGATCCAGTGGCAGTGGAAGCATCTCAATACTGGTGAGGGTTTCCATGTGTCTCCTCCAGCCCTTAAAGGGACCTCAACTTAACAGCGACACAGTTCACAGGCTAGGCGCCCCATAGGTAGTGTAGCCTGTAAATTGAGGCACAGAACAAGCAAGTCAACCCCATACTGGTCTGATGATCAAAGAGTGAGAGACAAGAAAGGTGAGGCTCACCGAGCCATTTATCTCTCTGCCCTTCAATTAATCCCACTTGTGTTTATCAGCCAGGCTGGCAAAATAAACTATCTCATGAACGTTTGATTCCTAGAAATTGTCTTTGGTTAATCCTGCCTGAAATGGTGAAAATGATTGTGATAAATGTGAATCTTGAACTTGAGTGGCAAAATCACTTATTGAATTTCTCAGAGACCATGCTGCTTAGTTAAAATGGCTGACAGAAGGCCCCACCCTGGCATGATGAAGTCAGAGGTCTAATAGGCCATATTTCGTATCAATGGGATAGTTTAGATAACTATTAAGATACAATAGACAAGGATTGAACTTGACTGTTTGAAGAATTGAGTTTAGGATGTGGCTGTACTAGGTTTATACTGTTTTCTTCAGTTTTTTGATATTGATATAATGATTGATAGAAATGATTATTGAGGATATGAAAATAGAGAACTTGTAAGCCCATTTGCCTTCAGCCATTAATTTGAATCTTAAATGGGTTAGGGCATGTCTACAAAGAAGGCTCTGAAACGATAAGCCCTGCCCAGTGCTTTGGAGTACTCCAGCTATTTGCATTCAGAGAGACTTGCCTAGGGTGCTGTTGACAGACTGAAGAAAAAAGGGACACTTTGGCTATTTGAATTTTGAACTAGTGATTTGTGCTTGAAGCTGGAAAAATTTGGAGCCGTGGAAGGAACTCTCTGCTCTAGGACTGAACTGTTAAAAGGAGTAAGCTGAAATGCTTGCTAGGTGACCACCTGTATCTACTTGTTGAGTGAAAGTGAGTGAAACACAGCAATAGATATGGGTTGAGTCTGTCCACTGACACTGGTGGACCTGGTTCACAGGGACTAGAGGAGAAGATGAGAGCGGGTTGGCTGGTATGAAGTTCATGACCTAGCCCAGGGTGACTGGGGTTGTTGAGAATTTGTGACTCTGTCCACAGTCTAAGGCAAGGTGACCAATGGGCACCCTAGTAAGCCTAAGCAAGGTGGCCCACATTGAGTTGACCAGAACCTGACCAGATGAAGAAAAGATTTTTGAGCCTGTGAACTGGTGCATATTGCTGTAGACTTTATGGGTGGCCTTTCCTAATTTGACTTTGCTTATGGATGCAGACTCATAGAATTCCAACTGGAATGAAGATCTTCGCATCAAAGAACATGCTGGTCTCTTCAGAGCGCTGGGTTGATAATAAGTGGGCAGCATAGAAATTGGGTACCCAAAATGTGGAGGATAAAGGCATGAAGTAGCTGGCTTACAAACTTTGATAGGTGCTGGAATATATATCCATACTATTACAGGATTAGGGTATAGATGTTCACTGAACTGCAACTGTAGGCATAGAATATTGTTTTGTTCACTTATAGAATATTATGTTTAAATGAGGCTGGCATATATTGAATTGTCTGCATTTTAGTTTTATCCTGTTAGGTACTGATATGATTTTATTATTGTTTTGTTTAAAAATTATTTGGCTAGAGTTGTGACAAGGGTTGTTCTGTGGCAGTTACATAATCTCCTGTCAACTTGAGCAAAAGGATGGAATCTAACCTGTCAATCAGAAGGTCATAGCCAATCATGCCTCTGTGTGGGCATGGTCTTCTCCTGAGGATTCTGGGAACTCTTATCTTCCTCCCTGAAGGTGGTACACACTCCCCCTCTGCCTTCCCTTTCCTGCTGTTGAGACACTCAGAGAGCTGGAGGAGACACATGGAGACCCTCGCCAGTACTGAGATGCTTCCACTGCCACTGGATCCACACGACCTTCTATCCACTGGCCTGTGATCTTCCTGCGTTCAGCATCATTGCATATGTTGTGTGATTCTGAAGAGGAATTTCTGGGCTAATATTGGACTTATGAACATGATCTGGACTGGGCCGGGATGTTTTCTTAATATATAACTTCTCTTTGATATAAAACTCGCTCTTCCACACCTAGGAATCTCCCTGGATTTGTTTCTCTAGTCCACCTGGACTAACACACAAGCCTTTAAGATCCCAGACATGATTCTGATGGCACCATCTGCTTTCTTCACCACACTTTGTGGCAGCTCCCTTACCTTCAGTGATCACTTCCTGTAGGTGAGTATCAGCTCTAACTTCCTGGATTGGGGGTGGAGTTGAGGAGGAGCCCACAATTCATCTGCTTGTTCCTGGGATATATACAACTCAGGTTGACTATGGCAGTGATATGATGACAATTCAAAACCTAATTAGACCAAATACACCAACAAGAGCAACAAACCAACCAAAACGCCCCATATGGATTGTGTGCCAGTATAACTATTAAAAAAAATGAACTAAAGGCAAGAAAACAAAAATCCATAGAAACCAAAAAGTAAAAGATTGTCAATCATCCACCTGGAGTATAAAGCAATTGCACTGATAACATCAACAATTTCCCCAATGACGTAGCCCTCCGGACACCATCAGTATGAGGAGTCCATGTGCGTACAGTTCCCTCTGGAGCCACAAGCCAGGAGTTGTTGCTCCACACAGTTTGAGCTCCCATTTGATTGTACTCTGTTTGCCCTAAGTATGGGGATTGGTGCCAGGGGGAATCTCTCTGAATCAATTCTTCCAAGTGCAAATCCTTACCCAACAGATCAAACCTGTCATGTCACTGTGAGGGGAGAATTTAGGTACTAAATATGTGGCGATTCTGGGTCCCTTTCCTTTGGACACCCAACAAGCCAGGGGTTCCCCCCAAGGTCCAATGATAGCCATTTCGACAGGCCCAGGGTGGCCACTCTCTGCTTCTTCTCCCATCCGAGTACCCCAGTCCTTAGACCAAAAGTAAGACTAAATCTTTACAGGGACAAGAAAGCCTCATCTTCCTGCTGAGGAGAGGCTGGTAGCTCAGAACTGCTGACCTTATGGTTAGCAGTCCAAAATGTAGCCCACCAGGACTCCCAGGCTCAGTAATTGCTTGCTGGCTTCAGCTTTTTTATTGTTGTGAAATGGAGTTCTTTTGTAGACAATGAAACGCTTAGGAACAAGAGAAAGCACTCACATGTCAAACTATTGAGGAGACAGAAATGATGTCATAGCTAATAAAGAAAGTGCAGTAAACCAGTTGAGAACAGAAGCGGTGCCTTCTTCAATATGGTATCGTTCAGAATTTTGCTCATAGGTGGTGTTCAACAAAAGGCCTTTTCACTTAAATTGAAGAGGTGTCCCTTGAGATCAATGTTTAGGGATTTGAATAGCTAGGAGCCTGAAGGGCATTCAGAAATATGTTCTAACATTGTTTGGAGAGGGGCTGACTTGCTGCCTTGACAGTGTGCACTGACCATCACAGTGTCCATCAGATGGCTCAGTTCAAAAGCAGGGCTGAACTCTGCAGCGTCCGGACTGGCAGAAAGGACATCAAACAGGAGCCTCACACTAAGCCCAAACACCCTTGATCTTGCTTCCAGCGCAAGATCACATTTTTAGGAGTGCAGAAAGAGCAGGGGGAGAGTCGGACAGGCTTCTACTGAGTTTTATTTCTCGAATGCCTCCAACTAGGAACAACCAGAGGGGAAGTTTAGATCTCTGTCTTGCAAAAGCCTTGAAAATTCATCTGCACTGAAGTGACTCTGTGTTCTTCTGGGGACTAGAGGGGTGAGTCTAGTGCCCAGTGATGCCCAGATTCACCTCTCTTTTCTATCCCAGCACCTCCGGCCATCTCCAAGTGCTTACCACGCTGCCGCTGTAGATGTCTCCCTGGAGAGGCACCTCTGGATTCAGACTGAGAGGGAATGAAGCTTTGCTTTGGGGACTGTGATGAGATGCTCCTTTCGGGGTCTCTCTAAGGGTTGAAGACCAAATGGCCCTAAGCTCATTTCTGTGCTTCCAGTTACTGCTGTTTCTTTATGAGAATGGTTTTGGGTTTTTTTTTTTCCCCCCCTGGCTTCCAAGGAACCAAGACCAGGAGGTATAAAATGCTAAGGGCCTAGGAGACTCAGCTCAGCAGGCTTTTATTTTGTTTGTTTAGAGCACAGGTTTGGTATGCCTCATAAATAGTGCTCATCCTCAACTCAACACCCCCTCACTGCGTGTTTGAAGCCTTAAAAAACCTTATGAACTATTCACACACATATGTGTGTTGCTATAGTTTATTGTGCCAGCCTGGCCGATAAACACAAGTAGGATTAACTGAAAGGCAGAGGGATAAATGGCTCGGTGAGCCTCGCCTTGGTTGTTCTGTGCCTCAGTTTAAAGGGGTACACTACCTGTGGGATGCCTAGCCTGTGGACTGTGTCGCTGTAAGTTGAGGTCCCTTTAAGCCCACACGATTGGAATGTTCATCTCTGGAGCTGGGGACTGACAGTTGATGACAGTTGGGGACCTGCCTTGCTGTTTGCTGCCTGGGTATATATAGCCCAGCTCTCTCTACAGAAGGGGGCTGGCACCTGGCAGCTCTCAAGCCTTGAAGGACTGCTAGTGTCTCACTGCTTTATAATTTAACTGTTAATTTCTTGTATTATCTATCTGTATATAATTTAACGGTTTATTCCTTGAGTTATATATCTATCTTTATAAATATATTTGTATATAATTACTAGCAATCTGGTTTGTCTCTCTAGAGAACCCTGTCCAATACATGTGTATATGCACATATTATTTAAACCTTTAAACCAAGGTCAAAGGCTAGTCAGGAACTGGTGCTATTTGAGATACTATTTGTTCCTGATCAAATGAGTTGCCAAAATAAATACATAAACAAAGAAGCATAAATAAAAATAATAATAACCAACAACAAACAAACTCACAGTCATTGAGTCAATTCTGACTCGTAGCGACTTTAAAGTACAGGGTTGCACTGCCCCTGTAAATTTCTGAGACTGTAAGTCTTTATGAGATAGAAAGTCTTGTATTTCTCCCCAGGAGGGACTGGTGGTTTTGAACTGCTGACCTGCCCAATACCTAACTCACCACACACCACCAGGACATCATCACGAGAGTTAGATAAGAGAAATGCGCGTTTAGAAAGGTCCACAGTAACTTGACATTGTTATGACATCCAACACATACTCAGTGAGTGTGTTGATTTGTATGCCTTTGTTCCCTTGGAGTTCTGGCAGTCGTAGTGAGTTGCACATTGGGTTACTCACCACAAGGTCAGCAGTTCAAATACACCAGCTGCTTCTTTGCAGAAAAATTAAGCTGTCTGCTCCTATAAAGCAGCTACTTACTTTTACAGCTTCTTAAGTCCTATATAAGGTCACAGTGAGTCAGAATTGGCTCAAGGGCAGTGGTTTTTAACCTAATTTATCCTCCTGGAAATCAATTTGTATTGTATTTTATAAAAATACTGACTTGTCATAGAGTAAAAATTAAAAGAAAAGGAAAAAGAAAAAAAACAAACTAAAAAGAAGCGGATTCTTTGCCACGGTTACATGGAAGCGCAAGCACTGCCTTCTATCTCGTGCCTTTGAGGTAGGCAGCTTCTAAAATGACTGCCTGGCATGCCCTGACCTTGAATGTGGGCTTGCCCCAGTGCCCTACCTCAATGACAAATGGGATGTATGTTCTCTTGAAGATTGCCGTTGTTGTTGTGAACATGGAGCCCATTCCCACTCATACTAACCCGACAGGACAGAGTGGGGCTAACTGTGCCACTGGGTTTCTTTCCTAGGCTCGCATCTTAAGGGAAGGAGTCCTGATGGTATGATGGTTAAGCTGTGGCTGCTAACCAAAAGGTCGGTGGTTCGAACCTACTAGTGGCTATGCTGGAGAAAGAAAGAGCAGTCTGCTTTCATAAGAATGACAGCTCTGGAAACCATGGGACAGTTCTACTCCGTCCCATAGGGTCACTATGAGTTGGCATTGACTACAGCAATAGGTTACTCTTTAGGAGAGAAGATCATCATGTCTCACCCTCACCCACCCACCCACCCTAGTGACTGAAAAGATTCAAACCAGAGGCCTCTATTTCTCATTGTCATCCTCTCAGAGCAAACCTCCATGCTGTGAGTAACCATATGAAGGAAGTTGCCCATGTGACCAGGGACGGGCATCTTCATCCAACATCCAGCTAGAAGCTGAGACCTGCAGCTGTCTCAGCCACTCCCCCAAGTCAACCCCTGATTGCAGCTTTGAGAAAGACCCTGAGCCAAGCCAAGTTCCATCTAAGCCACACTTGAATTCTTGACCTAGAATGGCTTCGAGATAAGTCACTACATCTAAGTCATACATTTGGGGTTAATTTGTTACAGAGTCATAGCTAATTAATACCCCGGTGGTGTGTTGGGTTAAGCATTGATCTGCTAGTCCCAAGGTTGGCAGTTCAAACCCACCAGCTGCTCCTTGGAATACAGATGAGGTTATCTGCTCCCATAAAGATGTACAGTCTGGGAAACACTATATTGGGTCACTATGAGTCAGAATTGACTCCATGGCAGTGGAGAGGTGGCAGAAGCTGAGATTTGATACAGAGAAGAAAACTTAAAATGCAACCGCAGTTGTCCAATATGGGTAGTGATAACCAATGAGTAGTTTCCAACTATGAAATAATATTACAGTCATATATTCTGGTTCCCGGCAGCAATTTTCTGGCTCAACCCTTTAAATGCAAAATTATAACAGCATGAAAGATAGTAGTCTCTAAAATAGTCATCAGCTGGTGGACGGTGAGCATGGATGCTTCTCTTCATGGCAATTTCTTGGAAGTGCCCATCCAAAGTCAACCAGAAAGGTAATAGGTCAGAACCTTGACATGTTTCTTTGAAAAAGTTTCAACTAATATTTTTATTAGCTGCTGCTGAGGTGGCACTGACTCCTGTCAACCTCATGAGCAGTAGAACAGAGTGCTGCCCAGTCCAGTGTCCTCTTGATGATTGTTGGCATGTTGTTGCTATTACTGTGTCAGCAGTCCATTTTTCCTGATGACAGGGTTCAAGTAAGTGAGCCAAAGTCTCACCACTCCCATTTTGGTGGTGTGTGTGGATAGGGGTGGGGGTGGGATGGGAAGCGGAGGAGGGTAGGCAAGTACTTAGAGATCTTATTTTTCATTTAAAAACCTTATTTACACACTTATGGTTATTGATCTTTAATTGTATTGTTTTCTTCCACACTAGATTATTACTTAAAAATCGTTTTATTGGCATATGCTTAATCATGCAGTCATATTAAGATTTGTGCAGTCATTACTACAATCAATTTCAGAACATCTTCTTGTACTCCTTGTTAGCTCTCCCTTTCCCTCCAACCCTTCTGTCACACCCCTATCCAGTTACTCTCTCAGTAAATCCACCTATCCTGTGCTTCATATACAGGAAATTATGCAAAACACAAACAGGTATCAAACAAAGAAACCAAAAAACCCAGCAATGATGACCAGACAAAACATAGAAAGACCTCAATCAGAAGAGTTTGCTTAGGGGCACTGAGTTCATTTTCATGGTAGTGGAACAGTTTGAGAGGGAGATCAATAATGGTTGTACAACACGAAGAGTATAATCAATGGCACTGAATTACACATGTAGAAGTTGTTGCATGGGAGAATGTTTTGTTGTGTATATTTTTGCCATCATTAAAAATGTTTACATGAATAACAATGAGTATGGGGAAAAAGAAAATATTCTAAAATTGTGGTAAAGATTGTACAACTCTTCTTGGTATGGTTGAGCTTTTGAATTATGTGGAATGTGGATGAAGTGCTAATAAAACTGTTTTTAAAACCCTCAATCAAAAAGAAAGCAGAAATTATTTAAAATGGGTCAAAAGGGAGATCAAATGACATAAATCACACTTTAGCCTAACTATATTTGCTGTAAATTGACATTACAATGCTCTCTCTCTCTGATGAAAAGGCTGTTCACATCCCTGGCCGATGGCTAGTGGGGATTCGTCGGAGACTTAGCTCCTGTGGGGACCCTGCAAATGGGTTTTGGTCTTCCACTGTCATCCATACCCTTCTGTAAACTGGGTATCCACAATTTCAGTTCTGATACCATTCCCTCCTTCAGATTTGGATTTTACTATATAAATCATTAGATCAAACAGGCTGGTATACTTCTTCATGTGGACTTAGTTGATGCCTCACTCAAATGGCTGCTGTGTTAAGAGAAGCCTTTAGCTTGAAGATAAACAAGTGGCCATCTAGCTGAGAGACAAGAAAGCCCACATTGAAGAAGCACACCAGCCTGTCCCGACATAATCGCTGAAGACAAAACGGGTGCATAAGCATATGTGGTGAAGAAAGCTGATGGTACCCGGCTATCTTAAAGGCTTGAAGATTAACAGGCAGCCATCTTAAAGGGGTCTTAAAGGCTTGAAGATTAACAGGCAGCCATCTAGCTGAGAAACAACAAAGCCCACATGGAAGAAGCATACCATCTGGTGTGATCACAAGGTTTCAAAGGGATCAGGTATCAGGCATCAAAGAACAAAAAATTCTATCATTGTGAATGAGGGGGAGTGCAGAGTGGGGACCCAAAGCCCACTTGTAGGCAACTGGACATCTTATTACAGAGGGGTTATGGGGAGAAGATGGGCCAGTCAGGGTGCAGGGTAGCAACGATGAAACATACAACTTTCCTCTAGTTCTTATCTTAAATGCTTCCTCCTCGTCAACTATCCTGATACCAATTCTATCTTACAAATCTGGCTGGACCGGAGGATGTGCACTGGTACAGATAGGAACTGGAAACACAGGGAATCCAGGACTGATGAACCCCTCAGGGCCAATGGTGAGAATGGCAATACCGGGAGGGTGGAGGGAAGGTGAGGGAGAAGCGGGGAGCAGATTACAAGGATCTACATATAAGCTCCTCCCTTGGGGACGGACAACAGAGAAGTGAGTGAAGGGGGACGATGGACGGTGTAAGATATGACAAAATAATAATAATTTATAAATTGTCAAGGGTTCATGGGGTTGTGGGGAGTGGGGAATGAGGAGCAGATACCAGGGGCTCAAGTAGAGAGCAAATGTTTCGAGAATGATGATGGCAACAAATGTACAGGACTGCTTGACACACTGGATGGATGTGTGGATTGTGGTAAGAGTTGTACGAGCCCCCAATAAAATGATTTAATCAAAAAAGACAAGCCTTTAAGACCACAGATGGTATGTTTTCGGATATCCAGGCACCATCTGGTTTCTTCACCACACTTTGCTATAGCATCCATATCCTCAATGATCTCTTCTTGAGGGTCAGCATGGAGCAGGGCCACGTCGTAAGCACTGATTGCTCTTAGATGTCCGCCACCCTCATTTTTAAAGAGCATTCTGGCTTTTCTAAGACTGATTTATTCTTTCTTTTGGCTGTCCACGTGTATTCTATATTCTTTACACACACCTTGTTCTAATGCATCAGTTCTTTGGGGGACTTCCTTTTCATTGTCCTGCTGTCACATACAAGTGAGACGATTTAAAAGACTGGGTCTTGAGTCAGTCTTTCCGTCAAAAAAGTCTACTTATCAAAAGTGATGTCTTTGGTTTTTAAAGCTTTCAACATTTTTGCCGTAGATTTTCCAATGGAATATAATATGTTGGTTAAATTCTTGATGGCTGTTTCCAGAGGCATTGAGTGTTGATCACAGTAGAATAAAGCATTGACAATTTCAATTTCGTTATTTATCACGACATTGTGTGCTGGTCTAGTGCGCACTTTCCCTTTGCCCCCTTTTCTGGTGTAATCCACACGGAAGACTGTCGTCTTTAATCTTCGTCAATAACTTCATAGCCACAGGAAATTAAATTTTTGGTAGAAATCCCCAGATTGTCCCTCCCCCGTCCCAAATTCATAGTTTTCTCCCCTCACCTCCCCCCCCATCTAGGTCCCTGAAAAAAAGAAAGAAAGAAATCCCAGCATTAAGTAAAATAATCAATGTGATTTTATATTTTCCAAATTAGCTGTCTTAACTTTGATAAAAAATTAAAGAACAATTTTAAAGACAATGGCTGACATTTAAAGGTTCAAGATTTTATATATATTCAAGATATAAGTGAAGGGTGTAAGTCTTGTATTATCTAGGCAGAAGAATTTAGTATAGTAAATTTTCAGGGGAAGCCAGCCCCTAACACATCATTACGGGTCTGGTAGGTGCACTCGTACAGCGATAATAAGTAAAGTTCATAGTAAAGTTATAGAGAACATGAGAGATAGAAGAGAAGTATTGAAATAAATGGAGTCAGACACAATTCATAGTAGCATGCTCACCTCAGTCCCACTCGCTGGTCCACGTGAAGGGAAAGAGAGATCTTTAATGCTAGCCCAGTCTTTTAACTTCTCTGGGAACATGCAAGCCCCCTAATTACAGGTTACAACATACGTCACAGGAAGGGGTTGTGCTATAGGTAATACAGTAATGAGGGGGTGGTCTAGGGAAATACACACAATAGGAAGAGGAGTGATTGGGGGCATACATGTGACAAGATGGGTGGATCCTAGATTTAGGATGGCAGCCTAGCCTTAGTCATCCTTGGGCGGGTTTGACCTCTCTGGGGTCTCCTACAAGGAAACAGACAACTACTATCCTTATCAGAAGGGAGTGGGCCCTCCTTGTTGTGGGATAAACAGTGGTGACTGCTTGCTCTAGATGGCTGATAGCTCTTAGGGAGAATGACCCCTGATCTACTCCTGATGACCTCCAAGTATATGATCATTCACAAGCAGCTGTTTGGCATATATTTTGGGGGAGACAGCTTGGGAGAAATCTTTCTGTTTCCCACAGTAAATTTCAAAGCAGCTATAGTCCCTAGAATTTAAATGACTCAGCAATTGCAGTTAAGTGCATTATTTAATATGGCTCTGCTAGCCAAAGCTTTTTATTACTCTCACCAAAGGACCTTTTCCCTGATACATCTAAGTAAGAAAGTGTATGTGTGTGTTGGGGCGTGGGGTGGGGGTTGCTGAGTGGATTATATGATTCAGCTGTGATTGAAGTTATCAGGGTTAATTGTAATTGCCATCCTGCTAGGTATAAAATGAGCCACTGAAACAGAAAGGGGCAAGTCTCACTACCAACAAGAGGGAAGAGCCTGGAGTGGAGCATGCCCTCTGAACCCCAAGATCTCTGTGCTTTGAACGTCCTTGATCCAGGAGAAACTCTAACACCAGAGGGGTGGCAGAGGAGCATCAGAACCAGGAACAGAGTGTGAGACAGAGCAGTGGACTTTGCAGCTCACAGAGTATGGAAAGCTGAGTGCCTTCAGGCCAGACGCTGGCTTGTAGAGTAGGAAGCCTCTGTGCACTTAATTGGAGATGCTCAGATTGCTGTCCCTTGGAGCCAGAGCTGAGCGTCTTCCAGATGAGACTTATTTGGACTGTTGTGCCATTTGGGTATATATTGGCAGTTCTACAAGAGCTTTGTAACATTGCATAAGTAAGGCAGAGGCCAACTGACTGTGTGTGGCTAAGAGGTCGAAGACCAGAGAGAGGCTTCCTGCATGCAAGGCTGAGAAGATATGCTGTTATGTCTGTATAATTGTATCCTGTGGATTTATAGGAGCCCTGGTGGTGTAGTTGGACTAATTCACATGGTTCATAGTCTGAAATCATCAGTAGCTCTGAGGGAAAAAGACTGGGTTTTTTACTACCATAAACAGTTACAGTCTCAGAAACTCACAGGGGGTCCCTATGAGTGAGCATTGACTCGATGCTAGTGAGCTTGGTTTGGTTTTGGGTACTTTGATAACCTGTTAAACTTCCTTAATAAAGCCCACATTGTGAATATTGTCTAAGAGGTCTATGTGACCCGTGTAGTCACATAGTGCATTATTTAATATGGCTTCTCAGAGAAAAGACCTGAGTGGCCAATTCTCCCATTGGTGGCAGAATTGGAAGAAGATTGGAGAGCGGGACATGTCTGACCTCAGCCTCCTAGGAATTGGCCTCGGGCTAGTCTGGTGTACCATTTGACTTTCCTTCTGCTTTGTGTAGCTGGAGCTGGTCAGACGCCTCCCCCACTGTCACTCAACCTCTTCCTTTTTACAGTTGGTGTCAGAAGTGGGATTCTTTGTGTGGCTCCAGACTTATTGGAAACAAGGGACTTTGTAAGAGGAGCAGCAAGAGGCACGGGAAGTAAAACTTGATCCTTGCTTGCCTGCAAGCAAGGCTGAGAAAGTTGTTCTGTCTGAATAACTGTATCCTGGGCTTTTGTAACCTGCTAACATCCTTAACAAATTTCCTGAACGTGACTATAGTAGCCATCACAATGAATGATCCAACCCAGCTGAAAAGTAGAGATCCAAGGGCGGGCCTGTTGGTGTCAGAATTGGAAAGAAGGTTGGAGGGTGGGGCATGTCTGACTTCAGTCTCCTAGAAACTAGCCTTGGGTGTTACTGGTATGGCGTTGGATTTTCTTTCCCCCTCCACAGCTAGAGGATGTCAGAAGACACTTCCCACTTTGAATTCTTTTTTACAATATGACATTCTGCCAAAGACTTTTCTGCAGAGGATAAAAGACCCTAGTGGCCTAATTTACTAGTCCCAAATGTTGGTGACAATGAATCAGCTGGCACTTAATGAGGAAATGTTTATCCTTTTTCTTATTAGTTAATAATCTCCTGAAAGTTGGACATTTTTAAGGGGCTCTAGTGGTACTGGGTTTTCAGCACTGGAATGTGACGGCAAGGTCAGCAGTTTAAACTTACCAGCTACTTTCTGGGAGAAAAGATGTACAGTCTCTGAAACCCTAAGGATCTGTTCTACTTTGTCTTACGTAGGAATGCTATAGTCGGAGGAGCCCTGGTGGAGTAATGGTTACAAGTTGGGCTGTTTAACTGCATGGACGGCAGTTCAAAACCACCAGCTGCTCCCTGAGGAGAAAGATGGAGCTTTCTCTTCCTGTAAACATTAGTCTTGGAACAGGAGCAGTTCTACTCTGTCCTATAAGGTTGATCTACGTGGGAATCAACTCTATGGCATCAGGGTTTTGTTTTGTTTGAGTTGGAAATGACTATGGTAGTGGGTTTGTGTATGTGTACGTGGGGGTGGGGGTGGGAAAAGTATGGAAAAGCTGAAGAATGCAGGTTATGCTTGCACATCGCCTTCAAAGTAGAAACTGTGATGTGTAGAACCCTACCTGTGCTGGGTCCTGTTCATGCTTAGCTTGTTTCATCCTTAGAGGAGCTCTCTGGAGCTCGGCCTCCATCGCATACTGTCTAGATGAGGAATCTCAGGTTAGAGGTCAGGACACCTGTGCCCAAGGACATGCTCTCCAAGAATGGCAGAGTTCAGATTCACACCATCTCCACCCCACCCTTTGACTTGTTTATTCATTACTCATTCTGCTCCTTCAGCTAATACATTTTTCCCATGGCCTCTGAAAGTGTAACATCTGCTGAAATTTCATCTCCTCTGTATTGTGTCAGGAGAAATGAATCTTATTTTTATGTTCCGGTGCTCTGGTGTAGTGAGTTAAGATTTGTCCTGTGAATAGCAAGGTCAGTGGCTCAAACCACCCAGCTGCCCCTTGGGAGAAAACTGAGGCTATCTGTCCCCTAAAGATTTACAGTCTTGGAGACCCTGAACAGTTTTATTGCCTTGTAGGAGCCCTGATGGTAGGTTATGCATTGGGCAGTGATCCGCATGGTTGGCAGTTCAAAACTGCCAGCAGCTCCACTGGAGAAAGACTGGGCTTTCTACTCCCATAAACAGTTACTGTCTTGGAAACCCACTGGGGAAGGAAGGCGGGTGGTAAGGGTGCGGTGTCACCATGAGTCAGCACTGACTCAGTGGCAGTGAGCTTCTGAAGGGCTCCTTCAAGTTGGAACCTGACGGCAGTGGATTTGGTATTGCTTTTGTTTTCTCTTCTTTAAAGAGTCCTGGTAGCACAGTGGTTAAGTGCTTGGCTGCTAACTGAAAGGTTGGTGGTTCAAGCCTGCTGGCTGTGCTGTGGGAAGAAGATGTGGCAGTCTATCTCTGTAATGATTTGCAGCCTTGGAAGCCCTGAGGTGCAATTTTACCCTGTCTTACTGGGTTGCTATGAATCAGAATGGACTTGCTGGCAGGGGGTTGGTGTTTATTTTTATCTTTTTAAAATACATCCTGATTTGCACTGGACTCTAACCTGACTGTTGCTGCTTCAAGTTCAACCAGTGGTGCCACAGAAGGCCTGGTGAGCTGTTTGGTGAAAACTAGGCCAAAGAAATCCTATGGACATGGTGGAAAGGAGGGCCAGCTAGTCAGCACAGCTAGGAAGCCTGAGGAATACTGGTGAGCTGGTCCTGCCTTCGGAATCATTTTCTGGGCCTTCCAACTTGATTCTGATCTCTGGTTGCAGTTACTTCCCTAATAAACAACACCATGCTGGGGAGGGGGAGGCAGAAAGACGAGTTGTGCAGCTGTTCTGCTCTGTAACACATGGAGATGCTTTTTAAAAGAAATCATTTATTAATCATTTTACTTGGGGGGGGCTCTTACAGATCTTATAACATTCCATAATTCAATTGTTTTAAGCACACCTGTACATATGCTGCCCTCATTTCCAAAACATTTTCTTTCTACTTCAGCCCTTGGTATCAGCTCCTCTTTTTCTCTCTCCCTCCCACCCTTGATTCCTTGAATCCTTGATCAATTCTATATTATTTTTTGTTATTTCCTATCTTACATCATCTGTTGTCTCCTTTCACTTACATTTCTATTATTTGTCCCCCTGGTGGGGGGGTGTTATATATCCAACCTTGTGATCAGTTCCCCCTTTCTCCCTCTCCCCTCTCCCCCTGCTCTCATGGTATCGCTGCTCCCACTGGTGTCCCTAAGGGGTTTCTCTGCCCTGGATCCCATGTGCCGAGGGCTCTCACCTGTACCCGTGCGCATGCTCTGGTCTACCTGGATTTGTAAGGTAGAATTGGGGTCATGATATAGTGGGGTGGTGGAGGAAATATTACAAAACTAGAGGAAAGTTGTATGTTTCTTTGGTGCTATACTGTACCCTGACTGGCTCGTCTCTTCCTTGTGACCCTTCTGTAAGGGGATATCCAATTGTATTGTATACAGATGGGCTTTGGGTTTCCACTCCACACTCCCGCTCACTCACATTGATATTTTTTTGTTCTGTGTCTTTGATGCCTGATCCCTGATCCTATCGACACCTCAGGATCATACAGGCTGGCGTGCTTCTTCCATGTGGGCTTTGTTGCGCTCAGCTAGATGGCCACTTGTTTAACCTCAAGCCTGCAAGACCCCAGATGCTCTATCTTTTGATAGCTGGGCACCATCCAGTTTCTTCACCACATTTGCTTATGCACCCATTTTGTTTTCAGTGATTGTGTTTGGAAGGTGAGTATCACAGCATGATAGGTTATTAAAACAAAGTGTTCATGTTGAGGGAAGACTTAAGTAGAGACCCTAAGTCTGTCTGCTGTCTTAATCGTTAACATATAAATATATGTACATTGACCTATATCCCTGTCATTTATAAATTAATATATTCATGTATATACATGCCTTTACCTATACCTCTATAAATAGCCTTTGCTTCCTAGTTCTTTATTTCCTTTCACCTTCCGTGGAGCTTCCTTTTTTTTTTTTTAATTAATCTTGTTTTGCTATCTGGTGTTTCTTTATCATTTTAAATCCTGTTTATTCACACCAGCCTTGTTTACCATCAAAGGAACATACAAAGCACCCACTTAGTGACCGTTACTGGGATCCAAAGGCCTTCA
This sequence comes from Tenrec ecaudatus, assembly GCF_050624435.1. Lineage (NCBI taxonomy): Eukaryota > Metazoa > Chordata > Mammalia > Afrosoricida > Tenrecidae > Tenrec > Tenrec ecaudatus. Next base: position 81,947,716 of record NC_134538.1, read on the forward strand.
AGGCAAGAATTTGCCATCTTATTAAGAAGTGGGATGTGCATTAGGTAAAAGCAATGCCACTGACTAAGAGACTAAAATGCCTCATGTGAGAAATATGTTTAGGGCCACTCCTCGACCAGGGAACTCATAAGGTAAGTAGGTGTACTACTCCCACTCAGTCTCTGTAATATGAGTTAGCATTCTTACATGCAGATTAAGGTTTTAGGTATGGTAAATGTGTAGAGGTAGTTTGTGTGTGTGTGAGTGTGTGTGTGTGTGTGTGTGTGTGTGTGTGTGTGTGTGTGTGTAGGGGTAAGGGAATGGCAAAGGGCAGAAAGATTAGAAGCGAGGTCTAGCGGACATTGGTTGGCAGGGAATGAGAAGTCTAAAAGTTTACAAATATGCATTTGGGGGCAGAAGGGATCTACCGCTGCCGATCTTTGTCCTGTCTGTCCCATATGAAATGCTGGACCCACACAAGCTTGGGGATGATTAGACATGGTGGGCTACCCTCTATGACAATCTCAGACACTTAATCCAATAAACACTTACTTCTTGCTTAGTTTACTGTCCAGGATGAGTGTGGGATGAGGGCAGAGGTACTCTTTGGGGTCAACTGAAGTGACTTTGTTCACAGTGGCCCTGTCTTCTATGTCTTCAGGGTCCTATCCATCCCGACTTTAGGTGAAAGCAGTGAAGATAAAGTATGGAGGAGGTTATGGGCCAGGTTTGTCATTGACAACCATGACTAAGATTCTGTTGGCCAGAACTCAGCACGTGGTCACACCTCTCACAGAGGCTCCACCCCCTAGAGATTCTGATGCATTTGGTTACAAACGGAGGCCAGGGATCTGTAGTTTCGCCAGATCCCCAGGTAATTTCAATGATTACGTTTGGGAAGCTAAAACTCTTCTGGGTGGTTCAAGGATGCTGCCTGTGTGAATGATCAAAGCAGTTGGCATGGACCAGGGACAGAACCCCAGAGCCCTGGTTCAAATCTTAGTTTAGTGTAACCATGTCATTTTGGAAAGTACACCTCCATCTCTGGACCTTGGGCCCTTCACCTGCCCCACGAGAACTTGAACTGGATAATGTTTTTCCATCCTTTAAAAATAACGATGTATAAATTACAAAGGGCACATGAGGGAAGGGGGAGCGGGGAGGAAGGGGGAAAAAAAAGAGGACCTGATGCAAAGGCCTTAAGTGGAGAGCAAATGCTTTGAGAATGATTGGGGCGGGGAATGTATGGATGTGCTTTATACAATTGATGTATGTATATGTGTGGATTGTGATAAGAGTTGTATGAGCCCCTAATAAAATGTAAAAAAAGAAAAGGGAAAAAAAAAGAAAAAAAGAAAAGAAAATGATTAGGGCAAAGAATGTACAGATGTGCTTTACACAATTGATGTATGTATATGTATGGACTGTAATAAGAGTTGTATGAGCCCCTAATAAATTGTTTAAAAAAAAATCCCAGCCCAAAAAAAGTATAAGCAATATTAGATTAACACACAACTCAATGCCTTCCTTTAGCAGTGAGACTCTCTTCTAAAAGCGCCCTCACCCAGCTGTGGGGAAGAAAGCAAAAGCAAGTCCGCACTACCCAATTAAATCTACAATTGGAAGCCGACCTCAAAAGGTAGCTCGCTGACTTTGGGATGATTGTGTTTTGATTTTGTTTTTTCAATGTCACGGGCTTGCCTGATGGCATCTTGAACGCTTGACACATCACTGATCTTTACTCCCCTACCCCTGGCTATTTGGCCATAGCGAAGCAGCACTTGAGAAAGCTGGGTGGTGGGGCAAACCACTGCTTATCCATAAAATAGAAAGCCCAAGCACGATCACTGGGGATTAGGATAAGCATGGTTTGCAGAGGTCTGACTTATTGCTTCTTTGCTATTTTTAAATTAATAATTGCTATTTGGAATGATGATTTCGATGCCATTGGCCCTGATCATTATTTCATGAAACAGCTGATAGTTTTTAATTATCTGAACCGACAGTTTAGCACCTGAATTCTCTCATTTGTTTAATCGTCTCCCTTACGTGCATTTGTATGTTTGGTAACAGCTATCATGTTCTCTTTATGAATTCACATGATTAAACGATTCCTGTTTAACGACTTCTCTGTCCTTGTTTGTTTTATTTAAATTTTTTTATCTTGATTTGGGTGAAAGTTTACAGCGCAAATTGCTTTTCCAGCCAACAGTTTGTATGCCTTTTGATGAGTGACATTGGTTGAAAGACCCATAATGTAACAGCTCTGCTCCCCCTACCCATTCACCCTGTGTTTCCCTTTTCCATTTGCGCTCCTTCCCCAACTCTTCTTGACTTCTCAGCTTTACCCCTGGGCACCCGCTGTCCTTTCGGTCTTATTCGGATTGTTGATAGTGCTGAGGAGGGTGGCTCTCCCTGCGTGTCGCTGTTCACCTTACACGCTGGACTACTGGAAGGTGAGATACTTGGCAGAGAGTCAAGTTCCCAGGTCTGAAGGGCATCTGAGAGCCACAGGCTGGGGCTTCAACCAGGCTCTGTCAGGTCAGAACTTTTTGGTTCTCTTGCATTCCAAGTTTTATCATCCTGTACTCTGGAATCTCTATTTGATCTTAATTTGTAGCAGCTTTCTGATTGTCTAACTGCCTCCGCATACTCATACAGTTAGTCCCTTACTTATGACACGATCGAGCAAACTGCCATCAGTTTTTCATTTTTGTACATTTGCTCATTAGTATCTTTCAGTGTATTCAAAACTTAGCACCTTCCTGGAGGAAGATACAGGAAAAAGCATGCAGGGGACGTAGAAAAAAAATGCTGAATGATGTGAAGGTGCCCCATGCATTTGATCAGGAAAATAGGATGTAAACAGGTCAGTGGGAAATTGGCGCATAGGGCAAGAAGGCTAATTTTAGGACCTGATGTCATCAGTGTGGAACAGCTCAGAGATCACAAAGAAGGGGAATGAACAGACCGGGGCTTAATGGAATTTGAAAAGGAAAACCATGCTGAAAAAGAACCAATGAGGAAAAGGAAAGAAAGTGTCCAAACGATGTACGATAAGAAGATTAGGGGAAGTTTTCTTTCAAAAACAAATCAGAGCCATCGTTGCTTGACAATATGGACTCAAATGCTGACAGCAGGAAGCAGGAAGATGTTCCCGCGAAATATGTGAAGAGAGGAAGACAAGGGGCAAGTAGACAACTCTCACGAGCTGTCTGACTAGAAACAGACGCCGATTCCAGGACAGTCCAGTAATCCAGCTCCTTCTACAAGTGCAATGGCAGCAGAGGCCAGCTCTTCACTGTTGGAGGAAATGGTTTATGATTGGTGTATCTGTTATATGCACATGTACATGAACATATATCTAAGTTTTTATGTATGTTTTCAACCTCTAAAGGTAAATAAAGATCAGGTTTATAAAGATACTGATATTAAAGGACAATTGAATGATAATGAATGAAAATTAGAAATTAAGTAGTTGACTTATGCCAGAACCATGATGGAGTCCCTGGAATAGAACCTGGTTTTAGGGTGCTGGAGTCGTCATCAAAATTGGATACTACACAGCATTTTTTGTAGCTGCTTTTTAAGAACCATTTATGTAGAACACAACTTCTCTGTTAGCGAATGTCTCATTGTCTGTATATGCTTCAAAGAATTCCATAATATGGACGTGCTTTCATTTACTTAATTCTCGATAGATGAATCTTTCAGGTTGTAAAGTTTTCACAAGTGGTGAGTAACTGTGATAAATTGCTCTTACACATGAACCTGAGCACATATCTGATGACTTCCAGAGTGTGGTGTTGTTAGAATTTGGACTCAGAGAGAGCCTGCGTGACAGTCGGACTGGTCCATCAGGTTTCCGAGGTGGTAATCTCTGGGGGAGGAGCCCTGGAGGCGGGATGGTTCAGTGCTCTTCTGGGAATCAAAGGAGGACTTGAACTCACCCAACGGTCCCAGGGGAGAGACCTGGCTATCTGCTCCCATGAAGCCAATCCCATGGGCAGCGTCCTCTGTCGTTGAAGTTGCTAGGAGCCACCAGTCGACTGTGCGATGCCTACTGGCCACAGCGACAGATCTCGAAGGGAGCAAATGCCATGGTCTTTCTCTAGCTGAGCCACTGTGTGGATCAAACCTTTTGGTTATTAGCCAAGCCCCTAACTGTTGTGCCTTGGGGGTTCCTTCTAAACCCACTAGAATGGGATTTCTGGGTCAGAGACTATAAACTTAGGGGAGAATTTAGATACTTTCTGCCAGTTGCTCTCCAGGTCAGACTGTGTGGAGACTTTCAAGCAGTGTGGAACTTCAGTTGTATGTTAAAAAAACAAGCAACTAAAAAGCAGTGTAAAAAAAATAATAATAAAAAATAAAAAGCAGTGTATATGAATTTTGAATTACAATAAATACTTCCTGGTTTGGGGGGGGCAAAGCTAATATGACCTGTTATTAATGCTTACATTAGAAAGGATCTTGTAAAAAAGTTTCATGTGAAAATCTGAGATTTTTGAGGCGAGCAGTTTTTCTTCCATTGAGCGCCCCGCTCCCTCCCCCCTCCTTTTTATCCTGAATTGTTTCTGTTGGAGCTTGGTTTGTGATCACCGAGTCCCAGGAGTACTGACTACCTGGAGACTTTTTAAAAAATTAATTAAGTTATTTATTTTTATATTTTTTATTAGGGGCTCATACAACTCTTATGATAGTCCATACATACATCAATTGTGTAAAGCTCATTTGTACATTCATTGCCTCCATCATTCTCAAAACATTTGCTCTCCACTTAAGCCCCTGACATCAGGTCCTCATTTTTCCCCTCCCTCCCTCCCTCTGTCCCCTCCCTCATGAACACTTGATAATTTATAAATTATTATTTTGTCATATCTTGTCTGTCTGACGTCTCCCTTCACCCACTTTTCTGTTGTCCGTCCCCCAGGGAGGAGGTCACATGTAGATCCTTGTAATTGGTTCCCCCTTTTCAACCCATCCTCCATCTACCCTCACAGTATCACCACTGGTCCTGAAGGGATCATACGCCCTGAATTCCCTGTATTTCCAGTTCCTATCTATACCAGTGTCCATCCTCTGGTCTAGCCAGACTTGCAAGGTAGAATTCGGATCATGATAGTCGGGGTGGGGGGAGGGGTGGGAGGAAACATTTAGGAACTGGAGAAAAGTTGTATTTTTCATCATTTTGCATCGCACCCTGACTGGCTCATCTCGTCCCCGAAACCTTTCTGTAAGGGGATGTCCAGTGACTTACAAATGGGCTTTGGGTCTCCGTTCCACACTCCCACCCTCATTCACTATGGAAAGATTTTTTTGTTCTGATGATGCCTGATACCTGATCCCTTCGACATCTTGTGATAGCACAGGCCTGCGTGCTTCTTCCATGTGGGCTTTGTTGATTCTGAGCTAGATGGCCGCTTGTTTACCTTCAAACCTTTAAGACCCCAGATGCTATCTTTTTTTAAAAAATTTTATTAGGGGCTCATACAACTCTTATCACAATCCATACATATACTTACATCAATTGTATAAAGCACTTCCATACATTCTTTGCCCTAATCATTTTCGAAGCATTTGCTCTCCACTTAAGCCCTTTGCATCAGGTCCTGTTTTTTTTCCCCCTCCCTTCCCACTTCCCCCTCCCTCGTGAGCCCTTGATAATTTATAGATTGTTATTTTGTCATATCTTGCCCTATCCGGAGTCTTCCCCACCACCCTTCTCTGCCATCCGTCTCCCAGGGAGGAGGTTACATGTGGATCCTTGTAATCGGTTCCCCCTTTCCAACCCATTCACCCTCTATTCTCCCAGTATCGCCCCTCACACCCCTGGTCCTGAAGGTATCATCCACCCTAGATTCCCTGTGCCTCCAGCTCCCATATGCACCAGTGTACAACCTCTGCCCTATCCAGTCCTGCAAGGTAGAATTCAGATCATGGTAGTTGGGGTGAGGAAGCATCCAGGATCTGGGGGAAAGCTGTGTTCTTCATCGGTACTACATATCTTTTGATAGCCGGGTACCATCAGCTTTCTTCACCACATTTGCTTATTCAAGGTGAGCATCATAAAATGCCAGTTTAATAGAAGAGAGTATTCTTGCATTGAGGGAGAACTTGAGTGGAGGTCTAATGTCCTTCTGCTACCTTAACACTAAATCTAGAAATATATGTGCATAGATATATTTCCCCATCCTCATATATAAATGTATTTTATCTAGACCTCTATAAATGCCCTTTGCCTCCCAGCCTTTTCCTCTATTTCCTTTGACTTTCCTCCAGTCCAACTGTCATACTCAGTCCCCACCAGGGTTTGAACAATTCCTCTTGGTTGAATTACCCTTGATCATGCCCTACCAGGCCTCCCACACCCTCCTCACCACCGATTTGGGTCACTTGTTGTTCCCTTGCCCTGGGTTTGTTAACACCACTACCTTTCCCCATACCTCCCCTCTCCCATGTCCCCCCAGAACTGTTGGTCCTATTGTTTTCTCCTCCAGATTGTTTATCCAGGCTATCGTATTTAGACAGACCTGCTGAGATAATAACATGCACAAAAACAAGACAGAGCAAAGCCAACCAACAATATACAACAAAACAACAACAAACCAATGACAAAAAAATAAAACAAAACACAACAAGAAAGAAAAGCTTGTAGTTAGTTAAAAGATTGTTTGTTGGCCTTTAGGAGTGTTTTTCAGTCCAGTCTGTTGGGGTACCATGCCCTGACCCCAAAGTCTACCTTTAGCATTTACTGGGGACCTCACTGCTCCATTCCCTTGCTGTTCTGTTGCACTTCCTTAGTGTTTTACCTTGGTGTGGCGTGATCAGATTGGGTGCAATTCCCACAATGTGTCTCTGGTGTTGCCCACTGTAGGGCTATGGGTCAGTGAGGGGTGTCATGTCTCCTAGTGGGGCCTCCCATGTGGTCCTCTCTGTTGACTGGCTGCTCTAATTGGGAACATCATCCTCACGGACTGGTGGGCCAGGATGTGCTCCACTCTCTACTCCTCCACCTTCATCTGCTCCCGTGTGCTCCGATCAGATATGTCCCTCTCCCGGAGCTGCAGATTCAATGCCGTCCTTTGAAATAAATTTTTCTGGGGGAGGGGCAGGTGTCCACTTAGTAGTTGGGATTGGGGCCTGCCCCCCAGACCTCTCCACTGGTTCCCTACTCCACGCCAGCATGTTGCATTCACAACTTAGAGCACTGGGTTGAAGTCTGGTCCCTCTTTCCCTGTGGAGATATAAACAATACCCTCCCCTTGGGTGGGTTAGTGCCCTGTGCCCCCACTACCCATTTCTTTATTATTGTTTTGTTTCCTTTCCCCACCTCCTTTTTAGTTGTCTACCATGTGCATCCCAGTATTTGGTCTGGTCCCTGCCATATTACCTGGTCCTCACTCAGGAATGTTTGCATACAGCAGCTTTTTCCCTATGCCCCATTTGCAGTTTTTCTTTTAAAGCTTACCTCAGTGGACTCATGTCGTACTTGTCCTTTTGTTCTTGGCTTACTTTGCTTAACATGATTTCTTCCAGTTCTTCCCATGCCGCTATGTGCTTCATACATTCATCACTACTTTTTAGAGATGTATAGTACTCCATTGTATGTATATACCACAACTTTTTAATCCAATCATCAGTTGATGGAAATTTGGGTTGTTACCAACTCCTTGTAATTGTGAACTGTGCCACAATGAACATTGGAGCACAGATGTCTGGTCTTGGTTTGTTTCTTGCCTCTTCTGGGTATATGCCCAGTAGGGGGATTGCTGTGTCGTATGGTAATCGATTTCCATCTGTATTAGATATCGCCAGATCGATTTCCATAGTGGTTGTACATACTTACAGGTCCACCACAGACCCTCCCCACAGACCCTCCAACACTTGCTGCTTTCTGATTTTTGAATTGGGCTATCTTTGAGGATGTTAGGTGGAACCTCATTGTTGTTTTAATTTGCATTTCTCTTATGGCTAAAGATTGGGAACATTTTCTCATGTTTGTTGGCCATTCGAATTTCTGCCCTGTGGGACTTCTGTTCAGGTCCTTTGCCCACCTCCTCAGAGGGCCATTAGTTTTTATCTTTTTGGAAGCTAGCAGAGTATTGTAGATTTTAGTAATAAGGCCTTTGTCTGATGTGTCATTGCTAAAGATGTTTTCCCAGTCCGTGGACTCTCTTACTACTCTCTTGGTGAATGCTTTTGATGTACACAGGTGTTTTATCTTCAGTATATCCCATTTGTCAATTTGTGCCTGTTCTGTGTTTGTGTCCTTCCCTATTTCTGATAGCTTATGTATTCCCTGTGCCAAAGTTCTCAAGTTGGTCCCAGTTCCCTCATTGATGGCCCTAATAGTTTGGGGCAGGGCATTGATTCATTTTTCTGCAGGTCAATATCCATTTTTTCCAGCACCACTTGTTAAAGAGGGCATCTGGTTCCCATTTGATATTTTTGGGGCCCTTATCAAAGATCAGTTGTCTGTATGCTGATGATTTTATTTCTGGGGTTTCAGTTCTTTTCCATTGGTCTGCGTATCTGTCATTGTACCAATACCATGCAGTTTTGACTACTGTGGCTGTATAGTATGTGCTAAATTCAGGTATAGCAAGCCCTCTCACTGTGTCTTTCTTCTTGAGGAATTCTCTGCTAATTCTGGGCTTCTTCCTTCTCCATATGAAGTTGGTAATCAGTTTTTCCATTTCCTTGAAGAAAGATGAGTGTAATTATATCGGGACTGGATTAAATTTATATAGTGCCTTTCGCAGACTGACATCTTTACTATATTGAGTCTTCCAAACCACAGCCTGGGATAGTCTTCCATTTGTTGAGGTCGCTCTTGGTTTCTTGTAATAATGTTCGGTAGTTTTCCCATATAGAACTCTTGCTCTTTTAGTCAAGTATATCCCTAGATATTTCAATTTATGCTTGGCTATTATGAAGGGTACCACCTTTTTTAATCTCTTATGTGGTCCTATCCGATGTGTATAACAGTCCGATCAACTTCTGTTTGTTGATCTTGTATCCTGCCACTCTGCCAAACTCCTCTATTGCTTCCAATACTCCCCTTGTGAAGCTTTTGTCATTTTCCATGTGTAATAACATATCATCTGCAAATAACAATAGTTTTACCTCCTCCTTCCCCAGATGAATACCTTTGATGTCTCTTCTTTGCTTTATGCTGTTATCTAAAACCTCCAGTACAATATTAAATAAGAGTGGGGACATGGGGCATCCTTGTCTGGTCCCCCTTTTCAGTGGGATTGTGTTAGTCTTTTATCCACTGACTACCACGTTGGCTGTTGGTTTTTCATATAGAGCTTGTATTATTGAGGAATTTTCCTTCCATTTCTATCTTTTCAAGTGTCTTAAACAGGAATTGGTGTTGGATGTTGTTTAATGTTTCTCTGTATTTACTGATATTATTGTGTGGTTCTTATAGTGTTTCATGTCAATGTGACGAATAATATTAATGATCTTTCATATGTTGAACCATCCCTGCATCCCTGGTATGAATCCCACTTGGTCATGGTGAATTATTTGTTTTTATGTGCTTTTCTATTCTGTTGGCTAATATTTTGTTAAGGATTTTTGCTTCCATGTTTATTAGGGATATTGGTCTGTAGTTCTCAATTCTTGTTGGATCCTTTCCCGGTTTTGGTATCAGAGTTATATTAGCTTCATAGAGTTCAGGAGTTTGTCATCTTTTTCTATATTCTGGGAGAGTTTTTGTACAATTGGTGTTAGTTCTTCCCTAAATGCTTGGTAGAATTCTCCAGTGAAGCCATTCGGTCCAGGGTTGGCTTTTTTTGTTGGTAATCCCTTGATCACTTTGTCTATTTCTTCTATTGCTATGGGTCTGTTGAGATTATTGACGTTCATCGAGGATAGTCTAGGGAGGGATTGCTTTTCCAAGAATTTGTCTATGTCTTCCAAATTGTTGAATTCATTGGAGTACAATCCTTTGTAGTACTGTGTAATTATTCTTTTGATTTCATTAGGATCTGTTGTAATGTCCCTCTTTCATCCCTTATTCTTGCTATTGAAATTTGCTCCCTCTTTTCTTGGTTTAGGTTTACTAGTGGTCTGTCGATTCTGTTTATCCTTTCAAAGAACCAACTTTTAGCAGCATTAATCTTCCCATAGTTTTCTTATTTTCCCTCTCCTGAATCTCCGACCTGATTTTATCATTTCTTTTCTTTTGCTATTAGTAGGATTGTCCTGCTGACTCTGCTCTAGTTGTAAATTTTGTGTCAGCATATCAATCATGAGTCTCTCTTCCTTTCTCAGATGTGCATGTATTGCTATGAACCTTCCTCTGATAACTGCCTTTGCGGTGTCTCATAAGTTTTGGTACATCGTGTGCTCATTCTCATTGGTTTCTAGAAATTTCCTAATTTCATCTCTGATCTGTGACTGTACGCATTCATTTTTCAATAGAGAGTTATTCATCCTCCAATTGTTTGCTCTTGGTTTCTTTGTCTTCCTTTTGTTGATTTCCAGTCTTATGGCACAGTGGTCAGAGAGAGGTCTGTATTATTTCAATGTGCTTAAACTTATGTAGATTTGCCTTATGCCCCAGCATGTGGTCTATCTTCAAATATGTGCCATGTGGACTTGAAAAGAATGTGAATTTTTTTGTATTTGGATGAAAAGCTTTGTAAATATCTATCAGGTCAAATTGTCTAATTGTGATATTTATCTCTGTAGCCTCCTTGTCGAGTTTCTTTTCCTGTGATCTATCTTTCCCAGAGAGCAGTGTATTGAAGTCACCCACTATAATTGTTGAGGCTGTGATAGCCTTTTTCATCTTTTGGAGTGTTTGGTTGACTATTTCAGCAGGTCTCTCATTCGGAGAACATATATTTACAATGCGGTTCTTTGTCTACCGTTCCCTTGAGCATTATATAGTTTCCTTCCTTATCTCTTTTTATGGTTTGAACTTTGGGGTCAATTTTATCCGAGATTAGGATTGCAACCCCCTGCTTTTTTTGTATTGTTGTTTGCTTGGTATACTTTCTCCAGCCTTTGATTCTCAGACTATTTTTGTCTGTAGCCTTGAGATGTGTTAACTGTAGGCAGCAGATTAATTGGTTGTGTTTTCTAAGCCAGTCTGCTAGCCTCAGTCTTTAATGCCCGAGTTCAGGCCATTTATAATCAGGGTTATTATCTCCATCTGCGGACTCTGTGGTGTTATCTTATACCTTTTGTGTTGGATGTTTTCATACTTTCCTTTCTCATTAGTGTGTTGTGCATATGTGTGTATGTGTATCATTCTTGACTTCTTCCATGCTTAAGCCTATGCTATCTTGGGGTCTGTTTTCTTTTTGTTGCCCTCTGGGTGAGGTTGTTCTTTGTGGCAGTCTCTTATTTATGCTTGGTGAGTGCTGTTCTTCTGCCAATACTGGGTTGGCAAGGATCTTTTGTAGGCCTGGGTTTCTTCTAACATATTCTTTGAGTTTTTCCTTGTCTGGGAAGACTTACTTCTCCATCTATCTTGATCGATAATTTGGCTGGTAGAGTATTATTGGGTTTGCATTGTTTTCCTTCAATTTTTTGAATATGTTACTCCACTCTTTCCTCTTCTTCATAGTTTCTGCTAATAGGTCTGAGCATATTCTTATTTGGGAACCTTTTGTGTGATTGCTTGTTTTTCCCTAGCTGCTCTAATGATTTTCTCCTTTTCCTCAAAGTTGGATAATTTAACTATTATGTGCCTTGGTGACTTCTTATTGGGATTCAGTCTAGCTGGTGTTCTTTCAGTCTCCTGAATGGTTGCCTGGTTTTCATTCATTAAGCTGGGGAAGTTTTCCTCCAAGAATTCTCTTACTATTGTTGTAGATGACTTCTTTGTTGTGTCTTCCTCCGGTAAGTCAATTGTGGGGGTAGGTGAGATGCTCACAGACATCCTCCCAGAGGGCGATCAGTTGCCAGACTATATGGCAGGCCCCACTCCCTGCTGTTAAAGACAATGGACGCCTGTAGTCATCTATTTGGTTCCAGTAGGTGGGGTTTGCAACCTACTGATGATGGTTCCTATGGAGATCTAGGGAATAGGTCAAATATAAGCCGCCATCCTAATCCTAGGATCTGCCCATCTTGTAACATGTATAACCCCAATCTCTCCCGTTCCTATTGCGTGTATATCCCTAGACCACTCCCCTCTCATTTACTGTATTACCTATAGGATATCCCCTCCAAGTGACGTATGTCCTCATCTGTAATTAGGGGGCTTGTACGTTCCCCAGAGAATATAAAAGGCCCGGGCTAGCATTACATCTCTCTCTCTCCCTCCATGTGGACCATCTAGCAGGGCAGAGGTGAGCATGCTACCATGAATTGTGTCTGACTCCATTTATTTCAATACTCCACTTCTATCTCTCATGCTCTCCATAACTTTACTATGATCTTTACTTATTATCGCTGTACAATTAAGCCTACTGGACCTGTAATGATGTGTTAGGGGCTGGCTTCCCCTGACAGTCAATAATTCTAGTGTTGTTCCACTTTATAGCATCAGGTTTTAGGTTTTCTTCAGCTTCTCTGATGATCTCATTAGATTTTTGTTCGTGTTTGTTAACGTCTGCTTGGTTGTCCTCCAAGTCACTGATGCGGTTCTCTGCTTCCTCCAGTTGATTCTCGAGGTCCGTGTTTCTGCTACTGGTTTTTCTTATCTCCTTCCTAACCTCCTGTATTTCCTTTTGGTGCATGGCCTTTATCTCCTCTATCATTTCGTCATTTTTTCAGTATTGTTTCCCTCATATCCTGTATGACTCCAAACAGCATTCTGAAAATTTCTTTCTGTGGCAGCTCAATGTCTGCTTCTTCTATGCATGTAGTTATGTTCGGGACATCTTCTGCCATTGCCTTTTGTTTCTCCTGTTTGTTTTTTGTTGTTGTTGAGATCATTGGGGCTGATGGCTGTTTGCATTGCATTGTTTTAGAGGAGCCAGGTGCCATTTTCCAGGGAGTCGAAGAGCACTGGCTCTCTCTGGGGGCCTTGTAGGAATGCTTCTTCAAACTGCCTACAGCTAATTTCACTATGGAATTAACCTACCACTTTATCATCCTGTGGCTTCCCACTCAGGGGAGTGCCCCAGAAGGCTTGTGGGTTGCCTGTTTTGGTGTTACAGAGGTTGGGCAAAGGTTCCTGCAGCAGCTTGGAATGTTGATGAATGTTGGTTGAGTTGCCTTAGGGTCCCAGGCACACAGGCAGGAATTCCCCGGTAAGAAGTTTGGCAGAGTATCCCCTGGTGGAGGTCCGCAGAGATTTCCCCAGCCTCCGACTATCTACACAGGGTGGAGCTCACCTAGCTAGGTGTGGCGCAGGCATAAATGCCCTATGCTCAGGGTCGTGGTCTGGATGTCAGCAGTAGAGTGTGATAGAACAGGAAAGAAACAAAGAGGAGAATATAAAATTATAAAATAAGCCCTCTGAGCCTGTGCGGGGATATTGTCAAGAGAGGGAAACAAAAGCAACAATGTAGTTGGGTCCCAATCCTCACCCGTGGAGCTGCAACGGTTTAGTCCCTGCCCCGAGACGGTGGTGGCAAGCTGTGGCTCTGTTGAGAAAAGCCCCACTTACCCCCACCCTGCGCAGCCCTCCAAGACTGTGGGGGTACAGAGAGAAGAGAAGGAAACAAAAGCAACAATGTAGCTGAGCCCCGATTCCTGCCTGTGGAGCTGCAAGTGTCCAGTCCCAGCCCCAAGGCAGGTGACGGCAAACAGTGGCTCTGTCGAGACCAAGCGCCCCCACGGGTTCCAAATGGTCCCGGCTCCGGCAGAGACAGTGGTGCGGCAAGGTCAAGCCCTGGCTGGTCTACACTGAAGTAAGCCAAAAGCTCCCAGTCCCTCAAAACCCTGTGGGTCGGTGCCTACCCCTCTTTATGATGCTCCTTCTGTGGTCCAGCAGCGTTAAATTTCCCAAATTTCCCTCTAAGCAACTCTCCTGGGGGAGTCCCTCTGGTATGTGTCACTCTATCACCATCTTCCCGGAAGTCCTCTACCTTGTGACTTTTCTAAGTGGCAATTAGCCACGAACACCCATCACCCTCCTTGATGCAGGTGTCTGCATAAATCAGTGGCAAGTGTGTTGTGCCAACTCTATTGAATGAGCTCTCACCAAACCTTCAGGATTTCCAAGATGAGTTTGGAAGAGACAAGATCTGGAGTTGTTGCCCATGAAAAGTGTCAATATTTGTCAAAACGACGGGGAGGGAGTAGAGTCCCAGTGAAATGCCATCTGTCTTTGCATTCCTGCCAAAAAGTCACTTCACAGTGGAGAGATGATTACTTGGCATTACTGATCCTGAAATCGGCAAGGTGGCTTCCAGAGCAGATACTGGCATATGAAAAGAGGGGTTTTGTGGTGTAAAAACTAAAGGTATAGAAATATGCTGTTCTTTGTAAAACTGTAAACCCAATGTTGTTTAACAAAGCATTTCCCATAGAATTCTCAAGCAGCTAATTAGTTTACACATTCGCCTCATGAACCATAAGTTATCTTGCAGTTAGTTATTGGTCAGAGGCTGCAACTCCCCTTGCATGATTCCATTATTCAACCATGTGGTCTCTTAAGCAAATCAGTTCATTGTTTTTCCCATTATATATGGAAACTCAGTTCTGGGGCAGTGTTAGGGGATGTGTGATACATAAACCCTAGGAGATTGGAGTTCTTGGGCCTTGGCTGTATATTGGGACACAATTTTCATCAAGCGTCTTTGTTAAGATGGAAGCACACCTACCCTGCTTGTTTCTAAAGGAGGATCTTACCTGGAAAATCTAAATTCCTTTGGGCATTAACCTGAAGAGTAATTTAATAAATCATCTTGGGTAGGAGTGAGATTCTTCCAAATAAATTTGACAACTTTCAGGGCCAATTCTCTTTCTGTAGAATGTTACCCAGAGGCAGGTTTGCCACGCAGAATTTCTAGACCATCTGTGTTTGGTACAACTCTTGCCTGAAAACACACACATTTGAGAACTCTGAGCTATGGAGTTTGGTATGGAGCTTTGAGCATGGAGTTTGACTCAGGGTTAAGCTGAGGTGTGGGAGCAACAAATCCAATGACACTTAATGTATGTATAAAAAAGGCTTTATATCAAGAAGTAATTATATCTCAAAAAGGCATCCCAGTCCAACTTAAGTCCATAAGTCTCTCTTCAAAGTCATGTTGCTGCATGCCTGTGACACAGAAAAGGGAATCAGGAAGGTCACAGGACAGTGGGTGCTGACTCTCTGGGATCCAAGGTTGGAGAAAACATGGCAGGGCACAGAGAGTTCCCAGGGAGCCACCTCTGGAGGCAGACACCGTAACCCAGTGAAGTCTGAGCCAGGAGAAAAGTGAAGTGGCAGAGAGAGGCAATTCCCAGAGTTCCTCACTCTCATACAAAGGGCCACACCTGTAAGGAAGTGCCATAGAGCAACCACTTAAGTGATGGGTTTGATGTCACCTCTAGCACAGAATGTCTAGTTGACATAAGATCATCCAACTACCACAGACTCTGTAACATTCTTGTGACCCCAAAATATTAGTCATTCCATTCAGCAATGTCATTTCTTCCAAGTTTATTTCCAGTAGATCAGTGGTTCTCAACCTGTGGGTCGTGGCCCCTTTGGAAGTTGAATGACCCTTTCAGAGAAGTCACCTGATTTCTAACAGTAGCAAAATTATAGTTATGAAGTAGCAATGAAAATAATTTTATGGCTGGAGGGGTCCCCACAACATGAGGAACTGTATTGAAGGGCCGTGGCATTAGGAAGGTTGAGAACCACTGCAGTAGATACTACCTTCACTCAGCTTCATCTCATCTTCCTCTACCCTGGAAGAGGACAGTGACCCCAGTCTCAATAGGGGACTAACGCAGCTCACCCAACTGTCCCTTTTAGGTTAGAACAGGCTTGGATTTGCATACTTTCTCTTATTACAACACATTAGCTACTTTGCAGACTTCATAATCCCAGTTAACCAGATCCAGCTAATCCAGTAGAGTCTGGATTACTATGGAAACCCATTATCCCAGACCCCGTTGATGCATGGTTATAAGATTCCTGAGTTAACTACTCCAATCAGTAACTATTTAACACAGCACTTACTATGTGTCCGGCATTGTGCTGAGAACATTGTTCTCTGAATAAAACGAAGGCCCAGCTCTCCTTGAGTTTGCAATCTAGCTGGGATAAATAGACTCTCAAAGAGATGATTTATTAGGGGGTAGTAATTACAAAAAAAGAAAAAGCCAGAGAAGGGGAATGAAGAAGAAATGGATGGCCTCTCTAGGGTTGCACACACCTGTGTTCCATTGGCGCACAGGGGTGGAGAGAGAAGACCTGGCCTGGAGGAGGTGAAGGGCACACAGTGAGCTGGCAGAAGGTGTTCAGGAAGAGAGCACAGCAAGTGAAAAGGCCCTGAGGCAGGAGAGGGCCAACTCTGTGCAAAAAGTAACCGTCTTGTTGGGCAGCACAGACGGTGGTGAAGAATTTGTCTTCTACTTCGTGTGGGATGAGACTCTACAAGAGATTTTTAGACAAGATGTCAATGCATGTAAAAGAGTAAAAGCAATACACACAGTAAGCACTCAAACCCCCCCCCCACTAGCTTTTATTTTCACTTTCTTGACTCTGAAGGGGATCTCCATTTTGTCTTATAAGAATGATATTTCTTTCCTAAAATATGGCAGAAATGTTGGAAAGCCGATATAAAACTACTGGTCATCAGGTTGTTGGGTGGCACCGATGGTTGTTTAACCTAGGACGGGGTGGTGGGTCATTCTGCTGTGTGCAGGGTCACTATCAGTCAGAACCACCTCATAACAATATCAGGGGTGTCTTGGAGGACAAGCCTGGTGACTTGCTTCCAAGAGATCCCAGCATTGAAACCCTATGGAGCGGCTGTGCTCTGCACACATGGTGTCTGCAGGGGGTGGAACCAATGCCACAGCAGCTGGACATGACAGCGTGCAAACATAGGGCACTGTCCAAGTACGCGGACGCCAATTCACAGCTCACACGCTTAACCCCTGTGAAGACGGGTCTTATCATCCTGATGTCCAGCTCGAACATTCTCTGTGAGAGATTGTGACTATTAGCAAAATCACAGTCTTTCTTTGCCCTTCTTTTACATTCTGCTAACCAGCTGTTTATTTTTAAAAGTATTTTATTATGGACACTTTCAAACGTAATATAAAGTTGGAACACCCAACTTCAAGTAATTATCCATCCATGACTAAACTTGTCTCATCCACATGGCTATCCCCTCCTGTGCACTGAGTTATGACTGTACCCCAAATATGTGTTGTGAACTCTGATCCCCATACTCAATGCCTGTGATCCCATTTAGGAGCAGGGCATCCTTTGTTATGTGAGTAAGGACATCATCGTTAGGGTGTGTCTTAAATCCGTTGGTGCTAGCTGGATCCCTTGGGGCCTCTCATGTAATGACAACTTTTGATCAATCATTGTCCATTTTGATAGGATGCCAATAGTACACTTTGCATACAGGTCAAGGTCATCTGACCATTTTGATCTCAGCATCACAGCAGCTGTTTCAGGAAATCAGACTCTTAGGGGGATAAAAGGGGGAAGAAGTGATGACAATAAACTACATCCAACAGATTCCTATTGCTCAGATTCATAAATATACTCAGTCATATATTAAACCTCCTTGGAAGTCCTGTGAGATACATGCACACACCCGCCTATATATGTATATATTTATGTATATGTATATATAAACAGGTATTTAGATATACATCTGTTTAGCTATTCTTTTTTGTTTGTTTGTTTTTTATTTTATCTTTTTATTTTAACAATTTATTGGGGCTCATACAATTCTTCTCACAGTTCATACATATACATACATCAATTGTATAAAGCACATCTGTACAGTCCTTGCCCTAATCATTTTTTTCTCTTTTCTTCTTTTACATTTAATTAGGGACTCACACAACTCTTACCACAATCCATACATATACATACATCAATTGTATAAAGCACATCCATAAATTCCCTGCCCCAATCATTCTCAAGGCATTTGCTCTCCACTTAAGCCCCTTGCATCAGGTCCTCTTTTTTTTTCCCCCCTCCCTCCCCTTTCCCCCCTCCCTCATATGCCCTTGGTAATTTATACATCGTTATTTTGTCATATCTTGCCCTATCCGGAGTCTCCCTTCCCCACTTCTCTGCTGTCCCTCTCCATTCTTTTTTTTTTCATTGTGATAAAAGTAAATATTGCAAAGTATCTGCCATTTCAACAACTTTGGAAACATGAAAAATTCAGTGAAAAAAAATTTTGTCATCATCTTGAACAACTATTACTATTATCCATTTCCGAAATTTCCCATCAGCCTTGGTAGAAATGTAGAGCTCTTTAGGCAACGGTGTTCCAGTACCTTCTCCCACCAGCTCCCGGGAACCAATCATAAACTTTGATCCTTAGGCATTTGCCCATTCTGATAGTTCATCTAAGTAGATCATATGCTCTTTCTTTCTTTGAGTCTGACTTATTTTATTCCCCTAAATGTTTTCAGGGTCCATCCAAGCTGTAGCATGTTTCAGAACCTCATTGCCCTTTATGACTGAGTAGTAGTTCATTTCCTGCATAGACCATGTTTTGTTCATCCATTCCTCTGTTGATGGACATTTGGGTTGCTTCCACCTTCTGGCTACTGTGAATAGTGCTGGGATGGGCATTGATGGCTAAGTATCTGTGCCTTGCTTTCAAGTCTCTATATTTGTAAAAATGTTATGATGGGGTTTTCTGACATCCTCTGACTTTACAAGGGGGGGATATCAAAGTTGATTCCTATGAGTTAGATGGCAGACATATCTCCTCTTACCAACCTTTTTACTAATCCAGTACCAGTGGCCCTCTTGTTACATCACACTTGTCTGTTGGGTTCGATAAATCATTGAAATGACTGCACAGAGCTCACAGACAACATGCATGATTATAAAATTTATTCTATAATAGCATGTACACTGGTACAGATGAGAACTCTCGACACATGGAATCCAGGACAGATAAACCCCTCGGGAACAGCAATGGGAGTAGCGATATCATGAGAGTAGGGGGAAGGTGGGGGAAGAAGGGGAAGAAGCGGGAATCAACTATAATGACCGATGATGTATAATTCCACTCCCTCCCTACGGGGACGAACAATGATAACATGGGCAAAGGGAGACAGAGGATGATGTAAGATATGAAAATAATACTAAAAATTTATAATCTATCAGGGGTCTTTGAGAGTGGGAGAGTGGGGGAGGGAGGGGAGTGAAAAGAGGAGCTGATATCAAGGGCTCAAACATAAAGAAAATATTTTGAAAATGATGATGGCAACATATGTGCTTGATACAATTGATGTATAGATTGTTATAGGAGCTGTAAGAGCTCCCAATAAAATGATTTATGTTTAAAAAAAAGAAAAAGGAATTTATTAGGGAAGTAACAGGTTACAATTCAGAATGAGAAATAACTCAGGATACAGTTCTTCAATCAAGATATCCTCAGTTCATTCATGCCCATAGACAGACCTTTCTCTGACTCTTGGCCTCTTGGCAAGTATTAAGATGCTTTCCTAGTTCTTCCCATAAGTGCCCAGAGGCATCTTACACACTCCACCAGTAAGCGCTGGCCTGCAGGCATTCAGCTTTCTCATTTGGAGGGCCGACAAGCCTAGCTTTGCAAATGCCCAGAGGCATCCACTGCCAGTGAGCCTCCTTCCCGTAGATAATGGACTTCCTTGCTCTATGGACCTACTGCTCCCTTTAGGGCTGGTTTCTCTGCCTTTGCTTCTTACCACTTCTCATCTCCAGTGTTACAGCTCTTTTTCTTCCTGGATTAAGTGCCTTCAGGCAGCCCACTGTCCAAGCCAGCCTCCTGAAAAAAGCACTCAGCTTCACTTGGGAAATATCTATCTCTGTTCCATGCTGTGGCTCCTGGTTCTGCAGCTGCTCCTCTGATGGTATAATTGTCTTCTGAATCCATGTTTCACTGAACAGGAATTTTGGGCCTACAGGGCACCCTTCACTTTGGGCTCTTGCTGGGCTAATTTTATACACATCAGAATGGCATTCCAGAGAATCCTGTTCACAGTTACTGACAGGTGAATCCTATCAGTATCTTCCCTCATCTTCTCACCAGACTCATGCAGGAAAGGTCTTTGGGTGGGAGTTAAAGCCTTTGGCTAGACATCGCTCTCCCTTGGAGTAGCCAGGTGGTTTGAACCGCAGTCTTTGGTTAGCCGCTGAGAGTGCTTATCACCACACCAGCAGGACTGGAAAAACGGGTGCTGTAGAGTTGGTTCTGACTCACAGTGACCCTGCATACAGCAGAATCAAATACTGCCTGGCCTTGCTCCACCCACACTCTCACAGCTCTGTGTGAGCCCATTGCAGATACTGAGGGTCTGACTCTTTTTCGTTGACCTTCTTCTACTTTACCAAGCACGATGCCCTTCACCATGAACTTACCTGGAATTCCTGATGACAGGTGAAAACGACACAAGACGAAGCCTCACCACCCTCCCTCCGAAGGAACATTTCGCCTGTACTTCTTCCAAGACACGTGTATTTGCTCTTCTGGAAGTCCGTGGTGTAGTCAGTGTTCTTCACCAACACTGTCATTCAAAGGCACCAAGGATTCTTCAGTCTTCTTACCCCAGAGGGTAGCTGAGACACCAGAGAATTTGACAAACTCAGCCACCGTAAGAACCCCGGCAGCGACGAAAGCAAGAGTGGATGTCTTGGAGCACATGCCGGAGCCCCGGTGTGATTTGGTTCATAATAATGCCTCCGACCGGAGTGCATGAGATGCTTTAAAACATGAATCAATGTAGGTTTAGTCTGGCAGGTGTATTAATATATGTAAACTGGGCTGGCAGAAAAATGTGTTTGCTGTTATAACTAACTACAGGGATATTTTATGCATAATAATCAATTGCTGTTGTTGAAACACTAAAAAAAAGACTGGCTAGAAGAATCATTAAATAATTCATTGCCCATGCAACCTAGTTGATAAGTCCTTGGATGTAAAAAGTGTTTGTTAGTCACTGTATCTCCCAAGTTTATTTGACTACACACACTTTTGGGTTGATCTTCATCATATCTTTTCCATCCGGTGGAACCTACTTGGCACTTACATAATCTCCTGTCAACTTGAGCAAAGGGTGGAGCCTGGTCTGTCAATCAGGTCATAGCCAATGATGCCTCTGTGTGGGCATGGCCTTCTCCTGAGGATTCTGGGAACGCCTGTCTTCCTCCCAGAGGCAGGACACACACTCTCTCTGCTTCACATTCTGTTGACCAGCCACATGAAGCTTGGCTGATGGCAGCCAGAGCCCTGGAGCTGGAGGAGCCACATGGAGAGCAACACCAACATTGAGATGCTTCCACAAGACACCCCACCTACTGGCCCGGGATCTTCCTGCTTTTGGCATCATTCTATATGCTACATGATTTTGTAGAAGAATTTATGGATGCATATTGGACATATGGGCTAATATCAAACTTATGGACTTGATGTGGACTGGGATGGAATGTTTTCTTAATATACAATTAGTCATGGATATAAAACTCTCTCTTACACACATGTGAGTGTCTCTGGGTTTGCTTCTCTAGTCAACCCATACTAACACACCTACTTTCAAGAATATTGTTTTAACTTGTACTAAAAATACCACTTATATATTTAGAATAAATGCCTGGGTTGCTTAGCTGCCTGGAATCCATTTGACCATCATCTGGTTTTTGTTGTTTCATCTTCTTTCATTTAAACACCCTTTCTTGTGAATTGTATGAAGGTTTACCAGGCAAACAGATTTTCCATTCAACAATTTCTCTCTCGTTTAGTGTCATTTATTGAAATCCCCACAATGTAACATCACTTTTCCCAGTTCTTCCCTGTGCTGCCCTGTTTCATTCCTCCTACTTTCCAGACCCTTCTTGCCTTCTGCACTTTGTCTTTGGGGAAATTTTGCCCTTTCCATCTAAAAGGGCTGATCATTCTAAGGACTGGGTCCCTCCCTAGGCTTGACAGTCTTCGAGACTGTGTTCGTATAGTGGCATAAGACCATAGATTGTTTTGAAAGACTGGACAGAAGAATGGTTGACATCCGCAGCAAAGCTCCACCTGGAAATTAAATTGTGAAGTCTGTTACCCTTGGAAGGAATGCTTGAGCCATTCAAACGAGAACAACCATTTCACTTATCGCATCCATCTCACAGGGTGACCAGTACTGATATAGAACCAAGGGAAAAACGAGTTGCCCTCAAGTTGATTACAAATCAGGGTGCTCTCCTGTGTCTCAGAGCAGAACTGAGGTCCATAGGATTGTCTGTGACGTTTCAGAAGCCAACCTCCTGGTCTTTTTACCACAATGTACCGCTAGGTCAGCGGTTCTCAACTTGTGGGTCTTGACCCCTTTGGGGGGTCAAACGACCCTTTCACAGGGGTTGCCTGATTTATAACAGTAGCAAAATTACAGTGATGAAGTAGCAACGAAAATAATTTTATGGTTGGGGGGGGTCACCCCACATGAGGAACTGTATGAAAGGGTCGCGGCATGAGGAAGGTTGAGAACCGCTGCTCTAGGAGGATTGGGATCTCTGATCTTTCCATTAGAAGCTGAGGCATTAACCATTTGTACCCCCACCCGGGAAGTCAGCCCCATTTACTCTCTCAGCCCCACACTGCTGTGCTCTTCACAGTCATTCGCCATGTATGTTTCTTGGGTCCCACTGCTGTTGACGTTGGCCTACCACCTCCACCAATCGAGCGTCCGGATGATGGCAAACGTGAACATGACGGAGCGAGGGTCTGGCAAATTCCTGGATTGGCCCCTAAGTCAAGGGTTTGACAGCACTGTTCACATGGCCTTTTGGAAGAAACATCTGTTTCCTTTATGTTACATGTACCCGATAGCTTTTACGAAGCCCTTACTGGTCCGTCAGCAGCCGTGCCGAGTATTCTCAGAAAGACATGGTCCGGCTCTCGTAGAATGTTTGAGCTCATCGTCATCGAAAGGGGCTGTTGCGGAAGCGCGGGCTTGTGGGCAATGGGAGGAAGCCAGGGAAGCACAAGAAGCAAGTAGTCCAGTTTGCGACTCAGAGCCTTCTAATCACCAAGAGAGCCCAGCCCCTGTGTGTGGCGTGTTGTACCCATGGCTCCCAGACAGAAACGATACTTGAAGTCAGCTAAGATGCAGTGCTGTGGTCCTAGGTCAGAGGGTAGAGGTCAACAGGACCCTAGCCAGTAGCTGGGGATATTGGATTCAGAGTTAAGCCTCAGGGGAAGCAGCCTGGTGGGAGTGGGGCAGGGTGCCAGGATTCCAAACATCAACTGCATGGTCCCAGAATTAGGCAGGGTCCAGTTTGCATGTTGAAGCCTTAATTGGCTACACCAAAACCAAACCCATAGTCATTTCCAACTCACAACAACCCCGTAGGGCAGAGTACAATGGCCTTATATAGTTTCAAAAGCTGTATTCTTTACAGATGCAGACTGCTGCATCTTTCTTCCATGGGGGTTCACACCATCAGTTTTTCATTAGCAGATGAGTACTTAACCTCTGTGCCACCAGATCTCCTTTCAATGGACCATACTCTTTAATTGGCTATATACTGTTATCAACTGGATTCCAAATTATAGGGACCTGTGTATGGTTTCTGAGACTGTGAATCTTTATGGGTGCAGAGAGCCTCCTCTATCTCCCATGGAGCAGTTGATGGATTTGGACCACTGACTTTGCAGTTAGCAGCCCTATGCCTAACCCACCGAGCCAACAGGGCTCCTATTAGCTACATTAATAGGGCCTAATGAGTAAATGCAGTCTAACACCCAGCACCATGGAATAGGTCAGGATTGAGGGGATGGATAACAGAGTGCTTGAGAACATGGGCACTGGTTTCAAGCATCCATGATTCAAATCCTTGCTCTACTGTTTGCTACCGGGTTACAAGAGAAAACCCCTCAGTCTTTCTGTATCTCAATCACGTACTACGTAAAACGGGTACAAAAATAATATCAACCTTGTATGTTGTTATGGGAGCACATGGAATAAGGTAAAAACATACAGAGCAGTGCCTGGCACAGAGTAAAGCAACGGGAATTGTCTGTTATTAAACTGTGGTGTTAGAGGGAAGATCAGTACTTTTAGCCAGGTGGGTTCCAAGGAAAATGTCAAAGGTCAACAAGATCTCCGCAGAATGACAGTTGAATGAGCAGTGGAGAGGAAGTTGGATGCTCCTTCAGGGTAGAAGGATAGGATGAATAAAACACATCGCTGAAACAGTAAGAGGGGAGCTGGGCCTTGCTTTCTCCTACCATTCATTTTGGAATAAGGGCATGACAGTGTTTTGTGTTCACTTGGCTACACTAGGATTCTCAGTATTTTGGCATTTAGGATATTGTAACCTCCCATAATGAGATCTAATTGTAGTGTAATCACTTTTATGAGATCTACCTGAGCAGCCAACCAATTGAAAGGATGTTTCCTCAGGGTGGGCCCTGCTTCCAATAGAAGTGGATACTGTGGACAAGTTTGCTTGCTTTTTGTTGGGTCTGGATCCTTCATGTAGATCATGGTTACACCTCTGGTTCTTTGGTTTTGAGCCAGTGGCCTGCCACATAGCCTGCCGATTCTGGGAGTCATCAGTAACTTGCCATTGTACCTACCAACCTTGGATTAATTCACATCTGCAGCTAGAGACCTGATGATTTGGGGTTCATCAGCCCATAAAGCTACCTCAGTCAAGAGAAGCCTCCAAACCTGTCCTCTGAGCCACAGATTTAGAACTTTCCTGCCTCTATGATGGTCTGAGCCATTTCATTGATACCAACCACTATCTATGAGGTTTTCTACCCCTGTAAAGATTTGAAGTCTTGGAAACACTCAGAAGCAGTTCTATTCTGTCCTATAGTATCACTTGAGTTGGCATAAACTTTTATATACATACATACATATATACACATAGATATATGTTTTGCATTTCTAGCGAATCCAGCATAAGACAGAGGGCCCTAGCAGTGTGTCTTAAACTTTTTCCACTTGCGTTCCCTTTTCACCTGCAGAATTTGCAATATGGGAAGCACTACCAGAAACACCTCAGATTCATTACATGTTTGATTGTGAATCATTTTTTCTTTCTGCATTCAGAAATCTTTTAGCATCGCCAATTGTGTGTGTGTGTGTGTGTGTGTGTGTGTGTGTGAGACCTCCTAGATTTAGTTACAGTTTAAGAAGCTTTGGGCTATAGTACCCCTTCCCATGATAACAGGTCAAGGTCATGGTTTATCTCAGGTGAAAAGTCTGATGTCCATGTTCCTGTTTGTGTTCTAAGATTCCTTGGTTTCCTCTCTTTGACTCTTTGTAATATGCCTCTTATCCTTGTCCCTTGAAATAAGTCACACAAGCTTCACTTATACTTGGTAGCAGATTATGAAACTTTTGATCAATCAGATTGCTTTCCTTTTTCTTTTCCGCATGAGACAAGAATATTTGACTCCTTTACACTTGAAAAAGCAAAAGCCATCAAGTCATTTACAACACATCACAACCCTGTAGGGCCAAGTAGAACCATCCCATAGAGTTTCTAAGGCTGTTTTCCTTCAGGAAGTAGCTTGAAGTGGGTTTGAACTGTCAAACACTTTAACTGCTGGGCCACCAGGGATTCTATTGGCTCTTCTATAGATTCTGTTCTTCTAAAGAATCTATAGAAAATAAGGTTCTAGAGAAGAGGGAAACCTTATATGATAGTTAGGTTTGGTGTTACCTTAATTGAACCTGGAATCAGTAGTTTGGTAGTAAAACCCCATGCTGTGACTTGACATAACGTATTCAACTCTGCAGTGAGTAGCCAAGAAGTTGTAGAAATTAAGGGAAATAAACCCTTTATTTAAGTCACTGTCCGGATGTAAACAGAATGGTGTTTCCTTGGAGGTGTGGTCTACTTCATATATAAGTTGACACTGTGGGGAAGCTAACTTGCTTCTTGCTAGTTCTGTACCCTGCATCTGTCTCATTGACCTCTGGTTCTTTGGACTTACCCACATAATTACCTACTGATCTTGGGAGCCATCAGCTGCCAGCCATCTGACTTGCTTACCTGGGCTTCATTGGACTCTGCAGCCACAGGCCTGACTTGCGGACCTTGAATTCAACTGCCTCTTGATCCACGAGCTTGTGGCTCTCCTGTTTTTGCTTCCTGCTTCCTGGTTGGTTTTACTATCTCCTGGTTCACCTGCACCCTCAATCGATGTGAATCAGGACAACCTGAACCAGGCTAGACTTACTTTTACAACTGTGTGTTTTGCCACGTTAGAGAATCCAGTCTAACACATATTACCAAGGAGCATTAAACACATCTTTTCCTTGATAATAGCTTGATGAAAGTGGGCCTCAAGAATGCTCAGAAACTGCCCAGAGTCAAGTCAGGAGTCACATGGAGTTAGTGGTCTCTTTGTCGGCAGCCTGAATGATTTGTTGGTACCCACGGCCTCCATAGAACGAGAGCAGCTTTCCCTACCGGCCCTTCCGCAGCCTGCCCAGTGAGGGACCTCCAGCTTGCTTGCAATCTTCACTGATGGTGACTTGGGGAATTTTTTTTTAATTCCAATTTTCCACGAACTTTTTGATGCTCTCTTGTACAATCAGCTAGTACCAGACCAAGGGATTGCTTTGATCAGTTCTTTGTGCATGTCACCTTATCCCATTCAACCTCATTTTGTCCAGAAGAATCTAGACTTTTCCAGTTTGGACTCCAGAAACAAATTTCTGGTTTCTGAATGAGGACATCGCTTTAAAGAATGTCAAGGTAACTATGTTTCTTTCCATATCTCCCATTGTCCCCCTGACTTCTGCTGTGCGTTCTCTCCCATCTCTTCTTCTTCCCCTATACTAGAGCCTCCCCAGATCAGCTCTGCAGGCCTGTGTTTTGTATGAATGCATTTGGATGGTGGGCATCTAGTTGTTCTACCTCTGATTTCTGATTATCAACCTCTGTGTTTCCCCAGTGTCACCTCTGCATCCAGAGCAGCACGGATCCCAGCCTATGGGTCAAGTATTCCCATTGAAAGCCCCCAGAACACCTCCATGTATTGATGTCTATGTAGTAAGCCTTGGTCATTTCTAGTAGTTTTCTTTGACAGTCTCCAACTGAAGAACTTCAGCTCCCAGGTCAGGCTGAGAGCCCCATCCAATGAGTAATCAATATTAACCATACAAAGTGGCCACATACTAGTCATGTAGTAGCCACGAGTACCGCGAAGGAGAGAATGCTAAGGTTCTCACTTTCTGTTGCTAAGTCCTTTGTGAGTCCAAATGAGCTTTGCTTTTCTCTGCTCTGTCTCTCCAGGTGTTATATGCTTCTTCTCTGTAGCTGGCATTCGGCTCGAGAAGAAGATCTTGCTTCTGGATCCTCTGCCTGGGAAGTTGTGGTTGTTAGTTACACAAGTTTTTAATGGTGGTAGTTGCCGTCAAGTTCACTCAGACTCATGGTGACTTTCCGAATAATAGAACAAAGCGGTGTCCAGCCCTGCACTATCTTCATGTTCATTTAGTAGGTTCAAGTCCTACAATGTCAGTCCACCATATGGAGGGTCTCCTTCCTTTTCACCAACGTCTACTTCACCAATAATGGAATCCTTTCCTAGTGATTGGGTTTTCCTGATGGAGTGCCCACAGTAAGTGGACTGGTCTTGAAACTTTTGCTTGTAAAGAGCAATCTGATTGTTTTATTTCTTCTAGAGTCCGAATCAACAACCCTCCTTCCCTTTTGTAATAGCCCCAGGCCTGCTTTCCGGACCCAATGCAGGCATGCCCCCTACTCTGTGTTTTGAAGAGACATTTGCACAACACAGAGAAATAGGCTCATGACAATGAAAAGCAACTTCAAACATGCTGTCCAGAAGTCATTAAACAACAGTGATGAAGCAACCATTGTGAACTTGAACTAGTCCTGGGTTAAGAAAGTCAGTGACAGATGAAAGGGGAAAGCACACCTGAATCAACTTGCTCATGAGCTGAAATATTCAAATGTAGGTGCACAGTGGTTACTTAACTCTTGCACCTCTTATGATTCAGCACACACTGAAGTGTTGAGCCCAGATTTGATAAGATGCCAGGATTGGTCACAGAACGAGAAAATACCACCATGGTATCAGCCATAGAATTCCGGGAAAAAGGCAGAGATATCCTGCCAGGTCCCTGTCAAATTATGGGGGACTTTCGACTAATCACCGGTGTGATAGTTAGGCTTTGTGTCAACTCGGCTGAGCCAGGATTCTCAGTTTGGCAATTGAGGCTTTCCACAGGATGTGACTTAATGTTATGTAATACATTCCATGATGGGATCTGCTGTGAGCAATCAACCAGTTGTGGTACGCTTAGGGTGGAGTATTACCCCCATAACCAGGTCACGGGAACGATGCAGTTAGAAGGAAGTTTCATTGCGGGTGGAGCTTACTCTTATTTAAGCAGTCTCTGTGGGAAGGCTGTTTCTTCTTGCTGGCCTGAAGCCTGCCTCTGTATTATCCACCTCTAGTTCTTTGGATGAGTGTCAACAACCCAACATATTGCCTGCCAACCCTGGGAGCTAACAGCAAGCTGTCACTTGCCTACCAACCGCGGATTCCTTTGGCTCTACAGCCATGAGCCTGACCTGCTGACCGTGGATTCATCCGCCTCTGTTTCCACCAGTCTGAGGTCTTCCTGCTTCCGGGTTCATCTTCCTGTTGCCTGGTTTTCCAGCCCCAACAACATTTATGAGTTAGAAAACACTTCCAGCTTAACCTCTGATCCATGGGCTTGAACTAGACTGGACTTACATGCTTCTAAAACGGTATAAGCCACGTTCTTGATGCACATGTCTTCATATGTACATGTAAGGGTCACTGGTTTTGCTCATCTAGAGAACCCCGTCTAACACAGCCAGGAAGACTTGGACTCATGTCTGCCTTCCTTGAGTAACTTAAAAACAACATTAAGACCTGAGGCTTAAACTTTGCTACTAGTTGAGTTTTGAAGTGTAACAGGTTTCTTTCTCTTTTTTTGGCACCATGAATACTGCTAAACACAGTGCAACTCACATAAGGACGTACTGTAGTCACTGATTTAATTATTGCTTAGAAGAGAGTTTGCCAGATCCCGGTGCGCAGGAAAAGGCATCATTACTGGTGTTGCATTGCTCATGGTGCTCTTGGCAGAGGTAATATTGATCAAAAGCTTTCAGGAGCCTGCGGTCTACGTCCAGGGTTTTTTGTTTTGATAATGACATGCAGTTAGCTGACAGATTTTGTGGTCCTGCCTCCATGACAGTAGTATCAAAAGAGATCTGCCTGCCCATGCCTAGATAACTCTTTAACTTCAGTATCTTGTAGGGCCTCTATGAAGGTTTAGTGAATAAGTTTTCTTTGTAGAATATGGAAGAGCTTTAAAGAGCTTAGGGGAGAAAACCTAGAAAAGAAATTAGGTTCATTTATAGGAAGGATAGCCAGTTATAACCTGCCTGGAATATAGAAAAAAATATCATTATCAGCTTGAGGTAACTTTTATGAGAGGAAAGCATTGCTTCTCTAACCCTTGAAGCATTTTCAATTCTCCATGTGCTGAAATTTCCATCAAAAGGGCTAATTTGGTCCTTGCGTGTGCAGGTGGCTTGAGCCTGGCTGCTTAATTGAAAGGTTGATGGTTTGAACTCACCTAGTGGCCGTGAAAAAGGAATGGTCATCTGCTTTTTGGTAAAGATTTCAGCCAAGAAAACCTGGTGGAGTTCAGCTCTACTCAGTAACACCTGGGTGGTCTTGAGTTGGAATTGGATGGATGAATACTAATGGGTTTAAGGTAGGAGTGGATTAGGAAATCATTAAAAAACCAAACTCAAAATAGATGTTAACCACAGAGCTTTATGATTCCAAGCTGTTACCGATGGGGTGGTTGGCAGGGCACCTACCATTTGGATGTGTCTGAACCTTCATTATAGAGTTTGAGGGGATATTAGCTGTCACCTCTTCCAGCTTCTCTAGCTTGCAGGCCAAGAGAAAATCCACTGTTTTGGTTTTTTTTTTGCAGGACATGGATTTATTCTTGGACAACCAAGACAGTTTCCCAATGCCAAGACCTTTGCATGGCAGCATGTCCCACAGTGCTTACTTCAAGACCCTCATTGGCCTTGGAAACTGCCCAGAGCAAATCTCCAAGATTTCTGATATTTGAAGTTAGGCTTCATGCATCCAATTTGGGAATAGGAATGTCCTATTTGTGTTTGTAAATGAATGAGACAGGATTAGAGTGGGGCTTATCTTAAGTCAATTTCTTCTGAGATATAAAGAGAATTAACAAGTGAGATCGAAGCAGAGATCGGGGAAGACACAGTCCAAGATACATAAAGATCACTCCGGAACAGAAGCTCCAACAGACAAGACCTTTCCTCCAGAGGCAACACAGAGAGGCCTCCCCTGGAACTGGGATCCAGAATTAATCAAATAAAACCCAGCATTAAATGAACCTAAGGGTTGCTATGTGCTGGTGTTGACTCCATGGCAGTAAGCTTGGTTTGTATGAGGCACTTAAACTGTGAAAATAGATTTTTGTTTGCTAAAACTATCCATTCATGGCAGTGGTTCTCAACTTTCCTAATGCCTCAACCCTTTAATACAGTCCCTCATGTGGTGGTGACCCCCCAATCATAAAATTATTTTCGTTGCTACCTCCAGAGCTGTGAATCTAACTGCCTCTGGGGAGGCAGAGATCACAGTCCAGGTTGCTAGAAGAAGTGCCTTTCCACTTGCGGCGGGAAGAGGAGTGACTGTGAGCACAAAGTCTCATGGTGGATCCCCTGGGAAGCTCCTTGAGCATCACCACCACAAGCGCTGAATGCATCCATCCCCAACCCAGCCAGGGGTGACTGAGGGCTACCGAGATCAGAACATACCTGGAAGAACAGAGGGAACCACCTGGAATTGAACCTGCTGAGATTAGCATCCCAGAATTCATATCTTTGCATTATAATCTTGGTCTGCAGTGATATATTCCCCTCCCCGACCGTGTGTGTGTGTGTGTGTGTGTGTGTGTGTGTGTGTTGAGGAGAGGAGATAGGACATAGGCTCCTAATGAGTTTCTCATATGTCTATTTTTATAATCCATAGGGATACAGGATGGAAGAAATTGGATTCAAAGAATGCTTTAAGATTTTCAGACAATTCAGAGCCTTAGCTTTTTATCAAACAAGAATCATTACTTCAAGTAGGTCAATACAAACTTGTATCTCCCTTTCATATCCATAGGCTTTTCCCGTATTTGGGAAGCAAAATACAGACTGCCCATAGAGTCAAAGTGGACCTTGTCTTACTCGATGGATGGGAATGTGTTTGCATATGCTTATCAAGTGCTGTGATGTCACAAATACCATAAATCAGCAATTTTCAACCTGTGGGTCGAGACGCCTTTGTGGGGTTGAACTACCTTTCACGGGGGTTGCCCGATTCATAACAGTAGCAAAATGACAGTGATGAAGTAGCAACAAAAATAATTTTATGGTTGCGGGGAGGCAGGTCACCACAACATGAGGAACTGTATTAAGGGGTCACGGCCTTAGGAAGGTTGAGAACCACTGAGCTAGTGGATTTGAACCACCAACCTTTTGGTTTACAGGCAAATGCTGAACCATGCTGCCACCAGGGCTACTTTGAAATAGATGCACACAGCTGTCAAATTTCCTCTCACCTCCTGCACCCTCTCCCCTTGGATGGTTTTCTGGGTTTTAATCTGAGTCTGTGGACTTGATCTTGAATGCCAATCCTTGTCGGGTTTCCTCCTGGGACAGTCCAAGGTCTTACAAGTATTTGGACTTCTGGAGGCCCAAGATAGCATACCAGTTAAATTCAGGGGGCGGGGTTTTTTGCTCTACTGGGGTGGCTTCAAACTGCTGGCCTTGCAATTAGCAGCCCAATGCATACACACTATGCCTCCAGGTTTCCTCCTAGGAAGGACAGACGTGTTGCAGAAGCACTGGTCCCTAAAATGTGACATGAGACGTTGCTGTTCAGAGCTCGTGCCAACAACCCAAGCCAGCCTGAAGTGATCTACATGGAGGAGAGAGAACAAATGGGGGCCTTTTACTTATAAGCGGCTAACACTCACCTAAGACTCAGCACAGCCAGCATTGGATATCCCCACGTTAAAGAACAACAACAACAAAACACAAAAAAACAACAACAATAGGGATGCTGCCCAGCAGAAACATAAACCCTTACTCATTTCTAAAGTGGAATGAAATGAAATTGATTGTCTATAAAATATTTATCAGATCTAGTCTCCTGTTTGAATTATAACATCTCCTACAGGCTTTGAAATATCCTCTCTGGTTATTTCATTATTGATTAGGCAGACACAATTTTTACTTAATGCAGTGACTATAATATGTTTATGAGGATTAATTTACTCGCCCTTGAGGATTAATTTAATTCCTCTATGGTGGCAATTTTTCTTGGGAAGTTTTTTCTTTTCTCAGAATCACATCCAAATTTATTTTACTGTTTTATCTGTCACATTAATGTGGATGTTATTGAATAATTTATCCCTGTGTTTGCCAAATTTAGTTAGCTGCCCATCAGAGTTTTCTGGGGGCTCACTCATTGCGATTGCACCAGTTCTAACCCATAGCGACAATCTATGGGAGCATTTCTGAAAAAGGTACACTCCTAGGTCCAACTCTGGCCCAGGGAAGCAGCATCTTTGGGCATGGTGCAACCTGGGAACACTCCTATCTTAGAAACTCCTCCGTGGGAGCAGTGCAGCAACGTGGACTTTGTTGTGCTAGGAGTTTAGTGGGCAGTGTATTTGGGGACCTCAGGGCAAATATATTCTAACTGGACAAAAGGCATGAGAAATTAATGAATTGAGTCTAGGGTACTTTCAAGGTAGATGCTATTGCATCCATGTGGTACAATTTTCGATTGCTAACACCAGGTGTCCTGGTTTCTTTTTGCTTTACCACCCATGAGAATTACCCGAGTTCTCTTCCCTACATGATGAGAAGAAATCAGTGGAGAAGGACACGTTTGGGTGTCCCAAATTTCTTGGCATAAATGAGTGAGTGGTTCATCAGCTTGTGGTATGCTGTCAATACCGACGGTCCTGTTTTCAGTGCAATGCTTCCAGTGAAGTCTGGGCTTCTTTCTTCAGCACCATCACATCTTGATCACACGCGACCTCTTGAAATGGTTGCGTTGCGACCCGTTGTTTTTGGTGCAGAGACTCTGTGTCTTCATTTCATCTTCTTTTGATGTTTCCTGCATCACTCAGCATTTTGCCGACACCATCTTTCAATATTGCAGCTTGAGGCCTGGATTTTCCCCTTCATTTCTTTCACCTTGATACATGCCGAATGCGCTCTTCATTTGGTCTTTCTGACTCCAGGCCTTTTCACATTGCATTATAGCATGTTGTTTTGCAGCTTCCCTCTGAAACTTTCTGTTCAGTTCTTTAACGTCATCATTCTTCCATGAGCTTTAGCTACGCTACGATCCAGAACAAGTTTCAGGCTCTTCTGACATCCACTTTCCTCTTTTTCTTTCTTGCCTATCTTTTAAAGACCTTACTATGCATTCTTCATGTGTGAGGTTCTTGATGTCAGTCCACAGCTTGGCACAGCTTGTCATCAGTGATCAATGAGTAAAATCTATTCTTGATATGTTTTCAAAATTCAGGTGAGATATGCTCATTGTGGTAGATTGGCGTTTGTGGACTTGATTTAATTTTCTTCAACTTCAATCAGAACTTACATTTGAACAATTGATGGTCTTTTCCACAGTCAGCCCCTGCCC
Organism: Tenrec ecaudatus; assembly: GCF_050624435.1. NCBI lineage: Eukaryota > Metazoa > Chordata > Mammalia > Afrosoricida > Tenrecidae > Tenrec > Tenrec ecaudatus. Next base: position 81,981,510 of record NC_134538.1, read on the forward strand.
TTGTTTTGGCTGCTGATGTTGAGCTTTTCCATCATCTTTACCCACAGATGTAGTCCATTTTATTCCTGTGTAATTTCATTAGCCAAAGTCAACATGGACTGTCACCATTTATGTTGTTGAAAAAAGGTATTTGTAACGAAGAAGTCATTTATCTTGCAAAATTCTATCGTGTGATCTCCAGCTTTGTTTCTATCGCCAATTCCATATTTTCCAACCACTGCTCCTTCCTCTTTGTTCCCAACTTTTGCATTCTAATCGCCAGTAATTACCAATGCACCTTGATTGCATGTTTGATCAATTTCAGACTGAAGAAATGGTAGAATTATTCGATCTCTTCATCACTAGCTTCTGTGGTTCTTGAGTAACTTTGACCACTAGTTGTATTAATTGTTGCGTTAACTGGATTTCCTTCTACGTGTATGGATATTATCCCACACACAGACAGACAGTATTATGTGTTGATAGATTTTGACATGTTCTGTTTGATAATGAATGTGACGTCACTCCTTTGACTTCGTCATTCCTGGCATAGTAAGCCACATGACTGTCTGATTCGAAATGGCTCACACCAGTCCATTTCAGAACACTGGCGCCCAGGCTGTCAATCTGTATGCATTCTTCAGGTAATGAAGGTCTGGGAGCGGAACTCCCGCCATGTCATCATGGTGAAGTCGACTTTCAGAGGCAACTCTCCGACTCTTGATTCGAAGAGCTCATCTTCTGGCACTATATCGGACAGCACTGTGATGCTATTCACAAGCTTTCAGTGGCGGATCCCAAGGAAGTGGCAAGCCTATTTCTTCTTCCTACTCTGGAAACTCTACTGAAGTCTGCACACCTTCAGTGGCCCTGCTGGTGTTTGAAATACGGGTGACTTAGCTTCTGATAGGCAAGTGGAACAGTGAGTCATCTAGGCATTCTCTTTTTATCCACCTTCTCACTCTAGTTCAGGTTCTATCATGGAGCCCCAGCTTCTGCACACCCAACACCCCACCCTGGCCTTCCTCTTGCATCTTCAGAGTCATGTAGCGCTTTTATAGCAATTGTTCTCTGAATAGAGTTCCCCGATCTTAATGCCAAATGCAAGCCTCCTTGATCTGGTGCCAACAGGGTCTGTTTCAATCTGGATAAGCAACAGGGAAACAGTTTTCTAAGTGAAGGCAACAATATCATGACACATCCTTTTGTTCAAAATTGCTATTATGACAACTTGTGACAAGGAAAATGCCTGCCATGTGATACGTGAGGGGGAATGTGTACGGATCACATATACACAGTGATTCTAACGCTGTCAAAATGAAAGGTGGGGGTAGGAGGAGACCAATCAAGGACCGATCAGAATCCTCTGGAAATTGAAATCACGAGGGGTGTGTCATGAGGTCAGAAGAAAAAGCTCAGTGAGACGCCATTAATCCCTGCTCCTTAGAGGAGCATCCGAGGAGGCAGCGTAGCTTCAAAGAGTAGGCCCTGGAGCCTACTGCTGGAGATGAAATCTGCTCATTACATGTGATCCTATGCCTCAGTTACCTTAGATTGTGAGAGATAGGTAGACAGCTACCACTGAGCAGACTCTGACTCCCGGTGACTTAACGTACCACAGAATGAATGCTGTCCCATCCTGCGGCGTCCTCACTCGCTCCAGCATGGCTAAGCCCAGCATTGTGCACACTGGGTGGCCCATCTCACAGAGGGCTTCCCTCACCTTTGTTGGCCCTTTACTTCACCGAACCAGATGTCCATCTCCAGATGGTGGGTCCAAAACAAGAGAGCCAGCAGATGGTCTGCTGTGTGTGGGTTTTCACTGGCTAAGATCCAGAAGTAGACCACCAGACCTTTATTCTTGTCTTTTAAATTGAAGTTTTATCGACACATGCATCACATGTCATCCAGGTCAATGGTACAATGTATTTAAAGAGTTGTGCAATCATTGCCGCAATCAAATTTCGCATATTTTCTTCATTCTTGTACTCATTATTATTCGTGTACCATTTCCCCTCAAGCTCCCTTGCCATAACCCTAAGAAACAATTCATCTAGTTCCCTGTAAACCTTTTGCCAAGTCTGTCTTAGTCTAAAAGTTCTGCTTAATCCAACCATGGGTGATACGGTTGGTATTTGAAATATGGTGGTGTGGCTTCCAGCATCATACACAAGCTATCACAAAAGGGACAATAATAACACTTCTTTCTTTTTTTTTAATTCTATTTGTTTATTTATTTATTTTTAATAACACTTCTTTCATAGGATTTCTGTTAATGTTAATTGAGTCAGGGCAGCATATCAGCTAAGACTCTTGTCAGGAAATACTCTGTGTATAAGGCCTGATTGACCAGAGTGACAAATTTAGAGACCCTCATGTAAGAGAAAGCTTTATATCAAAGAGCAAGTATAGATTGAGAAAACATCCCAGCCCAGTCCAGATCAAGTCCATAAGTCTGATATTAGCCTATAAGTCCAATACTAGTCCTTAAATCTCTCTTCAGATCCATGCAGACATGCAGTGATGCAAACGCAGGGAGATCACAGACCAGTGGGTGCAAAGTCTTGTGGATCCAGTGGCGTTGGAAGTATCTCCAAGGCTCTTGCAGGTCTCAGCATGGCTCAATGTGTCTCGTCAACAATAAGGTGAAAACAGAGAGTATATGGACCTCCTCCAGGGAGAAAGAGGAAGAGGCCAGCTTAGAAGAGCAATTGATCTTGGCCACCCTTCAGTCAAGCTGCGGCCAGATTGACTGACTAAACCCCACTCCCATCTTCCTATAAGAGCCAAGTTGTCACCAAAAAACCTAACTAACACACTCTGTATATTTCAAGTAGTAAAGGAATTTGGAAGATGGAATCAGGAACAAGAGATTCAACAAAAAGCTAGAGAGGCAGGTTTGAGGCTTTAGGAACCAGGACTTGGCACTGGTTCATTTTGATTTGACTACGCCCTCCTAAATATTTACATTTCCACCAGAGAGATATAACTCAGAGATAAACAGCTCATTTGAGGTGGGACACACACTCACTCCCTGGAAGACATTGCAGCTGACAAGACACATGGAGCTAAGCTAGTGCCCTGCGCTGGAGGGGCCACGTGGAGACTCCTGACAGCACTGAGATGCTTACAAAGCCCCTGGATCCACAGGACTTCCCACTCACTGGCCTGTGATCTTCTGCATTTGGTGTCATTGCATGTGTTTCTTGAGTCTGTAGAGGAATTTATAGATTGGTATCGCACATGTGGGCTAATATCGGACTTATGGACTTGATCTGGACTGGGCTGGAATGTTTTCTTAATATACAATTGCTCTTTTATATAAAACTTTCTTAAACATATGAGTATCTATGAATTTTGTTTCTCTAGTCAACCCAGACTAACACAGGCCAGCAGAATTTCTCTCATTTAAATAGTGTTCAGACCCTTTTTAGCAGAAAAGCGATGCTTACAAATAGAACATGGATTCAAATGACTTTCATTATAACACACTTAAACTCATAAAAGCCCAATTTGGTGCCTTTGAGTTGATGCCGACTCATAGCAACACTGCAGGACAGGGCAGAACTGCCCCCATGAGTCTCCAAGAGTGTAACTCTCTACGGGAGTTGAAAGCCCTGTCTTTCTCCTGTGGAGTAGCTCCTGGTTTTGAACTGCTGGCCTTGCGGATCACGGTCCAATGTGTGACCACTACACCAGCAGGCCTTCTATAACATACTTAAGAACATAACTATACAAAGACATAGAAACTCCATTGTGCGTAGCACTTAGCCTAATTTCACAAACAGAGAGGGCTGCAGTTACAAAGGAGCACAGTGCAGCTTTTACGCATACAGGTTCTGGAGCCAAACCCATTTGTGTTTAAACCCAAGACCCACTACTTTATTTGGCATGCCACTTTAGACAAGTGAGCTCATCGCTCTGCGGCTCAGTTTGCTTACTGGCCAAATGCAGGTCCCAGTACTTCCCTTAGAGCTCTCGTGAGAATTGCATGAGTTAATCCACATAAAGTGCTTAGCATACTTCCTGGAACAATACATTGTAAATGTTCAATAACTACTAGTTAGTATATTGTAAAACAAAGCCAGTGAATCACAAACGCAACTGAATACTATACATTAGTGATCACTGATACCGGCTGCCTTCAATGTAAACACAATAGTGATGGTCAGTTGAGAATAGCGATATGTTTTGGGAACTTGAAATACACACAATGGGAGAATGAGGTGCAGAAGACACCGAACAACCTGCCTCACACAACCGAAAACCCAATATTGTTCAAGTCAGCAACATTTGTGTGCTAAGAGGTGAGGGGGAGGGCTGAGTCTAAGCAGCGACCCTGCACTGAGGAGGAGAATGTAGGGCTGGGCCAGTATGAATGTAGGGAACCCCACTTGTCTGGCCTTTTTGCCCTTTCACGATAATCAGATCTCATAGGTAATTAAAACTCTGTTAAGCATTCCTGAAGTGCCACTTTTCAAGAAATGCTACTGGGTAACTTTGGGGAACTGGATGGTCATTCACAAGTAAGGCTGGCACTGCTGTGTCCACAAAAATCTGCGTTAAACTGGTGTCTAATTGCATTGCTTCTCGATCATGGAACACAACACACTTTATTGTTTGTCCACAGCTACACACACAAGTGAAGTTCTAGAAGCTGACAGGCACAAAATAGGGTCCATGATGCAATGCGAATGTGGTTCTGCTTGCTACAAGGTTCCTTGAAGTTTGACACCAAGGCACTTGGCACTCTAACTACTTATCTCTATTAAAATTGTTTCAGACCCTCACGATTCATTGTAAATTTTGATTGACCTTTGCTTGGGGAGACTGTATTTCTGAATATCAGTACAAACTCTGAAGTATATTAATTTAAAAAATTACATTAATTAAAAATTTTAATTTAAAAATTAAAAAGAAATTTAAATTAAAAATTATATGACATTAATTTTTTAAATGAAACATTTTTAAATGAAAAAAATTTTATAACATTTTATTAGGGACTCATACAACTCTTATCACAATCCATACATATACATACATCAATTGTATAAAGCACATCTGTACTTGCTTTGCCCTCATCATTTTCAAAGCATTTGCTCTCCACTTAAGCCCTTTGCATCAAGTCCTCTTTTTCCCCTCCCTTCCCGCTTTCCCCTCCCTCATGAGCCCTTGATAATTTATAAATTATTATTTGTCATATCTTGCCCTATCCGGCGTCTCCCTTCACCCTCTTTTCTGTTGTCTGTCCCCCAGGGAGGAGGTCACATGTAGATCCTTGTAATCAGTTCCCTCTTTTCAACCCACTCATCCTCTACTCTCCCAATATCGCCCCTCACACCCCTGGTCCTGAAGGTATCATCCACCCTGGATTCCCTGTGCCTCCAGCTCCTATCTGCACCAGTGTACAACCTCTGCCCTATCCAGTCCTGCAAGGTAGAATTCAGATCATGGTAGTGGGGCGGGGAGGTAGCATTTAGGAACTAGAGGAAAGCTGTATTCTTCATCGGTGCTACATCGCACCCTGACTGACTCATCTCCTCCTCTAGATCCCTCTGTGAGGGGATCTCCAGTGTCCTACAAATGGGCTTTGGGTCTCCACTCTGCACTTCCCACCTCATTCACTATGGTAAGATTTTTTGTTCTGATGATGCCTGATACCTGATCCCTTCAACACCTCGTGATCGCACAGGCTGGTGTGCTTCTTCCATGTGGGCTTTGTTGCTTCTGAGCTAGATGGCTGCTTGTTTACCTTCAAGCCTTTAAGACCCCAGACACTATTTCCTTTTGATAGCCGGGCACAAAATAAATGTTGATGTGTTAGACAATAAATTATCTCAGCTGACAGCAAAATTCATTTTTCTAAATGTCTTTATGGTGAATTAGGTGGGGTTATACATTTCCAACCAACATTTTTGTATTTAACAACTTATCAAACCTCCCAATGGCTTGCCCTACCTGCTCCCCACTTGTTTCCCTTCTCCCTGCAATAGAATATTATCGTCCCTGTCATCCAGGGTAACACCTGCCTACCTTCTGGTCGACAACGTCCGTCCCTCCCTTCCTCTCCCACCCTTGATAACCAGCAACGTCTGTTCTTTTGATCTTGATTTTAAAATTTGTAACAGTGGTCTCAAACAGCATTTGTCCTTCGGTGACTGTCACCATGAGTCAACATTGGCTCGATGACAGTGAATTTTTTGTTTTTAACTGCATTCAACATCATGCCCTCCAAATCCAACCGTGTCATGAGATATTTCACAGTTTCATCATTATTCTTTAGCAAGGTGCGGTATTCCATGTGTGTATGTGCTGCCAAAGTGTATTTACCCATTCATTCATCAGTGGACATCAAGATAACCAAATTCTTGTGGCAAACCATGGGAATCAATGACTCTTTCATCTTGGTAATCTAGTGCCCAGAATGCAGTTGCTCTCTGTTATTGAGCCAGCTCGACTCATAGTGACTCCATTCACCACAGTTGAAGGCTGCCAAATCCTGCACCATCTCCATGGTTAGAAGTGGAACCGACTGTGGTGATCCACAGGGTTTCTCTGGCTGGGTTTTCAGAAGTACATCACTGGGATCTTTCTGTGTCATCTCAGCCTGGAAGCTCCGCTGAAGCCTGCTTAGTGTCATAGCAACACACAAGCATCCACTGGGTGGGTGGTAGCTGGGCACAGGGTACGTTGGCTGGAATTGAACCTGGGTATACAGTAGGTACTCAATAAGTATTTGTCATTTGGGCGAATGAAAGAAACTACTGTATGGGAAATGAAGACTCTGGCCCATCCCTGTGTTTGTGGCAGGTAAGGTACCAGGACTTAGAGACGTTGAGGATTCTCAGGGCTCATTTTTAGCTCTCCATCCTGGGCCAGGGGAGGGTTAAAAGTGAGAGCGCCGAACTTCAGGTAACAATTAGGAGCAGCGATGGATGAGCCTAGATCTGTAGGTAAAAACAAAACCAAACTCCTTGCCATTGAGTCAATGCCACCTCATAGTGACCCTGCAGGACAGGGGACAGCTGCCCCTGTGAGTTTCTGAGACTGTAACTCTTCATGGGAGCAAGGAAGCCCCCTCTTTCACCCAGGGAGCAGTGGGGAGTTTTTGAACTGCCAACTTAGCAGTTGGCAGCCCAAGGCATAACCACTACACCAACAGGGCTCTTGAGGGAATGGCTGAATTATCAGCCACAGTGGGTAGAGGTGGGGCTGAGATCCTGCTCTTGGGATTGCATCAGAAACTGGGGCTGCCCGGCCCCGCAGCTGGGCCATGGATCAAAACAGGGAGCCTGGGAAACCGGGAGGCCAGAGTGGGAACCTCCCCCACTCTGCCAAAGCTCACTAGACAGTGAGTCAGTGACAGTGAGTCAAAATGTATTCATGTGCACAGAGGTGGGGGGCTTCCATTGGGTTCCATAGGAGAAAAATGACCCTGAAATTCCAGCCTGTCCCAATCCAAAGAGGACAATAGTTCTCCCCGTTGAACAAGACAGCCCCCATCTCCACCAGTGTAACCCATGCTGTGATGCAGGCTCCCGGGCCTCAGCCCCTAGAGTCGGGGATGGGCTGGCTACCCATTCCGCAATATCAGCACGGGCTAGTTTACTAATCCGTAGTGACTTTAGTAAGTAAGCCATGCTTACCCTTGCTGACTGAACGCTCTGTCCCTGGCAGGGAATGTACATTTGAAAAGAGGCTTTGATTATGTGGGAGAGAGGTTGAGAAGCAGAATCCTTGGTCAGGTGAAGAAAATGTGCAGTCGCTCATTACCGATGAGTAAGCACAAGCGGGCCTGTACTTATTGGGACTTGGTGGGACTCAGTGGGGTTTTCATGGAGAGCCCTGGGGATTTCAGTTTGACCAAGCTCTGGGGATGCTGCCGCAGGAGGGCTGCCTGCATGCCTGCCTGCCTGAAGCCACATTATCCCGTGTCCTGATAGGCCCTGCAGACCCGGTTTGACGAAATACACAGCTGAGTTCACTAATTAAGCAGCCAGATGATCTTTATTGATTTCCAACCACACCACGTGCGCAACTCCACGCTGGGTTTCTGCAAAGGCAGCGATTGTTCAACCCTGTCTCCAGGCCTCCCCACCCCCACTTTATGCTCCACATTGCTATCTTTCTCCTGTAAGTAAGACTTCCACCTCGCCCCAGGTTTACTCACTAGGCACCTGGGTGTTACCCTGGGCAAGAATGCATGCCGGGATTCACAGGATCTCTTTGTCCCTGTCAGCCACAGGTAGGGGGTCTTTGAGCCCTGCCTAGTCAGGGCCATCCACCTGCCTGGCACTGCAGAGCCCAAACAGGTGTATGACTGGCCTGCCCTCAGGCCGCTGACATGCCCTGGTCCCCACCCCTAGCACGACAACGACAATGACGCAGCTGATGGATAAGAAGAACTTGAAGATCCAGATAACCCACATTGGCCCGAGGGCCTGTTGAGCTGGTTGGTGTCTTTCTTTGGAATTGGAAGGAAGACTGGTGGTGGGGGCTGAGAGATCACATAGCATGCAGTTGCTAGTTTTGTGGATTGGTTGGCTTTATTTTGTTTATCTTACCCATTGGGTAATCTACCCCTGGGGGGACCCCTTGTCTAACACCTGACAGGCAGGTTGTTTGGTGGTTCCTGGCTTTAGGGAAGGGGGCAGTGATGGTTCCCCAAGTAAAGGAGTGAGGGGAAGGGTTTTCTCTGCTTCTTTTTTAACGCTCTCCTACTACTGATGGGGTGAGATGATATCTTGATGTGGTTTGATTTGCATCTTTCGAATGACTAATAATCATGAGCATTTCTTCAGATGCTTGTTGGTCATCTGAATGTCTTCTTCAGTGAAGTATCTAGTCATGTCCCATGCCCATTTTTAATCAGATTATTTGCTTTTTTTGTTATTACAGTATTGAGCTTTCTGTGACTTTTAGAGCTCACTTGTCTGACATGTCATTATCAAAACAATATTTCCCCCCATTCTGAAGGTTCTCTTTCTCCTCTTCGGGTAAAATCATGTAATGTGCATAAGTCTAGCAGTTTACAGTCATCTAGTTGGACTTGTGCTCTTGCTTGGAATGATATTTGATAGTGTGTTTATGCCATGCATAAGGGTCCCTAATTTTGTTTCTAAATTTTTTCTTTGATGGTCTTTATAGTTTTAGGTTTTACATTTAAATCTGCTGCGCCCTTTCATACGGTTCCTCATGTGGTGAACCCCACCCCCAACCATAAAATTATTTTCACTGCTACTTCATCACTGTCATTTTGCTACTGTTAGGAATTGGGCCACCCCAGTGAAAGGGTTGTTCCACCCCCAAAGTGGTCGCGACCCACAGGTTGAGAACAGCTGCTTTAATCCACCTTGATTTTATGTATACAGTGTAGGATACGGGTCCTGCTTCTCCTTCTTCTTCTTTTTTGCCAATGGATATCCAATTTGCCAGCACCATTTGTTAAAGAGAATATCTCTTCCCAACTTAATGAATTCTGGCCCTACGCCAAAGACCAGCTGTTCGTAGGTGGTCCATTTTAACACATTAAAGAGTGTTGTTTTTTATTTGACAACTTATTCGTCCAATGAGCCATGTCAGTTGACTTCTGCTCCCATGACTGTTGAGCTAGGTGAAACGAAATCTTTTGACAATCTCAATCTTTCCACTTTTTAGCATGATACCGCCTCTTGGGCCAGTTGTGAGTTTTTGTTTTCTCTTTGGAGGGAAAACAACCCTTTCCATAAATCCTGTTTCTCTGGGGCAACAAGTCATGGCTGGAGAAGCCCATCTAGTCTTCCTCAACCCCGTGCCTTCGCCACGTGTGCCCCCGTGTCCCTCCCACCTGTTGGAGGGCGCCAGCCCCAGCACCGCGCTGCCTCTTGGATTTCTTCTCTTGCCCACCCCTGGGAGGTGGCCCCAGTGATTGAGGACCTACGTTCTGGATGAGCCATCCCTAACAGCTATGTGGCCCAGAGCGTGGGGCTGAGTGAACAATGTTAAGTTTTCATTTTTGGTCTGTTCTCCTAGTTTGGGAAGAAGAAAAAAAGTTCACCTCCTGATTTTTTAAAGTCCAAACTCCAAACCTGTGGCTGTTGAGTCATTTCTGAGCAGGGACGCCCCAGACACCAGGTGCATTCTTTTCATACTTTCAACAAACTTCACAGTTGCCTGGCTTGAAGAAATGAGATTTAAGAGGAAATGACATCTTTCTTTCAGGGTGCAGCTATTTTTATTTGAAGGCCTGATTATCTAGAGACACTTGTACAACTCCCCCATCTGAGTGCCCCCACCCCCGTAAAACACAGAGGGGTGCCATTTCTGATGGAAAAATTGCTCACCCTCAAGCTTTCTATTGTAAGATGACAACCCATAAAATTACACTTCTTGTTCTTTTCTTGAGCAGTTTGCAGGCAGTACCTGTCATGTTTCTGGCTCCCCAAAGCCATTGCTGAGGTGTTGGTTTGCATGGACCTGTGTTAGCATCGACCTAGGCTATCGCTCCTGGCATTTTCCTCCCCTGATTTCTGCTAGAGAGCTTTTCTCTCCATGAGCTGAGCCGGATGGGTGGAGAAATGAGCAGCTCCCCTCCGTGTTGTGCTTTCGGCTGCAGAGGCCTGTGAGGTTGTGGCTTTCCTGGGTTCTCCCCCTTCTCACAAGAGGAGGGGCAATGATGCTCAAGAAACCCCTTTCTTTCTCCGGGAGCTAGCACTTCTGTCTTTGGGTACAGCTCGGAGGATGTCAGCGAGGAGTGTATGTTGGAGTGTGTACTTGGGTGTGTGGGTGGGGGGTGGGGGTGTTGGAAGATAATTCTGCGGGGACATATCAGTCGCACTGTTGGGGTTGGTGTCACCCAGCGTGGTAGTTCATGGTGTCACCTCCTCCGTGGACCTCCACCCGTACCAGACCACCCAGAATCCTTAGTGATGTTCAATTGCAATTTTAATCATAGTTACATGTCATAAATGTAGCTAAAACTTACTCAAACACAGTATGTTTTAGTGTGTAAATACCAACAGAATTGTTTTGTTAAAATCACTCTACATTGAATTACCATATTGTTAGTCATTACCATATTGTAGTATTAGTAGCGGAATGGAAGCTTTTAAAACTTTTCTCCTTTTTTTCCTTTAATTAGGACTTCATCACCCCCAAGAGGTCATTGTTAGAGGTTCACAGCTGCTGCTTACCTTGTAGCTGAAACACAAGAATATTTGATGAAATCATCGGCTATAGAAACACCTGCAGACGTGAAAACCCCAGCGTGTGCCTGGAGCACACGGATGAGCCCATATGCTGCAGAACATCATTGACATACTATGCTCTGTCCTCATACGATGCCAGGGAAGGGTGGTCGTTACAGAATCTGGTGTCAATTTGAGGATTAGGAGTGTAGGGGTGGAGTCCAGCCTGTCAATCCCAATGGGGCCTCTGTGTGGGCATTGCCTTCTCCGGAGGATTCTGGGAACTCCTGTATTTCCCCCATGGAGGTGGGAGACACACACTCTCTCTCTCTGCTCACTCCCTTCGAGACATCCCCGTGGAAAAGACACATAGAGAGAGGTCGATGGAACCCGACTTCTGGAGCTGGAGAAGTCACGTGGAGACCCCTGCCAGCACTGAGATGCTTAAAACGCCACTGGATCCACAAGACTTTCCACCCACTGGCCTGCAATCTTCCTGCATTTGGCATCATTTTATGTGTTGCGTGAGTCTGAAGAGGACTTTATAGATTAGTATCGGAAATTTATGGACTCGATCTGGACAGGTCTGGGATGTTTTCTCAGTATTCAATTGCTCTTGTATATAAAGCTCTTTCTTATACGCAAATGAGTGTCTGTGAATTTTGTTTCTCCAGTCTCCCCGGATTCACACAAGAAGTAATCGAGGAATGATGACTGCTCTGGCTGGAGCACAGTAGAAGGTTCAGGAAGCAAATCAATGCAGAGTACCAGGCCTGTAGGTACATTGATCTCCATGTAAGCTAAGCTTAAGAAACATGTTTTTGTTGTTTTAACTCAGTATAAAACAAAATATTTATGAAAACAAAATATTTCTGCCGAGACACTGCACATCTTATAAGAAGTCACTTTGGTGTCACTGCCTCCAACAGGGACACTTGGAAGGCCTGCACTCCCTGCCCCTCCTAGAGACGCCACTGGAACACGACTTCCTGTAGGTGCTCTTCAGAAAAACAGCTTGAGAGACGTTCCCAAAGCATGGCGATGCCCTGGTGTTGGACCTCAGAGGGCTTGTTGCTTTTGTCCCAGTTGATTGACATTTTGACATTTCCTGGAGAAGCTGTTAAACAACTTGGTTGGATACTGTTTGTTCCAGGGCTGCAGTCCGCCCTGTGATTGCAATGGGTCTTGTAGGGACTGGTTCAGGTACCATGTAAATGAAACGACTATGGACTATTCAAATGAACCGACTATGGTAGACTATGCAAAATAAAGTATCTGTGACCTACTGAGAGGGGATAGGCCAGTGTGTGATCTCCCTGCCGGGCCGGAGACCATACTTTGACACTGATAGGAGTTGGGTTTATGCGGCCCACAGCACAGTGTTTTACAGGAAAAAATCAGGAAGAAAAGCAGCAGGAAGAAGAAGTAGAGAGACAGGAAGCAAGGAACCTCCTAACACAGTGGTTCTCAACCTTCCTCATGCTGTGACCCTTTCATACAGTTCCTCATGTTGTGGTGACCCCCAACCATAGAATTATTTTTGTTGCTACTTCGTAATTGTAATTTTGCTAGTGTTATGAATCATAATGTAAGTATCTAATATGCAGGATGTATTTTCATTTTTACAAATTGAACATAATTAAATCCAATTAAAGCAGAGTGATTAATCACAAAACAATATGTAATTATATATTGTGAAATATTTATGTGTTTTCCGATAGTCTTAGACGACCCCTGTGAAAGGGTCATTCGACTCCCAAAGGAGTTGCGACCCACAGGTTGAGAACCACTGTCCTAAAAACTCTGTACGTAGGTCAAGGGCTATGACACTGAAGACAGTGAGCTATCCGTAAGGGCTCCAATGGCAGTGCTGGTGGCAACAGGCCCAACAGGGGCCCTGTAGCGAAGCCAATTGTGACAGATGACAGGGCCCAAAGGAGTCTGTTTTGAGGGGTGAGAGGATGCTTCATGTCTGAGACAGCTGTCCTGCATGGAAGAAGACTTTGTGTACATTCTTCCACATCCTGATCCTGAGTTGTGACTTGCTGATCCTGAGTTCTACTGTATTAATTTTAAATTATCTTCTTAACAGTAAGTATGACCTGTGAGTTCTGTGTGGCCATTGCCATGGGTTGGCAAACCCAGTAGTGAAGTGGAGAATGCTTTGGGAGAGATGGCTGGTGTCACAATGGGGAAAAAGTTTGGAGAGTGACCTCCATGTCTGACCTCCTCCACCTCAGAATAGGAACCATATTTGTTTTTTTTTTTCTTAAAAATTTGAGTACATAGCATCATGATAAGACAAGAAATTGGTGCTTTGAAGAGATTAACAAATGTGATGAACCACTGGCAAACCTAACAAAAGAAACAAATGGGAAAAAGCAAATTCCATAAATGAGAAATGTCACATGTAGCTCCCATGTCTTATGGTCTTAATTTTTTACCTCCCTGTTTATTTTCACCTATCTGTACAATCAGGGGCTCACTCACTTCAGCATTACCTAGTTGGAAGCTCACTTCCTGTGAGAGTTAGATTTTGTGTTAACTTGACTGGGCCAAGTTTTTAGTGGTTTGGTGGTTGCAGCCTATTACTCCCCCATGATGTTACCTGCCACAATGCAGTCAATTCCACGATGGGCACACTGTAAGTAGACGGTAAGCAGACAAGCAATTGTAAGAAGATTAGGGTGGAGGGCGACTTCTTTACTCGGATACCAACCTTGATACAATTGAAAGAAGGCTTCCCTGAGGCTGTGACCTACTTCCTATAGAGAGAGATGCTGTGGAAAGCTTGCTTGCTTTTAGTTGGTTCTGGATCTTGCATCTGTTCTGTGGTATGTTGTTTTTCAGACTTGAGCCAATGGCTTGCCATATTGCCTGCTGATCCTGGAACCCATCAGAGAGCTGCTATCCTGACCTTGGATTCATTCACCTCTCTAGACACAAGGCTGAGCTGCTGACCTTGGATTCATCTGTCTCTACAGCCTGATGCTGCTGATCCTGGGTCCATTAGCACCCAAAGCTACACAGATCAGGAGAAGCCCCCAACTTAACATCTGACGCATGGACTTGAAAATCGACACTTACGCGCTTCCACAACTCTGTGAGACATTTTTCTTGACATAAACTTCATACCCACTCTCTCTCTGGTTTTGCTTTTCTATAGAACCCAGCCTAACATATTCCCTGTTCATTGTATTGACCAGCATTATTTCCAAATAGAAAATTTTCTCTTGAGGCTTTTGTGGACTTGAAGAGACTCACTGAACTGCTACAGAAACCTACCAAAATTAAAGTAGGATTGTGGATACATTTTCACCACCTGGCACTTAAGAATCTGTTTTATCAGTTATGCTATTGTTGTTGTGAGTTGCTGAATCTGACTCACAATGACTACATAGATGCACAGTGGAACTGCTCTATAAGGTTTTGGGGCTATGACCGTTCAGTAGTCAGACCTTTCTTCAGAGGCAAATCTGGGTGTATGTGTACTGCCAAACTTTCTGCTTGAGTTGAGTGCTTTACTATTTATGCCATCCCGGGACTCCTTATTATTTATAGAATATCACACAGGAGCAAATGAAGGTGGGGTGGGGGTGGGGGGGGAGAGTGGAGCACATCCTGGTCCAACAAGCCTTGAGGATCATATTCCCACTCAGAGCAGCCAATCCACAGAGAAGACCATATGGCCAGCTCCACTACGAGACACAACATTCCTCGCTGACCCATAGTACTGCAGAAGACAACACTGGAGACACAGTTTGGGAATTGCTGACCTCACCACACCGAGGCAAAACACTAAGGGTGTGCAACAGAACAGCAAAGGGAACAGAGCAATGAAGTCCCCAGGGAATATCAAAAATAGACTTTGGGGCCAGGGCGTGGTACCCCCATCAGACTCAACCAGAAAACACTCCTAAAGGCCATTAAACAGTCCTTGAACTAACTACAGGCTTTTCATTGTTTTGTTTTTGTTTTGTTTTCTTTTGTTGCTTTGTTTTGTTCTGTCTTGTTTTTGTGCATGTTATTATCTCCGCAGAACCAAACGTTCTGGGGGAGGGGGGACAGGGAAGAGGGAGAGGTGGGGGGAAAGGAAATGGTGTTAACAAACACAGGGACAAGGGAACAATAAATGATCCAAATTGGTGGTGAGGAGGGTGTAGGAGACCTGGTAGGGCTTGATCCAGCGCAATGTAACTGAGAGGAATTACTGAAACCCAAATGAAGGCTGAGCATGATAGTCGGACAAGAGGAAAGTAAAAGGAAATAGAGGAAAGAACTAAGAGGCAAAGGACATTTATTGAGGTCTAAATCCAGGCATGTACATATGTAAATGTAAGTATATATGAGGATGGGGAAATAGATCTATGTGCATGTATTTATAGGTTTAGTATTAAGGTAGCAGATGGACATTGGGCCTCCACTCAAGTACTCCCTCAATGCAAGAATACTTTGTTCTATTAAACTGGCATTCCATGATGTTCACCTTCCTGACACAATCGCTGAAGACAAAGCAGGTGCACAAGAAACTGTGGTGAAGAAAGCTGATGGTACCCGGCTATCAAAAGATACAGCATCTAGGGTCTTAAAGGCTTAAAGGTAAACAAGTGGCCATCTAGCTGAGAAGCGACAAAGCCCACGTGGAAGAAGCACACCAGCCTGTGTGATCACGAGGTGTCAGAGGGATCAGCTATCAGGCATCAAAGAACAAAAAATCAAATCATTGTGAATGAGAGATAGTGTGGAGGGGGGCCCAAAGTCTATCTATAGGCAATTGGACATCCTCTTACAGAAGAGTCGTTGGGAGGAGATGAGCCAGCCAGGGTGCAGTGTAGCAATGGTGAAGCATACAACTTTCCTCTAGTTCCTAAATGCTTCCTCCCCACCCCTCCCCCCAACATGATCCTAATTCTATCTTACATATCTGGCTAGACCAGAGTATGTACACTGCTACAGATAGGAACTGGAAACACAGGGAATCCAGGACAGATGATCCCTTTAGGACCAGTTGTGGGAATGGAGATACCAGGAGGGTGGAGTGGAAAGGGGGAACTGATGACAAGGATTTACATATAACCTTCTCCCTCAGGGATGTACAAAACAGAAAAGTGGGTGAAGGGGGAGATGTTGGACAGTGTAAGATATGAAAAAATAATAATTTATAAATTATCAAGGGTTCATGAAGGAGGAGGAGGAGGGAGGGAGGGGAAAAATGAAGAGCTGATACCAAGGGCTCAAGTAGAAAGCAAATGTTTTGAGAATGATGATAGCTACAAATGTGCTTGACGCAATGGATGGATGTATGGATTGTGATAAGAGTTGTATGAGCCCCCAATAAAATGATTAAAAAATAATTATAGAATACTAAAACAACAACTCAATCTCAACACTGCATTTTGTGGATAATTTTTAAGGAAGTTCATACATGGGTTTGCAGTGAGACCTGGGGCAGGGGTATGTGGAGGACAGACGAGGAGCTCTTAGGCTGAAGCACATTATGAACTTTGTGTCTGAACACAAAGGTATTATTGTAATGATACTTAGGATTTGTTCTTCCTGCTTGTTTTGTGGGAGTGAAGAAATTTACCAAACAAATCTTCAAGACCATTCCTAGAACTGCTCCTTCGGATTTTCTTTTAGAGATAGTTTAAAATCCATGAAAGAAAATGCCTTTTCATTTAGTCAGAATCACACGAAACTTTGGTTTGGGTTTTCCCAAGTACTCAGTCATACTCAGTCATCTGCCTGATGCCTAGTGCCTTGTTGCTGTTCAGAAGGATCAAATGAATCCTCAAAAATAGGAAGATTTTCCACAACAACAGACATTAAAAAGAGAAGGCTTCAGACGCTGTATAAAGTTTCTAAACAAGAATTTTTAAATGCTTTGAGCAGGCCTCTGGGTGGTGCAAACCGCTTGCCCTGGACGGGTAAGCACAAGGCTGGCAGTCTGAGTCACACAATGGCACCGGGATGCGAGTCCTGGCATCTGCTTCTATAAAGAGCGCTCTAGGGCAGTGGTTCTAAACCACCCTCATGCCGCGACTCTTTCATACAGTTCCTCTCATTGCGGGAACCCCCCCAACCATAAAATGATTTTTGTTGCTCTTTCATAACTGTAATTTTGCTGCTGTTAAGAATTGGGTGACCCCTGTGAAAGGGTTGTTGGACCCCACCACCCCCCAAAGGGGTGACAACCCACAGGTTGAGAACCGCTGCTCTATGGAGTTGTTCTTATCTGTAACACCTGGGGTCCCCTAACTCA
The DNA here is from genome assembly GCF_050624435.1 of Tenrec ecaudatus. Classification (NCBI taxonomy): domain Eukaryota; kingdom Metazoa; phylum Chordata; class Mammalia; order Afrosoricida; family Tenrecidae; genus Tenrec; species Tenrec ecaudatus. The sequence continues at coordinate 81,998,916 of NC_134538.1, forward strand.
CAAGTAAGCAACAACAAGAAAATCAACAGCAGTGACATGCTTTGAGCAATGATATCACGGGTGGAATAAGAGTGTATTCTCTTGAGGGCGACAGTCCTGAGCACCTCTAAACTGTAGATGCGCTCTAAACTGTTCTTCATGAGGCATGCGCTTTTCCCACAACTCAGGAAGATCAGCTATGCTAAATTGGACTCTACATTTTTACGACTTGAAATAATCATGCCAACTAGTCCTTGGGACCTGTTTCCTGGCCATTGGGACAGATTTGAGCAAATAGGTTAAATGATTGTCCGTGTAATAAATAGTTACTGAGCACTTCTTATGTATGATGTAGGCTGGTCTGGTACCGCACGGAGAAATGTTTTGGAATGCACTCTGGTTGTAATGAGTTGGATTTCCCCTGAATTTGAGAACTTCCTGGAGTGAAATTCAATGAGAGTAAACACATTCAGGTGAGGACAAAAAAAAAAAAAAAATCCCCACGCGCTCTCTGTAAAGTGACACCTGGCGTCTCCTGCCCAGCAGGTAATTCTCAGATGACAGGAGGTATAGTTTTCTTCCTTGAGTTCTACTAATCAAAGTGTTAAGTCAACTTGGGAAATCTTTGGCCTGCTCCAATGCCTTTCATCTGTCATCCCAAAGCTCCCTGTAAACTACAATTATGCCTCATCACACCCCGGTCAGGCCCATTTGATGGAGAAGACGAGTGAGGTGGAGTAAGATGTAATTGCTTACTGAGAAGCCACCGGGAGGAACAATGTCTCGCCCACCAACTCTAGCTCTGTCTGTGGCTAACCAAACAGCAACCAGTCAGTCTAGGCTCCTCCAGTGTAACCCTGTACATGAAACACTCTGCCTTCGGGGTATGCTTTTTTGGGTAACTCGGTTCAGAAAATGGGGTGTCTGACCACAGCCTGGCAACAAACAAACCCAAGTCAAATCCACTGCAGTCAAGCCAACTCCAATTCACGGCCAACGCACATGTAATGGAGTAGAACGGCTCCTTGGAGCGCTGTGTCTGTCATCTTCCTGAAGCACATCACCAAGCCTTTCTTCCAGACGCACTTGGTACTTGGGTGCCACTGGGTTAGAACTGCCAGCCTTTAGGTTAAGCACATCGTGGCAGCTACTGAAATGCTCCATCTCGTTGGGGTCTTCCACGTTTTCAATGTCCTCCTACTTTGCCAAGCAGAAAGGTCCTTTCTAGGGGCTGATCTCTTCTGGGAAGCCCTGGTGGCACAATGGTTCTACATTGGGCTGCTAATCACAGGGTCTGCAGTTCAAAGCCATCAGCCTCTTATGGGAGAAAATGGGGTTTTCTACTCCTGTACAAAGTTCCAGTCTTGGAAATCCACAGGGTCAGTTCTACTCTGACCTATAGGGAGGATATGAGTTGGAATTGGCTTGATGACAGTTTTTTTAACTCTCTTCTTAGATTAAAATATACATCTAGAGTACATGAGTTAAACTTTCCGTATCCTTGCTTTCAAGGAGCATTCTGGACATTCTTCTACCAAGACCAATTTGTTGCTTCTTCTGGCAGCCCCTGGTACTTTCAAGATTCTTTGCCAATGGCATCAATTCTTCTTCGGCCTTCCTAATTCACTGTCCATCTTTCACGTGCATAGGAGACGGTTGAAAATACCACGGCTTTAGTCAGGTGCACCTCAGTCCTCAAAGCGATACCCTTACTGTTCGACACTTACAAGAGGTCCTGTGCAGACGATCCACCCAGTGCAACGCTTCGTTTGATCTCTTGACTGCTGCTTCCAGGAGCCTTGGTTATGGATCCAAACAAGAGGAAATCCTGGACAACTTCAATCTTTTCTCAGTGTATCACGATGTTGTCTCCTGGTCTAGTTGTGAGAACTGGGTTTTCTTTACATTGAGTTGCAATCTGTGTTGAAGGCTGCAGTTCTTGCTCTTTATTTAAAAGTGCTTCAAGTCTTCCTCACTTCAGCAAGCAAGGTTGTGTCATCTGCGTCTCACAGGCTGTAAACAAGCCTTCCTCCAATCTTGACGCGGCATTCTTTTTCACAAAGTCCAACTTCTTGAATTATTTGCTCCGCCTACAGATTAAACAAGTACAGTGGAAGGATGCAGCCCTTTTCCTGATCCACACTTTTCCTGATTTTTAACCATGTGCCATGTCCTTGTTCTCGTTGAATGACCACTTCTGTGCCGTGTACAGGGTCCGTGTGAGCACAACGCAGGCTTCTGGAATCCCCATTCAGACATCATTTGCTATGATCCAGATAGTCGAATGCCTCTGTATTGTCAATAAAACACAAGAAAATCTCTTTCTGGTATTTTCTGCTTTCAGCCACCCAGAACCTCAGCATGTGATCTTTTTGGGAATACGAGTCTTTGCAGCTGTACTTAAGGGAAGGATTCTGAGATGAGATCATACTGGATTTAGGATTTGGCTGAAATCAAATGACCAAGCCCAAAGCCACGCGTGCAGTCTATTCCAAACCATAGCAACCCTTTCGGGCAGGGTGGAACTGTTCCACAGAGTTTCTGAGGCTGTCTTCAAACTATTGACTTTTTGGTTAGCAGTCCCATGCTTAATCTCTGCACCACCAGGGCTCTGAATCCTGTGAGAGATGTTTTTATAAGAAGAGAGGAAGACACAGTGTCAGCGACGCACAGAGGGGAGGCCATGTGGATATTAAAGCTAGGACTGGACGTAGGCAGCCACAGGCCAAGGACTATCTTGAGCCACCAGAAGCGGGAAGAACAGGAGAAGTTTGCTTAGAGCCTTCAGATTGTGGGTGGCCCTGCTGCCACCCACTGTGGTGTCAGGCTTTTGGTACCCACAACTGTGAGAGATTGAGTTTCTCTTCTTCTAAGCTACCAAGTTCATGGTGATCGTCATGGCAGCCTAGGAAATGAAAACATTATAATGGTGATGAGATCCTACTACTCTCAGCGCTTCCAAAAAACAGTTTTTGCCACAAAGTTGTAAATTTACTCACACTAATTATGTTCACTTATGCAAGATTACGTATTACCTTTATTTTTCTGCAAATGAACTAATATTGTTAGCCCTATTCCAAGAAGAAAAAAAACTCCTATGACTTAGGCAAACTTGCTGAACTTTGTTTACATATTGAGGGCTTTATGAAAGTTCGTGGAAAGATGAAATTAAAAGGTAAAAATAAAAGCTATGAACTTTGTTTCTCTCCATAAACTCCACCAATTTCAAAACACTTTTTAAGGGGATGACATAAACCATTTAATCCATCCCTAAAGCATTGAGGAGCCTGGGAATTTAACCAGGTCAATGCGGTCTTTCTTACATTATTAACTGAGGAAAAGTGGGTGCCCTTTAAAGATTTTTTCAGATTAGCAAACAGAAGGAAGTGAGAAAGAGCCAGATGAGGACTGTCAGAGTGAGCCCAAGGAAACTCCCAAACTGCTCTGGCTTCGTGAGAGGGATGAGCAGGAACATTGCTGTGACGGAGAAGGCCTGGCTGGTGAAACTTTGCTGGGTGTTTTCCTGCTAATCTCTGGTTAACTTTCAAACACATTCTCTTTCTTTCTTTCGTTTTGGTCTTTTTACATCATTTTATTGGGGACCCGTACAATGCTTCTCACAATCCATGCATCCATCCATTGTGTCGAGCACATTTGTACATTTGTTGCCCTCCTCATTCTCAAAACATTTTGTTTCTACTTGAGCCCTTGGTATCAGCTCCTCGTTTTCCCCCTACCTCCCCAGCCCTCCCTCCCTCATGAACCCTTAATAATTTATAAATTGTTATTTTTTCATGTCTTACACTGACCAATGTCTCCCTTCACCCACGTTTCTGTTGTCCATCCCCCAGGGAGAGGGTTATATGTAGATCATTGAGATCCGTTCCCCCTTTCTCCCCCCACCTTTCCTTAGCCTCCTCCTATCGCTACTCTCATTATTGGGCCTGAGGGGTTTATCTGTCCTGGATTTCCTGTGTTTCCAGCTCTGATCTGTACCAGTGTCTAGCCGGATTTATAAGGTAGAATTGGGATCATAATAGTGGGTTAAGGAAGCATTAAAGAACTAAGGGAAAGTGGTATGTTTCATCATTGCTACACTGCACCCTGATTGGTTCATCTCCTCTTTGTGACCCTTCTGTAAGGGGATGTCCAGTTGCCTCCAGATGGGCTTTGGGTCTCTAGTTCGAACTCCCCCTCATTCACAGTGATATGATTTTTTTGTTCTTTGAGGCCTGATACCTGATCCCATCGACACCTTGTGATCACACAGGCTGGTGTGCTTCTTCCATGTGGGCTTTGTTGCTTCTCAGCTAGATGACCACTTGTTTATCTTCAAGTCTTTAAGACCCCAGATGCTTTATCTTTTGATAGCTGAACACCATCAGCTTTCTTCACCACAGTTGCTTATGTACCTATTTTGTCTTCAGAGATCGTGTTGGGAAGGTGAACATCATGGAATGCCAGTTTAATAGAACAAAGTGTTCTTGCATTGAGGGACTACTTGAGTAGAGGACCAATGTCCATCTACCACCTAATACTAAACCTATAAATATATGCACATAGATCTATTTCCCCATCCTCATATATACATATATTTGCATATGTACATGCCTGTATTTAGACCTCTATAAATGCCCTTTGCCTCTTAGTTCTTTCCTCTATTTCCTTTTACTTTCCTTTTGTCCCACTATCATGCTCAGCCTTCATTTGGGTTTCAGTAATTTCTCTCAGTTACATTGCCCTTGATCAAACCCTACCTGTGCTCCTGTACCCTCCTCACCATCGATTTTATATCACTTATTTTTCCCATGTCCCTGGGTTTGTTAACATCCACCCCACCCCCCCAAATATTGATCCCATTTAAACACATTCTCATAAGAAGCAGATGTCACTATTCTTTGACCCTCCAGAAAGTCAACAAGCAAAATGCCCTGAGTATCCCCAGTGACTGCTGCCACAACCTTTGCTCCTGACCGATCACTTTGCTTTAACTGACTCACTTCCACTTCAATCTTCGCTACAGCATTTGCCTCGATTGCACTTTGCTTTCAGCATCATAGTGATAAAGCCATATTTCATCTCCTATTACAATCCTTCCAGGTATTGATCCCACTTTTTAAAAATTTTCATTGAAAGATTTGCTCTTGCCTGCAGCTGATCTGGGAGCAGCAGTTTTGGCACCCACTGAGCAGAAAGTTTGCTTAACTTTGATTTTTCAGTCAGAATTGTGTAAGCTGAGTCAATTGAGATGCCTATGATGTTGGGTACTGTTTCTGCTGTTAATTGTAGGTCCTATTCAATTAGTGCACTTGTAAGATTGTTTCACAAATTGAGGTGATGATCGTGGCTGCAGGCTTCATCTTCAATACACTCTCCTCCCTTCTTAAAAGGAGTCGTCCATTTGTAACCTGCTGGTTTCTTTGGGGGCATAGTCCCTGTAAATCTTTGGCAAAGCAAAACTTTATAAGCTTTTGTAAAGCAAAGTTTTATACACCCAATCATCAACCACAAATTTGATGTTTGTTCTTGCTTTAATTTTAGCAGAATTCATGTTGATATGACAGGGTTTCTTTTCACACTGATGTCTTATCCTTTTCATGCCTCAAAAAAAAAACACTAGTATCTGTTCAGACATGTTATGAGAAGTGAAAAAGAACAAAACAAACAAAAAAACAAACTCACTGCTATGGAGTTGAGTTGATGGCAACTCACAGTGAGCCTGTAGGACAGGGCAGAACTGCCCCTGTGGGTTGCTGACACTGTAACTATTTATGGGAGTAAAAAACCCCATTTTATAGTATGAATTTATTTTGGTGCAAATGTTTTTGAAGTCTATGCATAATATTTTCATAATATGCATTCCCATGTACCCCTCGTATATATACACAAGTCTGTCTTCAGTATGTGGTGGATTAAATGCTCAGACATGCTGAGTGCTGTTTCCTCCCCCAGCCCCTGCCACTCTCCAAAGTGCCATCTCTGTGGAGGATGCACGGCTATGTGATGGTGCCCTGTCGGAGGGGTTGGGACCCTGATCCTTGGGAGTGCTCTGATTAGTGGCCAGTCATGTTTGGTTCATACGGTCCCATTCCTCATTCCGCTGGCACCCACTGAAGAAATCCCACCTTGCTGAGGACACAGGCAGCTCTCTTTTGGAGCAAATGGAGCCCCATGGAGTTTGGCAGTGATGTCACTTGGTCCTATCCCTATAGCGGGCAGGGACTCTGGCCTTCAGCTCCAACAGGCTCCTCACTCTTACTGTGCTGACCACTGGCGCCAAGTTCCTGTGACCAACTGAGCATACTCTTTATGTGAGCTGGATGCTAGCTGAATCACAGGGAACCGAGTACCAGGCTTACCAAGCTGCAGCCTGTCTGTGGTGACAGGTGCAACACACGACATGGGGAAGGTGACCCGAGGAGATTATGCATGGTGAAGGGAGGAGTCCTCTCTGCCTTCAGCCTCCCCTTCATGGCTCCTTTCACAGCTTTCCCTCTGGGACCTGAGCCTGGAGAGGGGAGGCTGGGACACAAGTTGACTGCCCTTCCTTCCCGTGTAATGTCCTTCTCTTTCAAGCTTTCTGGAGATAGTAAATTCAAGCCAAAGGAGAATGTTGCCCTCTCTGAGACATATCTGATATTTTTTGTATTGTCTTTGCAAAGACATAAACATAGGTCACTTTTTATGTTCAAAGTTTGTCACTGTTGTCTGTATTACGGGCAGTACTTGCCATCTTTTCTGTAGTGAAAAGCGACATAGTGAATTTTGTAGACAAAAGAAGTAGATTATTGGTTGTCTAGGGCTTGTGGGGCAGCTGGGGAAGGGCCAGAGGGAGGGATGGGGAGTCACTGCTAAAGAGCACGGGGACTGTGTCTGGGCTGATGAAAGTGTTCTAAAATTGACTGGGGGGATGATTGCACAACTCCAAGTATATACTAAAAGCCACTGATTAGACACTGCGAGTGGACGAATGATATCGCCATAAAACTAAATATAAAACAAAAGCCATGCGGGAACAGTATTCAAGCGGATTAAAAAAATACAAAACCCCAAATACAAGGAGGAGGAACAACCGACTGCTAATTTTCAGAGAAATATGCAGACACCAGGATTGGCCACTACATAATTCTACAAAAACAAGGTTAGTAAGCAGGCCAACCTAGTCTTTGGTGATACGTGTCAGGGTGGTGTTTATATTTGGGAGGGAGGAAAGGGCTGGTTATGTTGTTTGCTGGTCTTTGGTTTATGAAAATTCACCCTTCTTATAATTTGCCCACTTTTCTCTATTTTGTAATGTTTCATTAAAATACTTACAAAAACAATGATCAGTTTATTACTATCCCCCACGCACGTGCTCACACACGTGCTGTCAGTTGCCATGGAATTAATTTCAACTAATGGCAACGCTGAAGGAGCTCTTGTGGGACTTTGGGCTGCTAAACATAAAGTTAGCAGTTCGAAACCACCAGCTGCTCCAAGGGGAAAAGCTGAGCCTTTCTACTCCAGTAGGCATCTGCAGTCTCAGAAATTCCCAGGGAACAGTTCTCTGTCCCAGAGGGTCACTACAAGTCAGAAGTCACCTCATGGCAGTCAGCTTTTGAGCTTGGATCATGGCAACCCCATGTATGGCAGGGCAGAACTGCCTCCCCATAGGGGTTTCCATGTCTCTGCCCTTGTGGAAAGGAGCTCTCGTTGACCTGCGAGCCCCAAGATCAGCAGTGTGAACCCATCAGTGGTTCCTTGGGAGAAAGTGGAGGCTGTCCGCTCCTGTAAAGATTCCAGGATTTCAACTCCTGCATCCCAGTGAGTTTGGTTTTTGCTTTACTCCTAAGGGATTGCCAGGTCCTTCTGCAGCGCCACGGCATGGGTTCAACCCATCAGCTTCTCAGCTAGCAGTCGGGCACTTAGCCCTTGCATCACGCTGGCCATACCATTAACCGGGGACAGAGCTGGGCTCTGGTGGGCCTGGCCAGGTCTCTGGCTCTTTTTCTCCTTGGACCCAAGGAGGTTTTGCTTAGCTTGGGGCTGTGGAGAAACATGAACATCAAACTGGAGCTCAGCCTCTCTGAAACTCACTGTCAATGAGTGGACTCTGACTCAGAGCCACCCTACAGCTACCGAGCTAGGAGCCCTCCCCCCCCCCCCCAAGGTGGAGAGCAGAGGGTCTGCGGTGCCAGGGTTCCTCCCGCCTGTCGGAGCAGGGGAGCAGGGGAGAGCTCCGTGTGCTGGCGGTGGCTCTTCTCGCACTGGCACCTTTAACCAGCTTGAAATTACCCTCAAGGACGCTTCAGGAAGGACTCTTCAGGAAGGGGCGTGGCATTTGAATTAGATGGTATTCACCTGTCACATTGTAGCTAAAAATCAAAAGGGGCAGGTTTTCTTGAGACTGCATTGGTGGTGCAATCCCAGCTGATTGACACATTCTCCTTGTTATTTCCCGTAAGGAAATATTCAACACCCAGCAGGCCCTGCCATCCAACATGGCAGTACATTTTGGTCACTCCTTAGTATGGGTTGGGCCAGGACAGGGGTTATGTAAGAAGGGAACTCAGACACTGGCACCTTCTTTGACCACCAAAGAAAATGAGCTACAGCAAAGCAGGACCTCCATGATGCTTAGCAAAGGGTTAATCGGGTCATTAAATGCTTTATCCAAGGACGACTCCTTCAGCGCAGGAGCGGTAAGTCATGAGAGTCTCGGGCCAGCAGACAGCTGGAAAAGATTTGGGGCTGAGACTTCTAGTGTGTATTCCATTTTCTAAAGTGTTTTCAGTATAAGTTGATATGTTGAACTGCTTAGAATTTTAAAAGGAACTTTGAGATCTTCCAAGTAATTATTTGAAGTGCTAATGATTTTACTTCAGTCAGGGGTACCTTGTCCCTATAGTGTTCGTGTGTGTGTGTATAAGAAAGAGAGATGAAATATGAATCAATGAGCTGTCAGGATGTAAAATGACATCACCATAGAAACTAGATACTGACATGAGCTCTTGGACTGGAGCTGGCTTTTAGTTTGGAGGCATGCCATGTTCAGAAGCTCTGGGTGAGACAGGTCCACTGTCCCAGGAGGCTCAGCCTACTGGAAAGAGGACCCACAGAACTGGGCCTGCTTTGGCACTTCGACGGCATTTCCCAAAGGCCCTCAGTACATATTAACTAGTATTAGTATTTTGTATTTCATTCCTAAATTAAGAGTGTCTTGAGGCAAAAAGGCACAGCAAGAAGAAAGCCCTGGGACCTCTGGGTCCCCAGTGGGAATATTGACAAGGAAGAACCCCCCGCCCCCACCTGTGCCCTGCGGTTAGAGAATAGGATCCTGGCATCTTTGTGGGTTAGGACTAGTCTGCTAACCACATTGTCAGCGGCTAGAATCTGCCAGTCACTCCGTGGGAGAAAGTGAACGCTTCTACATCCGCAAAGAGTTACAGGCCGGGAGGCCCACAGGGGCCGTTCTGCCCTGTCCTCCACGGGTTCTAGGAGCCAGAATCAACCAGGTGGCAGTGAGGTAATTCTGGTAAATCAACCAGGTGGCATTGCTTTTGGTGGTGAGGTAATTCTTCCGTATCCCTTCTTTCACAGTGACTCACAAAGAAGATGCTCCAGCTGTCCCCTCCACGCAACCCAACCCAAGCCACCTGCTGCGGTTGTGCTGGTCCTGACTCAGAGCCCATCGGACTTGGTAGAATGGCCCCCCAGGGTTTGCAAGGCTGTAACTCGTTGGGAAGCCAACTGATGAGTCTCAGTTGAGTGGCTGGAGGCTTTGAACAGCCAACCTTTCTGTAACCAGCCCAACCCACTCCGTTCCCAAGCACCTTGCCCAACTCACAAAACAGAACAACGCATCCACTGCCATTGACCGAGTTAATTTCAATGCATCAGGATCCTATAGAGTAGCCATTTTCTCAACCTGTGGGAAGCAACCCCTTTGGGCGTGGAACAACCCTTTCACAGGGGTTGCTGGATACATAACAGTAATAAAATTACAGTTATGAAGTAGCAATGAAAATAACTTTCTGGTTAGGGGTCACCACGACAGGAGGAACTAGATTAAAGTGCCGTGGGATGAGGAAGGGGGAGAACCACAGCTATAGAGGGCTTCTGAGAGGTGTAAATCTTTACTGGAACAAACGATCTCATCTTTCTCCCTTGGAGCAGCTGGTGGCCTTGAACCATGAACCTTTTGGTTAGCAGCCCCATGCTTAATCCACACCACCACCAGGGCTCCTGGGGTAAAATATTACTTGAGGGTCTCATTAAATTATTCACACCAGGCAGGTGTTCAGGGCCGTCTGCCTGGAGGACCCAGGACTTAAGCTTGCTTTCTGGAGGCCTTCAGGAGGCTCATTTGGTTAATTCATGAATGAGGTTACAGGAAGGACCCCCGCTGGGCTTCTCAGAACTATTAGCATCCCCGGGGTTTTATAAGATTTACCAGAACAGGAGCCGCACATGCTGGTTTTTAAGGAGACCGAGAAGCAATCTCATTAGATTTCTCAATTTAAAAATTAAAGCAGGAGGACTTTCTGAGCTTTTAGGCGAAGGCCGATTGCAGTCCCTGCGGGGATCCACTGAGCTCGCGTTTTGCTGGATGGGATCCGGATTGGGAAGCATTCGGCATCTAGGAAAACCAGAGACCTCTGCTGGCCGAGCAGCAGCAGTACCTTCCAGGAGCCCCCGCACCGCTCAGGCCGGCTCCTCGCCTCTTCCCTTCCTCCTCAGAAAAACCTGTCGGTTGTCGTGAGCAGCCGTGGGTTCCGGCGGACTGATGGCGACCTACGCATAAGAGACCACAATGTCCCCGAGCCCGTGCCACCTTGGTGGTCTCTGATGAGCCCGAGTCCAGCATGGTGGCTGTTGGGTCCATCAATGAAGGCTTCCTTTTGCCGACCCTCCACTTTACCAACCAAGATGCCCTTTTCTGGGGGATCAGTCTGTCCTGATAACCTGTCCGAAGGAGTGGCATGCCAGAAAACGTATGTAGACATCATAGAATTTCCTGAACTATATGATTTTAGTAAGACTTCTTAATTGCAAGGAGCCCTGGTGGTTTTGTGTGGCAGGTGGGAAGTTCAAACCCACTAGCTGCTCCACAGGCAAAAGCCGAGGCTGGCTGTTCCTGCCATGACCTGCAGCCCCTGGAATCCTTCATTGCAATGAGACACCGGAACGCGCTGGAGGTAGTGGGTGTGGTTTGGTTGGGTCTCTGGACTAAGGTAGATTAGAGAATCAGAATTCCATCTGAAAAAGTGTGTTTCCACCCAACTCTTTCAGTCCTGTTGTGACAGGCCTGGGGACAGAGAGCAAACAGTTCTGTGAAGAAGAATCTCTCATCCCTCAGTCCCTAGGGTCAGCAAACTGCGGCTCGCAAGCCACCGGCGGCTTTTGGCACATGCATGCGGCTCTGAAGTAAAATTGAAAAAGGATATTATTCAGACAGTGGTGATTTCATTTGATTGTAAAAGTGTATTTATGGCTCTCGAATAATTTTTAAATTGTTTTGAGGGGCAGGGTTGGGTGTCTCAGAAGTTTGCCGACCCCTGCCTTAGTCCATCCTTGTGTGCACAACTAGCTGGGGGATAGGACCCATCAGTCTCGACCAACTAGCCAGTGAACTTTCAAAGGGAGTACGTCACCGCCACTTCTGGGGTGATTAAGAGCTTGGTAGCTAAGCGAACGGTCACTCCTTTGAACACACCAGTGCCTCTGAGGGAGAAAGATGTGGCTGCATTCACGATGCATTTACCTGATGCGGAATCCCCAGGCTCCACTCCAGGCCAGAAGGCCTTGAGCAAGCCCTCTTGACTCTGGCCCTCAGACCTACATTTATGTGGCAGCTCTCGCCCTGTCCGCTTCCCCTGTCCCACTTCTCCATCCTCCCTGTGTCTTAAGATGCTGCTCCAGCCCCACCTCCACCCCAGGCTTCCCCCCCTTTCGGCAGCTTCTTATGGTTTCTCCTGCTAAGCTAGTAAGTCCTATCCAGCATCTATTAATTAGAACGGAGCTCTTCTTGAGGCTTTCTTATAATTTCTACAAAGTAAGGACCTTTCTTTGTGCCTCAGTTTCCTTCTGTGTAAAACGGTGACACAGTTCCTGCTTCATAGGATTGTTGTAAAAATAAAGTAAGCAGATGCACATAAAACAAATGACAACCCCTAAACAAACCCAGTGCCATTAAGTAGACTTGTCGCAACTCTCGAGCAGCGGTTCTCAATCTGTGGGTTGCGACCCTTTTGGGGGTTGAACGACCATTTTACAGGGGTTGCCCGATTCATAATAGTAGCAAAATTGCAGTTATGAAGTAGCAATGAAAATAATTTTCTGGGTGGGGGGTCACCACTACATGAGGAACTGTGTTAACATGCTGCAGCATGAGGAAGGTTGCGAACCATTGGCTCTATACGCTCTGAGAGGAAATCTTCATGGGAGCAGGCATGGTCATGTTTCTACCATAGAGTAGCTGGGTTTGAACCACCAATCTTGTGATTGGCAGATCAATGCCTAACCCATGGTGCTACCAAGGCTCCAAGTGTTTAAGGAGGTGCTAGCTATTGTTTTTAAGCATTCGACTCCTACTTGTAAGGTTGGTGGTTCAAATCCATCAGCTGCTCCCTGGGAGGAAAAGTAGCTATCTGTTCCTATAAAAAAAAAAAAAGAACAACTTTGGGACTCCGTAGAGGCTCTCTGTGAATTAGAATGGACTTGGTAGTAGTGGATGTTTTGGGGGGCTTATCATTGTTTGGACACATAGTGAGGGATCAATGAGGCTTGCCTGATTACCAGGCGAGAGTCAAGAGAGGCCATCGGGTGCTAAAGTCTGGCCCGCCACGGTCATTTGCCCCAACATGGCATGCCTCTTAAAACAGGAAGTTCATTTCATTGATAAATACTGACTGTTTACTGTGCTTCAGGTACATACCGTGCTGTAGTGGTCTTGACTGTCTTTATTTTTACTTATGTGGCCAGCCACCTATCCTTATCAGGAATAAACTGTATAGGTCAAATATGTGCTTCCAAGAAGCTTTAAGTCTTGCCTCCCTCCGTATGGCCCTGAGTAAGCAAGGTAACCCACCTGGGCTGTCGTCATTCCTCCACTGTGAAATGAGCCCCAAAGTCTGCTTGTCTACTCTATTGCCCATCACCAAACCAAACACCACCTGGGCTTAGGTTACCTATTAGCCCGGCAGACGGGAGCGCCTCTCCTTACTTTTGTTCACGACTAGTCTGGAAACCAGTGCGTTTCCTTGTCCCCATCCGATGCTCTGCTAGCCGGTTTCGTGGCACGCATTCCAGTCTGTTATGGAAGGCGAGCCCCCACCTCACTGACATTTCTACCCCTTTGACCACTCCTGACACCAACGGTCTGCCAGGCCTCTGACATTCTCGACTCCTCGGCTGGCTTGATTATTCTCACAGACTGTACTCACAGCTAATGGGGCTTATTAGGAAAGTAACAGGTTACTTTCCTAGGAGAATGCGATCATGCTTGGCCCCCCCCCCCATATACAGGAGACAGGATGTGTGCACCTTTAGTTGTTTATCATGCTCGCTCATTTCCCTGGGTTCCCTTAATTGAATCACACACACACACACACACACACACACACACACACACACACACACACACCCCTACCCCTCATTTGTATGATCATTAAGGAACTACCCTAAGTTATATTTTTTAAAGTTCTAACAGTTCTTGGCATCTCTGCGTGTTACAAATGGTAAGCACTTGACTTCTGAATGAAAGGTTGGTGGGTTAAATCCACCTGTGGTGCCTTCAAAGGAAGACCCGACAAGCTGCAATGAAAATGCACAACCTTTACAAGCATCAGGGAGCACAACTGTAGTCTGAAATACTAGGGATCCTCCGGAGTTGGAATCAACCTGGTGGCACGTGATTTGGCTTCGTTCTTTCCTTCTTCCCTCCCTTCTAAATTGGTGCTTAGCACACTCCTGGGCTCACACCCTTTCCGAATAGATACTTTGATACATGGAAGTTGTGCTAGCTGCCATCCTGGAACTGGAATGCGGTGTTTTCCAGTCTTTTCCAAGTGTGGGTGGACTGTACATCCTACCAGTTCCCTTGTCCTGCTCCTCGGCTGAGTCAGAGTTTCTGGGTCTGGGGCTCAGGAACTGAGGTGTTTGACTGGCATCCCAGATGGGGCCTCTTCAGAGAACAGTCGGAGGCCCATTGAAGCCAGCAAGCAGTCCTGTGTCAAGTTGAAATCACCTGACTGTTGCGCATGGGCCACAGGAGGCCCCATTCACTGTTGACTCAGACTCAGATTTCACTGAAAGGCGGCAGATGCTGTTCAGCTCTGAATCCCCATGCTGATGAGTGAGATACTGATTGCCTGCCACTCAGCCCTGTAGCTTGCTGTGTCCATGAACTACCCCAGCAGCCTTAACTAATGGCCTCTTTCCCTTTTAATCATGAACGGCCCCTTTTCCTTCTACTTTTGGAAAAGAAAGAAATCACACCTCTGGGATTCCACAGATGGTTTAGGGAAGTAGCACAAGAGGGTGATTTAATGAACAGAATTTTATTTCCTCACCCTTTAGGGCCCTCTTTGTACTCTTTGTACGGAGTGCTGTCACGAATGAGGTTACTCTGCCTAGGAGATGGGATCTGCGCCTGGTCCACTTTGGAGGTCTCTCAGGAGTAGCCTTCCATTTGGAGAATGGAATAATGGCATGGCGGGTCACCAGCCCCCCATCTAACGTCACAAAGTGGGGAGGGGGTGTTGGGGCAGGGAATCGGATCATTATCGGTCCAAATCGGATTCCTATGAGGTGGAGGTAGTGTCAGATGACCCGCTAAGCAAGGTAAGCACAGGTTTATTGTGCTTACTTACTAATCTGTAGTGAAGAGTTTCATAGCTTTCTTACCACATCAGAGATCCAGGATGTAGTGAAAGCTGTGAAATTGTTAACTGTAGATTAGTGAGTAAGCACGCGTAAGCCTGTGCTTACCTTGCTTAGTGGGTACCCCGTCCTTGTTAGGGAGTTCACATTTAAAAAGTGGTGTTGCCTCTGTAAGAAGGTGCTGTTGGGATGGAGAGAGAGACAGATGCCAGGCAGACCTCTTCACAGAATCTTTGAGGTGGTGAAACAAAGGAGGGACATTGGTCACCGGAGAAGAAGTCAGTGAGCACAATTCAGCCTGTGCTTTCTTTGCTTCTTGGGTAATCCACCCCTGGGTGGAGGTCAACATACCTCCTCCCACAAACATTTTACCACTCCCGACACCAGCTGTCTGCCACTCCTATGACATTCTCGACTCCTTTGCTGGCTTGATCATTCTCACAGACTGTACTCACAGATAATGGGGTTTATTAGGGAAGTAACAGGTTACAATTCAAGATCAAGGTCAACAGGCTACACACACCTCAGGACTGGGATCAGGAAGCATGTAGGCAAAGCGCCCCATCTCCAGTGCAGAGCAGCTCGTGCTCTAGCTCCCCTCCCCTCAGACTCCCCCCAGGGTTCCTCTTGGTCCCCTGAGGATGGGATCCTCTTTGCCCTCTCCTACCAGGTGCCTCTCAGTCCCTCAGGCTCTGTATCTCTTGGCCCTCATGCTCTCTCAGTCATGCGTTGAAGCTCTCTAGCTCTGCTAAGAAGTGCTCCTCTGTGAGAAATCCCCCTGTTGGAAGGTGCTCAGCTCTTGCAGTGGCGAGTCAGCACACCCTGCTCTGTGGGAAGGGAAATCCACCCGTCTCCTGGTTCTGCTGTCAGATTCTCTGCTACCACTCCTTGCGCTCTCTGCTTCCTGAGTCCAGGAGCTTCTCGGCACAGGGATGCTGGGTCTAAGGAACATACTCTGCTTCGGTCCTTCCTTCTTAATGATAGCTAACCTCCCTCCCCATTCCCAGATCTGACTGAGATAACTCATTGAAAGCCTAGTGGAGGTAAAGACCACGATAACGCCACATATCCAAATTAGGAGTCTTTAAGAAGCCAACGTTCACAGGAGGACTAGTGTCACTTAAAACCCCAAGGTCCTGATTGGCAGGGTATATATAGGCAACAACCGTATCCTGTTTTTCAAGCTTCAAGGTGCAGGACTCCAGCTGAATCCTGTTTTCTGAGGTGCAGAGTATAGACATGCCACAGTAATTAACCAAACTGATTACAGAAGTTAAAAGAAGCGTTAGTCTACATACCTTCCTGAAACAGGGTGGGGTCGGAGAGTTGTCTGAAGGCTACAAACTTAGATTTGTACAGTTATCAGGATAGCTTGGCGCAGTGAACTACTAACAGGGCAGTGGGCTGTAGGGGAGATGGCCTTCAGGCAAGAGGGCATGACCTCCACTTCTCTGGGGGGTAGGCCAGAATATTGGGGGTAGGTTGGAAAAGTGTGATGACAAAACTGACCAACCCTTTTTGGGTAAGACTTCTTTATATTAAACCCAGGATAGGTGAAGCTATAGAGACTAATTAGGGGTGATGGCAGGAGAAGCAGGGAATAATGCGAACTAATAATAATAGGTACAAGAATGGAGATAATGTTCTACAATTGTGGTGATGATCGCACCATTTAAAAAATATTTAAACCATGAAATTGCTTGGTATATGAGTCATGTCATTAAAACTATTAAAAATAAAGGATATATAGATATATAAAAAAAGAAATGAAATAAACCAATAAAGGTCAGACTCTTCTAGGTTAAAAACAAAATCCTGACCAACCCCTTCCTTAGGCTGTCATGCACCTTATTTGCATTGTTAGCAGGCTGTCCAATCCCCTTTCATAGATGGGCGATGATAAGTAATTCAATATTTTCAATTCCATTTCCTGAAAAAGATGGTCTTGAGCTGCAACATCCAGGTCTGGAGAGACTCACTGAGAACCTGGGGAGAAGGGGGTCCCACCAGCCACACACACACCACATTTGGCAGTGGTTTCAGAGTCTGTCGTCTCCCTCAACCACCCACAGAGCTCTGCTGGGCCATTTCTTACATAGCGGCTACTGCTCAAGAAAGCAGAGCAGGCTTTTTGTATAGGCTTTCCGAGGTATCTCTGGGGTTTTTGAAAAAGTGTGATGCTTCCCCTTTGCCCCTGCACGCTAGCACATAGTGATGTACTACAGCATGTCCCCTGTGGGTATCAATTACCACCTTCAGGCTTATGGAAGTGACCTACTAGGGAGAGAGCTGAGAGCCTTCTACCAGGAGGCTTTGGGGCAGAGGAGCTTCTGGGGGCACTTGTGGGAGGAGCTAAAGAGCTCTGTAATGCTTGACCAAGCAGGGTTGAAGTCCAGGAGAGAGCGCTGAGCCGGTGCTGAGGGGAACTTGTCCTCAGGGGGGTGTAGAGAGAACACCCTGCATTGAAGATAGGACATTTGTCCACGTGCTTCTTGACCCTGGTCCTCAGTTATAACCTTATCCTTCCCCAATAAGCCCGTCATCTCTTGGCATGGCCTGTGTGTTCTGTGGGGCCACTGCAATGATGATTGCGCCCAGCAGAGAGCGCTGCAGGAGTGACAGCCCGGGTCAGAATGACCAAATGCTGGGAAAGAGGAGGTATCTTTGACCTCCACCCAGGGGTGGGTTGCCCAATAAGCACAGTAAGCACAGGCTTTCTTGTGCTTATCTTTCACCTAGTGGCACGGTAGTTAAAGTGCTCAGCGGCTAATCTACACGTCAACAGTCAAACCCACCAGTCTTTCTGCGGCAGAAACATGTAGCAGTCTGTCTCCATCCAGATGCATAGCTTCGGAAACCCTCTGTGTCGGTTTCATTCTGTCTTACATGTTGCTCTGCGTTGGAACGGACACACGGCAGCCAGTTGGCACGGGCGATACCCATGAACATAAATCTCTGTGGGGATGAGACTTTCTTCGTTAGGGTAGCGTGCTAGCTGGTGCTCTCTAGAGAAGCAAAACCAGTGACCCTGGTACGTTCATCTAGAGAAAGAGGTTAATAATGGCGAGAAATGGTTCACACAGTTGTGGAAGCAGTTAAGCCCCACCGAGTTCAAGCCAGGCTTCTCCTGATGGACCAGGTGATGCAGCAAAGGAGGGAGTGCGGCACATGCTGGCAGATGCCTAGGTGATTGAATTTGAAGTTGGCTGACCGAATCCTCCATCAGCTAGCTGGCCCCTGATGGCTCCTGGGATGGGAGATCAAGGGACCAGATGTGAGATGCAGCTCCAGCAGAAGGTGAAGGGCCAAAGGGCATTGGATGCTGCTCAGTCCTTTGTACAAAAGGCCACGTCTCCCAGGAGGTGCCAGCAGGCTGTGATTCCACTGATAGGTTGGGCTATACCTCTACCTTTCCCAGGAGTGAGTGTAGGGAGTAGGTTGGCCCGCAGTCAGGACCCACTTCCTTGAGAGCTCTCTGGGTCACTGTGGTGGATTTTACACAATAGGCTGGGACTCTCTCTGTTATCCAGAGCAAAGGACTTGCAATGATTCCACAGCCAACAGGGTGTGGTCAAGGCACGGCTGACAAGTTAGTTAGTCCCACGGGACCGCATTACACGTTCCCTGTGAACTCTAGACATGCTGCCCGCCCCAACCTCACCTTCCCTCGGCAGCTCCCTTTCCCACCCCAGCCGTCCCCTTCCTTGTGAGATGGTTTACTTCTAAAACCACATCCCTGGTCCCTGCTGGTGCTTTAGTTTGGTACTGGGTTACGTCTCTTCTGTGGAGTCCTGGGTGGTGCAGTGGTTATGCATTGGGCTGCTCACTGCAAGATCAGCAGTTCAAAACCACCAATCGTGCCTCTTGCCGTAAAGAGTGAGAGTCTCAGAAACCCCACAGAGGCAGTTCTACTCTGTCCTATAGGGTTGCCATGAGCCGGCCTCCCCTCGATGGCAGTGAGTTTGACTTGTTTGGAGTCTCTCTCTGCTGCCATGCTTGCAAAGCAGGAAGGTGTATTCTCCACCACCTTCCTAGCAGGTGGCCAGACTGTGACGAGAAAGAAAGGCCTGATGACCTGCTGCTGAAAGTTAGCCAACGAAATCCCTAGGGCTCACAGCAGAACATCAAGTATGTGGGAGACGCGGCTTTTAGGCTGTAAGGCACTCAGGGGCCAACCGGTCTCAGGCGCATCAGCCATGGTGCAGATGCGTAGACCAGGCCACGTTTCCTTTTGTGCCTGGGCTGCCGAGAGCCCAAGTTGACCTGACAGCAGCTAATCACAGTCCATGTAGCTTAACTTCCAAGAAAGAGAGGGGAAAGACCAGGTCTTGGTTGTCTTTGGATTCAACACCATGATCTACAACTAGCAGGTGCTCATTGAGAATCTAATCCCCCCCTCCCCGCATGATGCCACAGTTTCTGCTCAGGTTTCAGCTTTATGTATCCGGACATAGAAAGCAGTCTTAAAAAAAAAAAAAAGAAAGCAGTCTTAAAAATGCCATTAAAGGCTGAGGGAAGGAATCAAACTATAGGACGGCGTGTTGACTTACTACCATTTGTGAGCAAAAGCTTGTGCCCACACACATGCTTGTTAAGCTTGGCATTTATCTGGCTGAGTCCACCAGAAACTTCTGCAGAGAGAGAAAAGAAAGAAGGAATATGCACTTAGTATCCCCCCCGCCCCCCCTCCATTATATTCCTTTGGAATCTACTTCCATGGGTTTGTATTGCATGGTTCAAAGTTTCTGTTTTAAAAACGTTAGCTCTGCTGCTCTCTAGCTGTGGGGCTGTTAAGAAAGTTGCTTGAGCTTCCCGATCCTCAGTGTGCTAAGATCTGGCTGGCTGGATTGGGAGGGTTAGCTGTGATCAGACTCTACCATCGAGTGGATTCCAACTGGTAGCGACCCTATTGGACAGAGTGGAATGGACCCCTTAGCTTTCTGAGAGTTCCATCTTTATGAAGATAGAAAGCCTCTTGTCTCTCCCATGGAACGGCTGGCAGATTCAAACCACTGACCTTTTGGTTCACAGCTCAAAGCATAACTCACTGTGCCACCAGAGCTCCTCTTAGCTAAAAGGATCCATGCAAAGAGCTTAGCAGACCACCTGGCCCATCAGTCATCACAGTCCACAGCACAGGAGCCACGCTGCTTTTGTTGCCTCATCCAGGTACTTAGAATTCTATCTTCTCATATTTCATGCCAGTGTGGAATGTAAACATGCTTCCAATTAGAACGTCCGTCTGTCCAAATGATCCCTAGGACTCCTGCGGGGCTGCCGCGCCTGGCTTGAAGGTGGTGTAACCGAGCTGTCTGTGCTAGGGGCTGACCTTTCCCATGATCACCCTTCCATAATCCTGCCTCCTTTTCCTTTCTCCCCTCTGTACTTTAAGTTCTATGCCTGCCAGCATTTGTCCTCTAACCTAATCCTTCACGTCCGCCTCAGATGACGCTAGTCTTCAAAAAAAAAAAAAAGCAAATTGGAAAAGCTTGAATCAAGCACAAGAGGTTCCCCTCCAAGGTGCTTACCTCCCACCTGGCTGCTGTTTCCTCAGTGAGAGAGGTCTTGAAGCAGCGGCTCATCTCAGTTCGCACTGCCTGGGTCTGTGTGACTCATAAGTCACACTGTCTCTCTGCCTTTATTAATGGCTGAAGTGGTTACAAGATGATTTACTTGCTTTTATTTAAATCACGGGATGTAAATAGAAGATCGGGCTTTTCAAGGGTAGGGGCTGCTGCCACATGGTTGTCAGCTCTCGATGGCTGGTGGCTTTGCTGAAACCAATCGAAGGTGGTGGTGGCCCTCCCTAAGCAAATTACTTTCTATGGTTTTTTTTTTGAGTTGAAGATGCATTTGAACGGGGGTGGGGGACAAGAAGGCACGAGAGAATCAGATTATGGGCAGTGTCTAATCGTATGAAAACACAATCACTAACCTTTATTAAATGCTCCCTCTGCTCATCAGGCTTGTGCTAAACACGCTGCGTGTATCATTTAGCTTAATTCTCACTCTAACTCAATGAGATCTTATTCTCCTTCCACAGATGAGATTAAGTGATTTGTCTGAGGAATAGCTGAAGCAGTGGTTCTCAACCTGTGGGTCGAGACCTCTTTGGGGGGTCGAACGACCCTTTCACAGGGGTTGCCTTAGACCATTAGAAAGCACATAAATATTTTACAATATAAAATTACATATTGTTTTGTGATTAATTACTATGCTTTAATTAGGTTTAATTATGTTCAATTTTTAACAGTGAAAATACATCCAGCATATCAGATATTTACATTATGATTCATAACAGTAGCAAAATTACAGTGATGCAGTAGCAGTAAAAATAATTTTATGGTTGTGGGTCACTACAATATGAGGAATTGCATTAAAGGGTCGTGGCATTAGGACGGTTGAGAACCACTGTACTAAAGCCAGAGCACACAGACCATTTGGCCATAAAGCACAGGTTCTTTCTTTTTTTAATAATAATTTTATTGGGAGCTCTTACAGATATCATAGCATTCCATAGTTCAGTTACATCAAGCAGTATTGTACACTTGTCAGTTTCAAAACATTCTCCTTCTTCTTGATATCATCTCCCCTCTATCCCCTCCCTCCCTCATCCCCCAACCCTTATTATTTTTATTATATCTATATTGCCATATATTACACTATCCAATATATCCATTCACCTACAATTCTGTTTTTTACTCCTCTTGAATGGGGTTAAATAGTCATCATTGCCGTCAGCTCCCCCTTCCACCCTCCCTCCCCACCCCTTGCCCCGCCGCTCATATCTACCCTCAGGAGTAAGTAACCCTGTTACTCCTGCTACTTTTTCTGAGGGGTTATCTATATTGGCTTCTAGGCACCGAATGATCTTAAGTTTACAAGTCTAACAAGGTTAATGAGGTGGAAGTGACCATACTAGTAGGCGGAGGAGATATGAAAGGACTAGAAGATAGTTGTGTGTTTCGTCAGTGCTATACCACACCCTGGGCACAGCACCCTTTCCTTTGGCCCTTCTGGGAGGGGCTGTCCAATGATCTTACAGGTGGGTTTTGGGTATCCCCTACATCCACACTCCTTCACATCAATTTGGTTGCCTAATTTGACCTTCTGATACCTATTCTCATTGACACCTCATGATCACACGGGCTGGTGAAAGCACAGGTTCTTAACCGCTCTCTAGAGAAAGCCACCCCCCCCCCCCCCGTGTTTTCTGTAAAGGGCCAGCTGGTGGGTATTTTAGGCATTGTGACCCATAGAGTGAGTCCCTATGACAATCATGCAAAGCTGCCACATGACTGGGCATGGTTGTGTCCTCAATATGTAGCGAAAGATGAATTTCCTTTCATTCCATTTGTCACAAAATATTGATCTTCTCATTCCCCCCACCACTCAAAAAAACAAAGTCTCCACTTTCAAGTAAAGTTACAAAACAATCGATGTGAAGGACTGGAGTTGACACAGGGGCGTAGTTTGCCAACTCCTGATCACTGAAAACAGGACAAGCGATCAGAGAATGGTGTAATCCCTACGAGAAGCCTATTCTAGATCCTTCTGGACTTAGTTGCTCTGAGCTACCATCCAATCTGCCTGGCTGTGGTGTTTTGGGGCATGCTGGTTTTTCTTGCCTGATTTGCAGAAATAGATCACCAGGCCTTTCTTCCTAGTCTTTCACGGTCAGGTTGTGTCACTGAAATTTGTTCATCATAGCAACACACAAGCATCCTATGATGGATAGTGGCTGTACTTGAGGTACGTTGATCAGGACTCAAACTCGGTCAGTCACTCATAACAAACAAGTGAACAAACGAATGAACCAACCAAAGAACAACTCACTGCTCTTGCATGAATTCTGACCCATGGCAACCCTTTAAGACAGGGTAGAACTGCCCCTGTGGGTTTCTGAGACTATAACTCTTTATGGGAGTAGAAAGCCTCGTCTTTCTTCTGTGGAGCAGCTGGTGGTTTCGAACTGCTGACCTTACCAGATCAACTTGTAATCATTAGCTACCAGGGCTCCTAGTCTCCCACACCAGGTGCGAATTTTGCCTTTGAACCACCAGTGGCCTCTTCTGGACTTTACCCAAACCACTACCATCAAGTCCATTCTGAATCTGGGAGTAGAACTGCCCCTTGGCTTCTCGGACTTTGCACTTTCATGGGAACAGACGGCCTCCACTTTCTCCTGTGGGGTTGCTGATGGGTACCCAGTGCTTTCCTTGTACTTTGCAGCTCCTGTACTTTAGTAGGAGCCTAACATGAAGAGAAAATTGGGCTCTACTGTCTGCCCTAATTCTTCCTCCTCCCTTCTCTACACAACTCTACACTCTCAGCCCCTGCCTGCTCTGTATTTTCCTATTTTCCTGGGTTGCTTAGAGTCTCTCCTGGAATCCTCCACTTAGACCACCTTTCACTAGGCATGTTTCCTTCCTCTCCTTCCTGAAATTCTTATTACCTCACCTAACTGGGACTCACCAAGTGCTGTTAACCATCGCCCTCATGAATGCGTTGCTTCTCTGGATGACCCAGATCATCCCACACTCAACCACTAGTCAGAAGTTTGGTGGCTTGAACCCACCCAGAGGTGCTTCGAAAGACACAGCCTTGAAAATTCTATATAATGACAATACTGTATTTGGTTCATAAGGCAAAGACAAGACTCAAATTCACTGCCATTGGGTTGATTCTGACTCATAGTGACCCTGCAGGACAGGGCAGAACTTCCTCTGTGGGTTGCCATGCCTCTACAGGGTAGAAAGCCCATCTTTCCCCTGTGCAATGACTGGTTTCAAACTACTGACCTTGTGGCTAGCAGCCCAACGTGTAACCACGATTTCACCAGGGCTCCCGAGG
Source organism: Tenrec ecaudatus (assembly GCF_050624435.1). Lineage (NCBI taxonomy): Eukaryota > Metazoa > Chordata > Mammalia > Afrosoricida > Tenrecidae > Tenrec > Tenrec ecaudatus. The sequence continues at coordinate 82,022,610 of NC_134538.1, forward strand.
ACAGGCCAAGCCAAAGCATTTAGTCTGAGAAGAGGAATGTGTACATTTGGGATATGGCAGGGAACAGGGCTACGGGGAATGGGCCATGAGAACCATCCCCTGTAATAGTCAGAGAGGCTGGCATGGCAAACGTGGTTCAGAACTAGCACAGATGGATGAGCTCAGGGGCTGGAGGCAGGAACAGGTGACTTAAGTTCCATGGTGCACGCATTCAGATCTCCCCAGAGGTAACAACTACTCCCAGTGGCCACTCCTGTGGCCGTTCAGCCTGCGGGGAGATGTTGCACCAGCCGGGTGGTTGAAGAAGGGACCTTTGGTTGCATCTGGTGGTTGTTAAGTACCACGTGCAGTGGAGACTGTCTGAACATCTGAATGTAGCACAGCATCAGGAGCCTGAGCGTTTCCTGGGTGTTTTGTATATCCTGAGCTTCCTGGTATCGGTGATGCTTTTTACAGTCTTGGGAACTCTGTGGGACAGATCCTCTGTGTTAGAAGGATCTGTGTTAGGGTGGTTAGGAGCCAGAGGCAACTCTCCAGTGAGGGATTTCTATGTAAGGTGTAGGGGTCCTGAGTGACACAAACAGCTCACGCTTGACTGCTAACTGAAAGTTAGCAAACTGCTGGTTCAAACCAGCGGGGGCACAGAAGAAAGACCTGGCAATCCCCTTACTGCCCAGATGATGCCCGAGAAAACCCTACCTGGGAGCAGTTCTACTTGGTAACAGGTAAGGTGGCCTTGGGTTGGAATAGACTTGATAACAAAGGGCTGGCCTTTGCCTTGGTTTGTTTAAGGAGTAGCAAGACAAGAAGGCACACCTCACCATTATCCTCACAGAGGTAGAATTCTCCTAGGAAAACACCTACCTTTGCCAATAAACCAAACCAAACTCACTGCCATTAGTCAATGCCTACTCATTGTGATCCTGTAGGACAGGGTGGAATGGGCCCTCTGAGTTTCCTAGGCTATAACTCTTTAAGAGATTACAAAGACCCATCCATAGTTACTGTGTGTGTGTGTGTGTGTGTGTGTGTGTGTGTGTGTGTGTGTGTGAGAGAGAGAGAGAGAGAGAGAGAGAGGCTGGGAGAAACGAATAAACGAATACACCATTGTGCATTCAGTAGATTGTTTGCTGTCCGCAGACCAGGTCTTTTGTAGATGTTGTCAGCCGACCTACATGCATGGTGACTCTATGCACAGCTGAATCAAGCACTTCCTTGGTCCTGCCCGTCCCCAGAATCACTTGTGAATCAAATTCCATTTTGTAGCTAGGTACTTATAATTCCATATATATACCTTTCAGGGAAGATTCCCCTGGCCCCCTCCCCCCAACCAAAAAAACAGTTAATCTGTGATATATTTTGGACCATCCCCATGCTGCTGTGAAAAGAAATCCTGGTTATAAATGCTTGTGTCCCCCCCCCCCTTTCCCCCTCCAGTGTCCAGGTGGTTTTAAGAAGGGGCCTCTAACATCTTTGACAGACGGAGTTTGAAACTCATCAAAATTTGAACATTTCACACTGCCTGGTGTATGGGAGGTGTTATTTTTAGGGGTTTTTTTTGTGTGTGGGGGGGTCTGCCTTGGATTTGGATAGATTGATGAATTCAGGGTGTTCAGCCTAACAATGAAATTTGGGGTGATCCTGGGTTCAGTGCTCTTGACACAGTCTTCTCGCTGCTAACCATCTGGTGGGGCGATTCACGCCCCGGTGCCCCTGTACCACACCCACGAAGTTGACTTTCTGTGCTTATCTGAGCAGAGGAAGGAAGTCATAAATACACAGCCAAGATAAAACACGTGAGCAGGCAACTCAGTGACAGTACTTCATTTGCTGCAAACAGTGCGCCGGCTGGGTTGTCAGCCAAAGGTTGGAAGTTCAAACCCATCGAAAGGCTTGTTGATCAACTTCTAGAAAATCAGCCAAGTTGAAAACCCCGACACCCGTGGGGGTGGCCTGAGCCCAAGTCTACCAGGTAGATGGCAGCCGGTGAAAAGGCATGCTCTCAATTTCCTTTTGTACATAGCCAGATTAAGGAGTCGTGTTGCCATGGTGATACTGCATATAGATTCTGAGGTAATGATAGGGGCTGTGATGGTTAATGATAAGAACAAATGTCCTTTAAAGAACGCCTACCACCTACCAACAAGCTCTGTCCAGGTGCAGTCTCTTTAGTCCTTACAGTAAGGTGACATCCTCATCTTGCAGATGAGGAAACTGAGGCCCAGGGCGAGATGATGGGATATCCCCAAAACCATACAGCTAGTGAGTTGCCAAGCAGCTCACACACACCCTTCTGGCCTTTCTGCACTACGTAAGCCAGCGACACCTGATCCCGGCCCGCACTGCGCATGCGAGAGGTGGAGCTGGCTCTTTCTCCTTTGTCTGCAGTGGGAGAGACCGCCCCCCGCCCCCCGCCCAGCGCAGCCCCCCTCCCCACCCCAAGTGTGAGCCAGCCCGGTCTTTGTTCACGAGATGTTTCCTCCCTGGACGTGGCACGGCCTCCCCAGCGCACAACCCAGAGAGATTTCATGTCATCGAAATCTTTGTTCAGAGTCTTGTGACTTGAAATGGAACAGTGGCGTGGATAAACTAGAGAGCAAAGCAGCGGAACTGTTTGCAAGGAGTAACCTGTCAGAAATTACTCGGGGGGGGGGGGGAGGAGGGGCGGGAGAAAGAATGAATTCTGTGAGATGGGAGAACAAAAAACCGCGGACCTGGGCCATGGAGAGACTTTCTCCGCTGTAATCGCAGTAACAAGACGACCCAAGCCCTGTCTGTTTAATGACCGAGTTTCGTTTCTATTTTTTAATGCTTGCAACTTAATAGATCCTGCTCCAATTTTATTATGATTTTTTAATGCTGTGCCTTATTTAAAAGGATTATTTTTCCACCCCTCTCAAACTTGTATTTCTAAATTGGGCTTGGAAATAATTGGGAAGGATCTTGTTTCAGAGGCAAGCCCACTGACAGGCTCCTGTGGAGAAAGCGCTCAGGAGCCAGCACCAGCCCTCCCATAGGAGCCGTCTCTAATTAGAACCCCAAACAGATGCGGAGTGATTTTAAGGGAATGTGATTAGTGAAGAAAGATAAGAGGGGCCTCAAACATTTGTGGGGGGAAAACGCTATTATTGAACAATTCCATCTTTCCACGAACATTTGGGAGTCCCTTTACATAGGAAGGAGAAATTTGGAACTTGGTTGGTCAGGTTACTTTCAGAAGTCCATTTAAATGATGGAAAAGCACTTATTCTCTGAATGCCTAGTTTTGGTTTCCCTCAGTTTTGTATGGGTTGGGACAGTAATTTCCTACTGTGATGAAAGGTAGCCTAAAAGTCAAATTCTGAACGTTTAAGCTGGTTTTTTGTGTGTGTGTGTGACGGGTAGACAGGCATTTTAATTTATTAATTATTTAAGTTCAATTTAAATTTCTGCCCTTTAACTTTTAAAATTTAATATGAACGACTTCGTATTTCAACTTTGTACTGCAACAATATTAGTTTTAATGTTACCTGTAATATCCTGTTAGGAAGAATGTAGATCCTGATTTTCATTTTGCACTCTATCCTTAGAGATTGCCTTTAAAAAAGTCTTATTGTCATATCATTCACATTTCACACAATTCAATATTGCTGTAGACTTGTTCTAGTTTTTATTGCATTTTGCTATCTTTTGGTTGAAATTCTTCTGTTTTAGTCTGATGTAGTTTCTGGCTTTCATTTGTTTTTTCTTGATGATTTTCTTTATATGAAACTCTGGATGAGTGTGTCTATTCTTAGGGTGATGGCCGGGATAGTTGGCAGAAATGGGGGAGTTAATAATAATGGATATACGAATGAAGAAAATGTTCTACCATCGATTGGAGTGAGGAACGCACAACTCTCTTTAATATATTTACATATTGAATTGTATGATGTGTGAATGAAGCCGTTTCTATCCTCCATCCTCCCCTCCCTTCCTCTTCTCTCCTCTGCCCACCTCACATTCTCCCCCTGCCCTCCTCCCCTGTCTCCTCGCTACAAGGCCCTTCCCCTTGGGGAGAATGAGGCAGGCATTTAAAACACATAGTAATTGGTTGTTATTTAGGGATGACATTTGAAGTGAACTTTCCCTACTTCCCTTCCTTTAGAATAAGGAAATTGAATACTTGAAGCCAGTCTTACTGAAGTCGGAAGCAGAGTCGTGTCTTCGTTGTGTTGTCGTTAGGTGTTGAGTTGTTTCGTACCCTAGTGATCCTGTGTGCAACACAGCTGTGCTGTCCCCACAACCATTGTCACGTTTCAGCTCGTTGCAGCTGCTGCATGTTAGGGAGGGAGTCGGACTGCAGATTAATTGAGAGAAATGCTATTTGATACACTGTGGAGATGTAATGTTATTGTCTCGCTGTCACTGTAACCTAAAGTGATATATAGCCACCTCTCCCTGGCATGGGAGATTAATGAAATGACTCTGATTTTAGCAACACTTAACTGTACACTTACAGGGTTCTCTTCAGTGGGCGACTCCTCGTTGATTTGTGGGTAGGGCTGACTTTAAACAGCATCATAGCCTTAGTCACACTGGGGACATCGTTGGTGTTAGCTCATCAAAATGCAGACTCTCCTACACTTGCGACCAGGAGGAGACTCAAGGTTTCGAGTCTCCCTTCTCTGGGTTCTTGCCCTGCTCGGGAGGGGAAAGAATTCAGGCGAGGGGTAACATGCAGTCCAAAGACAGAGAAAAGGTTTGAATGGAGGGAGTTTATTGAAGGGGATATTTTTGGTATAGAGACGCACCAAAGACCCCCAAACTCTTCCAAGTGTGTGATAGGACATGGAGTCATACTTTTTTATTCTACAAATGGAAGACCTTCTGCCATTGGCTGGCTTTTTGGAGGGGCTTCTGTTAATGGAGGGGCTTCTGTTGCATGCCTCCCTTTTCTAAGTATATGGGCCCCTGCACCCCAGAGTTCATGCTGTGCTCTTGTCCCTAGGCCCCAAACCCAAGAGTCTATTTAGCTAATGTGGGGAGAGTGCGAATTTATCTGCTCTTTCCTAGCCATACCTTCCTGCTCTATCTGGTCTCTTCTATTGATAAGGAAATGTGTCTTATCTGTACTTCACCATCCTTTGTGCTGGGGAGACAAGGGGGAAGGGTGCCTCCACCTCCCTTTGTACTGGGATTCCTTCCACTGTCACCCCCTCCCCGCCTCCACACACAGTTCTGTCCTGCACTGGTTTCCACGCCTGCACCAGATGCACTCTGACTGCGGGCAGACTCCTCACACCGTCAGATGACAGATGAGGTTTCAGTGCTTGTGTTGGCCAGCTAATGAACAGTTATGCGGTGCCTGGATCAGTCTTTCATAGAACAAATGTACACTTTGTTTTTAAGTCTCAAACTCCCCCCCCCCCCCAATGTTTCACCTTTCCCCTTTTCAATCATCCACAACTCAAATCTGCAGGGCTTGCCCTTTATTTAGTAGGGAGATGTGATTCTGTGAGCAGGAAGAGAAGGGGCCTTGCAGCCCCCTAGATGGCCACAGCCTTTGATAGCCCCCTCAGAGGGCTGTCGCTGAGGGTGTGAGGCCCTGGGTGCTGTGCAGCACTGTCTGGCACTGAGGAAAGTGATTCCTATCGGCTTTTTAAAAACAAGTGACACCTGAATGTCAGGGTTAACCGGCCCCTAACACATCATCATGGGTCCAGTAGGTGCAATTGTATGGTTACTATATATAAAGATTATAGTAAAGTCCTAGAGAGCATAAGAGATAGAAGAGAGATTAAAATAATGGAGTCAGACACATTTCATGGTAGCATGCTCACCTCATCCTGGCTTGGTGGTCCACGTGGAGAGAGGGGGAAGGGAAGGAGGACAAGGGGAAAGGGAACTGGGGCGCAAGGACAGGAGAGGAGAGGAGAGGAGAGGGGGAACCGATGAGAGGCCAAGAGAGAAGCCCGAGAGAGCTCTTTATTGCTAACCAAGGCCTATATATCTTTGGGGGGCATGCAAGCCCACTCATAGGTAAAGACATCACAGGTTATACAGCAATGAGAGGGGAACAATCTAGGGATATACACGCAATAGGAAGGGGAGGGATTGGGGGCACACATATGACAAAATGGGAGGAGCCTAGGTTCAGGATGGCAGCCTAACTTTGGATGTTTGACCTGGTCTCTGGATCTCCATAGAAACCATTATCAGCAGGGTATAAACCCCACCTACAGAAACCAGACTAATGGACTCAAGCCTTTAGGGAGAAATAGCCCATTGTCCTTAACAGCAGGGAGCAGGGCCTATCAGTGGTGGGCCCAGACAGTAGTCTGGCAACTAAGCATCTGACCTCCCACCATATGCTGGCAAAAAGCCTCTTATGTTTGGCATGTCTTTGGGGGAGACAAAGCTGGGGAAAAGTCTCTTTATAATCCCACACCTGAATAGAGATCAGAGTTTAACAGTGGTTATCAGGACAGGTTGTTGTTCCTTGCTGTCACATTAGTGTTCCAACTCCTGGTGACCCTGTGTGCTACAGAGTAGAATTACTCCTCGGGGTTTTTCTGCTGTTGAGGAAAAAGATCACCTACCAAGATCTAGTGGGTACTCAATAGAAAACAAGAACCTTCCAGAATCCTCAGTCCCTAATGGCCTCCGCCCAAATCCTGGTCTCTGATTCTAGATCGGTGAGCTTCTTCATCTGGTGGACATTTCCTCCCGTCCTGGACTGCTCTTAACAGAGTTTGAGAGAATGGCTGCGGCTCCTGTCACCTGCCTCGGAGGTCAAACACTGATATCAGGAGTTGACAGTTGTTATTTGGCATAAAGTACATGAGGTCATGGTCATTCCATTATCTTTCTAAGGCTGAAATTTCTTAACTTGCCTTTCCTGGAAATCAGGTGTTCCGTTGGCCTTCTTTTTATAGATGGCATCAATATCAAGCAGCATATAAAAGCATTCCCCAACCATGATTGCTTTTTAATCAGTTCATAGAACTGATCAGCAAAGTGTCGGGGCGTCTGTTCGTGTTGTAATTAGGAAGTAAACCTGAGCGCTCTTCTTATCAGATAAGTAGGCTTTTAAAGCAGGAATAGCAATAAAGTTCCAACAAACAAATGCATCTTATTATTTAATTTGCCCTCCTTCCTCTTGATCCAGAACTTTTGCTCTTTGGCAATGTCTCCAGGTAGCAAGGGAAACGATTTCTCCTTTCTGAATGCAGAGAGCCGCGGTTGGACAGCTCTCGTTATTCTTGTTGGGACTGTGCTTGTCTGGGCATAAGATCCTGAGGGTAAGAGAAGAAACCCAGAGCTAAGAGATGGTGGTTATGTATAATAGATGTCTAATTTATATGTCTATTCAATTCATTTGTCATAAATAAGATCCTGTCTTTCTCTATGCCATCAAATTGAATCAAGATGGGCAGCGTGAGTCTTTCAGAAATAATCATCAGTTTAATCAGGATTTTAATGAAGGAACAATACTTATCTTATTGAAATCACTGTATTGGGGTGTTCTGATTAGCTGTTAAGAATTCATGACACATCGCAACGTGGCACGTATTCCATTTGCTCACTAAATGACATAAACATTGTCACATCAGAGAAAGAATAGTACAATGGTTATGAGCCATTAAAATGGCCATGTTTTGTGAAGGATATTAAATTTCAATATGAGGTTGGAATTGAGATGAAAGGCATCTGATCCCCGCCAGTCCCGGAAGTCTCCTGATCAGCAGGAAATGTCTATCTCTTTCCTCCACAAAGCTTAACTCGATCTGTGCGCTTGGTTCAGAAGAGCAAACCAAAATGCCTGCTGGTACACATCTTCCCTTCCTTAGTGCTCTCAGGGGTCGGCTTCCTCTGACGTATGGATGGAAAAGGAGTCTCCTTTCTCTGACAAGTTCCTCTAGATCCATGAAAAAACAAAACCAAACCAAGAAACCTCACTGCTATCCAGTAGATGCCGACTCAGAGTGACCCCATAGGACAGGATAGAACTGCTCCTCAGGGTTCCAGACTGTAAATCTTTACAGGAACAAAAAGGTCTGTCTTCTTCCCAGGTTCATAAAAGCCAGTTTAAATGTTTTGTCTTCTGTGAAGTTTTGTTTTTGTAAACGTGTTACTCCACTCCCAGCTGAGTCTAAGTCCACCTGCAGCCCTCACCGGGTCCTTCCACACTGCAACTTCTCATCCCCCGTGACTCAGTGCTTTGAAGCTCCCCGAGGACCCATGGCTATCTCCTGTCGGGGAACCTGAGGTCGAGCAGAGATCCAAGGCCTCTGTAAGCTCATGAACAGACTGTTTCCCGTTCCCTTCTGGTTTCCATTTAGTTTGCTGAGCCTCATCCTCTATATTACATTTGTATGTTGCTCTGATGGGAAGAAGACTTGCCTTTGGACTCCAGTGAAGAGTTACAGGCTTGGAACGCCCCCGGGGCAATCCTACTCTGTCCTAGAGGGTCACTGGGAGTCAGCAACTCACACCCACTCTAGAAAACAGGCAAAGAAGCTATAGCCGGAGTCTTAGAGTCTGTGGGCGAAATGCGCCTACACTGCCTGGGTCGTTCATGTCAGCCAGGGCAGCTGTTGGTTTTCTTTGTCTGTCTTTCTCACCAAACAGCTTTCTTAGTGTCCCCACTCTTTCCAAACCACCAGAATCGGGCATCTTCTTCCTCCCTTGCAATCTCCTGGTTGATTTTGATTGTGTACAGAGGCTCGTAGGAGCCCTGATGATAGTGGTTACACACTGGATTGCTCACCACAAGGTTGGTGGTTCAGAAACACCAGCTGTTCCAAGGGAGAAAGATGAGGCTTTCTCCTCCCGTAAATAAAGTCCAATAAACTCATCGGGCAGTCCTACCCTGTCCTGCAGGTCACTATGAGTCAGCATCAATTTGCTGGCAGTGAGGGTTTTTTTGAGTACAAAGGCTCAGATAGTCATCTGGCCTCAACTGTCCCCCAAGGGGGAGGCGACATAAGAAATGGGTTTATGCGCTTCATATAAACCTCCATGAGAGTCCTACTCATAGGCCGAAAGGAAAATGCATCACAGCCTCTTGCCTTTCTCTTTCTGATTGCAGTACTTTGGATTCATGAGCATTTCCCCCAGTGTGCCTCAAATATGACAAATGGATAATCTCCATCTCATCTGTTGGCTTGCGGAGACCTGAGCTGGGTGGCCCAATCCTTTACGGCTGAGAGAATTGCTCAGGCCGGACAGGCACTGATTCAGGTCTATAATCACCAGCTGCCCTGCCTCTGCAGGTACCTCGATGTGACGGATGAGTGAAGGCGGAAGGCACATACTTTTCTTTTGAACATGCTCCCGTCCAGCTAAGACGCCCTGACGCAAGGGCTCCATGTGTGATTTGTACCTGACCCCGCATACCAGTTTACAAGCATGTGATAAAAATGGCGTCTCGGAGAGTTCCTCTGTGGCTCTGTTTAGCAGCTTGCCTCTGATATTGCATTTACAAAAATTACATATTTCATATAATCAGGCCTGTCTCTTACTTAATCATCCCACACATCATATAAATCTTTGAAAAGGACAGGTCTATAAATCACTAGCATTTTTCATTTACCACTTATTCTAAGCCAGGCAGTTTCTTATTTAAATTGCCATACGAATAAATCTAATAATCCTTATTCACTTACATCATCTCAAACTTTAAATCTTATTCCGGCTGAGGTCATAAGTGAAATCAGTATTGAGGGCAAAACTAGCAGCTGTAACAACTATAATAGCTTGCCAAATTACATTAAAGGGCCCAAATAACATTTAAAAAGAGGAGGAAGAATTGAATTACGTGATTAAAGTGTGATCTGCTGAATCAGGCAAACTGGGGCTCTACCCAGAGCTCTTGCACGGGGTGGAGTATCCATGTGGGTGGGGTCTGTGTCAGCTGGGGCGGGGGTGAGCGCCTTGCCTCTGCCCTCGTGGCTGCCAACCTTGGTCAAAGAAACGATCAAGGTTGCTCAGCTGTGGCGCTTGCAGACCCTTGAGGTGGGGTTGCTCTTAGCTATGGGGTCCTAGCCTGTGTATTGTAGGCAGTCTAGCAGGATTCCCGCATGCCAGTAACACCCCCTATCCTGAGCTCTGAAAACCCAGTGTCTCCAGACATGGACAAATGTCCCCTGAAGTGGGGGGTGGGGCTGAGGGGGTGGAGGAAATCACCTCCCGGTTGATCCCTTTTGGTCCAGACACCTTGCAGAGACTCCAGCGGTACTCTTAACAGAGTGCTTCTCCACCTTCCTAACGCCCTAGCCCTTTCAGACAGTTCCTCAGTGGCGGTGACCCCTCCAACCATAAAATTATTTCTGTTGCTACTTCATCACTGTCATTTTGCTACTGTTCTGAATCGGGTGACCCCTATGAAAGGGTCGTTCGACCCCCAAAGGGGTCGGACCCACAGGTTGAGAGCCCCAAAGCTAACAGCTTCGTGTAGGGAGGCTGGCCTGCTCTCCTGAGCTTTCGTGGACAGTGCATCTCTCAGGATGACTGACAGGGAGGCCAGGCTGGGGAGCAAAGGCCAGCATGAAGGGAACACTCAGTGACCAGAGCAACTCTGAGTTCAGGGCAAGCTGTTTCTGATATTTATCTATTGTATTATGTTGTATTATGTATATATTCATCCTTTTATTGGGAGCTCTTACATCATATCCTAACATCCCATCATAGTTCAATCACATTGAGCCATCTTCTACAATGGCTACCACCTTTTGGTTACTGATATGTAGAACCCTCTCCTTGTAGGAAGGAGCCCCGGGGGAGTCCTGGGCATACGTGTTGGGCTGCTAAGAAGAGGTTAAGAAGATGAGGCTGTCTACTCCCTCCCATAAAGACTTTCTGATTCTGAAACCCACGGTGGGGTCTACTATGTCGCACAGGGTCGCCACCAGTCGGAATGGACTTGATGGCAGTTGACCTTGAGTTTCCCTAATCTATCAAATTCTCACTGCCACTGGATCCATTTTGTCTCATAGAGCCCTCCTTCTGGGACAGAGGCCATCTCTGAGAGTAACTCCTTGTGGGAGCAGAAAGCCTCATCTTTCTCCGTGGAGTGGCTGGTTCTTTCTTTCTTTCTTTCTTTCTTTCTTTCTTTCTCTCTTTCTCTCTTTCTCTCTTTCTCTCTTTCTCTCTTTCTCTCTTTCTCTCTTTCTCTCTCTTTCTCTCTTTCTCTCTTTCTTAAGATAGTTTTGTTTGGGGCTATTATAATAATCCATACATCAATTGTATCAAGCATATTTGTACATAAGTTGCCATCATTTTGTAAACATTTACTTTATAGTTGAGCCCTTGGTATCATCTCCTGTTTTTTCCCTCCCTACCCCTGCCCTCCCATCCTCATGACCCCTTGATAAATTATTATTTTCATATTTTATACCAACCCCTGTCTCCCTTCCCCCATGACTTCTGTTGTTTGTCCCCCTTGGAGTGTGTGTGTATGTGGTTATGTGTTGATCATTGCCACTTATTCCCCCTCCTTCCTCCCCTCTCCTCCCCCTTACCCCTACCCTCCTGGTATCGCTACTCCCCTTTCTGTTCCTGAGGGGTATCTGGCCTGGATTCTGGCAGGTGTTGTGAGTTCTTATCTGACCAGTGTGCAGGCTCCGGTCTAGCCCTCAGTGAGAGGCAGCACTGGGGTTATGATAGTTGGGGTGAGGAAGCTTCAAAGAACCAGAGGAATGTTGTGTGTTTCATTGGTGCTATACTGTGCCCTGGTTGACTCATCTCTTCCTTGTGACCCTTCTGTGAGGGGATGTCCCACTGTCTACAGATGGGTTTTGGGTCTCTGCTTCCAAGCCCCCTTCATTCTCAACAATATGTTGTTGATTGCTTGTTTTGTGGTTGATAGTTTCAAACTGCTGATGCGTTATTTAGCAGCCCTACCTTAAACTACTACACTACCATAATGAACAAAAGAAAAGAAAACAAACAAACAAACAAACAAAAAAAACCCCTACTAGACCACCAGGCTTCCTTGCTGATGTCAAATTAGACCAGTGGTTCTCAAACTGTGGGTTGGGACCCTGATTCATAACAGTAGCAAAATGGCAGTGATGAAGTAGCAACGAAGATAACTTTATGGTTGGGGGTCACCACCACATGAGGAACTGTCTTAAAGGGTCGTGGCGTTAGGAAGGTAGAGAACCACTGCTCTAGATGCTCATGCTCCCAGCCATCAAGTTGGTTCTGGATCAAATTAGCAGCCTGCAAGCTCAGCTTTTTAAGAACTCTGGGGTCACAGTGGATGAACTGCTGGGCTATTAACCAAAGGACAGTGGTTCAAACCCACCATCTCACTCCTCAGGAGACAGCCTGCTTCCGTAAATATTTACAGCCTTGGAAAGGCCGGGAAACCTCTGTCCCATTGGCTCGCCGAGTTGGAATCAACTCAATGGAAGTGAGAGGACCCCAGGACACCACAGGCCTGCCCTTCTCAGCAGCCATGCCAGCCTGGGTGTCGGCTAGAAATGCGTTCTGTGTGTATCCACAATGGTTTGGGTGAGAAAGGTGCTATGGCTTTGTACGGATGGAAGGAAAATGGTGAGCATTGATAAGAGAGGTTGTTGACGACTCACTAATTGGCTTACTAGCAACTCAACCTCCTCAGGCTGGTATAAATGTCGAGGCTGCAGAATCCGGTTTCCTCACTCTCCAGGTTAGCAGCTTGTCTCTTAGGATGGCGGCCAGAGACACTGATCGTTCATCTCCGAGCTGTGGCAGGAACTGGCTGCAATTAGTTTTCCCAGGAAGATCCTGCCAGGTCTTTGACAGACTCAGGAGTTATGCCCTGTATAAATCACGTTGGCTCTGCCATCTTAAATGCACAAGCTTTCCGAGAAGGGCATCCATCCTGCACCACCCAAGCCCAAAGAAAGCACAGAGGGTCATTACCATTTGGAGAGGAAACTCCCAGACACTCCCGGGACAGAAGGCTGGGGCTGGGGAGACAATTGTCGTTATGGCTTGGCAGAACTGTGTGCCTAATGAATGAAGCGGTGACATCGCTTATACTGAGGACCAGAAAGACAGAACCGGGAAACAATGTCAGAATAAAATGTGGTGTATACAAGAACCTCCTTTGGGGAAGGTTGTTTTTTTCTCTTCCCCTTTTGATGGCTTTGGGAATGGCTGTCAGTCCATTGTCTTCAACCTAATGCCACTCCTGAGTCATCCGTGTGTCAAGCTTCAAGAAGGAAGGAAGGCATCCATTCAGCTCAGGTGTGGGACCCTCATTCCATCTCCCCCTTCTATTTCTCTGTAGAAAAGGCGGTTTGCATTCATGCTCCTGAAAGATGAATTTATCGCTCTCAGTGACGTTATTCCCGAACCTGTAGAACAGGGGTCGGCACACCGCGGCTCTCCGGTCACATGCAGCTCAGTCACCATGTGTGGCTCTGAAGTAAAGTGGAAAAGAAAACGATCATAGGTTCATTGTTACACAAGGGGGATTTCACTTGTTTGTAGACATCTATTTGTGGCTCTTGAATGATGTTTAGATTGTGTGAGGAACAGGGTGAGCTCTTCTGTCTCGAGAGGTTGTCGACCCTGCTCTAGAAATACACACGATAGGTTTTCGGCGTCTTTCCCTCTAATTAAAGTGCTCCAAGATAACGAATCATTTAAAATGACATGATCTCTTCAAAAGCCGAGAGGACAAATGTTCCGCAAAGCTGGCTCTCTTGACGAAAGGGACAGAAGAAAGAAATGGGGTAGTCTGGCCTTTCTTTCCTGACATGGAGCCTTGACAGCACCTGTGGCTACTCCATGGCTCTAGCTCCCATTAGTCCCTGCTAGGGTCCTTTCTCGAACCCTAGAGAGGGCAGCGCCTTGCTGATGTAGATCGTCACTGGGCTGCTTCACCATCTCACTTGGCTTCTTCATATATACACCTATATGAAGACATATATAAACACACACATGCATGCATTTTTATTGTGAATTGAGTGAAGTGAATCATCAGCTTCCCATTCAACAATTCATGCACACTTTCATTGTCCAGTGCAATTGCCTCAACGTGTCTTCTCCCACGCCTTCCCTGTGTTTCCTGTCCCATCCCTCCCTTTTTCCTAGCCTCTACGAACTTTGTTCTGGAATAAATATTGCCCTTTTGATTTCAAATGGATGATTGTTTTAAGTGTGTACCTTATCAGTCTGCTTCTAGACCCACTGTCTGGTTAAAACTTGAGCTCTGGGGGTGAGTTCATTTCTAGACCTGAAGGGTCATAGCCTTGGGGGTACAACCAGTCTTTGTCTGACAAGTCAACTTGGCCTTCGAGTTTTGGCCCACATTTCCCCCCACACTGTCCAGGATCCTCTAATCTGGTCCTTTTCAGAGCAGTTCTTGGTCTCGGGGTTGTAGAGACAGATGTTTGCCTGATTCACTGGTCACTTAAGCTAACTGTTTCATCATTCTTTTTTTCTCTGGGCTGGACCAATATATTAAATACCTTCTTTTAAAATGCCTTGGGTCATTTCTTTTTTTCTGATTGGAACCTGATAGATATAGATAGGCACTACCAAAGATCTATATTTTATATAGATGGGAACTAAGACTAAGAGGGGTTAAGCTTAAGAGGGGTTATACTTAAGCTTGGGTCATTCATCCATGTCTCTTAACCATGAAGCAACACTACCTCAAAATATAAATAAAAAGTTGTTGAGTGATTAACAAACTAAGCAACTCTTAAATGTAGGGTTATTGACCCAAGGAACCACCTAGACTTGCATCTTTGGTAGGCCAAATGCAGTTCAAAGAGCTTTTGTTAAATATCTGTAGCTTGGGCAACTGGGTCACCAAATAAGTCTTGTTGTGGTTGTTTTAGCTGCCATTGAGTCACACACACACTTCACCACCACCACCACCCCTCCAACTTATAGCAACACCATACAAACAGAGCAAAACCTGGTGTGGTCCAGGGCCATCCCCATGATCAGCTGTGGATTGGACCATTGTTTATATTGACTGATTTTTGGAAGTCAAATGTCACTCCTTTATCTCTACTCTTAGAGTAGAAGCCCCACCAAAACCTGTCCAGCATCATAGCGACACGTGCCTCCACTGTCTGGTGGGTGGTGGCTGTGCATGAGCTAGAGTGGTTGGAAATCCAACCTGAATCTCCTGAATGGAAGACAAGAATTCTTCTCCCGGAACCACCACTGCCCTTAAGGGAGCTATAGCTCACTCACTGCCTTTGCGTCGATGCCTACTCATAGTAACCCTTTAGGACAGGGTAGAACTGCCCCTGTGAGCTTCCTAGACTGTAACTATTTATGAGAGTAGAAAGGCCTGTCTTTCTCCCTCAGAGCAGTCTGGTGGTTTCGAACTGCCAACCTCGTGAAATGCAGCCCTACTCATAACCACTACACCAGCAGGGCTCCTCAGAGGGAGCTATAGGGGCAGCCATGTACTGAGATGGTAGGTAGAAGTGTCTGATATAGTCAGTGCTTACAAGGAGCAAGCTGTTTTTAAGATCTCTCTTTATATATGATTTTGTTTCATTAGTCATCCCCTTTGAATCAGTTTTTCAGTCACCCATGCAATGACACTTACTGTGTTTAGGCACTGTATTAGGTATTGGGACACAGCAGTGTGCTAGTTCATTTCATGTGTCAACTTAGGTGGGCTATCGTGCTTAGTTGTTTGGTCACACACTGGTCTTGGTGCAATGAGAGTATTGTTAGATGTAATTATATGAGTGGACTTTAAGTAAAGGAGATTGCCCTTGCTATGTTGGTGATGTTGTAGTGATTCCTCATTGGGCCACTAACTGCAAGGTCAGCAGTTTGAAACCACCAACCACTTTTGGGAGAAAGACAGGGCTTTCTACTCCCATAAAGAGTTACAGTCTGGAAACCCACTGGGGTCGTTCTACCTTGTCCAGTTCGGCTACTCTGAGTCGGCACTGACTCAATGCAGTGAGAATGAGATGTAGATAACATTGTAGGGGATGAAAGAGATACATTTAAAAAGAAAAAAAAGAAAGAAAGACATTTATACATCTTAGAGATACATTTATTAATCCATAAACAGGATAATACAGCAACACAATGACGGAGAACTGTCAGAAGTTCAGGCCAGATTCAGAAGAGGATGTAGAACCAGGACTATCGTTGCTGACGTCAGATGGATCTTGTCTCAAAGCAGAGACTACCAGAAAGATGTTTACTTGTGTTTCATTGACTGTGTCAAGACATCCTACTCTGTGGTCATAACAAACTGTGGGTAACCTTGAGATGAATGGGAACTCTGATTACCGTCCTGCTCATTTGGAGCTTGTACATGGATCAAGCAGTTGTGGGAACAGAACAAGGGCAAATTGCATGGCTTAAAATCAGGAAAGGTGTGTGCAACAGGGTTGTATTCTCTTACCATACTTGTTCAGTCAATATTCTGAGCAAATCATCAGAGAAGCCGAATTACACGAAGAAGAGTTCCTCCAATCAGTATCGGAGGGAGGCCTAATAACAACCTGCGACGCAGCCTTGCTTGCTTAAAATGAGGAGGGCTTGATGCACTTGCTGATAAAGATTAAGGATTGTGGCCTTCAGGATGGATTACAATTCAGTGTAAGAAGACTAACATCCTCGTAAGTGGACCAACAGGCAACATCATGATAAATGGAGAGAAGCTGAGGTTGCCAAGGATTCTGTCGTTCTTGGATCCACACTCAGTGCCGATGGAAGCAGCAGTGAAGAGATGAAGAGGTGTATTGCGTTAGGTAAATCTGCTGCACAAGACCTCTTTGGCATGTTAAAGAGCAAGGATGCTACTGTGAGGACTAAGATGCACCCGACACAAGCCATGGCATTGTCCATGTGTCCTATGCATGTGCAAGTGGGACATTGAATCAGGAAGACCGTAGAAGAATTGGCGTGTTTGAATCGTGGTGCTGGAGAAGATTATTGAAGGCATCTTGGACAGCTAGAAGGACACAAACCGATCTGTATTGGAGGAAGTAAAACCGGAGCGCTCCGTCGAGGCAAGGATGGCAAGACTTTGTGTTACATACTTTGGACATATGGTTAGAAGACACCAGTGTCCAGAGAAGGACATCAAGTTTGGTCAAGTGGAGAGGTGCTGAGGAAGAGGAAGGCCCTCGAGGCGATGGATTGACACAGTGACCGCATCCATGGGCTCGGGCATTGGAGCCATTGTGCGGATGGCTCAGGACCATGCGGCGTTTCATTCTATTGTGCAAAGGGTCGTTATGAATAGAAGCCAACTCGGCACCTAACAACAACAGGACACAGACAAGCAAAGGAAAAACCGTTTGTCCAGATGAAGGGGCACCGTCCTGGTGTGCAAGGATTTTCAGAAGGAATGGTCACAAATGCATGATTGGTGGCAGATCCAAAGCATCTAAACTGCGAGGACTACAGAAGAGGGACAGAGACCGTGGTTGGGGACGGATATTATGCTAGACAGAAGAGCTTACAAAATTGGTTCAGTGCCTTCCATCCAATGCAGTCATGGAATGACTCATGACTGCAACCCCAGCACCCTAATTTTTCCCAGGGAATCACCTAGGCAAATCTCTGAGGGAGAGACTCGCCCCTCCCTGGATTGGCAATGTGAGTAGTTGTAATTCACTCTCTGAAGCACTCTGCCCAAAATCAGAGCTAATTCACTTTGCTGGTAAATGGTCAGAAAGAAAGTCCACAGAAGCTTAATCCACCTGGAGACGCAGAATGGGCCTTGGGCTTTCCCTGTAACCATTGCCTTTGGCAAACTCCATGCTCAGAATTTTAAACTCCAATACTGTGAGTCATAACCAATCAGGTGACGGGCCTGGAGAAGGAATTCTGCAACAAGATTACTAAAGAAATCCTGGCTGAATTTCCAGCCTGCCAGTCTACTCTATTGATTTTGGACTTTCAAGTCCCACCATCATATGAATCAATTCTTCAAAAATCTCTCTTTCTCCCTGGCATCTCTTCTGTAGAGAATCCTGATATAGGTTGTAAGTAAAAGTCACGATCCCCACCTTTCCAAGTAGTTGAGAGTCAGACAGTGTAACCAGGTAGATGAGTGTGTGAAAGTATACTCTGCGACATAAAACGTAGAGCTTTCCTCTTTACAGGTGCGTCAGTCCAGGTAGACTAGAGAAACAAATCCATGGACACACATGTGTGTAAGAAAGAGCTTTATATATAAGAGTAATTGGACATTTAGAAAATATCCCAGCCCAGTCCAGATCAAGTCCATAAGTCCGATATTAGCCCATATGTCCGATACCAATCCATAAAGTCCTCTTCACACTCATGAAACACATACAATGATGCCGAACGCAGAAGGTCACAGGCCAGTGGGTAGAAAGTCCTTGGATCCAGTGTCATTGGAAACATCTCAGCGCTGGCAGGGGTCTCTGCATCAGGGTGGGTCCATGCGTCTTGTCAGCTGCTATGTCTCCCAGGGTGTGAGCAGAGGGTCTCCCACCTCCAAGGAGGAAACACCAGATTTCCCAGAATTCTCAGGAGGCCGTGCCCCCACAGAAGCCTCATTGGCTATCATCCGATTGACAGAGTAGACTCCACCCCTTCACTCATAATCCTCTCAAATTGACAATTATATAACGACCACAACAGTTTTACCCGAGACTCACTGGGCTTAAGAAAAGTTCTCTCGGCTCCAGCAGGGCTAGAAAGACAGTCCAATAGAAGAAAAAAGTAAACCACGTTGTAAGACTTTCTATGATCCGTCTCTTAGGATCTTCCAAGGTTTTTCCTTTCTTGGAAGTGAGAGGAGTACCTTTTGTAGCTTGTTCACACTACCCCAGTGTGTTAGGCTGGGTGCTCTAGAAAAACCGAACCAGTGACACTTGAATCGATGTGAGAAAGAAATCTATACCAAACAAGAAATATATGCCAGGAGAGTGGCCCCCACAGCCCGAGAGGGGGCAAGCCCAGTTTGATTCAAGGCTGTGAGTCAGATGCTAAACTGGACGCCCTTCCAATTTATATCGCCGCCAGCAAGTGAACCAGGATGCTGGGGGATGAACTAGGAGGTGGAAAGACCACAGGCCAGTAGAGGCCGAGTCAATGTATCAAAATTGGCAGGCAACATGGCAGGCTGCCCTGGGCCAATGGGCTACATAGTAGGCCACTATCCATATCCCCAAATGCCAAACCCAGGATCTAGGCGAGCAGAAAGAAGACAGGCCAGCAGGAAGGGAATTCTCCATAGCATCCACTTATTTATAGGAAGCAGGCCACACCCCCAAGGAGACATCATCAGGCTGCAACCTGAGTGAGGGGTTGAGTTGTCTATTTTGTATTAGGCCATTGGAGTCCTGATGGTGTAGTGGTTACATGCTGGTTTGCTACCCACAAGGTCAGCAGTCTGAAACCACCTGCTGCTCCTGGGGAGAAAGGTGAGGCTTTCTACTCTTGTAAAGATTTTTCAGCCTTGGAAACCCACAGGGACAGTTCTGCCCTGTCCACGGGGTCGCTGTGGGGTTGAGTTAGGTCACATTATGAGGGAGGCCTTCCTGCCAACTATTGAAGGTCCCACCAAGTTGACACATCACCTGTCATGTGCAGCCATGGAGAGAACACGGTTGCCTTGGGAGACCACTGTGTTCCTGATGGTGGTGGCAGGGCAGTGAAGTGACGCAGGAGAGTGCTGATGGGTTCGGAGGTGCTATTCCTCTGTGTGCTCGAAGGCAATCGAGTACATTAATCTCCTGATGGAACAGATGGAATTAATCCACTCTCCAGATGGCAGCAAAGTGACAAGAGTGTGGAGATTAAAGGAGATTGTGAGGTTGTACCGGTGACAGCACCATCAATCGGGTGAGGGAAACCCAGCACTCTGTTCTCACCAAAGGCAAATGGCAAGATCTCATCGTTGCAAGTCTTTTGAACTTGGAGGCTAACTCTCTTTAGATTTGCCTCCTTTACATTTTAGAATTTCTGTCCGTAAAAAAAAATGCTTTTCATGCATTTGTTAAAGAATAGTATTTCCATACTATTTGTGTCAAACTCTTTCCTGGTGTTCTCATTTTAACTGATATTAACTTTCATGATAATGCATGGTGACTGTTGAGTCCTCTGGGAAGCAGACATTGAGGAGGAGATTAGCCTGCAGGAAGTTCATGGAGGGAAGGAAACAGGACAGGATTGGTCAAGGGTGGAGGTTGAGCTATAATGCTATCACAACAATGGCCTTCCCTGAGCCTGTGGGGAGCCTAGGAATGGTCTGAGAAGTCCTGACTCTGGGGAGAAGGGTTAGACATCCAGAACTATCCCAGATCAAGTAGTCATTGATGCCAGCTGCCCAGAGAAGGGGCATACCCTGGGCAATGTGGCCTTCTTAAGCCAAAGCAGCTGAGAATTGTCAGCCAACAACCTGCCCTGGGCACGTTGCGCCTTGACTCCTGCAAGGGGAACCCGGGCAGCACAGTACAACATCCCTGGAAGGCACTTGGCAGAGGTGCTCAGTGTATACCGTGTTTCTGCATGTCTTCAACAAGCCCATCAATGACCTCGTGACTCTGCACCCAAAGGCTCCCTCGTTGTCCTTCCTGACTTGGTAGAATTTGCTAAGAAGTACTACGTCATTCTTAATATTCTTGCTAAAATGATTTGCTTCTTTTTCTGACTTTCTGATTCCCCCTCTAAATCTAGCTGCTTTCTTAATCCATAACTATGGACATGCCTCCAAAAATGCATTCATAGTATCCTTCTCCCAGCCAGTTCGCTTTCTGTGATCTCAGGCATCCGAATGTCATGAAGGAAAATTGAAGGAACAAACTCATAGCATTCAGGTTCAGACCAACTCACAGTGAACTAATAGGACAGGGTAGAATTGCCCCTGTGGGTTTCCAGGACTGCAGCTCTTTACGGGAATAGAAAGCCGTGTCTTTCTCCTCAGGAGCAAACAGTGCTTTTGAAGTGCTGACCTTTTAGATGACAGCCCAACCCATAATCACCCCACCACTGGGGCTCCTAGAGTCTGTGCTTTGTCCGGGTAGACTAGAGAAACAAATTCATAAACATGCATATGTGTATATATAAGAGCAGTTGAATATTGAGAAAACACCTCAGCCTAGTCCAGATCAAGTCCATAAATCTGATATTAGCCCATATGTCTGATAGCAATTTATAAAGTCCTCTTCAGACTCACGGAACACATGCAATGATGCCGAATGCAGAAATATCACAGGCCAGTGGGTGCGAAGTCTTCTTAATCCAGCGGTGGTAGAATATTTTAGCGCTGGCAGGGGTCTCCATGTAGCTTCTCCAGGTCAAGGCACTAGAGTAGTTCCATGGGTCTTGTCAGTAGAGCGTCTACCAGGGAGTGAGCAGAGAAAGAGGGAGAGAGAGAGAGAGAGAGAGAGAGAGAGAGAGAGAGAGAGAGAGTCAGTCTGTTCCGCCTCCAAGGAGGAAAATACAGGAATTCCCAGAATTCTCAGAAGAAGGCCATGCCCACACAGAGGCCTCATTGTCTATAACCCGATTGACAAACTAGACTCCACCCCTTCACTCTTAATCCTCTCAAGTCCCAAATTGACACCAGGTTATATAACTACCATAGTCTCCATAGACAGGGATTACAAGTCTCTGTGGATATCCCCGATCTCTTTCCTGAGCTCCAGTCTGATGCCTCTACTTCCCTGCTGGGCATATTCACTTCAAACACAGCATGCCTCAAGCCAAGCGCCCTGTCGCTCAAGACGACGTTCTTGGAAAACAAACGAAACCATGTTCCTAATCATTTTATCAGAGAACATCTATTTTGAACCCTTCATATAGCCCATTAGCCCTCTTTTTGTCATCCAGTCTTACAAGTTCATCTGTCACAGATATCGTATTCCATTTCCACAACAGATATTTGTTGAGGTCATTATCACATCACATCTGGAAAACAGAAGTAATAACATCAGCTACCACCTGTGCTCGGCACGATCGAAGCACTTTCTATATAACAGTGACACATCCATTCCTTCAAGCAGCCCCAGGAAGTGGGTCCTATTATGTGATCCACTCTGCAGAGGAGAAAGCAGATGCATACCGGGGAGCAAAGTCACCTAGCGAGTAAATGGTGGCACCAGGATTATGAGCCCAGGAAGCCTGGCTCTGCAACTATGTGTGCTCCTAACCGCGAAGCTAATTGTCTCAAACCGATGCTTGTTTGGTTACTGCTGACATCATCATTGTTCTCGCCGACGTTGCTTAGCAATCACTCACTTCCTTCCTGAGGTGTGTCTGCCCTCCCCCTTCCCTCCCCACCACTCGTGATACTTAGGTGACCGTCTACAGAGAAAATTGGCTTCCATTTGACAATTCAAGAGGTGTGTCCATCTTATTCCCCCCACTTGACTGAAAGCTCTCTGACGAGCTTTCCATCTCACTGTCAATAGAAGGTATTTTGTGAATTTCATTGACAGAATGATACGAAAACCTGTGAAAGCTGGAAGCTAGGTGGCAACCTGTTAGAGAAGGTAAACAAAAATATTACCCACTAAAATGAGTGCTTAGCTCAAAGTCAACTGGCACAACATGGCCCATGAAGGCAAAGTCCTTCATCCTACTTTGATGAGTAGCAGGGGGTCTTCAAAGCCTGTTAGCAGTCCTCTAAGGTACAAATATTGATTTCTCTTCACCCAGAACAAAGAAGAATGGAGAAAATCAAAGACGCCTGGAAACAATTAATCCAAAGTCCTAATGGGCCACATGAACACCCACCTCCAAGACCCTGCGACCAGAAGAACTAGGTGTGCCTGGCCGCCACTGCCATCTGCTCCGAAAGGCTAACATCGGCAGGCTCTGGATAGAGTGGGAGGAAACCCCAGAACAAACTCAAAATCATACAACAATCAGGCTGCTTTTTCCGTCGGTCTCCGACCAGGCGGCGGCAGGATTCTAAAGCTCAGCCACGACCGCGATCAAGGCCCTGGACCTTCGCGGCAAGAAGCAGGAAGAGGTGCTCAAGCAGTGAGTGGGAAGATCTGCAGCTGGAGTTGTCGCAGCCGCGGGTTGCCAAAGTGACAGGCGGTGTGGGGTCCAAGGTCTCCAAAACTCGAGTTGTCCGCAAACCTCCCGTCATCAACCAGACTCCGAAGGAGAACCCCAGGAAGTCCTACCAGGATAAGATGTACAAGCCCCTGAATCTGCGGCCCAAGGAAACGCAGATCATGTGCTGCTGGCTCCGCTAGCACGAGGAGAGCCTGAGGACCAGGAAGCAGCAGCGGGAGGAGCGCTGTGCCCACTGTGCAAGTTCGCGGTCAAGGCCTGAGCTGTGCGTGTCAATAAAACAAGCTGGCTGCTAAAAAAAACCAATCAGGCATATTGATTGTTAGGGACTCGTGGAAGCCCTGAGCCTATAGCCCTTCTTCACACCGCAGGTCTGGAATTGAACTCTCCCCACGGTCCCCAGGGAGGTGTGCAATCAACTGCCCAGTATCTCAAGAGCCACAGTGATCTGAGGACGGAGTTCAGGAGAGTCAGGGAGCGGAACAGGAAGCGCAGGAAGGAAGTGGGATAAGTGATGGTACATTGGGGGATTGCAGTCAATGACATGAAAACAAGCTGTGTATGAATTGTTGAATGGAATCCTCATTTCTTCCATAAACCACCACCCAATTCACGATAAAAGTTCAACCAACCAGCAACAAAACGAGTGATAGAAAGTGGTCCACCGGCACCCTGTCCCAGGCTGAAGGAAACACGGCAGTCCCTTGGCGTTCCGATTCCCACGGGTTTAACGGCCTCCAGGGCAATAGCCTCCCAGTGGGACTGGTCAGTGCTTATACGTACAGCCTAGCCTTCCTGTTGCACACACAGCGACCTATTTAAAACAGGAAGTAGATTTAGTTAATTTCCTGTTCAAGACTCTCTGTTGGATTGCTTTAAAATCCCAAATTCTTAACACGATGTCCCTCCAGCATCAGACTCCGAGCTGAGGCTCTAGCCTCATCTCTGAGTCCTCTCCACGTCCCTTATTCTAGAAGCCCTCGCCTTCTGGATGTGCTTCTAAAGGTGGCAGATGAGCCCACTTCCTACCTTTCCCACTCGCTCCTCCGCTCTGTGTGGAACACCACGCCCACCCCATCCAGTTCCAATGTTCTGTCTTCTGTCTAAAATTGCACCCCTCTCCCCCCATTCTCTGCTTGCTCACCCTGCGCTAGTGTGACACATACACTCCTGAGAGGATGGGTTCCTACTTACCGCGCTATTGTAGACCAGTGGCTCTCAACTCTCCTAAAGCCGCGACCCTTTCATACAGTTCCTCATGGGTGGTGACCCCCAACCATGACATTATTTTTTTTTTCATGACATTATTTTTGTTGCTGCTTCATCACTGTAATTTTGCTACTGTTGTGAATTGGGCAACCCCCATGAAAGGGTCAATTGACTCCCAAAGGGGTTGTGACCCACAGGTTGAGAACTGCTGGCATATCGATGTGTTTATGTTTTGTGTCTTCTTTTATGTTGGGAACTCCCAGAAGGCAAGGACCTTGTCTCTCTTTAACATGCTATCTCCAGAGTTCAGAACAGTTCGTGGAGGCGGGGAAGCATTCAACAAATATGTGTTGCAAGAATGAAAGAAAATTCAGGGCACATGGGGACTCTCACCACCCATCTGCCGGTCTGTTGTGTTGTGGGGCTTGTACGTTGCTATGAAGCTGGAAACACAGGGTTCAGTGCAGCTCCCAGAAGGAAAAGGAAAGACTGGGGACCTCCTTCCAAAATTTGGCCAATGAAAACCCGATGGTCCACAACAGAATATTGTCTGATACAGTGCTGGAAGGACCACCCTAGTAGCGTGGTGGGTTATGTGTTGGACTTCTAACCACAAGGTCGGTGGTTCAAAGCTCTCACCTGCTCTGTGGGAGAAAGGTGAGGTTTTCTACTCTCATAAAGATTTATAGTCTTACAAGTACAACCAAGGTTTGACATTGCTGGCTGGGTTCTGGGAGCTGCTGGAGCCCAGGAAGTAGGATGCTGACAGTCTGTAGTGGGCCCTGACTGTGGTCTGGTGTGTCGAGATGCTCCAAGCTTTCCTTTGGATACTGGATGACCTAATGGATTCACCCCTCACCCGCTGGGGACAGCCCTGCTGGCATGAGGAGCCAGGCGTAGGTCTGGAAGCCATCAATGATGCCAGGCTGCTCTACTCTACTCTACTGCTGGGAGCAGCCCTGTTACCTGACGTTTCCCGAGCGCTCCCTGGAGGGTTCCCATCAGACTGAGATGGGACAGGCCCTGGGCTGCATCCCTGTTCTCCTCCTCATTCCTCAGGCAGCATGGGTGCTGGTAGATTTACTGAAAAGAGGTACAAATCCACTGTCAAGTACAAGACCATGTTCTACTCCTTTTGCCTCCCTGTCACTGCTGCCATGTTCATGGTGGGCACTGATGGGGAGAAGGAGCATGCCAAGCCAAGAAGATCCTGCTGGAGACGGGCGAGCTCTTTCAGATGTAGGGGGATTACCCCAACCTGTTGACAACCCCCGTGTGACAGGCAACGTTGGCACTGACATCCAGGACAACAAATGCAGCTGGTTGGTGGTTAAGTGCCTGCAGCAGGTCTCTCTGGAGCAGGGCTGGGTCCTGCAGGAGAATTACAGGCAGAAGGAGGCAGAGAAGGTGGCGCGGGTGAAGGCAATAAATGACTGCCGGCCACAGTCAAGCAGTACCAGGAAGCCAGCTTCAGCGGCCTCATGAGCCTCGCAAGCAGTGTGCTGTCCCGCTGCTGCCCTCCATCTCCCCAGGGCAGACACACATGATCTACATGTGGCAAAAGTGACCTGGAGCCTGTGGGGAAAGAGGGGAGGTCCCAATAAATTATTGTTTTGCCTTAAAAAAAAAAAAGAAGAAAGAAAGAAAAAGAAAAGATTTATAGCCTTAGAAACCTCCAGGGGCGGTTCTGTTCTGTTCTATCGGGTCACTAGGAGTCAAAATGGACTCAAAGGCAGTGAGGCTGAAAGCACTGGAGATGAGACCCCCAAGCCTTGAAGGCAGTCCGAACACCCAAGGACTCCAACCATGGACCCAAGCATATCAATGGCCATGAAGATGAGCGGTGGTTTGCCTGCTGTGCAAGTGGTCTCCATGAGGGGGCAAGGCACAGTGAGGGCCACTGGGCCCTTTCAGGTCTCTTTCTCCTTGAGCCAGCAGGGGGCTCTTCTACTCTCTAGAATTCAGATACGTCTGCAAGGGCTTCTGTAGTCCTTCTCCTGCAACCAGACTGCCTCCTAAAACCGGGACACATCCACCTCCCGCCCCTTCCCCTGTCTCCCTCCTGGTAGGATTGTGCCGAGCCAGGCAAACATTGAACTCTGTGTTAGCAAATAGGTTTTGCTTTTTATAGATGATCTTTCAAGGATATTTTGGGGGTTTGATTTTTGAAGGGTGTTGGTTGTGCTCCTCGAAACTCCACTTTCTTATTCCCTCACAAAGGCTCTTTGTCTTAAACAGCACATAAAGAGCCAATGGCACTGTAGTAGTGTACATTTTTGTAAGTGCTTAAGCCCAGCAAATTAAAGAGCTGACTGAATGGAGCCAATCAATTATAACTTGTATTTATATCCATTTGAAAGGGAGACACCTCTCTCTCTCTCTGGTTCTTTCTGAACATCTTTCTCCCCAAAACTCACCAATATATATCTTTTTGGAGGGCAGATGTCAAGAACATATTGGTAAGATACATTATCTTATTTTGGGAAATACATTTTCCCCCTTAAATAGGGTGCTTTGAAAGTATGTATCCATTTGAAAATTGAAAAATCCCCTCTGGAAGAAATTGCTAGTGCATGTGAATGGGCATATTGTCTACTTCCTCGAAGAGTGCCTTCTGACAGGAGTGCCAGTTTCATTGCCAAGACAAAAAGAACTATATCTCATGGCTTACGCTCTGCCAACACAAAGGACAGCTCATTTGGCAATGCTGAATGAACTGTTGGTGGGAAGCCGGGTGCAGGCATACGGATATTAATATGGCTTCTATTCAGGTACTCGAGTCTTCTGTACAAACGGTCCTTCATTTCGTACATAAGAACAAGCTGTCTTCCGACCCAGGCAGTCGTTTCCTGGAAAACCCACAGCGAGTGATTTTATGTATGTGAACCAGGACAAGTGGATTCTTGTGGAGGAAGGAAGAACGGAGCAAATGAGATCTCGTGGGAATGCAGAGCCTATCTGGAGGGTGGGGAAGCTGCCTTCTCAGCGGGTTGACAACCGATAGAATTCCTCCTTGCCATCTTGAACATTCAAAGGAGAAACCAATTTCTGTTGGGATCTTTCTAGAAAAAAAATCATTGGATTTGCTGATGTTCTGTTATGACCACTAGTTGCTGTCCGTTGGTTCCAGCTCACGGTGGACTCCACGTGGGTCAGAGTGGAGACCTCTGTGTGTAGGGTTTTCAATGACTAGGTTTAGTTTAGTTTTGTTTTTGTGAGTTGACTGCCTCTGGGGGATTCAATCCACCAACCTTGCAGTTAGCAGCTGAATATGTTCACCAATTGCACCCCCTGCCCAGCTCACTGTCAGTGAGTCGATGCTGACTCACTTTAAAACAACCCATTAGTCCCTTTCTTATGCTTGATACAGTGGGATGAATTCACCCTGGCAATACTTGGGCTTCTCTTGGGCCCTCTCAGCTTTTGAGTAGATCAACATCGACTCAAGGACACTTGTAATGGATGGAAGTATGTTTTCCCCAAGTACGTGTTGGAATCCTAACCTTTATTCCTGAAGACGTAATCCCATTTGAGAATAGGGTTTTCTTTGTTATATGAATGAGGCTAGCAGGATGTGTCCTAAACTGTGTAAACTAAAAGGAACAGCTCAGGCACAGAGACAAATAAACACAATGAAGGGAAGACAGACACCACATGAAGATCACCAAGGTAGTCGAGAGAGTCTGGGGTGACACCAGCTCAGAGCAGCTAGGGTCCCTCTGCAGCGCTGACAAAGGGTGAGCCCCCACCTAGAGCCAGCGTCCTGAATGTGGACTTGGAGTTGTTTGAACTGTAAGAGCAGACATTGCCATCATCCAAAGCCACCCACTGAGAGTAGTTCTGTGACAGCAGCGCTAGCAAACTGTGACAGACCTTGTTTTACTAGAACAGTAAGACCCAGGAGCCCACGGGACCACCAACTGGATCGATGCTTGCTCCAACTTAAGCAAAGATGCACTAGTTCACCTCTGACGTGGACAAGGCACGATGCTCACAGAGCTGGACACGGACGCAGAAGCAGGAACATGACTTTGAAGCCAGAAAGGGCTGGACACATAACTGGGTGCTTTATAAATGCCAGTACTGTCATCTTCAAATGTCGGGGGTGATTTTACAGGCAGCCCACCCACCAGGTGTGGCCTTCAGTGAACTATATTTTCACATAAAGCAAGCTGTTCGCACATTTCAGCACAATGCTAACTCTTGTTCACTCCACCATACGGTTCTGTAGCCCATTCTATGTATGCAGAATCCCCAAAGAACCTGTGAAACCATCAGATGTTAAGTAGAAATGATCAATGTTACAAGTTGGATTTAGCCCTTATCAACCTATTTACACCATCTCTTTATTATTGTCGTAGTATTCATGAGAATACTCTTGGCTTTTAATGTCTATCAGTTGTGCTTCAATTAGCCATGATTACACCTGCAGTCTTCCAGAATCTATTTCTTTGGTGTAGAGTCACACACCACCCTGGGCTTACCCCCTTGGTAAATTTGTGACTCTTCTACTTGTCGATCGGTTTGTTGTACTGTGGTAACTTGCATGTCGCTATGATACTGGAAGTTATGTCACCAGTATTTCAGATCCTAGCAGGGTTACCCATGATGAGTAGGTTTCAGGAGAGCTTCTAGATGAGGAAGAAAGGTCTGGAGAGCTTACACTAGTCAAGGGGAGCCTTGTGCCTCACAGCAAACTGAGGTCCTACAATAGCGTGCTGGCAGATAAGTCTAGCAGGCTGCATGACACTCAAAGTACACAGTCACTTCAACAATGGGCTCGAGCAGACCAATGATTGTGAAGATGACACAGGACCATGGAATGTTTCATTCTGTTCTATAGGGGGCGAGGGGGGTGTCACCCTGTGTCAGAGCTCACTCAACAGTGACGGACAAGAACAACAA
This sequence comes from Tenrec ecaudatus, assembly GCF_050624435.1. Classification (NCBI taxonomy): domain Eukaryota; kingdom Metazoa; phylum Chordata; class Mammalia; order Afrosoricida; family Tenrecidae; genus Tenrec; species Tenrec ecaudatus. The sequence goes on from NC_134538.1 coordinate 82,051,680, forward strand.
CACTTGTCACTCATCCTGCATACCTTGGCTGAAGGTCCCTTTCCCCTCTCCAGTTGTTCTCCTCTTGCCCAGCTTCTTACTCTCCATCTCCCACAGGATAGAGTTTTCCATCTGAATTCTTGTCTAACCACCAGCCCAAGCACCCCTGCCCCCTGGGACTAAATTCCTCCCTCTTTTTCTGATGTGTAGAAACATGGCTACACCCTATGTGTCCTTAGATTCAACTAATTATGAATTTATAATTGCGGAAACAATTATAAGCCACACCGTTCAAAGGGAAACAGCATCCAGGCTGCACCCTGCTCTCTGTGACAGCAGTTTGTGCTCCTTCTGCTGAAGGGCGTAAAATCCATAATTTTGATTAAAAAAGGGAGTCTACGTTTATGCAGCACCCACATTTAATTCGTCTTAAAGCTTTTTAGGATCCCAGATGAAAGATGCTCTGGCAGTGTCAAGTTTCATAGTATTTATTTCCCTGGTTATCCATCTTAGTTGGTTTCTCCTTTTTTGAAACCTATTCATCATTTTATAAATATTATCATTGGGGAGCTTCCCGTCTTAGATCATCTACCGCCCTTTGGTGCCCTTGACGTTCAGAGCACTTGCTCGTGAGGCTGGCTGAGATGGTCATGCAATGGTCTCCCTTGTTGTCATGGCTTTGGAAGGTCTTTAATGCTACTTATTGCCACTGAGACGGACGTTAAGTAAAAAGAATCTTTTAAGTCATTTTTGTCCTATGTAGGAAGAACACTCTCTTATTTCTCATGGAGGGACTGGAAGTTTCTTCTGATCTCAGTAGTCATTCTTAATTTACCTTCCGTGGGTCTGGAGAGTGTGCTGGACTCTGGGGCTGCTGAGTGATCTCTGGACCTTCAACTGCCCTTCATTAGATAGTTTATAGCTAAATAACATTATGTAATAAAGACTACCATCTCTGAGCAATGGGCACCTATTTTAATTAATTAATTAAAGATTTAATCTTTGTGTGTGTGTGTGCCTTGGGTGAAGGTTTATGGAGCAAATCAGTTTTTCATTCAAATATTCATATGTAGTCATTGATTGCAATTCCCTCAATAGGATATCATTTATCCCACTCCCTCCCTGTGTTTCCTATTTCCATTCTTTCTTATTTTGTATTTTGTCCTTGGGTAAATACTGCTCCTTTGATTGCAAGTGGGTGATAATTCTAAGGTGTATTACTTCTCTAGTGTTATTATTTCCCTGTTTATCGTTGGGCTGAAAACTGAGCCATAGGGGTGTGTTTATTTCCGACTAGAAGGGTGACTAAGGGCCATAGTCCCACAGGTTCCACAAATCGCTATATTATCAGTAAACCTAGTCACCTTGATGATTTTGAGTTTTGTTCCACATTTTTCTTTTATTCTATCCTGGTCTTATAGTTCAGTTTTGTGTCAACTTGTCTGGGCCAGGATTTTCAGTTGTTTGGCAGCGAAGAACTCTATGATGTGTTCTGACATGATGCAATTCATTACCTCCACAATGAGATCCGAAGTGAGCAGCCAGGCAGGTGGAAGAAGATTAGGGTGGACATAGCACCCTTCCTCAGATCACAGCCCTGACCCAATCACTTGAAAGGAAGTTTCATGGGGATTGTGACCTGCTTCCAATATAAGTGGACACTGTGGACAAACTTGCTTGGTTTTGCTGGGTCTGTGTCCTGCAGTGGGCTTTCAACCTCCAGCCCTTTGGACTTGAACCAATGGATTGTTATATTGCCTGTTGGCCCTGGGAGTTGTGAGCAGCACACCTCTGGCTGCAGACCTTGGGTTCATCTGCCTCTGTAGCCAGAAGCCTTTCTTCTTCCTGCTCATCTTGGCTTCATCAGTCCCTGCGGCTGTTTGAGTCAGGCAAAGCTGTCAGCCTAACACCTGAACCATAGACTTAGCACTTGCCACTTCTAAAACTGAGCCATTTTCTTGATATAAGTATTTATCTATCTACACACACACACACACACACACACACACACACACACACACACACACACACACGCTTCACTTATGGTCTCTTCTGTTGTCCATGGCGTTGGAAGGTCTTTAATGGTACTTATTGCCATTGAGTTGGATGTTAAGAAATTTTATTTAGCATTTTGCTCCTCTAGAGAACCCAGACCAACACAGTAGAAATTTCAATGTGATCCCTTTTAGAGCAGTTGGTTATAGCAGCTGGGAACCTAATCCTTCTAATCTCAGGGCTATGGAGATTAATGTTCAAATGGTCCATTAGTTTCTTGGAGCCATTTATTCCCACGTGTATTGAATTGTCTTCACATTTCTTTCTTCTAGACAGGCTGAGATCAATAGTTACACATTAGAGCTCTTAAGACCCCAGCTGCTATTCACCAAAGTAGGATCTAGAATGTGGTCCATAGAGAATCCATGCCAGTTCACCTTGGTGGACCTTGAGACCCTGATCCGAGCCCCCAGACCCAATGACAGTCATGACTTTTAAATGTCTTTTAAACATCAGCTCTGTGGGAGCAAATGGTGACCAATGACCCTAAAGCAAAGGTGAGAAGGTAAGGGGCAGGGAAACTCGAGTCCTGGAAATAAGACAGGCCCTTGTGACACCTTTGTCAGAATGGCTGACAACCATCATTTCTGCCTCTCTGCTCCTTTATTTGTGGGAGGACATGTGATTGGCCTCTTTGGGGTCATATGTTCAATCGCTTCTCAGCCTTTGAGCTAAAATCAAGTGTAGTATCTGGGGTCATATGTTCATCCTTGGAATGAGAAGAGGCACCAGGATGAGTCACTTAAACAAGAGCCCGTGAGATTTACAGCAGGAATAGTTCCCTCAGAGACAAGGAAAGAGGGTGTTGCTAAAGGGGGAGGGGATGGGATGCGGGAGTGGGCCAGTGGAGGGTGTCCTGCCAGACTGTTACTCCTGGGGAAGAGGCGATTTCATTGTCTTCCTCCTGAGACAGAACAGGGAGAGTCAGATGATGCAGTGTGGATCCTTCACTCGCCCAATAGAGTGTAGCACTGTAGCAGCCCCATCCTCAAGGGGGGAAGAACATTTTGTAGTCTCCGTTTTTAAATTAGCAAAACCTGAAGCCCCTGGGTGGTTCAAAGAGTTAATGTACTTGGCTGCTAATCAAAAGGTTGGAGGTTTGAGTCTACCCAGAGTAAAAGCCCTCAGCAGAAAGCCCTGAAAAATCAGCCATTGAAAACGCTATGAAGCAACTTGCCTCCGACCCACATGGGATGACCATGATTCTGGGTCAGCCCACAGTGGTTGGTGATGGTGACTTTCTGGACACATACCTGACTCACTTGTACACTTAGTGGCCTTAAAGGGAACCCTTTAGTAACCACATGGTTAATGTGGCCATTGAAAAAAGTGGATCCGATAGCCCATTGTAGAGTTTATTAGCGCTTTGTTCATGGTAAGTTTTCTAGAACATTCAGGACATGGAGTAATAGGGACACAGCATGAGATAATGACTCTAACATCAGGGCTCAGAGAGGCACCTTGCCTGATGCAGGTGTAATCGACAAAGTTGTAGCTGAAGAAATGAAAGAAATATCGAGGATTTGAACAGAATCTAAGTCAAGGAGGAACGAAATCTTAGAGTGAATAGTGTTTTGCTTTACTTGTATATTTTGGAAAAATCAGAATAAACATTTAAAAAATCATTTTATTAGGGACTCATACAACTCTTATCACAATCCATACATCCATCCATTGTGTAAAGCACATTTGTACCTGAATAAACATTTTAATGGTGGTTAGTGATGACCTTGTGCCCAGTCAATTGCATCTCCACTTTAATATCATTTACATATAATAGAATATCAAAATACTTAGAAATCATGATAATATGTCCTATTATATATTTTATTATATCATCAAACTCAGAATATTATCATTTAGTAGATGAAAATTCGGGAATAGTTTTTGGAATACATAGATTTAACTAAGACTGGATTATATCTAAATAAACAAAACATGTACAAAATAAAAATATAAATTAGAGTATACTGTACATCAAAATGATAGTGTTCACTATAATATGCTTGATTTTGAGAATAATTTTTGAACATTCAATAAATAGAGAACATTATCCACAAAGAAAACAATGGAATGTCACATATTTGGTGAACAGTAAATAAGAGACCTATAATGATGGGTTAGGAGTCCTGGTGGCATAGTGCTTACATGCTGGGCTGCTAACTGCAAGGTCCACAGTTCAAAACCGCCCGTCACTCCGAGGGAGAAAGACTGGGCTTTCTACTCCCACAAAGAGTTACAGTCTTGGAAATCCATAGGTGCAGTTCTACCCTGACCTATAAGGTTGCTGAGTCAGCACCAACTCAGTGAGTTTGGATTTCTTAGAATGATGGTAAAAATAAGATGTTGTTTCAAGCAATAACATAAAAGCAAATTCAAGTAGGTTTACATGATCTGTATTGAAGAAATAAAGTTCAAGCCCAATGTATATGATCAAAAATATTAGAAAAGAAGTCTTTTTGGCTCAAGGAATGGAAACAAAATTGAACGACAATCACAAGTATGGCCCTGAGCCATGCCAGTGGCCTCAAATTCCGTCTCTGTCATTGACTTTGTGGGCTATATAGTAGCATGACATGTCTGGCTCTGGGGTCCCAGCTTATATGGCTATGGAGAATCACTATGAGTTGATATCAGCGCCAGTCACTGAGAGTGTCCCCTCATGCCAGCTTTGGTGTGATGCTTTTTGTAGAAAACATTTAGTCTTTGTTGACCCGAAAGCTAGCATTTCCAAACTTCAAAGCATGCCCTCCTGTTGTAGACTCCTGGGAGGCACATACAGTATGTGCCTCTGAGTTAGCATCAGTCTCTTCCACAAGTTAACATTTATAGTCTTAATTACTCTTGGCTTTAAAAGCCAACCTTCTCCGTCTGTCCACTGTATAGACATAGGCCATCCCCTGATTATTCTGGCTTCTTCTCTCTGAACCTTCTCCAATTCTTTTACATCTTTTTTGAGATCTAACCACAGAAACCTCATGCAATGTTCCAAGGAAAGATATATCATGACTTGGAACAGAGGTGGGCTGGTGCCACTTTAATTCAGGGATGCAGTATCCTGAAGCACGGGCTGTGGGGCAGACATACTGGGTTGGACTAAATCTCCAATTGGCGTGGTGATTTGCCAATTGGGTGACCTTGGGTAAATCATCTGGCCTTTTTGAACAAAAATGTCTTCCCCTGTTTTAATTATCTCTCGGGGGTAATTACAAGGATCAAATGGCAAACATAAATATACTTAACTTTGAAAAAATATTTAAACATCTATGTTTATTATTTTTAAAATAATGCATCAGAGAAACATGTAATAAAAGATAAAATTTTAGAAAATCATATTTTTAGAAATAACCACTAGGATGGTTTATTTATAGTCTCCTTGATTTTTTTTCCACTCTAGATAATGATGACACAAAAGGTTTGGCTATATACCAAAGATTGGGGGTTCAAATCCACCCAGAAGCAACTTGAAACAAAGACCAAGTTGGCAATCTATTTCTGAAAGATTGTAACCCATGCTATTTTACTCCTAGTTAGAATATCCTCCCCTTACAAAGTGCAGTTAGCTGAAGGCGCAGTACAGAATGTAGTGTCCATGGAATTTGGATAAGTCGCTCCGCTGATCACAAGCAGACAGGCTGAATGCCGATGTCACCAGAAAGGGCTGCATAATGCTGAGCGTCTTCTCTTACTTACCTGGCTGTTGGTGATGAAAAGTGGGGCCCTGTTTTTAAGTCCACAAAGGCATTCTGAGACTGGCCTAAGACTTAGTGGATCACATTGCTCTGGTCACTGGCTTATGCTTCACAGCCGTTTCCCATGAAATTACTCTGAAATCTAATGTAAAACACTGAGTCCCGACTCCCCAAAGTGTAAATTCCAAAGCTGTGTATTCTGATTTCAAACAAGGCACCACAAACACAGTCTGCTTTACGCCTCTGTGGTCTCCTCGAGGGGACTCCTGCTAAGTGAAAGCTTATCTTTCTCCTTTTGATAGGGAGCGGGTGAATTTACTGCACCGCTTCAGGACGAGATGCTCGCCTTTCAGGTGACAAGATCCGTCACCTAAGGCGCACAGGATGACCGGGAGACACACGGGGTCGACATGAGTCTCAATCAGCTCTACAGCAACGGATTTCACAATATGTTGTTGTTGTTAGGTACCATGAAATCTGTTCCGACCAAAGCGACCCTGTGGATGACAGAATGAAACACTGTCCGTTCCTGCGCCAGCCCCACAATTGTTCCCACAATGTCTACGTTGATCATGTACTCGCCATTATACAAACGTGATTGTCCTAGGTCCTGCACTTTCTCTTGCTTTATTCACTTTATCATTGCGACATCTTTCCTGGTTAGTGCGCAGAGGACTGCCACGCATCTTCAAAGGATCTTAATCACATGGGCACACCATAGCTTACTTAATTAAAAGTTATTCAATCAATTTCATCCTGCTGTTATTGATGTGCAGTGCCCCCTGAGTCAGTTATGATTCCCAGCACATGATGTGGGCCGTCTTCACGGTTGTTCCATGTTTGAACCTCATTCCGTAGCGGTGCTCATCTTAGCTTGCTTCTGCCTTTTTGCTTTTCAAAACAATGCTCCAAACAAACAAACAAACAAACAAACAAACAAAGCAAGCTTGTGCTCAATCGTTCTGCCAACTTGAGTGATCATTTGTGGACTTTCTAGGCAAGGAGTTGCTGGGTCAAAGGCATAGATATTTACATCTTGATGGCGAGTGCAGAACGGGACAAGTGTTTTTGTGTTAGACAGGGTCCTATTGCAGTTTTAAGCTGTAAATCTCTCTAGAACTCACCGCTTTTAGACTGGGTTTTAGAAGACGGGCAGTGCGCGGAGGTCAAAGGCTGGCACCTGGAGAGAGCAGATGGCAGGTGCACATCACGGAAAGGCTCTGTGATTCAGTTTTTCCATCTGTAAAGTGGAGATCATTTCCATTTGATGGGGTCACTGTGAAGATTAAGTGAGATAATATATGCAAGGCGTTGAAAAGCTTGCCTGGCTTGAAGGAAGCAGGGTGAAAACCAGAGGGCTTGTGATGAACGTTTTCGGCGAGGCTCGTTGTCTGAGCTCAGCAGGTGACCACGCCTTCTCTGTGTACAGACTCTCCTGCCTTCTTGGACACTGAGTCTTTTCTTCTTCCATGCAACTGCTAAGTGCATTTGGCGTAAGAGCCAGAAGAACGCTCTAGCACTGACTCCTTTCAGATGATTCCAAGGGGGAACCCTGGGAAGGAAGAGAGGACCATCACTTGCTGAGCCCTCCATCATTGCAAAACCCCAACCTATATGTCAAATGCTGGACAGAGTCTTAAATGCTCCAGGAATCCAGGCTGACCAGTCCCATTGAGATGGGAGGAATGGCATACACCAGTGGTTCTCCACCTTCCTCACGCCGCGACCCTTTCATACAGTTCCTCCTGTAGTGGTGAGCCCCCCAACCATAAAATTATTTTTGTTGCTACTTCATCACTTTAATTTTGCTACTGTTATGAATCTGGTGACCTCTGTGAAAAGGCCCAAAGGAATCTCGACCCACAGATTGAGAAACGCTGCCATAGACGATTTCCCCAAGCTTAGATTGAGAAACGCTGCCATAGACGATTGCTCCAAGCTCCTCTCTCAGCCTTAAATAGCAACGGTCCTCTGAAGCCACCTCTGAACTAAATGGCAGGTGAGCGCAAACAGTAAATGAGGTTGCCCCCGAGGACGGTCTTCTTTTAGAATATTATCTATAGGAGGCCAAACGGGCCGGTGTTACTTTGAGGCACAGAGGAGAAGCTTGGGGGGCAGCGAGATCCAGTTAATGGGAATGGAACAACTAGAAGAGAAATCACGTAGCCAGGGTCACTGGCCATTCATCATGTGCATGGAAACCCCGCAGTGCATGCTATCATCAAAAACCCAATATTAAAAAATATCTCTATGTTATTTCAGCCCTCATTGTACTATGAAATATCAGTGTTACTATCACCATTTTACAGATGAATAGACCAAGTCAGGGCACTGTGAAGGGACTTGCTCAAGCCCAGTTAGTAAGTGGCAGCGCGGGGATGTGGACTCAGTACTGACCACAAAGGCTCTTGTTGTTCCACGATGCTTCACCACATCACAGCCCAGAGGTGTGCTGAGCCACATTCGTCCTCTCCGTCCTGAGTCCGAGCCATGTCTCTGTACATCATTTCTAACAGTCATTGGTGGGGAATCCTGTTTAGTTTTTTTTAAACTTGACATAACTTTCATAAATAATCTAATCCATAGCCATTGAGCCTTTTCTGATTTATAGCAAACCTATAGGACAGGATACAACTGCCCCCAAAGATTTCCAAAGCTGTGACCTTAATGAACGCAGATAGCCTCATCTTTCTCCCTTGGAGCAGACATTGGGTTCAAACCACTGACCTTTTGGTTAACAGTTGAGTGCTTCACCATTGCACAACCAGAGCTTCTGTACAGAGAGTTTGGGGCTGTTAATAAAAACTCTATTTATTCACCGAGCTTCTCACAGACTTAGAAGTCACTGTGCCATTATCTCATAGGCCTCTTCCAAGGACATTAACTTAAAAAAATCATTTTATTAGGGGCTCATACAACTCTTATCACAATCCATACATACATCAATTGTGTAAAGCACATTTGTACATTCATTGCCCTCATCATTCTCAAAACATTTGTACTCCACCTAAGCCCTTTGCATCAGCTCCTCATTTTTCCCCTCCTTCCCCACACCCCCCTCCCTCATGAACCCTTGATAATTTATAAATTATTATTTTGTCATATCTTGCCCTGTCCGACATCTCCCTTCACCCACTTTTCTCTTGTCTGTCCCCCAGGGAGGAGGTTACATGTAGATCCTTGTAATTGGTTCCCGACTTCATCATTTTCAAAATATTTTCTTTCTACTTGAGCCCTTGGTATTAACTCCTCTTTTTTCCCTCCCTCCCCCACCATCATGACCCCTTAATAAATGATAGATTCTTTTTATTTTCATATTTTACACTGTCCGTTGTCTCCTTTCACCCATGTTTCTGTTGTTTGTCCCCATGGGTGGTGGTGGTCATGGTTACAGGTTAATCGGTTCCCCCTTTCTCTCCCTTCTTCCCCCACCTTCCCTCTACCCTTATGGCATCACTGCTCCCGTTACTGTTCCCGAGGGCTTTATCTATCTTGGATGCCATGTGTTGAAAGTTCTTATCTGTATCAGTATACATGCTCCGATCTAGTTGGATTTGCAAAGTAAAACTGGGGTCATGAGAGTGGGGGAGGGAGAGAGGAAGCATTAAAGAAGTAGAGAAATGTGTGTTTCATCAGTACTATACTGCACCCTTCCTTGTGACCCTTCTATGAGGGCATTTCCAATTGTCTACAGATGGGCGTTGGGTCTCCACTCCAACCCCCTCGTTCACATCGAAATGGTTGTTAGTTTGGGTCTTCTGATGCCTGTCCCATCGATACCTTGTGAGATCTCACCTTTTTTGAGCATGATCCTGTTTCATGGGTTTGCACTGTGGTTTCTGGGGTCTTCCCTGGACAAGCGAGGTTTATCTTCCATCCTGGTGGTCACCGTAGGGGCAGCAATCATTCTTCCATCAAACTTTTTGTTAGTAGAGCTGTCTCACTTTTTTCCTAGGACCAAAGCAGAAGATTCTGGATCTCTCGCTTGTCCTTTATATCATCTTGAGCAACTGCCTTACACTGTGACAAGCAAACAATCCTCAACTCATGTGTAAGCTGTTAGAATGCCTTTGATGAACTTAGTAGGATCATTTCTTTGACTATTATTTTTTTAACCTCTGAATAGGACATTTTCCTTGGGATGGATTTCAGTTGTAGGATCACCCCTCCCAGCTTACCAGCCTCCTCTAACTCTTGAGTCAAATGAAATCGAAAGGGTCTTTGCACCAGGTGTTCAGACCTGCTGACGTACACACTCTCTTTTTAGAATAAGTATTATTATATTAACAAGTCTTATAAATAGTAATGTTAAAACAAGCTCCAAGCTTCACAAGGGTGTTTCCCCCCCCCCTTTAAATTCTTCCTTTCAGAGTATTCAAAGAAGTTCTTGCATGTCTTGATGTTTTCTTCAGTGAAATGAAGGCTTGGTGATTATTTTTTCTTTCCATTTCTCTCTAGAAAGATGACTCTCATGCTACCTTCATACTGGTGAACCCGCAGATACTTCCGACATGCTTTCCTGCCTGTTACGGGGAACTCAGTCTGGTATATGTTCTTTCGTTGTCATTTCTAAAACTACCTTTACTTGGAGGCTATCATGTAACTCTCTCTCCCACAAAGTATTGGCCGAGAGTGTCCGTGGAGGGAACTGGATGCAGCGACAGGTGTAATTAGAAAGGTGTTGAGAAAGAGTTCTCCTTCAAGCTTTCTTTTTACATCTTCATCCATTCAATAAACATTTATTCCGCATGCTCTATGCCAGAGGAGAGGAGGCCTGTTGATGTAGTGGTTGTACATTGAACTGTTAGTTACAGTGGGCAGTTTGAGACCACCACCTCAGGAGAAAGATGGGGCTTTCTACTCTGGTAAAGAGTTACAGTCTCCAAAACTCACAGGGGCACTTCTACCCTGACCTGTAGGGTCTCCATGAGTCGGCATCAACTCCATGGCAGTGAGAGATGTTAGTGGATTGGAGGAAGACTTATTAACAACTCATGATATGCAGATGACACAACCTTGCCTGCTGCAAGTGAGGAGGACTTGAAGCACTTGCTGATGAAGAGCAAGGATTGTAGCCGACAGCAGGGATTTACAACTCAATGTAAAGAAAACGAAAATCCTCACAACTAGACTGATGGGTAACGTCATGATAAATGGGGGAAAGATTTAAGTTGTTGAGAATTTCGTCTTGCTTGGATCCACAGTCATTGACCATGGAAGCAGCAGTCAATAGATCGAATGAGGCACTGCACTGGTACATCCGTTTCAGAGCATCTCTTTAAAGTATTGAAAAGCAGAGAGGTTACTTTGAGGATTAAGGTACGCCTGACCTAAGTCATGGTGTTTTCAATGGCCTCATATGCATGCGAAAGTTGGACATCAAATAAGGGAGACTGAAGTAGAATTGATGCTTTTGAATTATGGTCCTGGAGAAGAATATTGAAAGTATCATGGACTACCAAAAGAACAAACAGTTCTGTCGTAGAAGGAGTACAGCCAGAATGCTCCTGAGAGACCTCCTCACATGGACTTTGGACATGTTGTCAGGAGAGGCCATTTCCTGGAGAAAGACATCATGATTGATAGAGAGGCATTGAACAAGAGGAAGACCTTTGTCAAGGTGGATTGACATAAGAGCTGCAACAACGGGCTCAAACATAAGGGCAATTTTAAAGATGGCTCCGGACCAGGCAGTGTTTCATTCTACTGTACACAGGGTCACTATGAGTCAGAACCGACTCGATGACACCTAACAACAACACGTTAGGATGTAGTCATATGGTCGAGCACAGCGCATGTTCTATGTGGCACAAACCATGGTTAGTATGCTTGGCTGATCATGGGAAAGTTGGCTTTAGAGTTCACCTAGATGCTCCCCAGAAGATAGGCCTTGTGATCTACTTCCCCCAAACCGTCCTTTGAAGACCCTCTGGGCACAGTTCTATGCTGGCACCCACGAGAGCCCCTTGATTTAGAAGTGGCTCCACGGAAAGTGGCTTGGTTTGGTTTTTCTGAACTCAGTGCACAATGAGATGGAGCGAGGAACACAATAGGCACGCCCTTAACTTCCACAGAGCTTGCTTTCTAGTCCATGGATATTGGAGGGTTGGCAGGAGGAGAGACACAAGCTCTGTGCGTGTGTGTGTGTGTGTTGGGATGGGAGCGGATGCCAAAAGTGATGACGGGTGATGTGGTGAAGCATCAGGGCCTTCTCTAAGGAAGTGGTATTTGGACCGATACTGAAATAATGCACATGAGTCAACCATGTGGTGAGCATGGGTAGGTTCTTTCCAGGCAAAGCGAACAGCAAGGGCAAAGACATGGAGGCAGGACAAGCGTGGCCTGTGCAGAGAAAGGAAAGAAGAGCGATGTGGTTGGAACGGAGTGGGCAAGGGTTCTCGAGAGTGGAGATGGGCTCCGAGAGTTGGAGGGCCCGCTCGTGTTGGAGAGCCTCGAGGTCGTGTAAGAAGTTCAGGTTTCCCTTACAGTGCAGTGGAAGCCGTCCAAGGAAAGTACCGATCTCATGTATGCCTTGAGAGTTTGCTCTGGCTGCCGTGTGGTGAAGAGGTGACAGAGCAGAGAATCGGGCCTCGTGGGAGGCTACTTCCACAGACCGATGAAAGATGAGGCCTGGAGGGGAGAGAAGCATATGGACTTGGGGTTATCTCGGAGGCAGAACAGACTGATTCTGGGAAGACTGTGAGCACTCCACTGCAGCACCCTTAGTGTCATGTCCCTAAGTGGGTAATACCCTGTGGGTGGGGGGGCACTGGGGGGATCAGGGGGCTTCCAAAGCAGACTCCACTTTCTCCTGGATTATGGGCCATCGTACAAATGTTTTTCATTGTCAAGGGGACACTGAGTATATTTTCCTCCTGAAAGGGAACGGTAGGCCAAATAAATTTGGGAGCCTAGGCCTTCGGCAAACTGAGTCTCGAGAGCCCCAAGTAGCTCTTCTGGTGGGTAAAGGTTGCTCTGAAGAAAAACAGAAAACATGTAAAGGGTCTTCTTCAGATTATGGTGATTTCATTTGTTTCTAAAAATATTTTTATGGCTCCCGAATCAATTTTAGATTGCTGTGAGGGACTGGGCTGGCTCTGCTGTCTCAAAAGTTTGCCGACCCCTGCCCTAGAGGAATGGCCCAACCTGGCGGGTTTCCACAGGACAGTGAGGAGGGAAGTGCCAAGAGAGGGCAAGGAAACAAGGCCAGGAGTGTACGTTGCCCGGGCCTCTCTTCGTGTCCAGATAGGACAGTCTTTTTCAAAGAGAATGACTGTCCACCTTGTTTTAAACAACAAAAGCCAAACAAAACAGCTATGAATTTTACTTAGCATTTCCAGTTTAGTCCCCATCTTCTTGTACAGGATTTCTATTGCAAAACTTTACATTGGGATGTTTTTATAATATATAGAATTTCTACCCACAGATTCACATAATGCTTTGCGTGCCTGGGAGCATTTTAATATAATCATACCATTAAAACGGACCGACCAGTCCTCCATGAGCTAGTGGCAGGCCTTTATACTGGGCGATAGACACGGAGCGCTCACCAAGGGCAGGCATTGCGTTTAGCACTCAGCAGAGCAACTTGGGACTGCCACCGAGTCAATTCCCACTCACGGTGACCCCTGCGTGTCAGAGCAGAGTTGCTCCCAAGGGTTTTCAAGATTGTTAGGAAGCCAATTGCCAGGCCTTTCTTCCAAGGCACCTCTGGGTGCACCTGATCCTCCAATCTTTGGGTTAGCAGCCAAACACTTTTTGTTCATTCCGCTCCCGAGGCAGCCCCAGCACATCTCTCAAGGTGCCGGTCGGGAATCTTGTTCGCACCCTGTGGGGCTGAGAGGCGGGGCATGAGTTTCTTCTTCCAGTTCATCCCTTCTGCCCATACGTATGGCGCCCCAACAGTGGAACGTGTGAGATGGTTTGGCCATCAGAAGGTTCTGACTCCCTGTTGTGCTGGGCTTACAGACTGGTTGCTCTTTGTGAGAAAAGTTGATTTGGGTGAAAGCGGAGCCCTCCATTCTGAGACTTCTGGTGATGACCTTCTGAGGATATTGCTGTTGAACTTGCTCCTCTGCACAAAAACCACATCTCATTTTCTCTGCTTGGGCTTGTCCTTCCTGTGGAGAGAAGGGCATCCAGTGAGTGAGCAGAGGGGTCTGGAATCAGCGCTCCTGGCATGTTTTCTGACTTCTGCAGGAACAGACTTCTGTAGGACAAATTCTGGGCATTTCAGCCAATATTACTATGTGTTTGTCCTGGTTGCCTCGATAAACACATTCATAGACACATGTGTAGATAGGAAATATCTTTATATAAAAGAGTAATTGTATCTTAAGAAAACACCCCTGCCCAGTCCAGTTCAAGTCCATAAGTCCAATGTTAACCCATATGACCAATACCAGTCTATAAATTCCTCTTTAGACTCATGTAGCACATGCAATGATGCCGAATGTAAGATCACAGGCCGGTGGGTGAATAGTCTTGTGGATACAGTGGCAGTGGAAGCATCTCAGTGCTGGCAGGGGTCTCCACGTGCCTCCTCCAGCTCCAGCTCCAGCTCCACCTCCAGGGCTCCGGCTCTATCAGTGTAACTCCATGTGACTTGTCAACGGGAATGTTTTGCAGTGAGACAAGCAGAGAATGAGAGCTGGTCTGGCCACCAGTGAGCTATCTATCTCCGCAGTGTCTCCAAATGAGGTCATCAAACTGCGACCGGATTGACAGGCTAATCTCCACCCCTTCACGAGTTAACAGGAGATTATGTAACTGCCACATACTATTACTAGTTGCCAGTAAGTCCACCCTAATTCATGATGGCTCCAGGTACAATCGAAGGAACTAAACACCTGGCCCTGTGCCACCCGCAGGTCGGTTATACATTAAACCACCGTGATCCATAGGATTGTCATTGACTGATTCTTGCCAATAGATTGCCAGGCCTTTCTTTGGAGTCCACTTGATCTAAAGGTATGTGCAACCTGTCAACACACAAGCTTCCACGGAAAGAAGGGATAGTGGTTGGCCATGAGGTGCATTTGCTAGGAAGTGAATTCGGGCCTCTTGCATCGAAGGCAAGAATCGTGCCCCTGTGCCCTTATTGCTAGGGTCCCAAACTCCTCTAAGATGCTAGCATTTTACAGTTCAAAACAATAGAGCTGTTTTTCAATGGGGGTGATTTTGCTCCCTACTTGGGGGCCTTTGGCAATGTCTGGCAACATTTTCTGTTGTCACAGCTGTGTGTCTGCTGTCAAAATCGAGGCCAGGGGTGATGCTCCACATCCCACAGCGCCCAGGGCAGCCCCACGATAAAGAATTACCCAGCCCCGAGTAGTGCTGGGCTCGGGAAGTCTTGGTTTAAAGCAGGAAAGGGAAGAAATGTACCTAAAAATATTGCCAAAGTAGACACAATCTTTATGGGAAAAATATAAAATATAGACAAACTAAAAAGAAAAATGCAAACCTTTTAAAATCCCAGAAGAGGATATTTTTGACTAAGGCTAATCATATTTTCCTTAAAGACTTACTAAGAATAATTTGAATCATTTCTCATTCCCGGTAAAAACTTTGAGGCAAGAATATATTATTCCTGGCCGTTTATAAAATTCAAAGAGTTGCAGAAAGTTGGTGTGAGTCTTTAGGGGCTCTTAGGAAGGAAAAAGCAAAGTTACAACAGAGAACTAAATCTTTTTTTTCTCTCCCCCTAATGCATTGGCTTGATTCCAGGTGAATTTCTGGTTGTGGAAAGGCCACCCCGAATACACAGAACTGCCTTGTCATGGGGGTAGCAGCCCGCTCGGCCTCCTCTGGTCCCAGAACTGGCTCTTGTGCGAACACACATTGGCAGCGGGCAAAGCGCTGCTGGTGGGAGAAGGGGGCTGGCACTAGTTGCTATTTATAACATGGGAGACTTCTAAACTAGTTCCATGTTAGAATAATGACCTGTGAAAGGGGAGAAGCCCTTGGTGGAGTCAAAAGCCCGAGACAACGTGGCACCAACCTGGGCGTGTCTCAGTGACGCTCTGGCTGCACGGGAAACAGGCAGGGAGGGGGGGCGGCTTAATGTATGTGGGGGCGTGGACTGGGGGAGGACGCCTCCCGGAGCCGCTGGACCGGCTAGGGGAGAGTGGTTGCCGCATCAAAGGGAAAAGCAAACCCCCCTGAGGTCACTTACCTTCTGGAGGGTCTTTGAGCTAGTGGAATCTACCTTCGGGGATCCAGGGGACCCTCTGCACAAGGCCCTTTTGGGCTTCCCCCCTGTGGATAGCTTTATGCTAGACTGGGTGTCCCGGGACACAGAGATAAATCAGACGTTTGTCTGATTAGATGAAGACAGAATTCGTGTAGTCCAGGGGCACCAAGTTACTTTAAAAAAAATCTTTTATTGGGGCCTTTACATCTCTTATCACAATCCATACATTGATCCAGTGTGTAGGTTACATTCTTACGCAGGAAGTGACTTGAAATATAGGTCGGCTGCATATATGTTAGAGCTGCTCTGGTTTGGGTTAGGTCTGGCAAAGTAATACGTTGCCAGTGAATCTGGGCAGGAGCTGCCAAAAGTTAATCCAAGGAACCTTTTGCTTGGGAGAAGCAAGCACGGGGGAGGAGGGCACCGGGAATCAGTACTCTGCAGAGTGAGCCACGTTTCCTTTTGGATAATGGCTGAAGCTTCGTACATAGAAGGGGCTGCATCGGGGAAAGAGGATCAAATAGGTCCACGACAAAGAGTGCGCCCCCAAGTCCACGCCCCACAGGCGGGCACGAATGTCAGCAAGTCAGAAGGAAGCCGAGGTCTGACTGAGCGCAAGGGTGGGAGTTGAACTAGACCAGTATCTTCTTTATATTTAAAAGTCTGGTGTGATCCATGCCATTTGGAACAAGAGACTTTATATTTATAATCTACTCGATTTCTATTTAATTTAAAAGTCTTTAAATTATGGAACATGCCAAACCTAAACAAAAGTGAAAAAAAGGCATAATGTATTCCTCACCCAGCTTCACCAATTTTAATAAATAAGCGATTTTAGTTGAGCCCTAGTCTCCCCCTGACCCAGTAGTTTTGAAGTAAATCCCAGACATCGTACTATTTCAGTGTGCATCTCTAGAAATGCTATCAGTATGATTTCAAGTTTAGGCCTCTGTGTA
The DNA here is from genome assembly GCF_050624435.1 of Tenrec ecaudatus. Classification (NCBI taxonomy): domain Eukaryota; kingdom Metazoa; phylum Chordata; class Mammalia; order Afrosoricida; family Tenrecidae; genus Tenrec; species Tenrec ecaudatus. The sequence goes on from NC_134538.1 coordinate 82,068,554, forward strand.
GCACACAGATGTGCTCTCAGTGACGGACACTCTGTGTCTGCAAACACGCTGAAGAGGAAGAAGGGTGCCATCTTTTCAGGGGAGCATCCTCTGTGTTTCCTCCGCATCCTGTGTCAACCTTCATCATTGTCCTCGACAGACGCAAGCATGGTGGAGGAGTGCACTGGGAATCAATGCTCTGCAGAGAGAGCCAAGTTTCTTTTAGGAAAATGGCTGAAGCTTTATAAACAGAAGGGGCTGCATCGAGAAGAGGCATTATGTGTGACACTGGCATTAAGTGCTCACCAAATTGCCCATCTGCTACCCATTTCCCAGCCTCCTAACTCCCACTGCATGCAGGTTGGGGCCAGGTGACTACTTCGAGTCAATGAACTGTCAGTGAAAGCGATGCTTTGTGAAAAACAAACAAACGGAAAACAGTGCACGACCTCCGTGCCTTGTTCTTCCTTACTCATGGCCTTGGAAGCCATGCTTGAGATGGTGGTATTCCAATGTGGAGGGAGCCTGGATCCCTGTGTCACTGAATGGAGGAGAAAGTGGCTGACACGGGAGTTTGTTCGAGTGAGAAGTAAAGCTCTCTTGCTTTTCTTGCTTCAGCTAAGACAGTCTAGCTTCCTTAATACAAATGGAGTGCAACTGCCTTAAGGTCAGAAACTTTCTGTCCCACTAATTTATTACCTCTCTTCGCTCTCGGCACATAGTGGGTCTTCAAGAAATGTTTGGGAGAATGAGAGAAGCTAAGAAAGAAGGAAAGAAAGAAGTGACCTAAGCAAACAAGCTTGTCTGAGTCCCAAGATTTAATATATGAATTCAAATTTCTGATTCTTTGGGGATGGCAGTAGTTAAGCAAAGCACACTCCAGGGAGCTCTGTTTTAGCAGTTTCCTGAAGTCCTACCTCAGAAATGTAGCTTATATCATTGCTTTGCCTCCTCTACTAACAACATATAAAACCAAGATGATAATAATAAAATAGGTGTCTCATCCAAACTTTTGCTATTGTGTGTCATTGAGTCAATTCCAACTCACTGTGATCCCATAGGGCAGCCTAGAACTGCACCATTTGGTTTCCTATGCTTTCATCTTTATGGGAGCAAACCATTGGGTCATTTCTCCCAAAGAGCCGCCAGTGGGTTCAAAATGCCAACTTTTGAGTTAGTAGATGAACATTTAACCTTTGTACTACCAGGCCCCCTTCACCAAAGCTGCGTACTTAAATCTGGGACCTTTACTTGCAGCCTCTTGTTCCTGGTGCCATTGTCTCCTTCAGCCCGTCCTTGACTGCCTTGCATCAAGGGTCACCGAATGCATCCTTTCTGCCAGACTCTGTTGCCAGGGCAACAGATGCAACAGTGAGCAAGAGAGAGCATGCTCCTTTCCTCTGATAAAAAGCCAAGTGAACAGCAGACAGTTGTGATACATACAGTGAGGCCAGTGCTGCGGGTACATCTAGAAGGGCCCTAGGAGTAAGAGGGAGCGCTTTCCAGAGAAACTTTAGCCTCTCCTTTGCATGCTCTCTCTAGATTTTTCTCCCTGCATCCTTACGGACTTCCTCCGGCATTTGCATGGAAACGGACCTCCACTCTTAAGTATATCCTAAGGAAAGTTCACAATCTAGGTCCTAACCTTAAGGAAGATGTCTGGGGTCCATGCCTTTGCTGATGTGGGCTTGACAGCAATCTTCGTGGGGGAAAGGGGATTTACTCTGAGGCTGATTCGCTGACTCAAATGTCAAGGATATTTGACCAGGACCATTGTTCCGGGACAGGAGTCCTGGTAGTACAGTGGTTATAAGCTGGGCTGCTTTCTCTAAGTCAGTAGTGTGAGACCCCCAGCCACCCTGAGGGAGAAAGATAAGGCTTTCTACTCTCATCGAGAGTCCCAGACTTAGAAACCCACGGGAGCATTTCTACCTTGTCCTATAGGGTTACTGTGGTTCAAAATGGATTCCATGGCCATGAATTTAGGGTTTTGGGGGGTTGGGGGTTAGCCCCTGGAAATAGAATCACTAGATTCTGGGGAGGAAGGATGTGGTCATCATCACCACTTTGTCTACTGTGTTTCTTACTATCCTAATACATATTTTACTCCAAACTTACCAATGGCAGGATAACCTTGTCTTCTTTCAGTACATATTAGTTTATCAGGGCTGCCACTACAATCCATTATAGACGTGGTTGCTTAAAAGAACAGATTTTTGTCCTCTCATTGTCCTGGAGGCTAAATTCCAAGTTACAGTGTTGGCTGGGGCACCTCCTTCTATAGGCTCTAGGAAAGAAACACTCCTTGCCTCTTTCAGTTTATGGTGACTCCTTGGCTTGTGGTTCAATCACTCTAATCTCTGCCTGGCCGTCTCCTCTTCCCCCTGTGTATCTTCTCTAGAAGTACATTTGTCATTGGATTCAGGGCCCACCCAGTTCATTCAGCATGATTTCCTCTCAAGATCATCCACTTAGTTACATTTGCTAAGACCATTGCCAGAGAAGGCCACAAACACGAGTGCCAGGGATTAGGACTTGGACCTATCTTGTTGGTGGCCCCCATTCAGCCCACGGCAGGTATGTTGAGCAAAGATGGTCACATCACTACAAAGGCTGTTTCAGTTCCAGCTGGGCTTGAGACTAAGAATGTGGTTAGGATTCCTTCAAAGAGCTGTGTGGTCCATCAAATCCAGCAGCTCCCATTTAGCTCCAGCCTGGTCCCTGGAGGACAGTAGGCTGAGCCTAACTAGGTGGAATGACTCTTGGATTAGGCCTCCAAGAGTTTTTCTTCTCTGGCACGTCTTCATTGTAGGAACCCACCAGGGGCCGTGTGGCCTTTAAAGTATCCATCACCTGGTTGTCCTCGGCAGAATCAAGAGCACTTTTAATGAACTCTTTTTACATTTGGCCCATGCTTGGAGGAGAAATGACGGGAAATGCTTCCCAGGTAGTTCCTTTGCTTCTCGCGTTTAAATCTAATGGTGCTGCTGAGGCGACCAGCTTCATCTCTTCTCAGAGAGAGAGAAGGTTTGGAAGGGAGGACACCTGTCTGCTTCTTCCATCAAGATACCAACCCTTAAGGCGCCACTTCTGCCTTAGGGCCAAGCAGCAAGCAGCAAGGAGCCCTCAGTGGAACAGGCAGTCGCAAGGGAGTGCCATTTTCTCTTTCCAAAGCTCCACCGCCCATTTCTGTTACATGGCATGTGACTTAGAGATGTAATTGAGTTATTTGCAGAACAGAAGAAAAACTTATTTTGTGAGGGTCATAAATCTTTAGTGTCAACATATTTTCATTTAAGAAGCATACTGTAATGAAACTATTGTACCGCAATAATGTCCCAGCAAATAAGTATAGACGTGCAACAAAAGAAGAAGAAGGAAAGTTTCACAGAAAATATCAATGTCTTGGGAGCAAATGAAGTGGGGAGCAAATGAAGGGGGAGAGAGTGGAGCACATCCTGGCCCACCAAACCTTGATGATGATATTCCCTCTCAGAGCAGTCAATCCACAGAGAAGACCATATGGCCAGCCCCACTATGAGACATGATATCCCTCACTGACCCATAGCCCTACAGGGACAACACTGGAGACACGGTGTGGGAATTGAGCCCGATATGATCCTACCACACCGAGGCAGAACACTAAGGGCATGTAACGAAGTCCCCAGAGAATACAGAAAATAGACTTTGGGGCCAGGGCTTGGCACCCCATTAGACTCGACCAGAGAACACTCCTAAAGGCCAACAAACAGTCCTTGAACTAACTACAAGCTTTTTCTTGTTGTAGTTATGTTATGCTATTTTTTTGTCATTGGCTTTTTGTTGTTGTTTTCTTTTGTTGCTTGCGTTTGCTCTGTCTTGTTTTTGTGTATGTTATTATCTCTGCACGTCTGTCTAAATAGGATAGGTTTGCTGAATGAGTTAATTAGTTTATTGTGCCAACCTGGCCAATAAACACACATGGGATTAATTGAAGGGCAGAGGGATAAATGGCTTGGTGAGCCTCGCCTTTGTAGTTCCTGGGTCTCTTGCTTTGTGATGGTCGCACCAGGGTGCAGCTGCCTTAGAAGTTCCCTGCTTCAGCTTGCAAAGTTGACTTCCTGCACGACATCCCCAAAGAGAAGGCTCATGGACCTACTCCAATGCAGCCCTGGGTGCTGGAGTACCCTTGTGGAGACCCCTGCCAGGGCTGAGAGGTTTACACATTCACTGACTCAACTTTCCTCTTGCAATCGGCATCGTTGTGTCTGGTTTGTGAGATGGAGGAGGACTTTGTGGACTGGTGTTGGACATATGGGTTAATAGGTTAATGTTGGACTGTGGGCTTGGGCAGCACTGGGTTGGGATGTTTTCTTGACGTGCACTTAGCCTTTATATAAAAATCTCTCTTATACATGAGTTGCTGTGGATTTGTTTTTCTAAAGTACCCAGAGTAATACAATGAACAATCTGCAGGAGAAAACAACAGGACCAACAGTTGTGGGGAGACATGGGAGAGGGGAAGGTCGGGGAAAGGAAGTGATGTTAACAAACACAGCGACAAGGGAACAACAAGTGATCCAAATCGGTGGTGAGGTGGGTGTAGGAGGTCTGGTAGGGTGTGACCAAGGGTAATGTAACCAAGAAAAATTACTGAAACCCAAATGAAGGCTGAGCATGGTAGTGAGACAAAAGTAAAATCAAAGGAAAGAGAGGAAAGAGGTAGGAGGCAAAGGGCATTTATAGAGGTCTAAATAAAGACATGTACATATGTAAATATATTTATATAAGAGGGTGGGGAAATAGATTTGTTTGCATATATTTATAGGTTTAGTATTAAGGCAGCAAATGGACATTGGACCTACACTCAAGTGCTTTCTCAATGCAAGAACAATTTGTTCTATTAAACTGGCATTCCATGATGCTCACCTTCCCAACACAATCTCTGAAGACAAAGTGGGTGAATAAGCAAATGTGGTGAAGAAAGCTGATGGAGCCTAGCTATCAAAAGATATAGTGTCAGGGGTCTTAAAGACTTGAAGGTAAACAAGTGGCCATCTAGCTCAGAAGCAACAAAACCCACATGGAAGAAGCCTGTGTGATCACGAGGTATCAAAGGGATCAGGTATCAGGCATCAAAGAACAAAAATCATATCATTGTGAATGAGGGGGAGTGCGGAGTGAGGACCCAAAGCCCATCTGTAGTCAACTGGACATCCCCTTATATAAGGCTCATGGGGAGGAGACGAGCCAGTCAGGGTGCAGTGTAGCAACAATGAAACATACAACTTTCCTCTAGTTCCTAAATGCTTCCTCCTCCCCCACTACACACACTATCATGATCCCAATTCTACCTTATAAATCTGGCTAGACCAGAGGATGTACACTGGTACAGATAGAAACTGGAAACAAAGGGAATCCAGGACGGATCCCTTCAGGACCAGTGGTGAGAGTGGTGATACTGGGAGGGTGGGGTAGAAAGGAGGAACCACTTATAGGGATCTACGTATAACCTCCTCCTTGGGGGAAAGACAACAGAAAAGTGGGTAAAGGGAGACGTCAGACAGTGCAAGATATGACACAATAAATATTTATAAATTATCAAGGGTTCACGAGGGAGGAGGGGAAATGAGGAGCTGATGCCAGGGGCTTATGTGGAGAACAAATGTTTTGAGATTGATGAGGGCAACACATGTACAAATCTGATTTATGCAATTGATGTATGTATGGATTGTGATAAGAGTTGTATGAGCCCCCAATAAAATGATAAAAATAATCAATGTCTTTTGGAAGGGGACAATTGAAATAAATTGACTCATCCGTGCAATGAAATGCTATGCAACTGTGAAGAGAATGAGTCAAGCCCATGGATATCAACTGGGGAAATGTTTGTGACATGTTGTTTTGAGAAAAAAGACATTTGCAAGGTATTTTGTCTGATGTGAGGAGCTCTAGTGGTATTGTGCCTGCTAACCATAAAGGCTGTGGTTCAAACCCACCAGCTGCTCCTTAGGAGAAAGACGAGGCTGTCGATTCCCATAAAGATTTAAAGCCTTGGGAACCATAAGGCACAGTTATAGTCTCTCTTATGGGTGGCTATAAGTCTGCATTAACCTGATGGCCGTGGGTTGTATGACATGACCCTGTCATTCCTTTAAAGCAGCAATTTTCGATCTGTGAGTAGCGATCCCTTTGGGGGTTGAAAGACCCTTTCACAGGGGCTGCCCGATTCATAACAGTAGTAAAATCACAGTAATGAAGTAGTGACAAAAATAATTTTATGGTTGGAGGGGGTCACCCAACATGAGGAACTGTATTAAAGGGTTGCGGCATTAGGAAGGTTGAGAACCACTGCTTTAAAGGAACACAGCCCACATCTGTGTATCTGTGTTCATGTGAAAGGTTACAGACATATGGTATGTATGTTACATATATACATACATACCTACAAGCCTAGCTGTTAGTGTTGGATTTCTGTAGTGGTTGTGATAGCAGCTGAGCTTGGAGAAGCACCTATGTTTTTACATGTCATATCAGGTAAGCATCAAAGCCTTGGTGGTTTAGTGGCTTTGAGTTGGGCTGCACCCCGCATGATCGGCACTTTGAAACCACCAACAGCCCTTCAGGAGAGAGACTGGGCTTTCTACTTCAGTAAATAATTATAGTCTCAGAACCCCACAAGGGTCGCTATGAGTCAGCATGGACTTGACGGCAGTGAGTGAATCATGTAAGATTGGACAGCTAACCACAAGGTTAGCAGTTCAACCCCACCAGCTGCTCCATGGGAGAAATCTATAGCTATCCGCCCCCATAGAGATTTACATCGATGGGAGCCCTGTCTATAGCTGTTGTGCATTGAAGTCAACTCAGTGGCAGTGGGTTTGCTTTGTGCTGTTAGGTTTGTGTCAACATAAATGTCATAGCAAAAATAATCATGGAAAAGTGGAATTTAAAATTAGAAGATAAGTATTAGCATAGGGGTTGAGACTTTGAAAACACAGCATTCATGTCATTGCTTCTAAGTGATTGTAACTCCTTTTTTAATTTTATGGATGGCAAATTCACGAGTATAACTGTAAAGAGGATACTTTGGACGAAAGGAGCCACCAGGAAAAGTTAGAAGGCTTTGATGATTGAAATGGAAGGTCAGCAGTCTGGGAAGGGGACAGGATCCGGGGATGTCTGAGGTCAAGGAGTGTATTCTGAGAGGGATTACTTACGCAACTGCTGTAGTAGGGTTGTGGCCAACATCAATACACACCATCTAGCAGAGCCCGTAAGAGCCAAACATAGGGTTAATAATGCCCCTGTCATGTTGGAAGAAAACTCGTCTGATTGGTCCCACGGCCTCATAGATGAGCTGCCAAGTGCGCAGCCACAGCTTCTGAAGCCGCAGTATGTATTACGAATGACAGAGCCAGGCGCAGGGGGAGTCCTGGGGGGGGAAGATGGGTGAGGCAGCACCTGGTTTCTACATTGAAGAGCTATGGGGACAGCTGCACTGCCACCTTCTGTGCTGGCTGCCACCATGAGCCCTGTCCTCAGCGTTGTTTGGGAGCACGAAGCAGAACCCGTGCAAACGAAAAAAAGAAAAAAAAAAAAAACCCAAAGTCACTGCAATTGAATTGATGCCAATTCATAGTGACCCTATAGGACGAGGGAGAACTGTCCTGGGAGTGGCTTGAGATTGGCTTTTTACAGGAGTAGAGAGCCCCATCTTTCTCCCGAGGAGTGGTTGGCAGTTTCAAACTACTTACTTTGCAGTGAGCAGCCCAATGCATAACCACGATGCCACCCGGGCTCCCATTCAACTAACTCAGGTGAAAAGATTAATAACAAAAATATAGGGAGACTGGCCTAACACCTAGGAGTAGAACGTACCCAGGGGCTTTTCCAGGTACCGACAAATGAGTGCCTGGGTGGTGGACGTGATTAAACACGCAACCACAAGCTGAACGTTCAGAAGCATCTCAGAAGAAAGGGCTGACCTCCTCCATGAGAACCCTGTGGGGTGCAGCTCTCCTCCGACATCTGTGGGTCATCATCAGTCAGAACCGACTCATGGGCAGCTGGTTTGCTGTGGGGGAGCAGGAGGGGGAGAGTTGAGGTGAGGGGTGTCTCTCTGCCCTTGGCGTGCACATAGCTATCCCAACTCTGATGCCACAATGAGTTTCACCACCTGCTTCTCTAGGCTACCAACTCTGCGTCTCTTGTGTCAAGTCTAAGAGGCACTGGGTATTGGCTTGGGATTGGTTACTTGGTAGCCGGTGAGTTAGCTGGCTCCAGGACAGGTACGCACCCCACACTTGGCAGAGGTTCTGAGATGGGTACTGAGCAGGTAGCTAAGTCCCCAAATTGCCTGATATATTTTCAGACTGTTTTCCCTATCACATTCTTTTATGTTCAGCCCCTGATCATCACCGACATTCTAGTTATTTCAAGTGTCTCTGTCTTTGGAGGGAACCTTGTGTGTGTGTGTGTGCTGACTCACTAGCAGCAGTTTGACTCCACCAGACACTCAGAGGGAGGGAAGGAGGCTTCTCCTTCTTAAAGACGGACAGTCTCCGAAGCCCTTGGGAGCATCCTGCTCCCCCCAGTGGGGTCTTGATGAGTCAGAACGGACTCGATGGCCTTGGTGTGGTTTTTACCTTTGGGGACGGAATCCCGGTGGTGCTGTGGTTAGGCACTGGGTTGCTAAACAAAAGGTCAGCACTGCAGCCCCAGCAGCCCCGCCTCTGGAGACAGGTTACGCCATCTTCCATCAGGACCTCCAGCCTCTGTGATGACAGGAGCAGCCCCAGGTTCATTTGCGGGTCCCTGCATGGATCTATGCATCTTCTCTGACCACGGTCCAGGACGTGAACAGCCTTGCTTATGGCAGAGGGAATCAGGTTAAAGCGTAATACCTTATCATTTGATCTCCTTTTTACCCACTTTAAAGTTGTTTCCATTTTTAATATTCTCCGCTTTTTGGGGGGGAGGAGGGAAGGAATTGAGGTTTTTCTATGTTTTCTCTAGTCATCGTTGGCTTTTCTTTATTTTTGCTTCCTGTTTGTGTTTTATATGGTTTTCTGTCTATGAAACCCAGGATAGGTAAATATTCAGAGACAGTAACTGGATTCATAATTACCTAGGGGAATGGCAAGGTGGAATGGAGGGAAATGAGAAGCTAATAATAATAAATATGAGAAGAAAATGTTCTGAAATTCATTGGTGATGACCGTACAACCCTTTGTAATATGACTGAATGATTAACTTGTATATGTGACGTACATGCCAATAAAATGAGTTACTTTAAAAAGCATTGCTATAAAATCATAGAAACTTTTGTTAACAAAGTTATCAAATGTGAAGTTATTTTTCCCTCAATATGCCTCCTAAGTATGAAAAATAATGGAATTTTTCTTTTCTTTTTATTTTTAAATCATTTCATTAGGGGCTCACACAACTCTTATCACAATCCATATATACATCAATTGTGTAAAGCACATTTGTACATTCATGGACCTCATCAGTCTCAAAACATTTACTCTCCACTTAAGTGCCTGGCATCAGCTCCTCATTTTTCCCCTCCCTCCCTGCTTCCAATTCCATCATGAGCCCTTGATTATTTATAAATTATTATTTTGTCATATCTTGCACTGTCCGACGTCTCCCTTCACCCACTTTTCTGTTGTCCGGCCGTCAGGGAGGAGGTTATATGTAGATCCTTGTAATCGGTTCCCCCTTTCCACCCCACCCTCCCAGTATCGCCACTCTCACCACTGGTCCTGAAGGGATCATCCATCCTGGATTCCCTGTGTTTCCAGTTCCTATCTGTACCAGTGTACATCCTCTGGTCTAGCCAGATTTGTAAAGTAGAATTGGGATTATGATAGTGGGGGCAGAAGGAAGCTTTTAGGATCTAGAGGAAAGTTGTGTGTTTCACTGTTGCTACACTGCACTCTGACTGGCTCATCTCCTCCCCGCAACCCTTCTGTAAGGGGCTGTCCAATTGCCTAAAATGACATTAATGCACTTCCATCAACTCATATGCACAGGTGGGCATATGTAACAAGGCACCTTACTTAAATTAAAGATATTATAGCCTCAGAAACATACATAGGGTTGCTATGAGTTTGAGTGACTCCATGATAGTGTCCATTGTTTTGTTTTGTTTTTAGCTTTGGACAAGCCCCGGAGGTGCTGTCTATTACACATTGGACCAATAACCTCAAGGTTGAGGGTTCAACCCCACCATTTGCTTTGTAGGAGAGGAGTCTGACTGCTCCTATAAAGAGTTAAAGCCCGATGTAGGTTCACTCTGAGTCAGAATTGACTCAGTGGCGGTGGGGTGGATTCTTTTAGTTTGCTTTGCCCTAGATGTTCTGTGTCCTGAAATATTCATTACTATCAAGTCTTCTCACACGTCCAGACCTCATTTAAACATCATCTTCAGTATGTAGCATCCCTGGATATCTCAATTCAGAATTAATTATTTCATCCTTTGGGACCTCATAACCTGGACTGACAACCAGTGCCTGCTGTCTTGGGGTTTCTGTGTGTGTATCTCAGCCTTTCCTTACCCAAACACGAGCATATCCTGTTCATTTTTGTACCTGCCAAGGTTTTCATGGCACATTAGGAGGTGCTCATACATGGGTCTTGAGTTCAGGAGTCTAATAACTTCCTGACCAGTGACTCCACTGGAGACAGTGGAGACGATCTGCCCGGATAAAGGTGTAGAGCCTTGGAGAACGCTAGATAGGGTTGCAATGAGTTGGAATCAACTTGATGGCAATGGGTTGGGTTTAGTTGCTTTAAGAAAAAAAAGAGGAACCGTGGTGGCACAGTCATTAAAGGACCCAGCTGCTAACCTTAAGGTCAGTGGTTTGAACCCACGAGTAGCACTGTGGGAGAGAGATATGACAGCCAGTTTCCACTAAGGGTTACGTCCCTGTCTTATGAGGTTACTAAGAGTCAAAATCAACTCTACCGCATTGGGCTTGGTGATAATCATCATTAGCATCATCACAACATGACGGAAAAGAGCTTACTGTTCTCTCTTATGTGCAGAGACATCATCTTGTGTACCTGAAATGATTTTCATCAACAAGATATAAGGAGGCCTAGGGAAGCTAGAGTACAAAAAATCACAGTGCTGGTGTTATCATTGCTCAGTAAGTCAGAATTCTTTGTAGTATCTCAATGCCCAATTGAGATGGGGCCTAGTGTTAGGTGGAAAGTTGCTCAATTCTGCAGTATGGCGTGTGAACAATGGCAATAGTTTCTCAGTGTCAGAAAACCCAGTGCTTTTTTTCTGCACTGAGTGGTAACCATGTATCAAATACACCAAGATGATCTATTCTTGGGTCACACTGACCAAATAAAGAGTCAATGTGCTAAGCTGTGCTGAGCCCAGTCATCCTTAGTCCACCCTTTCCTTCCACCACACATGCAACCCATTAGAAAATCCTACCTTCAAAATACATGGAGAAGTGGACCTTCCCTCCTCACTTCCACTTCTACAGGGACCACTTCTTATCAGAACGATTGCGGTAGACACCTTCTTATCTGGACCCCTTGGGCTATCCAGTTTCTTCTCAGCACAGTAGCAACACCTGTCAGATCTTGTCATTTCTTTGCTCACAACACTATTTCACTGCAAGAAAATCCAAAGCCTTTACACAAACACCCCCAAATACCAAGCTAAACCCATTGTTGTTGAGTTGATTCCGACTCATGGCAACCCATGTGTGTTAGTCCAGGTGGACTAGAGAAACAAATCCAGACAGTCATATGTGTGTAAGGGAGAATTTATATAAAAGAGCAATTGAATATTGAGAAAACATCCCAGCCCAGTCCAGATCAAGTCCATAGTCCAATATTAGCCCATATGTCTGATACCAGTCTATGGTTTCCTCTTCAGACTCATGCGCAACACACGTGATGGAAGATCACAGGCTAGTGGATCCAGTGGCAATGAAAACATGTCAGCGCTGGTGTGGGTCTCCACATGGCTCCTTCAGGTCCAGGGCTCTGGCTCTATCAGCATTGTTCCATGTGGCTTGTCAACAGGAATGTCTAGCAGAGAGAATGTGTGTGTCTGGGCTACAGTGAGATATTTATTTCCTTCATGCCTTCAAATGAGGTCATCAAGTTGTGACCTGATTGACAGATTAGACTCCACCCCTTCGCAAGTTGACAGGAGATTATATAATTGCCACACCATGTGTTACAGAGTACAACCGTGCCCCATAGGGTGTTCTTGGAGACCTGGTGGTGCAATGGCGAATCATTTGGGTATGAAAACAAATGTCAGTAGTTTGAACCCAGCAGCAGCTACAAGAGAAAACATGTGGCAGTGTACTCCCGTAAGGATTCCAAACCCCAAACCCACTCTGCGGAGTGGATTCTGATTCTTTGCGACCCTGCAGGACCAAGTAGAACTGCCCCCTAGGTTTCCAAGACTGATATCATTATGAAAAAAAGATCATGTCTTTCTCCCCCAGAGCTGCTGCTGGGTTCGAACTGCCCACCTTTGGTTAACAGCTGAGCACTTGACCACTGTGCCACTAGGGCCCCTAATCCTGTAAGGATGATAGATAGCCTAGGCAAACATATGGGGCAGTTCTACTCCATACTAAACCAGAATGGACTCAATGGCACACCACAGCACCTAGTCTTCTAAGGAAGCAGATGGGTGCCCCTCGGTTTATTGAACGCCCTCATCTGTCGGTTTAGGAGGAACTTAGAAGGAGCCCTTGTGGTGCACTGGTTCAATGCTCTGCTGCTAATCCAAAGGTGAGTGGGTGGTCCAAACATGCCACCTGCTCTGTGGGAAGATGTGGAAGTCTGTTTCTGTGAAGCTCCCCAGCCTTGGAAACACTTTGTGTGTGTGTGTGGGGGGGGGTTGGGGGGCAGTTGTGTGCTGTCTCACACAGAGTTGTGATGTGTTAGAATCGATTTGGTGGCAGTGGTTTTTAAATGTTATTTTATTAGGATTCCTCTTGATCACTCCACCCCTTCACCTTGACCTGGATTCTCCTTTCAGCCTTACTCTCCTCCCGGCCCCACGGACTCCTTTGCGACCGGGAACAACAGGCAACTCCTTCTTGTCCCTCCCTGTCCCCACACCCGTCCACTTGGGTCTCTCCTTCACCTTCCTCAGCTTTGGCTTCGACGGAGTGGCCTCGCGTTAGGTTTATGATGACACTGACTCTGATGATCTTTGTAGACCTCTCTCCACTCTTCTTCACTGCCTTCCGCTTCTCTGGTGCTGCTTTTGCCCTGCCTGTTACCTAACACATCAGATGCTTTCGTTACTGGTATTAATGTATACAGATAGTTTCTTAAATTACACGTGGCGAGCAGTCTTTCTCCCCATGCGAACCCCAGCTAGAAAGTCGTTCCTTCGATCGTGCCGCGGGCACAGTCATTTGTTCATATTTGTAGAACAATTTGACTGCCTCTTATTCATTCTTGAATGTTTTGTTGTCGTTTAGGAGAAAGTTTACGAAACAAATAAGTTTCTCATTCAACAGCGTATGCATCGATTGTTCGGGGGCTTTGGTTGCGGTCCCCTCAGTATCTCAGCATTCACCCCACTCCCACCTTGGGTTCCCTGTGTCCTTCCCCCCAGCTTCCCTGCCTCTCTCCCTTCCTTCTGAATTCTGCATTGGAATGAAGCTGCCCTCACAAGGTTGAATGTTCTGAGAGGTATGTCCCTCCTGCATGTTAGTGTCCATCTTGAAGGCCTGCGGGGCTCTGCTCTAAGGTTGAAGGGTCTCATCCTCTTATGCATTACGCCAGTCTCTATCAGATTAGTAAGTTTGATCTTTTTCATGAATCTGAAGTCTGTTCAACAACTTTCTCTCCTTCTGTCTGAGACCGTCTGCTGTGGTCCTGGTCAGAGCTGGTGGCAGTGGTGTGTCTAAGTCTGCTCTCAGCCTAGCGGAGGCGGCTGCGGCTCCCGCGGTCCATTGTCCTTTGCTCAGTTTTGGGTTTCTTTACTCGTCTTTGCTCTCATGGGGAGAGATCAAAGGTTGTATCTTAGATGATCACTACTGCCTTTTATTTTTTAGAGGAAAAGATACACCTGTGTTAAATATTTAAGAACCTATTTGCTACTTCAACACTCTTTACATGTACAAGTCATTGACATTAAATATGTTCATTAATTGTCACCATTAGCCATTCTCACATTTTCCTACCACCATTACCGGGAGTTCCGTGACCCCGAAGTGTTGTGTCTTCCTTCCTCGTCCCTCCCCTTTGCCCCTGGTCACCTCTAATAGGCTTTCCTCTTTATACCGTTTCCTACTTCTAGAACAGTCGCACAAGGGGATCATACAATATAGTTTTGACTGACTATTTCACTCTAACCTGTGTTTTTGACAGTGCAGTATTTTCAATCAGTGATGTCCATTACAAAGCAGAGACAGCCCAATTTCAGGCTGATGCTGGAATTGAAGTGTAATATGTGATTCAGATTCATGTAAACCTTTGCTCAGGCCACTCTTTAAATACATTTAGTATTTGTTCTGGGTGCTTTATGAAACAGCAGCCCACGCAATTACAGTTCTCAGCCCCACGCTTAGGACAGTGCATCCCATCGCCTTGGGCTGTGCTTCCACTTAGCACGGCAAGCCTCGCACATGCTTTCTTCCTGGTCTCCGGATGAAAGGAGCAGGGTTGATTTTTTCAGCCCAGTTTTTATCCCAACCTTCTTTTTCCTCCCTAAAAACACCTATGATTGCCACAGTGTGTCATGTTAGAAAACAACTCACCAAATCGCATCTACATTATTATTCCAATTGTGTAGATTAAAAACAATGTAGGTATCAATCATCTATGTACGTATATGAGAAGAGAACATTCTGGAATTAGACCTATCAAATGTGGAATAGAGAGGGACCATATACATTTAAACGTAACGTGAGTTTTTAGTCCCTGTTCTCACAAACAGATACTACTTTGATAACAAATAGATTAAGAGGAACATAAACAATAGAAGCCTTCCTTGGGAGAGTGAGTTTTCCAAGAGCAGAAGGAAACAAGGCCGCTGGATGTAGAAGGTGCCAGGGCATCCGTGAGGTCACCTGAAGGGGACACACTGTGCTTTTCCGCTTCACCCCCTGAAACCCAGTCGTTAATGTGCACTGGAGGACTGGCAGGAACCAGTCATGCAAACAGGGGTCATCATCTTGCAGTGGAATTGCGGGTGGTTTCTATTGTGCATTTGCTTTAAAAAAGAAAAAGAAAGCACAACTTTTTATTGTGATGTAAGTGGACGTTTATGCAGCTCATCAGCGTTACATTCAGCGGTTACGCCCACTTTATTCCAGCCTGTCCATTGCAATCATCATCTCAATGTCCCGGTGCTCACCCTACTTACTGCCTCCTTGTGTTTCCTGGGTTTAGTCCCCCTTCTTTCCTGAGGGTCATAGCTGAGCTCTCGTCTCCCCATTGCCACGAGGCAGGGGTCAAACACGCCGCCACGGCCCGTCCTTCTTCACCCTCTTCTGACACCAACCATCTCTCCCACACCGTTCTCCACTGAGCACTCAGACCACATGCACAGTAAGGGTTTCTGTTAGGGATGTCAGTGAGTTCCTACAAGTCAGGGTCAGCAAGCGTAAGGCTACAGTCCTTGGTCTCCTCAGCCACTAGCCAAGTCTCTCGCAGCCACATGGTCTCTTAGCCTTTGCCTCCACGGTCCAGGAAGGCCGCCCGCCGATTGCTGAGACGGACGAGGAGAGGGTACCCGTAGTCCCAGGGCTGCTCCTCGGAGTCTTGGTGGCCGAGTCTCCGATGCATCTCCTCCCGGCAGCCTCTGCCCCTGCAGACAGATGGTGAATGTGCTCTTCCAAGGGCCTCGGTGCCTCTCCCTCTCTTCAAAACGGCTCACTCTTATCGCCAGAGGGGTGGCAATGAAAACTGACCAATTCCCTTTGCCAGTGTTACACACGCCCTGTTTATATACTCTCGCCCAATCTTTTGGTGGGAGTTCCAATGACTTGAGTGGAAGAGCCATATTAAGACATTTCACTCCACTCCAGTAACCCTTTGAATTTTGTCCTTAGGCAAAAGCTTCGCGTTTGCTCTGAAAAGGTTGATTGTTCTAATGTGGGGTGAGTTCAATTTCACACACCCCAGGGACATAGTCCTGGGGGTCCCATCAGTCTCCAATAGCCCCAGTCTCACTTGTGATTTTGAATTCTGTCCCACATTTTCCCCTCTCTCAAGGACCTTCTGATGGGGTCCTTCCCAGAGCAGTTGGTAGTGGTGGTTGGGCACCATCTAGTTCTTGTCTCAGGGTCGAGGCGACTGATCATCTCATCTCTGAGGACTAATTGTTGCCATATTTTCCCAGCACGCTTCTTTCCTCGGAACAAGGAGAGACCAATATTGACACCTTATATTTGCTGCTTTCGAGCTTTTACGCATCCAGTTGCTACTCACCAAAATAGGATGTAGACCACTGTCTTTGGGACCTATGTTATGGCCGTTGACCTTGCTGTCCCCTGAGACTATGATCCGGAGCCCTCAAGCCCAGTGACTCATTCCCATGAAGTGTTTGATTAGGTGTATGATGGTTTTATAACTTTGGCCCCTTAAGAAAATGCTTTCCTCTAGTAAAGACATGAACCCAGGGAGATGTTATGGACTGACAACTATTTCCCCATTTCCACATTTTTCACACGCGCCTGTGAACTGCAGTGATGTGCTGGTTATGTTCATCGTGGGGTACAACCATTCCATCACCCCTTGCAGAAACTCGGGGCTCCGAAGTATTGATTCCTCTGCCCCAAATCCTTCTGACACAGATGACTGTACGTTGAGAACCACTGGGTAAGAGGATATGGATTATGCCAGAAAATGCCAGGTAGCAGCAGCAGCTTGGTGAGCAGATGACTCACATCTCTCCCTTGTCCACCCCTAGACAAGATCCAATTTAGCTCACCATCCTCCCCCCACCCTTATGACCTCCCAACCTCTTTTTGGTGTTTCACAGTGTGGGATTCATTTATAGAATTCCCTTTGGCTCTTTAGATAATGTCTTGCAATGCTCCCTGGCCCCCGTGCACATGGGCTGTTGTACTTCCCCAGCTGGCTCTCACCCCGCTTTGCTTTTCTTTAATGAACCTTCATCCAGGATTTAATAACCTTTGATAGCATGGTGCTATCTCAGCGGAAGTGTTCAATACATCCGTAATGACAATAAATAAAGGTAGGTGTCAGAGGGCTGTGCGATTGAGCTGTCTACCTGTGAAGCCATTTTTTGAGATGAAATCCAAGACCCTGGGATTTTCTTTGCAAAGAAAGTCAAAACAGAACTTCTGACTTGGAGTGCACCCAGGTAACGACCCAGTCACCAGAGGTGGGGACGTAACTATAATAGGAATAGCAATAGCAATAGCAACAGTAATAGTAGGCATGATTCGGGGAAGTAAGCCCGGGCTACTTGGAATCAGAGGAGCTCAGTTCACAGCCGGGCCGTGTCCCTGACTGACTGCGAGGCCCCAGAGCAAGTTGTGCCCGTGCTTGTGGGTGCTGGTTCATTCACTTACTCCTCCTTCAGCCGTCTGGATGCCAGGTGCTCTGGAAACCATGTGCTCATCTCTCGTTGAGAGCACACAGCACTTCTCCAGAGTAGATAGCAGTCTTCTCCGTTCATAACTTTAAAATAAATCATTTTATTGGGGTCTCATACAGATCTTACCCCAATCCATACATACATCTATTGTGTCAAGCACATTTGTACATCTGTTGCCATCATCATTTTCAAAAATTTTTTTTAATTTGAGTCTTTGGTATCAGCTCCTCAGTTTTCCCTCCCTCCCCTGCCTCCCTCCCTCACGAACCCTTGATAATTTATAGATGATTATTATTTTTTCATGTCTTACACTGACCAATGTCTCCCTTCACCCACTTTTCTGTTGTCCATCCTCCTGGGACGGGGTTATAGGTAGATCATTGTGATCGATTCTCCCTTTCTCCCCCTACCTTCCCCTTCCCCTCCTGGTCTCCCCACTCTCATGACTGGTCCTGAGGGGTTGATCTCGTAACTTCTGACAATGAAGAAAACCATGTCCCTTTGCCCTCCATGAAGCCCCTGGGTAGCGCACGTGGGTCATGTTAACCAAAAGATCGGGAGTTGGAATCCCCCTTGGAAGAAAGGCAAAGACTTGACAATGTACTGCGCCCAAGTCAACCATTCAAATCCCATAGGAGACCACTTGAGGGCAACTGTCAGTGGTACCCACTGGGCAATGCCATCCTTCAGCTTTCAGACAGACTTCCTTTCCATCGTGCCTGGCCTCTGGCCTCTGAGGCTTAGTTATTCTTCTTGACCTTGCGGCCATGTGAGTCTAGGAGAATGGATCACGCTTGGACGGAATTTCAGAGTTAAAGAGGATTTCAGAGATGGCCTCATGCGCCCCCACTCGAAGGAGGAGTCAGGACAAGATTCCAAATCCGAGGGCTGGAGGTGGCAGTTCCAGACACGCTTCCTCTATCGTCGTGGCCTCTCTCACTTTGGTCGCTCCTCGCTGAGGAGGCTTCCGTCAGACCATTGGTGTTCTCAGTGGCGACGGGCACCTCTGAGATGTCCATTCTCACCTTAATGGCAATGGTGACATCAAACATGGTCCATGCCTGGTGTCTTCATAATAAGCTGGCATCTTAGGTTGAAATGTGACGGATTTTCCTCATTTCTACATCAGACTGACTAGCAATGACAACAACAAAGCCACAAGGCTGCCTATGTGTCCTGGGAGGCAGGGAGGAGGAGGGAAAGTCTGGTGGCATCTGTCTAAAGAGACCCTGGAAAGTTCCTCAACTGGACGTCAGGCCTGAGGCTGCCAGTGACAACTAAGGCCGTCCCCTGCCCCCCGCACCCATCCCCCCACCCCCCGCTTTCTCTCTTCAGCTCTCACCGTTGGTAAGTGAGCTGCCTGCTGTAATGTTATGAGCAAACCATTTGCCCTCAATTCAGTTTAGCACACATGCTATCCACACCTACACACACACACACACACACACACACACACACACACACGTCAGGGGAAGCCAGCCCCTAACAGATCATTACGGGTCCGGTAGGCACAATTATACAGCAATAATAAGTAAAGATCATAGTAAAGTTTATAGAGAGCATGAGAGATAGAAATATTGAAATGAATGGAGTCAGACACGATTCATGGTAGCATGCTCACCTCAGCCCCACTTGGTGGTATTTAATGCTAGCCAGGCTTTTATCTTCTCTGGGGACATGCAAGCCCCCTAATTACAGGGGAAGACATACGTCACAGGAAGGGGCTGTGCTATAGGTAATACAGTAATGGGAGGGGATGGTCTAGGGGTATCCACGCAATAGGAAGAGGAGGGATTGGGGGTATCAATGTGACAAGATGGGCAGATCCTAGGTGTAGGATGGCAGCCTAACCTAGGATGCCACAGATCAGTTTGGTCTGTTCCCTGGCTCAACTGATAGAGACCATTAATCCATTGTCTCTAACAGCAGGGGGCAGGCCCACTCCTGTGGTGTGGGGAGACAGCAGTCTGGCTGGGACTGCCTCCAGGGAAGATTCCCGTGAGCATCTGACCCCCCCCCCCCAGCTCAATTCACTGTCACCAAGCCCATTCTGACTCTTGGTCACTCCATGTAGCGTAGAATAGAAATGACTTTATAGAGTTTTTCTTGGGCTGCCATGTTCACAGAGGCGTTTCATCAGGCCTGTCTTCCTCAGGGCCATTGGGTGGATGCAGACTGCCAAACTTAAACTTCGCAGCTCAATGGAAACTAGGCGTCAGCTCATATTAACAACCAGAGTCACCCACATTACAAGCCGAAGAGGAAATGGGTGGATGCATGGGGGTGGAGGAGAATGGGGGGGCTGGCAGATGCACCCCTCAGTGGAGAGGACCTGGGAAAGGACTCCCAGGAAGAGCTTGATGGGGCGCCCAGGTGATGAAAGCACCTTTGTTGAGTTGGATTGAATTTGCCCCAGGCTGGTCTTGTTGCTCAGAAGTAAGAGGTTCTTTCTGCACCAGGCGCTGGAGAAATACAAACTGTACATTTGCTTAGGGCTTTTCCTCAATGACTGACCGGTGCCTGGACAAACACAAAAGTGCCTCTCTTGGATTCCTGCCTGCTTGGATCCAGGAAGCATCCTGCTACTTTGGCAAGCCATCAACCAATGTCTACAGGAGAATGAGCAGAAAGAATGACCTCTTCTCTGAGGCCGGAGAAAACCCATTGACAGGAGCTGAGCCCCGAGATGCACCCTGGAGAAAAGGCCTCATCAGTAAGGGCGAGAGAGCCTCCCTGCCCTTCTCACAGCGTGGCATTTGCCACCGTCCAAATGCCACCCACCCTTCAGAGCCAAGCCAAAGCTTAAGGCAGAGCCAACAATAAGGTAGACAAAAGGTCTTCATTTTTATTTAAGATGTGCATTTTGATCGAGAGAAAGGAAAGACCGGAGAACATAAGAAAGCTTGCCTATGACCTGTGTTTCTTTGAGGATCCCCTCCAGGCATGAGTTATCCAACAAACGCAGGTAAGGAAGGGCGCACGTCCCTCCTTTTGGGCACTCTGGCCCTATCAGGGATTGTAAGTTTGAAAAGAAGTTTGGTGTCTCTGGGAAGATTTTGTGGAATTGAGCAAGAGACAGATGCCAGCCAGACCTAGAAGCTGAATCTGTGCTGTGGTGGAGAGAGAAGGCTGAAACAGTGTTCACTAAGATTCTTCAGCAAGCACAGGTAGCCTGTGCTTACCTTGCTGATTCGACAATCCCCCTTGACCACTTCACACACCAGTGGCTGTGGAGTTGAGGCTGAGTCACGGTGACCCTATGGGTGTCAGAATGGAACTGTACTCTGTGAATGTCAATGGCCCATTTTTCAGAAGTGATCGATCACCTGACCTTCTTTGGCGGTGCTTCTGGTTGAACTCAAACTACCCATATCTTGGTCAGGAGCCAGGCCTATGAACCATCTGTACCACCTTTGAAGAGAGAAGCTAATAAATATGATGAAGTTTTCTTTTATGATAAAGCTTATGTATATCTCTAGCTATCTTTTGTCCTTTCACATTTGTATTTCCATGACATAACTCAGCCATCCAAACTCAGCATGATTATCTGTACTTCATAATTTCATCTAATTATTAGGCTTCACTTCTGTACTTTAAGTCAAACAAATACCCTATTGAAAAAAACTTCAGAGTAACCCAGCTTCCTAATTCTCTCAATTGATTCACCTTTTCTTTGACTTTTTTTTTTCCTTAGTAAAGGTTCTACTTCATTTGTTTTTTAAATACATGTAATAAAATCACAAATAACTTTGGGAAAAGACATTAGTCTCTCAAAAGGTGAATGATGAGACTCACGCTTACACACAACAACAACAAAAATACAAATAAAATCATTAACAATAAAAGAGAGGAAAACATTTTAGGATACTATAGAGCTAAGTAATATAATTCTGCAAGTAGTTTTCTCCTAATCTATCATTAAATATCTTGCCTTTTAAAAAGTGCAAATCTTAAAAAAAGAAGGTAAACCAAACCCTAGAGTTATATAAAACATTTTATTTTGAAAATTTCCCAATATATAGCAGAGTTGTAAGAATTTTATAATGAGCATTCACATGCCTACCCTTAATATTTTAATAAGTTTGCTTCATCAAATATCTATGTTTCTGGATCTCTATCAAGCTTTATTATGTTTATACATTTCAGATAGATGACAAACCTCAGTGCTTATCTCTCAAAAACTTCAGTGTACATATCAATAACTAGCATTCCTTGTTTCTATTTTTTTATGCTTACGATAAAAGGCTTTTATCTTTCAAGTTTTTCTTGACCTATACTAAGACTAAAGGAAATAGCTCTTTCTTTGAGAATGATTGGGGCAGGGAATGTATGGATGTGCTTTATACAATTGATGTATGTATATGTATGGATTGTGATAAGAGTTGTATGAGTCCCTAATAAAATGTAAAAAAAGAAAAGAAAATGATTAGGGCAAAGAATGTACAGATGTGCTTTATACAATTGATGTATGTACATGTATGGATTGTGATAAGAGTTGTATGAGCCCCTAATAAAACATTAAAAAAAAAGGAAATAGCTCTTTAATGATAGAATTACTAATGTTTAATAACAAAATAGAAAGTGGTGTGATCCTTGCCATTGTTGACTTGATAGAAAAGGACACTGGACAATAGAAAAGTCCATTGTGACAAATGACTACAGAAACTAGTCAATGCATGCATATATTAATCAGTAATCAAAACCAGACTTTTCTGTGTACGCATATATATGTATTTTTTCCACTGGGATTCAATACATGTATTATATCATTCCATATGTCAATCACATCAAGCAGAATTGTACAATTGCTACCACAATCCGTTTCCAAACATTCTTTCTCCACATGGACTCCTGGACATCGTCTCCCTTTTGCCCCATCGCCACCACTGTACCCCCACCTCTGAACCCCTTATTCTACTTGCTGTCCCTACAAGTTCATTAATTCTGGGGTTCATGCATCTAAAACTGGAAAAGCATATAGCACAACTTCCAGAGGGTGCACTCCATTGACATAACACCTCTGAGATACCCTCTACTATGAACAAACAAGAACCAAACAATACAGCCCAACCTACAGAAGAGTTTGAAGACCAGTCCAGGTCCAGTCTGCATCACAGAGGGGATCTACTGACAAAGTTTTAACTGTTGAAAGATGTATGCCTTCAATCTTCTCTACTCCTCTCTCCCAAGCACTCTGTTTAGTGACCGCTTTCCTCCCATCCCTCTATTTTAGATATGGGGAGATCACTGGAGGCTTATGTCCTATGGAGCTCCACAGATGAATCTTGGGCTTCCACTGTCATCCATTGACTTCTGCACACCGGAGTCTCCCAATTTAGGCTCTGATACTGATCTCTCCTTCGACTTCACATTATAGGGATTCCAATCCTTCGATGACTGAAGATGGATTTCTTCCACGTGGACTTAGTTGACATCTCAGTTAGATGGCTGCTTGTTTGGAGACAAGCCCTTAAAGCCCAGATGCTATTTTATCCGATAGCCGGGCACCATCTCAACTCTTCACCACACCTCTCTATTAGCATCTGCGCTCCCTTCCTGAGGGCGAGTGTTGAGTAGGGCCATGATGTCAGAATGAATTGTTCTTAAATTAGAGCTGGAGAAAAAAAAGGAAAAAAATTGGAGCTGGGATTTAGTGCAAGTCCAAAACTCATTCCTAGATCTATACTTTTTTTAAAATATGCAGTGACTTGGGAGTTAATACATATGTCATACCATTCCATAGCTCAATCATGTCAAAGAGAATTCTACAACTGCTTCCATAACCAGTTTCCAAACCTATGTTTCTCTCCTGGACTCCTTGACACCATCTCTTTCCTATTATCCCTACCCCTCTATATTCTGCCTCCCCCTTGTTCTATTTGCTTTCCCTGTAGGCTCAACATCTCCAGGTTTCATTTACTGACAGAGAAATAAACAGCTTCAAGAGGGGGACCCCCAATGGTGACATGCCTCTGAGATACACCTGTATATGAGCAAGCTAAGCAAAATATAACAGAATGACCGTCACAGGATTGCCGGGATAATATGTATTTGAATAGAGACTACAGGGTGTTGAGGTAGCAAGATTTTATTTTTCTGCCAACCAATAGTACACTGTCCTTTGGACAGCTGCCGATGGATTTTCCGGCTTAAATCCTTAGGTTACAAGTGTGTCTGAGCTACAGTCCAGTTCCCCCAGTGGGGTTCCCGCACGGGGTCTCACTGATGCAGCCTCTGGAGTGTACTCCAGGATTTAGTGTCCCAGTGTTCCATGCCACCTGGACTGGATTCCCAGGATACTCCGGATGCCCTAGTTCAATTTTGCCCACCTGCTGAACTCCACTAAAGACATTCCCCACCTAATGTTCCCAAAGCATCCTTAGTCGCTCCTCCCCTCCCCTTAACAGACATGCACCTATGTTCCCCCAAACATGACCATTCCCTCTCCTCTCTCTTGTGTGGTCCCTCCAATCAGTAAGTCTCATCCCTCTGACAGGGACACCTCCCTCTCTGAGGGACCCCACCCCAGATCCACATGGCCACCACTTAGCAGGCAGCATCCACCCATTCCCCACCCCCTCCGGCCAAGTGATTTACACTACCCTTACCTGGAGTGGATGCTGTGTGGCGCATCGGCACTGTTCCGGCTCTTTACCAGGCTGTGTGGGCCCCAGCCGGAAGGCTGGACGCTCTACCCGCTTGAGCCCACTCTGCTGCTTGTTCCCACTGCAGGGGACTCCCACAGTGTTTGTCCTTTTGTGCTTGGCTGGCTTCACACAACATGCTGTCTTCCAGATCCTCCCACGACTTCAGGTGTTTCATGGTGTCATTGCCTTTTTTAGGGATTGCATTTCCCAGGTGGCTAGTGACCAGGAACTTTTTCTCATGTGTTCATTAGCCATTTGAGTGTCATTCTTTGTGAACCATCGCTTCACGTACTTTGCCCACCTTCTTGGAAGGGTATTAGTTTTTTCTTGTTCTAAGCTCATAAAATTCTGTACATTTTGGAAATTAGTCCTGTGTTATGTCATTCCTAATATCTTGTCCCACTCCGTGGGCTCTCTTTTTTCTTTTTAATGAAATCTTTTTATGTACATGGGTGTTTTATTTTTAATAGGTCCCACTAATCCATCTTATCTTCCGGAGTGTTTCCTCTGCTATTTCTGATAGCCCGTTCATGCCCTGCATTAGGCCTTGCTGTGTCCCAACTTTCTCCGTGATGTCCTGATGGCGTTAGGTTTTACATTTAGGTCTTTGATCCACCCTGAGTTAGTTTTTGTACATGGACTGGGATATGGGTTTTGTTTCATTCTTCTGCAAGTGTATGTCCAGCTTTTCCAACATCATTTACTGAAGAGGGCATCTGCTTCCCATTTAATATTTTTGGGCCTTTGTCAAAAATCCGTTGTCTGTATGCATTGGTCCGAATATCTATCATTACACCAGTGCCAGGCTGCGTTGACAACTGTGGCTGTATAGTAGGTTTTGCGGTAAAAGATCACCTATACTTTGTTCTTCTTCAGGAGTTCTTTGCTTACCCTGGGCTTCTTCCCTTTCCATATGAAGTTGGTAATCGGTTTTTCCATTTCTTTGAAGAATGATGCTGGAAGTTTGATCGGGATTGCATTGAATTTGTAGATCGTTTTGTGTAGTATTGACTCAATATTTCACAACACTGAGTCTTCTGATCCACGAACACAGAGCATACTTCCATTGTGTAGATCCCTGCTAGTCTCCTAAAGGGATGCTCTGTAGATTCGTGGCACAGGCCTTTGGTTTTCCGTTAGGTTTATTCCTGGGAATTTCAGCTTTCGCGTGGCTATTATGAATGGCACTGATTCCTTGATATCTTTTTCTGTATTCCCATCACTGGTATATAGGAATAAAATTGATTGATGCTTGTTATCCTTGTATCCTGCTACTCTAGTAAACTCCTCTATTGTTTCCAGCAATCCTATTGTGGACCCCTAGGATTCTCAATGTATAAAACTATATCATCTGCAAATAGCGAAAGGTTCATTTCCTCGTTACCTAATTGCACACCCTTGACCTCTTGCCATTGTCTTAGGCGCTGGCTAGGACTTCCAGCACAGTGTTGAATAGAAGTGGGGCTAAGGGACATCCTTGTCATGTTCCTTATTCAGTGGAAATGTGTTCAGCTTTTCTCCGTTGAGTATAATATTGGCTTTTTTTTCATATATGGCTTTTATTGTATTGAGTCTTTTTCCTTCTAATCCTATCTTCTTGAGAGTCTTTATTAGGAATGAGTTTAGGACTTTGCTGTCCCTGTCCATCTTCTGAAAGACTTTGTGTAGAATTGGTGTCCGCACTTCTCGGAATGCTTGAGAGAACTCTCCTGTGGAGCCATCTGGTCTGGGCTTTTTGAAGCTGGGAGCGCCTCGATGACCTCATCTCTTTCGTCTTTTGCTGTAGGTCATGCAAGTTCTTAATGTCCATATGTGTTAATTTGGGGAGAGAGTGATTTTCCATGTCCTTAAAATTATTGAATTTGTAGGAATACAGTCTTTTGTAGTACTGCATAATTAATCTTTTTATTTCATCAGGGTCTGTTGTGACTTCCCCTGTTTCATCTCTAATTCTAGACATTGATGTCTGCTCCCTCTTTCCTTTGTTAAGTTTGCTAGTGTTCTGTTGATCCTTTCAAAGAACCAGCTTTTTGCTTTGCTGATTTTCCCCATTGTTCTTCTGTTTTCCAGTTCATTTGTCTCTGCTCTAAGTTTTATTACTTCTTTTCTTTTGCTGTTTGAAGGCGTATGCTATTGACTCTGTTCCAACTGCTGGCGGTGCTGTGTTAAGGTACAGGCCATAATTCTCATCTCCTTTTTCATATGTGCATTTATTACATCAAGTGACCTCTGATAAGTGCCTTTGCTGCAGCCCATAGGTTTTGGTATGCTGTATTGTCATTCTCCATTGTTTTCTAGGAACTTCCTAATTTCCTCTCTAATTAGGGCTCTTACTCATTTTTAAATTGACATAACTAGTAAGGATTTAATATCCAGAATGTAAAAAAGAGCTCCCACAATACAAGAACTACAAAACAAGCAACCCAAATTTAAATGGACAAAGGACCATTCCCCGGAGGAGATTTACAAATGGCTGATAAATACATGGAAAGATACTTAGCACCATTAGTTATTTGGGAAATTCAAATAAAAATCACAATGAGATAGCACTTCACACTTTTTATAGAAGTGTTTTATTTGGTCTCCAATTGGTTTTTTCTTGTTGTCTTTCTTTCTTTCTTTGATGGGTCATATGACATTTCTATTTCCAAGTTTAAAAGGAAAGCCCGTACTGTTTTCCACAGTGGTAGTACCACATTACATTCCCACCAGCCCTGGCTGAGAGTCCAGTCCCTCTACACCTTCATCAGCAGGTGTTGTTTACTTTTTTTTGAATTAATCGCTTTATTAGGGGCTCATACAACTCTTATCACAATCCATACATACATCAATTGTGTAAAGCACATTTGTACATTCATTGCCATCATCATTCTCAAAACATTTGCTCTTCACTTAAGCCCCTGACATCAGCTCCTCATTTTGTTCTATTGTTGATTTCCAGCTTTATGGTACTGCAGTCAGAGAAGGTGGTTTGAATGACCTCTATATATTTGAATTTTCTCAAGCTTGCCTCATGTCCCAGCATGTGGTCTATTTTTGAATGTGAGCCATATGCATTTTGCTGTTGATTAGAGCACTCTGAAAATGTCTAGTAGTCCGAGTTGTTCAATTGTGCTGATCAAATCTTTAGTTTCTTTATTGAATTTCTTACCTGTTGATCTATCTTTCTTTATTGAAGAAAGATTTTTGTGTTGTACTATAATTGTTGATCTGGTGATTTCTCTTTTCATTTCTTTGAGGATTTGGTTGATGAATATTGATGGCCTTTAATTGGGTTCATATATGTTTATTATGTTAGTGGATTCTTGATCTATTGATCCCTTGGTCATAATGTAATGCTCATTCTTATCTCTAGTGGCATGTACTTTGAGGTCTATTTGGTCAGAGATTAGTATTGCTGCCCCTGCTTTATTTTTTTAAATTGCCATTAGTGTGGTAAAATTTTTACCATTTTTTGACTCTCGGTCTATTTTTGTCTCTGAGTTTGAGATGTGTCTATTGAAGTCAGCAGATTGATGGATTCTGTTGTCTAATCCAGTCTGCTACTCTTTGTCCCTTAAGAGGTATGTTTAAACCATTAATGTTCAGTGTAATTAAGTCTACATGTAGATTAGGTGCTGTCATCTCATGCGATTTGTGTTTGATTCCTTTCTTTCCCTTTTATAGGGTGGTGTGTGTGTGAGGAGTTTGTTCATGTCTTTGTTTCTCCATTGGATTTGGAATGTGTTGGGCACTGGTTTCAGTTGTTGGTTTCTGGGTTGTATTACACCCTGTGATGGTTTCATGTTTGTGTGCGGTGGTTGTTGGTTTTCTGCCCACAAAGAACTTGAAAGTATTTTTTTGTAATTCTGGTTTGTTTTTATAAATTCTCTAAAAAAATTTTTTTGAGAATAATTTTATTTCTTCTTCAAATTTGATGGAGAGCTTTGCTGGATAAAGGATTCTTGGTTTGCAGTAGTTGTCTCTCAACTTCCGGAATATGTTGCTCCAATTTCTTCTTAATTCCTGCATGGTCTCTGAGGAGAGGTCTGAGCTTATTCTTGTGTTTACCTTTATATGTGACTGCTTTATTTTTTTTCTCTAGCAGCTCTCATGATTCTCTCCTTTTTCTTGAAATTGGATAATTTTACTACTATATGTCTTGATTTTTTTTGGGGGGGGGGAGGTTAATCTAACTGGTGTTCTCTGTGCTTCCTGAATGGTTCTCGACTCCCCCTTTGTGATATTGGGGAAATTTTCTTCCATGAATTCCCTTACTATTTTAACTGTAGGTTTATTTATTTCCTCCTGTTCAGGCACCCCAATAATTCGAATATTGTTTCACTTCATAGAATCTTACATCATCCTCAGGTCTTGTTCAGATTTTTTTGCTCTTTTGTTTGATTGTTTCTTTCATTTGCTGAATTCTGCTTCATTGTCTTTAAGATTGTTGATTTTCCACTTCATCCATCTATTGTTGAGATCATTTATATTTTTCATTATTTCTGCTACAACATTCTTTAGCTCCTGGATTTCCCTTCAGTGTGAGGATTCTAGTATCTCTATTTTTTCATCAGTTTTCAGGATTGATGCCCTAATTTCTTGTACAGCCCTAAACACCATTCTCATGTATTCTTTCTCTGGCAGTTCAAGGGCTGCTTCTTCTGTGTAAACTGTTGGGTTTGGGTTATCTCCAGTAATTGAATTTTTGCTTCTCTAGATTTTTTTACGGCAGCTACTAGTGTTGGCTGTTGTTTGTGTCACATCTTGGTTGAACTGAAGGTGGTATGTAGTTTTCTGGGATGTGTGTGAGAGGGGAGGGGCTGACTCTTTAGGTTAGAGGAGGATCATCTAGGTGCTGGAAAATGTATTGTGTGTAGATAAGGAAGGGGTGTTAGTTGGGTGAGCATGCGGATTAGGGTATAGGTGCTATTGACTAGGTTTTAAGTGGTGATATTAATCATAGGGAGCCTTCCCATTAATGAATCGGAGAAAAGGGTTCTGGGAGATGCAATTTTACTTGGTAAGTTAAAGGAGAGGATGTGTTATGAGGTGAAGGGAACAGGTTCCAGATGTTATGGTGTTCGGTTAAGTGAGGGGTATATTGAATCTACCAGATTCCCTTGTTGACCCTGTATATTATGTGGGGAGAGTGCAGACCGTCCGTTACTGTGCTTATCACAGTGAATTCCTGCACAACTTAGAACTGTCCACTCCTTACATGTGATCCTAGGGCAGAAATGGGCTCTTTTAGTGGATGCCCCAGGGAAGAGGCGATCTGATGTGATCAGAGGTGATCTGGCTAAGGTCTATGGACCCTAGTTCAGGAAAGCCACTGAGAAACTGAGAAAGGAGTTTTGTATTTCCTTTCTCAAAAGAAAATAGGAACAAATCTAAGAACCTCCTAGAGCCTGCTGTGCTGTGGGTTCCAGCCTTGCCTGTCTCCCCAGTTCCAGATCCCTCTCCAACTAGCTGGTGCTATCTACCTGTAGGACCCAGTTGTGCCCCCGCCACCGGGGGAGGGAGCTGGACTTTGGTTAGGGATTCTCCCCAATGGGAACTCCACTCCATGGGCTGCCGTGAGTTCCAGTGCCCAGGGCCTGGAGCAGGCATATGTGGGAGACCTCTGAAGGATAGACTTTCACCTCCCCATGCTGGTGAGTCACTGAACAAGGGTGTAGAGGCTGGGAGTTGCCGCCCCACCGACAAGGGAGGCAAGTTTCAGGCAGGTGCTGTGAGAAAGGGACGCATGTGTGACAAGCACAGCTGTGCTCTCTGTGGGGAAACTGACCAAAGAACCCTGGGGTGCTGTAAGACCCGGTTTCAGTCCCAGTCCCCTAACTCAGCCTCACCCATAAATCTGGCAATCCCACAGTGAGCTCTTCCTGTTGACGATCCTGCATCAGCGCCATCTTCCTCCCTGACCTAAAGTTTGTATTTGATCATGGTAAAATTCAGATAGCACCGCCCTTGTCACTTACAAGGTACAATTCAGAGGCATTGATCGCATTCCCCTCTTGAGCCACCATCACCACTACGCGTTTCCAAATTTCTTCATCGGAAACTTGGACAGAAATTCAGTTATTCCTTAAGGCATATGGACCTTCATTTTAAAAAATAAGTTTATTTTTGTTGTTGAAGATAGACACAGCAAAATGTCCACCAATTCAATTGACCTCTGCTAGTTTCAAATATGCAGGTGAAAGTTAGACAACGATCAAGGAAGACAGAAGAAGAGTCGATGCATTTGGATTACAGTGCATTGTCTTTGAAGGAGACTGAAAGTGCCCAATGAACACTTCTTGACAGCCAGAGGAACAAACAAAACTTCCTTGGAAGAAATACAGACAGATGTCTAAAAATCTGTCCTCTACATATATGCTTTGCTGTTCTCAACAGTATTTTAAACTCTACACCATTGAATAAATTAATTATACTATGAATGAAATTACCATATGCCCCAGGGGGGTTATTTATAATATTCCCTAATAAGAGGATGATGATGTCGCTAATGTAGACCAAGGATAAATATGAGTCCTAGAGTTGTGAACAGACAGACTTTGAGCTGAAACTTAATCATAAGCCCTAATATAAGAACAATTAACTCATATGACATGGCCCTCCCTACTTCATACTTGCCTCATGAAGAGATCTTGGGTGATATGAGTGCTCCAGAAAAGTGTGGTGAAGAAATCAGACGGTGCTCGGCTATCAGAAAGAATAGCAGCTGCAGTGTTAAATCTGTGGTCTTTGAACAAGCAGCCTGCTAAGGGAGATATCAGCTTAGTCCGCACAGAAGAAGCATACAAGCTTGTGTGATCCAAGGATTGTCAATAATAAAATCCAAGACAGGAGAGCGAGCAGTATTAGAACTTAAATTCTGAGCACCCCATTTGTAGAAGACTGTGAATGGCAGTGAAAACTCAAAATCAATTTTCAGAGTCCCCACATGGATTAAGTCTCTGGTGAATCCCCTCTGACCATTGACCAGACAGATGAATAGCCTTGCCCCGAGACAGAGTGCACCGAAAAGTGGATCAACACAGATGTAGTTAGGTTAAAATTGAACACCTTATCATTTGTTCTCCTTTTAGTCCTATTTAAAATTTTATCTAGTTTTTATTATTTTTCTGTTTTCTTTTGAATTGAGGTTTTCCTGTATTTTATTTTGTTGTTGGGTTTGTTTGTTTTCATATGATTTCCTTTACATGAAATCCACGATAGGTAAATCTAAAGAGACAGTAGCTCGGTAATTGGATTAATACTTCCTTAGAGTTATGGGAGAGGAGGTTGTAGGGAAATAGGGAGCTAATATTAATGAGTGCAAGAATGAAGAAAATGTTTTAAAATTGATTATGGTGATAATTACACAACTCTTTAAAAAACACTTAAACCATCAAATTGTGTAATATGTAAATTACATCCCAGTAAAACCATTTAAAAAAACAAGTACAGCCAAAATACTTCTCAGAAGTGAGACTGATGAGACTTTGTCTCACATACTTTGGGCATGTTGTCAGGAGAGATCTGCAGTTCCCAGAGAAGGATGCCATGCTTGGTAAAGAAACGGGACAGCAAAACAGCGGCAGTCCCTCAGCAAGATGACTCGATACTGTGGCTGCAGCGTTGGGTTCAAACACGAGAACGATTGTGAGAATGAGGCAGGATGGGTGGCGTTTTGTTCTGTAGTCTACAGGGTCTCTGTGAGTCAGAACCGTCTCAACGGCACCTAGCAACTACAAGTTTCAAAGACCAGAATGGGTAGAACTTTAAAAGGATCCCGACTGCATTACAGTGGACTTTCAGAAGCCCCATGATTGTGTGAGCACTCTTGGATGTTCAGTGCAATGAGTGGGTACCAGTCTTCCAGAGTCTCCCCAGCAAGGCAGGGAAGGTAAAGGAAGCCGTTTGAGCGGGCAGTGGACAGTGGGGCTCAGAGAACTCAGATGCTGCTTTGTTCGTGAAGTGAAAATTCAGATAAAAAAACAAACAAAACGGGCTTTGAACTGCTTCATTCCAGTTCAACCCTCTGCTCCTGCTGAGCGTGTGCATCTCCGCTCCAGATAGACTGAGTCAGAATCTACAATTTATTTTTATCAAACAAATTTTTTAAAAACTGTGATTTGGGTGAAAGTTTGCAGAGAAAAATGTTTCTGCACTCAATAATTCATATGCTCTTTGATTCCGGATGGTGTTTGTAATCCCTACAACATAATAGCTCTCTTCCTGCTGCATCCCTGTGTTTTCCATTTCCCTTCATCCCTTTCTGTCCTTTCCTGCTCCTGAGGTTTATCCCAGGAAAATGCTGCTGTTTTGAGCTCGTGTGGTTGGCTGCTTACTCTAAGGAGTGCTTTCCGCTTTGGTTACTATTGTTCACCTTACGGACCCGTCTATGGTTTGGCTGGAAGGGGAGTTTGGTTCTAGGTTTGAAGAACATCTAAGGGCCACTGTCTCAAGGATTCCACCCATCACTATTAGACCAGTAAGCCTGGTTTTTGTTTTTTTTTTTAGGATTTTGAGGTTTGTTCTATAGTTTTCTCCCACTTGATCCAGAACCTTATGTTATGATTCCTTTCAGAGCCACCAGCAGTGGTGGTCGATGCTATCTAGTTCTTTTGGTCTCAGGATTATGGAAGCCAGTATTCACATGGTCTTTTTGTTCTTTGGACAAAGAATCTGCATTTTAAACAAGAACTTTCCATCACTGAGATCTTACCAATTTCCAAAAGTCCACCCCTAGAAATTGGGATCATTGGCTGCCCCATTAGTGGAGTTACATAATGCTTCAAGATGCCAGCATCAGAACCATATTGGCAGGGAAAGGAAGCGCTTCCCCAACTGGACTTCAAAAACCACAACCCAAGTCAGCTATTGATTTCATCTAAGCAGGAATCTGGTAAATGTGGTAGTTACATAATCTCATGTTAACTTGAGACTATTAAGAGTGAAGGGGTGGAGTCTAGCTTGTTAATCAGGTCACAGCCTGATGATGCCTTCTTGTGGGCCTGATTTTCTCATGAGGATTCGGGAAAATCCCTCTCTCTCTCTGCCTTCATCTTCCTGTTGACAAGCCACATGAGGATTTGCTGAAGCCTGTTAGGAGCCCCTCTCTCTCCTTCACATTCTGTTGAGGAGCCACACTCAGAGAGGGAGGAGCCACATGGAGGCCAGCAATGAGATCCTTCCAGATCCACAGGACTTTTCACCTACTGGCCTATGATCTTTCTGCATTCGGCAACATTGCATGTGCTGCATGAGTCTGAAGAGGAACTTATGGGCTAATATCAGACTTATGGACTTGATGTGGACTGGCCTGGGATGTTTTCTCAATATACAATTGCTCTTTGATATAAAGTTCTTTCTTATACACATATAAGTGTCTCTGGATTTGTTTCTCTAGTCAACCTGGACTAACACAGAGCTTTAGCACAAAGCGCTACATGCCTATCCATGTTCACCACAACACTGTTCACAATGGCAGGAAGATGGAAGCAGTCTAAACGTCTACGCATGGGAGAATACACAAATACAGTTGGTACAAACGTACACTGGAACGCTCAGCATCCTTAAAGGATACTGAGAAACCATGATGGAGCGGGAGAATATTATGCTGAGTGGAACGAGGGACTCCAAAAAGAGATTTTTTTTTGGTGAAACCACTGCTGTAAAGAAAAAAATAAAAACAAACGTTTTTCATAACAAAGGAAACCGGCTTCGATAGTTGCTTGGTTGGGTAGGGAAGAGGAGGCAGGGAAGGTGAAGCACAGACTTGAAGGTAGTTGGCATTAAGTTGGTGCAGGGGGAGATAGCACTCCACGAGAGGGAGAAGAGATATCAAGGGGCTGGGGCAGGGCAAGCTATTAGGGGTGGGTGTGGGCGGGAGGGAGTTAAGTAATGCCAATTGTTGACGACAAAATTGGTGATCTGAAATGTAAACTTCCAGCGAGTGCATAATAAAAAGTTTAAGAAACATGTATTTGCTTAGTGGGCAAAGTCGCCCTGGTAGTGCAGTGGTTGAGGTGCTTGGCTGCTAACCGATGGGGCTGTGGTTCGAACCCACCAGGCCCTCCTCCGAGAACTGTGAGGCAGTCTGCTTCTGTAGCGAGTTACAGCTTTGGAAACGCCGCGAGGCAGCCACACTCAGCGCTGCAGGCCTACTAGGAGTTGGGATCAGCAGTCGTGGGTTGGGTTGGGTTCATTGGCAAAGAAAACCCTTTGCATCTATTGGTGCCTCAGGGCACAAACATTTCACAAAAGAATTAGTTACTTTCACAAAAGTAACCAGACACTTAGAACCTGAGATATCAACAGAGGAAATAGCATCAGAAAACAAGGGCATGCCCAGAAGGATTCCTGGTGACTTCTATGGCAAATCATACAGTGCAAATGCAAGCTATTCCCAGGTGGGCTGGCTAAGCTGTACCTTAGACTCTTCCTGAGACCAACCCGTTAAAACAAAGTAAGTTTCCCCAGTGAGTTTGAATGGGTTGATGTCAGGAGAGCCAGCCCCTAACAAATCATCACGGGTCTGGTAGATGCAATTGGACAGCGATAATAAAAAAAGATTATAGTAAAGTCATAGAGAATAAGAGATCTAGAAGAGAGATTGAAATAATGGAGTCAGACACATCTCATGGTAGCAAGCTCGCCTCAGCTCCTCCTGGTGGCACACGTGGAGGTGGGCACAGCGGGCAGGAGAGAGCTCTCGTGAGGTTTTATTTCTAACCAAAGCTTATATATCTTTGGGGGGTATGCAAGCCCTCTGATTACAGATAACGACCTATGCCATGAGAAGAGGTTGCAACATAGGCAATACAAGCAATAGGAGGGGGATGACCTTGGGGTGTACATGCCATAGTTCAGGGAGAGATTAGGGGTACATATGTGGCAAAATGGGTGGACCCTAGACTCAATATAGTAGCCCAAGCTTAGTCATCCTTGAGTGGCCCCGGGCTTGCCTTTGGGCACTCCTTTAAGGGAGCAATGTCAGAAGGGAGTGGGCTCTACTTAGAGTGAGTCAGACTAGACAGTCTGGTTGCTCTAGATACCCT
The DNA here is from genome assembly GCF_050624435.1 of Tenrec ecaudatus. Lineage (NCBI taxonomy): Eukaryota > Metazoa > Chordata > Mammalia > Afrosoricida > Tenrecidae > Tenrec > Tenrec ecaudatus. The sequence continues at coordinate 82,103,767 of NC_134538.1, forward strand.
TAGGGAGAATAACCTCTGACCTACTTTCAATGACCTAGTGTACAGTCATGTACCATGTGTAGCAGCAGCGTCTTGGGTTTGGCATATATTTGGGGGAAATCTTTCCGTTTCCCACAGGTTGATAAGACACGTCACTGCCCAACAGGACATCCGCACAAGGGCAGGAGCCCTCTTGTGGAGAACTGGACACAGAGGAGAGTTGGTCTGCTCATTGCAGGCTGCATCCGCGGAAGTTTCAGTCAGACAGGTGTCACTGCTGTTTGCCTTGGGCAGCGGGGCGCGAGGAGGGGACATGCTTTTCATAATCAGGTGGAGCAGAGCATCCGATTCTTCCTTTGGTCACGGATTTGCACAGGATGTGACCAAGTCTGGGTCTCCGCTGTGCATCATGAAAACGTTGTCCTTGTTGACTGAACACTTCAGTTAGCCAACTGGTCGGAGGTGACAGAGGGTGGGTACTATGAGAGTAAGTGGAAAAGTAAACAACGGTGTTCAGAAAACAACAAACACTGGAGAGGGTTTGGAGAGACTGGCATCCTCATCCCCCGCTGGGGGGCTGGGAACCAGAGCCACCAGGATGGAAAGGGGTAATGGCATGTCCTCAAAACATGGGACGAGAGAGCCCTGGTGGTGTAGAGGGCTGCATGTTGGGCTACTGAGCATAAGGCCAGCCTTTAGAATCTACCAGGCCCTGCTGGGAAGAAAGATGAGGCTTTCCACTCCCAGGATGATTTAGCCTCAGAGACCTTATGTACCGAGTATCTTGATTGTGAATCCTGAGATGCCATTATGGCCCCATGTTAATGGCCTCCCTCATCCAACGATGTGTCTGTGCCTTTGTATTGTCTCCGTCCCCTTTAAGACTTAATACATGTTCTTCTTAAGTGATTAAAAGAAATCAGTCTAGGAAACCACAGCAGCATTCTGCCCTGTCCTGTAGCGTCTCTGTGAGTTGGAAGGGACTTGGGCCGTGAGCTTGGATTTGGATTTTGACGCAGCAATCCCTCTACCTGGTTCATATCCTAAATAAAAAGGAGCCATGACATGAATAGATAGATGCCCACCCATGTTCATTGCAGCACTGTGCTCAACAACAAAAGCAGGAAATGACCTACATGCATACCCATCGGTGGGAGCATGGATAAACGAACAATGGTACATGCAGTGAGCACTATGCAATGGTAAGGTATAATGATGAACCCGAGAATCGCCTGATGATAGGAAGAGAATTGGAGGGCATTCCGCTGAGTGAAATGAGTCAATCCCAGAAGAACGAAAACTGTATGAAACCACTTTGATAGAGAGTCAAGAAGAGTTTTCCACTAGAAAAGAAACAGGGTTTGATGATTAGCAGGGGAGGGAGGGAAAGGAAGGGGCGGAGAAGCCACAGGGTAGACAGATGTGAACATGGGTGATGGAGAAGACAAGGGGGAGATGGGCAAAAAAAATGATGGAAATGGGGAAAAGGCAATGAGAGGTTTGATGAGTTGTTGATTGGAAAACTATCTCTAACCTTCACCTAATGCACACACACACACACACACACACACACATACACACACAACCATTTTTAAAATGGGGTTGCTGCAAGATCATAGAAAGCTTGATCAAACAAAACTATCAGAACGTAAAGATATTACTCATCAACATATCTTCCATTGGGTCTCCACGTGTGTGAAGGTTGTGTTCCAAAACTCTGCACTCTTCCATCTACATTAACCAAGACGCTTGGGCATCTTTGAGGGGCTCAAATTGTGTTCTTTTGAAATGTCCTTTGAGTTTGGGGAGAGAAAGGGTCAGTAGGGTGGATGGGGTAAAGGTTCCCAATGAAGTTTTAGTAGGACCATCCTTACAACCCTAGAAGAATGAGCAGGCGCACTGTCACAATAGATAACATATCCTCACCAATGCAGTTTTCAATTTTCTTAAGACTTCTTCTTAAGAAGACTCCATGACTACTGAAACCCAAATGAAGGCTGAGCGTGAGAGTGGGATAAGAGGAAAGTAAAAGGATATAGAGGGAAGAACTAGGAGGCAATGGACATTTATAGAGGTCTAAATAAAGGCATGTACATATGTAAACATATTTATATATGAGGATGGGGAAATAGATCTATTTGCATATATTTATAGATTTAGCATTAAGGTAGCAGATGGACATTGGGGCCTCCACTCAAGTACTTCCTCAATGCAAGAACACTTTGTTCTATTAAACTGGCATTCCATGATGTTCACCTTCCCAAAACGATCGCTGAAGACAAAGCAGGTGCGTAAGCAAATGTGGTGAATAAAGCTGAAGGAGCCTGGCTATCAAAAGATATAGCGTCTGGGGTCTTAAAGGCTTGAAGGTAAACAAGCGGCCATCTAGCTCAGAAACAACAAAGCCCACATGGAAGAAGCACACCAGTTTGTGTGATCACAAGGTATCGAAGGGATCAGGGATCAGGCATAAAAGAACAAAAAAATCAAATCATTGTGAATGAGGGGGAATGCAGATTGGAGACCCAAGACCCATTTGTATGCAACTGGACACCCACTTACAGAAGGGTCACGGAGAGGAGATGAGCCAGTCAGGATGCAGTGTAGCAACGATGAAACATACAACTTTCCTCTAGTTCCTAAATGCTTCTTCACCCCACTCCTCCACTGTCATGATCCCAATTCTACCTTACAAATCTGGCTAGACCAGAAGATGTACACTGATAAAGATAGGAACTGGAAACACAGGGAATCCAAGACAGATGATCCCTTCAGGACCAGTGCTTAGATTGGTGATACTGGGAGGGTGGAGGGAGGGTGGGGTGGAAAGAGGGAACCGATTACAAGGATCTACATATAACCTCCCTGGGGGATGGACAACAGAAAAGTGGGTGAAGGGAGATGCCAGACAGTGTAAGATATGATAAGATAGTAATTTATAACTTATCAAGGGTTCATGAGGGATGGGGGACTAGAGAGGGAGGGGGGAAATGAGGAGCTGATACTAAGGGCTCAAACAGAAAGCAAATGTTTTGAGAATGATGAGGGCAACAAATGTACAAATGTGCTTGACACAATGGATGGTGTATGGATTGTGATAAGAGTAGTTTAAGCCCCCAATAAAATGATTAAAAAAAAAAAGACTCCATGATTGTCCTGTGAACTTTAAGAAGATCCATTAAGATTCCTCCTCTGGGATTTTCGCCCAATCACTTTTCTGGGTTAACCTCTGCTTTGAATTTACCTGGTCAACAAATTCCCTCAGAAGTCACTGTTTTGACTGAACAGTTGTTTTTGCCCTGAAGGCACCTTAAGGAGGTTAGCAGGGCCTTGATGGGGCAGTGGGTTATGCTTTGGGCTGCCAACCTCAAGGTCAACATTTCAAATCCCCCAGGCATCTGTTGGCAGAAAGATGAGAAAAGTTACATATGCAAAGCCATATGGACAGTCCCGCCCATCCTGCCTGGTCTCTATAAGTCAGAATAGACTTGAAGGCAGTGATTTTTTTCTAGGCGGCCAAGGAAGTGTATCACTGAGAGAACTAGAATGCGGCCATCCATTGATCTCAGAGACATGCTTAAACACGGCTTGTTTGGAATGATCAGAATGTAAAGATATTACTTGTGTGTATCTGGGCATGCATGAACTGGAGCCTTAGTAGCAATGTTCTTTCCATACAATCATACACTGGGGTATGATTTACTCTGCCTTTAGGACCACCATCTACCAGACAACTTTCCCTCCTTGTTATAAAGAGTCCATCAGCTGAAGTCAGTTCCACAACCAACAAATATCTCCCCTGGGGTATTGCAACAGCTGCAGGGACTGAGGGGTACCTGACCCAAGCCACGGGGTTTGCAATGTCTCAGATGCATATGAGAGTTAGGAAATGAATAAGGAACGTCCAAGAGGGGTTGGTGCATTTGCATTATGGTGGCGGCGGACATCGAAACAGTCCCGTGAACTGCCAGAAGAACAAACACAGCTATTTTGGAATCCTCCTTGGAGGCAAGGATGGGAGGCTGCATCTCACATACTCTGGACATGTGGTCAGGAGAGACCAGTCCCTGGAAAAAGACAACGTGCTTGGTAAAGTGGAGGGACAGCGAAGAAGAGGAAGGCCGTCTAAGAGATGGATGGACATAGGGGCTGCAACAGCGGGCTCAAACATAACAACTGTGAGATGGCACAGGCCCGGGCAGCATGTCGTTCTGTTGCACATCGGGTTGCTAGGACTCTTTGGCATCCAACAACAAACAACGCTTACCCACTACAGTCTATTTGTCGCTGGCCTGCCCCAGATCGTGCCACTCTGCTATTGACCTGTACCATTCAGAGTCAAGCTTAAACAAATGGCCTTTCGGTGGCCTGCAAAGCCTTTTTGTAACGTGCCCCTCCCCTGCTCTGATCCCTTGTCGCACTCCCCAGCCTCCTCGGTGTCCTCCATTGCTGGCACACTGGCCCCTTGCTGGGCCTCCGTGTCTTCCCCCATCTCCACAGGGCGGGCTGGCTCTCCTCCTTGACGCCTGGGCTCAAACATCCCCTCCTCTGATGATCCATTTGATTCGACTGCCTCATTGACTCCCACTGACTTGGTGCTGATAGCATTTCCAAAGAATCACAACCATTGCTGGCTCCAGGTTTGACCCCCAGCAGTCTCCATCAGGAGATGCCCACTGAGCTGAGCTTGTAAATGAAGGGCATGGTATGAACAGGCTCTCTGGTCTCCTTGTTAGCTGTCATGGAGCTTCCAAGAACAAACATCTCTGTCCAGTCAGCACAGTTGCTCCACACTCCTCCCACCCCTGTCCCTGCAACCACCAGTTTGCTCTTACTTCTTTCACCAACTCAACCCTAGCGTTGCCCACACTCATTCTCCCCAAGCCAGTTCCTTCTATTGCATGGCAGCCCCACGTGTGTCAGAGTGGAACTGTGCTCCAGGGTTTTCCATGACTGCTTTCTTAGAAGCAGATCACCAGGCCTTCCTTCTGAGGTGCCTCTGTATGGACTTGAACCTCCAACCTGTCAGCAGCAGCTGAGCATATTAACCGTCTGTGCCATGCAAATGCTTGTTTTCTTCTAGCTGTTGTTAGGTGCCATCAAGTCGGTTCCAGCTGGTTGCAGTGTTTTCTACAACCAAACTGTGATTGTTAGGTTTATTGTGGCAACCTGGCCAATAGGAACATGTGGGATTAATCAGGTCGCGGTTTGATTGGAGGGCAAAGAGATAGATGGCTCTTTAAGGCCCGGTCCGCCCACCACCCAACCCCGCCTTGCTCTCTGGTGATCAGAGCATGCTGGAGTGTTTGTGATGCTGCTGTAGCTAAGTTCTCTGCCTCAACCTGTGAGCAACACTACCTATGGGCCTGGGCCAGCCCATGGTGTTGCTAAAGCTTGAGGCTCCTTCAAGACCTGTTTCACCAAGCTGCTGGTGCATGCATCGTACACCGCTTGAGCTGGAGGCTGGTGAATTCTGTCACTTTGCATTGCTTGCATTTGACATCCCATTCAGGCCTGCTTCACTAAGCACCTGAGCTACAGACTGTTGGTGACCCACCCTTCTGCTTGCTGCCTGTGGGTAGATTGCCTGCATTGCCTGAGGGAGGACTCAGCTGTCTGCTTCCTTGACCTTGGAGGCAGCCCACTGAGTTGAAGGGCTTCCTGTATATTAATTGTTCCACGCAAGTGAGTTGAACTGAACTCTCTGTACTGCTGTGTGGACTAATTAGCTGTTATATTCCTTCTTGCTGTATAAACCTACCCTTTAATATCTATATAAAATCATAAGTGTCCTGGTCTCATTTCTCTAAAGAAACCTGCTTTCCACAAGAATGAAACACTGCCCTGCACTACCCTCAGAATGGTCCCTATGCTTGATCCCATTGTGGCAGCCAATGTGTCAATCCACATGATTTAGATTATTCTATAGATCCTTAAAAAACAGCCCAGTTGCCTGGTGGGGTTTGATCAAGTGCAATGTAGCTGAGAGGAATTACTGAGAGTTCCTTGGAGGGTGAGCATGATAGTGGGATAGGAGGAAGGTGAAAGGAAGTAGTAGGAGACCAAAGTTATTTATAGAGCTATAAGTATGTATATATGTAAATATAGTAATTTATAAGGAAATGGATAGAGGTCAATGTACATATATTTATGTTAAGTATTATGATAGAAGATGGACTTTGGGCCTCTACTAAGGCCTCCCTTAACACAAGAACTTTGTTCTAATAACCTGACACTCTTTGATACTCACCTTCCTGACACGATTACTGAAGACAAAATGGGTACATGAGCAAATGTGGTGAAGAAAGCTGACGGTGCCCAGCTATCAAAAGATGTAGTGTCTGGGGTCTTAAAAGCTTGAAGTTAAATAAGCAGCCATATAGCAGGGAAGAAAATAAGCCCACACAGAAGAAGCACACCAGCCTGTGTGATCATGAGGTGTCAACAGGAGCAGGTATCAGGTATCAGGAGGTCCAAAACAAACAATTATATTGATGTGAAAGAGGTGCGGTTGGGGTAGAGATCCAAAGCCCATCTGTAGATGATTGGACATACCCCCCAGAGGGGTTCCAAGGAAGGGATGATTCAACCAGGGTGTACTATAGCACCAACTAAACACACATCATTCCTCTAATTCCTGAAATCTTCCTCACTCCCCTCACTACCATGACTCAGTCTACCTTACAAATCTGGCTAGACCAGAGTACACACATTGGTACAGATAAGAGCTCTGGACACATGGAATTCAGGACAGATAAAATCCTCAGGAACAGTAGTGGGAATAGTGATATGAGGGTAGGGGGAGGTGGGGAGTGAAAGGGGGAACCTATCACAAGGCAGGATATATAGCTCCCCCAGGGGGTCAAATAACAGAAAGGTGGGTGAAGGGAGACAATGGATACTGTAAGACATGAAATAACAATAGTATATAATTGATATTATTAGGGAGGGGAAAAAAAGAAGTGATACCAAAGGCTCAAGTAGAAAGACATTATTTTGGAAATATTGATGGCAACATATGTACAACTGTGCTTAATACTATTGAATGATGAATTGTTACAAGATATGTAAGAGCCCCTGAACAAATTATTAATTAAAAAATTAAAAAGGGGGAAAAAAAACCCCTCAGGTTCCATCAACTCCCAGTCGTCTCTAATCTCAGGTTTATCTCTGGGCACACCCATGCCAGGGGCTGCTGGTCGGAAGCCAGCAGTGTGTTTTCTTGCCTCTTTCAAGGACCTTTGGAGAAAGCACATTGGTCCTGGAATGGTCGACCTTTGCTGAGTCTTTATCTCCATTCTTGTTTTCCCAGGTGCTGCCTGGCCTGGGAAACGAGTCCCAATAAGCTCAAAGGTGAGGATTGGCCATTATCCTTTCCCGGATGCTTAGGGAGTACAAAATCTCTCCTGGTCTGGGTCCGGGCATGTGGAACTCCTGACTTGCAGGAGTCCACAGACTTCTGAAAGGACAGACACCGAAGTGCATCATAGTTTAGAGAGTAGTCCTGGGAGGGAGAGGCAAGTGTAGTCTCCCTTGTTGGGAGTTGGAATGGTGACTCAGCCTCTCACAGGGTGGGACCTTCGGCAGCTGCTTAACCTCTCAGACATTCCATTTTCCCATCTGAATAAATGACTTTTAATTCACAACATCACAGCCCTCGTTCACTGTCAGCTCTTCCTGAATCCATGGCATGAGCTCCTGCGCTCGGGTCCAGAGTAGAGGGTACCACCCATGGGCTGAAGTCTGCTCCACCAACTTCTTCTCAGAACCTGAAGGATTTTCTTTCATTTCCTGTACTGCCCTGGAGATGCTGTAGAGGCAGGGAGTTCAGTTCTAGGCTGCTCTGACACAAGCTCTCACCCGCCACTCTGAGGCACAAAGGCAGGGCAGACTGCTTCCACAGGGATTACAGTCTGGGAAACTAACCCCACGAGGCAGTTGGATGGCAGGATTATGAGTCGGGATGTACTCTGAGGCAATGGGGTGGGCCCTTGCAGGAGGCCATATTCGCTCTCTCTCCCTTCCAGCCAGGGAAGGAACATGACAACATAGGTGCAGATGGGAAAATCACACCGATGTACACATTTTAGACTATCAGTCTTATGACATGATATGGACTGGCCCGGAGCATCCAGCCCTCCCTGAGTGCTAGTTCTCCCCTCACTCTGGGGACACAGCAAAGACCGGAGGGCAGCTGCTCAGCATATGCCTGGGAGGTTCCCGTTCCTCCATAGCTCCTGCGAGTCACGCATTCCTCACTTCCCCAGGCCAGGCCAGGCCCTCAGGTGCCCTCACCTGACTCTTCCAGCTCTGAGCAGCAGGAGGGCAGGCAGGTCAACACCTGTGCGCTGTTTGCCTTATTTATCTGATTTTCTATGAGAAAAGCTGCAGCTTTAACTCTGAAGACCAGCGGCACCTCAGGGAGGAGACGGAGGCATTGGTCATGTGCTTTAGGCCACAAGCTTTCCGCTGCTTCCGCCACGCTGCCTTTGGGGATGTGTTTCAGGAGACTGCACACACCTCACTGCTCCTGAAATCGTAACCTAAGCAGTACGTACCAACGGTGCATTTCAGTACGGTCACTGTATTACTAATGTTACATTCACATCTTTTTAATATATATCAGTTGTTATGTTTGGAATAGTCCTCATTTATGCATTGTATTCAGGCTAATTATAGGTTCCTGCATATTCTTTAACATGATGTGCTATGTACATACAGTGTACATGTAGTTGTTAGGTGCGGGTCAGTGGATCTCGACCCTTGGCGACCCCATGCGTGTAGTGGAAGCATGGGGGGGGGGGGGTTGAGGTCGTGAGCTTTCTTTCGGAAGCAGATCAGCAGGCCCGTCTCTCAAGTTGCCTCTGGGTGAGTTTTAACTACCAGCCTTTTAGCGAATAGCTGAGCACTGAATCATTTGCTCCACCTGTTGTTGTTAGGTGTTATCACATCAATTCTGACTCTTAGCAACCCTGCTTTTAACAGAAACACTACCCAGTCCTGCACGATCCTCACAATGTTTTTGTTTGTTTGTTTGTTTGTTTGAACCAATTGTTGCAGCCTCAATGTCAGTCCATCTCTTCTGGGGCCTTTCTCGGTTTTGTGTCCCTCTACTTACCGGTCATGATCTCCTTCTCCAGGGACGGGTCTCTCCTGACAACATGTCCAAAGTCCAGGAGATGACGTCTCACCATCCTTGCTTCTAAGGAGCATCCTGGCTGTACTTTTTCTAAGACAAATATGTTTGCTCTTTTGGCAGTTCATAGGTACTTTCAATATTCTTTGCCAGTACTATAAATCAAATGCATCAAGTTTTGCACCAGCTAGGTACTAAATATATTTACGAGGCTGCTTCAAAAAGTTAGTGTAAAAATGGAATCGAAAGATAATGGAATTGTCCTAAGCACTTTTGAAGCCCCCTCATGTGTATCATACATATACATACTATGTTTATCTCATGGCCTTCGAGTTGATGCTGCACTCATAGCGACCCGATAGGACAGGGTAGACTTGTCCCTGTGAGTTCCCAAGACTGTACCTCTTTATGTGAGTAGAAAGCCTTGTCTTTCTCCTATGAAGCAGACTGGTGGTTTCAAACTGCTGACATTTCAGTTAGCAGTCCAATGTATAACCACTACATTACCCGGGCTCCTCTGTGTGTGCATACATGTATATATAGGCATACTAAAATGTATTCTGCATAATATGATAATATATAATAAGTAGTGTATATATCTGTCTCATGGGAGAAAGATGGGACTCCTATAAAGAGGGACAGGCTCGGAAACCCACAGGGGGTTGCTGTGAGTTAGCATCAACGCGATGGCAGTGAAAGGGTGAACACCCTGGTGGGGCTGTAGGGTAAGCATAGGACCGATACCTGCGAGGTCGGTGGTTGAAAACCACCGGCCAGTCTGCAGGAGAAAGAGGAGGTTGTCTGTTCCTGTAAAGATTTATGAAGCCTCAGAGGCCCTCGGGGCAGGCATGCCAGGAGTTGGAGTCCATCTGATGGCCGTGTGTGTGTGTGTGTGTGTGTGCGCGCGTGTGTGTGTTTTCAGAAAATACTGTTTCATGACACTTTCTATGATTATAATTTGGCAAATTTACCTTTAATTATACAAGTGGCAAAATGCAATTAAATGGTGTCAAATGCAAAAGAAAAATAATGAACTTTTTCTTCCATAAATCATGGGGGAAAATTGAGGATACTGCATTCTTTTAATGGTTTTTATCATAAAACTTCTGTTGAAATCACTTTATCTTTATGAATGGTGATTTTTAAAAAAGCACAACACTGTACATTTGATATAAATTATAATTGTATGAGTAACAGAAATGCAAACTTGCAAAGCTTCTGTTTATGTTTATATGTCAAAGACTTAAGCGCCAGCAGATGTTCTGTGATGAATATGGCACAGTTTATATGCATTATCCCGAAGTGTCCAGGCTGGAAATGTGGGACGGCAAAGCAGGTCATGGCTCAATATGTAGGATGATAATCAACAAGGGGACACTCTCAATATGGGGATTGTGGCAAGTTTTATTTCAACAGGGAAAGGAAAGTAGCTACTGATTTTAATTAAGGTGGTAAACCCAATGTTGATTTTTAATCCATGGTTGGGTTCACTGTGCATCAGGATGGCCTTGATTGCAGGGGAGCTTGGTGAGTTTGGGGCTGGTAGTTTCAACCAGGAGTGTCATGGTATTCAAACTACCCTTTGGGTTGCTAGGGACAGATACTTTATTGGCGACCTTGCATTATTTTGCATAAGGCTTATTCCTGTTGTATAGTTAGAAGGAGCCCTAGTGGAGCAGTGTTTAAAGCACTCGGCTGCTAACCAAAAGGAAGGGTGCTTTGAACCTACCAGCTGCTCCTGGGGACAAAGAGGCGGCAGTCCTCTTCCACAAAGGCGTCTAGCCTTCCTCCAGGACCGCTCTGTCCTGTGCTGTGGGGTCTGTTGAAAGCAGTGGGTTGGGTTGTTGTATTCAGCCCAATAAAAATCCTGAAGCGGCACACTTGGATTTGCAGTTGAAAATAAACTATGCCGATTGTTCTGGTGCCTGATAATCCCAGCGGAGAACCGAGACTCGTGCATTGTATTAACTAGCTTGGCGTGGGCTTGCGGTTTCATCATCAGCGGCTCTCCAACGTTAGCCTGATTAGCATTCCTGGAGAGCCGGAAGACAAGGGAACAAAAAACCATCAGGCCTGCGTCTTCAGCATCAGTGTTGGTTTTTTTTTTTAATGATACCAGGTTGTATGTCAGGTGCATCCGGGAATTGAGACCTCTGCCCTCGGTGAAATAGCCCAGACTAACAAGCTAGTTAAGGAAAGCTTTAAGCAGTTCCACTAGTTTGGAATCAAATTGGTTTCCTTTTCCTTTATTTGCACTAAAGTACAGGTGGCCTTTCCATCAAAAAAGTACCGTATATACACGAATAGAAGCCGACCCGAGTATAAGCCGAGGTAACTGATTATTACCTGGGAAACCAGAAAAACTGATTGACTAGAGTATAAGCCTAGGCTGGGCATGCAGGATGTGAATTAACACAGAGACCAGAGGGGAGAGACTGAGCGCAGCCACAGACACATCCTTAGGTGCTTCTGCTAATTAGAGCTGTCCACGTCATAGGACGGCTCTGATTGGTTATATGCGAGTAAACAAACATTCAAAGCCCTGCATTGTTGGTGGAGCTTTGAATGAACAATGGAGGAACGGCAATCACCCGTGAGATGTTACACCTTACTGGGGTACCACTGACTTGTGTATAAGCCGAACCCCAGTTTTTCAGCATATTTTTTTGTGCCAAAAAACTCAACTTATACACAAGTATATACGGTAATCTGTGTAAAATAGAGAAGGGTATAACTGAGATCTCTCTGTATTCCAGAGCATTTACATAGACAGTTGGGCCTGATAGCAGCCATTTAGAAATATATTAGCTCATCAATACATTGGTGATGAGGATCTTATTCTCCGTGGACTATCTCTTTCCTACTTGGGAAGGCAGTGATTTCCAAGAGACACTCAGAACAAGATCTAAGAATCCTTGGTTGGGAGAGTGAAGAATTACACTTTGTGTCTCAGCCCTACTGCTACGCCCTGGCAGTGCAGTAGACCTGTAGTCCCTGGATCTGTGGGACCAGCTTCACTCGGGGGCTGGTTGGAAATGCAGTCTTCTCAGGCCCCACCCAGGCCCACTGGATCAGCCCTTGCACTTAGCAAGGACTCCCAGATGATTCATGCAGATCCAGAAGCAGAGACCTCCACTAAGCTTTACTTTCCAAGTCTCAGCAACAAAGGCTAGCTGACTCCAAGTTGTGGTCACCCTACGTGTGTCAGAGAACACTGCGTTCCATCAGGCTGTTTTTTTCTTTTAAAATCATTCTATTGGGGGCGTTTACAGCTCTCTCTTTAAAAATCATTTTATTGGGGGCTCGTACAACTCATCACAATCCATACATCCATCCATTGTGTTGAGCACATTTGTTGCCCTCATCATTCTCAAAACATTTGCTTTCTACTTGAGCCCTTTCTATCAGATTTCCAATGGATGCTTTTAAAATAATCATTTAATTGGATACTCTTACTGCTCTTAGAACCATTCATACATCAATTGTATCAAGCATATTTGTACATATGTTGCCATCATCATTTCCAAAACATTTTCTTTCCACTTGAGCTCTTGATATCAGCTCCTCTTTTTCCCCTCCCTTTCCCACTCTCCCACCCTCGTGAACCCTGTTTCTGAGAGGTTTATTTGTCCTGGATTCTGTGAGTCCAGATCTCTTATCTGTATGTACCAGTGAACATGCTCTGGTCTAGCGGATTTATATGTACAGCTGGGATCTTGATGGGGTGGGGTCGGGGAGCATAATGGCTGATATTTTGAAGGTAGATTGTCAGATTTTTCTTCAAGGGCAGCGGTTCTCAACCTGTGGGTTACGACCCCTTTGAGGGTTGAATGACCCTTTCACAGGAGTCTACTAAGATCAACAGAAAACACATATTTCCGATGGTCTTAGGAACCGAGACACCACTCCTCTATCTGTCTCCAGATGGGTCCATCCACATGCAAATACACCCACATACAAATACCCAGCGTGAAGACTGTTACCCATGCTACACCATGCTTCAAGACAAAATTTCATTTATTTGTTATTAGAAGTAATTATTTCACAATACGGAATTACATATTGTTTTTGCGATTAATCACTATGCTTTAATTATGTTCAATTTGTAGCAACAAAAATACATCCTACATATCAGATATTTACATGATGATTCATCACAATAGCAAAATTAAAGTTATAAAGTAGCAATGGAAATAATTTGATGGTGTAAACAAGTGGCCATCTAGCTCAGAAGCAACAATGCCCACATGGAAGAAGCACACCAGCCTGTGTGATCACAAGGTGCCGAAGTTATCAGGCATCAAAGAACAAAAATCATATAATTGTGTGCTCATCTCCTTCATACGATCGCCGAGGACAAACGGGTGCATAAACAAATGTGGTGAAGAAAGTTGATAGTGCCTGGCTATCCAAAGATATAGTGTCTGGGGTCTTAAAGGCTTGAAGGTAAACACGCAGCTATCTAGCTCAGAAGCAACAAAGCCCACATGGAAGAAGCACACCAGCCTGTGTGATCATGGCGTGTTGATGGAATCAGGTATCAGGCATCATCAGAACAAAATATCATATCATTGTCAATGAGGGGGGAGTGCGGAGTGGAGTCGCAAAGCCCATTTGTAGGCCACTGGACATCCCCTTATACAAGGGTCTCGGGGAGGAAATGAGCCAGTCGGTGTGATGTAGTAATGATGAAATATACAACTTTCCTCTAGTTCCTAAATGCTTCCTCCTACCCACTATCATGATCCCAATTGTACCTTACAAATCTGGCTAGACCAGAGGATGTACACTGGTACAGATAGGAACTGGCTATGACCCAATTGATAGATTAGACTCTACCCCTATCCTCTTAATCCTCAAATTGACACCAGATTATGTAACTACCACATGTATTCTACCACCCGGGCTCCTGGTCTTAGCAATGGGCATCATATTAACCTTTCTGCATCTCCACAGCATATGGGGAAGACAGGATGCATGATATGAAAGCATTTTTGTGAACTATATATGGTAAGGCACTCTGGTGACATTATGGAATAAGTGTTGGGCTGCTAACTGCAAGGTCGGTGGTTCAAAACCACCAGCTGCTCCAAGGAGAAAGAAGAGCCTAGACACTTCTTAAAGGTTTATAGGCTTGAAACCCCTATATAGGGTCTACTTGATGGCAGTTGGTTTGAGTTGGTTTATAAGAGAAAGCATTTGTTGTAATTTTCAAATGAATATATAGTAAATGTTGAAAGTACTGACTACTTTGTTCAAGAACTCCTCCAGCTCCTCGTCTCCTGGTTTAGAAGTAATTAACCAGATTTTCTTCTGGAGCATAAATGAGCTGTAAAATTATCTGCCAATTGAGCAGAGGCCTCTGAAAATACTATGTTTGCCTCCGTTTCCTCATCCACAGACGGGAACATCCTTCTTCCTAGAGGGGAATGAGGGCAATGCCTCTAAAGTGTGCAGCGAGTGTACACGAAAGGCTGCTGGTGTTGCCCCTGAGCGGAATGGATATGATGGTTCTGAGAAGAGGAGGGACCTGAGCCAGCTGAAGCTGCTACCCAGGACCAAGAGAGGCAGAAGGAAGAAAAGCGAATGTTTGAGGCCAAGAGGCCAGGCTGTGCAGTGACTGTGAAGGGAGGAGGGGTGACCTTGGTGTTGGCAGTGGAGAGAAGTTGAAGATAAAGCTGGAAAGGTGGGCAGAGACCAGGTGGTAGAGGCATGGAAGGCAATTCTGCCAAGCAGCGTGGCCTTTTGAAGGCAGGAGGGAGCCCTGAAGGTTCTGTGTCAGTGGTGCCACGATCAAAGCCAACCTGTGTTTGTTATTCTCGCCAGCAGGCAGGACCCACAAACCATAATAGCAGCACTTCATACCCTAAGCTTTGATCTTGGACATGACTGTTGTTGACTCTTTGGGGGAAGTACCTTGGATATTTACAAAGGACCAGGTAATCGGTTTCATTAGTTGACAGATAAGATTCATTAGGTTTCTGATGCATGCAAGGACTGGACTTGGCTTTGAAAAGTTCGGGACAAGAAGAAGCAGTGCTAGAGGCTCACAGGTGGCCCTCCTCATGGGAAATCCATGAGGTCGGATCTCAGAATATATTTAGTAAGCAGGATGGCATACCAAGTGTTGTGTAGAATTAGAAATAGTGGGACCACCTGGGTCCTGCCTTCAGGGAGATTACTCCCTCATCCTCGAGGGCTGGGAGTGGTAGATAAGCATGTCAGCGGCTGTGGAGTTGATTCTGACTCCTGACAATCCCATCCATGTGTGCCTGAGTAGGACTGTGCTGGGCAGGGCTCCCAGTGTCTGGGATCTTGCAGAAGTAGATCCCAAGCCTGTTTTCAGAAACCCCTACCTCTGGGTGGACTCAAGCTTCCAACCTTTCAGTAAGCTGCCATGGGTGTGGGCGGTTTTTCGCCCCCCACAGACATCACGTACATACAGAATGGAGTATTCACACATCTCTACTCAACAGCGGGTAGGAACGTGGTATGGTTAGCAGAACTGGCAAGGAGTGACTATGACTTTATAAATTGTTTATAAATTATTAACTTTATACATTATAAACAAATTTATAAATTGTTCTACTTTCTTCCATCTTTAACGGAAAGACTGTGCAAGTTATTAATACATTCTTGTTCCTTTAGGCATGACCTATCCACTAGACTGAGGACCCCTGGTAGTGCAGTGGTTACTTGTTGGGCTGCTAAGCACAAGGTCAGCAGTTTGAAACCACAAGCCACTCCATGGGAGAAAGACAAGGCTTTCTAGTCTGGTAAAGACTTACACTCTCAGAAACTGACAGGGGCTGTTCTACTGTGTCCTAATCCCATAGGGTCGTTGTGAGTCAGCATTGACTGGATCAACTAGATTGGAGGACGAGAAGCAAACATGTAAAACATCTATGTTTCCACTGAAGAGACTAATCAGTTAGTGCTGCCCAGAGCTGCGTGAAACTGATGTGTGGGGTCAGAGGACCTCTCACTGCATGGTGAGGGGTGGGGGCGGGGGAGGTCCTATGAAAGGGAGGTCAGGAGTGCCTTCATGTTCCAACCGTGTCACCAGATCTGACACCAGCTGCCCTCCCACAGTCCTCTGCTGGGTTTGACAATTCATTACAGTGGCCCCACTCATCATCATGGAAGTAACAGATTTTAAGTCAGGATCAGGATCAACCTGGAAGTTACAGGAACAGCTCAGGAGACAGTTCTTTCTTCAGGACAGCTTCTTCTTGGCCTGTTGCCATCAGGCTTTGTTTGGGCCTGGCCTCTGCCCTGGATCCTCAATCTCAGCCTTGGCCCTTGGCCCATGGCCCGGCCTCCGCCTTGCTTGGAAAAGTGTTCTAGCCATTTAGCTATGCTGACAAGTGTGCAGAGGTATCCTACTCAACCACCAAGCCTCCTGCCCGATGATGCTCCACTCTCTACCTCTGTGTGTCCGCATGCGCACTGTAGCCACCTTGCTCTTGGGTCAGGAAGCCCAATGCCTTTCATCCCTCCTCCTGATCCTGCAGCTGCAGTTTCTCTGCCACACCTGCTGCTGTTGCTGCTGCCTCACACATTTGCCAGTGTCACAACTCTAAGAAGTTCCCAGACCCGGGGCCCTGGGTCCAAGAGATATAGTCAGCTTCCAGTTCTTAATCATAGCTAAGTCCCTCCTGGCCCATCTCTTTGATTGGCTCCCTTTAAGGTTAGCAAGATGGGAAAGCTGACCAATCTCCTGCAAGGGTCTTCTGCACCATATTTGTAAGGACCTAACCCCATAAGGGTACCCAGCATCTTATTTGCATTATGAGCAAATCATCAATGCCTTTGGTGTCTTATAAGAACTTTATTTGCCTAGCTCCACCCAATCCTTTTGTGTGAATCCCAAGGTCATAGCTAGAAGAAGGGCCATACAAAATAATTGACCACGTCGCAAGGAGAGTTATTAGTATCTCTTGGTAAATGACAATGTCATTGGGTTTCTAAAGGTATGTTTGAATTTTATAGCTAGTATCTTTCTTAACCAGAATTTTAGTTCAACTTGTATTTTTATATCTGATTCTGTAATTGTGGTATTAAAATGATCATACCATCAAAGGAAATTATTTTAATGACCATGTCAATGAGATCATTCATAACTTTGCTAACTTGTCTTCATCACGGTAGAGAATTCTGAAGCCATCACTTTTGTAGACCACCACACCGACCCTTCTACGGCTGCTGGAGGGCTTCCACAGGCGGGCGTCACACAGTACCACTCTGACTCAGGCGTGGGACTTTCCGCCAGTAAAAGAGAAGCCACCTCGGGCTTTTCTAACAGAAAGGGATTTCACAGAAGGAATTATTAGGTGCATAAAAGGTTAAAAAGGTTGGAGGTGGGAGGGGCAACTGCTAGCTCTTGGGTTAACTACTGGAGTCTATAAGAAGTTACTGCTGCCACTCAGTCAAGACTACAGGAAACTGTCCCCCAGAGTCACAGCAGGTCGTAGCTGTCCTGCAGAACCCCCAGTGTTAATAAGAAAGGGGAAAGGTGAAGGTAGAACTTCACATCCCCCTAATCGTGTACAAGGCTTTATCACTGGCAGGGTACGCTTACCAAGAACCATGAAAGAAATGGAGCCTGGGACATGCAGCTACTAGGCTTCTAGCCTGGGCTACTTGCAGAGGCTAGAAAGAGGTGGGAATAAATTCTTGTTGCCCAAAGCAATGTGCCTATTGTTCCCATTTTACAAATCTTTTAACTGAGACATGGGGATCCAGTAGCTTGCACGGAGTTACATAATATGAGATTTAAAACCAGATATGTAAGCTTTTTTTTTTTTTTTAACACTTCACTATGGTGGAGAGTTTCTGAGGCATGGCAGATAGCCCTCACATTTAATTTGCATCTTTGGCTTTGACTAACCCTCTTCAACTCACATTCTACTAAACTGTCTGTTTAAAATGCATTCTTTTGGTAAGAGGGAGGCACTAAAGCTGTTGGGTGCTAGGTGAAGAAGGCTCCAGATTCAAACCACCTTGTTAAGTGTGAAATGGGACAAAGACCAAACAAGGGTAGTCATCTGGGCAAGGGAGACTGTCCTGCATGCGATCTCGAGGCCAAAGGAGTCCACCGAGTTACAGACACGGCAGGCGTTACAAAAGAGGGAAATGACCGCACACCCGGGATTCATGGCGGGTCACTTCATCACTGTCGCAGGCGGGCTGCAGAAGCAGGGAAAGAACTGAGACTGGGATATGCGCGTGGTACAGGCTGCAGAAGAGGGATTCTGGGGTTTTGATTATCTGGCTGCAGGATGGTCAGGGTTTGACTCATGATCTTGGGACCCCGCGTCATGGTCACCAGGGCCTCGTCTTTTACTTAAACAGCGCACATCTGTTGGTTACTTGTAGTAAATGCCCACGAAAGCTCCCTAGCTCATTGTGTTCCCTCGTTAATCTGCTTCTAACCACATTCTTTCTGAAGGCAAACTATCCCTCCCTGGTTCTGCCCAGACATGGGCAAACACAGCCCCTCAAATGGAACCATTGCTGTGAAGTTGCCTCTGATTCTTAGAGACTGCCGGATACAGTAGGAACTCTCCAGTCTCCGAGGCTGTAAATCTTTGTGGAAGCAGCTGCGTCATCTTTTTTCCTTTGGAGTGACTGAGGGGTTTCGAACTGCCACCTTTTGAGTTCGCAGCCCGATGCTTAATCTACTGCACTACCAGGGATCCTTTCAGCATAGCCTCATTTCTGGTTTAGTGATCAACAAGCATGGGAAGTAGCATAAAGTACTCAAATGGCATCTGAACTTAGGTTAAAACTCAAAGTAGAGCTCGGGCTCCCGCTTGTAGAGGGTAAACTTCAGAGAGTCAAGTGCTTTGAGCTCTGAGGCAGTTATTAGGCTAACTAATCAGAACGTCCCAAGAAGCCATGATCCTAAGCATCCAAACCAAGGCATGAACTTTCATGAAATTTTCGGCTGTACATCAGCAGTCTCAGCAGCTCCCCCAACCCCCAACCCCATTTTTGGGCATTGTTTTAATATGTCTATCACACAACTTTTGCAAGTTCAATGTTTCTACAGTTATATACCTTATTGATAGCACTTAAAATCATTGACTGTGCCATGGTACCTTCCTCGCTCATTGGGTAATGGCTGAGGTCCTAATCCCTTGCAAATGGATGGCCCAGCACCATTGGCTCTAGTCACCTAGAGCAACGGGGGGAAGGAGAGTCAGAAAGAGGAAGAGGCTACGGATGGTGAGGTCCATTGCCTTCTTGAACAACTACCTCCACCCATGAGACCACAGAACGGAATGGTGCCCAGCTTCCATGACATGTGATCAGAGATTCAGCAGAAGAATCCTGATCAAAAAGGGAAGAGAATTTCAAGATCTCATGGACTTTAGACTCTCTGAAGCCAAGGAGGTTGGATGAACCTCTGAAACGACTGCCCTTTAAATCTTTAAATCTGAAACCAAGCCCATGCTCCAAGGTCTTCATAAACCTTTTTTATAAAGCTTCATAATAGCTTTTCCTAGTAAAGGATGTGCCCGGGCACTGTGCTCTTTCAAGGCAGCGCCCCTCTAGATAGAGATGAGATTCAAACAGCACTACAACTTGAGAGGTTCAGCAGGAACCTTAGGGCGCTGTGGGTTTGTGTTCTTGGGGAGGGAACAACTCAGAAAAAGAGGGTGAGAATGCTTGCCCACCTTCAAGAATGGAATCAATGTCATGGTGTTGTACATGGAGAACTGCAGAATTGGTGTGTGCTCCATCGATGTATATTTTTATCACCCACACACATTACATTTTTTAAAATTAAAGGTATTCTATTGACTACATCTTATTGAGTGGTATCATGTGCCTGTGGCAAGCTTTTCAACCCTTCCAGAAAGATGTGTGCTGGGTGAGTTCCCTGGATCTGGAATACTGGTTTGGTAATGTTTTTAGGAAATGTGATGAAGACGATTTTTCACAATTCCTAAATCCAGTCTTTATGCCAAATTATACCACACCCCAAACACAATGCCATCAAGTCCAGTCTAACTGACAGGGAGCTTATAGAACAAAATAGAACTCCTCCACACAGCTACTCAGGCCGACCATCTTTATGGAATCTGACCGCGACATCTTTCTCCTGTGGAGCAGCTGGTGTGTGGACAATTGACCTTTACATTGCAACCAAGCACTTGACTGCTATGCCACCAGGCCCTGACATCACGGACAATGTCTATGAAATCTCTAAAACAACTTCTTCTTTGCTCTTGGAACATTGTATTGATCTTGGAATTAGATGCTATAAGCAAAGGAACAAGATTGACACAAACAGATTATGACCCCCAAAAGCCAATACACCAAGAAGAAAGGAGCTTTGTGTGGTATCATTCATTCATTCATTCATTCATTCATTCATTCACTAACAAGCATTGCCTTCCTACTTGTGCTAGTCTCCTGGTGTCTTGCAGTGCTTCGTGTTGTTCATTAATCCTGCCTTCACTAAACTAAATTTAATTTTTTTCATTAAACCATTGCTTCCCCAAATTATTTAGCCTACCCCCTTTTCAGAAAAAAAAAATTACTCAGCGTAACCCTGGCTATTGAAAACATTTGTACTATAGCCTATCATCCAGGATAAAGTGTAAAAATCTGCTTTGGGAGCCTCCCACCTCCCTGGATCATTCCAGTGTACCACCACCACCACCACCACCACTTTGGGAAACACAGATTTAAACCATTGATAGTTTAAAAACCAACACTTCAAAAGATGATCAGAGTAATTTGCTAATCAAAATTGCCTTCATTCTTCACCATAGTAAGGTGCCATAATTTCCTAGGGCTGCCGCAGCATACCACCACCAGGTAGGGACTTCAAAGACAGACACTTATTTTCACACAGAGGCTAGAAGGTCACAGCAGGGCCTTGGTCCCGTGGGTCCTGCTGGAGCCCCTCCTCTGATTCCTGGGAGAAGCAAATGTCTCTTCATGCGACCTGGCCTTTCCTGCGGGTGTGGCTGTCTCCTCATCTATGCTTGCCTTTTACAAGACACCACTGAAGGATCAGGATCAGGATTCACCTGTTGTTGTAGTGTTGTCGGTGCTATCAACTTGTTCTGAGTCATAGTGACCCCGTGCACAACAGAACAAAACACTGCCCGGGCCTGTGCCATCCCCACAATTGTCCTTCTGTCTGAGCACGTTGTTGCAGCCGCTGGGTCCGTCCATGTTGGTGAGGGCTTTCCTCTTTTCCTCGGCCCCTCTGTCTTTACCAAGCACAATGTCAGGGGAGGGACATTCTCCCTCCACTAGTACAATTTAACTGACCATCTCTTCAAAGACAGATCTAATTTTCCCAAACAGGGTCACACTCACAGGTTCAGGGATTAGGACTTTAATATGTCTTTTTTTTTTTTTTCAAGGAGAGACACAATTCAATCAGTTACACAAAGGAAATCACCATCCGAGTTCAAGTGGCTTCAGGAAGGCCTTTAATTAAGTTCAGGGTAGCAGCAGAGTTTATCATACAATGGCTTAGAGAGTTAGTGAACACCACAGAGAATAGAGTGTTTTAAAGTGAGTCTTGATGAATAAACAATAGGCAAGCAAATACCCAGTAGAAGGCTCTATTGTTCTGAGAAAGGGACTCATTACCCAGGTGGCAGGGACTGTTTAAGCAGCAGTTCGAGACCATTGGCTGCTCTGTAAGAGAAAGACAAGGCTTTCTACTCCCTTAGAGTTACAGTCTTGGCAACCCATGGGGCAGGTCTACTCTGTCTTGTACGGTTGCTGTGAGTTGGAATTGACTCAATGGCAGTGAGTTTGGTTTGGTTTTGTGGTCATTCTTCCGTCCAAGCTGTAGGACACACCACTACCATCTGGGGCATGGGCAATCCACCCCATAACCACTGGAGTTATGGTCATGTGGGAGGTTTCTCATCATGGCTGTCTCAGCCTCTGTAGGTGTGGGATGATCATTTGATGACACAAAGGCTCAACAGCAGCGTGAAAGATTCTGGAAATCACACGTGCAAATAGTGCAATGTAGCCAAACATTCAGAGAAGGGTTATGATTGAGTTTGTAGTGTAGTTTTTGTGCCAGAAGCCACAAGTACCCAGGTGATACCAAACTAACATTCTCACCCTAAACCGAAGAGCCCTCAGATCCAGATGTGGGGGATTTTGCCCGTCTCAGAAACAGATATTGTTTATTGATTTTGGGTATTATCCAAATCACCTAGTTTTATTTTTCTGAGTCTCTCTCTCTCTCTCTCTTATAATAGCAAAGATCCTAGAATGTTCTGAGGGATTTAAGAACAACATTCTACCCCTGGATATCATCTGTTTCTCCCAGAGGGGCCAGCATTAGCTCTATTTGACAGGAACTGCATGAGGGAGAAAGCCAGGCTGTAAAGAGGGAACGAGAGGAGGTATAGCATGCCCTAGCAATAGAAGGTGAATTTGATTACGAAGCTGTTTTCACCATGAGTGGCTGTATTGACCAGCGCAGGCACTCCAAAGGTATCTGGAAAATGACCTTCCTTTTAATCCTAATATGTACTTCTTTTGTCCTAACACTTTAAATTGGCTACATAGTTAAATCGTTTATTTACATTTTAAAGCCTTTTTAAAAAAAGGACCAGTTATCATATGGTCCTTCTAGTGCAGTAATAATATTTGTAAAAATAAATAGGGCCAGTATCTGACCCCATCTGACCATTACAATAGGGGAATGAAAATCAAATTCATAAGCACAAGATCAATCCCTAGGAGGTGGAGTTCAGGCAGGCTTCCTTCCACCTTCCAACCTTCTTTCCCAATTCTGACTTCAGCCATACCTCCCACAGCACTCTCTGCTGGGTTTGAGAATTCTTTGCAATGGCCACACAGTGCTTATACTCAACACTCATGGTTATGAAGTATATAAGGAAGTTAATGGCTACAATTCAGGATCAGAAATGTTCAGGATACAGTTCTTCGGGAAGGAGAGCTCCTTCTCAGCCATGCCTGCAAGTATGCCTCTTTCGGGTCCTTGGCCTCTGCCCTGCTCAGGAAATGTTACAGAACTCTTTTAGTCATACAGATAGATGCCTAAAGGTCACAGCACTCTGCTTCACAGAAAGAACGAGGAAGTAAAAGCTAAATGGAAAACTTCACAGGGCAGGTAGAAAAGACAAAGTAAAGAATTATAATGAAATGTAAAAGATCCGGAGTTTGAAAAAGCCGAAAAAAGGAAGAACAGTCTTCATTTCTTGAGCTGAAAGAACCAAAGAAAAGAATGCTAGCCTCAAGGTGCCATATTGAAGGAATCTATGGGCAAGTTCCTGAACGAGGCCTCAAAGGAAGCACTGAGAGAGAGGAGAGCAATACACAGGGTCAACCATGTCAAGAGGTAGATGCGATCAAGAACCAGGTCGGCATAGTTCGTGCTGAGATGCCCAATAAAAGGTTGAAGATTTCGATAAAGCCATAGGCACCCCGGAAGAAAGTCCTGTTGATCTTTCAAAAGATCGCAGCAATTGAAAACCCTACGATACACAATTTTACTCTGACGTGCATGGCTATTTAAGGAAGACATCCAAGCTGCACTGAAGGCAATAGAGAAAAACAACATAACCTTGCTTGCTGAAAGCAAAGAGGACTTGAAGCACTTGCTGATGAAGATAAAAAACCAACTCAATGTAAAGAAAACCCAAATCTTCACAAATGGATCAAGAGACAGCACAATTATAAATGGGGATGATACTGAAGTGGTTAAGGATTTCATTTTACCAAAATCCACAATCAACAATTCATGAAAGGAGCAGTCAAGAAATCTAAAGAATGAGAAAAGGTATCAGAAGTTCAGAAATAAGCAACCAAATCGAAGTGAATGAGTATGGGTGTAGTGGAGATCTAAACCCACCTGTAAGATAATTGGGCAGTCTCTTTCAGAAGGCCCATACAGAAGGCATGAAAAATCCAGGGTATAGTATACCACTGATGAACCACATATGTATCCTCTAGTTCTTTAATATTTTCCTCTTACTAGTATGGTTTTAATTTGTTTTACGTCATTCATCATGTTGCACTGCATGGGTTCCTTGGTATATTTAATATCATTCCATACATGAAAGCCAAGATAATTGGCCTTCAGAAACAGTAACAGGAGTAATGGTTCCCTGAGGGTGTGGGAAGAGAGGGGATTTGGAAGGGGATTAGGGAGTAGATAGCATTGATGACTATAACCCCACTCAATGGAACTGAACAACAGAATGGAAAAAAGAAAATATTATAAGGAAAAAAATAATAAGGGTTCCTGAGGGGTAGGATGGGGGAGGGAGGGGATAAAGTGGAACTGATATCAAGGAGTTCAAGAAGAAAGCAAATATATTGAAACTGATTGTGGTAGCAATTATACAATACTGCTTGATATGATTGAAGTATGGATTGTTATGATATCTGAAAGACCTCCCAATAAAATGATTTAAAAAAAGAAATCTAAGGACGCCTTAATTGCATAGGGCAAATCTGCAAAATTATCTTTGAAGTGTTCAAGAGCAAAGATGTCACGTTGAGGACTAAGGACTCAAGCCGTGACAGTGAATAAGGAAGATGAGAGAATGGGTGTACTTGAATTATGGTGTTGGAGAAGAATACTGACATTTCCCTGGACTGACAGACGAACAAATGGCCTGATCTGTTTTGGAAGAAGCATAGTCAGGGGAGATGAGACTTTATCTCCTGTGCTTTGGACATGTTTCCAGAGGGGGCCCTGGAGATGGACATGATCCTAAGTAAAGGGTCATCCCTTCAATAAGATAACTTGACAGTGTGGCTGCAACAATGGACTCAAGTCTAACAACAATTGTGAGGCTGGCACAGGACTGAGCAGTCTTTCATTCACTTGGACATTGAGATGGATCGGACGGGACTCCATTGTGCCCAATAGCCACCCAGCGGCAATCTCTCTGGGAGTCAATCGACAGGTGTTTTCTCCCATGGAGATGCTGGGAGGGGGAGAAACGCTTTCATCAGTGACTGAGCACTTAACTCTGTGCCTTGAGAGCCCTTTCCTTGAGACCAGCAGCTTCCGTTATATTGGGACAGGAACTGGGCTCCAGGCAGCAGTCAGCCCGAGTCTGCCGGGTAGCCCTTGGCTGTGTGGTTCTGATACAGAGACCATAGCAGAGCAGGTTTCTTCTCTCCCACATTGCCAGAAAAAAATGACAGGCTGTCAGTTGTATTTGAATGTGGAAAGAGACCTGATAATCCACTTAAACACAAAACCATCCATTGAAAACTCAATGGAACACAGTTTTACTGTTCTACTGTGACACACAAGTCAGAATCGGCTTGAGTACAACTGGGAGAAAAAGTCCTAAATATTGTCTGGTAGAGATGTACAGTAAGAAATTATTCATGGTTTATCTTAAATTCAAGTGGACTAGACATCCTGCATGTTTAGTCTCTAAATCTCACAACTCTACCACAACAGCCCGAGTCGTAGGTGCATGAAGGCTATTGGTGGTGGGATCTGGTTCACACCCAGAGCTTGGGGGAGCCAATTAGCCCTCGCTGAACACTCTGCATGCTGGTGCGTAGCACATATCCAAACATCTGCTGTTGTTTCACCTTCCTGGCTGATTGAACAGGGTGTACTTTTGCAAAGGACTCCGTTACCCAGATACTTTTTAGGCTGAATGACCACATTACATTTTTTCCCGCATTTCCGTACGTTCACAGATGAATGGAAGTTCATAAACCGGTTCCAGAGCCTGCAGATGGGAGAAGATTATTCCCAGTGTGGAAAAGGGCCATGGAATGATCAAAGCTGTGCACGACAAACACTTCCAGCCTCCAGGAAGGAGCAGCTGTGGCACCAGACAGAGGCAGAAAACTGGCTTGTAGTAAATTGGCTCTGGGCTCAGTAGATGCAAATCATGCCACCAAAAAAAAAAAAAAAGATATAATGGTTTGCTCCAAGGTATTCCTATTCTCCATTCATTTCACTCTAATTATTTTCAGGAAGACTGTTATGCAATGATCGAAGCTTGGAAAGAAAGCAGGAGAGTCACTGCCCTACAGGAAAGGCTGCTTAAGAACGCTCTGCAGGCAGCAGCATGGGTGGCTGACAAAAACGGGGAAAGGGAACGTTCATTTAAAGGCGCACGGATGCTGACTCATCATACATTTATACCATGGGATATTTGATAAAGATGGCAGTGATCAAACACAATGAGACAGGATCCTAAATATTGAAGGGCAGGGCCACCTGAAGTGTATTGCTCAGTGAAAATAAAAGGACACTGATAGGTGATAGCATGCATTTCAGGGGTGTATACTTGTGTACCTTTGATCACGTTTTAAAGTTTTTGAACGTCATTGTGAGTCATAGTCGCGTCAGTGCTGACTCATGGGAACCCACGTGACAGAGTGGAACTGCCGAGGCTTTCCTAGGCTGCAGTCTGTCCTGGAGCCCATCGCCTCCTTCTGCCCTGCCTCGTGCCACCGGTGGGTTTGAACCACGGAGCTCTCTGTTAGCAGCCAAGCACTCTGACCATTGCGCCACGAGAGTGGAACACATTCGCAAACTTGATACTTTCTCATTTTAGTAAAAACACAGTGTTCGGGAAGACCTCAGTGAATATTTGTATGAGAAGAATGTGGGAGGATTTGTCTTAAACCCCCAATGCTAATCACATGGGGGTGTAATGGGAGCTGACGTATCAGGGGTCTGGTGGGAAGATGGGCTACTAACTGAAAAAGTGGAAACTGAATCCACCCAGAGGTGTTGCATAAGACAAGGCCACGGACCTTCGAAAGGTTGCGGCCATTGAAAACTCTATGGCTGAATTGAAAACAGGGTGTTGTAGTTTTAAATGTTGAGCTATAATTGACATATCATATCACCAGAGTGCTTCTTGGAGTCAGGGATGGCAAGGTTTCATCTTACATACGTTGGATATATTGTCAGGAGAGACCAGTCCCTGCAAGACACCGTGCTTGACAAAGTAGAGGGAGAATGGAAAAGAGGAAGGTCCTCAGGGAGATGGATTGGCCCCTGGGCAGCAACAATGGGCTCAAGCATCAGAGATGATTGTGGGCATGGTGCAGGACCAAGCAGTGTTTCCTTCTGTCGTGCAGAGTGTCACTCTGAGTCCGAACTGACTCGATGGCACCTAACAACAACAATAATGCAATAGTTCAATAAAGGGTTGTCCAGTCATCACCACAACCAGCTTTGGAAATGTATTCTTCCTTCTGCTATCCGTTGATGTTGACTCCCCATCTCCTCCACCCTCCCCTCTGTGCCCACAGGCAATCATCGATCCAGCGACTGTCTTCATAATTCCACCCATCCTGGTTCCCTGTCCAGATAAACATACAAAACAAGGACTGACTGAGCAACAAGGACCATATAAAACAGGTAAAAAAAACTTAATCGAGGAGAAAGCAAGGAATATGAAAAATTTAAAATAAATTCACCATAGGTACAGAGGGAGGCCTAATTACAAGGTGCTATAACCCAGCCTAAAGACAGCAGCTGACCCCACTGTACAATGCTTCTATCTAATATGAACTGCTAACGTTCCTAGCCTATGTGCATTGGGATTTTCTGAGGACTACACCCACCAAGGCCTCTGAAAATGGATTTGGGGATAACCCTGTCAGTGATAGCTTTCAATAAACAAGGCATTTACAATGTAGGCATTGGTTCTACTCCCTCCTCCAGATTTGGGTTTATTATTTGCAGTTCTTAGATCACACAGGCTGGTGTGCTTCCATGTGGGCTTACCTGACTCCTCACTTGCCTCACTTAGGTGGCTGTTTGTTTTTAGACAAGCCTTGAAGATTCCAGATGCTATTATTCCTGATAACCATTTTACTCTGAAAGACAAAGGGTCAACATCAAGTCAAAGGCAAGTGTTATTTTTCCTTGGGGGCCAGAGGGTGGGACGATAACTAACTTTTTAGTTGTAGTTTTCTGTATTCTTTGATGTATGACATTACATAAATGAGAAAAATTAATATTGAATAAGCTAGTAAAAGTCACAGATTTCTAGAGTCATCAAAGGGTTTGTTTAAACAGTTGATTCCTTACTAGACTCCGTCTTCCTCAATACAACATTGATATTGAAAATATGGTTCACGTAGCAGCATTTTAGTTGCCAGTCACTCTAGAAGGATGTCTCTGCACGGGGGTATGCTTCTGTCTTTCACCCAATGGCATCAACCAGGACGACCTTGACTTGTTGGACAATGTGGCAGAAATTATGAGAAAACTAAGATGAGCTCATGGCAGCAAAAGAGCACTTCCGACTCAGCTCTCCGTTAAGTGGCCAGCAGGATGGTCTTTACTTGTTTCCGCCTTTCATCCAGCTGCAGTGGGGGGTTCAATCTCTGAGGTCCTGATTCTTGATAATGAACAGAATGTTAACTTGGTGGTTTGTAAGTGGATCCTTCCTTAAATCTTTGTTCTACAAGGTTCTGTGGACTTAGATCCCAGGGCACAAGGTGCTGATTGAATATACTGTTAGACTTTAGTGGCCATGTATTCTGAACCGAAAATATGATCTGGCCACAGTCTTGGAATTCTCCTTTCCTGAAAACCCACATCTCTGGTTATGATGGGCTCAGGGAGCCAACATGCTAGAGACTACCAGCTGCCCACATGAATCATTTCCCTCCGTCTTCTTTGGTAATGGACTTGTTCCTGGGCACATGGCTGCCCAGCCACTCTAAATCTCCCAGTCACTCCTGCAATTCGATGTGACCGTGGGACTAGCTTCTCTCTCATGTGAGCAGAAGTGATGGTTCCACCTCCAGGAACTCTGAGGGCAGTGAGGACATGATGGGACCCAGGAGACTCTACTTGAGGGGGTGGTGGAGAAACAAGATGGAAGAAATGTGTGCTGAGATGACCCAGAACACTCACCACTAGATGATAAGTGAAGAGAGAAATGCACTTAGGTCTTACTTAAAGCACCAAGTCACTGGTGGGTCTGTGATGTTACCATCAACTAAGCCATACACCAAGTAAATACTAACCAGAAGTGGGATTTGTGCTTACTGTAGACAATGTTAGATGTTATGAGAAAGCTACGCCTGTTTTCTTTCTATCTCTTATTTAAATTAAGATGAGGCTGAAGAAACAAATGCATCATTGAATATAGCACTTTCATAATTAATGCATACTCCAAATATAATAATCATTTAGGGAGTGAATTCAGTGACAGCCTGCATTCATTTTCTTTCTTTCTATATTGCCCATTCTAATTCATAGTTTCCCTGGTATATGACTTTATTTATGTACTTTCTTTGTGCTTATACAACGATCACAGATTCTTCTTGGAATGAGGCACATAAATAACAACAAATACAAAATGCAGATTCTTGGGGGCGGGGTAGGTGTTTAATGTGTGGGGGGGTCAGCCTGTAGGATGAATATTATCGCATTGGTAGCTCCCTGAATTATTGTTTGGCTTCCATCCAACCGGTAATTGTAGGGCTAAGGAGGCTTTTAGCTCCTAATATATTGTAGATCTCTCAGCTTTTCAAGAGTATGCATAACCTGTGATATTGCAAGGAGGGCGTGTCTGTATCAGAATCCAACATACCTGTAGTCATTGTGAAGAAAAGAGATAACTTTTAGGAGTGCCCCGAGGTCCTTGGAAATGATTCTATCAGAAGCAAGAAAGCCCACATGGAAGAAGCACACCAGCCTGGGTGCTCACCAGGTGCCAAAGGGATCAGTTATCAGGCATCAAAGAACAAAATATCATATCAGTGTGTGCTCACCTCCCCGATACGATCATTGAAGACAAATGAGTACATAGGCAAATGTGGTGAAGAAAGCTGATGGTGCCCGGCTATCAAAGATATAGCATCTGGGGTCTTAAAGGCATAAAAGGTAGACAAGCAACCATCTAGCTCAGAAGCAACAAAGTCCACATGGAAGAAGCACACCATCCTGTGTGATCATGAGGTGCTGAAGGGATCAGGTATCAGGCATCAAAGAATGAAAAATCATATCATTATGAATGATGGGGAGTGTGGAGTGGGGACCCAAAGCCCATCTGTAGGTCACTGGACATCCCCTGACGCAAGGGTCGTGGGGAGGAGACAAGTCACTCAGCGTAAAGTGTAGCAACGATGAAACGTACTACTTTCCTCTAGTTACTAAATGCTTCCCCTGCCCCGCGCCCCCCTATCATGATCCCAATTTTACCTTACAAATCTGGCTAGACCAGAGGATAGAGATAGGAACTTGAAACACGTGGAATCCAGGATGGATGATCCCTTCAGGACCAGTGGTGAGAGTGGCAATACTGGGAGGGCGGAAGAATGGTGGGGTGGAAAGGGGAAACCGATTACAGGAATCTACATATAACCTCCTCCCTGGGGGATGGACAACAGAAAAGTGGGTGAAGGGAGACATTGGGCAGTGTAAGATATGACAATGAATAATTTATAAATTATCAAGGGTTCATGAGGGAGGGGGGAAATGAGGAGCTGATGCCAGGGGCCTAAGTGGACAGCAAGTGTTTTGAGAATGATGAGGGCAACAAATGTACAAGTGTGCTTTACACAATTAATGTATGTATGGATTGTGATAAGAGTTGTATGAGCCCCCAATAAAATGATTTTAAAAAAGAAATGATTTTATCAAGCCAAGGCTGGCTGATTCCTAGGTCTGTTGGCTAAAGGGGAAAAAGTAACCACAGCTTTATAGCTAACAAATTTTATTATACATTAATTAAAAGTATTTGTCAATGGCATGTCTTTGGTGCCCTCCCGGTCGGGTGCTAAGTCATGTCTCTAGGGGAAATCCCTGGTCTGCTGCGACCTTGCAAACCAGCGCACCTTCCGCTTTGAGTTTCTTTACGGCTTTAAGGGGCCAGACTCGCCCTCTCCCGCGTGCAGTGTCTCTGTCTCAGGCAGCCCCTCTTACCTGGAGAGCTTTTCCTCAGCCTTCTGGCAGTCTGGCTCCTATGACTAAGTCCCAACAGATCCAAGTGATCTCCAGAGAGTCGGAAGTCCAGGGGTCCTGGTTGTGCTTTTTGGGATTTGACTCAAGGGCAGTAGGGTGGGCTTGGGTTTGGAAGCCAAGAGGGGGAGATTTATTCTCTTGACTGGAACTCTCTGGGAAAACTGAAATTCATGTAACCTTCTAAATGCACTTTTTTTTGCATTAGAAACCTTGGGTTGTTTGATTTTTGTTTAAGAGCTGAGAGGATAATGCTAGTGTGTCAAAACCCGGCTTACTTATCAACTCACCGAGTTTGGTGCCTGGGAGACTGGCATGACTGAAGAAAGTCTTGGTGAGAAAGGAGAGCTTTTCTTTCATCATTGAGTCCAGGAAAGGAACATTAATCGAAATCAATGGCACCATCGCCGCCACCAGCAACACCGTTTTGACAAGCTCTCCCCTTCGGACTTCCTTTCCACTGGGAAGAGACCATGAGCCTCTCTAACCGAGGGGTGCCTACAAGAGCTGTGTCAATTATGAAACAAATCTTCCGTGGCACTAATGCTCATGAGCATTAGTGTCCGCTGATTGTACAACATATTGTGCTCTGTACCTTTTGTGGTAGAAGGTGGGGTGTGTGTACAATCATCACTGGAAACCCTGTATTATTAGTTGAACGGACATGCATGGAGTCTAAAACAACTCTTGAATTGCTATCCCAACTCATGGGGGTCTACACGGCAGTGAGCCCAAAGGACTTCCCTGCATCTCTTCAATTCACACAAACTCCTGAAGGGATCTAAGGTCCGAGTTGTCTGGTAAAATATGGGGCATCCTGTTAAACTGAATTTCAGGTAAACAACGAATGCCTCCATTATTTGGGATCTACATATACTAGCTTAAGGAGCCCTGGTGGACTGTCAGCCACATTCTGGACGCCAACCTCAAGGTCAGTGGTTCAAACTCACCAGCTACTCTTCAGGAAAAAGACGAGGCTAGGTGTTGTCATAAAGATATAAAACTTATGGTCACCGAGTCCATGCTGACTCATAGCATCCCCTTGTAGGTGTCTGGAACTGTAATTATTTACAGGAGTAGAGAGCCCAGTATTTCTCTTGAGGAGCTGCTGGGGGATTCAAACTTGTGACCATGTAGATTGCAGCCTTAGAAACCTTATATAGGGTCTCCATGAGGGAGAATCTACTCCATGGCAGGGGGTTTGGCGGCACACTAGCAGGATGGTGTGCATTCATTGTTTCTCTGAAATTCAGATTGAGCCAGGAGACCTGCATTGTCATTAACTGAGTCAGGAAATCCTAATCTAAGCCCTCTGTCTTGACTTTTGGGACTCTTCTCTCAACTCACTCACTAGTTCATCCAACACACATTTGTGGAGCATTTCTTCTGCACCGGGCTCTATTCTAGGTTCTCTTCCTGCCCCGCACAAGGTAAGTGTGCCCTAGACTTTCAATATTATTAGAGAAACAGAGAAGTAGGTTGTGTAAGCCAACCCAGTGCTACCCAAGCCCACAAGTCCAACATTAACCCATATGTCCAACACCAATCCACAAAGTCCTCCTCAATCTCACAAAACACGTGCAATGATGCCGGCTGCAGGAGGAAAGCCGAGTTAGTGAATATGTAAGCATCTCAGCACTGACAGGGGTCTCCACGTGGGTGCTGCAGCACCCAGGGCTGCATCGGGGTAGGTCCATGTGGCTTCTCCTCAGGGATGTCTTGCAGGAAGTGAGCCTTGCCAGCTGAAGCAGGGAACTGGCTAAGGCAGCTACACCGTGGTCCGACCATCAGAAAGCAAGAGACCCGAGAACTAGAAAGGTGAGACTCACTGAGCCATTTATCTCTCTGCCCATCAATTAACCCCGCATGTGTTGATCGGCCAGGTTGGCACAATAAACTAACTACCTCATAGGTAAATACACTAATCAGGACGATAGCTTGAAGTACTAGGGAGCAGTATAAAGACAATAAAGGAGAGGGCTGGTCCAAGGTGGTCAGAGTTGGCCTCTTAGAGGAGTTTTCATTGAGCCGAGACGTGAAGGATTAGAAGAAAACAACTCTGGCAGGAGCTGAAGGGAGAGCAATTCAGGAAGAGTGAAGAGCAAGTGCAAAGGCCCTGGGGCAAGATTGTGCTTGGTCGTTCCGAAAACAGGGAGAAGACCCACCTGGCTGTCTTAGGGAACTGGTGATAAAACACAAGTCCCGGGAGGAACGTGGGGACCCAGCTCACACAGGGCTTTGTTCATGCGTTGGGAAAGCCAGGGGCGCTTTTGACCTGATTTTTAGTTTTAAAAGATTCTTCTGGTTGCTGGTGGATCGTTTTTTGTTTGTTTTGTTTTTATTAAATGGACTCTCCTTTACCCTCCCACCTCTGGTAGCCATCAAAGAATATTTCTTTGCGTGTGAAAGCCTTTTATTTGTCATTCATTCCTTTACTGAAACAGTTTAAACTGTGAATTCGATGAAGGTCAAGGGAGCAGATCACCATTTTCATATTCCACAACATATCAAACCTCCAAGCACCTTGTCCAGTCCCCATCATTTCTTGCCCATTTTCCTCTGGTTGGGTAGTGTCTTCCCCCTCGCCCACGTTCCCTCCTGTCATCCCTCCAGCCAGTGGCTTTCCCTTCCCTCCTTCCCTTCCTGCCCCAGGGGACCGTCCACATCGGATCCTTTTCACGTGAGAACCTTTTCTGGATTTGTAAAATAGCAGTGGCCGCATCCAGTCGTTGTCCTCTGTGGGCCCACTTCACTCTGTGGGCACACTGTCCTCCACATCACGTGCTTCACAGGCTCCTCCTCGTGCTTTCATGTTGCACAGGATGCCAGTGTGCGCGTGCCCCGGAGTTGTCTATTGTCTCTTCCTCCTCCAATGGACATGCAGGTTGTTTCCTTCTTGCTCCTGTGAGCAGGGCTTCAATGAACATGGGGTGCATGGATATGTCCGTGCCCCTGGTCCTCACGACTCTAGGGTATGCACCAAGCAGAGGGATTGCTGGGTCGTGGGATATGTCGGCTTTAACTTTTCTCAGGCAGCTCTATCCCGTTTTCCACAGTGGCTACCAGCAGTGTGTGAGGTTTCTGGTCTCTCTGCATGTTCACCAGCATTTGGCATTTTCTGGTTTGTTTGTTTTTTGTTTGTTTTGAGGGGTAGAGGTGGGGGCAGGTTTAGCTCCACTCTCAATGCTAGGGCGAGGTAGACTCTCATCCTTGTTTTAATTGGCATCTCTTGAGAGCAGCTTCTTATGTTTGTGGCCACCTGAAAGTCTTCTCTGGTGACCTGTATGTTCATAACCTCTGCCCATCATCTTTTCCTTGTTGAAGTGTTAAAGTTTTCGTCCTGTATTAGAGAATTAGTCCCTTGTCTAGGATGTCGTCATTTTATTTTCCTAGTCTGTGAGTTCTCTTTTTAAATATTTGGTAAAGTCCTGGGATGCGCATTAGTGTCTCCTTGTTAGGAGGTCCTGGTCATCTAGTTTGGCTTCTCTGCGTGTGCTTCATTATGTTTGGCAGTGGCGTGGCTATGTGATGGGCTGTCATCTGCATGGTCCACAGTTCGAAACCACCAGAAGCCCCTTGGGAGAAGGACTGGGCTTTCTAGTGCCATAAACAGTTACAATCTCAGAAATCCACAGGGGGTCACGATAAGTCAGCATCAACTCGATGGCAGTGAGGGATGTTTGTCCCGATTGTTCCATTGGCGGTCTTTATAGTTCTTGAGTTTACAGTTAGGCCTTTAATCTCTCTTGAGTTAGTTTCCACATGTGGAGTGTGGTATGGGTCTTGTTTCTGCAAAGGGAAAGCTGCCCTTGACTCTTTATCATAATGTGATTGACCTCATCACTCAGCCTCGGGCCCTCCGGGTTTCTCCATGTTATGAGCTGTTTCACAGATTGATGGAAAGTGTATTTTAAGGAGCAAAGAGTGGAAGCCAAGAGACCGTTTAAGAGCCTATGCCCCTAATGGGGTTACTGCTCACCATGGAGGGAAGAGGCTGCGGAATTGGGAGCAAGTTGCAGTAGGGCCCACCGGCCTGCTAAAGAATCCGTGTGGTGGGCAAGGCACACAGACCTAGGATGGTCCCTCCCGGCCTCGGGCAAGAAGCGCTCTTTCCGTTCTTCTCCTCCTCTGGCCTTGTGCTCAGTCCATCCCACCCCTGCCCAATCCTCTGTGGACCCACTAGCTCTCCTTCCCCCCCCCCCCTGCGGGGGGGGAGAGGGGGGGTTCAGTCTCACGGCTGGGGCGGAGGAGGGGGCTCTGGAATCGACAGGTAGTGGAGGGGAGGAGGAAAGAGTCCTACCCCACCGCTGAGCTTCCTCTTGGCTCCCCCTGGGCTGTTGTTCTTAATGAGTCAGGGCTTTCTCCTCAGGGGCAATTCCAACTTCCCAGGATGACTCCAGACTCCTGGAAGGGGCGGATGGTGGGAGGCTGTCCGCGTTCATGGTTCTCCCAGAGGTGATAACGTTTCAAGTGGGGAGAAGGTTACTCCGCAGTTGAGTCTGACTCCTGGTGACCCCCCCCCCCCACGCCTATCAGAGAACTGTGCTCCCGCGGATCCTCAGTGTCTGTGGTTTTCAGAAGCAGATCTCCAGGCCTTTTGGCTGCAGCACCTCTGTGTGGGCTCAAGCCGCTACCCTTTGTATTGGCCCACGTTCTGTACCACCCAGAGCCAGTTCAGGAATGAGCGAGAAGTCCCGTGGGTGGCACTCCTGCGCTGTATGCTGAGCTCAGGGTAGCTCTGCTTGAATTGTGATTCCAGCCAAAACATTCATTTCTCTCTAGCTCCCAAAGTCCTGAAGAATGCAAATCTGGTCAGGGAAGGAGGGGCAGGGAAGAAGAGAATCTCTCTCTCTCTCTCTCTCTCTCTCTCTCTCTCTCTCTCTCTCTCTCTATATATATATATATATATATATATATATATATATATATATATATATATATATATGTGCGCACTCAGACTTTCTCTAGAATAACGCCTGCGCACAAGTTAATGCTTTCTTTTCTTAAGCGAATGGTGATCAACAACCCCCCCTCCCCCGAGCACAGACACAGCACAGAATTATTTTGAGAGCCAGTACTGATTCCTATCTGGGATACACGCAGGCAGGCCGGGGCTTAGCAGGAAAAGTGAAAACAACCCACCCCCCCCAAATTAACAAACATCAAAACAAAAAAACATCCTAACAGGGCTTTGACCTTGACCCTATACCAGTTGGTGTTGAAAGCCCCAGGAAGGCAGAGCCATGGGTTTCGTCCCATCCTCAGAGCCTGGTGAGTGGCAGGGGGCCTGGGCCAGGGCTGGCACTCAGGATGTGCGATGATGGAGGGAGGAAGCCAGGCACACTACTGTGGGCCCCATGATCTCATGTTTGGGGGAGGGGTTGGACCAAGTGAGCTCAAAGGTCCCTTTCAGCTTCACCACTGTGTCTCGCACCTCCTCTGGTTTCTCTCCTCAGCTGCCAGGCTCACACATTGCTGCGCAGCAAACACTGCTTGGAAAGCGTCTTCCTCTTCTCGGCCTCTCTTGCAGGCTTCAGGCAATGGCCAGAGTTCTAGTGCTTCTCCCTTGTCTGCCCTTCATTCTATGTAGACTGT
The DNA here is from genome assembly GCF_050624435.1 of Tenrec ecaudatus. Classification (NCBI taxonomy): domain Eukaryota; kingdom Metazoa; phylum Chordata; class Mammalia; order Afrosoricida; family Tenrecidae; genus Tenrec; species Tenrec ecaudatus. The sequence goes on from NC_134538.1 coordinate 82,140,414, forward strand.
GAGGACAGATAGACAGATAGATAAACCTGTTGATTGAGGGGCCGATGTTGCGTCTACTCACATTTTCATATTAGTGTATAACCCAGTACCAGAGAGACGGGCTACGAGATTTAAATGTGGAACTCCAGTTCCCAAAAGGCAGTCACCTGTGATTATGAAGTCCGGCTTTGGGTTCTCAGGAAAGCCACAGAAAGCTGTTTTCAAAGACAGTTTTCAAAGAAAGTGCCTACTAAGCTCTGCCTGGTTTGGAGCCAGGAGCATGGCTTCCACCTGTTGTTTGCTGAGCTCAGGAAAACGGTACCCGAGCTACCATAGACACGGGCCAATCCTCTATTGCCGACCCGGGCCTCCTGCTGGTTGGCGTGTGGAGGGAGAGAGAAAAGTGCAGTAGGAAGCAGGAAGAGCATTGTATGACCAGCCAGCGAGGGGTCTGGGGGCTGTGTTAAAGGGCACCAAGAAACGATGGCATTCTGGAAAAGGAATAGCCAAATGCTTCTCTGGTTTCCCTCCATTTTTTTGACAAAAAAAAAAAAAACTTAGATATCAATGAAGTCGTGAAGACACACACAGACAGCCGTCTTCTGACACGCGAGTGGATGGACTGGTGGCAATGCTTTTGTCTGCAAGTCCCGTGAACACAGTGACATTCAGCTTGACTGGCATCCTCACTTTTGCTACATCAAGAGAGGTCTAAGACTAGGGTGGGCCCCTGGATTCAGAGGCCCTGCTGTCCGTCAAGGGCACAGTTTGTCCTCCTGCTTTCACTCTGGTTTACACTTCTTGACCACTTCTCCTCACAGTCCCCAAATGGTTGCCATTGTCGCAGGCAACACATTGTGCGACCCTACCCAGTGGCCGTCAAAGAGAACACTTCTGCCTTGTGCTCAGTTTTGAGAGAAAGAAAAGCTCCTCTTGAATCTTGACCCTGACACCTCATTGGTCAGAGAACAACACATGCACCCAAGCCCGAAACTGCACAGCTATGGAGTTGATTCCAGTTCACGGTGACCCTAGTCGACAAAGCGAAACTTCTCCATAGAACGTTGGGGGCTGCCAGTCTTTACAGCAACAACCTCATCTTCCTCCCGCAGAGCAGCTGGTTGGTTTGATCCACGGGTTTGGCGGTTGGCAGGCCACCAGGGCCCCTTGCCACATGCACACACTTACCCAAACCTTCAGCTTGCTAAGGGACGGAGCCTCCCGTGATCGCCACAGACCAGTGCTGCTTAGCAGAAAGATAAGGTGAACCGCATAAGTATTTCAAAAATTCTAGCAGTCATATGAAAAAAGAACCAGGTAGAACTACTTTTAATAATGTATTTTACTGACCCCCCAATAGATCTAAAATAGTTATTTCAATAGGTAATCAATAAATCAAACAATGTTACGTTCATGATACACACACACTAATGTATTTATAGTAAGTCTTTGAAAGGAGGCCTGATGGCAACATGGGTTGAGTGTTGGGTCTCTATGAGTTGAAGTTGCCTTTGAAGTCCAGTGTATATTTTTCACCTCAGTTTGGATTTGTTATATTTTCAAGTGAAAAATTGCCACATGCGGCCATTTGCTACTCTCCTGGACCTAAAAAAATAAAAATCCCCCCAAACCCAAACTCACTGCCATTGGTGCAATGGTGACTTTGGATGGGATAGAACTGTCCCTGGTAGTTTCTGAGACTAACTCATTAGGGGAGTAGAAAGCCCCATCTTTTCCCTGAGGAATGACTGGTGGTTTTGAACTGCTGACTTTGTGGTTAGCAGCCCAAATTGTAACGACTACGCCACCGGGGCTCTACTTCTTGGAAAGTGTGGGTCTACCAAGATTTCTTCACTAAGTACTGGGAAGGAGCTGTAGTCTCCTCGAAAGCCATGCCCCTTCAGAGAAGGGTAAACACAATGGGTGTTCTTTTCACAAGGAAGAAGAGTGAAACGAATGCTAGGCCAGCTAGGGTGACACCCACCCTCTTCCCACCCCCCAAACTGCGCCTCTTTACCATATTTCCTTGCTTGCGGGTAATGCTCAAACACATCTCCGCTCAACCTCACGGCTGCCACAGTCAGGACTCGGGTCCTATCCGTGACCCAGCTGGATTAAAGCCATAGACTCCCAGTTGGCCTTGCCACCTCCCAGCTCGCCCTATCGCTCTCTGTTCTCCCGCTGTGGTGGCTTTTCTCGAACATATTCCCTCCAACCATGTCACTGGCTTCCCTGAGCTTCCGCAGAGGATCCTAGGCTTTCAGAAGAGCCAGACCTTTAGCACAGCACCCACCCCCGCATGCTGCCTCATCTCCAAGTGCCCACCACTCTCGCCCTGTGGAGCTTCAGCGACTTCTGGGAATGTCTTTGCTCTTTTATCTTCCCTTATTTCTACACAGGATTCCCTTTCTTTAGACCACCCTTCTACTTCTGCTTCTCCCTCTGCCTCTTCCTCTCCCTCCTCCCAACTCCTCTTCTTGGGAGCCTGCCTTCACCACCCCACCTCTACCCCAGGGTGTGATGAAACGCTTCCCTGGGAACTTGTCCTTGGCTCCCTTGCATGCCAAACCACGCTGCCCTGGCTCCACTCTCTGCTGGACATGGTGAGCGCCCTGAGGACAGGGCAGTCCACGGCCCCTTGCTTTGCTGGGCCGCCGACCGTCTCCACTGTGGACAAAGTGCAGTCTCATTTCCTGATTAGCCCTCATTTCAGGGGGAAATGCTTGCGAGCTCCTTCTCCGACAGGTTTCTGTTTTGCACAGGTTCCGGCTTTTCCAGATTCCACTGTCCCGCTTGGTGTCAGGTGCACTCGGAAAGACAGTTCATTTGACTCTAGGAAAATGACGGCCAAGAGCAAACTCTGGAAGTCCCAGGATATTTGTGACATGGAAGTGTTTGAAGAGCACTCTGTCTTCATGAACTACAGAGACTCGAGCGCCTGATTGTATATGTAGCCTGTGAGGAAGCTCGTGACGTGCAGGAGACAGGCAATCTCAAGAGCAGAGAAGTCTAGTGGGTTTCACATTGTGTTGTGAACCACAAGGTCAGCAGTTTGAAGCCACCAGCTGCTTGGCAAGACAAAGAGGAGGCTTTCTACTTCTGTGAAGCGTGAAGTCTCAGAAACCCACAGGAACAGTTCCCTGCCCTTCAGGGTAGCGGTGCATCAGAATGGAATCAATGGCAGTGGGTTTGGTTTGTGAAGAAAAGGCAGCAAATAGTTAACAGGGCTTGTCCCTGTTCCACGTCATCCACAGCTTTCTCCTTCCCATGCTCTGTGCCCTTTGGAGCTGGTTGGAAATTCAGACTTTCCAGTCCCACCCAAGACCTGCTCCATCACAAACCCTGGGGCCAGGGCTCTGCAGCAGCGCCTGCCACCAGGTGACTCTGATAGAAGCCAGAAGACTCCTCGCAGGCCCCGCCCGGCTCTCACCTGGAAACCTGGACTTGGACTCCCATCCGAGCTTTTAATCTGCACTTGTCTTTTCTTTTTGGTATGAAATTTCACCAGGTGAAGGATCTCTCCCACGTTCCCCGGAGACACGCACGTTTCCCATGAAAGTTCCACGCGCATCTCTCTGTTTTCACTCGGGGATTCGATCTCTGGGTGACAATTTCGAACTGATAACATTTGGTGGGTTTACTAACTACCTTCTTTCACATTGTGGTTACCAGGCTGTGTCTATTTCTAGGTGTGAAACTTCTTCAAGGAAGAAGAATCAAGCTCTCCTCCCCCTCTAAACACTGACGGGGACAGTTTACTGCAAAAGCACTTTACTGGGAAGCCGCGGAGAACTGTCCTTCCAGGCAGCTAGATAGGATGGGCATTGGAAAAAAATGATAAAATGATAATGGTTATGCAATATCAAAAGAATGGGCTTTGGTGCTAACAAATGGCATAGGTTTTATCACCAGGCATTTGGTAATGTCTACGTATCAGTCAGTCTCTAGGTGGTGACAATGGTTAAGATGCTCTGCTACTAGCCAGAAGGCTGGAGGTTCAACCCACAGAGATGTACCTCGGAAGTAGACCAGATGGTCCACTTCTGAGGAAAAAATCAACCTACAAAACCCCATGGAACAATAGTTCTCCTCTGACAGCACCGTTTTAAAAATGTTGACTCTCTTAAATATTAACTTCACGATGTATTTACTCCAGTCAAAATAGCACGACCCGTCCCTACCCACTCATCACATGGAAAGGAAGGAAGGAGAGAAGATGAGGTGTGAGGGAGAAAGGTGGCTTTCCTGGGCTGTGATCATGGATCACTCTGAGGTTCAACTTTCCCGCTTCCAGCAGCCATCTTCTTTCACGGTCTGAGTCTGCGGCCCTGAGCCTGCCGGACACAGGACTGCTTCTCCCTCCTCCCACCACCCATGTTCTCCCCCCTTTCTGTACTGTGTGGGCCTCCAGCATAGTGTCTCTGATTTCATGAGTGCGTGCCTTCTGGGGAGCCTCCAAGATTTCTCCCTTACCCCAGGGTGCAGGGATATTGTTAAGACAGACCCCCTTTCTCTTTAAAAAGGTTTGTCAGGGTCCAATTTGAACCTTTATAAATCTGGAAGCTGAGATGTAAGCGAGATGTAAAAAAATTAAAGCACAGAGTTGATTTCCTTTTTTTTTTTTTAAAAAAATACTTTTTCTGAATGTCAGTTTAGAAAATCTCTGACTGCCCAAGGCATGAATAAATATTCATGATTCAAAACGAAGGAAGAGACGGTTGGCACAGTCACGAACGAAGGAAGATGTTTTGAAGCAGTACTGTGAAAAGACTTGCTGACTTGAACGAAGTCCTAGACTGCTCACATCCCCCGCCCCTTGAAAGGCACGCATCTGTCGTTGGTCTCGGGCTGGTTTCCAAACGTGGTCTGCTGTGCTGGTTCTCCGAGTCACCTGGTGGCGGGCAACGCTGCGGAGGCCTGGCCCCAGGGTTTCTGAAGGAGCAGGAGTCGGAATTTCCAACCAGCTCCAAATAACAAGAAGCCCGAAGGAGAAAGTGATGGGCCCCTGGAATATCAGCCCCCAGGAGGAGCCCTGCTGGTGGTTTGCGCTTCACACTCCCGAGCCGGACTGCACACGTGAGGCAGACGCTGCCAGGCACGTGGTCCACACCCGCGCCTGCATTCCGAGCAGCGACGGACCCAACCGAAAAACCAAATCCTGGGGGTTCTTTGAGGAGAGGCATGGTCATACGGCACTATTTGAGTCCTTGACAGGTGAACAGATCGCTGCTTGAGTTGGGGAGGTTTTAGTGGCTGGAATCTTTATAGACACAGATCTTCTGCTACACTGCTGGCTGGCTTGGAACGACATGACTTGAGGTCCCTCATCTAGTACCAACTCTAATGATCCTGGTGCCCCGTCCTTTCAAATGCTTTTTACTATTTGATCTAGAAAGCTGTCATAACTCATTCCACAAAGACTGAAGAACCTGTGTGTGGCAGGCACTGGGCTGGGCTCTTAGCTGTCAATGAGATGCTTGTCTTTCTCTGAAAATCCACACAGTGGTTCTGTTGGGGGGCTGGCTGTCAGGGTTGACCAGTCCCTAACACATCATCACAGGTCCGATAAGCACAATTGTACAGCGATAATAAGTAGAGATTATAGTAAAGTCATAGAGAACTTGAGAGATAGAAGAGAGATTGAAATAATGGAGTCAGACACATTTCATGGTAGCATGCTTACCTCAGTCTCATTTGGTGGTCCATGTGGAGAGAGAGAAAGAGAGATATTTATTGCTAACCAAGGCTTTTATATTCTCTGGGGACATGCAAGCACCTTATTACAGGTGAAGATATATATCACAGGAAAGGGTTGTGCTATAGGTAATATAGTAATGGGAGGAGGGGGCATCTAGGGGTATCCACGCAATAGGATGAGGAGGGATTGGGGGTATTCATATGACAAGATATTCATCCTAGGTTCAGGATGGCAGCCTAACTTTGGATGTCACTGACCGGTTTGACTTGTTCTCTTGCTCACTATAAAAACCATTATCAGTAGGGTATAAATCCTCCATGTAGCTCAGACAGTAGTCTAGCTACTGATTGCCTTCAGTGAGGTAACTTGACAATCATTTACCATTAGCTGCAAGCATCGTCCTAAGTCTAATATATATTTGGGGGAGACAACTTGGGAGAAATCTTTCTGTTTCCCACAGCTGGCCCTGGCCCTGATGAGGGTTTGGAAAGAGGCAGGCAGTGCAGACCAGAGAAGACCACGTCCTGCCCTGTAGCCTGCTCATGCCCCACTGTAAAGGAGAATGGTTTGGTGCAGTCGAAGACTGAGGGCCACCCGAGAAAATGTCTCCATCACAGATGTTCTACATTGCTGAAATGCTTTTCCTAGCAGCCGTTTCTTCATGATTTTCTGAAACCTAGCTCGGCAGTTGGGGCAGGTTTTCAGACGGGTAAGATTGGAAGTGTAAGGATCTTTGGAAGGAGTGCTGGTGACGTGGTGGTTAGCCAGCCAATTGGCTTGCTAGCCGCAAGGGCAGCAGTTGGAAACCACCAGCCACTCAGAGGGAGAACCCCGATTCTCTCTACTCCGGTTATGAGTGACAGTCTTAGAAACGCCCAGGGGCAGATCTCCCTGTCCTATGCTCGGAGTTGGAGTCGAGACCTGGGCCATGAGTTTGGTTTGGGTGTGGAAGGCTCTTCATGGCAAACGTCTGTGCAGCAGACTTCATGAACTTGGTGGTCCCTCCTCTGGGGAAGCTTCTACCACCTGCCTGTGAGCCCCTCCCCACTGGTGAGCTCACAAGGAGCCAAGAAGATGGGGAGGCAGGTGCAGTGTTGTACACGAATGCACCTTCCGGCCCTTCCGCTGTGCAGCTGTGGCAATTTGCATAGGTTTGAGCTATTTATGACTCTGCATATTTGCTCTAGAAGAACCATCTCATTTTCTGCCTGCAGCCACCCACGCTGGTCTGGCTGCCACTGGGGTTTTCCAGCTGGCCCCTCGAAAGTGCCACGTCACTTCAGAGCAGCTCCCTCTGGGGGCCACGTGGTCCTTCTGTCTCCAATCGCTGAGGCTCCTCTGGAGCCCGTTCCGTCCCTGAAAATCTTGTCACAAGCACCTGCTATAAGCCGGACACTGGGCAAGGCCCTGGGAATCCCGAAACCAACAGGTGCACGTTGCTCCCAGGAGTGGCTTGCTGGCGGGCTGTAGACAGGGTCTTTGATCTTGAGTTTCTGCTTGTGGCTTTTCCTCTCTTCTCCAACCGGCTCCTTTGCTGAAAGCCTTTTCATTAAAAAAAAAAATTTTTTTTTTTACTCGTTTTATTAGGGGCTCATACAACTCTCATCACAATGCATACATACATCAACTGTGTAAAGCACATCTGTACATTCATTGCCCGCATCATTCTTAAAACATTTGCTCTCTACCTAAGCCCCCCTGGCATCGGCTCATCATTTTTCCCCTCCCTTCCCGCTCCTCCCTCCCCACTCCCTCATGAACCCTTGATAATTTATAAATTATTATTTTGTCATATCTTGCCCTGTCCGACGACTCTCTTCACTCACTTTTCTGTTGTCTGTCCCCCAGGGAGGAGGTCACATGTTGATCCTTGTAATCAGTTCCCCCTTTCCAACTCACCCTCCCTCTACCCTTCCGGTATCACCACTCACACCACTGGTCCTGAAGGGATTATCTGCCCTGGATTCCCTGTGTTTCCAGTTCCTATCTGTACCAGTGTACATCCTCTGGTCTAGCCAGACTTGCAAGTTAGAATTCGGATCATGATAGTGGGGGGGGGAAAGAAGCATTTAGGAACTAGAGGAAAGTTGTATGTTTCATTGTTGCTACGTCGCACCCTGACAGGCTCATCTCCTCCCCAAGACTCTTCTGTAAGGGGATGTCCAGTGTCCTACAAATGTGCTTTGGGTCTCCACTCCGCACTCCCTGCCTCATTCACTATGATATAATTTTTTGTTCCGATGATGGCTGATATCTGGTCACTTTGACACCTCATGATCACACAGCAGTCTGGTGTGCTTCTTCCTTGTGGGCTTTGTTGCTTCTCAGCTAGATGGCCGCTTGTTTCAAGCTTTTAAGACCCCAGGCACTATATCTTTGGATAGCCGGGCACCATCAGCTTTCTTTACCAAATTTACTTATGCACTGGCTTTGTCTTCAGCAGTTGTCTCAGGAAGGTGAGCATCATAGAATTCCAATTCAATAGAAGAAAGTATTCTTGCATTGAGGGAGTACTTGCATGGAGGCTCAATATCCACCTGCTACTGTAATACTAAACCTATAAATATATGCACATAGATCTAGTTCCCCATCCTCATATATAAATATATTTGCATATGTACATGCCTTTATTTAGACCTCTGTAAATGCCCTTTGCCTTCTAGCTCTTTCCTCTATTTTATTTTACTTTCCTCTTGTCCCACTATCCTGCTTAGTTTTCATTTGGGCTTCAGTAATTCCTCTTGGTTACATTACCCTTGATCACGCCCTATCAGGCCTCCTACACCCACCTCACCATCGATTTGGATCACCTGTTCCCTTGTCCCTGGGTTTGTTAACACCACTACCTTTCCCCTCACCTCCCCCTCTCCCATGTCCCCCCAGAACTGTCTGTCCCATTGTTTTCACCTCCAGATTGTTCATCCAGCCTATTTTATTTAGACAGACCTGCGGAGATAATAATGCACGAAAACTAGACAGAGCAAAACCAAGCAACAAGATACAATAAAACAACAACAACAAACCAATGACAACAAAACACAAGAAAGAAAGCTTGTAGTTAATTCAAGGAGTGTTTGTTGGCCTTTAGGAATGTTTTCCAGTCCAGTCTGTTGGGGCACCATGCCCTGGACCCAAAGTCTACCGCTGAAGGCCTTTTCATTCATTGTCAAGTGAGTCTGTGTGGTGGGTAAAGCACTCAGTTGCTAACCAAAAGGTCAGTGGTTCTAATCTACCAGCCACTCCAAGAGACAATGATGAGGCCATTTGCTTCTGTGAAGTTTACAGCCTTGGAACGCTTATGGAGAAATTCTACTCTGCCTTGTAGGGTCAGAATTACTTGATGGGCAGGGGATTTTGCTTATCCATTGTGGACTTGGTGATGTGTTTGCTACTCTGCAGTCTGTCTTGAACCTAGATGAAAGCCCACATAAGTCCACAGGCCACTCACACCTGCTCCCTCCATACCCACCACCCAGCATGTGTCTGCCTTTATCTTCTCTTTTCCCTTCCCTCATGACTACGGGTTTACCCCGGGAAGCAAGCATTGAGGCTCTCTGCTCCCATACAGATCTGCAGCCTTGACAACTCTGTAGATGGCTACAATGAGGCAGAATCGACTCGAGGCCGTGGGGTGAGGGAAGTAGCAGGTTCCAACTCGAGATCAGGGTTAAACTGAAAGTAACAGGAGCAATGTAGGAGATGGGAGACAGCTTGTCAGTCAGGCTACAGATCTCTCCTTCAACACTGGTGCTGTGTTTGACCCACTGAGACCCCTGAGTATCTGCACAGATGGCACCGAGTTCTAGATCTCCTCCCCTCCTGGGTGATGTCAGATTCTGCCATCTCCCCCACCGCCCCCCAGCCCTGATCTCAGTCACAGGCCATGGTGGGCCCCCACCCCCTATGTCATTCACTGGGCAGATGTCCTGGTTGATCCTGTGGCCTCTTTCCTATTGCTGTCTGCTAATGCACCTCTGTAATTGGGCTTTTCAGGTACCTGGTACATAGTCCTTGTCTTTAAAGCTCACGAGCAAACCCTTTCCTGCTGAAGCTGCTGAGAAATGATGCTTGGATGTTGTCCCTGCTAGTTAGCTAGTGTGCTGGGCTGGTCAGTGAGTCCCCAGATCCATCTCATAAAGATTTATAGTCTCACAGCCCCTAACCAGGTTTGCTATGAGTTGGGACTGATTTGATGGCTGGGAGGGTTTCATGTCATCCTTTTTGATGATCAAGATCAGAGAGATTGTTAGTATAGTCTTCCTGGAGAGTCGCATTTGGCCAGGGCTGGTATGAATGGAAGACTGTTTCCAGTGGAGGTACAGAACAGAGCCTTCACTGCCTCGGTCTGCTAGAGCATGGCAGCCAAAGAAAGGGCAATCTCAGTTCTTCAAAGGCATCTTACCTTTTCTGAAAATAGTGCAGTACTCGGCTCTCCTTCTCTCTTGGAAGGCCGCTAAGTTGCTGGTGTCGTCCTGGGGTAGCCCAGCCTGGGGAACCTCCCATGCCGCTCATCGGTCCTGTGAACCCCTCCCCACCCCGACTCCCCCGGATGCCATTGATTTATGGGCTAGTGGGGAGCTACACTGCCTACCTCAGAGAGGAGCTGGGACCTAAGGCAGACAAGACACACACCATCCTCTGATCGGCCTGTAAGAGCTGGCGCTCTATTTTTCTCTGAGGTTTGGTGATCCTCCTAATCGTGCAAATGCCCACACCCACCCATCTTGCCAAGCAGTAAAGCCATCTGAGAGGCCCCGGGGAGCTTGTCAATGCTGATCTCTTCAATGCTGATCTCTGGGAGGGACCTGATCCTGACGTGTTGGCCATCAGGACGGATATGGGTGTCTGGCCCTTTGCGAGAATCACCCTTGTGTCTGCCAAAGCAAACATGGTTAGGTCCTGTTTAAAATGACTGTCTTTAGAAAGTGCAGGCATATACCCATTTTTTTAAAACTGTTTTTTTTTTTTTAAAGGCTATAATCAAGCCTTGGGATCGCTCCTTCCAACCACCCCCTAAGAAGGAATCCTCTCTCCTGCAGTTGCCCAAGTAGACAGAGCTGGAGACAGGCCGCACTGTCTCCTCTAGGCTGAGATAAGGTAGCCCGAGGGGGAGAGGGGAGGGTGGGTAAGGCTGGCTAAGGGTTTTATGGAATGAAACTGCATAGCTTGGAGACGGAGCCAGAAACCCCACACTTATTACAATCTCAAAAGGAATGTTTGTGGCGATTTGCATACATAACTTCCCTACCTAATTTTCAGTGCATTCACACATGTGGTCCATATGTGTACCCCAGAATGGTTTTCCTGTCTCCAGTCAGAACAGGCTCAGAAAGTGCTGCTGACATTTTCACATTCACCGGCTAAAGGTGCCGAGCTCAGTCTCTCCATGCACACATCCGAGGTGGATGTTGACTTTTGAGTCATTTTCTGCTCTGCTGCCATTTCCCAGGAATAGGCTGGACGGGGCCCCCAAGGTGCCTGTCATGTGTGCTGGGGAAGTGGAGAGAGCCAATGTAAAGACAGAGGCCAATTGTTGGAAAAGGTCAGCGCTTTCCTCAGCTGCCACACGAGCAGGTTCCTATCGATGAAAAAGCAGCAGGCAAGGCCAGGCACACCTCTGTTCTGTGTTGTGTGTAGGTCTGAGGCCAAGCAGGCTGGGCTGATGGGAAGAGAGAGATGGTATTTGCTTTGGCTTCAGCTGCCCCTGCCTTTTTTCTTTCTTTCTTTCTTCTAAGCAGTATAAAAATAGGTGGAACGGGAAGGCAGGCCTGCCTTTGGTGCAGGAAACTACACTGGTGGCTGAAATGTGGGGCTGCATATTTTTAAAGACTGGCTTATCTCAATGTAATATAACCACTTGCGGGAGTAGTGAGATCAAGGTCAACTGCCAGTGTTTGGGTGCAGCTTTTTAGGGAGCGCCATCGAAGAACTATGCTGTGAGATCACCGAGCTGGGCTGAGCAGCTTCTCGTTGCAAAAACCTCACTGCTGAGAGTCGGTTTCCACTCAGCGCTCTATCCGAAAGTGCAGGGGAGAACGGGCCTCCAGCTGCCACTGTTCCCACTTCATTCCAGGCCCACCCCACCCCTTACACCGCGGAAGAGACTCGTGGGAAACCAACAAGCCCACTTGGGTCTCAGAGTTGTCTCCTGCCTCTTTTTCACCCAAGCCGGTGCCACGAGGTCTTTGGAAGAAGGACTCTGGCGGGGGGTGGGGGGGGGGGGGTTCCTACTGCACTGGATGGGGAACTTCAAAAAGTTAGTGGAAAAATCTCATTTTCTTCCTATTCTAATTTTCCAGTAACTTTTCTTTAAGTCTCCTCATAGATGCCAGTGAAGGGAAATTTGCATGAGCCAGCAAGTTGGAGCCAAAATACAGATAAAATTGAAATGTCTTTCTTGACTTGTATCTAATTTACTTTCTTTCTCTTTTGTTTGGATCATTTTGTTGGGAGCTCTTACAGATATCCTCACATTCCATAGTTCAATCACAGCAAGCAGTAGTGTACAATTGCGGCCACGATAAATTTCTTTCTTCTTGAACTCCTTGATATTGACTCCCCTTTATCCCCTCCTTCCCCCACCCTACCCCCCAGGAACCCTTATCTATCTATCTATTTACTTTTACCGTATCTTACACCATCTTGCTTCTATCATCCATCCATCTATCCATCCACCCATCCATCCATCCATCCACCCATCCATCCATCTATCCATCTGTCCATCCATCTAGAGACTTACCCCTGAAGTTTGAGACTAAAGATGAGACGCTAGAGAGGACCTGGAGGATACATTCTCTTCAGAGACCCTTTGAGTGAGTTTAATTTCCTACCATAAATAAATCTAAGTGTTACTCTAACCCCATGCACCCTTTAGAGAACACATGAGGATCCCCATGCTCATTGCAAGAAGAGTGTTTATTTTGTTAATAATTAGCTAAGTTAGATGCATTCTCTGCCTGAGTTTTGGTCAGAGCCATGTGACCTTGGCCAAGTCACCGCACCTTGCTTGACCTTGGCTTCCTGTTCAATAACACTAAAGTGGTTGTTATGGTCTGTCGGGAGCAGACCAATTCTGGCATCTAGTGATGGTATAGGACAGAGTGGAACTGCCCCGGAGGCTTTTCTCTGCTGCAGGTTTCATCAGCAGGTCTTTTCTCCTGCTGTCAAGAGGCAATAAGGGAATAAAACCGAGCAACGATTCTCAAACTGCAGGCCTCAACCCATTCGTGAGCCATGAAATCATTTTCCTGAGTTGTGATTGGTGTTGAAAAAAAGAAAAGAAAATATTAGTGTGCATTACATGCTGTAAGATGAAATATTGTTTAAAAACCCCCTTTGGTTTTCATCAAATCCATGTTGATATAGTACGTGTACTGGTGGCAATTTGAAAAAGAAGAAAGTATTTTTATGGTGAGAGGAGGTAAAAGGTTTGAAAACGCTAGAATAGTTTATCTGTAGGGTCCTTTCAGGTTCAAAATCACAGTCAGCTTTGGCAGCTGCGCCAAAGTCCTTGGGGGGCACAGCAGTTTGTCTGCTCCTCTCCTGGCCTACAGGTTGGTGGCCCAGCCTTGGCAGACAGCATCCCTGAAGACTCCAGCCGGGGAGCAGTCCTGCTCGTTGACTTGTGCGATCGCCATGGGTCAGAATCGCGGTAGCTCCGGATGTGGTTAGGTAGTTCTACGGGCACAGTGCCCAGAGCCTGGCGGCGTGGAGGAGCAGGCACGGCCATCTTCGTCAGCACATGCCTTTCGCCTCTGCAGAACGAGATGCTCAAGAGTCATTGCCATCCCCCTGGTTGCCTGCGGCCAAGGAGCAGAGCATACTCCTCTGGCTGGTGTTCTCCAGGGTGCTGTGGCGAGCCCGGTCACAGCTGCCCTCCCCGGCTCTCACACCGCTCTCCCTGCCCTCACCTCCGCCCCTGCCTCCCTCTGACCCACCAGGTTTGCAGGAGGGGAAGCGCCAAAAGAGCAAGGCTCTTTTTGGGGTGGTCTTCAACCTGCGAGGAAAGCACCTAGCATTGTTCCCCTTGTTCTCACTGAAACCCCGATGACAAGTCCCGCTTTTAACATGTCAGAGACTACTGGGTGGCTGACAAGCTCCAAGGCGTGCACTTGAAAGTCAAGGGCCTGCTGGCCAAAAACCAGGAAGAAAGTCTTTCGCAGACAAAACGGTGGTCTGGTTCCATTGATTGCAGGAGGGAGTTGCGTTTGACAGGAAAGCTGGTACTGTGGTTAGCCAACTAGCTCTTGCAACTGAACGAAAGGCAAGACACTGTGATCTGTCAGGTGGGAGGGGGAGCCCTGGTCCAGTAGTGGTTACGCACCGGGCTGACTCAAAACTACCAGCAGCGCCTCAGGAGAAGGACGGCTCTCTACTCCGCAAACAGTTGCCATCTGGGAAGCCCGCAGCACGTTGCTAGGAGTCAGCGCCGACTCAATGGCAGTGACTAAGGTCTGGTGTAGAGGTGTGGCCCGGGGTGGGGTGGAGGGGGGAGATGAATACACTCTCCCGACTACAGTTCTCTCCCTAAAGTTTAATACTGTTGTCCTTCCCTCACTCACACAGAGGATTCCCAGCCCTGGCCACTCCCTGTGTGTCAGGGTGGCACTCCGTAGGGTTTGCCACAGCTGGCTTTTCATGCTTCTGGATGGATTTGAAGTTGTAACCTTTCGGTTAGCAGCCTAGTGCTTTAACTGCTCACCTCACCCAGAGACTCCCTCTTACGGAGTCTTTTCCCAATTCACACACGTGTCCTCGGTGGTCCTAGGTATCAAGTGTTGACTACGAAACTCTGATAGGTGTTATAAAGAGGTTTGTTGTCAGCATTGAGCTTAAAGGCGAAACCAACTGCATAGGGCGGGCAAGTCAAAAGAAAGTTGGAATTCCAGGCAGAAGGAGCAGAGTACAGAACATCTATTCTGACTCACAAAAAAGGCTTTCTTCCACTGGTTGGAGTTTAGAGCCGTTGACTCTTGCAAACATAATCTCACCGGTGGGAAGAAATAAGCTGGGGGGTCAGTACCAACTCCAGTGGTGTGAGATCGACCCAGAGCAGAGCCACTCTAGCACAGGTGAGCCAATTGGGGACTGCGCTGCTTTATAATGCACTCATCAGTGATTCCTTAGCATCGAGTGGCTTTAGGGACAGTGACAACATACAGTGAGATGCTATTATAAACAGTGGCTCCTTCTAGAAGACGGAGTGAATGTGTAGCCCTCTCTCCTCCCGGTCTTTCTTCTTTCATTTGTTAAAGAAGTAAACTTTCTGATTAGTTCTGAATGATTTAGAAAGTACTCTGTGTCTGTGTTTTGAAGAATATTGCTTTAAAGGGTATGTTGCTTTAAAGAATATTGTCAAGTTGATTCCAAGTCCTAGCAAGTGACCTTAGGGAGCGAGGAAAGCTGCCTCATAGGGTTTCCTGGGCTGTATCTCTCTGGAAGCAGATCACCCATGGAGTGGAAAGTGGGCTCAAACCACTGACCTCCCTGTTAGGAGTCAAGTACTTCACTCTACCCAAAACAAACAAACAAAAACCTCATTCCCATCGAGTCAATGCTGACTCATAGGGACCCTGTGGGACAGGGTAGACTGCCCCTGTGAGATTCAGAGAATGCAGCTCTTCACAGGAGTAGAAAGCCCCGTCTTTCCCCCAAGGAACAGCTGGTGCTTTCAAACTGGGGGCCTTGACGATCGCAGTCCAACAAGGAATGGCCGTGCCGCCACGGCTCCTCTACAGCACCACGAAAGAGTGCCTTAAAATGATTAAATCTATTAAATGGTAAAAGTTATTTTAAAACATGTGCTATTTATATAGATCTTGGAAGCAAGCAACGTCTCCAAAAATATCACCAAATGACTTTAAACGGTCTCTCAAGTTGGTGGCAGTTGAGGCATACAAAGGAAAAGTTGAGTTTCGGGAGTTGAGTCAGTTTATGTTTTAGACAAGGTTTTGCATACTTGTCTAACAGTTTTTTTCTTTTAAAAGGAAGGAAGGAAGGAACAAACGAACGAACGAATGAAGAAAGGAAGGAAGATAGAAAGAAACCCCTGCGAAGATTGGCAGGCTATAATGTGTAACTGAAAGCCAAAGTAGTAGGTCTTCCCTTACTGCACTGAGTCGCAGGTTCAGAATGCCTCTGGCCGCTTTAGCATGCCCTGGGTCCTTCTGCAGTCCCTTACCAGGTTTACCAGATACCTATCAGTCCGTCTCATGAGAAAGCATTAGAAGTGCTCCCCCACCCCCAGAGTCGTTCTTCACGGTCTTTATCCACTGGTGAAGATTTCTAGAATGCCTGCCATGCGTGTGTGTCCACGCTATGCTCGTGGTCTTACCGTCGTGAGTGGAGGGAACCGATACATGGTTCAATAATGAGAAGCGAGAAGAGACGGGGGACGGGGCGGGGTGTGTGTGCAGGGGACATGTATCTCATACGCAGATAATTCTCATCATGCGTGGCAGTTATGTTCTGTAAAGGGGCCCTGCTGGTGCACTGGTTACTTGTTGGCCACTAACTGCAAGAGGAGCTGGTGCCTTTGAACTGCAGGAGGAAGGCAGGACTTTCGACCCCCCTAAAGAGTGACAGTCTCAGAAACTCACTGTTGCTCTGAGTCGACATCAACTCGATGGCGGAGAGTATGTTCCGCAAAGTGTCTGTGAGCGCTGAAATCACGAGTACTTAGCCATGGCATTGAGGGAAACCTGAAGGGAAGTCAGAAAGCATCGCTACTAGGGTTTCAGTTCGTACAGGCCTAGATGTCGTCCAATCAAACGGGCCCAGACTGTCCTTGTGATCAGTGGGGTGGCTGCAGACCAGTTCGTCCAGTACTGCTCTTAGCTTAGTCTCCTTAGGGTGAATTCAAATATTAAAAAAAGAAAGACTATTTTTTGTGTGTGTCATGGGAAAAACTATTTAGAGGTCAGAGCTAATACCAAATGTTTGATAAAACCCAATTAGGTGTCTTCCCAAATGATCGAAGCTTTGCAATAAGTTTGTGAGTGTGCTGCCGCTCCACAGCAAGCAGCAGTTTCTAGATGAATCAAGTATTTTCACACAGGTTGGGAAATGATGAGCCGAAAGTTGGAAAGTCACCACCGTGACACGGTGAAATCCACAGTATATATGAAAATATGCCGTAAGAAGCCATGTCCTAGGGTCTAAAGCTGATGGCAGAAGACCCGAGAATGACCACTGATGTGATGGCCACCAAGGTCAGGACCTCACATGGTGGGGCCTTTGTAATTTTAGACAAACACCTTTGCCTCAGCTCGATGGGCTCCAAGAGAGTTACATGAAGCTCAACTCAAATCCTGATCTTTCCATTGGTTTCTTTTTTTCTCTCACCAAGATCAAAGCTACTAAAGATAATCTTATGGAATGAATCATACCTGGGGACAAGGCTTGGATTTCTCTATGTGATTCAGAGAGCAAAGTCCAGTTGTAATAGCGGCATCTATGGGGATGAGCAGGGCCAGTTCAATTCGAGGCAGGGAGATCAGCTCAGAAGGTTATGGTGACTGCTTGGAGGGGAGGGGAGATCCCAAAAGGGTCCTCTCAATAGATTTTCCCAAAAGGCATAGGATTAACCACAGGAACTTATTATGAAGAAAATTTAAAACCGCTTTGGTGAGAAATGGGCCTGGAAAATCCCATCAGGGAACAAAATTCACCTGTTCATTCTTTGAGGTTAGCCAGGAATCTAGAAAGGTGGTAATAATAGGCACTTGTCTTGACCTCTTCGCCACAGTGGGAATTTGAACAAGAAATTAGGCACAAGGTATACTGGCAACCAAGAAGTGCTTCCTAAGGGTTTGGAAGGCGAGTTCTCCTTGGAGTCCCTGGGCAGCCCTAATAGTTAGGTTCTCGGTCAACTAACTGAAAATGGCATCAATGGAAAGGGCTTACAATCTGCTCCCGAAAGACCACAGGCATGAACCCCCTGCGGTGCAGCTCTACTCTACACACAGGGACTCACCAGGAGCCGGCGGTAACTCAGTGGCAGTGGACTTGGCGATCAGGCTGCGCGCCTTTCCCCAGAGTCCACCTGGCAGGAGGGGCTGCTGGAGAATGCCCTTCGAGGTGACACAGTAGCATCTCATGAGATTTTTCCGCATTCGTGTTCCCAGGGTGCTTTCCCAGCACGCTGGAGGACGAGAAGCAGGAGAGGGAAGAGGAGGGAAAGGATGAGGAAGAGGAGGAGCTGGCCAGGCGCTGGGCACGAGGAAGAGGAAGAGCTGGCCAGGCGCTGGCCACGGGCTCCCGTGTTCTGCATGAGCAGCTGGAAGGGAAGGCACTGCAGGGCTCTTTGCTTGAGGAGCAAGCGGATCCCCGAATCCCTTTCCATATGCCAAAGACTGCTGATTCTGCCTTGGGGGCTCCATGCGTGTCGGGGTTTCAGTGACTGCTCTTTTGGAAGGAGATTGTCTGGACTTTCTTCCGAGGTCCCTCAGTGTGTCCCCTAACCTCCAGCCTTTTGCTTAGCAACTGAGGACATTCATTGTTTACATCACCCAGGGAGTCCCCGGTGGGGTTGGAAACGTTAAACAGCTTGAGACTTGGGCCAGAATTTCCATGTGGTTCCTAAATGTACAGTGGATTTAGATGATACTATTCAAATGCTATGTTCTCATTTGAGTGGGAAACGCTGCGTGTTCACATGAGTTCCTTCAGCCCTCGAGGGCGAGCATTCTTGGTATGCAAATCCAAAGCCACGTGTGATTCATCCAGCTGGTCCCTCCTGTTTATATCTAGCCTCTATATCACCTATCTAAGGTCCATCTCAATGGAATGTTTAGTGTAGAACACTTCCTCTTGAAAAGAGCCTGTAGGAATGCCTTGCCCCTTGGTCAGCCACGACTCTGAGGGAGGTCAGAAAGCAGTAAGCAGGTCTGAGCTGCTCTCAGGAAGAAACTGTCTCTCAGAGCCTCCTGGTCAATGATCTAAACAAACACGCTGAGCGAAGACAGACGTGCTGGGTAGGATTCTGAGTTAGTTTTAAGTCCACTTTAAACTTCCCTTCTCCTTGCCTTGCGATCCTGCGACGTCTCTCCAGAAGCCTCCTTTACCATCGCCGTAGCTTGTTTGTTTTCTTTTCTAGAATGTCCTGTCTGTGAAATCCTCCAACATGAAACCTTTTTAGCTTAGCATCTTTCACTCAGCATCGGAAGTTCCTCTGTACATCTGACTTGAGAGTTCGTTTCTTTGAATCACCGGATACTATTTCATTGGACATGCGTTCTGCGGTCGTTTGAGTAACTACCTAGGAATGTGGAGCTGTGGGATCCGACAGCAAGCCCACGTTCAGCTTTGTAAGAATCTGCCAAACGGGCTGCACTGTTTGAGATGCCCACCAGCAATGAATGAGGGTTTCTGGTGCCCTACGTCCTGGCCAGCCTTGGGCGGGCAGTATTTTGGATTCTAACCAATCTAAAAGGTGTGCGGTCACAGTATGCTATTTTTTTAATTTGCAGTCGCCCCAACATATGGTGCGGAGCATCTTTTCATTCGCATCTATCTTTTTCAATGAGGTGTCTGTTCTGAGTTTTTGCCTACTTTGTATTTGGTTGTTTTCTTAGGGTTGAGATTTAAGAGTTCCTTTGGATCGGAGATACAAACCCTTTATCAGACATGTTTCCCAAAGATTTCTGCACCCCACCCCTGCCCCTGACCTATGGTTTGTCTTTGCATCCCCTTGAAGGTGTCACAGAGCAGTTTTTAAATTCAATTAAGTCCCACCTACCCACTTTTCTCTCTAAAGGGTTTTGCCTGTGGTGCAATATCTGAAAACTCATTGTCCCCTCGGAGAGTCCTCACTGAATCCAAGGTCCCCTTTACTCTGCTGAGATCTTCTAGAAGTTTCATACTTTTGAGGTTTGCATTTAGGTCTATGATCTATTTTGAGTGAGCCATTGGGTCCACAAGACTTCCAGCGCCATTGGGTCTGCCAGACTTTTCACTCACCGGCCTGTGATCTTCCTGCATTTTACACCATTGCATGTGAATCCTTGAATCTGAAGAGGGACTCATGGACTATTATTACTGGACTAATGAACTTGAGTTGGACTGGGTTGGGATGTTTTCTCCATGTGCAATTACTTCTTGATAAAAAGATCTTTCTTTCACATATATATGAACGTCTCTAGATTTGTTTCTGTAGTCAACCAGGCCTAACACACTTGGTAAGAGATCAATTGAGCTGTAAGAGCCCCCAATAAAATGATTTATTAAAGAGAGAGAGAGATCAAATGATTGTAATCGTAGGTCTATTTCCTCTCTCTAGTCTGTTCCATTCACCCACTTTTCTACTAGTTTCACTAATGCTTCATGGTCTTGCTCACTGTCCCTTTACCCTAAGGGTACTGTATCTTGAATATTATGTTGGCTCTTCTGGGTCTGTTGCCTTTCTACATAAACTTTAGAATCAGCTTGTCAATATCTACATAATAGCTAGCTGGGATCTTGATTGGGATTGCATTGAATCTAGAGAGCAAGCTGACAGAAAGGACATCTCAATATTGCTGTGTCTTCCTATCCGTGAAAATGGAATAGTTCTGCATTCGTTTAGGGCTTCTTTGATTTCTCTCATTAGAGTTTTGTTGATTTCCTCTTATAAAACTTGTACATATTTTGTTATATTTATACCTAAGTATTAATTTTTGTTACTAATGTAAATGGTGATATACTTCTATTTTAAATTTTAATTGGTGGTTGCTGACACACAGAAAACCATTGACTTTTTGTTGTAAAATTTAAAGTTAAGGATGTAAATTTTATCACTTGGACCATTTTTGAGCATACAGTTCAGTGGCAGGAAGTGCATTTAGGATGCATAACCATCACTATTATCTATTCTGGATTTTTAAAATCTTCCCTAACAAATGATAATCATCAAATATGCCTATTTACCCTCTACAATTTAAGTAATAACTGCCACTTCTCCCTGCCACCCGCCCGATACCTCTATTCTACTTTCCATATATATGAATATCAAAAACTTAATATACATTTATCTTGTATCTTGAATGCTTACTGTACTCATTTGTTCCAGGGGATTTTTTGGTTGTTGTTGATTCATTGGGATTTTCTTCATAGACAATCATATCACCTTCAATCAAAGACAGCACGATTTCCTTTTTCTATAGACTTATTTCCTTTTCCTGTCACAGTGCATTAACTAGGCCTCTGGTAAGATGTTCAATAAGGCTCCTGGCAAGAGGGGACATCTTGTCTTTCTTCTCAGTCACAGAAAACATATCGTTTCTCCCTATTAGATTTTCTGTTAGCTGTAGGATTCTTTTGTAGATATTCTCGATCAAGTTGCAGAAGTTTCCCCCATTCCTAGTTTGCTCAAAGTTTGGTTGTTACTTTCTCTTTGTTGTTAAATGTGTGTTGGATTTCTTTCAAGTGCTATTTTCCTGAGTGTACTGATATGGTCATTTGATTTTTCTTCATTGGTTTATTAATATTACAGACTACTTTAATGAATTGGTCAATAGGATTTTTTCTTGCAATGTCTAGTTTTGGCTTAAGGGTAATGCTGGCCTCATAAAATGAGTCAGGAAATGTTCCCTCCGCTTCTATTTTCTGGAAGAAATTGTAAAGCATTAGTATAATTTCTCCTTTACATATTTGGTAGAATTTACCAACAAAACCATTTGGACCTGGTAATTTTATTTTGGAAGATTATTTATTATTTTTCAATTTATTTAATAGTTATAGGCCTATTCAGACTGTCTTTTTTCCCCCTTGTGTATGTTTTGGTAAATTGTGTCTTTGACTGATCCATGTATCTAAATTATAGAATTTGTGAGCATACTGTTGTTTATAATATTCCTTCAGTGATTCCAGTGGTTGATAGCCTCTAATTGATTTCTGATAGTCATTTGTGTCACCCCTCTCTTTTTTTTTATAGTAAGCCTTGCTATAACAAAACTTATTGATTTTTTCCACAAAGAACCAACTTTTGATTTAATTGATTTTCCCTACCATTTTCAACTCCATTGATTTCTGCTCTTAATTTATATTATTTCTCCTGCTTGCTTTAATTTTAATTTTCCTCTTCCTAATCTATTGCAGAAGTATATAGAGTATTGATTTGGGGGTCTTTCTTATTTTCTAATATATTCATTCAATGCTGCAAATTATTTTGATAAGTTTTCATTTGAGTCCAAATATTTTTAACTTTCTCTTAATCATTCTTCTTTGACTCACATGCTATTTATAAGTGTATTGTTACTTCCAAATATTTTGGGGGGTGGTGGTTATGGCTATTTGCTTGCTGCTTTCTAGTTTAATTGCATTGTGTTCTAACAGCATGCTGCATATAATTTCTGTTCTTTTAAACTTGTTAAGATGTGTGCTTAGGGTTTAGGGTGGGGTCTATCTTAGGGAATATTCCATGTGAGTATGAGAAGAATGTGTATTTTACTGTTGTTAGGTGAAGTATTGTATAAATGTCAATTCCATTCGTTGATGGATGTTATGGCTTAGTTAAACAATATCCTTACTGGTTTCCTGCCTGCTGGAGCTGTCAACTACTGACAGAAGGCTGTTGAAATCTCAGATTATAGTAGAGACTTTGTCTGTTTCTCCTCACAGTTCTATCAGTTTTTACCTCCAGGTGTTTTGAGGCTCTGTTGGTAGGTGCATACACATTCAGGATCATTACCCACCTTTCATCTTCCATCTACGTACTGACTTTACCTCCGGTTCACAAATGTGGCTTAAACAGAACTTGAGCAATTCCTTCCTCTCCCAGCTCCTGATTTAACATCAAAACCAAATTGCTAATTGAGATACATGTACATAATTTTATATGTTCATTCTATATACTTATTCTATGCCATTCTGTATATCCTAGTACATTCTACAACATACTAGAACACACGCACAGGATCTTGAAAAATTAATGAAAAAATACCATTATCTCTTAGTTCCATTTTTCTACAAACTTGTTGAGGCCCCCTTTTATATTCTAGTTTAAGTTCTGTACAACACTAATTTTATTCTCAAACTGCCCCCTGCCATCGAGTCAATCTGGCTCACCATGACCCCACACGGGTCGTACAAGGTGGTCAGTTTTTGTGGATGCAGATGGCCTCACCTTTCCCCCAAGGAGCAGAGGGTGAGTTTGAGTCACCTGTCGAGCTTAGCATCTCAGTGCATCCCTGACAACACCACTAGGATTCCTCTGTTATCAAATAGTAGTCCCTCGCTGTGTTTCTAAGTTCTACTTTCATGCCTTCACCAGGATTGTACCTGGATTTTAACCATCTTCTCTGTAACATAATTGTAATACAGTGTTTTATTTAGATTGAAACCACAATAAGTTGCTGCTTTTGTAGGTTAAATAAAATCGAACATTGTCAAATTTGGTGTGGTTCAACGTAGGATAGCGTCTACTCATTCAGCAATACTCGGGTGTCTGCAGTGTGTAATAGGCTAGTTGTTCTGGGTGTCTGAAAAATGAGAAGGACAGACACACCACAACTTGAAGAATGGGTAGAAAGAAATTTATTCTTTAGGGATAAATTTGGGAAGAGCACCCAGCTTGGATGAGCAGACTGTGCTTTTGATGCTAATTCCCTACACCTCGAAGTGCTGGAAAGTCCACAGAATCCAGGTAAGAAGCCCCATCCCTAGGAACCTGGGGCTCCCCAAGGCCTTCTGCACCAAGAGCAGAGTACGTACTCTGGCATTCAAAGCCCTTTGTGGTCTGGCCTTAGTGTATTTTCTCCACGTTACTCCTTTCATGTATGTTTATGCCTCTGCTTTCCTGTCTGTTTCTGTTCTTCCTTCCTCCTGGAATATTCGATTGGGAAGAAAGTGAGCGCCAGACTCCTATTGTGTGGGTTCACACCCCAGCTCTGTTACTCATCAGCTAGGTGACCCCCAACAAGTTGTCCTCCGAGTGCCTCGATCGACCAACCTGTAAAGGAGGGATAATGAGAGTGTGCTTACGCGTGGATTATTGTGTGGATAAATGTGTTCGTGCGTGAAAGTGATGCGGCGAGTGAAGAGTCGCTGCTCGCTGAGAGGTCGGCATTTGAATCCACCAGCCACGGACTGGAGAGAGAGGAGGCCGTCTGCTTCCAGAACGGATCACAGTCGTGGGCACTCTGGGAGCAGTGTGGCTGTCTTCTGGGGGGCGAAGGGTCAGAATCATTGGTGACAGTGGCAGAAGCATTAGGAAAGGGTCTGGTGCAGCAACACTCAACGAATACCATGTATCCTTATTTCTGTGTGCCCAAATCTCACTCTTCTTCCAAGCTTCAAGATCAGGACTTTCGTCATCAATCTCTGCTCCCCCTAATGCTGTCTTTCTTTTCTCTGGTTTCCAGCAACACCTCTGAAACTGTCGCAAGGTAGTGTGTGTGTGTGTTTGTGTGAGTGTGTGTGTGAGTGTGTGTGAGTGTGAGTGTGTGTGTGTGTGTGAGAGAGAGTGTGTGTGAGTGTGTGTGAGTGTGTGTGTGTGAGTGTGTGTGTGAGTGTGTGTGAGTGTGTGTGAGTGTGAGTGAGTGTGTGTGAGTGTGTGTGAGTGTGTGTGTGTGAGTGTGTGTGTGTGAGTGTGTGAGTGTGTGTGAGTGTGAGTGTGTGTGTGTGAGTGTGTGTGTGTGAGTGTGTGTGAGAGTGTGAGTGTGTGTGTGAGTGTGTGTGTGAGTGTGTGGGGGTGTGTGTGTGAGTGTGTGTGTGAGTGTGAGTGTGTGTGAGTGTGTGTGTGAGAGTGTGTGTGAGTGTGTGTGTGTTGGCTAGATATGCATCGACACCTTATCACCTCTCTATAAACCAAACCATACTCAGTGCCATCGCAGCGATTCCTTTTCTTAGAGACCCTGCCAAAGCAACCCTGGCACACTCAGATCTCCAGCCTTTTGGGTAACAGCCAAATGCTTGAGCTGTTTGCCGCACCCTGGGCCTCCTATTAAGCGACAAGAGTGGCTCACCCAGGCGCCTTGTGGTGTAATGGTTATGCGTTGGACTGTGACCTGCAACGCCTGCAGCTTGAAGCTACCAGCCGCACCTCCGAAGGAAGGGGGCTTTCTGCTCTCCTAAAGAGTGACAGCCTCAGAAACTCTCAGGGCAATTCTACCCGATAGGCTCACTAAGTGGCATCAGGTGGACGGCAGGGAGTAGCTCACCCCCACCCACTGCCATTCAGTCGATTCCAACTCAGAGAAACCCTACAGAACAGAGCAGAGCTGCTCCTTAGGCTTCCTGTGACGGTAAGTCCTTATGGGAGGAGAAAACCTCATTGTCCCCCTGCAGAGTGGCTATTGAGTTTGAACTGTCAACCTGGTGTCTGTAGCCTAACACCTAGACCTGATGTTATATCACTGACTGAGCACTTTGTTTATGGTGAGATTGAAGAAATAGAGACCCTAAACAATGAATCATCTCTTGCCCATCCCCAACTCCAACTATTAAATTCCACAGTGATTTACCATATATCGGATTTATCTGGGAAAGCCCTTGACCGAGAAGTTAAAGGTACATTTATGCATGAAGAACTCTGGCTTAAATTTTTTAATTGATTAAAACAACCCATTTTTGATAATATTGCAAAGAGAGGGATTGTACTCAACATTGCCACTACATTATTCTCTCAGGAGCGTTTTGTATGCTTATTATAACACTATTATTGTAAGACAGTACTATTATTACAATACTATTCGCAAGTCCATGATTCTGAGGATTTGTTTCAAAGTAATCCTGGGGCTTGGGAGGGGAGGGCAAGGATGAAATCACTATTGATACTGGGTTATGGGTGATCAATTTCTTCATATTTTATGTTTTTATATCAATTTTATACAGGAAATTCATGCTCTTCATTCTTTTTCCTCAGTATATTTTTGAGAATTTTCACAACAAAAAGTGGAAGTGCAGGGAATTACTTAATATTATTCTTTTAGCTGGATTCCTTTTTAAAAAATTCATTTTACTGGAGGCTCTTACAGCCCTTATAACATTCCATACATCAGTTGTATCAAGCATATTTGTATATATGTTGGCATCATCATTTTCAAAACATTTTCTTTCTACTTGAGCAATTGCTATCAGTTCCTCTTTTTTACCCTCCTACCCTTGTGAATCCTTGATCAATTGTTTATAACTCCCACTAAATGACTCTTTCTCCTGGTGGATCTGGGTAAGAGAAAGGGGTGTGGGAAACATGCTGATAGGATTCTGTGATGAGTGATTGTTAACAGAATCCATGGCTGCTGTAAAAGCTTGGGATGCAGGGAGTGGCCACATTTGTCATCCTGCTGGGGTAGCAAATGAACCATCTCAGAAGCAGGAAGCTTTGGGGGGGGGCGGGTCTCACACTACCAAGAGAGACGAGGCAGGAGGGGAGTGTTTTCTGTACCCTGAGGTCCCTCCACTTTGAACTTCCTTTATCCAGGGACAGAGAGCGAGCATCCAGAGGAACGCTGGAAAGTGATGGGCTTCAGGACCCACAGAACAAGCACAGCTGCGCGCCTTTGGGCAGGTGTGCTTTCCAAGCACTTGATTGGGTGCGAGAAGGAAGAACAGGTGTCAGTGCTGAAGACAGTGCTTTCCTTCTGTCTGGTGCACGAGGGGACCAGGCGCTGCCCTTCTCGCCACTTTTAAAGTGTATGTATCAATCCAAAGCTGAAGAGCTCACGCAGCCATATGGATGGCGTGGGGGAGAGGACCTGCTGCTTAACTGTTAGGTTTCTTTGTTTGTTTGTTTGTTTTAGCAGTTGCTATGGGGCTTATTCCAACTCACAGTCACTCCACAAATGTCCACGTAGATCTGTGCTCTGTACTGTTTCCTTTTTTTTTTTTGCTCTGTACTGTTTTTATGGCTCAAGTTTGCCCCAGAAGTCAACACCAGGCAACCCGAGGGTGTCTCAACTGCCACCCTTTGAATTAGCAATCAGTGTATGAACTCCACAAAGGCAATGGGTCTTCAAAACCAGTACTTCACCCAGCTGCTGTGTCTGTAGCATCCCACCAGTGGTGATGCTTGAATGCCAGCTGTCACTGCGACACGCCCGTCCATCCCCCTCCAAGTGCAGGGCACTGGCTTCATTTGGTGAACCCTAGGCAAACCAATCTCATCGCAAGCACATACATAAGCCACTCCTGAGTTCTGATATTGCTTCTGAATGCTCCACTTACAGAACCGAGTTGAGCAAGCCTGTGTAGTTTGGGAGACTGATGGAATCAAAGAAATACTAATGTCAGACTTGCTGGAATGTGAGGCGAGCTACTCTGGACAGGGTCTGAAAGAACAGAAGACAAGTAGGGAGAACAAGGAATATAGTTCTACAGCATCAGAAGAACAATGGTAATGAATGGGGTCTGTAAGACATTTGCCTGGGCTGGGGAGCCGGGTGTAGTAGATTAAGTGCTGGGCTGGGAATGGCAGAGCCAAAGGTTGGTACGGAGCTATAGGCTTGAGATGAGTTGGAATTGCCTTGGGGCAATGGGTGTATTTGAGGGTTGGGCTGTGCATTTCTGTGATGTGTATCTCAGTCTCAGCTACCAAAAGGACCAAGTGGCTTATTGGAGACAAGATGGGGGGAGAGGTCTCTGGGCGTGCAGATGCTTAGCTGCCAGGGGCATTTCGAGGTCCCTCGAAAGCTGATTTAAAATCCCTTGGGGACAGGACATATAGATCTCAGGACCTTTGGACCATAAACTGAAGAAGCCTTTTTGTCTCGTGGGTTTGCAAGTAACAAACTGGCAATAAAGGGTTGGTTTCCGGAGTTGGAAGGAGACCCAAGAGATTTGAATCTACTAAAGGAAGTAAAGCATCTGCGTGAGATGACAGAAATTCCTAAATCGTATTCTTT
The DNA here is from genome assembly GCF_050624435.1 of Tenrec ecaudatus. Lineage (NCBI taxonomy): Eukaryota > Metazoa > Chordata > Mammalia > Afrosoricida > Tenrecidae > Tenrec > Tenrec ecaudatus. Next base: position 82,167,909 of record NC_134538.1, read on the forward strand.
TACAAAAATCACTTACATATTAGGCATGATACATATACAACACATATCTCACATATATGCAAGTTATGAAGCATGATGACATGAACACACATGAGCCTACTGTTCAACTTAAGGACTGGAGCATTGCTTCATCTTTTTTTTAAAACCATCTTATTGGGGGCTCTAACAGTTTGCGTAACAATCTATACATCAATTGCATCAAGCATATTTGTAGATATATTGCCATCATCATTTTCTAAACATTTACTTTCTATTTGAGCCCTCCTCTTCTTTCCCTCGCTCCCCCAAATCCCACTCTCATGACCCCTTGATAAATGATAAATTATGATTATTTTCATATTTTACATGACCACTGTTTATTTATTTGTTTATTTGTTTAGAGATAGGCAATAGCCCCACCCAAAAACCAAAACCAATTACCGTAGAGCTGATTCCCAGGTACAGTGACCCCATAGGACCGAGTAGAGTTGCCTCACAGGGTTCCCGAGGCTGTGGTCATCTTTAGAAGACAACGGTGGTTTTGAGCTGCTCACCTTGCAGTTATCAGCCCAACACATACCCGCGACACCAAGGCTCCTTATGTCATGTGAGTGTGTGTATATTATATATGTGTGTGTATATATATATATATCATATATATTATACATAATGTATATATATATCCCCCAAACTGGGATTTTTTTTCAAAGCTATGTATTTCATTCTTTTTACAAAACAACCTTATCACCTTCAAAGCACTCTCCATTACACTTAATACATTTCTCAAATCACTGATTCCATTCCTAGAAACATTTTTCAAACTCATCTGTTTGGAGAGCTCACAGCACCGCCCTCGTTTTTTCTTCACCTCTACTACATCATCAAATTGTTGTCCTTTCATGTCCCTCTTCATTCTCAGAAACAAAAAGAAGTTGCACGGAGTGAGGTCAGGTGAGTAAGGTGCATGGGGCAAGAGAGACATGCTGTTTTTTGTCCAAAACTGGTGCACTGAGGTTGGTACATGAGTAGGTGCGTTGTCATGGCAGCAAAATGAGTCCCCCGTCTGCCACAAATCAGGCCTTTTTTGTTGCACACGGTTACACTATCTTTTCAGAACCCCTAAATAGCTCAACAGTCTGACATGGTGGAACAAACGCCAAATCCCTCTCACATCAAAGAAACAAATGAACTCAGAAGACCCCAAACAAACAAACAACCATATTGTTGAGAATGAGGGGGGTTGGAGCACAGACCCCAACCCATCAGTAGATAATTCGACATCCCCTCACAGAAGGGTGACAATCGTCTGGTTCTTTGAGGCTTCCTCACCCCCCACTATCATGACCCCAGTCCTGCCTTTCACTGCAGGCTAAACTGGAGCATGTGCACAGATACAGATAAGAGAAAGAGGTCATGACATGTGGAATCCAGGAACAGGAATATTGATGCCAGGAGGGTAGAGGGAAGGTGGGAAGAGGAGGGGAAGAAGGGGGAACCAATCACAATGATTGATAGATAACCACCACCACCCCAGTCCCCAGAGGGATAAACAACAAACCCCGAGGGACAAACAACAGAAACCATGGGTGAAGGGAGACAGCAGTCAGTGTAAGATATGAAAATAATAATTTAAAATTTATCAAGGGGGCATGAGGGTGAGAGAGTGAAGTGGGAGGAAAGTAGGAGCTGATACCAAGGGCTCAAATAGAAAGTAAATGTCTAGAAAATAATGATGGCAACATATCTACAAATATGCCAGATGCAATGGATGTATGAATTGTCATAAGAGCTGTAAGAGCCCCCAATAAAATGATCTTTTAATAAAAACAAAAATTGAGAACAAATGAACATCTTTGTCTTGATCTTTGATTTCATTTGATGAGTTTTGGGGGGACAAAGTGACAGTGCCGTCTTCCACTGGCTTGATTGATGTTTGCTTTCGGAGCCATCATGTCTTGTACCTCTAATGACCTTGGGAAAAGTCTGGGTCACCTCACAGCTGTTCTTTCAAAGCGTGGCATGCTTCCACTGGATGCTCTTTTTGCTGGTCTGTCAGAACCTGCGGCACCAATATCGCAGCGACCCTTCTCATCCCAAATCTTCCTTTACAATTCGCTGAACCGAGTGCCAAGAATCCAGATCACGTCCCCATCTCTTCAAGGACCTGTCGTTGGTCTTTGAGCACAAGTGCATGAATTTTCGTGACATTTTAGTCTGTTCAGGAAGTTGATGGACATCCAGAATGAGCTTTGTCATCAATCAACATTTCACCTTTTTGAAAACGAGAAAACCGCTTGTACACTTGAGTTTTTCCCATAGCACTGTCCTTGTAAGCCGTGTTCAACATCACAAGTTTCTGTGCCATTTTTCCCGAGCAGGGAACAAAATTTCACAGCCGCACGCTATTCTCTTAAATCAGCCATCACAAAGAATGATGTTTGAGCTTAACTGCTTTCACAAAAAAATTCACTGTGACCAGAGAGAAGCTCCCCAGGAGATGCTGCTGGTGTGCTAACTCAGAACGAGTTGCTTGATGCTTGGCTAACAGGAAAAATGCATACTATAAAAGCTCGAAACAGTGGAGTTTTTACCCCTGATTTTTGTACCCCCTTGTAATCATACAGTATATACACACTCACACACATGATAACTTTGCTTGTGCTAAGTGAGTTTTTTTTCACTCAACACATTCCTAAGAGTCATCAATAAACCCGTGGGAGCTGTACTTACTCATTTTCCCTGCTGTAGAGAACACACTGTGTGAACCGCCTGTGGCTTCTCCATTCACCCACTGAGGCGAATCAGAACTGGAAAGCTTTTGGCTCTCCTGGGCAGTGCACACTCATGCCTGTCTCCTGGGGTACACGTGCAAGAGTTTCTCTGCTGGAAACTCACCCTGCTTATGTGGATGTTCAGCTTCATATAATAAACAATACCAAGCAATGTCAAATTGTTTTCCAAGGTAGTTGGAACCATTAATACTCTCTGAGGCGTGTGTAGGTGTTCCCATGAATTCCCACCATCTCCAATTGTTTATTTGGCAGACTCCTGAATTGTTGCCAACCTAGTGGGGTAGAAAATTATATCTCATTCAAGTCTTAAATTACATTTCCCTGTGACTAGTGAGGCTGAGAGAAGCCTTGGTGACATAGTGGTAAAATGCTCAGCTACAAATTGAAAAAGGCCCGTGATTTGAATCTACCACTTGATCTCTGGGAAAGAGAAGTAGCATTCTGTTCCCAGAAAGGTTTGCCGCTTGGGAAACCCTATAGGACAGGTCTCCTCTTGTCCTACACGGTGGCTAGGAGTCAGAATCAACGCACTGACGATAAGCTTTAATGAGGCTGAAGTAGTGTTCCCTATGTTGATTTGCCATGTGTTTGTTTTCTGCAGAATCCTTGGTGATGCCTTTAAAAATGTTTTTGTTGTTTGCTGTTGAGTCATTTCCAACTCAGAGCAACTCTATGCAGCGTAGACCAAGATCCTGCCCAGTCCTGCACTATACGACACTCATCGTTACTCTGTTTCGACCCACTGTTGCAGCCACTGGGCCAACCCATCTCATGGAGACTCTTCTTTTTCACTGACCCTCCTCTTTACCGACTGCTCTGTCCTTCTCCAAGGCCTGACTCCTCCTGATTATATACCCAAAGCACATGCCATGGAGTCTTGCCATCCTCACTTCTAAGAAACATTCTGACTGTACTTCTTCCAACGCAAATTTGTTGTTCTTCTGTTAGTTCATGCTCTATTTATTACTCTTTGCCAACACCCTAACTCAAACACATAGAATCTTCTTTCTTATTTGTTGTCCAACTTTTACATGCATGTGAGGCTATTGAAAATCCCGTGGCTTGGCTCAGGTGCACCTGAGTCCTCAAAGTGACGTCTTTGTTTTTAACACTTTAAAGAGGTCTTCTGTCGCAGATATGGTCAGGACGGTGTGTTACTTGATTTCCTGATTGCCACATCCATGGGAATTGATTGTGGATCACATTCCATCCTTGACAACTTTAATCTTTTATCCATTTATCACGATGTTGCTCATTGGTCCACTTGTAAGGATTCCGTTTCTGTTGGGAATGATTCACACTGAAGGCTGTGGTCTTAGATGGTCATCAGCAAATGCTTCAGCCCCTCTTCACTGTCAGCAAACAAGGTTATGCCATCAGCACAGTGCAGGTTGTCGATATGTCTTCCTCCAATTCTGATGCCATCTTCTTGTTTGTACAGTCCAGTCTTTAGATACTACCTTTTGGGAGTAGCGTGTAGTTAATTCTTACAGCATTTCTTCATTTTTAATCATTTTATTGGGAGCCCTTACATATATCATAATATTCCATAGGTCAATTGCATCAAGCAGTATTGTACAATTGCTACCTCAATCACTTTCAAAAGATTTTCTTTCTTCTTGAATTCCTTGATATCAGGTCCCCTTTATTGCCTCCTTCTCCCCTCTCCCCTCAGGAATCCTTATTTTTTCCTCTATGATAGATTTCTTTTGCTATATCTTATACAATCCAATATATCCATCCACATACAATTCTGTTTTCCATCTCATCAAGTGGGGGATGCAGTCATCAGTGCTTCCAGCTCCCTAACCCCCCCTTTGCCTCGTCCTTCTCTTCCCATCCCCTCAGGGAACCATTACTCCTGTGACTGTTTCTGAAGTGTTCGCTATCTTGGCTTTCATCTATCTAATTATCATAAATATACAAATGAACATATGAAAATCTAATACAACCCATGAGGGAAAACAAATAAAAACCATACTAGTAAGGGGAGGAAATATTAGAGAACTAGAGGATGGTTATGTGGTTCATCAGCGCTATACTGGACCCTGGATTTATCATCCCTTCCATGTGGCCCTTCTGCGAGGGACTGTCCAATTATAGGTGGGTTTTGGGTTACCACTACGTCCCCACCCCTTCCCATCTATTTGGTTGCTTGTTTTTGAACTTCTGATACCTCTTCCTGTGGACACCTCATGTTCACATGGACTGGTGTGCTTTTTCCATGTGGGCTTTGTTGCTTCCCTTCTAGATGGCCACTTGCTTAACTTCAAGCCTTTAAGACCCCAGATGCTATCTCTTTTAATAGCCGAGTACCATTAGCTTTCTTCACCACATTTGCTCATGCACCCATTTTGTCTTCAGCTATTGTGTCAGGAAGGTGAGTATCCTACAATGCCACATTATTAGAGCAAACTGTTCTTATACTGAGATAAGATTTAAGTAGAGGCCCAAAGTTCATCTGCTTCCTTGTTGCATTTGCATATATATCCATATATAAAGCAATTACACCTAGATTTACATATTTGCACATATATACTGTATATTTTTCTTCTTTCCCTCCTGTCCCACTATCATGTTTGCCCATCATTCAACCCTCAGAAATTCCTCAAGATACTACCTTGATGTACATATTTTTCCTGATTTAATACCACTTGGTATCTCCTTACTCTGTTTGAATGGTTGTTTCTTGGTCTATGTACAGGTGCCACAGAACAATTAAATATTAATTTTAAATATGAACTAATCTGAAATTCCCATTCTTTGCAAAGTTATCCATAATTTGTTATGAACCACACAGTCAAATACCTGTGCAGAATTGATGAAACACAGGTAAACATCTTTTTGGTATTCTCTGCTTTCCGCTAAGATCCATTTGATGTCAAAAGTGATATGCCTTGTTCCACATCCTCTAATGAATCTGACATGAATTTCTGACAATTCCTCATAGATGCAGTGCTGCAACCATTTCCAGCAAAACTTTGTGTGTGATATTAATGATGATATTTTGTTCAATAATTTCCACATTCTGTTGGATCACCTTTCCATATTTTTTTAAAGTCATCTTTTCTATGACTGATTTGTGGGAGTTTTTTCTATACTAAGCACTGTTCTTTTCTATCAATTTGTTGGTCATCAAAATTCTATAGAACTGGAAAGAACATCTCCAATATGTCATTCATCTCCTTTATGTTGCTGTTTTTGTTATTGAGTGTCATAGAGTCATTCCCAGCTCCTAGTGACGGCTGATGTAACAGAGAGAACTGCCCCACAGGGTTTTCTTTGAGATTTGGCTGTAATCTCTATGATAGCAGATTACTAGACCGTTCTCTTAGGTGGTTAAAACCACCGATCTCTTGGTTAGCAGCTGAGCACTTAAATTACAAATTGTGTTAGCAGTGATGTTGAACATACTGTAGCTTGGGTCAGGCACAACATAGTTCTAAAACAACACCTTTGCTTTTCAACATTCTAAAGAAGTCTTATGCAGAAGATTTACCCAAGACAATTCCTTGTTTGGGCTCTTGACGTCAGCTTTCATGACCATTGATTGTGGATCCAAGCAAGACAAAATCCTTGACAATTTCAATCTTTTCTTCATTTATTATGATGTTGCCTATTGGTCCAGTTGTGAAGATTTTGGACCTCCTTACATTGACTTGTAATTCACACTGAAGGCTGCAATCCTTGATCTTCATCAGCAAGTGCTTCAAGGCCTCCTCACTTTCAGTAGGCAAGATTGTATCATCTGCAGACCCCAGGTTGTTAATAAACCTTCCTCTAATCCTGATGCCTCATTCTTCTTATTCATAGAACCCAGCTTTTCCGATGATTTGCTCAGCACATACCGTATGTACTCATGTATAAGCTGAGGTTTTCAGCACAAAAAAATACTGAAAAACTGGGGTTCCACTTATACATGGGTCAGTGGTACCCCAGCGAGATATTACACCTCGCTTCCCCCCCCCCCCGAGGTAAGGGGACTAGCGCCCGTTATCTCACAGGTGATTGCCATTTCTCCACTGTTCATTCAAAGCCCTGCTGACACTGCAGGGCTTTGAATGTTTGTTTATTCACATCTAACAATCAGAGCCGTCCTATGACATGTATCTTTGAACAAGCCTTTTAAAGACTGTGTGCGAAGGATGTGGCATGAATGGATGTCATCTGGTCAAGCCCGACTAACAAAAGGAAGAAATCTCATGAAGCCTGACTTAGAGTTAATAGCAAAGTGGGTTCGAGATGCATGGGAAGATATTCCAGAAGACATGGTGCGACGTGCCTTCCAGAAATGTAGTATTAGTAATGCTATGGATGGCAGTGAAGACTGCGCTTTGTATGAAAATGACAGCAGTGATGGTGATGACGGCGATCTCAGTGAGGACAGCGTCTATGATGACCTCACACCAGCTGAAGCTCTGCATTGGGATACGGATGATGATGACGAATCCAGTTTTGAGGATTTTAACTCTTTACATTTTAGCTTGGTTGCTGATTGAGCTCAGGGAATAGTACTCTTAAGGCATCATTGATGATACCTTATTGTTTTTGTTGAACCTATTGTCCACTTACTGTTCTGGTTTACCAATGTTAAATGACTTGTCCTTTTATTTATGTTTTTATTTAAAACAAATATTTAAATACATTACCGTACGGTTGTCTCAATTTTAAGTAATTTTATTTTCATTTGTTTTGATTATTGAAACTCCCCAATAGCTTCCGCATTTTCCACCTTAGGCTTATACTCAAGTCAATCAGTTTTTCTGGTTTCCCAGGTAATAATTAGGAACCTCGGCTTATACTCAGGTTGGCTTATATTCGAGTATATACAGTAGATTGAATAAATATGATGAGAGGATAAAACCTTGTTACACACCTTTCTTGATTTAAAACCACGCACTATTCCCTTGTTCTGTTTGCTCAACTGCTTCTTGATCCATGTATAGATTCTGCATGAGCACAATGAAGTGTTCTGGAATTCCTGTTGTCTAAAAGGCTATCAATAGTTTGTTATGATCAATACAGTTGAATGCCTTTATATCTCTAGTTAGGCTTATTCCTCGGTGTCTTATCTTTTTGGTAGCAATTATAAATGTTAAAAGAGCCCTGGTGGTGTAGTGGGTTACACATTGGGCTACTAACTGCAAGGTCAGCAGTTTGAAACCACCAGCCACTCTGCAAGAGAAAGATGAGGCTTTTGCTCCTGTAAAGATTTACAATCTTTTTTTTTTTTTCCCTGAAGCTGTGTCCAAGCCACAGACAGAGAAAACAAGATTTACAATCTTGGAAACCCATAGGAGCAGTTCTGTTCTGGGAATGGAGTCCGTTTCCTTATTTCCTTCTCTTTATTGGTGCAATCCAACTGATTTTTGCATATTGATCTTGTATCCTGACACTTTGCTGAATCTTTCAATTAGAACCAGTGATTTTCTTGCTGAATCTCTGGGATTTTCTATGCAAGGGCCATATCATCCCAAATGGAGATAGTTTTTTTTTCTTACCAATTTGGATGTTTTGTTTTTTTAACATTGTATTGAGGGCTCTTACAGCTCTGGTAACAGTCCATACATCAATTGTATAGAGCACATTTGTACATATGTTGCCATCATTATTTTCTAGACATTTCTGTTTTTAAAATAATTTTATTAGAAACTCATACAACTCTTATCACAATCCACACATACATCAATTGTGTAAAGCATATCTGTACATCCATTGCCCGCATCATTCTCAAAACATTTGCTCTCCACCTAAGTCCCTGGCATCAGCTCCTCATTTTCCCCCTCCCTCCCTGCTTCCCCCTCCCTCATGAGCTCTTGATAATTTATAAATTATTATTTTGTCATATCTTGCCCTGTCCGACATCTCCCTTTACCCACTTTTCTGTTGTCCATCCCCCAGGGAGGAGGTCACATGTAGATCCTTGTAATCAGTTCCCTCTTGCCAACCCACTCTCCCTCCACTCTCCCAGTATCGCCACTCTCACCACTGGTCCTGAAAGGATCATCCACCCTGGATTCCCTGTGTGTCCAGTTCCTATCTGCACCAGTGTACATCCTCTGGTCTAGCCAGACTTGCAAGGTAGAATTGGGATCATGATAGTGGGGGGGTGGGGGTGGGGGGTCACGTTTAGGAACTAGAGGAATGTTGTATTTTTCATCGTTGCTGCGTTGCACCGAATTTTCCTTTCTTGCCTTCTCACTCTCGCTAAATCTTCCAACACAGTGCTGAATAGGAGGCGTGAAGCAGGCATCTTTGTCTGGCTACTAATTCCAAAAGAAATGCTTTCAGTCGCTCCCTTGAGGTTCGTGGTGGCTGGGTTGTGCATGGCCTCCTCACTAAGCTGACGGGTTGCTGCCTCTTCCTATCTTACTGAGCGTTTTATCAGGACTAGGTGCTGGACTTTATCACATGCCGTTTCCGCCTTGATTGGTGTAATCATGTCGCTCCTTTACTCGTGTAATGGATTGTGTTGAATGCTTCCTAATGTTTCTAAGTGGAATCGCCCTTGCATTCCTTGAATTCCATTTGACGCTCTCTAATTTTTTGATACGGGGTTCAATCCTATTGGCTAAGATTTCAGTGAAGGTTTTTGCGTCTGGTCACTAGGGACTTGGGTCTGTAGTTTGCTTCTATAGTGATGTCTTTGTCTGGATTTAGTGTCAGGATTATGTTGCTTCCTAAAATGAGTTTGAGGACTTCCTAATCTTTTCTATGTTTCTGAATTTTCATATTGATATTGATATGCATATTGATCTTATATCCTGCCACTTTGCTGAATCTTTCAATTAGATCCAGTGATTTTCTTACTAAATCCCTGGGATTTTCTATGTAAGGGTCATATTAGTTTCTTTCTTACCAATTTGGATGCCTTTACTTTTCCTTTCTTGCCTTGTCGCTCTAGCTAGACCTTCCAGTGTAGTGTTAAATAGGAGGAGTGAAGGAGGACATCTATGTCTGGCTACTATCTCCCAAAGAAATGCTTTTGGTCTCTCTCTTTGAGGTTCATGGTGGCTGTGTTGTGCATCTATGCATAGTGTGAGTAGCATCGGTGTCAGCTCTTCTCTGAACGTTTGATAGAATTCACCCACGAACCCATCTGGGCTAGGACTTGTTTTGGGTAGGAATATTTTTGTTTTGTCTTTTAATGGCTTGCTCAATTTGTTCTTGTGTTCGTCTGTGTAGACTAGAGAAAAGAGTCCGCAGAAACTCCTATGTATATGAGAGAGTATTTTACCTGCATGAAGCAGGGAATCAGTAGAGAGGTCTGAGGAGCTGGCCCCAATCCCAACTATGTGGACAGGCCCTCCTCCCCCAGAAGAATTTACTTCAGAGGACAGCACTGAAGCTACAGCTCAGGGAGAGGGACATGTCTGATCAGAACACACAGGAGCTAATGAAGGGGGAGAAAGAGAGAGTGGAGAACATGATGGCCCACCAAGCTTTGAGGACAATACCCCAGCTCAGAGCAGCCAATGCATAGAGAAGACCATATGATGGTTCCAGGGGGGACATGGGAGAGGGAGAGGTGAGGGAAAGGAAATGGTGTTAACAAACCCAGGGACAAGGGAACAACAAGTGATCCAAAATCAGTGGCGAGGAGGGTGTAAGAGGCCTTGTAGGGCTTGATCAAGGGCAATGTAACCGAGAGGAATTAATGAAACCCAAATGAAGGCTGAGCATGATAGTGGGACAAGAGGAAACTAAAAGGAAATAGAGGAAAGAACTAGGAAGCAAAAGGTATTTATAGAGGTCTGAAATACAGGCATGTACATATGTAAATATATTTGTATATGATGATGGAGAAATAGATCTATGTGCATATATTTATAGGTTTAATATTAAGGTAGCAGATGGACATTGGGCCTTCACTCAAGTACACCCTCAATGCAAGAACACTTTGTTCTATTAAACTGGCATTCCATGATGCTCACCTTCCCGACATGATCACTGAAGACAAAATGTGTACAGAAGCAAATGTCGTGAATCAGCTGATGGTGCCCAACTATAAAAAGATACAGCATCTGGGGCCTTAAAGGCTTGAAGATAAACAAGCGGCCATCTAACTGAGAAGCAACAAAGCCCCCATGGAAGAAGCACACCAGCCTGTGTGATCATGAGGTTTTGATGGGATCAGGTATTGGGCATCAAAGAACAAAAAATCATATCATTGTGAATGAGGAGGAGTGTAGAGCGGGGACACAAAGCCCATCTGTAGGCAACTGGACATCGCCTTACAGAATGGTCATGGGGAGGGGATGAGCCAGTCAGGGTGCAGTGTAGCAACAATGAAACATATAACTTTCCTCTAGTTCTTTAATGCTTCTTCCCCCACATTATCATGATCCCAATTCTGCTTCACAAATCCAGCTAGACCAGAGGATGTATTCTGGTACAGATAGGAACTGGAAATACAGGAAACCAGGGACAGATGAATCCCTCAGGACCAGTGGTGAGAATGGCGATAGCAGGAGGGTGGAGGGCAGGTGGGGTAGTAAGGGGGAACCGATCACAAGGATATACATATAACCCCCTCGCTGGGGAAGGGACAACAGGAAAGTGGGTGAAGGGAGACATCAGACAGTATAAGACATGACAAAATAATAATAATGGGGAGTGGGGAGGGAGGGGGAAATGAGGAGCTGATACCAAGGGCTCAAGTAGAAAGCAAATGTTTTGAGAATGATGATGGTAACAAATGTACAAATGTGCTTGACATAATGTATGTATGTATGTATTGTGATGAGAGTTGTACAAGCCCCCAATAAAATGATTTAAAAGAGAGAGAGAGTGTGTGTTATATAAAGGGTAAGAGTACATTAAGAAAGCATCCCAACCCAGTGCTGTCCAAGCCCGTAAGTCCAACATTATCCCATATGTCCAACACCAATCTACAGAGTCCTCCTCAATCTCACAAAACACATGCAATGACACTGACTGCAGGAGGAAAGCAGAATCAGTGAGTGTGTAAGCATCTCAGTGCTGGCAGGGATCTCCACGTGGCTGCTTCAGCTCCCAGGGCTGCATTGGGGTAGGTCCAGGTGGCTCCTTCTCAGGAATGTCTTGCAGAAAGTGAGCCTTGCCAGCTGAAGCAGGGAGCTAGCTAAGGCAGATGCACCCTGGTCTGACCATCAGAAAACAAGAGACTCAAGAATTCGAAAGGCAAAGTTCACTGAGTCATTTATCCCTCCTCCCTTCAATTAACCCCACATGTGTTTATTGGCCAGGTTGGCACAATAAACCTAAACTATCTCAGACCTGCTCAAGTTTTGTACCTCATTCTGTTGTAGTTTAGTTGTTTATACATTTCTAGACATTTGTCCATTTCTTCCAAATTTTCAAATTTGTTGTAGTAAAGTTCCTCATAATATTGTTACTGTTTTTATTTTAGCTGGTTCTGTTGAAATATTGCTCACTTTATTTCTCTGTTGTGTTAGTTACATCTTTTATTCTTTCTCAAATCTTCCAGTGGTTTGTCAATTTTGTTAAACTTTTATATGAATCAACTTCGAGGTCCATTTACTCTTTGTATTTTTTGTTTGTTTCATCTATTTCTACTGTTGATCTTTATTTACTTCTGAAGATTTCAGACTTTTTTGCTGCCCTTTTTCTAGTTGCTGGAGTTGTGTTTAGGTATTGATGTTGGTTCTGATCTTTGAAAGTGTGTTTATTGCTGTAAACTGAGTGCCGCCCTTTCCGTGTTCCAAAGGTCTGGACATGCTGTGTTTTCATTCTTCTTACCTACTCTGAAAATTATTATTTTTTTCTTCTGTTACCCAGTAGTTTTAAAACAAGGTGTTATTCAGTTTTCATGTAGTTGATTCCCCTCTCCCCCATCTTGCTATTGATTTCTCATTTTATAGTATTGTGAGCTGAGGAGAGGCTTTGTATATTTTTTTCAAATTTATTGAAGTTTGCTTTGTGGCCTAACATATGTATGGGCTCTTCTGGGAAATAATCCATGTACACTGGTGCTATAGTTTATTGTGCCAGCCTGGTGGCAGGGATGGAGGTTATGCATGGGCACAGAAACATGGACTTCCACTCACCAAGGCTAACTTGGCCACTGCCACTGCTGAGTGTCCCATTTGCCAGCAACAGAAACCAACATTAAGTCCAAGATATGGGACAATTCCCCGGGGAGATCAACCAGCAACTTGGTGGCAGGTTGATTATATAGGACCACATCCATCATGTAGGGGACAGTGTTTTGTTCTTACTGCAATAGACACCTACTCTGGATATGGATTTGCCTTCCCTGCACGTGATGCTTCTGCCAAAACTACTATTCGTGGACTTACAGAATGCCTCATCCACCAGCATGGCATCCCACACAGCATTGCTTCAGATCAAGGAACTCACTTTACAGCAAATACAGTGCGGCAATGGGCCCATCCCCATGGAATCCACTGGTCATATCATTTTCCTCATCATCCTGAAGCTGCTTGATAGAACGATGGAATGGGCTCCTAAAGACACAATTATGGTGCCAACTAGGTGGCAACAACTTGTGGGGCTGGGGCAATATTCTCCAGGAAGCTGTATACGCTCTAAACCAGTGGCCAATATATGGTGCTGTGTCTCCAATAGCCAGAATTCATGGGTCCAGGAACCAAGGGGTGGAAGCTGGAGTGGCACCACTCACTATTACTCCTAGTGATCCCCTTGCAGCATTTTTGCTTCCTGTACCAGCAACCCTGTGTTCCTCAGGCCTGGAGGTCCTGGTCCCGAAGAAAGGAACTCTCCCACCTGGAAACACAGCACAGATTCCACTGAACTGGCAGCTGAAAATGCCCCCTGGGCACTTTGGACTTCTCATGCCTTTGGATCAACAGTTCAGGAAGAGTGTCACCGTATTAAGTGGTGTGATTGATCCTGATTACCAAGGAGAAATTGGACTGGTACTACATAATGGAGGTAAAGAAGAATATGTCTGGAATCCAGGAGATCCCATAGGCCGACTCTTAGTGTTACCATGCCCTGTTATTAAAGTAACCCAATCCTGACAGGACTTATAATGACCCAGACCCCTCAGGAATGAAGGTCTGGGTCACCCCGCCAGGCCAAAAACCACAGCCAGCTGAGGTGCTTGCTGAGGGCAAAGGTAATACAGAATGGGTAGCAGTAGAAGGAAGTTCTACCTATCAATTACGACCATGTGATCAATTGCAAAAGCGAGGCTTGTAATTGTCAATGTATTTTCTTTGTATGCGATTATTGCGTATATTTCCTTTGTTCAAGTATGGTATAGCAGAAGTGTGATTTCATTAATATCTGGAAATTATATAAGTATGTATTGGTAAAGAATTGTGTACAGGTGCCAGGCTGGAAAGGGGTGGATTGCGCTAGTTTATTGTGCCAACCTGGCCGATAAACACAAGTAGGATTAACTGAAGGGCAGAGGGATAAATGGCTCGGTGAGCCTCACCTTGGTTGTTCTGTGCCTCAGTTTAAAGGGGAACACTACCTGTGGGATGCGTAGCCTGTGGACTGTGTCGCTGTAAGGTGAGGTCCCTATAAGCCCACACGATTGGAATATTCATCTCTGGAGCTGGGGACCGACAGTTGATGACAGTTGGGGACCTGCCTTGCTGTTTGCTGCCTGGGTATAGATAGCCCAGCTCTCTCTACAGAAGGGGACTGGCAACTGGCAGCTCTCAAAACTCGAAGGACTGCTAGTGTGTCACTGCTTTATAATTTAACTGTTCATTTCTTGTATTATCTATCTGTATATTATTTAACGGTTTATTTCTTGAATTATATCTATCTTTATAAATATATTTATATATAATTACTAGCAATCTGGTTTGTCTCTCTAGAGAACCCTGTCCAATACAACTGGGAAAGAAATTGTATTCTGTGTGTGTTGGGTAGAACTTGATTGTGTTGTTTAGATCTTCTGTGTTTCAGTTGAGTTTCTTTCTAGTTTTGCCCTTCAGTGTGAGTGGTTTGTTCACATCTATTTTCATTGTGGAGCAGTCTGTTTCTCATTTCATTTCTGTTCATGTTTGCCTGATGTATTTTGGGACTCTTTCCTTGAGTGTGGATATATTTGGTATGGTTATGCCACCTTGCTGGATTGACCATTTATTTCATCATTGTATCAAGCCCTTTCTTGTACCTTATGTTGGCTTTTGCCTTGAAGTCTATTTTATCAGAGTTTAATATTGCCATTCCTGATTTTTTGGGGGTTACTATTACCTTGATTTTTTTTCATCCTTGATTTTTAATCTCTTTTTATTTTTGTATCTAAGGTGACACTTCTATGTTTGGGGAATCTTTAAGGGGATCGGATTGCCATATTCAAACAGCCAACCTTATTGTTTGCAGCTGAGTGCTCAGTCATGATACCATCAGAGCTCCTGCACCTGGTTTACAGTTGACCAAAATCACACACCTAATTAGGATAGAGACAGTTCCCAGAGCCCAGACCACTGATAGGAGCTGTGTGTTAGTCCAGGTACACTAAAGAGACACTCATATGTGCATAAGAAAGAGCGTTATAAACAAGAGCAATTGAATATTGAGAAAATGTCTCAGCCCAGTCCAGAACAAGTCCATAAGTCCAATATTGGCCATATGTCATATATGAAATCTATAAATTCCTCTTCAGACTCATGAAACACAAGCAATGATGCCGGATGCAGGAAGATCACAGGCCAGTGGGTGGAAAGTCTTGTGGATCCAGTAGCAGGGGAGGCATCTCAGTGCTGGCGTGGGTCTCCACGTGGCTCTTCCAGTTTCATACCTCTAGTGTAGTTCCATGTGTCTTGTTGGAAGGAATGTCTCGCAGGGAGTAAACATGCGTCCTGCCCCCGGTGAGCTATTTATCTCCTGAGGGCCTCCAAATGAGGTCATCAAGCTTCGACCTGATTGCCAGGCTAAACTCCACCCTTTCACTCTTTTTTTTTTTTCCACCCTTTCACTCTTAAGTCTCAAATTGACAACAAATTATGTATCTCCCACATGCAGATATTTAAAAGTGCATACATTTTAATCTAATAAAAATTTTAATATTGTTTTAATAGCCACTCAGCATCACTACACTAAGTAATTCTATTGAATAGCTAGCTATGCAATTACCATATTATATTTATATCTAATAAATACCCTATTGCTAGCTAAGAACCCCTGGTGACACAATGGCTCGCACTCAACTGTGAACCAAAAGATTGGTGGTTGGAACTGGCCAACTGCTCAGTAAGGGAAAAGACCTCGCCGAAACACTGAGAGGTTTCAGCCTCAGAAACTCTGTGTGGCAGTTCGATTCTGTTCTACACGGTCACTGCAGAACATGTCGGAATCGACATGATGGCCCAAAGAGACAACATTAGCTACTTAGGTGATCCTGTTTGAAAGGGTTTCATATTTTAAACTAACTAGTGATGAACATTTTTCTGGAGGAGCCTTGGCAGTTTATGAGATTTGTGTTGGGCTGCTAGTCACAAGGTCAGCAGTTCAAAGCTACCAGCAACTCCAAAGAAGAAAGATGAGGCTACCTCTTCCCATAACGATTCACAGTCTTGGAAACCCATGAGGCAATTCTACTCTGTCCTATAGAGTAGGAATCGACTTCATGGTATGGGAATCGACTTCATGGCAGTGAGTTTGAGTGATATCAGTTACTCTCTTAGGAAAAAGTCTTAGAATTAAAAATGCTGCCAAAATTGCACAAAATATGGCTAAGTTATCCCACTCATAGATTGCACTAGAATACAATTTATTGAAATATATATGCCCCCCAAGACTGCCTTACAAAATAATTTAAAACAAAATAAAGGATGCAATTAGACCAGGTATATGTCTACCTTTTGTTTCTGTAATACTTCTAGTATTAATCTGTTTGCTTTATCTGCAGTGCATACTATTTAATTGCCTTGTTTATAAAACGTCCTAGCTGCCATATTATTTCTTATGTAGAATCATAGGTGTATTTGGAGCTCATTGCTAAAAACTCTTTATAAGAGAAGACCTTGAGGTCCTAACAGGTGAGAAGATTAAAATAAAGGTTCACCCGTGAGGGGGTGGGGGGTCTGGTTACAGTCCCGTGGCTGAGCCCACCTCTAGGGCCGTTCTATATTGCTGCAAAGAGACCGTCCTAAATTGGCACCATTACTGATGTGTGCGTTTTTTCTCTTTTCTTCAGCAAATCATGCCAGAATTTGCTTGCACGTAGCAATCAGTCATATTCTGGGGGATGTAGCATAGCAAGCGTCCACATCCCCAGTATTAGAAGATAAACGCCGGCCATTTCCTGACACAAGCCTATTTTTATCTTCCCTTCGTGAAATTTGGTAGGATTGAGGGCAGACAATGACGCTCTCCCCTCCCTCTAATATTTTATGTAAGAGTTCTTAGAACGGGTAATTGGCCGTTTTCCATCATCACCTCCGTGCGGATTATTTTCCAACTTGGTGCACCCATTACCCAACGCTGAGGTTCCATTCTGCTGAATGATATGCAAAGTCCGTCGCACTCTGAAGCGTTCCGATGAAATAAGAAAACACACTGCCATTTCCTGACTGACCTCAGCCGCTGAGGGTGGACCCCGCACTTTACATCAGCAGGCCGGCTCCATTACACTGCCCTGTGCTGAGCTTGAGCTACTGAAATATTGATTTTTTACAGAGCTGCCGCACCACACTGAAAAATCAATATTCCAGTGCACACAACCGAACAAGCGGCAGAGCCAGGACCAACTCCGAGGCCCAGCAAGCACTGCCCGCAGGCCCTGGCCGAGGAGGGGGTGGGAAGCTGGAGGAGAAGATGCCTGGGGGGAGCCGCCCCTGCCAGCCCAGGAGGGGTCAGATAAGCACCCCATGGGGAGAGGGAAGAGAGAGGAGTGGAGAGAGAGCTTCTTGAGCATAAAAACAGTTGGAAGGCGCAATGATTTATCTTCCCATAGGGGAATATGGGGAGAAAGAAAGAGTAAATTAAGAAGAGAGGATGGGAAGAATGTCACAGGTAAGACTCTTCCCATGAAAATCCGTCTTTTGTTTTTCTGTACCCTTTGGCCAGGTTTAGGATGGACACGTTAGAAAGAAGACTTAGGCAGTTAGCTCATGACCCGAAGGACAAAAGAAAAACAAAGGCGGTTAGTTCTCAGGAATCATTTCGGCTTTTAACAATTGCAGCTCTCCTGACATTTTCCTCGGTGGCTCAGGCTGGCAGGTTGTACAAAGGCCGCCAGACTCAACCTTGATGAGCTGGGCTTTACCTTGGCAGCGCTTTTTGATCCATGGGGAGGGGGCAGGGGAGAAGACGTCCTGGTCATGTGGTTACTCATTGATTCCTTTTCTTTGTCGAAAAGCACCTTCTTTGGCATACTGGTTGAACGACGCTGTGGATTGAGCTTTTTTTAAATTTTATTTTTATTTTTTAACCAGCCTGTGACTTCCCAGGGACTCTAAGCCCCCTGAGTCACACCTCCACCAGATGTGGGAAAGAGGTGTCTGGCAGTGCCTGGCTCTGGTGCTCAGTACCGGACCGAGGTGGGGGTGGGATTAAAAAAAAGAAATCAGAGCTGACATTTTGGTTACTTTTCGTTAACTCTTTGGCCTCTTTTGACTCGGGTTTGGGCCGAGGAATGGGCACTTTATTTTATTTCAAGGGAAGGCTTTTAAGCCCGATGGATTCTTGATTTTGCTTTGTCTTTTAATTCTCTTCCTGGGAATCTCCCTGCCAAGGGAGGAAATGATCTTCTGCGAGGTTTTCCATTGCGTCCTCGGCCCGGCAGGCAGAGTCGCCCCTTCTTTTCCGCCCCGTGGAGACCCAGGGCCCCACCTAGGTTCCAGCGGGTCTGGAGGAAGGGGCGCTCCGGGGCACCTTGCAAAAGGCAGGTTCCTAGGACCCGGGTGGGCTCGTCGGGGAAAGGGTCCCACCAGACTGCTGGCGGCAGAAGTGGCTGGGTGGCAGAAGGGGGTGAGCAAAGAGGGCGGGCAGGTCGTCGAGCCAGGTGGCCACCTGGAGCGTCCCGCCCCTTCCAGCCCCTCCCCTGCTGGCCGGGGAGCCGCCCCCGCCCTCCGCCCACCCCGCCCCCTTCGGCCCCCGCCCCCGCGCCCGCCCCCCAGCCTCGGGCGGCCTGTTTATTTGCATAAGGAGGCGTCTCCCGGGCCCACCCGGGGCGCACGTGACCCTGGGGGAGGCGGGGGGAACCTGCTGACTTGACACGAGCCGCTGTGCGGCTCCCCTTGGCGCGGCAGAGCGAGAGCAGCCGTGACCTCCGACCCCGCCCGCCGGCAGCCAATAAGAGCGCAGGTCGTCTCCAAACCCAAAATTTCCACGTCGGCAAAAGTCAAGATGGAAGGGAGCGGAGCGGAGTGCGAAGGGGGGAGCCCGCCCGGGAATGCCCGGAGGCCGGCGCTGCCCGGGCCGCGCGGGGAGCCTCCCCCGGCGGGCGCACAAGGGGCCCCGCGGGAGCGCGCCCCCGCCGGGGGAGGCCGAGCGGACCCCCGCCCCCGCCCCGGGAGCCGCTGGGCGCTCCGCACTTGGCCGGCCGCCGGTGCACCCCGCCGGGGGCGCAGCCCCGTGCGCCTCGGGCCCTGGCTCTGCAGGTCCTTGGGGAGGGCACTTCGCGGACCTGTTGCACGGGCGCAACAGCTGTTCAGGTGCTGGGGGGGGGCCGCCGGGGTGGGGCGGCAGGAGGCTGGCTGCGCCGTGGGGGGCTCAGAGGGAACGACTCTGGAGGCTGGGACTGGGGGGCAGGTTTTGTGCAGACCCGGTGTTCCGGAAGCGCCCCGCCGTGGGGTGGGCGAGTCGAGGGGGGAGACTGCCGCGGGGGAGACTTCTGGGCGGGGGCGGCGGCTGGAAGCTCGAGACCGCGGGGGGGGGAATGGCTGGGGGCCGGGTGGGTGGGGGGGACGCGGCGGAGGCCCCGCGGAGCCTGGCTTTGCTGGGCCGTCCCATCGGCGGGGCATTTCCTGGGTTCTTTCGGGGCTCTGGCCCCTTCCCCCCACCAGCTTTCCAGATGGGAAGGTAGGAAAAGAAAAGTTGCCGCAAGTTGGTCGGAGTGAATGGGCTGCTTGCAAAAGTTGAGATAACGGTTCCGAGGAGGTGGGTTTGCGGAGGGATGGGGCTCTTGCGCGGCCGCGGCCGGGAGAGCGGGCGGAGTGGGTGGATCCTGCAGACCTTGGGCTGCGACACTGCGACCAGCGGCGGTCGAACCCGCCTGTTACCACAGCATGTCTGCTGGGCAGTCGCGCCTGCTGACTGCGGCAGGAACTTTCCATAATTAATGACCCGTTGCATTATCGGTTGCATCTTGAGCTAAATTGCTTTTAACGAGTTATTCTTTGTCTTCGCTGGAGGGGGGGGGCACACCTGCAGGAAGAAACTTAGAGGAAGAAGACACAGCCCGTTTGGTCTTTCGAGGCAAAGTTCTGAGACGCTCCGACTCTGAGTATGATAGAAGTCAGTGCACTACAGAACTTTGTCTTTGGAGACCGAGGTCGCCGCTGCTGCCACTGGGAGGGCGCTGGACGCCCGGCCGGGTGGCCCGGTGGCCACGTCGCTGAGCCCTTCCCTTGGGGGAGGGGCAAGACCTGAGGGGCTCCCAGTGCTGTACCAGGAACGTGGGCCAGCCTGAGAAAGGAGGACAAACTCCCTGGTGGAGCCTAGACTGCAAATTTGGGGGCGGGGGGCTGTTTTCTCTACGCTTTGGGCTTTTCAAGGTGATTTCATAGGTACTCCAAGACCAGATTGGATTATTGAGTGAGGAGAGAGCCACACGTTTGTTAGGGGAGGGGGGCGGGGGTGTGCAGTGGCTCTCGGGAATTTAAATGCTCCACCCTTAATAAAGGAAATGCTCCTTCTTAGATGAAAGCCACGGGAGTCATTAACTCAAGTGACCTTGCTAGATAAATGAGATCCTTCGAGAACTGCGGAGAGCTCTTCTCGATGCTGTTTCTGATTTCACCTTTTATTTTTTAATGGCTAAAGTGGGTTTTATACATGGAAAGGAACACACGCACACTCCCGCGCCTCCAAGGAAGTCTTTTGACAATGAATTTTACAAGGAGGGCTCCTCACATAGGGACCCAGCTGGCCCCTCCCTGGAGGAATGTGGACTTCAGTTGGGAGCCAAGGGCTGGCATCGAACTCTAGCCCCCACTTCCTGGACATTGCCCTGCCTTGGTTGTGTGAGCTTTTTGGCAGTAGAACACAGTGATCCAAGAAATCACAAAAACTATTAGCAAAACAGCATCTCCCCAACATGCATTTCATGTCTGCTGGGTGGAGGTGCCCAGATAGCCTAGTAGGATAGAATTCGGGCTGCTAATCGCAAATTAAGCAGTTCAAATCCACCAGCTGCTCCAGGGGAGAAGGTGAGGCTTTCCACCTCCCTACAGAGTTCATCTGGGAACTCCACTGGAGCAGTTCCACTCTGCTCTCTAGGGGTCAACATCAACTCTGGCAGTGAGGTTTTTGTTTTAGGGTGTCAGGTACAGGATACAGACTGGTGAGTGAAAGGAGAGGGATCCTGGGCCTGTGTTGCTTTACGTGACAGAACTTTGATAACATGTGGGAGTGCTCGCTCCAGAGACCAGGAGGTTGTCTATCCATGTCTTTTCAAGTTACTCGATTGAAAAAAAAAACAACAAAAAACTTTAAGAATTTTAAGTTTATTCCAGCTATCCTACAGGGAGAAGGGTGAAAAATGGAGGAAGGACCAACAGGGAAGTCGTCTATTACTTGATATTGGGCCTTGGTGAAAAAAGTACCATTGCTTTCAACAGGAATGTTGCGCCTTAATCTAAAGTTGCCCGTGTTCTTTTAGACAATGCACCCTCCTGCTGTCCGACCAGAATGAATATTTTGCTAAAAGTGTCTCAATCCACAACCCAAAAGATGGGTGGATTATTATTTGCGATGAAATAAAACTATTTAAACTCATGTGCTGCCTCTATTCATTTGAGAAAAGTTTGCTAACTTGTAAAGCAGAGTCCCTTCTGAGTGTGTGTGTGTGTGTGTGTGTGTATGTGAATGTGTAGGGAGGGATGGAGGTGACAGTTCGTGGGACATTGTGCCAATACAGAACTCCCAACAAAACACACCCAATTTTGGAAAAGCAGGCGCGTGGCTCTGTAAGTGAATGCACGGGAGGAGGTGGTGGATGGTGAGGCTAGGTTTCCAAGCAGAAGTAACCTTAGGGATCCAACCCCAAAGAAGGGCAAGTATGGAGCCCCCTCTCCCCCGATGAAGATTATTCTTTATCTGCAAATGACATGCTTAGAAAGCTTACTTTGTTTCTTACCTGTGACCGCTCTTTATCTAAGATGGAATTAGACTGGGCTGGGAACTGCTAATGTCATAGTGATTAACTGTTGGGTTGCAAGGTCAGAAGTTCGAAACTGCCAGCCGTCCCTTGGGGGACTGATGGGGCTTTCTACTCCTATAAGCAATTGCAGTATCAAGCTCCCAGGGGCAGTTGTGCCTTGCCCTACAGGGTTGCTATGAGTTGGCATCAGCTCGATGGCCATGAGTTTAGACTTGGGATGCTGAGGATGGTAGGAGTGGGACGACCTCAGTCATTCAGTAACAAGTGTATTATAACAGTATCAGCCCCTACTCTTGGGTGCTGAGGTTACAGCAATGAACAAAAGACCCCTACCCCCTGGGACATTCCTATGCAGGAGGTAGGAAATAAAGTGCCTGAAATGGAGTTGAGCATGGTAGAGATAAGACAGGTGGGTGCACGGGGGCAACCTTAGCATCAGGACACAGCATCCTGTTAAAAGCAACTACCCTGAGGCCAGCGTGTGCCAGCAGCAGCAGCCTGCTTTGCCTGGCTCAGGCCCTCCTGCCTTTATCATAGACACTTAGTGAATAAACTATGAATGCAACAAAGGCCCATGGGAATTGGGTAGCTTTTTTTTATAAATGTGCATTTTGATTTTCAAATACAAATAAGTTTAGAAAGTTTTCAGTGAGACAACGGAGGTGCAGAAGCAGGTCATTGGGCCTCTGGTTCTTCATCTATATCGTGCCCATCCATCTATCAGTAGCACATTCCAGGGTTCTAGCAACCTTGTCTTTCAGAGTGCATCCCGAAGAACACAAGTACTCAAAAAAGTTCTTTCGATAGATGATGGCTGCGGTGGGTGTACATTTCTTGGGACCATGGGAGTGCTACCAACTAGTCCGCATGTAATGTTCAGGAAGCAGTTTTTGTTATACTTGTTTTTTTAACTCCAAACCAAACCCAAACTCCCTGCCATTGAAATGATTCCACCTCACAGTGACCCTGTAGGACTGGGTAGAACCACCCCTGTGGGTTTCTGAGACTTTAGGAGTAGAAAGGCTCATTCTTTCTCCCACGGAGTGGCTGGTAGTTTCAGACTGCCAACCTTGTGGTTAGTAGCCTGATGCGTCAGGAACCACTACACCACAAGGGCTGTTTCATTGACTGAAAATGTTCTTATTCCTGTGAGCAGACCCAATGGAACGTTCATAGGCTAATCGTGGCAGAGACAGAGAAAACCTTTCACATGGGGAAGCTGGGACAGGAAAAGACACAGGCAGGACGCCTTGTTCTTAATGCTTCTGATGTACAAAGAATCAGAGCTGGTGTTACTTTGGAAGCTGTGGAGGAGGCCAGGAAAGGAAGAGGACGTCTCCTCAGCAGACCTGTCAGTGTTGGACAGGCCTTGTGGGGCTGCAACACCATAAAAGGAAACTCAAAATGACTTTCCTGCTGTGCGTCTCTGAGAAGTTGTTTCCTTATTCCCCGTTTATAGAAAAGATGGCAAAGACAGCTAGTAAGCAGTACTCTCTTTGCTCGCTTAGCAAGCTGGTTAGGTTCCAGGGCCACGTTGTTAGGAAAATGAGCATCAGGCAAAAAATCGTGGTTGACCGAATCAGATCGCAAAATGGAGGGTAATTACATCGCTGTATAACGGCCAACCCTTGCTATTTGCATACCTGCTGCATTACAAATCTGCTAACCCACTGAGACACGTGACCCATCCGAGTGGACACGTCACTATTACAGCCAAGGCTACTCTGCCCTCACGCCTCAGTCTTCATTACTGTTAGATGTACATCATTAATGCACAAATAATTGGGTTGTTGGCATTTTTCTGTGATAAATATGATGTGTTAGATAAAACTATTGAATTATTATATGTAAATGACTTGCCAATAAAACTGCTGGGGAAAAAATGCTGGATAACCAGATAGTTGATAAATGAGGTGAGGGTATAATAAGTTTTTGCCAGGTACTACATTAAACACATATATATTTAATCATTTTATTAGGGGCTCATACAACTCAATCCATATATCCATCCATTGTGTCAAGCACATTTGCACATTTGTTGCCATCATCATTCTCAGAACATTTGCTTTCTACTTGAGCCCTTGGAATCAGCTCCTCATTTATGAAGTCAGTACTATTACTCTCGCCCCATATTATAGAAAAGACAATGAAGGCACTCTGAGGTTGTGTAAGTTGCCCAAAGCACACCAGGGTCTGCAGCAAGAGAGAAGCCCAGGCTCAGAGCCTGTGATCAGAGCTGCTATGCTATGCGATTTCCCAGTATTTAGTTGCTTCACTGATTATAAAGAACTCCGGTGGTATAGTTATGTGTTGGTCTGCTAACTGCAAGGTCAGCAGTTCAAAGCCACCAGCTGTTCTGTAGAAGCAAAATGAGACTTTCTACTCCCACCAAGAGTTCTCTCTTTGGGACCCAAAGGTGGTGTTGCTGCCCTGTCCCATAGAGTCTCTAGGAGTTGGGATTCACTCGATGGCCATGAGCTGAGAGTCTTTTTTTTTAATGGTTACAGCATAGTACACAGCCTGAGAGTCTTCAAAATTCAAGCCCCTGAACATCTTTAGGATTTGGCTCAACCCAAGTCTCCAGTGGGCTAGATTCCACTGAACAGGGTCCCGTGAGTAGTGCTGTGGGATTATTTACTATTTTGAGTCTATTGATCACATTTGCCATTGGGGAAAATTGCTGGGGGAAAAAATAGCAATTTCTTAAAAAATGCTGACTACTAGAAAATGCACAGAAACGGAGATAAAAAGCGCTAAATTTGTAGTAATACACTCATTCACCATCCCTTGGATTGCTATCACGTGTCAGACCCTGACTAAGTTTGGTTGGCTGGCAGATGCAGAGTCTCAGGACAATGAAGATGAAATATCTATCCTTAAATCAACCTGGAGCATTGCGAGGCGCTCACAGAGGAAGTGGTGACCATGCTGAGAAAGGGTGGGGGGCCTTGGTGTCACAGGGGTTACAACACTTAACTGCTAACCAAGGCCAGTGGTTCCAACCTACCAGCCACTTAGTGGGCTGACAGTGTGGCAGTTTGCTATCGGGAAGTTCTACTTACCCTGTAGCATCTGCATGAGTCATAATTAAATTTCCAGCAGTGGGTGGGTTAGGATGACCATAACATAGAAGGGAAAACAGAAAGTAGCAAATGTTGGTGAGGATGTAGGGAAATCTGAGCTCTTTTCCATTGCTTCTGAGAATGTAAGAGAGTACCATCATGGAAACCAGTGGAATGGTTCCTCACAAAATCAGAAAGGCAGAGGACCCAACTCCACAACACGGTGCAAACTCAAAGGACTTGAAAGGGGACACTCAGAGACGTGCACAACAATGCTCATTGCAACTCTGTTCACAATAGCCAGAAGATAGAAACCCAAGAAATGCCAGTCAATCGATCCATGGATAAACAAAGTATGGCGCATACATACAAGGGAATACCATTATCTGTAGGCAAAGTGAAGTCTTGATACAGGCCAAAGAATGGATGGAACTTGAAGACATTATACTGAGAAGCCGTTCACACACACGCACACGCACACGCAAATGAGTACTATATGACCTCACGCACCTAAAAGTGGTTACCAGGAATCTGAGGGAGGAGTAAGAAAGTGGTTAACGGTGATAGAAAAATCTCATTGGTTAAGGGTTGGGTTGCATGGTCATTGCTGTTAACATGTTGAACACTGTACACATTGGAAGTGACAATAGTTGTGTGCTAGTTGTATTTACAATAAGGACAACAAGAGTAGCTGCTGAGATTGCGTGGGGACAACTGAAAACCTCATGCAATTTTGTTCCTTACTTTGGAGGTTTGGGGTCATGGTTTCATGGGACAGCCTTGTTAATTGGCCTAATATATCTAGAGCTTTTCTTCTACCCCCTAGTGCCTTGCATAGTACCTGGAGTCTTCAAAGCTCTCAAGGATCCATCCAAGGCTCACCAATTGCCCTGTTTACCTGGAACAACCAAGGAAAGAGATTCCGAGCTAGGGGAGGCTGTGGGATGTGTGGCTCATTGTGTCCAAAAGCCATGGGCTCCTTTGCCATCCATGGGCTCCACAGAAATGGGCGGCACCTGTCTACCATTACTAAGCATAGATGCCATGGAAATATCTTGCTCAGAAGTGAGACAATGCAGAACGGAATTTCAAAATCTCATTGTGTTGGTCTGGGTGGACTAGAGAAACAAATCCAGAAACACACACATATAAGGGGGAGGTTTATGCACAAGAGGAATTGAACATTGAGAAAACATACCAACCCAGTCCAGTCCAAGGCCATAAGTCTGATATTAGCCCATATGTCTGATACCAATCTATAAAGTCCTCTTCAGACTCATGAAACACATGCAATGAAGCCAAATGCAGGACAATCACAATTCAGTGGGTAGAAAGTCTTTGGGTCCAGTGGCGTTGTAAGCATCTCAGTACTGGCAGGGTCTCTCTATGACTTCTCTCGCTTCCAAGATCTGGTTGCGACCATGTGGCTTGTTTTCTGCAATGTTTCCCAGGAAGTAGCAGAGAGAAAGGTGTCTTCCACCTCCAAGGGGGTTAGTCCCAGATTTCCCAGAATTCTCAGGAGAAGGCCATGCCCACACAGACGTCTCAATGGATATCTCCAGATTGACAGCCTAGACTCCACCCCTACATTCTTAATCCTTAAATTGACACCAGAATAGGTGACTACCACACCCATGAACTCCACATTCCTGGAGCCATAAATCCCTGCCACTATTGCCCTGAGAATCTTTAAATCTTAGACCAAAGTTATTCCTTGAAGTCATCTTAAAACTGAACAAATAGTCTGGCTTCACTAATAGAAAAGGTCTGCCTTGAGTATCATGCACATGTAATAAATATATATAGACATATAGTGAATCTTATATGTATATATAGATACACAGTGAAAATGGCAACAGATTAGATAGAAACCTTAGGGAGCAATGAGTTTATGTTAATGGGGGAAGAATTTTTTTTAAAAAAGGATTAGAATACAGGAAGAAATAGGATGTTTGGCAACTGATTATGAAAGCAATGGGTACAATTCTGCTTGATGAGAATGAACGGTACAATGACATGACATTTGCGTTAATTCCCAAGTAGGAATAAATTGAAAGACACAAATAAACAAACATAGGTCCAGGAATGATTTCTTGGGCTCACACTAAACCCCAGGTCCAATTTAAGAACAATTAGTTCTTACATCGTGGCCCTGCACAATACTCACTTCCAGAAAGGGAACAAAGAAGAGATGAGTGCTACAGCCAACTGTGGCGGAGAAATTAAATGGTGCCTGGCCAACAGATAAAATAGCATCTGAGGTCTTAAAGATTTGTCTCCAAACAAGCAGCCATCTAACTGAGAGGTCAACTAAGTCCACATGGAAGAT
The DNA here is from genome assembly GCF_050624435.1 of Tenrec ecaudatus. Taxonomy (NCBI): domain Eukaryota; kingdom Metazoa; phylum Chordata; class Mammalia; order Afrosoricida; family Tenrecidae; genus Tenrec; species Tenrec ecaudatus. Next base: position 82,195,347 of record NC_134538.1, read on the forward strand.
ACACACCATCACCAGTCACCGAAGGACTGTGAAGGCACGTGATCCAAAGTTGAAGGAAGGGTTAATATCAGAACCTAAAGTCTGAGAATCTGGTATGCAGAAGGCTATGGATGACAATGGGAACCAAGATTCCTTGGTGGAACTGTATAGGAAATAAGCCTCCAGGGAACAACCCTCTGTCCACAATTGAGGGATAGAAGGAAAGAGGTCACTAAACAGAATGTATCAGTGAGTGGAGTGTAGAAGGTCAAAGGCCTGACTTGAACAGGTAAAACTTGTCATCAGATTCTCCCAGTGATGCATGCTGGACCTGATCTAGTTTCCAAAATCTTACACATTTTGGGGTTGTATTGAGTGTTATGTCATTGGAGTCTTGAAGTGGTGGTCATTGTTTTTTCATCTTTGGGTGTATGAAATCCAGGACTGATGAATATACAGAGTCAGCAAGTGGAATAAGGTTTTTTGGAGAGGGAGGGATACAGGTGTTGGCGGGGTGAAGGGGTGATGACATCAAAGGGCCCATCTGGAAAAAAAATGTTTGGAAACCTGGGTAGTAAATGTACAATTCTGCTGGGCGTGCTTGAACTATGGAATGATTTGATATGTGTATTAATCCCCATTAGTTAAAATAATTAATTAATTATTTAACTTTAAAAAGGGTTAGAAATCTATAGAGTTCATCAAAGGGAAAAATAAGGGCAAATTTAGCCGTCTAATTTATGGCATAGTCTATCAAACATTGTTTTAAAATGCACAAGCAGGCGGAGATGAACTAAGCAACTGAGACCACCCGAAAACACTGCGCGCATCAAGAAACGTTCGCTCAAAGAGTTAAAGAAGAGCTTACCGTTTGGGGGGAAAACTGGCAATGACATATCTGACAACGAGCTCGTCTCTAAAACTTATAGAAAACTGTAATACCTCAACAACTAAAAGACAATTTAATATTATAAATGGACAGAAGGCATGCACAGACGCTCAACAAATAAGACATCCAGGAGGTCAATAGACACCTTTTTAGAAATGCGTCCTGCCACTCTAAAAGAACAAAATAAAGCTCACTGCCTTGTGTTGATGCCGACTCGTAGCCACCCCAGAGGGCAAGGTAGAACTACCCCTGTGAGTTAGATGCAGTGAAAACTAGCTCACTGGGACAATCATGGGACTGCTCAAAAGAGCAAACTAGCAAATGCTGGTGAGGTTGTGGGTAGATAAGAACTCTTATCCACTGCTGGTGGGAATGAAAAATTGGTACAACCACATGGACAGTGCTATTGCAGTGCCTTAAGCTGGAAAGAGTAATTCCACACCATCCAGCAACCCCACTACTAGCTATACAAGGAGGCCTCGAAAAAGTTCATGAAAAAGTTCCGTTATCTTTTAATTCTATTTTTGCACAAACTCTTTGAAGCCCCCTCATGTAGCTCAGAGAAATACGAGCTGTGAAACCAGCATGTACATTCATATTCATCTCAGCATTATTCACAGTAGTAAAAACAAACAACCAAAGTGCCCATCAACAGATGGCTGGATAAACTTGGTACAAATGCACAATAGAACAACGATGAATCAGAGAAATGCCTCCTAGCTGCTGAACTTGAAAGACATTATGCTGAGTGAAGTAAGTCAATCACAAAGGGGCAAGCATTGTCTGAGACCACTACTGTGAAAAGTCAAGGAGAGGTTTATACACAGGAAGAAACCTTCTTTGATGGTTATCAGGGGTAGAAGGGGGAACAAGGGGAAACCACCAAATAAGAGGGCAGATAGGTATTCCCTGGGGTGAAGGTAAAGTCAGTCTTCAATAGGGGAGTGTCAGTACAACATAAACAAGACAGAGACATGAAGGTACATAGGAACTGAAAGAATAACAAGAAAAATATTAAACACACAATCCTGAAATTACAGTAATGAAAAGAGTAGATACATAAGCTAGGTATACAAACTGAACAGGTATATGGTGGCTTATAGGAGCACACCTATAAATATAGAAAGGTTTGGCAGAAGATATTTCCACATGCGTGGAAAATATATCTGTCCATAGTAGCATATTCAGAGGGCAAAATCTTCCAGTCAATATGACTTATTTTTTCAAATGAAGTTGAATTGCATATTAATGAGCTAACCATAACAAATTTAGGAATTTTTAAAAAACGGTTGGATTGATTGGTAGTGTTTAAAAGATTTTTTTCACAAAATAATAATTTATAAATCATCAAGGACACATGAGGGAGGGGGAAGCAGGGAGGGAGGGGAAAAAATGAGGAGCTGATACCAAGGGCTCAAGCAGAAAGTAAGTGTTTTGAGAATGATGATGGCAACAAATGTACAAATGTGCTTGACGCAATGGATGGATGGATGGATTGTGATAAGAGTTGTACGAGCCCCCAATGAAAATGATTTTTAAAGTTTTTTTTCTACTTTAAAGAAAATGTGAGTTGGGTGAGAGCTGAGAGTAGATCACCAGTTTCACTTCAATAGTTCATATTCTGTTGCATCTCCTTGACTGCAGTCCCGTCAATGTAACATCACTGATCCTACTTCCTCTCTGTATTTCCCCTTCCCATTCCTTCTGGGCACAAATTCTGAAAACTTCTGGGCCATCACCACATTCCTTTACAGCAATGGTTCTCAACCTTCCTAATGCTGCAACCCTTTAATACAGTTTCTCATGTTGTGGTGACCCCCAACCATAGCATTATTTTTGTTCATAACTGTAATTTTGCTACTGTTATCAGATATCAGATATATCATCATGTATGATATTCAGGATGTATTTTGATTGTTACAAATTTAACATAATTAAAGCATAGTGATTAATCACAAAAACAATATGTAATTATAGATTGTGAAATATTTATTTCTAATGACAAATAAATGAAATTTTGTGTTGAAGCATGATGTAGCATGGGTAACAGTCTTCACACTGGGTACTCGCATGTGAGCATATGTGCATGTGGGTGGGCCCATCAAAAATATGTGTTTTCCAATGGTCTTATGTGGTCCCTATGAAAAGGTCTTTCAACCCTCAAAGGGGTCATTACCCACAGGTTGAGAACTGCTGCTTTAGAGCCACTGGGCTTGGAGACTTAGGATCATATTTACAGGGGACATCTAGGTCCATTAACCTAAGATAGTCCACAAAGCTAATGCCGGACATTTACTATGGGCCAGTAGTGACAGGAGCCCTAAAAGATCACAAGCTGCCATCTAAGATGCAGCAATTGATTGCTTCTGACCCAGAGCAAAGAGAGTAAAGCAAATGAAAGACCCCAGGAAACAGTTAGCCCAAAGGACTAATGGGCCACGTGACAAAAGAACTCCACCAGCCTGAGACCAGAAGAGCTAGGCAGTCCCTGGCAACCACGACTGACTGCTCTGATCCAGTCGACAACAGAAAATCCTTGACCGAATGGGTGAAAAATGCGGGGCAAAACTTAAAATGGTCTGGGAGGCTGGCCCCAGCATCAAAAATTAAGTGGATTCCTGCCCCTCCCCCGAGAAGAATTTGTTTCAAAGGACGACATTGATTCTGCAGCTCCGGGAGAGGGACATATCTGATCAGAGCACACGGGAGCAGATGAAGGGGGAGGAGGAGAGAGTGGAGCACAGCCTGGCCCACCAGGTCGTGAGGATGATGTTCCTGACTAGAGCAGCCAGTCCACAGAGAGAACAACATGGCTGGCCCCACTATGAGACATGATGCCCCTCAGTGACTAAGGGCGATACAGGGGACAGCACCGGACACAGTGTGGGAATTGCACCTGACCTGATCCCACCACACCGAGGCAAATCACTGGGGGAGTGCAGCGGAACAGCAAGGGAATGGAGTGGCAAGGTCCCCAGGGAATGCTGAAAGTAGACTTTGGGACCAGGGCGTGGTGCCCCAACAGACTGGATTGGAAAACACTCCTAAGGGCCAACAAATGATCCTTGAACAAAAAAAAAATTTTTAATGATTAAAACCAGAATTACTGGTGGAACCCCGAGACTCTGGCCCTTCCGATCCCCTCCAGCCTGGAACCAGGGGTGCACTTTTCAGCCAAGCAATAGAGAGTCCTATAAAGTGCACAGTAACATTTTTAGGAACCAGCTCCTTGAACAATCAAGTGCAGGAGGCCAAGGGCAACTGTTAGCCCCGAAACAGAGCTCAGGAAGAAGAAGGGCCAGGAAAGAAGTTTGAATGGAAATGGGAAACCCGGTAGGAAGTGGCAAGAGTATTATTCCATTGGGAGGATTGCAATGCATGTCTGAAAGAAAGCACACATAAGTCGTTGAAAGGAAAACGGATTGATTTTGTGAAGTTTCTCGGACACTGGAATCCAATGCTCAACAAAGAAGCCGGAAAGGGGCGTGAGAATGATGGCATGACTAAAAAAATAGGAGAGTGCTTCGAAAAGTTCAAGGAGAAATTCTATCTTTTTATTATTAATCATTTTATTGAGGGGCCTCTTACAAATCTTATAACAATCCATCATTCAACTGTATTAAGCACACTTGTACATAAGATGCCATCAACATTTCCCCTCCCTACCCCACCCTAGAAAATATATTTTTGAATGCCATTTTCCCAGAGACATTTAGAAGCCTCCTCACATAATAAATGTTTCCAATGTGTAGATGTGGAAATAGTGGAGTAGGTTTATGTCTTGCAGTGCATATTCTCAACAACAAAATTATTTTTAAAAAAATAGACAAGAGGAACTACAATGAAGCATGGTCCGTGCCTCTACCCTAGCACTCAGTGGCTCATCCCACACAATTAGAACCACATCCACCTGGAATGTGTGTGTACAGATGTTTGTGCTTGGTTTCCTCACTCTGTTCCAATGTGTGTGCCCCTCTCTCGCCGTGAGGGACCCACCCTTTCCCGCTGATGGGAGGACCAGGGCTCTCTAAAGGTGGTGGGCTGGTTCACTCAAAGTCAAAGAGGAAGTGCTTTGGTACTTTTTGCTGCCCAGGCAGAGCTGGAGACGGGGAGCAGGCATCTCATGGTTCACCCTCCATCCTGGGGCCGACATAGGCATCAAGCACCCACTTCCTTCAAGCTGCTTTGCGGACTTAAGAAGATGAGCTGGGGGAGCCGGGCAGAAGGACTGCGGAGCCAGAGGCCACGTTGTGAAGCTGCTATTCACCGTACCTGGAGAGCCCGGGAGCTGAGTCTATTCCTTGGGGTAGCAATGAACAAAGAAGGCATCCGACCAACGACCTCCTTGCTATGAGCAGAAAGGTATCTCTTCTGCTTCAGCAGGAGGATTCAACCTTCATAGTCAGAGAAACCCTCTGCAATTCCTTCTCCTATGAAGCCTTTGGTGGGAGAAAACAAGGCTTTCCACTCCTATAAGAATTGCAGTCTCAGAGACCCACAGAGGCAGTTCTCATCTGTCCTATAGAGTCACCATGAGTCAGAATCAGCTTGGTGGTGAATTTAGAGTTGAAGAAGCCTTTGAGGGGCAGTGAGGGTTCTGTGGTAGAAGGCTCACCTTCCATGCATGAGATCAGGGTTTAACTCTCCATTAATACACCTAGCATGCCATCTGTTAGTGGAGGCTGATGTGTTGCCATGATGCTGAGCATGTTTCAGCCGAACTTACAGATTAAGACCGATGCAGAAGAAATGCCTGGTGATGTACTTACAAAAAGGCAGCCAATGAAAGCCCTGGCACTCCCCAGGGTCTAATAATATTGTGCATATGGCCACCCTGAGTTATGAGCCAACTAATTGACAGGTTCCAACAACACCAAGCCTCTGAAAGCAGTGCCAAGCAGTAGGTGGGAGCTTGAGAGCTTCACATTTCGACAAGGTGGAGGCACCTGGAAGACCAAGTCCACAGATACAGTGTACCTGTGTGGGGTGTGCTCTGGAGTCTGGGACGCTGGATGGTCAAGCATGAGTCTTTCCATGGAAGACTTTAATTCAGATGGTTCACTTCCCGCATACCACTTATTTTTGCCTCTTGACAACAGGTATTTCTAGACATCCTACTGTGTAGTCTTCACAATTCGGCCTATGACTAACACTCTTTATTATATTCAAATTCAATTGGCAGAAAGCTTGTTGGTATCCTTGAAATGTAAAACCCAAAAAACAGCTTCAAATTCTGCCTTTCAGTCAGCTTGGGGCCACCAGAACTTGCCAGTTGTGTGTGATGGACGAGTCCCTAAGTAGTGCCAAGGGTTAAGCACTGTATTATGAGCCAGAAGGTTGGTGGTTCAAATCAGCCTGGCAATGTCTTGGGAGTCAGGTCTGGTGATCTGCTTCTAAAAGTTCACAGACTTGGAACCTGACTGTGTGTACAGGTCTCCTCCCCCGCCCCCACACACACAGGGTCACCACAAGCCAGAATTGACCTGACAGCAACATCCTTTCCTTTGTTTTTCTGTTGAATCTTGAATAGAAGGTATGGGGTTTATTCTCCAACCGAAATGTCTAAGAGTTCTTTTCCTCTCAGGGCATGGTTATTTCCTGTTGACAGTATTTTTATCTGAAGAAAGAAAACAGTACACAAGAAAAATCTCCTGACGTCCGACTGGGTCAAACCAAATGAATGTGTTTTCTCCTCGCTAAGGACCCTCGCTTCAATCATGGAAGGAATCGGGGGTGTTTCCGCGTGCTGAGAACATGCTAAGCTGAAGTTTAGTGAAAGATGATCCTTGGGAAGCTCTCATTCTAGCTTTAAAAATAAACTATATAATCAAATGGCTATAGATACCTCTTCTGCGGAGAGGAAAATAGCAGTCGGATTCTTTGCAATCATGCCAACAGGGCAGTGGGTTTCCTAGCCTTTGACAAAATAGAGAATCAATACCAATTTGAAACAAACAAACAAAAGGAAAATTCGCACGGGAGCCCCAGGCAATAAAAGATTTAAACTGTGGATCAAACATCACGGGTCAGCATTAAAATAAATGATACATGTCTCTCTGCCCAGGCAAGGCGTCCAGCTTCTAACTAGAAGTGCAGACAGCCCCAACTGCACCAAAGGGCCCAAGAGACGGCTCCAGAGAGGTGACGTGACCTCCGCGTGGCGAGGGAGTCCTCCACGGGAAGACCGATCGTGAGGTGCTGCATCCATAACCAGGCATTTCACCTTTTGCGAAGGTAAGATATCTGGAAATATACCTCTTGCCCAGACTTAACTTCTAGGGCATAGAACTTGAGAATAAAGAGATTAGACTTGCTTCCACAAAGGTTAACTGTGTCGATGCGTGCTATGGGTCGTTGAGTTGATTCCAACTGATGGAGACCCTGGAGGGCAGAGTAGAGCAGCCGCAAAGGGTTTCCCAGATGGGAACAGATCGCCGGCTCTTTCTTTCCGTGGATTACCGGTGGGCTCCACCCGGGGACTTTTTGGTTAGCAGCCAAGCCGTAACCATTGCACCGCTAGAGTATGTATGTGTTTTCAGTGCGTAGGGTGTGTTGAAATATTATTGAGGAATGGATAAAGCCAAATAGACCTTCATGCTCAAACTAGTGCTATCGAGTTCGTTTGAACTCCTGGAGAGCCCAGGGGGTCAAGTGTAGAACGGGGATCCACAGGCTTTGCACGGCTGGTGCTGTGGAAGGGGGCCTTCCAAGGCATCTGTGCTTGTCTGGGCACATTAGAGAAACAGATCCACAGAAACTTGTATGTAACAGAGAGTTTTACATAAGGGGTAAGTGAAACATCAAGAAAACATCCCAACCCAGTGCTGCCCAAGCCCACAAGTCCAACATTAATCCATTATGTCCAACACCAATCCACAAAGTCCTCCTCCATCTCACAAAACAGACGCAATGGTACCGACAGCAGGAAGAAAGCCAAGTCAGTGAACATGTAATCATGGCAGGGGTCTCCACACGGCTACTCCAGTACCCAGGGCTGCATCAGGGTAGGTCCATGTGGCTTCTCCTTGGGAATGTCTTGCAGGAAGTGAACCTTGCCAACTAAAACAGGGAACTGGCTAAGGCAGCTGCACCCTGGTCTGACCATCACAAACAAGAGATCTGAGAACTAGAAAGGCAAGATTCACGGAGCCATTTATCCCTCCGCCCTTCAGTTAACCCCACCTGGGTTTATCAGCTAGGTTGGCACAATTAACTAACTACCTCAGCATCCCTGGGCGGACTCAATCGACTGACCTCACTAACAGCGAGAGCGCCATTTGCACACTCAGGACTCAAGTCCTGATTCAGAGGAAATTGAAGCCACGTTCAACTGCAAAGCGTTTATGGACTTGGAGATCTCAGTGAGGCTCACTGTTGAGAAAATCTTCCCCGACTGGTAATTTTTCAGGGATCAGAGTTCCTACTGAGTAGGCTCACATTCTGGGAATTTTATATTCCAAAGCCAAATTCTTTTCTATTAAAAAAATGGCATCCAACTATTATCAAGGGAATGAATTTGGCAAGTATGGATCTATTTTGTTTATTTATTTTATTAAACTATGAAAAGTGACTCTTTTTCCCTCTTTCCTTTTCTCTCATTGATTACATGCAATGAAACATCTCTTTCCAAAAGTGGGTCTCTATAGTCACCACTTGCAAGGGTGCAGTCAAGGAGGCAGCTTGTATGCGGTGGTCCAGGCTGGTGAATGCGCCCTCCTCAGGCAGAGGGAAAGGGACTTTGTCTGGAGGCTGGAGAAGGTTGCCTGCTCTCTTCATACCTGGGATGCAGCTCTAAATAAGACCACCTCGCTCACCATCTGTTGCTGTACGGGGTGGATCCGATTTAGACAGCAGTTGTGTTCTTCTCAAAACTTCCCTCATGTTGTCAGAAGAGACCTGTCTCTGGAAAAGGACATCATGCTTGGAAGATGGCAGTAAAAAGGAGGAAGGCCCTCAACAAGATGGGTTGACACAGTGGTGGCAGCAATTGACGCAAGCAGAACAGTTGTGAGGATGGTAGGGGACTGGGCAGTGTTTCTTTCTGCTGTGCAGAGGGGATGGAACAGAATCGATGGCACCTAACAACAACAACACCTTATAGTCAGCCTTCTTCTAGTAGCAGGTTAGCCCAAGGTTGGCTTTAAGAGGCAACTGGAACCTTCTTCAGATTTACCCAATTAAAGCTGGGTAGAAGTAAAGCCATGGAAGGGAGATTCTGTTCTCTGTGTCTCTCACTGCCCAGAGGGAGCTAGGTTCAGAGAGACTTGAGGCTGCGGATCTTGAAGTGGTTGGTATGCCTGCATTCATGCCCATCGATCTCAGTTCCGCAACAAAAACAACAAAGATCTTATTGTGTTAATAAATCCATGGTTTCATAACTAGACTCAATATCAGAAATGTGAACACAGATTTTTTTTGGACCTTAGATGAAAATTTACAATGCTCTAAAAATAGTTCTCTGTGTGGCTATGCAAATAGTTAACCACCAGCTATTAACGGAAAGGTTGGAAGTCTGAGTCCATCCAGAGGTACTCCTGGAGAGTGCAGTTATGGAAAAACCTACGGAGCAGATTCCACCTGGGAACATGCAGGGTCATGACTCGAGGGCAATCGGCCCCAAACCAGCTCAGGAATAAAAATATATGCCCTTGTGTTAAAATGAACAACAGAGTTTGTCACAGAGGCATAGTAACAGTATCTAGTTCCTATTTCTACTTCTCAATAGATTTAATAGTTTGATATTCATATAGATATAGTTAATATTTATGCAAGTTCAGGTTGAAGTGGAAGAACCGAGGCTAGGGCAGCCAGAATACAACCTGGAACATGCTCATGAAGCATACTAAGTATACCCATGCGTATACTTAACTTTAGAGACTATCTCAAGAATATATATATTTTTTAAAAGAAAGAAACAAGAATGGATGGATTTTTAAAATTTAATCAGTTTATTGGGGGCTCGTATAACGCTTATCACAATCCATATATACATCCATTGTGTCAACCACATTTATACATTTGTTGTCATCATTATCAAAACATTTGCTTTCTGCTTGAGCCCTTGGCATCAGCTCCTCATTTCCCCACCCTCCCTGCTGCCCTCTCCCTCATGAACCATTGATGATTTATAAATTATTATTATTTTGTCATATGTTACACTGTCTTCCTTCACCCACTTTCTGTTGTCCATCCCCCAGGGAGGACATTATCTGTAGATCCTTGCCATCGGTTCCCCCTTTCCACCCCACCCTCCCTCCACCCTCCCCATATCACCACTGGTCCTGAAGAGCTCATCTGTCCTGGATTCCCTGTGTTTCCAGTTCCTATCTATACCAGCGTACATCCTCTGGTCTAGCCAGATTTGAAAGGTAGAATTGGGATCATGATAGTGGATGGCGGGGTTGGGGCAAGGAAGCATTTGGAAACTAGAGGAAAGTTTTATGTTTCATCATTGCTACACTGCACCCTGACTGGCTCCTCTCCTCCCCGAAACCCTTCTGTATGTCCAGTTGCCTACAGGGGATGTCCAGTTGCCTACAGGTGGATCTTGGGTCCCCAATCTTTACTCCCCCTTACTCACAGTGATATGATTATTTGTCTTTTGATGCCTGATACCTGATCTCTTCAGCACCTCATGATCACACATGTCATTCCTCCATGTGGGCTTTGTTTCTTCTGAGCTAGATGGCCACTTGTTTACCTTCAAGTCTTTAAGACCCCAGATGCTATATATTTTGATAGCCAGGCACCATCAGCTTTCTTCACCACTTTTGCTTATGCACCCGCTTTGTCTTCAGCGATGGTGTCAGGAAGGTGAGCATAGCAAGAATTGATTTGATTCTTTGAACACCAGGGCCTAAAGATCAAACACGTTGTGGGGTGACATCAAGTATGTCATACTTGAAGAAAGTAAAGGGAAGAAAGACAGGGAAGAAAGAAAATACCAAAATGGGTGTCCAAAGAGACCCTGAAACTTGCTCTAGGACTTTGAGTAGCTAAAGCCAATAGAATAAACAATGAAATACTCAAGAAGACATAATGAAGTATTGTGAAGAAGTGTGCAAAGAGCAGGAGTTAGAAAACAAAACAGAAAAGACATGCTCAGCTTGTCACAACCTGAAAGAACTAAAGAGGGGGGGGTGGGTGGGGATCAAACTTTGAGTTACTATATTGAAGGATTGTATAGACAAAATATTGAATGGAAAAATATTTTATCAAAAGAAGGTGGAAGGAACGCAGAGTCACAGTACCAAAAAAGAACTGGCTGACACCCAATCATTGGTGTCAGCATATACTCCAGGACTAGTAGAAGGGAGAGGTCCCAGCTTCACTGAAGACACTGATGAAAAACAAGTCTCCAGGAGTTGATGGAATGTCAGTTGAGAAGTTTCAAGAGATCCAGGACTGGAGGTATTTGCTTGTCCTTCTCAAGATGTCAGGAAGATAGCTACCTGGCTAAACACCTGGAAGAGATTCATGTTGGTGCCCATTCCCATGTGCTCTAACAGAATGTGGATGTTACTGACAATATCACTCATAAGACACACAAGTAACATTTTGCTGAAAATAATTCAAGAACAGTTGCAGTAGCACAAAAGGTAACTGCTGGAATTGCAAGCCTGATTAGAAGAAGATGTGGAGCAAGGCACATCACTGCTATTGTCAGATGGATCTTACCTGAAAGCAGAGAAAGCCAGAAAGATGTTTGCCCATCTTATATTGATTATACAAAGGCATTAGACTGTGTGGATCATAACAGATTATGTATAATATTATGAACAATAGTAATTCCAGAATATTTCATTGTTCTCATGAGGACCATGCACATAGACCAAGAGGCAGTCATTCTCACTGACTGACTGATACACTGCATGCGGATAATGTATGGCATATTTTTCAATCATGCTGTACAATTATGCTGTGTGCAGAACACATAGTCTGGGAACCTGGACTGTATGAAGAAGAATGGGATCAGATGAAGAGTTATTAACAACCTCTGATATGCAGATGACACAACTTTGCTTATTGAAAGGAAAGAAGAATCAAAGGTGTGTTAGTCTGGGTATTTTAGAGAAACAAATCCACAGAAACTCATGTATAAGAGAGAGTTTTATATAAAGGTTAAGTGTGCATCAAGAAAACATCCCAACCCAGTGCTGCCCAACCCCACAAGTCCAAAATTAACCCATAAGTCCAACACCAATCCATAAAGTTCTCCTCCATCTCACAAAACAGACACAATGACACCAACAGCAGGAGGAAAGACGAGTCAGTGAACGTGTAAGCATCTCCGCGCTGGCAGGGTCTCCACACGGCTGCTCCAGCACCCAGGGCTGCATCAGGGTAGGTCTATGTGACTTCTCCTCAGGGATGTCTTGCAGGAAGTGAGTCTTGCCAACTAAAGCAGGGAACTGGCTAAGGCAGCTGCACCCTGGTCTGACCATCAGAAAACAAGAGACCCGAGAACTAGAAAGGCGAGGCTCACCAAGCCATTTATCCCTCCACCCTTCAATTAACCCCACATGTATTTATCAGACAGATTGGCACAATAAACTATCTCAGAAGGTTACTGAAGAAGATGAAATATTATAGCTTTCGGAATGAATTATATCCCAACATAAACAAAACAAAATCATCATAACTGGATCAAGAGAAAATCATGATAAATGGAGAAAACAATGTAGTTGTGAAGGATTTCATTTTACTTGGATCCACAATCCGGGCTCATGGAAGCAGCATTCAATAAATCAAACAACTAATTGGACAAATCTAGTGGAAAATATTCCTTTTCCAGAACAAAGATGTCACTTGGAAGGCTAAGGTGTTGCTGACTCAAGCCATGGAATTTTCAGTTGCCTCATATGCACATGAAAGCTGGATAATGAGTAAGGAACATTGAAGAACTGATGCCATTGAATTATGATGTTGACAATGATTATTGAATATCATGGAGTGCCAGAGAATGCACAAATCTGCTGTGGAAGAAATGCAGCCAGAAAGTTCCTTTGTTCTATTAAATTGGCATTCCATGATGCACACCTTCCCAACACGATTGCTGAAGAAAAATATGTACATAAGCAAATGTGGTGAAGAAAGCTGATGGTGCCCGGCTATCAAAAGATATAGCGTCTGGGGTCTTAAAGGCTTGAAGATAAACAAGCAGCCATCTAGCTGAGAAGCATCAAAACTCACATGGAGGAAGCACACCAGCCGGTCTGACCACAAGGTATAGAAGGATCCAGTTATCAGATATCAAAGAACAAAAAAATTATATCAGTGGGTGCCCACCTTCCCGATATGATCACTGAAGACAAACGTGTGCATACGGAAATGTGGTGAAGAAAGCTGATGGTGCCCGGCTATCAAAAGATATAGTGTCTGGAGGTCTTAAAGGCTTGAAGATAAACAAGTGGCCATCTAGCTCAGAAGCAACAAAGCCCATATGGAAGAAGCACACCAGTCTGTGTGGCCACAAGCTGTCGAAGGGATCAGGTATCAGGCATCAAAGAAGAAAAACAAAACAAAACGTATCATTGTAAATGAGGGTGAGTGCAGAATGGAGACTCAAAGCCCATCCATCGGTAGGCAAGTGGACACCCCCTTACTAAAGGATTGTGGGGTGGAGATGAGCCAGTCAGGGTGCAGGATAGCAATGATGAAACATAAAACGTTCCTCTAGTTCTTAAATGCTTCCTCCCCTCCACTATCATGATCCCAATTCTGCCTTACAAATCTGGCTAGGCCAGATGGTGTACATTGGTACAGCTAGGAACTGGAAACACAGGGGATCCAGGGTGGATGATCCCTTCAGGATCAGTGGTGAGAGTGGCAATACTGGGAGGGTGGAGGGAGGATGGGTTGGAAAGGGGAAACCGATTACAAGGATCTACATGTGACCTCCTCCCTGGGGGACAGAGAACAGAGAAGTGGGTGAAGGGAGATGTTGGACAGGGCAAGATATGACAAAATAATAATTTATAAATTATCAAGGGTTCATGAGGGAGTGGGAACGAGGAGGGAGGGAAAAAATGAGGAGCTAATGCCAGGGGCTTAGGTGGAGAGCAAATGTTTTGAGACTGATGAGGACAATGAATGTACAAATGTGCTTTACACAGTTGATGTATGTATGGACTGTGATAAGAGTTGTATGAGCCCCTAATAAAATGATTAAAAAAAGATAGGCCAGTGTTTCATTCAGTTTCTGTGAGATAGAACCAATTTGTAGCACTTAAGAACAACACTTTTTGAGTACATACTAATTAATGCTCTAGGCACTACTTGATTAAAACTTTTAATGAGGCTTTGCATTTAATTATCATACATACCTAGGAGGTAGAATTAGATATTAAACTATGGATATTACACTTTATTGATAAGAAAATAAGCGTTGGTGTGTTAGGCCAGGTTGACTGGAGAAATCCAAAGACACTCATATATGTGTAAGAAAGAGCTTTTTATCAAGAAATAATTGTACATGGAGAAAACATCCCAGCCCAGTCCAATAATAGTTCATAAATCCCTCTTTAGACTCCCACAGCCACATGCAAGGTTGTAAAATGCAGGAAGATCAGAGGCCGATGGGTGAAAAATCTTGTGGATCCAAGGATGGTGGAAGCCTCCCAGGGCTCTGGCAGGTCTCAGAATGATGCTCCAGCAGGGAGGTGAAGCAGAGAAAGAGACAAGGTGGCACCATCAGGCTGTGATCTGATTGAAAGACTGGAGTCTATGCCTACATTTATCTTCAAGTGGACACAAAATTACATAACTTACCTGTGATAGTTATGTTTATTGTGCCAACTGGGCCTCCAGAGGAATATGTGGGTGAAGTTTAATCAGATCAAAACCTGATTGGATGGCAACCAAAACAAATGCTTTCCACAGTTGGCAGCCTGTCTTTCCCTTCCTCCCTGGTAATGGGACCAGCATGCTGCTGCTGGAGCTAGTTCTTTGCCTCAAGCAGGTACTGCACTACCTGTGGACCTAGCCAATCCATGGATCTTGAGCGTGAGGCCCCTTCAAGACCTCCTTAGCCATGCTGCTGGCATGAGCATTGCTTTAGCTTGAGGCTGGTGCATCCTGTTGCAATGCATCCCTTGAGTTCGAGTAGTGGTTCTCAACCTGGGGGTCGTGACCCCTTGGGGGGTGGCGTGTCAAACGACCCTTTCACAGGGGTTGCTTAAGACCATATTTCTGATGGTCTTAGGAGGCCAGATACCACTCTTCTATCAATCTTCAGGCGGGTCTACCAACAAGCAAATACACCCAGACAAGGGGGTCACCACACATCAGGAACTGTATTAAAACGTCCCAGCATTAGGAAGGTTGAGAACCACTGAGTTAGAGATTCCATCGGCCCTGCTTCCCTAAGCTTGCTGCCCCACCCTGTTGTCTGCTCCCTGAGGACCAACTCTGACTGTTTTGCCTGAGGGAAGACTTTGCTGTCCGATTCCTTGACCTTGGACCAGCAGTCCAAGTGAGTTGAAGGACCTTCAGTATATTAACTGTTCCATGAAAGTGAGTTGAAGTGAGCCCTCTGTTCTGCTGTGTGGACTAATTAGCCATTACATTCCTTCATTATAATTAGCCATTACATTCCTTCATTATAAATATATATATATATATATATATATATATATATATATATATATATATATATATATATATATATATATACACACACACACATATATAATCCTAATCTAAGTATCCTGGTTTTGTTTCTCTGGAGAACCCTTCCTAACACACTTCTGCATTTGGAGTATTTAAATTTATCCACAAAAACCTAGCTCTATCTACAGCCAAAACTGGGTTCTTCAAAGGCAAGAGTTCCATTTTGCCTCCCTTGAAATTCAGGCAAATAGGCGTGTGTCAAAATCCACAGACACCTCATCTATTGCTCAACTAATACCTCTGCCCTTGGACTGCCAATATTTTCAGTCCTGCTGAATTTCATCCAATTTGCTTCCAATGGTTTTGTCTCATCCATTTATTTCCCTTTCCCCTAAGTGTTAGTTTTCCATATTTAGTTTTCTGGAGATGCTTGTTTTCTCAATAGTAAGTGAAATTCCTACCACTGTTTGATCATCCTTGCTGTTCTAGCTCACCTCTCTTTAATTTAGGGACAGCCCACAGAGAAAATAAGCTGGCAGTTACTTATATAGTGCGGCGTGAGATCTGCAGAGTACAATCATGGTATCTGATAATGTGTCATTTCTGTCCCTTTCCTTATTCTTTCTGAAATTGTGACAGAAACGTCCATCATCTGACCTGATCTCCTCCTAGAGCAACCTGACATTTTCTGAAAGAAGCCAAAATGCAGGCTTCCTTCCTATTTCATTTGATTCTCCCCCCCCCCCACGCCACCATTGTTTTTCTTTATGTCACCACTCTTCCTTCAGATAAAGTGGGCATGCGACCAGCTGGTCTCCAGTTGGGACTATTCTAATTAAAAGGCATGCGCAGACCTAAAAGGACAAAATATATTTATGGACAATGAAGGGGGAAAAAGAGCATTTCATGCTCATTGTAGTGTTATTTATAATAGTGAAATATTGAGAACAATGTAAATATGCCAAAATAAGAGATTCATTGAGTAAATTCTATACTACTTATTGCAATATTGTGCTGTTCAAAGAAGTCACTTTAAAACAGGTTTTAGAAATAACGGGGGAATGTTTATGGCATGTTTTACATGGGAAAGGCGGCTAATAAAGGGATATGATTATTCTTTAATGCATGAATAATTTGTATGTGTAATTTTTCATTTTAGTACAGATTCTTTTTTTGCTCTTATTTTTAGTGTTGGCTTATAATTTTTTAATACTATAGATAGAAATCATGGTCTGTATGATATCAGTTCACTGGAATTTGTTAAAATTTCTGTCATGATTCTGTATAAGTTTCATTTCTGTAAGTGTAAATCCCTCTCAAGAAGAATAAGTGTTTCTATTTGTTTTGGTGAAGGAGTCTATATATGTATAAGAGGGGGTTACCCCTAAAACCTGGAATTTTTGTTTCAAAGCTATGTATTTACATATTTTTACAAAACAACCTTATCACCTTCAAAGTACTCCCCATTACACGTAATACATTTGTCAAATCATTGAATCCATTCTTAGAAACATTTTTCAAAAGCATCTGTCTGGATGGCTTACAGCATCTCCCTCATTTTTTTTTTTCACATCTTCTACATCTTTAAATCACTGTCCTTTCATGTCCCTCTTCATTCACAGAAACAAAGAGAAGTCTTCAAGGAGCAAGATCAAGTGAGTAAGGTGCATGGGTCAAGAGCAGCGTGCTGTTTTTTGCCCAAAACTGGCATTCTGAGATGGCTGCATGAACAGGTACATTGTCATAGTGGCAAAACCAGTCGCCCATCTGTCACAAACCAGGCCTTTTGTGTTGGAAACGGTTACACTATCATTTCAGAACCTCTAAATAGAAGGCTTGATTAGCAGTCTGACCTGGTGGAACTGATTCCAAATGCACTACCCCCCTCACATTACAAAACAAAAAACAACCAAAAAGCAAGCATTGTGTTGATCTTTGATTTCCCTTGACCAGCTTTTTCTGGGTGAGCTGAAGATGGCATCTTCCATTGCCTTGATTGATATTTGCTTTTGGGTTCTTCAGAATATCACCATGTCTCTTCACCAGTAATGACCATGGGAAAAAGTCTGAGTCGTTTCTGAGCTGTTCTTTCGAAGTACCACATGTTCCCATTCGATGTTCTTTTTGCTGGTCAGTCAGAACCCAAGGCACAAATTTCACAGCGACCCTTCTCATTCCCAAATCTTCCTTTACAATTCATTCAATTGAGCTCCAAGATAGTCCAGATCACGTCCCCATCTCTTCAATGGTCTGTTGTTGGTCTTTGAGCACAAGTGCATGAATTTTGTCAATATTTTCATCCATTCAGGAAGATGATGGATGTCCAGAACAAGGTTTGTCATCAATTGACACTTCACCTTTATAGAAACGGGAAAACCACTTGGACACTTGAGTTTTTCCCATAGCAATATCCTTGTAAGCTGTGTTCACCATCACAACAGTTTCTGTGGCATTTTTCCCAAGCAAGAAACAAAATCTCATAGCTTCACACTCTTCTCTTAAATCAGCCATCACAAAAAAAACCGAGGTTTGGGTGAAACTGCTTTTTAGGAAAAAATTCACTGTGACCAAAGAGAACCTTCCCAGGTGATGCCACTGGGTGCACTAACTCAGAGCAAGTTGCTCAATGCTCACCTAGTAGGAAAAATGTGTACTATGAAAGCTCCACCCAGAGGAGTTTTTTTCCCATTTTTTTGTGGAGTACCCCCGTATGTATATAACATGATCCATATGTTGTTGATGTTGTTAGGTGTCATCCAGTTGGTTCCAACCCATAGCAACTTTATGTACAACAGAATGAAACACTGCCTGGTCCTGTGCCATCCTCACCTTTGCTGCTATGCGTGAGTCCATTGTTGTACTCACCATGTCATCCTTCTCATTGAGGGCTTTCTTCTCATTCGCTGCCCCTCTACCAAGCACGATGTCCTTCTCTAGGGACTGGTCTCTCCTGAGAACATGTCCCAGCTATGTAAGATGAAGTCTCTCCATCCTTGCCTCTGAGGAACGTTCTGGCTTTACTTCTTCCAAGACAGATTTATTTGTCCTTTTAACTGTCCACGGTACTTTCAATATGACATATATAATGTAATATAAATACACGTATGTGTGTGAATATATATAAAAAACATTTGCCATGGAGATGATTCCCCACACTGACCCTGTACGTTTCATTTAGGGTTTGCCCCACTAAATTCTATTTATTTATTTATTTTGTTGTTGTTGAGAATATACAGGGCAAAAACATACACCAATTCAGTGATTTCCTCGTGTACAATTTAGTGACATTGATGACATTCTTCAAGTTGTTCAACCATGTTGTCCCTCCCTCACCAACATGAATTCATTGCCCACTGAGGTTCCTACGCACTCTCTTGAGTTGCTGTTCTCACTTTGATTCCATAGAGATAATTCTTAAAAGAGCATAATTCTTGAAGCAGACTTTTGTTCTCCTAGTTAAGCTAAACTAGTGTTCAGTTTTAAGACTTTGCGGATATTGTTGGTTTATTATTTTAAAATGATCTCAGAGCAGTAGTTTCCAGGATTTGCCTAGCCTCCATGGCTCTAGGAAGTCTGGGGTCTCTGAGATTTTGAAATTTGGTTCTATGTCCCCCCTCCCCCTTAATCAGGAATGATCTGTGGGATCTCACAGATTAAGTCCAAATGTTTAGTAATGGGAGCTGGGTTTCATCCAATTCTCTGGTCTCAGGGTTGTGGAGACTGAAGCTGCACGGTCCATCATTCCACTGGACTCGTTGTGTCCATATTTCTACTGCTATCTGTCACTCTTCTTTCCTCCGGATAGGGAGAGACCGTAGTTCCGCCTTAGATGACCATTTATGACTTCTTGAGACCCTAGACACTACCACCAAAGTAGGATGGAAAGCACTGTCTCTGTGGGCTATACTATGCCAATCAACCTTCATGTCCCTAGAACCATGGTCCAGAGCCTCCAAGCCCAGTGACTCATTCCCTCAGGAATTTTGGTCATATCTAAGACGTATTCATCACTTTGCCCCCTGTGTGTACCACCACATGCATGGGTATATTTACAGCAAAGGTAAACACCTATGTATAAATATTCTCTGTCAAACTTATATCTTCGTGGGCACAGTGCAACCACAGGCGCATATTTTGAAAAGGTCTTAAGAAAATTCGAAATTGCATGGATGAGAAAAAGGCTTAATTGTGCTGAAGAATTTTTTTTTCCATTGATGCTGCGTCTGCTTTCTTCAAGGACAACAAATGTTTGTCCAACAAGAAGGTTGTTGGGTACCCATCCCCCCTCCATCCCTGATCTTATCCCTTCAGATGTATTTGTGTTCCCCAAACTCAAAGAACATACCTAAGGAACACGGTAAGAGTCCTTTGACAATGCTCAAGTGCCACCTGGACCCAGTTTAACCCAAAGAGCAAAGAACTCTCAGGGGAGGGCTGGCGCGAAATGCCACTTGCACAACCGGACAGACCTCGATGCAGGGAGTTTCCAGAAACAGTACCTTCACATCTCGATGCCTTTATCGAATCAGGTTTTATGATATTACACCAATATTGCTTGACGTGCCTTTATATGTATATTGAACTAGCCCGCTGCTGTTGAGTGGACTCTGGCTCCTAGTGGCCCTGTAGGACAGGTAGAACTGCTCGTAGTGCTTCTGAGACTGCAGTCTTACAGAAGCAGCCTACCATAGCCCATCTCACACAGCAGTTAGTCAATCTGGATGTCTCCCCTTCCAGTTAGCGGCTGAGCATTTTAACTATAGTGCCACGATGGACCATCATTTTTATGTGGCACACAAGCATATAAGTAAATATGAATGTACATATTGATCACGTGTCTAGCCACATTTATATGCAAGTATGTGTGCATGCCTTCGTCTAAACCTGTCAGTAATGTTATGCACGTTATCTAAGTCTTTATACTCTTTCTGCCTGCTTGATCTCTCAGTTTCTGGGAAAGGTGCGTGAATAGCTTCCAGTACTATTGTAGGCATGCCAAATTTTCCTGTTTATTATGTTTTTCAAGTACGTTTGTTAGGTCAATGAAGTCAATGACTCATAGATTTATTATTTTTTTGATGGACAGTTTTCAATAATAGCACATTCGATGCTGTGGGTGTTACTATGAAGAAGTTTCAGGAATGACTCTGTTCATACCTTAGAGAGTGCCAGTTTTTATGCTGGCCTATTCCCTGGATTTTCATTTCAAATTAACTCCTGCACACCAAACTGAGTTTAGAACAGCCATCTTTTTCAGACATTGATCAATCTAAGGCATGGGGTATTAATATCAGTGCTAGAGCCTTGTCTGGATGTAGAATGGAAAGACACACCTTAGATCACGTCTAGTATACTATCTAATGTCAAATTCTGTGGGATTAGCCGATTGCTTTCATGGATTTGACATTTGAAAGTTAAATAAAAACCAACAAATGGTGATTTGTTGGTTTATAGTAGACTCTCTTGGCATTTTGAGTGGAATGATTATTTTTTGTGGGGGTCTCTGGGCATGGCAGAATGTTTAGGGCAACCTTGGTCTCTAATTTCCAGGTGCCAGCAATACATCCTAACTCAGTTTGTAGCAATCAAAAATATCTGCAGGTATTGCCAGATGTCCCTGAAGGTGGGGGGAGGGGGATTTCATAGAGTTGAGAACCATGACTACAGAAGGTGGGTTTCACAGAGAAGATAAACACCCTGATTGAAGTCTTCAATGTGTGCAAGACAGTGTGCTGGACCAGAAGCAGTGTCATTTAGACAGGGACAGAAAGATGTCAGCCACCTTACTCTCATGAAGCCATCCTGATGACATTACACCTCTCGGCTTCCCTGGGGACAATAATCTGACCTCTCCGGCCCCTTTTAAAATGTATTGTCAGACACACTGCTGGGGCAAAACTGTCGTACAATAGATTGTATTGCATTGCTGAGTATAATTATACAGAATCCCTGGGTAGCACAGATAGCTAAGTGCTTGATGACTAGTTGAAAGGTTGTTGGTTCGAACTCACCAAGACAGGGCTGCTGGTCTGCTTCTGAAAGGTCACAGCCTTAAACCCTCTGTGAGCAGTTCTGCTCTGCACACCTGGAGTCTCCATGAGTCGGCGTCAATTCAGCAGCAACTAACAATGACACCATTATGGTCGAGCCAAGCTGAGCCCATGCATACAGCCAAAGCCACAAGGAGGATTAAAGAGAAGTTATTTCTTTTGTTTTCTAACCAGGGAACCACCCACCAGCTAGACCCATCTTCCCCTTGAGCCTGCACGCCCGCTGCACCTCTGCATGTTTTCTGACATGTTTTTTCAGAAGAGGGGCTTTGACCTGCTGCAGCTGGTGCTCATCTGACAGGTGTGTGCACAGAGACGAAGGTGAGTGTGGAACCGTCAGCACTGGCTCCCACCAGGAAGCCACCACAACACCACATTCAGAGGCCGATTTGGACACCAGGAGTCAGGATGCCTCGTTATTACGATCACCATCATCATCGTCATCTTTTTTAAAAATCATTTTATTGGGGGGCTTTTACAGCTCTTATCACAATCCATACACATATCCACACATGAACATTTGATGGCACATGTGTACATATGTTGCCACCATCATTTCAAACCATTTTCTTTCTACTCGAGCCCTTGGTATCAGCTTCTCTTTTTCCCCCTCCCTCTCCAACCCTCCCACCCTTGCAAATCCTTGATCAATTATATTATTGTTATTTTGTGTGTTACACTGCCCGCTGCCTCCCTTCAGCCACTTTTCTGTTTGTTGTTCATCCCCCTGGGAGGGGGTTATAGTACATCATTTGATTGGTTCCCCCTTTCTCCTCCTCCTTCCCCTTGCCCTCCTGGTATCACGACCCTCATTATTGGTCCTGAGGAGTTTATCTGTCCTGGGTTCCCTATGTTGCAAGCTCTGTACATCCTCTGGTCTAGCCAGATTTGTAAGATAGAATTGGGGTCATGATAGTTGGAAGGGAGGAAGCATTAAAGAACTAGAGGAAAGTTGTGTGTTTCATTGGTGCTATACTGCACCCTGACTAGCTCATCTCTTCCTTGTGACCCTTTTGTTCAATTGTCTACAGATGGGTTTTGGGTCTCCACTCCACACTCCCCCTCATTCACAATGATATGATTTTTTGTTCTGTGTCTTTGATGCCTGATACCCGGTCCCATCAACACCTCATGATCACACAGGCTGGTGTGCTTCTTCCATGAGAGCTTTATTGCTTCTCAGCTAGCTGGTCTCTCATTTATCTTCAAGCCTTTAAGACCCCAAACGCTGTATCTTTTGATAGTTGGCATCATCAACTTTCTTCACCACATTTGCTTATGCACACATTTGTCTTCAGCAATTGTGTCAGGAAGGTGAGCATCATGGAATGCCAGTTTAATAGAAGAAAGTATTCTTGTGTTGAGGGAGTACTTGAGTGGAGGCCCAATGTCTATCTGCTACCTTAATATTAAACCTACAAATATATGCACATAGATCTATTTCTCTATCATCATATACAAATATATTTATGTATGCACATACCTATATTTAGACCTTTATAAATGCCCTTTGCCTCCTAGGTCTTTTCTCTATTTCCTTTCCTCTTGTCCCACTATTATGTTCAACCTTAATTCGGGTTTCAGTAATTCCTCTCGGCTATGTTGCACTCAATCAAGCCCCATTAGGCATCCTATGCCCTCCTTGCCATCGATTTTAAATCACTTGTTGTTCCCTTGTCCCTAGGATTGTTGGCACCCCCCTTCCTTTCCCCTGCCTCCCTTCTCCCATGTCCCCCTGGAACTGTCGGTCCCATTGTTTTCTTCTCCAGATTGTTTATCCCACCAGTCTTATCTAGAAAGGCATGCAGAAACAATAATAAGCACAAAAGCAAAACAACAACAAAGACCAACAACAAAAAAGCCTATAAGTAGTTCCAGGTCTGTTTGTTGACCCTTATGAGTGTTTTCTGGTAGAGTTTCATAGGGTGCCATGCCCCAACACCAAAGTCTATTTTTGGTATTCTCCAGGGACTTCACTGCTTGACTCCCCTTAGTGTACACCCATAGTGTTTTTCACACCCATAGTGTTTTGCCCAGGTATGGTGGGGTAAGATCGGCACAATTCCTGCACTGTGTCTCCAGTGTTGTCCCTGTAGCACTGTGGGTCAGCGGGGATGTAGTGTCTCGTGGTGGAGCCGGCCTTATGGTCCTCCCTGCATTGGCTGCTCTGAGCAGGTTTATTGTCCTCGGGGTGTGGTGGGCCAGGATGTGTTCCACTCTCTCTCCTTCCCTCTTAGTTTGCTCCCATGTGCTCTGATCAGACGTGCCCTGCAGACACCTCTATTGGGTGACTGCTTCATGCTGGTATGTTGCATTCATGTCTTGGTTGAAGTCCGGTGCCTCTCTCCCTCTCCCGTGGAAATATAAACAACACCCTCCCCTTGGGTGGGTTAGTTTCCCCGAAACCCATATCTTTTCTTTCTTTCCCCTCCTTTTTAGTTGGCTGCCGTATGTACCCCTGGATTGGGTCTGGCCCCTGCCATAGTACCTCAACCTCACCCCAGGAATGTACACCAATCATCATCTTAAAGAGAACAAATTCCGCATCTACAAGCAAAGAGGAAAAAGTGAAAAAAATAAGGCGAAGCCAACAAGGCCTTGACTTATAGTGAGAGTGCAGTCCGGAAGCCTCTCTTGGCCTGCGGGAGGCAGGAGTCTCTGTGTGTGTATGCCCCCCGTGTGCTAGTTACGCCCTGAGCGGCACATGACTTCATTGTGGGGGGGGGGGGGGGCGGCAGGGGGGAATGAATCATGGTGAGGAGATTTCTTCAGCCTGGTTCATTTTCTGTTTTAAAATATCAGAGCGCCTTCTGAGGAGGCCAAAAGACAGGCTGCTTCTGATTTCCAGTGCTCCGAACAAGCTCCTTTTGTGACTTTCCAAGAATTAATTACAGAGCTCAGTAAAGGCGCCTGCCGCAAAGTCCCATGGGCAGCTCTATAGGCAGTTACAGCAGCCGCACTGGTGGCAGCAGAAGAAACGTGTCCCTGGGAGACAGCGTGGAAAGAGGGCTGCTGCGGGGAGGTACTGGCACGGGGCCTCCCCAGCTGCAGCTTTCAGAGGAAACTTGAAGTTGAAAAGCAAGAAAAGGCTGGTCCCTCCTCATGCAACATCTGTATAATTGGGTGCTCACAGGCTTGCCTAGTGTGACTGGGGGAGGGGGAGATCCTTTTGATACATTGTAATCCGATCACGGTTTTTGTTGTTAGTGCCCACTAATCAACTCTGACTCCTAGCAACCCTATAGGCTGGACCCTCCCGTGGGCTAATCACCTGCAGCAGACTACCTCGCCTTTTGCCCAGAGGGCATTAGACCCACTGACTCTTTGGTTAGCAGCCTGGGATGCTAGCAAGGCTCCTCATGACTAGAACACCGGAGGTGAAAGGAAGCAACCAAGCCGTCTTTGGGGAAGGCCGCCATGCTCGAGAGCGGTGGGTTCAAGTTGTGTGGCCGTCCCGAGTCTGCAACCGCTTGCAGCAGTGCGGCAGGCTCCCAAGAACACGTTCCCTTCAGTGGGCTGCCGGAATATTGCCGATTCCTTCCTAGAAGGTCCCCCATGGTTTTGTCAGAACAGGGGTGCGAGTGGGGCAGGTGGGAGGAACAATGGAAGGGGCAAGGATGATAGGGGGGGTCTTCTGGGATCAGATACTAGCTGCCTCCTGATGAGCGGGCTCACTTCTCTCTTGTATGACTGGATCTGAAATGCCTTGTTATAGCTACTTGTTGAGCAAAATAATTAACAGATGACTTTGCACAGTGATGCTATGGCTCAAACTTTCTTGTCCATTTTGAGAAGATGAAGGTAGCAAGGGAGTTGCTGGTTGGTGCAAATGGTTAATGTGCTTGACTGCCAGCCAAAAGCGTGTTTGTGCACATCCACCAGACACACCGCAGAAGAAAAACCCGGTGATCTACTAGTGAGAAACCAGCCATTGAAAACCCTGTGGAGTGCAGTTCCACCCGACACAACGAATAGAAGTTGATTTGGAAGTAACCGATAGACTGGGTGGGGAGGTTCGGCTTCCAATCACGCTGGTCTGTAGATTCCAAACAGGCAGAGAGGCTAACATAAATGTCTGCCAGTACAACAGAGGTGCTGTGGGCCTTGTGACCAAGCAGGTAGTTACTGGCACAATCGGTGGGCACGGAACTTAGTTTCTGATGACAGTCATGGTGAGCATTGTCTCGAAGGCTCTCCAGCACTGTCTGGTTTTGTCTAGTGCTAGAATTTCTATTCAGACAAAAAAACTCATGCTCTTTCTTCACCTAAACACGGATACATTTCTGTACAGAGCCCTGGGGACCCCTGGCCAAAAGCTGTTACTGTAATTGAAAAAAAGAGGTGGGGAATGGTATGCCCCTTAATTTTGCCTTCTCTTTCTGAGGCCTTGTAAAAAAACAAATGATGGCCCAATAATCCTCTTGCTCTTAGCCATGTCTTCCTGTTCTCCTAGCTCAGAGGAAATGAAAGTCTTTGGCTGACTCCATTCGTTATTTTCTACAAGCTTTTCTCAGATAGCACGAACACCTGAGTGGTCTGGTCCAATCTCACCCCCAAGAGATTAATTCACAAATTGATATCCCCCGCCCATGCTCCAGGCTCATGTCTTTGTCGACTCCGCCCCTTCACTTGGACGGCTAATAAGACATCTCCCACTTTGCAATATCACATGCGATCTTCTGACTGCATGGTCCCAACTCGCCTGCAACATATTGTCCCTGAAACTAGGCAAGGGGCAAAAGTAGAGCCCTAGATCAGAAAGAGAGGTGAGAGTGGAGCAGGAACAGGTGAGAGGGCTTCCTTGTGGGAGGAGAGCTCATAGAACTGCCTCAAATCACACGTCTTTCTTAGCAAAATTTTAAAGTTTATTCACACAGATTAACTTTCAGTTATTTTGCCTCCGGAGACCACGAACTGGTGCCATCTTGTGGACTGTCGCTCCTCCTCATGACTGTATTCCTCAGCTCCCCCTGGACCAGGTGTCATCTCTTGGGAACAGAGCAGGTTGGACTGAAGTTCCCTGAGTCGTATGTGGACCCGCAGCTTACGAAGCTCCAAACGCTTGTGCTGGAGAAGAAGCCAGTGAGTTGGCTGGGCAGATTGTGGCTTCTCCTTCCTAGGAACTGCCAATGAAGCTCTCCATCATTGTCTCTATGCCTCGCCAGAGTCAATCTTTCTCTTTGGAAAAGAAAAGAACCTAATTCTGGTAACGTCCCCATCTCAGGGGATGATAACATGGTGTTATCATCTGCTACTCGGACCCCACACCTGGGAACCTTCCTTGCCTTCTCCTCGCATTCACTTCTCCCTCTCCCACAGCACCCAACCCACCACTAACACCTGTGGTTCTTTCTTCAAAACCTATCTAGATTCCAACCATGTCCTCCCCTCCTCTACTCCCGCCCTGCTCTGGGCCACCATCGTCTCTCTCTGGAAGCCTTCAGTTAGATACTTCGGTGTATCTAACTCCTCTACTAACACCTCTACTCCTGCTCCCTGAAGTCTGGTCCCAACCCGGCAGCATGAGTCTTCTGGAAACCCCAGCCTCATCCTAGTAGTCCTCTGCTCAAAATCTTCCCGTGGCAACTCGTTTCCCTCAAGCAAAACCCAAGTCCTTTTGGGAAGGAGCTCCAAAGACCCAGGTGGGTGGCATAAGGACAGACTTTTTCCAGAGATGCCGTCAGACTCCACTGTTTTTTGGGTTCTGTTGGATGCTTACTGACAGACTTTCAAAAGTCAGCTAGCTAGCAGACTTGAGGAAGCCGGCAGATATCTTCCTCCGGTACCCCGCTTCCTCTCCCAGAATGCTTGCAGGAAGAGCGTTGCTCAGGCTGGCCCTCAATATAGCTAAAGCTGTGGAATAACTCAAACTTTATGATCAGCAAATTATGTGTAAGGAAGGGGTTTTGCCACTGTCTCAGGTGTGTTGCAGCTTGGTGCTGTAAGTGCCAGTTAGTCAGAACGTGCTTCTCCTCAGTCCTCAGGTCCTCTGTTGGCGCTCTGTGAAAATGTCCTTTGCTGTGGTCCTTGGGTGAGTCCTGAGGGCTCCCTGTCCCCAGATCACTTTGTTCCTTCAGTAAACTCTTTAATTTTTAACAGACGCCTCCGTTTGTTCTTTGACACGTTCCGTAGATGACCAAGCCCTGGGCCATCTGCAGCCCCTGCTGTCCTTGGCTCTCTGACCTCATGTCCTCCCACACCGTGTGACTCGCTGGAGTCCCGATGGCCACCTTACTGCTCCTACCTTAGGGCCTGGCACTGGCTGTTCTTCCCCCGGAGAATCACAAAGCTCGGTGCCCTCATCATCAAGATATTCAAACATACGCTCCATGTGGCTGCCTTGACTGCCCTATTTAAAATTACTATCTGCCCCTCTTTCACCCGGAAGCCCGAATCCTCTTTGCCCTTTGCCTATTTTTTCCCGTAACTCACAAAATCTCCTAAGAGGTCTTACTTCTTCTTCAGGTAGTTCACTGTCTGTTGCCCGGCTAGAATGTAATTCTCAGGAGGACAGAGGTTTCTATCTCTCTTGCTTAGTGGCATGTCCCAGCTGCACAGATGTCCCCTGGATGTAGATGTTCAACAAGTACTTGATGAAGGCAGGACATTCCTTCACAATTAAGTGGCACATTTAAAAATATATCAAGTATTAGAAAAACAGGTAGAAGATTCAAGTATCAAAAGGATCCTCTTAAAGACTCCGCATTTTGGCTTCGCTTCATTGCTTTGCCTCTTGTTGCATGGGTGGGAGAGAGGAGTCAAGTTCATTAAACCATGAGATTCATTAGACTGAAACCTTCTGACGTGGGCAGGGACCCACCAGACCACTGTTCTCCTGGATCCTCACCTGTGACCCAGACCCGTGGGGAGAGGAGCTCTGCAAATGGTCAGCCCTGTGAAATGTGTGCCCAATGAACCCATGTGAGGGCCGGCCTTTCCACGCCACACAAATGCCCACGGCAGACTGCTACTTTAGGCCATTACAAGGATATATTTTGATTGCTGTTGTTATCTGCCTCCAGCCAGCCTTCGAGTTGCCCCCTGACTCACGGGGTGACCCCCATCCATGTACAGCAGGATCAGACTGCTGTGACCTTGGCAGTTTCCCTGGCTAATCCTTGGGAGTCGTCTGTGTAATTCAGGAAGCTCAGCATCATAGAAACCCCCAGGCCTTCACTACAGGTGGTGATAGGTGCACATGAAATGCCTTGGTTAGGGATCAAACCCAGTTCTCCCGCATGGAAGGCTGGAGGGTGGCTCTCCCGCGACCCACCATTGACCTTCATAATCTTGATTTAAACCCAAACCATGTGGCCATCGAGTTGATGGTGAGTCCTAGCAGCACTATAGGGCAGAGTAAAAACTGCCCGTCGGAGTTCCAGGGCTGTCCTCCTCACGGAAGCAAACCATCACTTGGTGCAGCTGCTGGGTTCAAACTGGTGCCCTTTGGGTTAGTGCTTAGCCCCTGCCCCACCAGGGCTTGACATTTTGATCAACTAAATTCAGTTACAGGCAGGCCTCAATTCTGGATGAGTTCCATTCCAATGTTTGTTTTGGGGTCAATTTTTTTTTTCTGTTGGAGTCTCTGATTTCAATTTTTTTTCTTTTTCTTTCCCCCAATCATTTTATTGGGGGCTCATACAACTCTTATCACAATCTATATATACGTCCATGTATCAAATTTGTGTGGAAGTTGGAACCATATGGTACCTAGTCAACTGTACGTCTTAGTAGCTAGTGTACAGAGGAGCACTGATCGCACGTGGAGGTTACATGTTGGACTGCTAACTGCAAGGTCCTCAGTTCGAAACCACCAACTGCTCCAAGGGAGAAAGTTGAGGCTTTTTACTCCTTTAAAGAGTTACAGGTTTGGAAACCTCCCAGGGCAGTTCTACCCTGTCCTATAGGGTTATCATGCATCAGAATTGACTGGATGGGCGTGAGTTGGAGATTTTTGAGTGTACCTTTGTGTACATAAAACAGTACAGAAGCACTTTCAGATACAGTAGCGCATCTTTAACAGCCTAACACAGTAATAGCAGTAGTGATGTTTGGATCAGTGTGGCAAAGTAGTGTCTCTTTGTTATTATGAACCACTTTGAGAGAGAAAGTCAAAAAGTATTCCTACAAAGTGATTTAAAAAAACTGTATGAAACAAAAATATCAAAATGTAAAGCTATTGTTGCCCAGAGCAGCCTCAATCTAGGTCCAGGTGCCGCAAAGCCAGAGTTTCGCTGTATCTAGCTCTTCCTGACGAAGTCTGCTCTCTCTGATTTACACCATGTCGAAACAGCAGCTTCAGCATCCCCAAAGGACTCATAGGGTGCTTCTTTGAGTTTGGGGACAAAGAGGTGTCTGGAAGGAGTAAGATCAGGGCTTTAGGGTGGATGAGTTAAAGTTTCCCAACAAAATTCCCATAGGGACAGCCTTTACTACTCACAAATATAAGCAGGTACATTTTCCGGAAAGGAAAAAAAAAAATCTTCGATGTAATTTTCCTATGCTTTTCTGACCACTGCTGTTTTCAATGTTCTTAAACCTTCTTCGTAATATGCCCTTGTGATTGCTCTGTGTTTTGCGGGGGTGTGTGGGATAAGGAGGTGGGGTTCTATCAAGATGACACCTTTGGATCCTAAAAATCAACTTCCATCACCTTTGGAGCTGACCTCTCTGCCTTGCCATGAACTGGCCCACAGATGCCCATGGAAGCCACTCTTCTGACTGAAACGTCATCCCCTTGAAAGGCCCCTAACAAGGGGGAGACAAGCATTTTACTAAGTACT
This sequence comes from Tenrec ecaudatus, assembly GCF_050624435.1. Lineage (NCBI taxonomy): Eukaryota > Metazoa > Chordata > Mammalia > Afrosoricida > Tenrecidae > Tenrec > Tenrec ecaudatus. The sequence continues at coordinate 82,225,658 of NC_134538.1, forward strand.
TGGAGCTACCCACTGATGGCCAAGTTACAATTACGCGTGCTTTGTTTGGAATACACTCACACATGTATGAACGGAAACTCTAGTAGCTATAAGCTTTAGAGGGCTTTGGATCCTTGGCGGCACAGTGGTAGTGATCCAAGGTCAGCAGTTCGAAACCACCAGCCTACCCTTGGGAGAAAGGATGTTCTACTCCCCTGGAGAGTTACAGAGTCAGAAACCCACAGGCGCAGTGCTACCCTGTCCCATAGTGTCCCTTAGGTCACTAGAAGGTGACACAGATCCAAAGGTAGTGTTTTATAGGGGTGTTTCACAACCACAGGTGCATGCAGCTGTTGAGTTCAGAACAGAGCCTCCCTGCATTTTAAGACACTGGGAGTTGGAATGGGTTACAAGTCAGGTTACAAATCACAAACCTAGCTATTCAAATCCACCAGCTGCCCTGCAGGAGAAAGACGGGGATTTCTGCTCTCCTGGTGGTTTCAGAGTCTAGTCCGAGCAACACACAGAGGCCGTTCTTGGTCTGAGAGGTTCACGATGAGTCGGAGCTGACTCCATGGCAGTGAGTCTCATTGTCTGGTTTTGTGGGGAGGGGGTTGTTACAGTGGAAAGAGTATGCTTGGGATGTGGAAAAACTCTGGATACGGTGCCAGCCCCGACATACTGTGCTGGACGATGCGGCATCACATGAGCCACGGCACCTATCCAAGCTTCTCTTTTCCTTTCCCCCAAACGACGGCAAGTTGGCTTCCAGCAGGGGGAGGGCTATTAGCATGTTTCTTATGTTCGTTGACCCTAAGTTAAAGATGCAGCTATAACCTTGGTTCACTTCCTGCCCCTTTCTTACCCCCGGAACAAAGAGGTTATATAGAGGGCATAGTCGTAGTTTTGCATTGGGCTATCAATTTCAAGGTTCGCGGTTTGAAACCACCAGCTGCTCCTGGGGGGAAAGATGGAACTTTCTACTCCTGCAAGGAGTTGCATCTCAGAAACTCACAGGGATAGCTCTACCCTGTCCTAAAGGATCGCTGTGAGTCGGCCTGGACTCTACAGCAGTGAGTGGTGATCGGTGCGTTAAGTGCCCGGACAGAGGGAGTGGCTGTCTGGGCTTGAACCCAAGAGAGGCTGCTCACTCAGTCTGCCGAAGGTGAAGCTACTTGACTTCTCTGAGCATCCTTGCCCTTCTGGAAGTGGGGAGAGAATTCCGCTGTTACAGAACCATTGCATGGATTACATGAGGCCCTGCTGATGGCGCTGTATACATTGCATTGCACTCGTGCAAAGAAGGCATCTGGCAAACACTGGTGATGAGAAGACCAGGGAGAAGGGGCGAGGCCCTGCCTGGCATTTTCCAGTTGCTCTAACTCACAGGTGAGCCTCAGTGGGCACAGAGCTGCAGAGTTTCACTATAAACTGACCTGTCAGGGAGAGTTCTCGAGCTCTTATTTTACAGTATCTAGAGAAATGAATAGAGAAATTCCACAACTATTTTTTTTATTATTGAAAACCATTCCACCCCAGGAAATGCCCCCTGCTTTTGTCCCTTCTGACGCTCTACAGAAAGGAACGTGGCCTCCCTAGAGTAAATGAATGCATTTGACCAAACCACCTTCTCTGCTTTGCTGGAGAACAAGATACCCACTTTCCCTAGAAGGTCAATGCCTGGTCCATTCACACCTTGACCTGGTCCCAGTAACATATAGGCATGTGACCTGCTAAACCAAAGTGAGTTTACAAAAGAGAGGAAAAGGCCAACAGAGTATTTTCCTATCGAAGCAGACTGAATGAGAAAATCGGACAGATTTAAGACTGATGTGGTCCCTTGGTGGCTTTGCACTCAACTGCCACTGAAAGGTGGGCTGTTTGAGCCACCTGGCAGCACCGTGGAAGAAAGGCCTGGTGATGTGCTTCCGCATGTGGTGGGACCTTTTAATAAGAGCAACACTGAGGACCCTCCTCTTCTGCCCTTCCCCTTCAGCCTGGCTGGGACTCTGTGTCTGCCTCCAGGGGTGGGCCCATGTGGGCCGTTGTGCCTGAGAGCCAGCCTCCAAGCTGGGGACACTCAGTTATGCTCCCAGTGACCTTGGATCCACTGGACTCTGCACCCACCAGCCTGTAATTTCCTCGCTTCTGCTTCACTTTTCTGCCTTTGGTTACATGAGTTTGAAAAGGGCATGAGTCTAAAGAGGTTGCATCGGCCCATGGACTTGAATTGGGCTGGGAGGCTTTCTTATACATATCCGAGTGTCACTGGTTTATTTCTCTAGACAGCCCAGCCTAACCCCCAGGTCTCCTTCATAGCACAGCAGAGTCCAGTCAAAAATCAACTCCACAGCAAAACCGTATTGTTGGCCTCTGTCTTTAGAGAGGCCATCATTAGGCTCCTCTTTGTTCTCTGAATCCTGAGGTGAGTTTTATTTTTTGTAGATGAAGGGGAAATGATTAAATTATCTGGACACCAGAAAAACAAGGGATTCTTATTTCAGTCATCCATCAGGCCTTGGCATCTCGAGTATTACATGCTATAACTCAAATAAAAATATTTCACTTAAAAGTCTCGTGCCCCTGCCCATGGCCTCATTAGAGGAAATCATTAAGTATTTATGTAGCACTTTGAGCAGGAAAGTGCTTTACAGTTCTTCTTCTTGCTCCCCAGAACCCTCCGAGGCAGGGCCTTCTCCACATGTTCAGACCAAGGCAGCGAGAAATGATTAAATTACTAAGGGTTGAAGAGACAATAAAGGGCTGTCTCAGAAAGAGACCTTTGAGCGCCAAAGTCAGCTGTTTTAATCTGGGAAGCCATCAGGTTAGAAATTTACTCACTATACACAGTATTTTCTGACTGGGGTTGATTCTCTCACTATCTAGATCATTGATGGTATGGACTTAGTACAAGAACAACACTATTCACAAATGCTTCTTTCCATCACGGGTATCTCTGAAAGGCAGTAACACTTAGTTCTTAGAGACATTGAATTTAAAAGAAAAAAGCTAGTGTACTTGTTAAAAGAGCCCTGTGTATGCAGTGGTATTAAATAAACACTGAAAGCTGCATGGCTTGACTTTTGAAGTGAATTTTGCATTCTGAGTGGAAGGGCATGCTCCACCTGGTGACTCAGGGATCCAGATTTCCTGCATCTTAAGGGCAATCCCAGGCACTGACACAGGAGGCATGTGAATAGGAGGTCTATGGACCAAAGTAGTACCAAGCCTTCTGCTCTATTGGTCTCCCATAGTCACAGAGCCAACGGCAACAGTCTCACTGTAATGGAGACTGGACATGTCGGTGAGCATAGACACCACTGCAGATTCCTTGTACCTCTTCTGAGGAGACCTGGTGGCTCCGTGGTTGCACGTGGGGCTGTGATGTGAGTTACAGTCTCAGAAAACCAGAGGCAGGTCTATCCTGTCCTATAGGGTCACTATGAGTCGGTGCCAATTTGATGACAATGAGCTTGGTTTGGGTTTATTAACTCTTCCACAGACTTATTTAGAATTTTTGAACATAGAACCAAAAATATTAATCAAAAATATTCATGGTAGTATTTATTCAACTTTCCCCCTATAAATGGCATGATAACCCTTATGGTTCTTTTACTGCCTCGCGTGTTCTTCATATGCTATCAATAATCCTCAAAGCCCTTTCACAAGCTTTATCACATATGATTATGGCAGAAATTCAATTTCTACTCAAGGGCATCACTTTACTTCTCTTTCATTTTCTCAGGTTCCCCTGCTTAAGGAAGGTAAACTCTGGTAATTGAACTCCCGGAACTTAACTCCTACATAGGGTTAAGGTCAGATATGGTAAGTCTTAGCTAAGACCCAAACCAGACTCACTGCCATCAAGTCAATGCTGACACATCGCGACTCTATAGGACAGGGTAGAGCTGCCCCGGTAAGTTTTCAAGGCCGTAACTCTGCGCGGGAGTACAAAACCCGTCTTTCTCCCTAGGAGCAGCTGGTGGTTTAGAATTGCTGAGTTTGCAGTTAGCAGCCTGACGTGTAACCACTACCCCACCAGATTCCAAGTCATGGCAGACAATCTTTTATTCAAAATTAGCCTCAATGATGATGCTCAGCTTCATCTTGCCTGTGCTTGTAAAGCCTCTGAAGGTGAAGGCAGGAAAGAGGTTGGTGGTGTTGGTGTGAGATAGCTAAGGTTTATTGTGTCAGCCTGGCTGATAAACACATGTGGGATTAATTGAAGGGCAGAGAGATAAATGGCTCAGTGAACCTTGTCTTTCTAGTTCACGGGTCTCTTGCTTTCTGATGGTCGGACCAGGGTGCAGCTGCCTTAGCCAATTTCCTGCTTCAGCTGGCAAGGCTCACTTCCTGCAAGACATCCATGAGGAGAAGCCGCATGGACCAACCCTGATGCCGCCCTGGGTGCTGGAGCAGCCTCATGGAGACCCCTGCTCAGCGCTGAGATGCTTACACCTTCACGGATTCGGCTTTCCTCCTGCAGTCGGCGTCATTGCGTGTGTTTTGTGAGTTGAGGAGAACTCTGTGATTGGTGTCGGACACATGGGCTAGTGTTGCACTTCTGCCAGTGCTTGGACAGCACTGGGACAGAATGCTTTCTGAATGTACACTTACCCTTCATATATGCATAGATGGGTTTCTGTGGATTTGTTTGCCTAGTTTGCTCAGACTAACTCATGGTGTGACCAACTCTGCGAGTCAGAGTAAAGATATCCAATTTCAAAAACCATGAAAAATGTAATGTTGAGTTCTTATGGACTTCTCTATTTTTTGTTGATGTTAATTATAAAATGATTCTTAAAATTTAAAAGGGCCAAGAAAATTAAAAAGGGATTAGGGCTGTTAACCACTAAAGGTTCAGCCCCACTAGCCTCTCCGTGGGAGAAAAATGAGACTGCCTGCTCCAGTAAAGATGCACTACCTCGGAAACCCACAGGAGTATTCTACCTTACCTACAGGGTTGCTATGAGTCAGAATCCACTCAATGGCAGGAGGTTTGGGTTTAAAGTGGAAATTGTATGCTTCCGTAGTAGAATTCTCACCTTCCATGTAGGAAACCAAGGAGCCCTAGTGGTGTCCGTGGTTACACACTGGGCTGCTAACCACAAGGTCAGCAGTTCAAAACCACCAGACACTTTGTAGGAAAAAGAGGCTTTCTACTCTGAAGATTTATAATCTCAGAAACCCATAGTGACTGTTCTAATCTGTCCTACAGGGACACTATAAGTCAAAATCAACTTGATGGCAATGAGTCAAGTAATGTAGGAGACCTGGGTTTGAATCCCAGCCAATGCACCTGGAGCACAAGCACCACCAATCCATCAGTGAAGGCGTGGATGTGGCGCTAATGCTTCCACAAATTTCAGTAGTGTTTTCAGGCTAAGAAAGGTGATGTACTGGGAAGAGAATCTTGACGATCTCTTCTGAAACCCCCCCTATCCTCTGCCCCACAAATCGATGGATTATAACAGTTGATCCTAACCCATCGTGGGGACGGCGCAGGAACAGGCAGGTGTCATTTCATTGTGTGGGGCTTTACTACGAATCGGGGCCAAGTCAGCCAGAGTTAACAACAACAAAATAGGAATGAAATGTGAAATGGCAGGGAAATTTCTGAGCAGTTGAAACTTCTGGATGATAGAATGATACCCTTTGGGTGTAGGAAGAAGAGCCAAATTCAAATCGCAACTTTTCCCCTAAAAAACTTTCCTGGAACATTACTGCCACTAGGGCACATGAGTCCCCCGGAATGACTTCTGGAGAGGCCGTAGTGAAGTTGTTTACATCTTTGGTTGGTCAGTGCTCCGACTTGAGCCTCTCAGTCCTCGCGCGCATGCTGACAACTTTGACCTAATTTTGGAGGAGATTGTAGTTGGCTGGATTGCTGAGCTCTTTCTCAGACCTCTTCTTAGGATGCTGGCCAAACGTTCTTTTTGGTAACCACGTGCTAAAGTCTGAGGAAAGTTGCCTTGACTCATCGCCCAGGGTGAATGTCCCAACTGTCCACAGACATGGTCACAATCTTTATATTCTAATAGAGTTGAAACCAGACATCGCAACCTTCTCCCAGAGCTCTCAATAACGAGAATCCTGTTCTGAGCCCGCACCGCTGCGCAGGGAGACGACGAGGTGTATGTGCCCCGTGGGGCGGCACTCTTCCTCAGGCCGGCAGAGCCCTTTGGAAGATCCATGTCCCGTTTGTAAATCTGCAGAGGTGTCATGTCCAGTGTTTGGGACAGGCTGGCACAGCACCCTTACTCTCTAGTCCATCCTGTAGAAAACTCACCATGTGAATAAATTGAATAATTTCGGTTTCTGTTCTTTGCTGCCCCCAAATGTTCTGGCTCTAGAAATCAAAAAGTATCTCAAATTGTCACCAAACATGCCCAAGTCCCACCTCTTCACTTGATAAGGGCATATGACACCATGGTCCTCGCATGGATTGTTTCTTTGTGGGGTTATAATAAGGACAGCAAAACTCAGCCTTGTTTTCTTTTAAATCGATGACAGAAAGATCTGCTTAGCGAGGAGGACAGAGTGATTCAGGGGCAACGAGAACACGAGCAGAGAACAGGATTGCCCACATCAGCCTTAGAGCTAGTCTTAATTCTGTGAAAACAATTAAACAGTCACCAGAAGAAATGTGGCCTGCGGCACCGGCCTGCCCTCCGTTTCCCGCATGCCAAGAGGGACAAAGTCAAGAGAAAGTGTCCCCAGTGGGACTTACTGGGAAAATGATCCCTTGGCCCTGAGTAAAACGTCCCTTCTTTATCAACCACGTTAATACGGGCCAAGAGTATGCCCAGAGCTACAAGTGCCAAGAGGGAGCTCTTTCTTCTGCTAGTTTGTGGCTTACATGGAGAAACCTATTTCCACACAGGAAGTGATGGGAGGTCTGGCCAGGCGAAGCCGTAGGTAATTCCCAGGTAACCTGGGAGTCACAGGAACACATCAGGAGAAGGAAGAGCTTTCCCTCTGGAGTGGTTGGGAAAGACGTCATGAGGAAGAAGATCTTGGGTGAGCCTTAGAGGATGTAGTTATGGTTCTGTTCATGTAACACGGGTGATTCAGGCTGTCAGCCAGAGTGAGCCAATTCACAAGAGAGGTGCAGAGGGGAAGAGTGAGAGCTTTACTGAATGTTGTCTTCAAGGAGACAGAATGGAATATGGTCCGGCAAAAACTTGTCTCCCCAAACAGAGAAAATGGGGGAATGTTTAATACATTCAGAAAAGAGGGAGTCTGCAAAAGGGACTGCCATGTAGGGGCCCTGTGTTCTATGGGTCATTATGCTATGGTCGGGCTGCTATGTCACACAGGGTTGCTATGAGTCAGAATTGACTTGATGGCACCTAAACCAATGGTGTGCGTTTGAGTGATAGAAGCTACGTGGTCTGGTTAGAAAGGCATCTTGGTATTGGGTTGTGGCAGATAAAATAATGTCTTGGGCTCACGCTACATCCACCTAAATGTCTATTGTGCCCAAATCTGTCCTCCACACAAGCGTTGCCCATTGATACCATCTGCATAACCCAAGAGAACATCCAGCTTTACTTTGCACGTGAAGTTAGTCCGCCTCACATGGGATTTTATGTACTGCATCATTTATTTATTTTTGTGAGCCCCCAAACACATGCGAGATAATATAAAAGCAGGAAATCCTACTGTCTCTTGTTTTTAAATCCTAAAATGTTTACAAATTTTCTTTTGGGGGGGGGCGGTTATCATGGACATGTGTAACTTTTTGTCTTCCTCAGGTTGTCAGTAGCAAAAGGTAGGTAAGTGCCTTTCACGATGACAAGGAACCCTTACATTTCACGTTGACGTGGCGTCCTCACGCTCCCTAGCCCACTGGCCAGTCAATGCTATGGTGTTTTTAACTTGCTGCTAATGGTTTCACACAAAGAAACAGGACCACGCAGCTAATGGTTTCCCACAAAGCCACAGAACCACGCAAAGGAAGAGCACTAACTCAAACCAGGGCTTGAGACTCCCACTCAAAAGCCCTCCCTGCTCCTCAGTCATGCCACCTGTTCCAACGGTGGTGCCCCCTGTTGGCAAAGGTGAAAAACAGCAGTCCTTGATGTGGCTGAACATGCACCAAGTCAGGGCATCTCACTCACTATGCCCAAGGTGTAAGCATTCTCTACAAAGAAGCAATTTGGCATCTATATGTGTGGTAGTTATGTAAGTTCATATCAAATTTATTTGATAAATAGAATGAAGGGGTGGAATCTAGCCTGTCAATCAGGTCACAGCCTCTCTTCCTCCCTGGAGGCGGGACACGCTCTCTTTCTGCTTCAACCTTCCTCTTGAGGAGACAGTCAGGAGCTTGAGGAGCCACGTGGAGATGCTTCCACTGCCACTGGATCCACAAGACTTTCCAACAACTGGCCTGTGATCTTCCTGCATTTGGCATCATTGTATATGCTGTGTGAGTCTGAAAGGAAGTTATGGACAAGTATCAGACATATAGGCTAATATATTGGACTTAGGGACTTGATCTGGACTGGGCTACGATGTTTTCTCAATATACAATTGCTCTTTGATGTAAAGCTCTCTCTTACACACCTATGAGTGTCTCTGGATAGGTTTCTCCAGTCAACCTGGACTAGCACAACAGGGTAACAAATGTCAATGTTTACTCTTAAGCATAGGTTCCACACTGAGGTGGCCCACAGTCCCTGGTCAAAAAGAAATTTCTCAAGAGGGTACCGATTGCAATGAATGACAGATAACCACACACCCCCCTCCAGTGGGAAGACCAACAGAAACCAGAAGGGAAGGGAGACAGCAGTTGGTGTGAGATATGAAAACAATAACAATCTCTAAACTATCAAGGGGCCAAGAGGGCAGGATGGGAAGGGAGGGAGGGGAAAAAAGAGGACCTGATCCCAAGGGCTCAATAGAAAGTAAATGTAAAAAAAATTAATGTGTAGAAAAGACAGCAATTTATGTATTAATATGTCTGATAAAAATTGATGTATGATTGTAACAAAAGTTGCAAGAGCCCCCAATAAAATGATCTTAAAAAAAAGAAACTTCTCAGTGCCCCCCTGAAAATTAAAAATGTTTGTAGTATAGCCCTTACTCTAGGATAAAGTATAGGTGTCTGCTCCTGCAGCCCCCGTGGTTCACGCCAGCGCTCACCTGGGACTGGGATGGCCCACTTTGGGAAACGCCGCTCTAAAGCAAAGATGAGAGGGAAGAAGGTAGGGCAATCAGATCATGGGAAACCAAACTGCCAGAACAGGAATAACGGGAAAGTTGTCCTATAGAATAAAATATAACCAATGGCACTGAGTAAATTGTGTCTACATTGTTAAAAGGCAACATAAGTTGCAGTGTAGACTTTTGCCAAAGGTAAACCTCAAATATATATATATACATAAAACTGGCAAAACGTGTTAAGAATCTTAACACTCTTCACATACTTTGACCTAGTACTTCTACTTCTAGGAAGCTATCCTAAGGAGGTAATGAGAGATGTGGTCAAAGACTGAGGACCCCTGGTGAGATAGTGGGTTATGCATTGGGTTGCTAACCACAAGGTCAGCAGTTCAAAACCACCTGCTGCTCTGTGGGAGAAAGTCGGGGCTCCCATGAAGAGTTACAGCCTCAAACACACCGGGACAGTTCTACCCTGTCTTATAGGGTCACTGTGAATCAGAATTGACTTGAGGGCAGTGAGTTTGGCCTTGGTGGGTGGCCAAAAGTTTGTGTATAAACATATTTTCTGGAATGCTATTTATAGTAGTCAACAATCAAATTACTTAAAAGCATCGTGACTTTTAATGACAAATTATCATCAAAAGCATTAAAATCTCATTTTGAGTTTAGTCCTTGGTAGTAAATAAATGTTGAATGATTTTTTTTAAAAAAGCACAGTATCCAGATAATACCATTAACGAAAACAAACAAACAAAAATCCACTGCCACCGAGTCAATTCTGCCCTAGATAGGGTTTCTGAGGCTTTGCAAATCTTTATGGGAGCAGACAGTCTCATCTTTCTCCCAAGAGCAACTGGTGGCTTTGAACCACTGACCTTGTGCTTAGCAGTCCAGTGTCCACCCCACGGGGTGGGGGTGGGAGGCTAAAAAGAAGCATACCAAGATATAAACAATACTTAACTGTGGATGGTGAGATTACAAATAATTTATTTTCACACTTACCCAGTGCACACATTTCCTAAGTAAGGCTGTAGTAATTTCATCATTTAAAAATGTTACATTTTAATTTTAAAACCCCACGAAACTATAAAAGCAGCCTGTTAGCTTAAACAGGGACAAGCAGCAGCAGTTCTTCAGGAGCAGTGGCGGCTGAGCTGTTTCTGACTCCGGGAGACCTCGTGTGGGTCAGAGAAGGACTGCTTCTTCGGATTTCCAAGAACTGATCTTTTAAAAACAGGTCACCAGGCCTCTCTCTTTGGAGGTGCCTCCGGGTGGGCTTGATCTCCTAACCTTTCAGTTAGCAGCCCAGCTAGTTAACCATTTGCAACACCAGGGAATTTTAAATTTTCTGAAGAAAGAAATAAATAAAATTAAAACGAACAAACAAAAGAAATTCTCTGAAGAATAAAACCTAGTCTTAAGACCTAGCCGGTGGGAAACAATCAAGCCTAGTCCTAATTTGTGGCTTTCCCGAGGAGAGAGCTGGGAGGTAAAAGCCACAACTGAGTGGAGCTCATGGCAGGTACACCTGGAGAAATTGGGCTCGGAATACCCGAGGCCTGTCCACGATTTAAGCAAGTTCCCGAAGCGTTGCGGGAGCCGGGCGCTCCTGGGAAGTCAGGCCCGGTGGCTTTTCTGCTGCAGACAGACTGGCTCCAGGGTCTTCCCTCACTGCCCTGGATGGTCCCGGGCGATCCAGAGGAGCAGATCCGTCAGAAAGCAAGGTAAACAGCAAACAAAGGTACAGAGGCGCTTTCGAACTTTCTAGATGGGGGAGAAGGAGGTTCGGAATTGCTGGGGGTAAAGCAGGATCCAGAAGTCTCTCCCTAGGAGCGCTTCCAGCCTGGATGTGGAGGCTCGGTCCGCAGGCGAACCAAGAGCGAGCCCTGCTCTCAACGTGGCCACCTACATTTGCCAACTCCCAAAGCCATTAAGGCTCAGGAGCCTTCTCTGTGACTTCAGGGCCTTGGGGGAAACTGAGGCAGCGCAGAGAGCCGTCTGCGAAGAAGACTGGGAAACTATGCCCGAGGGCACGGTACCAGGGCTCTCTGGCTGAGCGGGTCCCAGGCGTGCCCACCAACCACTGACCCTGTGTCCCCGGGCCCATGGTTTCCATGTCCACCTCTGAAAGATGGAGTCTGTGACAGGCGTGGGTTTAGATTCTTTGCGCTAATATTATTTTTGCTAGTAGGTAATGAGCTGTCGTTAATTTACTTGCGCTGTGTTGATTAGGTTAATATACTCCCGAATAAGTTGCATTTTAAAAATTAAACGTGGTAGCCGCATCGCCTCATGATCAATCAAAGTAGCAGGAGCGATGGGAGAAATATCGTTGTTTTCTTCTCCACCGTGGCTCTTAGGGGCGGGCAAACAAGCACTAAAAATGACAAATTGTCACACCCGGCTGGATCTTCCTGTGGACGGACCTACAAATAACTGTCCATTTGTGAATGGTTAAACTTAATCAATTCTTTTTTCCTAGAAGCCAGATCACTTCTTTCATAAACAGAAGCCTACAAATAACAATCGAGCCTCGTGTGAATCTTACATATAATCATGCCACAGCCAGGAGAGGAGGAAACGGGCTCACAAAATAAAATAAAGCTAAATAGTCTAGTCTTTATTTTTTTCCACCCCTGACCTTCACAAAAAAAAAAAAAGCTCTATCCAGAGCTCTATAAATTGTTTAAATCCTTTAATGATTCAAATGTGCTGATAATGTTCCTGCACACTCCCTTGGACGATGGCCCTGTTAATATTTTGAAAATTACTTTAATTAACCTTATTTCATCTTGCAGTCGTCACAGAGCACTTTTATGTTTTTTTAACTGTGCATTAATTTGTTTCATCATTAACCTTGGATTTTACCCTGGCTAATTATGGTGATTTGTAATTTGGGCTGGGTCAGGTGCTTGCCCATGAAAACAATGCATGCAGTGAGTCTTAGAAGTTAGGACTCCTAAGGACCAAACCAAAAAAACCCAAGGATGGAGGTAGACTGGGTAAGCTTCAGCAGAAAGTTCTGGTCTGGGATCGGAGAGGGAGGGGGAATTCGATTCTAAATGGCCAAGTCTGGGACAGCCACCCACCCCAGCTCTCCCTCCTGAGAGCAAAGAGGGAGGGGTGTGTTACAGAAGAAAAAGGGAGGAGGGAAAACAATGGGCTTTCCCATAATCCACCATGGTGGGTCAGCAGATTGATTTTAATACAGAGAGATGCACTATGCCCCTCTCTTGCTGACAGCTGTCTGGCTCTTCGTGGTAGGCATCCAGGCAGCCAAATGCCTCCATCATTTATAGGTTTTACTCCGGCATTCTCCATTTGTTAACAACCAGCAAAACTTGGGCCTCAGCCTCACTCGGTTTGATTTCTGGAAGCTCCACTAGAATCCAATTCTGGAACCCTGGTGAGGAGCACAGGGAGGACTGGACCAGGACCCATCCTCAAGGAGTTTCCGTGTAAGACACCTAAGGCAAGAGAGCTGTGGCATCATACAGTTATGATGAGCCACAAGAATCGGGGACAGGAGCAATGGTCTTCAGCAAAGGGGACTGAACTGTTTTAGGGAGGCTTAAAACAACAGAAATGTACTCCCTTACAGTTCTAGACACCCAGTTTGAAATCACAGTATCAGCAGGGGGTAGTCTCCCACCAGAGTCTCTAGGGTAGAATTCTGCCTCGCCTTTTCCAGCTTCTGATGGCTCCAGGCTTTCCTTGGCTTGTGGCTGCATCACTCCCATCTCCAGAGGCCTCTGTCTGCACATGGTCTTCCCCTCTCCTCTCCGCTCTCTCTCTCTCTCTCTATCTCTCTCTCTCTCTCTCTCCTGTTTACATTTCCTGAAGGATATTTATAACTATATTTAGCACTTCCACAGAAAATCCAGAAAGATCTCAGATATTTCACCTAATACCATCAGCAAAGACCTGTAAGTTTCCAGGCTGTGCACATATCGTTTGGGGAGCCTCTCCCGGAGTCACAGATGCCATGAACAACATACCTCTTTCCTGATTTGACTAGGCGTATGTGTGATTAAATCTCTCAGTGCTGCATTTCTCTCTATTAACAGTATCTTCCTTTTAGGCAGCCCACGTTCAGGGGACGGAAAATGATACCGCTTGAATCACACAAATTGACTGCTAAGAATACCAAGAATTCACAATCATTACCTGTTGATGTCCAAAGTCCTCTCACCAACAGGCTCTCATTTTGGATGTCCACGCTTACTAAACCCTATAAGGAGATAAAGTGTTTCGTGTGTGTGTGTGTGTGTGTGTGTCCCTGCTGCCCTTCCCTCCCGCCCAAGTCTTCAACACCCTAACCAGTGCTCTTCTTTGCCAGTTCAGCAGAGAGGAAGTATGGACTAGACCCTAACCTCATTTCAGAGGACATGTGGTTAACTCTCGCCTGTTTCAGAAGAATTCCTTGAAATGTTCTGTGCCCCTCCCCCTTCTTTATCAGCTCCAATGACTTCTAATCTATAACTAGATGTTACTAGAATAAATCAGAGACCCATCGTAAAAATCTGAATTACATGCTGTTTTATAAATGCCCAAATGGCACCATTTGATGAAGCAGCGCGGGCGAGTTCTTCTGCTCCCTGGTACTTCTCTCAGTCTTGCTGGCGGTTACTTATATCCCCACCCAAACTGCAAAGGGCCTGGAGGGTGGCAGAGGAGACAGAGCCATGAGCAAAGACCTGCCCTCTTGATGGGTATTCCTTATATATTACTGCCACTGTTGAGAGAGCTGTAACCTTCTTTTCGCTGCCAAGCAGAGTAAAGGCAAGGTGTTATGAGCAAAAGAAAATGTGTTGGTTGGTAAATGTCTGAGTCACGTCTTTCCTGACATCTTCATATAAGGAGAAGTGGTGGGGGCAGTGGCTTTGGTGGGTGAAGGAAAGGCACCACGGGTCAGGGAAAGACCTAAGCAATCACCTGGCTCAATGTTCTTCTTTTGCTGAAATTCAGAAGCCTGTGACAATCTCACTCTCCCAGAGACGAAGCAATGTGCCAAGGCCCCTGGACTGACACATGGAAGCCTTCATGATGGCTGCCATCATTCCTTGGGTATGAGATACAGAAGGCTCATTGTGTGACCAGCAACTCCAAATCCCATTGGCCGAGCGCAATGGAAATGCCTATCTTGCTCATGGAATCATTTATTGTCGATGTCGGTGGCACCCTCCACTCAGTGGGTCAAAACCAAGCCTCCTGTGGTAAGTTGATCCCAACTCAGAATGCCAATATGAAACAGAGAAGAGTCGGCCCCATAGATTTCGCAAGCTGTCGCCTGCATGAATGCGCACAGCCCCTTCTTTCTCCCTGAAGTGGATCGTGAGTTCAAATCACTCACCTTTGGGTTAGCAGCTCAGCACTTAACCACTGTGCCACCATGATGCCTTCAGTGACTCAAGCATCCAAGCCTTTTTCATTCGGTGGCGCCACCAACCCCTCCACCAATGACCTCAAGGCAGGCAAAGAGGGAAGAGTGCAGGATGGCCCATGGGAAAGCTTGGAAGTGGTTGACTCCTTTCTACTCATCTTTCATTGGCTAGACAGCCATGCAAATGGCCATGCCTATGCAAGGGAGGCTGGGAAATGTAGCCCTGCTGCATGCCAAGGAAGGAGACAGGATGGATTTGGGCAAGTACATAGCTGTGTCTGCTGCATTCGCTTCCAACTGAGCATTGACATGAGTTCGTTGATAGCCAATCGCTGTTAGTCTTGGGTTTCTTTGAGAGATGCACTGAGTAGCTGAGAGTGAACAGAGTATCAGGGCTTGGGAAGTGGACAGACTTGGACTTGGATCCTGATCGTGTCATTTTGAGGCAAGGAACTATCATCCTTCAGGTGCAGAAGAAAGGGAGGCCCTCAAGGAGATGGATTGAGATGGTGGCTGCACCATGGTCTCTCGAGCATAGGAACAATGGTGAGGATGGGGCAGGATTGGACCGGGTTTCCTTCTGCTGTGCATGGTCGTAATGGACTGATGGCATCTCAACAACAACCACGCTGAAGACCACAGGCTCAGTTTGCTTGGCTGAAAAATGGGCTATCTTCTGGGTCCCTTTGAGCATTAAATGAGATAATATTGGATGTAAATATTTATGTCATGTTCTTACCTGACTTTTACCAGCCGTTGGGACTACTGATAAAGGAGTTTGGGAAGAGGAGGGTGAAGAAATAGGAGGTGTCCTGTTGTCCCCTTTGGATCAACCCTGGGTGCCCACGCTGTTGAGTAGGAAATAGCTGGGTTCAGAGAAGACGGATCATTCTGTGTCTGTATATGCTGAGTCCCTTTGACTAAGCTCAACTTTGAGGTAACTGCTTCGAATTGACATCGCAATTGAAAAGGGGGAGAAGACTCCACAATCCCATGAGCATTGCTTGCATGTGATTCATAAAAACTCAGCCCCTTAGCGTGTGGTCCCAGCAGAAGAATTATAATCTGTGCTCAGTCTGAGAACCTCACGTTTAGAAAGCTGGAATTTTATTATTTGCTATCGGAAAAATGTATGTTTGCAGAGTCCGTCAGTGAAGAGATAGATTATCTAAACAACTGTGTCTCTTCGCACTTACGGATTTGAGTGCTATTAGGCTAAAGCCAAGAGACCAAACCAACCCAAACTCAATCCCTTTGAATCACTTCTGACTCATAGTGACCCCATGGGACGATGAATTTCAGAGACTGCAACTCTCTATGGGAGTAGAAAACCACATTTTCTACTGTGGAGCAACGGGTGGTTTAGAACTGCTGATCTTGTGGTTTGTAGCCCCATGCATAACCCACTAGGCCACCAGAGCTCCTCCACACCAAGGGACCAAACTCAGCCGCGCAGTTGATGTTGACTCATCGCAACCCTATAAATCAGGATAGATCTGCACTGTGAGTTTCTGAGACTAACTCTTTATGGGAATAGAACACCCAGTCTTTCTCCCCAGGAGCGGCTGGTGGTTTCGAACTGTAGCAAGCCAATGAATAAGCACTAAACCAAGGAACAGTGCTGGTAAAATCTTCAACACCCATGTCAGAGACGTGGGGTTTGATTCCTGCCAGCCTACCTATCTCTGCCATTGGTGGGTTGCCTGTGGCTAGGATGCTATGCATATTTTAGCCGAACTTCCAGGTAAGAGGGATTAGGGGGAAAGGCCTGGTGCTTTCCTTTAGAAAATCAGCCAGTGGAAATTCTATTGTAGAACGTGGTCCAGGCCCTTTGTGCTTGGGGTGGCCACCTTTCTACTCTGTGGAACTGCAGACTGCAGGGCAGCAGAGAAAGACCCGCCTTCTCAGCTGCGTTAAGACCCCTTGAAGCAGTGGGAGCGCCTGCACCCTGGCACCCCCACCCCCACCCCCCGGGGCCTGCCCTAGGCGCTGGCTCCTAAGAGCTTCAATAAATATTTACTGATTGAGTTAATAAATGCATGAAGATGGTCACACGGGCAATAAAAAAGACAATCCTTTTGCCTGCAACATCAAGATTGGGGGTGGGGCAAAGGAAATGCTGTACTACAGCCTTGGATTTCCTGAGCTGTTTAATTATAAATGTTTGCTAACAATAAAGCGTGCGTACACACACACACACACTTATTTTTTCTACAGGGACGTAAAACGCACGGGAAACCAGATTGCGTCTCTTATTTTTAGGGCAATGTCCTTAAAATAACCTCCAAAGCCTGGCTTGTTAAGATTAGTAGCGATGGCGTATTGGAAGTCATAAATAAAATGACGTCCGGGCCTCAGAAGGTTAACAGTTTTTTTCAAGAAATTATTTTCTAAACCTGAGAATAAAATGGCGCCTGAAATTACAAAACGTGGTCCTGCAGTGCCCTCTGGTGCCTCCTTTGTGGCATTGTCAAGGCCTGAAAATGTGTCCTGATTTAAACATTAGCATCGTTCTTCATTTATTTATGAGTCTGGGGCCAAGCGTCTTTGGAGGGCGGTGGTAGAGTGGCATAGAATAGCTCCTTATTAAATGTGTTACCGCCACAATATCAAAATAATTTGAACAATAACCTTGGGATAAAAATTTGAAGCAAATCATGTGTTATCTTGAAAAGAAATTCCTTAGAATCTCCCACCCCCTCACCATAATTGTACTTTTATTTTTCAGAGGGAAAATTGTAAGTAGTTTCTTTGCTCATTAAGATGTTCTTTGTAAATCAGTAGGACAGAGACAGTTTTTAATTTTAGAGATTAATAGTCACTCGTAATAATTGAGCCATTCTTTATCTTCTTCTTGAGACCCATTCGTTTAAATAAAAGATGCACAGAGCTCATCTATGAAATACGAATGAAGATTGTGGATAAATTGTTAAAATTTATTTCCATAAGCATATTCCTTGGGAAGGGAAACCAGTTCAATTACACACATTTGCAAATGAAAATGGCGATGTATAATCATAGAGAATTTTAGATAGCAATTAGACTAGAGGCAAATCCAGCTTGCCTCTAAGAGGTTGCAGCAAAAAAAAGGCGAGTGGCTGTTCCTCGTCCACCCCCTCCTATAATACTGAAAGTCAATTTCCTTTCCTTTCCAAGCATGTGGCTACAATGTATCAATGACAGCCCAAGGTCCTGGCCCAAGGGAAGCCATCGCCCTTCCTGAGCTCCAGGTCCTCCCAGCCAACCCCACCATTCCCAGTGAGAAACTGGGCTACAGTGAGGTACAAGCCAGAGGGAGCCCCAGAAGGGAGGGTGTGACCTTGATTTTGACCTTGAAAAAAAGAGGCATGAACCAGGTGTGAATGAGGAGCAATGGTATGGAGGAGCAGGAATCATAGCCAACCCCCCCCCCCTAAAAAAAAAGCACCAAAAAAAACTCAAGCCAAACCCACTGCTCTTGAGTGGATTCTGACTTGTAGTGACCTTCCAGGATAGGGTAGGGCTGCCTCCTTTGGTTTCTGAGACTTTAAACCTTTAGGGGGAGGAAACACAACCTCATTGCTCTCTCTTGGAGTGCCTGGTGGATTCGAACCGCTGACCCTGTCCTTAGCAGTTCCATGAGTATCCCACTATACTGTCTGGGCTCCTTGTCATAGGCAAGGCAAACAGTACATGCTTTCTTCTAGGAAGAGTGGCGAGGTCGTCGGAGTGGGAAGGTGGGTGGAGACCCAAGTATGTGCTACAGAAAACCAAACCCACTGCTACCAAGTTGGGAATAGACAGCCTCATCTTTCGCCTAAGCTGTTGCACCACCTGCAGTACTAAGAAAAACAAAGCACTCCCCACCGTCTAGTCGATGGTGACGGATAGAGACCTGATAGGCCGGGGTGGAAGACTCCTGTGGGTTTCTGAGCGTGTACTTGCTAACCTGGAGTAGAGAGCCCCTCTGTCTCCAGTGGAGCTGCTAGTGGTTTCAATGGCCGACCTTGAGGATTACAGTTGAACTCGTAACCACGACATCACGAAGCGAAGGCATTTCTTTCTATGTGACGGCCCTAGGAGGCTCTGGAGCATTTCCGGGGGAGAGGTGCATGCAGCCTGGCATCCCCGGGAAGGTGTGCTGGAGATGAACCAGCTGAGGCAGACGACAGGTTTTCAGTGAAATTGGACTGTCCTCTAAAACATCTCACCTTGCTTGAGAGAGAGAGGGCAATCATCGGTCCTGCGGATTGGGCAGCAGCGCAGAGGGAAGAAAGGGGGCTTGGCAGGACCAAGTTGGAACCCTGACCTGACCACTGCCCACCTTATGCAGGTTGCTCTGCCTCCTGCAGCCTTGGCTTTGGGGCCAGAAATTGGGCACAATCCAATTTACCTTGTAGGACTGGAGAAAACATACCGATTGTGACTGAAAGAGGGGCCTGGCCCACAGCAGGGGTTGTGTACTTTCATTAAAGTTCAGTGATCTCCGCCACTACCACCACAGCTCCAGACCAGGGCAGACCCCTGCATGTGACCTGAGCATCAGATCAATTCCATCGTGTGTGATTCTCACCGCCATGGGGTCCATGCTGACTCATGACGAATCCCTGGGGGTTCTGAGACTAGAACTGCTTATGAGAGTAGAAATCCTTCTTCCCTCGGAGCTGCAGGTGGTTTTGAACTGCCCATCCTGGAGATCGCAGCTCAACGCTCAACTACTACACCACCAGGACTCCATAGAGCATGGTTAGGCACCTTTATATGATTGTATGCGGGTAAGTCAGAAAGTAGGACTAGAAAATCATAGACCCCTTTATTAAACAAAATGCATCTGTCCTCCATCAAGGTCTCCACACTTCTGAAGGCTCTATTGCCATCTCTCTAGCCCAACGGTTCTCAACCTGTGGGCTGTGACCCCTTTGGGGGTGGAAAGACCCTTCCACAGGGGTCGCCCGATTCATAACAGTAGCAAAATTACAGTGATGAAGTAGCAATGAAAATAAGTTATTGGGAGAGGGGGTAGGGGCTGAGGCTACGGGAGTGAGGTGGGGAAGAAGAGGGAATTCCAACCTGTGGAAACTTGGGGGTACCCAAGGCTGGCTGCCTCCCACTGGCTGTGGACCACGCAGGGTAGGGAACCCCTTGCGGCTCGCGGAGGTGTTAGGGGTCTTCAGCGCAAGAGAGGGGAGTTCCCAATTTGGATCCTTGGGGCTCCGGCGTGGGGGACCAGGCGCTCGAGCCGCCATGCGGGACCGGACCCATGAGCTGAGGCAGGGAAATGACAGCTTGGACGTGGAGGACGCAGAACAGGTCGTGCTGGTGGTGCACCCGGGCACGGCACGGCTGGGGAAGCCAGACGATGAGTTCTTTCAGGTCAAGACAATTCGGAAGATTATTGTCAAACTGGACACTAAAGGCCGATAGTTGGAGAAGCACCAGGTCACCATCCTGGCCACGCCCCTCCCAGAATTGAGCATGAAGCAGGACTTGCAGAACCTGAGCGAGATCAAGCAGCTGGGCAGGGAAATCCGCACACAGCTGAAGGCCATGGAGCCCCAGAAGGAGGAAGCAGATGAGAGTCATAACTCAGTCCACACGAGGATGAGGAAAACCCAGCACGGGGTCCTGCCCCAGCTCATCAACAGATGTAACTCCAGGCAGTCTGCGTACCGGGAGAAGAACGTGGCAGCTTCAGAGGCAGCTGAAGATCAACGCTGGGATGGTGTCTAACGAGGAGCTGGCGCAAATGCTGGACAGCGGACAGAGCGAGGTGTTTGTGTCCAATATCCCGAAGGACACAAAGGTGACCCGGCAGGCCCTCAATGAGATCTCGGTCCGGCACAGCGAGATCCAGCAGCTGGAGCGCAGGATCCGGGAATTTCGTGAGATCTTCCCTTTTCTGTCCACTGAGGTGGAGATGCAGGAGGAGATGATGAACCGGCTGGAGCAGAACATCCTAAGCTCAATGGACTATATGGCGCGTGAGCATAAGCATGTCAACATTCCCTTGGAGAACCAGAAGGCAAGGAAGAAGAAAATCCTGACCGCCATCTGAGTGTCCATTACCATCCGCATCCTTTCTGTCATTGCATCACCATCACGATTGGATAACATCACTTTGGCCCTGGGAGCAGCAGGAGCCTCAGTCCCGCCTTGGCCCCCCAGCAGCTGAAGGGCAGGGCAGAGCCTCCTGCTGGACGCCCTTCCCTGCACTGGCCTCTGAGCACTGGGGTGGGCAGATAGCCCTTCTGCACTTGGCAGCTGCCTGTTCATGGGGGCCAACCCCTCTGAGGCTGGTAGGCCAGGGTAGATGCTGAAGGTCCTGTCTTTGGCTTTGCTACGGTTTTGTAAGAAACTAAAAACAAGACAAAAGAATCCCCACCAAAAAAAGAGAAAAGAAGTTTATGGTTGGCGGGTCACCACGACATGAGGAACTGTATTAAAGGGTCATGGCATTAGGAAGGTTGAGAACCACTGCTCTAGCCCTTCCCAGAAGAATTGGGCACTCTGCCATCCACACCACATCAGACGCAGTTGGGACATCCTTGAGGAATCCCATGGTGCCCCTTCCCAGTGGTTTTTGAACGTAGGAACTGAGAAGTCGTCTGACAGGACATGCTCACGGCTGCAGGTTAGACAGGGGCAGGGATCCCACTGAAATTCTCCTCGGGAAGCCCTGCAAGAATGGGCATAGGTGTTGGTCCAATGAAAAAAGATTCCATGACGAATTTATTTTTTTTCTCCATTGCAGCTTTCAATTTTCTTGAAATTCCCTTATCCCATGCCCCTGAGCTTGTTGAGAAAATCTGTCAAAACTACCCTTGGGATCCCCCCACAGACAGCCCCCTTCTGGTCCAACTTCTCTGCCTTGGCTAGAACTGGCCCAGCAGAGCCCTCCAGAAGCCACTGTTATGATTGGTCCTTTTCATTGTCATGTTTTTAAGGTGACCTAAGTTAGACCAAGACGAGCACATGACTGAGAAAAGTCGTCTGCAGCGTCCACTGATGCTGTGGCCACGTGTAAACACCACTGGTTTAGAATAACCCCGTGCACAGATGGGCAGGTGCCCTAGAAGCAATGGTTTTTACTTCCCCTTGTACAACTGTTGTCTACTGTAGGCCCCAAGAGGGCAGGAGCTGTGTCTACGTTCTCTCCATGGTTCACCGGCACTACTGGGGCTTAAGAAAAAGAAAGCTGAGAGCCAAAGGAGAGTACCTACGGGCAGTTCGGCCAAGCATCTCCTCGCTGACAAAACTAAACCACGTTCATGGAGCCCTTCGGGGGGTGGGGGGCATAATTTCCCAGATCCCTTTGATCCTGGACTGATAATAACTTGCTTGGGAAAGTGCCGTTCAAGTCGGGGGATTATAGTCAGATAGGAGGACCAAGTAATAGTTGAGACCAATGGCTTCAGTGTAAGGAAGACCAGGGCTGGAAAGAGTCCATCACCCACTTCTCTGTGCCTTGGTTTGCTCTGCAAACTACATTACTCATCTGCCAACTGGCTGGCAGCTAACCAGAACAGAAGAATGGAGTTGGGTTCATCTGCCTCTTGGTTTCCTGTCTTTGCTAAAACAAGATGAATCACAGGCACCATTCTTAGAGGGACTTACGTCTCTTTCCTTTTTCTGAGATATGGATATAAACTTTACAAAGGGCCATGGAGTCCCCCCCATTATTTTGTGACCTTTACTTAAATTTTAATCACTCTGTGAGACTAAAATGAGATAATTCTATGAAGCACTTAATAAATATACCAAGCCATGTACTAAGTGCTTAAGAAATGTCCACGGATATCCCTTTGAGAATGAAGGTGAGCCTGACCCAAGTCATAGGTGGCGTTTTCAATCTCCCCGTCCGCAGGTAAAAGGCAGATAATGGAAGAAGACAGAAGAGTTGACGCACTGCAATTGTGGTGTTGGCGAGGACTGTTGGCTGTACCATGGACTTCCAAAAGAACAAGCACGCTGATCTTAGAAGAAATGCAGTTTTAGAGTGTTCTTTAGAAGCAAGGGCCACGTGACGCTCACTCGCTTACTTTGGACGTGCCAGCAGGAAGCCCCCCATGAGCTGGGCTGACCCAGTGATGTGAGGATGCAGGACAGGCCTGGCCTTTGTTACCGTGAATCGGAGTTGGTACCGGACTACAGCAGCAGCAGCAACACTACTATCCTCCTTTTTTTTTTTTTCTCCAATTGGGTTCTCAGCATGTTAGTACATTTATTTTGCAAACCAAGACCAAGTGCCCTGATGCAGGACGCCAGGCTAGACAGCAGAGGTACAGAGAAGAGCAGCGTGGCCACTGGCTTAACGAAGCTAAGGTTCTAGAAGGGAAGGCGAGGAGGCAAGGCTTGCTTCTGAGGCTGTTAAGAACCACGGCAGACACATCGACAGCAGGATATGGAAACGCCAAGGGCCAGTTCTACGACCCGTGTATTTCTTTTGCAGAGGCGTGAGTAGGCACACATGGAAGCGAATGTGTGGAGTGGAAATAGTTCATCCTGGAGGATGGCCTGGGGCCGGCCAGGCAGAGGTAGCACCTTCTGTGGCCAGGGCATGCTGCCGCTGCGTCTGCCAGTGAGGTAGTTACAACAAGGGAAGGGTGAGTGTGTGTGCCTTAAATGAGGGATCAAACACGCTGAGGCTTGAAAAGTCAGAGCCCTGCTTTGCCCTAAGGAGACCAAACTCCAAGAACTGAGAAACACCAGCATCTCTTCACCCATAGCTACATGGCACTGGGGCATTCAAGCTGAATGAGGTGCTGTGTGCCCCTCGGCCTGGCTTTCATATCTCTGGCACTGATATGGGAGGGTATTACCACCTGGTTCCAGCTCGGCCCAGACAGCTCGCTCCCAGCCCCGCCCCCGCAGATGTGCGATGCGATGGAAAGTGATGGGCATTCCTCGGGCCACCTGCAGTTCATCCATCTCTGGGCCTCATGAATCAACAAATTATTTTGTGCATTCGCTTTATTGCAGCCTGGTGGTTATAATAAAATTAGTTCTAGTCTACATTATTGGTTCATAATTAGAATTACATGAACAAAACAGATACAATCTCACCCAGTCTTGTTCGGCTGAACAATTGAATTGACTGCAGGTTCATTCTCTCTCTCTTCCTCCCCGACTCCTTCATTTGCAGGTTGCCTTCAGAGTACTTAAAAGAAGATCTGTTTCAGCTGGGTTTTCTCCTCTCTCAAGTGAGGTGACTTTATAATTTAGCATCCAAACTGGGACACCTGTGAGCGTGAAAGGGCGTCTATTAATCACTAACTAGGGGAATGACTCCAGATAGAACTGCCCCAGGCGCCATGATGCCAGATCATCTTACTTGCAGGGGCAAGTCAAGCCCTGTCTGCTAGTCATGCGTTATTCTCATTCATTGGGCAAAGCTGCTCTTCCGAATGTTTTTGTATGTTAGTTTAGGGCAAGAACTTAGCAGATAAATTGCTCCTCGATGTCTGATTGCTACTGGGCATCTTCAGACAATAGAAAATGCCCAGAAGCGACTGAAGATCCCCATAAAGATGCAAGTAGTCCCCGGAGCTTCCTTAGACATGACTTCTGGATTGTTGAAGGAGAAAATAGGACTGGCCTTTCTTTACCCCACACCTGTAGCTTGGACCAGCATATGAAAAATCAACTTATTTTCACCCAAGGCACGGGCAACTTGGCCCAGCACAATATTCCAGCTTCTCTCCATCCTGCCAAAGGCAGCTGGGAGCAAATGAAAAGTTCAGCCATTGGCTTGGAACGGGAACGTCCATGCGTAAACACGAGAAGGTGTTTTTCTGGGAAATAAGCCTGGTTTGCAAACATCCAGCTTGCAGCACAGAGCCTGACCGCGGCTCTAGCTGATTCCGGGGGAACTGGCTGCTAAGTATGCCTGCCGCCATCTGTTGTCCACTCTTGGCTGGCCAAGGGGCAGCCTTCCTTCCCTATCCAAGCATGAGCGTTTCTGCCTTCTGTTTCTCTCCATAACCCTGAAACACGTGAACCTGAGGTGCCAGTAGCTGCCAATTCTCCAGCTAGGACCCTGCTTTGAAGACCAGACCCTGCTGACTGCGCCCGGTCCCCCAGGTTTCTGGGGCGTCTTTCGTTCCCTGTGCAGCGCTGCATCAACATGAGTGATGGTTCTCATTTCGGCATCTTCGGGACGGGCTGGGAATCTTTTGGCAGCTGCAAGATTGAATTGTACCATATCCAAATCCCCATTCGATAGATAAATCGTGTTTTAACAGGA
The DNA here is from genome assembly GCF_050624435.1 of Tenrec ecaudatus. NCBI lineage: Eukaryota > Metazoa > Chordata > Mammalia > Afrosoricida > Tenrecidae > Tenrec > Tenrec ecaudatus. Next base: position 82,250,413 of record NC_134538.1, read on the forward strand.
TTATGCTTCACTGAAATACAGTTTGCATATTTTTCTAGCTCACAGAACCCACCGACACTTAGCAGGGTAGGGGGCAGCCCCAGGTTAAGATATTAGGAAGTCCTGTGTGGGGTGGCCAGGTCCCCACAACTAATCACGGGTTTGGTAGGCACAATTGTGTGGTTAAAATATATAAAGATTACAGTAAAGCCATAGAGAAATGGGAGAGGTGAGAGAGTAAAATGAAGAAGTCAGACACATTTCGTGGTAGCATGCGCATCTCAGCTCCTCCTGGTGGCACACGTGGAGGTGGGGGACAAGAGGGAAGGAGAGAGCTCTCGTGAGGTTTTATTTCTAAACAGAGCTTATATATCTTTGGGGGCATGCAAGCCCTCTGATTAGAGATAACGACCTGTGCCATAAGAAGAGGTTGTAACATAGGCAATACAAGCTATAGGAGGGGGATGACCTAGGGGTGTACACGCAATAGTACAGGGAGGGAATAGGGGTACAAGATGGGCGGACCCTAGACTCAGTATGGTAGCCTAACCTTAGTCATCCTTGAGTGGTCGGTCCTGGCCTTGCATTCCGACACTCCTTCAAAGGAACAATATCAGAAGGGAGTGAGCCCTGCTTGAGGTGAATCAGACTATACAGTCTGGTTGCTCTAGATGGATGATACCCTTTAAGGAGAATAATCTCTGACCTACTTTGATGGACCTCCTAGTGTACAGTCATGTATGGTGTGTAGCAAGCAGCGTCTTGAGTTTGGCATATATTTGGGGGAGACAACGTGGGATAAATCTTTCTGTATCCCACAGTCCTAGGTAAGTTCTAGGGAAGAAATGGCTGCCTCAGAGGGGCAGAAAGAGGGCAGCTGGTGAGTGAGCGACTCCACAGCAGCCGGTGAGGTTCCTTCCGACAGCACAGTTAGCAATTCATCTTGCACGGTAAGTGGACCAGGTAGCCCTCACCTGACAGTCTAAAGGGAAATCTTTTAAGAGCCAGGTCAGAGTTTCCCTTAGAACAAGAGAGAAAGTGGTAGGTGAGTTGGAATTGCACGGCCACCTGACAATCTGTGGAAGGAATTTCAGTTCGCTCCACCTTGCGGCGATTTCGAACACCTGGAGGCTAGCACCCATGGGCCCGTGTGCTGGGATCTGAGCGGAGGAGCAGCTGACGCCCCCCAAAGAGAAACCTCCTCCAAGGGACTGCTGGCTTTTTGTTTTTTAAACTCTCATCAATTTACAAACGATCATCTTTGATCAAGATTTCGCCCCCTCTTGTGTCTCACAGTATCCTGGGACAGAACAAAGGCCTTGCACTTAGTCCCGGGGGCGGGCAGAGGGCAGTCAGAACCGCCAGAGCTTCCAGGGAGAAAGATGAGACTTTCTACTCCCATTAAGGGTTACAGCTGGGGGAATCCCACAGCCAGGAGTTCTGCTTAGCTCAGAACTGGGATCCACTCGATGGCAGTGAGTGAGATGAGCTGAAAGGTTAGCAGTTCAAACCTACTCAGCAGTGTCCTGGGTAAAAACGCCTAGTTATTTGTTTACTATAGAAAGATTGTAGCTAAGCATCCCCTATGGGGCAGTTATACTCTCTAACACGACGGGGGTAGGGGTGGGGGTGAGGAGTTGGACCCCACCCAACAAGAACGGGTTGGAATGATTTTTTTCGTCCTTAGCCTCCTAATAAGCCTGTTCGTATTGCGTGCACGTGCGTGTGTGGCTGTGCGGAGCGGAACGGACTGGCTGTGAGTGTCTGTGTGATTAAGGGAGAACACGGGGGGGGGGGCTGTTCTTTGTTTATTTTCCAGATAAATCTCATCTCTAATCCGGATGCACAGCAAGGCCTTTTGCAAAGGGAAGGAGGGCCTTTGCATCCCCCCACCCCCCGCTGGGATAAATCACCAGCTTTACGCCTCCGCACTGAGGTTGCGCAGTGGAGGCCAGAAACGTTGCAGGCTCTCATTGGGTGACGCTTCATTACTTGGCCCAAAAAAACGAAAAAAAATCCCCAGGGCCAAAACGTTATTTAATGTGCTATGAAAATAAATGTGATTTATACGTGTGTCGTCTGCCCAGACGTTCTTCCCGGTGACTGCAGGTGCTGTCGTGCATCCGGATTAGCGCCTCCATTTATCGCAGGGTGCCTCTGGCACGCGCTCCACGACAGGACACTGTCCGCAACCTCCCAAGGGTCAGAGCCCCGCGGGACTGGCGGAGAGCGGCGCGGCTGCAGCGCACAGGCTGAGCCCGGGCTCAGAGTCTGGACCACGGTTGTTTGCAGGGCGGGGAGGGCTGACAGTCCGCACTGCAGACACACCGGTTTCAAGGGCGGCAGGGAGACCTTCTAGTCAACGGTGGGGAAAAGTAAGAACAAAATTGCAGTTTTTATTTCAGCTCAGGACTGGGGTCCACATGTTTAGCTCAACGTCTGCGAAACCCTCTTGAGCTCTGATTGTCGGCAGGTCTTCAGCTCTAAAGGGATTTGATCAGCAGGAAGGAGTGTGGTTGGGCTGTTTCCATCATGACCCAAGAAAGATGCCCAGCGCCAGGCTGTGGGAAGGGCTGCAGGCACCAGGCAGAGTCTGGGCATCACTGCCTTCCTTCCCACTGCGCTTGTGCAGACACTCAGGAAATACAGAGCTGGCTGTCTCCCACCGTGTCCCATTGCTCCAGACATGGGACCTGAGGTTGGGAGAGGTGGCAAAACCGAGACTAGCTACCCAGGTGGAGCAGGCATGAACAGTCAGGCATTTTACAGGACAAAATAGCCTGAGACGATGCTCTTTGTGGCCTGGCCTTAGATGCCCTCTCCTAAAGATGAGGAGGCAGTGGAGGTTCTGAAGCAGAATTCTTGCCTTCCACTTGGGAGATCCCTGTGAGATTTCTGGCCAAGGCAACTCAGGTGCGGCCACTCCCCGTCATCAGTGGAGGTTTGCATGATGCTATGATGCTAAACAGGTTTCAGGAGTTTCTAGACTAAGACAGACTAGGTAGAAAGGCCTGGCAATCTACTTCAAAAAACCAGCCACTGGAAGGCGACTGGATCAAAAATTTCCAGTTCCATGCACATCATGGAGGTGGTACAGGCAAGGCAGGATTCCTTCCTGCTGTGCAACTCACAGGTGGCCATGAGTCGGGTCTGACTGGACCACAACTCACGACGACAACATTTTGAAGGAGAGGAAACCGAGGTCCATATCCCATGGTTTGGAACACTAGGGGTCTAGAGAATCTAGGTCTGTCTTCTCTGGGCATTCACCTAACCGTCAGCCCCTGGTGTGGTTTCCAGTCTTGTCCCCCACCCTCTGCTTTGCTTTATAATGAAGAGGTCTCAACAGTACCCAAACCAGTAAGAACTTACATCAAACCGTTTTCAGACTGATGGGGCAGGGGAAGGTTTTAACCAAAGGAGCTTTCAGAAAGCCCACAGTGCACCCTGGTTTTAGTTATGTCTTTTGTTATGTCAATTGACCTTGATGTCCCCTGAGATTGTGGTCCTGAGCCCCAAGGCCCAGACACTCAGTCCCTGAAGGTGTTTCATTACGTCTGAGTTTTCATAGCGTGCCCTGTGTGTGCCACCACCTTCATGGACACACTTGGGTTTTAAGAGACCTTGACTCTGAGGGCCTAATTAAGAAGTCTTTTGTTTTGTTTTTTTAGTTTTCTGTTTAGAAATAATTTCAGATCCACATAAAAGTTGCCTAAATAGGATCAAGAACTTCTATAAACTCTTTATCATGATTCTCCAAATATTCATACTTTGATCATGCTTGCGTTATCGTTCTGTGGGGGGGAGGGACTTTTTTTCCTGAACACTTTGGGTTCTTGGCCATGCTGTGCTTTTATCTCTAAATACTTGAGCGTGTACTTCTTTGATTCATTTACATAATGACAGTGCAGTCATCGAATTCAGGAAATTAACATTGACACAGTATTGTTATCTAATGTTCAAAGCTAGATAATTGTCCTATGAATGCCCTTTTTAGGACATTCAAAAAAACAAACCCCCAAACCCTTACTTTAGGATTTGGGGACTTAACGTGAGAAAGGGATTTGAATGTACTGATGTTTTAGGCTATTTGTAAAAATCAGGCAGTGGCAGCCTCCGCTAATAACTCCCCTACTCTTCAGATCAGCCCTGAGCTGATGGTGGTGCTGATTCTTCTCCCCTCTTGAAGAGATGACTCCTGTTGATGACTCATTACAGTGCTTCCACCCCCACCCCTACCGCCACCCCCAGGGCTCTCAGATCACATGCAACAGTTCTGTGTTTACTAGGGAAGCAAAAGATTGCAATTCACGATCAGGAACGACTCACGATATAGTTCTTAGGTCAGGACTTCTCAGCCATATCCATGGGCAAGTATCTCCCTGGCTCTCAGCCTCTAATACTCAGGCAAGTAGTAGAGTTCTTTCGCTCTGTGAAGAGCTCTGATGGCAGAGTGGGTCACACATTGAGCTGGTAGCTACCAGGTCAGCAGTTCAAACCCACCAGCTACTCCACAGGAGAAAAATAAAATTGTCTGCTCCTATAAAGAATAGAAGTCTTAGAAAACCAACGGGGCAGTTCTTCCCCATACAATAGGGTCACTATGAGTCAGAATTGACTTGATGGCAGTGAGATTTAGCTCTGTAGATCAGTAAGTCCCACCACAGATATTTAGACCCATGTTACCATCTGTCTTTCACATTCTCTCTCCTTTTATGCCTGGCATGGCAAAACTGACTAATCCCTTCTTTATGGTTCCGTATACCCTATTTGCAAGGCTCCACCCCTACAAGGGTTCCATACCCTTGATTTGCATTAGCAGCAAGCTGTCCAATCTCTTCTATGGGAAGCTCCCTATTTGCATAGTGTGACTCAGTCATTATGTGAGAGTTACAATGACTATAGTCTAGATGGGTCATATTAAGTAATTCATTCTACTGCATTATTCAACTAAGAGCTAACCGTTTTCACTTTTTAAAGTACGTACATATACATATGTATATGTGCATTTCTACATACATAGATATGTGTGTGCTGAAGGAGGCCTGCTGATGCTATCGGGCTAGCATTGGACTGCTCCCCTCAAGGCTGGTGATTCAAACCCACCAGCAGTCTGCCAGAGAAAGATGAAGCTACCTGTTCCCACAAACGTTTATTCCCATAGGGGTTACCATGACTCAGAATTGGCCCCATGGTTGTGGACACACACACACATTATATAAGTAATCTATATTTACATATAACCCTCCCAAAGAAACAAACCCACTGCCATCTAGCCCATCCAACTCACAAGGACCGTGTAGGACAGCATTCGCTGCTCCATAGGGTGTCCAAGGCTGTAAATAGTGACAAAACAGATGGTCTTTTTCCCTCCTAGCAGTTGGTGGGTTCAAACCAACTCTGCCACCAGGGCTCGTTCATGCATACATATACTACCATGTATATAGTAACGAATATGTACATATTATATGTGTGTCTATGTAATATACATATGAAACCTTCTGTTCCAGTAATGCTCTAAGCTTCAGAAGCCCACAGGGCAGTTCTATGCTGTCCTACAGGGTTGCTATGAGTCAGAATCAACTCATTGGTGGAGTTGTTTGTTTTGCTGTTTGGGTAAGCAATGACATGACCAGAACTGGCCGATTGGAAATATTCATGTCCTTGAACCACAAAGTGCAGCCAGATTCCTGTGCCTGGTGGATACCTTTTGGGTTCTTGGCGGGCATGGCACCTCTGATTTCCCAGCCAGCCAAGTTTCTGAAAACCTCAGTGATGGCTTCAGCTCTTCCACCAAGTGGGGAGCACAGCGGGGGTCCACCCCTCAGGCCGCTGCTGAGAAAGGGCAGTTTGGGCCTGTCAATGTGTTTCAGGGAAACTCAGTTCCCAGTGAGGTTGGGTCACTGGGAACTGTCACCATGCTTGAGCTGGGAAGAGTGGGACATTGGATTGTGTGTTCCAAGTCACAAGGTGAGTGCAAGGTCACTGAGTGCAAGGTCATGATCTGACTGACCCAAGATTGACAGTTGTCCTGTCCGCCGAGGCGAGGAGGGAGATGCCTTTGGGATGCTGGTGTGTTGGCAGAGGACAAACATCCTGCTTCTTTCATAGGCTATTGCCTCAGTTCCATCACCAGGCTGTGGGGCGGGGGAGAGCGAGTGGGTCTCTCTATGCCGGGGAGGGTTTGACATTGTGGTTTGATCAAATCGGCTATAATAAATAACAAGCTAGGTCATAGGAACGTTTACTTCACCATATGGGCCCGATATAGTCAACCTATTACAAAACCCAGCAAATAAGGACTTCGATTTCTCTTTTGAGTTCATCAGGAGGGTGGAAGAGTCAATTTGCTTCCCTCGGAGACCTATCTATCCAGAACGTTTGTAAAGCTTCTTCTGCCTCGTCGGGAAATGATTTTAGCCTTACGAAGGAAACACGTGGCCTTCCTCCTCCAGCTGTGAACCCCCTCTTGCCAGCTGCCTTGATTTGCCTTGCCGGCCCTAATGAAGGGGGACTTTGATGAGCCGGGCGAGGGGCCACGCCAGAGGGAAGGAGGCAGAAGATTCTTTGGGAGGTGTTCATTGGACAGTATTTCTGCCTCCTCTCCAACACACGTCTCGGGGGACACAGTGGGCATTTTGGGTGATGCCCACGGGCCTGATTGAGCAGCCAGAATGGCTTTCTGGGGTGGAGGCCCTCAGGAGTGTGGTGTGAGGGGTGGCAAACCCAGTTCCCATGTTCAGATGTTCAGAGGCTGTCTCTCCAGTCCCTGCTGAGCCTACTATACTTTAAAGCAAATTCCTGCCTTTTCTGTTTAATTTTTTTTAAGGTGTTAGCAATCTGTCTTACGTTCTCCCACCCCTGCTGGGATTTATGATCCAGTTCGCATTTTTACTACATGGTCTTGGCAGGCTCCCCTTGTTGAAATTCAAACTGAAGCAACTTGATGGGGGAACAGACATAAAAATATTAATTTGGTGGATATTAAAAAAAATCACACTGGTTATAAATCAAGGGCTGTCTACCGGTTTCTTTCATCATCTAAATGGTCCTTCTAACCAGACCACAAATCTTACTGGGGTGGAGGGGGGTGGTGGTCTGGAAGGTGGGGGTCCCCTTCCTGAGGTTTTGTAGACAGCTTACAGGCAACACTTCCTCAAGCCTGGCTTTGTTTTCTACAGGTAATAAAACATGAGTCTTGTGGTACAGGCTGGCTAATTAGCCAGCCTCATAGAACAGACCTGGGGCTTAAAAGAAAGTTGGCTTGGGCTAAGAGAAATCAGGCCGTGGAAATGCCTACATTTTGATTAAAAATTAGGATTTGGGAGGCTCCAGCGAGGCGAGTATTCTGTTTCTCTCTGGCAGTGGGGTGGCGATGGAGCAGGATGAAGCAGGAGGAGGGGCGTCAGACCACAGTATGCACACACCCACAGCCAAGGGACAGTGAGGCTGTCTTTCCCGGACCCTCTACATCTGCCATTGGATTTTGATATCCAGTGCCGTCCAATCGAGCGCACACTCTGAACCGTGCTCTGTAGCATCTTCTTGGTTGTATTATATTCACAAGCAGCTTCCAAGCAGGACTTCTGGCTACGGAGCCGCTTGGTGGGTGGCTTTGGGTGGGGAGCTGTAGCTGGACCTGTTCAGGTGAGGGCAGGGCCAGTCCTGATGGGCGGACTCAAGAACGGGTGCAGACTTTCTCTCCGTCTAGTGATATTTTAATGGACCCTCTCATTTTCCTCTGACAGCTGATATTTCCAGTTCAGAGACTCTTGACAGGCTCTTTAAAATGTCATGGACAAACCAGGAATTGCTTTTGAAAAACTCTGGATTTCGGAAGGCTCGATCTGGACGAAGCTGCCAATAAAAGTAGAAAGTCGTCACTCTTATGACTACCTGTACATGAAAAAGGACACGTCGTGATGATGGAAAATTCAAGGATGTCCCATAAGTCCACACTTCTCTTTCATGGTGCAAAATCTAACAAGGCAAACAAAGCACACCCAATCCAGCCACCATCGTGTGCGAAGTGTGTGTTCCTATCTAGCCCCAAGCACGTCTGGATTTTGAGATTAAGCAGAAAGAAAGTTCAGTTGCTGGAAAGGGGGCAGGCAGTGTTCTATAAAAACGAGGTCAGTTCTTGGTTCAGAATACTACTAACACCCTAACAGGGAGAAGGAAGGGAGGAAGGATGGGGTACAGGTTCAATGTCACCGAATCGATAATGTCAACATGTTGAATTGGTGTATATTCTGCTGTGTATAATCTCAACCACCACAACAAAATTAATTCTTTTTTTTTTTTCAAAATTAATTCTTAAAAAAGATAGCAAACCCATGATTTTGTTTTGTTTTGCTTAAAGGAAAACGTTTCCAACCAACATTTGGTTCCCATTACTCTTCTGCTGGCCTTTAGACAGCACTAAAGAAGGGGCCGCACTTCTGCCTACAGAGTATCGTGATGAGGATGATTTCATTTTAAAAAGAGATTTTTCTACTTGGTTACCAGGCAATCTAATAGTGACAGTGCCTTGGCCTTGAAAAATGATATCCTCGTCTTTAAGAAATGGAAGGAGGGAAAAGGGCCAGTCATTACAAGCTTCACTCAAAGCTTTTCAGGACGCTAAGACAAGAAGTGGTTTTAGGGTTAGAGTATTTAACTGGGGTGCACAGAAGTCAGGCTACACAGCTTACTTTTAATGTTGTGGATGGGATTCTTTTCAAATTGATTCAATATTAAGGACAACATTTCTTATTAAAAGATCATTTTATTTGGGACTCTTACAACCCTTAGAACAATCCACACATCAATTTTATCAGGCGTATTTGTACATATGATGCCATCATTCTTTTCTAGACATTTACTTTCTATTGAGTCCTTGGTATCAGCTCCTCTCCCACCCACCCCCCATGTGACCCCTTGATAAATTCTAAATTATTATTATTCTCATGTCCTACACATTATTTTCATAAAGTTTTCATACCTGTCTCCCTTTCCCCATGATTTCTGCTGTCCCCCTGGGTGGTGGTGGTAGTGGCGGTGATGTGTCAATCATTGTGATTAGTTCCCACTTCCTCCCCTCCTCTTCCCACTTTCCCCCTACCCTTCTGGTATTGCTACTTCCATTCCTGCTCCTGGATTCCGTGTGTCATGAGCTCTTATCTCTTATCTGTACCTGTGCACATGCTCTGGTCTAGCCCGGAGTGAAAGGCAGGACTGGGGTCAAGGTGGTGGGGGGTGAGGAAGCCTCAAAGAACCAGAGGAATATTGGGTATTTCATTGGTGCTTTACTGCACCCTGGTTGACTCATCCCTTCCCTGTGACCCCTCACACTGCTGCCTTGTATTCTTCCTAAAGTGGTTTTGTTTCTTTCTGCCTTTACCAAAACCTTTATCCTTCAAAGACAGAAGAATGAAGAATAAACAGCATAGTATGTGCAGGGGAATGGGATAGACTTATAAAACTATCTGGATTAATCACAATTTCCTAAAGAAACCTAGGAATCAGGAAATTCTCCCAAAGGTCATAAAGTTATGTTAACTGCATTTGATGAACACACTTGCCCTACTGCATCTAGCACATAACATGACTAGCTTTCATGCCAACCCCATGGCCGCCATGTGACCGGTGCTTTTTGGAAATAGTCCTGTTTACATAGGTGCTTATGTACTCAGTTGGCTGAAGGGTCCTTTAGCCTAGAGAGGTAGCGGGATCCCAAGTGACCACGTCTATGCTCCCTTCTCTGACCCCTTGGAATGGCTGACATGTCTCTAGAGCATGTCAATGCCCATCTTAGGTGTTAGCTGGAGTGTGTGACTTCTGGTGTGTGGACCTTGCCTCCAGTCAGCTTCCTCTACCCCAACATGGGCTTGTAATCAAGCCAGCCCCCTCACCGGGCAACCTTTCTTCACTCAAATTATTATTTTTTTAAATTTAATACTTTTATTGGGGGCTCTTACATCTCTTATTACAATCCATACAGTCATCCATTGTGTCGAGCACATTTGTATGTATGTTGCCATCATCATTTTCAAAGCATTTTCTTTCTACTTGAGCCCTTGGTATCAGCTCTTCATTCCCCCCACTCCCTCCCCCACACTTCCTCACTCATGAACCCTTGATAAATTATAGATAATTATTTTCATATCCTATATAATTCTGTCACCCTTTACCCACTTTTCTGTTCTTCATCCCCCTGGGAGGGGGTTATATATTGATCCTTGTGATCGATTCCCCCTTTCTGCCCCCACCTTCCCCTTATCCTCCTGGTATCTCTATTCTCATTGTTGGCTTTGAAGAGTTTATCTATCCTGGATTCCCTGTGTTGCGGACTTTTATCTGTAGCAGTGTGAATGCTTTTGTCTAATCCAATCTGTAAGGTAGAATCAGGTCATGATAGTGGGGGAAAGAAGCATTAAAGAACTAGAGGAAAGTTGTGTGTTTCATTGGTGCTATACTGCATTCTGACTGGCTCATCTCTTTCCTGGGAGCCTTCTGTGAGGGGATATCCAATTGTTTACAGATGGGCTTTGGGTCACCATCCTCGTTGCCACTCCCCCCGCCCTTCACATAGGTATGATTTTTTTCTGGGTCTTAGATGCCTGATACCTTATCCCATTGACACCTCATGATCACATAGGCTGGTATGCTCCTTCCATGTGGGCTTTGTTGCTTCTGGGCTAGATGGACGCTTTTTATCTTCAAGCCTTTAAGACCTTAGATGCTATATCTTTTGATAGCCAGGCACCATTAGCTTTCTTCCCCACATTTGCTATGCACCCATTTTGTCTTCAGGGATTGTGTCAGGAAGGTGAGCATCACTCCTTCTTTTGAAGGAGTACTTCAGTCCAGGCCCAATACCCATCTGCAACCTTAATTCTTAACATATAGATATAAAGACATAGTTGTATTTCCCTCTCATTATATATAAATATATTTGCATATGTACATGCCTGTATTTAGATCTCAATAAATGTCCTTTGCCTCCTTGTTCTTTCCTCTATTTCTTTTTACTTTCCTCTTGTCCCACCATCATGTTTGGCCTTCATTCAGGTTTTATAATTCCTCACTGTTACATTGCCCTTGATTAAGCCCCATTTGGCATCCTATACCCTTCTCTCCATTGATTTAGTTCATGTCCCTGGGTTGGTTGCCCCGTGCTTCCTTTCTCCCACCTCCCCTTTCCCGTATCCCCATGAACGGTTGGTTCCATTGTTTTCATCTCTGAATTGTTTATCCAGCCTCTCTTATCTAGATAGACATGCAGAGCCATGCATCCATTGCTGCTTTTTAGGGATGCGTAGTACTCCATTGTATGTATGTACCACAGTTTTTTATCCATTCTTCTGTTGATGGAAGTTTAGGTTGTTTCCAACTCCTTGCAATTGCCTTCACTCAGATTCTTAATGAAGTGTTTTCTCTGACTGGAATTAATTGAATTATGCCGCTCAGAAACCCATGTTGTCAACCTTACCTCTATGCCTGTCCTTCTCATTCCATTTGGTTGAGAATGGGTTACCTTTGTTCAAGAGGCCTGGTTAGTAGGAGGTATTTTGAGACAATCTCCTTTGAGATAGAAGAGAAATAAGCAAACGAGCAGAGCAGCAATGGGCAAAGAGAGACGAGAAACAACATGAAAAGGGCCAGGAGCAGACACGGCCCTTCCCCCAAAGCACACACAGAGGAAGAGCCCAAGTCTAGAACTGGACCCCTGAATTCAGACTTGTAGCCTCCTAAACTGTGAGGGAATTTGTTTGTGGCAACCACCCCCACTTGTTGTGTTTGTTAGCGCAGAAGTTATCTCACTCCCACCCCCATTGTCCCTGGGCCTCCCCTAGCCATCCACTCCAGCTCTTGCCTGACCATCTCATTGTCCAGCCTCTACCTTATTTCAGGCAGGGACCACCTGGCTTGGCACTGAAATGATGGTGTGCTCTCTTCAATCTCGTTTCGCTCTTCTCCACTGGAGGTACCGTCACCTCACTGAGCCTCACATTGCCTAGCTACAAAATGATAAGACATGCAGAGTTTGCTGTGGACATGAAACAAGGCAATGCAAGGGCCTGGACCATAAAATTCAATCAACACAAAACCCAAACCACCACCACTACTGCGTATCAGGTCCCTTACTGCCAAATGGATTCCAAGCCGTAATGACCCTTTCAGATAGAGCCGAACTGCCAAGAATGGCTTCTAAGGGTCAAATCTGGATGGGCGTGGCTTGCTGCGTTTTTCTCCTTTGGAGATGGTGGGTGTGAGCTGCCCATCTTTTTTTAACAGGCAAGCACGACACCACGGTTCCACCTTAAAAAGCAAACAAAGCCCTCACCACCATCGAGCTGATTCCAACTCATAGAGGCCCTGTGGTGTAATGGGTTACAAGCTGGACTGGTAACCACAAGGTTGGCAGTTCAGAACCACCACCTGCTCCTGGGAGAAAGACGAACCTTTCTAATTCCATAAAGAGTTACAGCCTCAGAAACTCACAGAGGCAGCTCAACCCTGACCTAGAGGGTCGCTATGAGTGCTACCATTGAATGTGCTTAATAAACACCAGTGGTTTCTCCCTTCTTCCTAAGCAAGGGCCCACGCCATGTTTTGCTATAGCTTTCTCTATATCTAACACAATGTAAAATAAAGATTCTATGTAATATTGCTGTTGAGTGGTTAAGCAAACTTCGAGCCACTATACTTTATCTGGAGCCTCTGGGTGGTACCAGAGGCTAAACATCTGCCTGCCAACTGAAAGGTTACTGGTCTAAGCTTACCCAGAGGCACCTTGAGAGACAAGCCTAACATTACACCTGTGAACGCTCACAGCCGTTGCCAACCCTCTGGAGCAGCAGTTCTCAACCTGGGTGTCTCCACCCTTTTGGGGGTCTAACCACCCCTTCACAGGGGTTGCCCTATCCATAACAGAAGCAAAATGACAGTGATGAAGTAGCAGTGGAAATAATTTTACGGTTGGGGGTCACCACAACATGAGGAACCATATGGAAGGGTTGCACCATTAGGAAGGTTGAGAACCACCGGTCTGGAGTATAGTTCTACTCGGATACACGGAGTCCCTGGGGCTAGGAATCAACTTGACAACACCTGGTTTGTATTTTACTCGACTTTATAGCAGGCAGCCCACACTATGTGGTCTAACTAATGTGGATTTGCCTGAGAAGTGACACTTGACAAAGAAAAGGTTGTACCTTGGAGTGCATGCAGAGACTGAGACCGGAAAAGCTTGTGAGCAGCCAGCTAATGGGCAACTATCAGCTGCTCCAGTCTCCCCAAAGGAAAGACGGTGATGAAAATGAAAAGACGCGCGGAAACAATGAGTCCAATGGACTAATGGGCCCCACAAACACCAGCTTCCACAACCCTGAGACCCAGAAGAACTAGATGGTGCCCGGCTACCACCATCAACTTCCCTGAACGTGTTAGGTCACCAGACAGGGTGGGGGTGGGTGTCCCTCCCATGCCTGCACAAGGCCCCCTACAGGAGGTTGGGAAGAAAAATGAGACGACCATTAGCCGCCCATAAAGACCTTAACTGGGCATGCTCCAATTCAGGCCCCAACCCCTGAGTCAGATGAGCGTTACACCTGGGCGGCCCAAACTAGGCCCAGGTGGGCTTGATTCAGCCAATGGGGCGGTCAACCAATACCTTTGACCATGCCTACACAGCCAGAGGTTTAAAATATCCTGGCTGTAGGAAGGCAGTCTCTTTGACCCAAGCTCCCAGTAAGTGGCAGGTTGGAGAGGACACTCTCTACTTCTACCCTGTGCCTGTACCTGCTTGGCTGTGCCACAGTCTCTCTGGCCTCTGGTCCCCACGTGTGGGTGCACAGTCCCACGAGGTTGCCCGTGTTCAGTGGTGAGCCCCAGTACAGCTCGGCTCACTTCCCTGAAATAGCATGTACTCTTTTGAGCCTGTAACACCTGAAACTTCTCCTGTCCTTCATAAAAACTCACTTGGATTACACACCAGGTTTGGGCGTGAATTCTTTCTCACGAAGCCAAGAACCGAGGTGTTTCCCACCGGAGAAACCTCACAAAAGATCACTTGAGAAGGTCCTGGTGAGGGTGGGCGCAAGAGACGGGGCAGAACTCCAACTCCTCAACGAGCCCGGCTTGCTGATGGGGACTTGTGAGACCCCTGTGCTGAACACACCTCTGTGTTGGAATAATCGACTGTTTAAGAGCCAAAGGGTAGCATTTGCTGAAGAGCCAAATGGGTGAGAAGGAAGGAGGAATGGAAACGGGAAAGACCGGGGAGGAAGTGGCCTTTGCAATGCAAAGGATGGGCTGGAACGCAATGCGGGTGAACTGTGGAACTGAATGAAAGCTGATGAGCTGCTTTGGAAACGTTCACCTAATGAAGAAGGTAGGGAAAGCAAGCTATTCATGGCAAGACTTGCCAACATGTCGGCGTCAGGTTTGACCGTCCAAACCTCTGCTCCTGAGGGTCTACGGCCTCTGGGATGACCCAGAGAGGAGACTGGCTCCCCCTGTTGATAACCGTCCTGTATCGGTAACGGAGGAATGAGATTCAGACCGGGAAGGGGCTCCAAGGAGACAGCGGCAGCTTCTCGTGACCAAATGATGGGAACTGGAGTAGTGACGTAATGCCATCATTCTGTGGTCCTCAAGGAGCCTTCCAGAAAAAGCAGGGCTTAAGAGGCCATTGCCAGCCCTTGATGGGGTTGAGACTGCCCTGTGGCTACAATGCTTATACTATCTCACTAAGCAGACCTCTTGCTCAGCACGGAGAATGGGGACGCCCCTTCACAGTTAACCTTTGTAGGGTTGGGTTTAGGTTGGGGTTTTGTTAAATCAGACTGAATTACAATGCATGTGTATACACAAATGCCATACAATTAGTGCACACAGCTGGCAAATCATTAATTAACATCCATAATGGTCTTCAGATAGCGCTCTGGGGAGACCACAGGAAGAGGAAGGTCACAGGACCTGGTTTTCGTTTTGCCCAAGACCGGAATTTATCCTCAGGAAACAAAGGAGGCGGGAATGCGGGGAGGGAGAAAGGACCGTGTCGGTGCCATCCCCCGCCCTCCTCACCAGCCCCAAGGAAAACAAAGAGTAAAATGGACTACCTCATAAGGTCTCGTCCAAATCAGACAGACGCCAAATGAGCAGTGAGCACACAAGGAGGGACCCAGCACAGGGAAATTGTGCCATAAATATAATTAAAGTCAGCAGGAAGACCATTATGAAGAAAATCAAACTTAAAAAAAATTAGCACTGGTGAAGAAAATATCATACATTCTCTTTATCCCAGCCTAATTTTGTTTACATGATTCATACAGTTTCCAAGAGTTTCCCAAGAGAACATGCGGCCGGCACCACAGGCATAAAGATTCATATATAACATGTAAATTAGAAGCAATCTCAGGATTTATATAGAAATTACAGCCACTTCTGGCAAATTAATTCAACGACAGAGAAAGGGTCACTGTCTCACTTCAACTCAGAAGGGGGAAGTATTGGGTAAAGCAGATTTATTTATTAAAGACGCCTGCTCCTTACCAGAAGCAGCTATTCCCTGGGCTTGGAGATTTCCATTTTTTTATTGGGTCTGTATTGGTGATTGAATTTACTTTGAATCCAGGAGTAGTCAGTGAGAGCCGTAATGGGCTGTTTTAAATTATAGCGCTGCAATACAGTCTTAAAACAATTAGCTTAGGCGAGTTTGCTGTAGGGAAATGATGGGAGAAAGCACGTCGCCTGAATTAAAATATTCAAGAACGTTACCTCATGGAGCTGCAAGGCCCCAAGAGGGCAAATGAACCACTATACGGATGAAGGGCTCTGTACAGTTTGCACGAGGAAGGGCTGTCTATGGCCCAGAAGACCAAGGCAGTCCTTCACGAAGTCCAGACCAGGATTTGGGTGTTCTCCCCCAATGTGCCCATCACACTCCGTGAAGCCACTCTCCTTTCTCTGGTTAGAATGGACAAGAGACTTTTTGTTTTTTAATTGTGGTTTGTGTGAGGCTATGTGACATTTGAGTACATTTTCTTTTAAGATTTACAGCCTACATCTTTCCATGGGATTTTGCCGTTGTGGACAAGGCTCCTAATTTTGTCCCTCTTCTTTACCCATATGCTTCTCAGTGGGAGTTTAGGGTTCCTGAATCTGGATGAGGGGCCTTAACTTGCTTTGGCCAAAATGGACGAGCCGGGGCTCAAGAGGCCGGGTGTGCCTTCATTGCCCACCCTCGTGCTCCCCTTGAGGATATGCCTGGGCTAGCCTCAGAGAAGGATAAGAGAGAGACACAGAGTTATGAGATTTAGCAAAGATTTGGGACACAGCCTTACATTTTTTGTTGTTTACCTACACTTTTAATTTAACTGGGCATTCATCAGACAACTCTACATATTGAGAACGTCTCAGATGAGACCACCCTGTCCAGTTAGTCATCTGAGGGAACCTTACCGCAAACAGAAGAGCTGCCCCCTTTAACCTATGACCAACCTCAAATGTATGTGGGAACCCAACTCAGACCGTCAGAACCACCCGCAGGTTCTATAACAAAACGAAAACCTTACTGGTGCATGACACCAAGGCTGGGCAGTTGTTTGCTGTGCAGTATGATGGTAGCAGTAGCCAGCTGATGGAGAGACTATTGGCCAAACAAACAAACAAAAATAAATAAACAACAGTATAGAAACAGTATAGATTTGGGTTTCAAAAAGGTGCTCTGATGGTTGTGGCGACGCCTGTACAAGCCGGAATAGCAAGATAGATCTTGTGACAAGTTCCGATGCTGGAGAAGCTAGACATAGATACACATAAATAGGACACATGCCTCAGGCATGTATGTGCTTTGATGAGAGTCTTACCTTTGTCCTGGTGTTTGGTTTTATTTTATTTTTTTATTTAAAAGATCATATTATTGGGGGCTTTTACAGTTCTTATAACAACCTGTACAACAATATATCAAGCATATTTGTACATATGTTGCCATCATTATTTTCTAAGCATTTATTTTCTATTTGAGCTCCTTGGTATCAGCTCCTCTTTCTGCTCTCCCTGACCCCCTTGGTAAATTATAAATTATTATTTTCATATCTTACATGGGCTGTGGTCCCCCTTCCCCCACCCCCATTCTGTTGTTTGCCCCCCTGGGGAGGGGTGTGGTTATGTGTAAATCATTGCAGTCAGTTCCCCCTTCCTCACTTCATCTCCCCCTTCCCTCTTTGTATCACTACTCCCATTCCTGTTCTTGGATTCCTTGTGTCATGACCTCTTATCTGTACCAGTGTACATGCTCCGATCTAGCCTAAAGTGAAAGGCAGGACTGGGGCCATGATAGTTGGGGGTGAGGAAGTCTCAAGGAACCAGAGGAAGAGTGTGTGTTTTATCGGTGCTATACTGTGTCCTGGTTGACTCATCCCTTCCTTGTGACCCTTCTGACCCTTCTGTGAGGGGATATCCCATTGTCTACAGATGGGTTTGGGGGTTTGGGTTTCTACTCTGACCCACCTCATTTTCAACAATTTTTTTGTTTGTTTGTTTAGAGTCTTCTGATGACTGTTACCTGATCCCATCAACACCTCATGATCACACAGGCTGGTGATCTTTCATGGGGCTTATTGCTTCTCTGCTAGATGGCCGCTGGTTTAACTTCAGGTCTTTAAGACCCCAGATGCTATAAGGCCCACGTTGAGCTTATATCTTCTTTGTACAAGAGACATTGCCAGAATGAGACAGCGTGGTTGTGCAGACTTCATCTAGACCTTTGAAAAGTTCTCTCTGGACTAGACTAATTTATGCTGTTTCTTTTCTGCCTGGGTGTGCCTCCTCTCATGCCCTTCAGAGTCAAATAAAGGTTTGTCTCCATGTCCAACAATGGTGCCACATCCCCACTCACTGTTATCTTTTCCAAAGGTCAGACTCACCTAAGGGAGGTCCTGATCTTGCCCTTCAGCAACAAGGGGTGCTTTTCAAAGCCCTTTCACTTCCCTGATTTCAGATCATCTTTGCCATCTCCCTGTGAGTGCACCAGGGTCGACATTGGCGTCTCCATTATGTGCAAGGGGCTCTCCCAAGGTCACACAGCCTTGCGAAGGGCAGAATTAAAACTAGCCCCTAGATTTCTGCCTTCCTGACCCAGGGATTTCTGTTCTGCCAGGCAATCTCCTGCCTCCCGAGGCCTGACCCATTGTTGTTGCAGCCAGGTGTTCAATGGGCGTCTAAATGGTGCTCCTGTCTCAAACCCACCCTAGTGGAAACAGGATGTTCTTAAAGAGGCCATTAGAAAGCCCCAGACCTCAAGGGAAGCAGCTTTCGGTGCAGTTGACTGATGACTGTATAAATGCCTTCACCTTGTAAGAGCTGGCCTCGCCTGCAGAACAGAGTTCTACATTGTGGGCTAATCATGCCATGTCTCTCTTTTAAAATCGCATTATTGGTCTTTTAAAGGTATGTTTTTCAGATGTAATGTTCTGCCAGGAGGCACGGTCCATTTAAACGCAGGGCTGCCAGCAGGTTGCCGGTGGAGGAGAACAATTGAATGCAGATGAAGGGGAAAATGCAGGCCATTACCCCCAGGAAACTTCTTCTTCTTCAAAACTACAAAGCTCTGGTAGGTGCCACCACCCTAGCTGGGTACTTGCCTTGATCCCACGCATCTTCTGGCTTCCAGGAGATGCGTGATAGTGTCCATCTTAGGGTGGCCAGCCACCTGGCTTGTGGGCAGAGCTCAGGACGTGCTGAGCTCAGTGTGGTATGTGGCTGTGATTAGGGCCGCCCTGTGGGTCCGTCAGATGCCCAGCGACCCCGGGCAGCAGACGGAAACACTGCTCAGCCCTGCGCCGACCTCACCCCTCTTCTTAGACTTGAGTCCATTGATGCAGCCCAGGTCGTTGAGGGTGTTCCTCTTGTGCACTGACCGCCCCACGCCTACTCCCCCACAAACTCACTTTACCAACCATGACTTTTCCCAGGAACTGGTCTTTCCTGACAACTTGTTCCAAGTCCTGGAGATGAAGGCTCGCCACCCTGGCCTCCAAGGAGCAAGTCCTGCATGAATTAGGAGGGTGTGCCACATGACAGTATGTGGTCCTTTTGAGATGAGCAGGCAAGCATCAACCCCTCCCTCTAGAGGCAGCTCATGCCCCCCCCTCCCACACACACACCTGTCTGAGCCGCAGAGGAAACGGATGGCAGATAGGAGGCTGTGCCGCAGCAATGTGAGAATAACCGGCCTTGGCTTCCCAGGGAAGAGGGCCAGCTGATTTGGATGATCGTTGACCAGCTCTGGGGTATTAACTTGCCCAGGTCACCAAGCAGCTGCTTTCTGTTTGCTGCTCCGCAAAGAGGGCTGGTTGGATTAGAAGTCCTTGTTCGCTGCTCCAGGATTTTGTGGTACAGGGACCATGGAAACACTGCCGTGATCAGAAATGTCTGTAGTCAGCAGCTCTTTAGAAATATACCTCATCCTTGTCCCTGGACTCTTCAGATTTAAAAGCAAACCCCAAACTCCTTGGAGGCCTTTCTCCGTTTAGCCCAAACAGTGAAGCCAGGTGCGAGGCCAGACAAGGGGTCAGACAAGGAATGGAACCCCAGAATTCCTGCTTAGGTGGAGATGCTTTCGATCCACAGTGAGCCGTGCTGATGGAAATGTCTCCTATCTGTGCAGTCCCATTTGGTAGCTTCTAGTCATAAGTCACAAGGATGTCACTGTAAGGACTAAGGTGCACCTGACCCAACCGATAGTGTTTCCATCACCTCATCTTCATGTGAAAGCTGGTCAGTGAAGAAGGAAGACGGAAGAAGAACCGATGCATTTCAACTACGGTGCTGGTGAAGGATATTGACAGTATCAGGAACCACCAGGAGAACAAACAAATTTGTCTTGGAAGAAGTATAGGCAGAATGCTCCTTAGAGACAAGGATGCCAAGACTTCATCTTATGTGCTTCGGACATGTAAACAAGTGAGACGAGGCCCTGGAGAAGGGCATGGCGGTTGGCGAAGCAGAGGGGCAGAGGAAAAAGAGGCAGACCCTGGATGAGACAGAGGGACGCAGCGAAGACTGCCAGGAGTGACTCAAACATAAGGGCAACCGTGAACGTGGCTCCCGACCGGGTGGTGTCTTGTTCGATTGCACACAGGGGCTCTGTGAGTTGGCACTGACTCAGTGGCACCTAACACCAACACTCCCATGTGATTATTTTATGAAAATAAAGTTGTATTTAAAGGTTAGTTCCTGAGTTGCACTAACCACATTCCACGTGCTCAATAGCCACGCGTGGACAGCGAGAGTGTGGAACGCTCTCACCAATATGGAACGGTCTTTTGGACACTATAGCTTCAAAGCACCTTCTGAAGCATCCTTTTCAGTCGCTTGAGAAGGTAGCCAGGGAAAGAGAACAGAAGAGAGAAGATGGAGAGGTCATGGCGTTTATCACCATGGACTTTATCCATTGGGTAGAGTCACAGACTTTACTAGAAACTTACTGCCTTACATCTTGCCACATAGGAATGATCTTTCAAAATAATTAAAGGGCATGAAGGTATGTCCTTCGTTGACACCAGGACAGAGGATATGGTGATTTTCTTTTCACGAATACATCTGAATCTGCCAACACTTTGGCCAACTCTCAATAGCACCAGTAAGTAAAATTAATCAGCCAAAGGTGAAAGTTGTGGAAAATTGTTCTTCTTTTAAGGATGACTCTTGCAAAATTTCTCACACATTCTGTAGGATGAAAGAAATGCATAAAAGCCATTCTGTTTAATGTGGAAATTAGGTAAAAATCCAAATGCATGGTGAAGCCTTCAGCTCTTGAAAGCGGAATGATGGTCCTTGTTTGCAGAATAATTAAGGAGTCTTTGCAGAGCCCCAGTGAAGATGTTGATGACAAAGCATCGACATTCCAGGGGCAGATTTTCCATTTCAACTATGCCCCTGGAGGCTCTGTCACTGTTAGCAAGTGAGTTAACCTCTCTGGGGCTAATTTTCATCTGTAGTTGGAGTAAGGTGGCATTGGGCTCGGTTCTAGCACCTTTAACATTCTTGAATCACTTTGGGACTATGTCCCTGGCTTCCATCCCAGACTCTAGACTTTATATCCTTTTATCCCAGCGAGAAACAGCCTTTTTGTTTTCTTCACACTCATGCATGCTGAAGGTTGTCAGTTGCCCTAATGTAAGGCTCCTAGAACCAAACTTCCAAACATCCTGTTGTGAGGGCTTCCGTTGAGATGGCCCGCCTCTCCGGAAGATCCATGCACGGTAGGGTTGGACCATTGTGATTCACGGTTTTCATTGGCTGCTTTTCTAACTCTACTCAGAGAGAAAATACTTGTCATGAAGTAGAAGCCACAGGAATACTAGATTTGCTCAGAGATGAGAACCGAGACACCAACCTGTTTGGAAGTACAGCAGTGGAGTCAAGGAAAAAGATTAGGGGGTCGGCCCCAGGTTGACCACTCCTCAGCTGCATCACCTGGGATAAGTCCTTTCAGTGCTCTGAACCTCAGTTTCCCCACGTGCTGTTGTTGGTTGTAACTCACAGCAATCTGTGGATAATAGAAGGAAACACTGCCTGGTCTTGTACCACCGACCCAATCATTGTGATGCTGGAGCCACTGTGTCAGCCCATCTTGATGCGGCGCTTTCTCTTTTTCAACCACCAGCCACTCGGTGGTCGTCCTCAGGGTCTAATCTCTCTCCGTAACACGTCCTAAGTATATATGAGCAGAATCCGGCCAGCCTTACTTTCAAAGTGCATTCTGGCTGCACTTCTTCCAAAACAGTTTTGTTTGTTCTGGAAGTCCATGATATATTCGATACTCTTCACAAACAACCAATGCAAATGCACCAGTGCATCTCCAGTCTTCCTTCTTCATTGCCGACTTCACATTCATGTAAGGCAATTGACAACATCATGACTTGAGCCCCGTGTACCTTAGTCTTTAAAGTGATCTCTTTGCTTCTTAACCCTTTAAAGAAGTCTTTAACAGTAGGCTCGCCCAACGCAACACTAGGATAGCTTGGGCTCTCTATAGAGGCAAAACCAGTGACCCTTGTGTGTGTTATGCATATAGAAAGAGATGTATATCAAGAAATGGCTTACACCACTGCAGAAGTAGCTAAGTCCAGTTTGATTCAAGTCCATAGCTTAGATGTAAGTTACAGGTTTCTCCTGACCCAGGTAGCTGTGGCAGATGACGGAAAGGAAGCAGAATCATCACTGGAAGCAGGAGGGTCACAGGCTGGTGGAGGAATAGCTGAATGGATCCAAGTTTGGCCTCATGAAGTCATGACTGGCCATCTGCTGACACTTCCTGGGATCAGCAGGAGACCGGGCAGGAGAGCTCTGAACCAGATGCAGGATCCAGACTGACAGAAGGCAAAGAGTGCTTGGCTCCACTCAGGGTCTCACTCTTCCAGCAAAGGCCATCAAGGAGGTGTGACCCATTAATAGTCTGGCCTCCACCCCTACCCTCACCCAGGAGTGTCTAGTTGACATTAGCTAGTCATCACAAATACACAACTTCATTTTTTGACTGCTGGTTCCTTGAGTGCTGACTTATGGATCCAAGTAAAATGAAATCCTGGACAAAGTCAATGCTTTCTCCATTTACCATCATGTCTCTTATAGGTCCAACTGGGAGGGCTTTTGTACATCACAGGTTTCTAATAAGCTCTTCCTTCACTTGCAGAAAACCTGCACCTCTGCTGGATTTCTTTCTTGTAATGTCATAACCTCTCCCCAGGAGGGACCCACAGATTGTTTAAGCTTCACACCCAGGAAAGCCTGACTGTACTGTTTAAAGCTGAGATGGCACCCAAGTCAAAGAGACCCCCTACCAAGCACAACCTCAGGAAGCCGGAGCTGCCTGTCGGCAGCGCTTCTCTTTCTCCCAGATGTCAGCTGGCTTGTACCTTTGCCATTACAGGAGAGGCGACACCTACTCAGTCGCCAGAGGCCTCTCAGGCTCCCCAGTGCAGGTTCTTGTGGAGTTTGAGAGCCAAGGAGGCCCTCTGGGGCCCTTTACTCGACTTCCTCCTCCTCCTCCCAAGAGGTGCTCCTTCCTCCCCATTCCTTTGTGTCCTCTAGAAATGAAGATTCCACAGTCTCCTTAATAAGCCTCGTTTGATACCACAGCACCAGTATTCTTAGAAACAGCTTCCTTCAATCCAGCCCTATTCTCTCTTCTAGTTCAGACACGGTCATGCCCTTAACAGCTCTTCTGAGTGGTGTTTTATGCAGGTCACAGCATACCTTCATGTGGGAGAAAAGGGCCGGCCCCCCACAACTCATCACGGGTTCAGTAAATGCAATTGTACGGTTGAGATACATAAAGATTATAGTAAAGTCATAGAGAGCATGAGAGATAGAGGAGAGATTGAAATAATGGAGTCAGACACATTTCATGGTAGCATGCGCACCTCCTGGATGGCCATGATCGTACCAGCCAGGTCCGAGCACAGCGCTGGCCGAGCTGAGGTAGGTGAGTCACCAGAGAGAGCCAGCTGGCCAACTTTATTGCCAACCAGGGCTTATATCTCCTTCAGAGGCGTGATTACAGGTAAACCACACACGTCATAGAAAGGGGTTATACAATAGGCATACACATGATAGGAAGGGGAGGGACTAGAGGTATACATGTGACAAGAAGGGTGGACCCTGGATTCACGATGATGGCCTAACCTTGGTCACCCTTGGGTGGGCTTGACTTCCCTGGGGTCTCTTACAAGGAAACAGTCAACTACTATCCTTATCAGAAGGGAGTGGGCCCTACTTGTTGTGGGATAAACAGTGGTGTCTGCTTGCTCTGGATGGCTGGTAACCCTTAGGGAGAATAACTTCTGACTTACTTCTGTTGACCTCCAAGTGTATGGCCATTTGCCATGTGTAGCCAGCAGCTAAGTTTGGCAGATATTTGGGGGAGACAAGTTGGGAGAAATGTTTCTGTTTCCCACACATGTGAGTGCCTGTGTTAGCAAGCCCCTTTTAGAGAGGGTTGTACTAACTGAAGCTGTAGAAGACGGGTCTCACGTGGCCTATGATTAGGTCCAGATAGTTGTACTCCATCACCACTATCATTTCCAGAGAGAGAAAGTTAGCTGCTGAGACATCACCTACTTTGCCAGAGAGTCAAAACTTACCTAATCATTTATAAATTATCAAGGGTTCATGTGGGAGGGGCGAGCAGGGAGGGAGGGGGAGCAAATGAGGAGCTGATGCCAGGGGCTTCCGTGGAGAACACATGTTTTGAGAATGATGAGGGTAACGAATGCACAAACGCGCTTTACACAATTGATGTACATATGGATTGTGATAAGAGTTGTATGAGCCCCTAATAAAATGATGAAGAACAAAACAAAGAAACTTACCGATAGTTTGCCCGAGTCCCAGGGGTGTTGCTTCTGCTATGATGTCACTCTCTGTTCTTGTTAACTGCCACTCATCAACCCTGGAAACACTATCTCCTTCCTCCGGAAATAAGGTCACTGGACCCAGAGTATTTGTTTGTCCTTGGTGATAATCCAAACTTCCAGCAGGGTGCTTAGGTGAGTATATATGCTTGAACTCCACACACACACACATCTCTATTAGGGGTCCCTGGATCGTGCAAATGGTTCAGAACTCAACTGCTGGCTGAAAGCTTGGTTCACCCAGCAGTGCTTTGGGAGAAAGGCCTGGTGACCTATTTCTGAAAAAACAGCCATTGGCAACTCGGATGGACTTACTATAACTCAAAAGGATGCTATCATAATCCACGCAGTCTTAATCCGCTAACTCAACATTTACTTACTAGAAGTCGGTTGGAGGTATGACCCTAGACCGGTACCCAAACTATTGTATTTAAAGAGCCCTAAATATCCTGTGTTCTAGACAAAGAGAATTTCTAATTGTTTGGTCAAAAGGGTTCCTATTAGAAGGGTACTTAGTACAAAATAGATCTTTGATTTATTACTAGGAGACAACGCCGAAGGGCTTTATGCATAGTGATGTAATCCTCAACTCAGTGCTCACTGTACACAGGGGGTGGAGCGGAAGCACTGGAGGTAGCGGAGCCAGCAAGCGAGGCAACCGGCCTGACTCCAGGGTTCCCACGCCAGCCCGTACTTGAAGCTGGGAGTTGGTACGATCTGGGCACGTTTCTGAGCCGTTCAGATGAACAGATGTTTGAGACATGCTGCTTTCAGTGATCTGCCTTTCAAGACAGAGACGTGGTCCTCAAAGGAATAATTGAATTCACCTGGTCTTAACTTTTGATTTAATAAACAGAGGGTGGAGGAAAGAATGGTGCCCATTTAACAGCTTGGGAGCGCCATGTTTGCTTTTAACTCTGGATGGATTGTACCCGGGGGACATGGTGGTGGTGTTGGTGTTTGAAGGGGCAGAGGAGAACAAAATGACCAATTAAAAGAGGGCAATAGCAATGATTGGGTAATTTTTGCATATATATACTTCTAGCACATGTAATCTCTGAGGTCTAGAATTTCACCACATTTGCACATGGACGCCAGGAGTGACTTCCCTGACCCAAGAACTTCCCCATCGGTCAGTAGTCCAGACACACAGCGACACCAATAAACACTGAACTAGGTAGGGACAGGTATGGTTGCAACTCTGCAGCCTCAAAAGAAGTCATGGCTTGTAAATCTTTGCTTAAAATGGAATAAAGTTGAGAAAAATCAGGTTTTGCTTTGCTTTTAGGGGAGGGAGGGTCTTCTGGGTGCTCCCATTAGGAACAGGACTCCTCTTAATTAGAAAGACGACACCAGATGTCTCTCTCCCTCTGTGTGTGTGTGTGTGTGTGTGTGTGTAGGGTGGGGAGGGAAGGGAGGGAGAGGACAGGTGGAGCCAAACCTCAAGATCGTTGCATGTGCAAAGGTCTCATTTGCTTGGTCTCCCACACAATCCAGAGCCTAGAAGTTCTTCGCGGCGTTTTCAAAAGATGTGATGCTTTTATAAAAAGAGATGACACACAGAGGAGACAGACATTTTTGCAAGATCCAATGTTTGTCAGCACCTCTAATGGAGCAATAATAATTCATTTCCCCAGGGCCATAAAGGCAGATAATGAGAATGAGTTGGGTGTTGGTCAAAAAGTGTTTTTTTTTTTTTCAAACATGGATGAGCAAATGGAAAAACTTTCTTTCTTTTTCCTTTTATTTTTGGATTTTGTGTGAAATGCGGGGAGGAAGTGGGCCCATCTGTTTCTGATCCTTTCAGGCTTGATGTATCCGAATGTTTCCTAGCAGTTATTTGATGTCTAGTAGGGCTCTAAAGCGTGGTCCGGACCCGTTAAGCCCGTCTGTTGTCTGGCAGGAAGTTTGTTTTCATGTGTTCGATGGTCAATTTGACAGGCAAAACTGAGAGAGCTACGTCTCATCATGGGTAGCCAAAACCCCCAGGAGAAGCAAGGAAGTGGATGGAGTGACTTCTCTCATGTTGTCTTGCACAACGGAAGGAAGGAAGCTGGGGGCTCATCGCTGCGTCATGTCAGGAGGAAGTAGGAGGAAGGACCATGATCATGACAGTTGTGTTCCGAAGCATCACGTTGCTAGGGGAGTGGGGTGCGGTGGAGGGTCCTGTTACATCTGCCAGAGGTGCTTCAATGTGCCAAACTGTCCCTAGAGGCTTTCGCTGGCAACAAGCCTGTCTTGCTGAGGCACCACGCTGCTGACTCCCCATCTGCCTGAAAGCCCCCTGCTCTGGAATTACTCTGCTTGCCGCCTCTAAAATCAGGCGGGGGGATGGGGTAGGGGGGTGGGGGGGGAGGGTGGGGGCGGCGGGGGGTGGCAGGGAGAACCAGAAAACAAAACAAAACAAAAAATCATGTCCATCAGTCTGCTTTCTGAGGGAATCCTGGTCTACCCTAGTCTAAAACTTCTTTATTACAAAGAGGAAGCCAATGTTTGCAGTTAATTCTCCACAGATCTTTCCCGAAGGTAATTCTGACAGAGCTGAGCAGTAGACCCTGATGCACAGAAGGACTGAGAGGGATTTAGTAGCTCAGGGAGCATTCTCATCCCTCTGCGTTTGAATGAACTGGGCTCCAAAGGGGAGGGCAGGGCGCAGCTGCACACTGCATGAAGAAAGGGTGATGTGTTTTGTTTATTTTGGTTTTAGCTCTTCTCAGTCTTCTCCAGCATAGGGCAGGAAATAAGGCAGACGTTGCCTTCTCCGGTCTGGGTCAAATCTTTATTTTTTTCTTGAATATCCTACTTTTATAGGAGCCCTAGTGGCCCAATCATTAAAATGCTAAGCTGCTAATGGCAAAGTTAGTGGTTTGAACCCACAATTGACTTCTCAGGAGAAAGACTGTCAGCCGGCATCCATAAAGATGTACAGGAGCACGATGGGAGAATTCTCCTCTCTCCTATCGGGAAGCTATGACTCAAAATTGACTCCCTGGCAGTGGGTTCTTGCTTTTGATTTACCGGGCCCTTAGTTTCTCTCCTCTTTTAAGCCCAATAAGGAGCCCTGGTGGCATAAGCTATTAACCACAAGGTTAGTGGTTCAAATCCATTAGCATCTCCTCCAGAGAAAGATGAGGCTGTCTCTGAAACCCAAAGAGGCAGTTCTGTTCTGTCCTGTAGGGTCATTCCATGACAATGGGGGTTTCCTCCTTCTTCCTTAAGCCCAATTATATGATCATCACAGAGAATTCGTGTGATTTGAATTATAGTAATATGTAATGGTTTGTATGCAATGTATAGTATAATGTATGTCATCCAGCAGCATGATATATTTTCCATCTGTAAATATATTTTGTGCAAATGCATAGAAAAGTGTTTTAAAATCTAAGCATCCAAGCAGGGAGGGTCTTGTTGATTTGTGGAAATGTAGTCAATTTTTCTCTATGAATTTCTTCTGCAAAGTCAGAAGAAAGTATTTATGGATCACTTGGTTGAAAACCAAACAATTCTTCTGAATGAAAAGAAAAGAAAGAGTACCTGAAATGAAAAAAAAAAAAGGAGAAAGAAAAAGTTTGCGAACACGCGATACCTCTTATGGAATTTAGCCGACAAAAGTACGCACAGCTGCTGACAAAGTGCGCGTGCTCATTAGCGCTGTTTCGGCTACTGAAAAGTTACACGCAACTGCCATGGCTCCGGTACAGAATCCAGCTCTGATCATTGAGACCTGCCATCAGAGCCTAGTGTTGCTGCAGAACACTGGACCCGGGAAGATTCCCATCATCTTTCTTTCTTTTTAACTTTACATACAAAGCAGTATGTGCAATATATATAATTTTTTGGAGTGCAAATATGTACATAAAAATAATATCTTAAGGATGTAGATATAAATCCAGTCGTTCTCTTTGGATGGAGATAAATATTTTCCTTTTCTTTCCTGTATACTCGCATTTCTTGGATAATGTGCACGTGCTATTTTCATGCGGAAATAAATAGACCTACAATGTTGAAGACGTTCACTAGCACCCATGTGGTCATTTACAAGTGAGCCTCCGCTCTTTCTCTCAGAGCAAGCTGATGACAGGGTGCATTGTGTTCCTTGCCAATCTCACACAGGCCATGGTCACGGACAGGCCATTCATTTGCCTCTATGCCGCCTGCAAGCAGTTTAATGAATTACCCAGAAAAAGAAAGGAACACATCATAGTGATAAAACCCTGCGGGGGTGATTCTCGCCGTTTCCTGGAGAAACACACACACACACACACACACACACACACACACACACACACGAATTAAAGTACTATTTCAAACCCAACTCAACATTCTAAAAAAGAATCATAGTTCTGCCTGGCCTCTGGTCCCCCATCAGGTGAATTTTTTTGCAAACAGCAGTGTAACTGAGGGGCTGTGGATCAGGGGTCTTGTACACTCTGTCGAAGAAATGCTGTGGAGCCTTCTTTTTCAACTAAATTGATCAACTTTAAAGAAATAAGATTGTCTCGTTTGTTGTGGGCTGAATCATACGTGGAAATGCCCTCGAACCCCTGGCGGCTGTAACAGGCAAAGGGAGAAAAATGGAGACAATTTTCAATATAATTCAAGCTCAGGAGAGGGGAAAGCCTCCCTCGCGTTACATTTTGCGTTTGCATGGAGAGCCGGTCTTGTGGCACTCTGGCTTTTATTTCACGTATTTTATTGTATGCTGAATGAGATCGCTCTGCCGCCTTTTAGAAACAGAGAACACAGCATCTTTAAACGCAGTAACTATTAGTAAAATCATTTTTTCAGGAGTCTGTTTTCATTACTATTATGACACCTTGGACAAAAACCACTTCTTGTTTTCCTGTGTGTGGTGTGTGTTTCCCCATCCATCCCCCAGTGGGGAATTCATGCTGTTAAAAACCTTTTTAAAAGACTCTCCTTGAAAGGAACCCAAAACAAACACCCTCCCCTTGTTCTTAATATCTTTTCTTGTGGATGGTGTTTATTCACAAAGGCAAATGTAGTCTTTTAAAATGTATATGGTAGCAGGCACTTCCCAGCTGTGAGCATGTAATTGGCCAATCCGTTCTATTCAGAGCACTTCTTAAATAGCCACTGTATATTGCTATTCAAGTCTTGGTCCTTGCACGCATAAAACAGGGCTTCCACTGTTGCTCAAGGAGCATATTCATTTCCATGTCTCTTTTTTAAAAATCATTTTATTGAGAGCGCGTACAACTCTTATCACAATCCATCCATCCATCCGTGTGTCCATCACTTTTACACATGTTGTCATCCTCATTCCCGAAACATTTGCTTTCTACTTGAGCCCTTGGTATCAGCTCCTCATTTTCATGTCTCTTTCTTGTTAAAAATCTCGGGAAATTTTGTTAAAAATCTCGGGAAATTTGACGAGATGACCCATTTCGCATACTCCGTGTGCTTAAATCCAGGAACACAGGACACAGATTTAGGCTCACAGTCCTCAACTTAATATTTTGGAATGTAAGACATCTCTATAATTCGAATCTGTGTTTGAAGCCCTCAGAGTTAGATATTAGCTCAAAAGAGTCAGGATATGTGAAAACAGATTTGGCCTAGAAATGGGGGAGGATATGTGACATCTTAGAGGATCTGTACACTTGTGATTTCATGAGAAATACAGCTCTTTCCTTTGTTACTGGACCCAGGCTATCATGATGGGGAAGAAGCAAATAAACAACATTTGTGACTATGGAATTAAATGGAGAGATACGCACTTTTGCTGATGTTTGAGACCACAGACTTAGCTAAGCAAGGATTTTGTTAAATACTGGCAGTCCCTGGATTACGAATGAATTCCGTTCCTAAATCTTGTATGTAAATCAGAACTTTAGCAGTCAAATGTTTGTCTTTATATGTAGTGTGCCTCTCTAAGTATAAAAATGTAAAGAAGCACCTTCAGACACAATATGATAACACTCTAATGACAAGAATACTAGTTTGATGGAGGTAAAATAGTAGCCCCATTTTATTACCAACCAATGCATGCACCTGGAAAATTTAATATAAAAGTTTTTGGCAGATGTTGGTTTATAACTATAAACTCTATACAAGTTGGATGTTCATAACTTGGGGACAGCCTGTACTTGGCTTGATGATATTTCTTAATTACATGTCCGTTGTGACTTGCTGGTATTTTCAAGTGCTGTTAATAAAAATCAGTATTCTAAAAGTGCAAATAGATTGGAAGCAGCTGCAGTTAGTAAAACATAATTGGGCTAAAGGAAAAAACCCAACAACTTGCTATTTGAAAACAAACCAATGTCTTTAATATGTTGGTGTGCTGTGACTGTGCGTTCTTGGAATATTTGAACCAGGAATAAACACAAAACGTATTTTAAGAGGAATAGGCAGTAGAGAAAAGGGATGGCTTTAAAAAAATCTCAAGGAAAATATTTTCATGAATAATATTTGGAATTGCTGGCATATGTTACAGAAGATAAACTAAACAGAAGAAAGTTATTTTAAAACATGCATACCAATGTTTATTACAGCAATTTCCAAATAGGAAGATTCTATTTTTTAAAGGAAAAATTTCCTTAAATTTTGCTAGATAAGAATATTACATTAAATTTTAAGCTAATCAAAAAAAATTTTAAGCTAATCACCTAAGATATGCAAAAAGGTAAAATAATTTTATGGTCTTGTTTTCAGTCCGAAAGTCACCACTAATTATTTTTAAATGATAGTCTTAAAAAAAAAGCAAAGTAGTGACATAGTGGGAATCATGTATTATGTTTCATTTCTACACTTTTGAAAATTTAAATAGCGATTTTCTGAAGATACAATTCTCTACAAAAATAAAGTTTAAAAACATGAAAGTAATGAAGTTATGTATTCTTACAAAGTCAAATTGTAGTTCAAGCTCATAATAAAAGCGATATAAATATGAGTTTGAAAGCTAAAGTCTGAATATGGATTCCAATCTGAATTTTGTAACGAAGTGAAATGAAAGAACACCCCAAGTCCATGTGAGGAAATGTAGACATACAGGAGGGAAAGACTTCTCCCCAGCCCCTTATGCCTTTTAGCATTTCTCATATATATTTTTTCAGAAACATTCATTAGTTCATAACCAAAAAAGGCTTCTAATATAAGAAAAATGAAAAAGTGTAATATTTAAAATTAAATAAATGAAAGTTAAATAAATTTTCACTGAGATCTCTGAAAGCTTATTAAAACAAAACATAGGCAGTTATATAATGGCAGCTCCTAAAAGTAACACATATACCGTTTTCTGCCATTAAGTTATAAAATTAGTCATAATTACTAAAAAGTAGGCATATAAAAGCATTTTATGAATTTACATTACCCAGAGTTCAACTTCAATGACTGCTTTTGGCAAATTATTGACCAACTTAACACTTTCTGGCTTAAAGATGAATTTATGTTTTTGAATTGGTTTAAATATCAAAGGCAATAATGTGTATTTTAAAACATTTCAATGGGTCTCAGCAAAGTAATGATATTTATGCATATGATTTCATGACAGAGACATAAAATAATGCTTCAAGTCACTTGATTTTAAGACTACAAAATTAAACCTAAGAGGTGAGTGAAATGTAATGGACACACTGACATAAATCCAGGAAGGCAATAATTAGACTTTCCTACCTTTATTACTTGTCAGAAAGTATTTCAAAGAGGGTGGGATTAGAGGACTCAAACTAAATAAAAACGTTAGACTGTATTGCTGTAATAATATTCTTTTCCCTCATCTTAAAATTCCCTAATCATTATTCCCCGTTGAGAATATATCCAAGTGTCTACTACTGTAGAAGTTTCTTTGAAACTTCTTTATTTCTCCGCTGGAGGATCAGAAAGACGCCATTTATCGTTAGTGGAGGAGAGAGATTTGGGGGTGCTGGCGGCAGTCCTATATTCTTTCTTTTTTTTTTTTTTGCTATGAATTTTCATTGCTAACAACTACCGCTCCACAAACCTGCCAAAAGAACGCTCTTTTTCCCCATCTTCATTTCATCAAAGCCTTTGTTGACTGTCCAGGTTCTGAAGTGCAACGTAATTTAATCTAACTATAATTCCAGTCGAGAAGCAACACCACTAGATTGTAGTTCGGAGTAAACAGAATAACTTTTTCTAGAATTGAGGTTCTTGCGATCTGTGTTCATCCCTTGATTTTCCCAATCCTTTGTCACCTGACATTTTATTTCAGCAATCCCGAGAAGGCACCATTGTGCTCATGTGGACATAAACCAGAAGGGAAATCTTCTTGAGGGGAAAAACAAGCCCCCAGAAGAGTGTCTTATTAAAAAAAAAAGTCAACCCAGTATTCTTTGGTTATATTGCTATTGGAAAATTATTTTAACACTTGCGTCATTCACAAGAAATTCACGAATTGTTAGCAAAAAAAAAAAAATTCCCCCTACAGTCTTTCTACCTTTTTTACATAGCTCTGCATCTGGCTCTGCCCGCGGAAAACTGGAGAATTGAAAAGGAATTGAATTGAAAAGGAATTCTAGCAAGGGAGCATCTGATTCCAAACGAAGCATCCCCATCCCACCCCTAAAGAAAGACCAAATTTGCACAGATTAAAAGAGGGATTGATTTTCGATGTACTGTAAAGTTAATTTATTGAAGTTTAAATATTGAAATGTTCAGGTATTTAATTTTCTCAACCCCACAATCAGTGCTCATGGTAGCAGCAGTCCAGAAATCCAACAATGTTCTTAGGGCATGAGGCAAATCTGTTGCAATCTCCCCTCGAAAGTGACTTTAAAAAAAAAAAAAAAAGCAAAGTCGTCCTTTTGAGGACTAAGGTGCGACTGACCCAGGGCGTTGTGTGAACACAAGATCTGGTAAATAAATGAGGAAGACGGAAGAATCTGTTTTTATATTATGGTGTTGATAAAGCACATTGAATCTACCACGGAATAAACCTGTCTTGGAGAAAGTACAGTTAGCTTGCTCTTTAAGGTTTCGATTCCAGTTGTTTGCACGTGTCGTCCGCAGAGTCTGGACGGTACTGTGGAGCAGGGGAGCATGCTCGCGTCAGTGGAGGGACAACGGGAACTAGAAAGACCTGTAACTGGATGGATGGACAGAGGCTGCGACCACGGACTTCAGCGTAGCAAGGACCGCGCGGGTGGTGCACCACCAGGCAGCGAGCTGCGTGTAGTTCGTGGGGTCGCTTACGGATCAGAACCCACTGGGCAGCCTAACAGTAACAACACCCTTTGCTTATTTTATGGCGAGCAACGCTCGGAACGAAACGAAAAGATGCACTTAAAAATACGGAATTCCTCTAAGAGTCCCAATTTAAACGAATCTTTACGGAAAAGTGCTCGGTTTCCTCCAGGAGTTTCGCAAAACTGGGGTAGGTTGGTTAAGACCCACCCCTGCCCCGCCCACACCCCCTGGGAAGAGGGGCGGACACCCATTCTCGAATTACAAGCAGTCTCCCAGAGGCCCGCCTGTATTTATGCAAATAGAACCTTTCTCCGCCTTCATTAAGCCAGCCAATGACTGCACAGCTCCCTGGCCGGAGGCGGGGCTGGGGGAGGTGTGATCTCTTGGGCAGGAAGAGGGAGGCAAAACCCAGCCCCGCCACGCGTCGAAGTTCTCTCCGCCTCTTCCGGAGCCCCTCCCTCCAGAGCTCCGCCCCCACTCGACCCCGCCCGCTCCGCTCGGCCCTCCACGCCCCGGGAAAAGGGCGCGGAACGCGGCGGAGCGCCCCTGCTCTGATTTGCATGCAGCCCGGCTATTGGCTCCTTCTCCGAGAGAGCGAAAGGAGGGGCTGAGAAGCGCGTCACAGCGGACTTCACGGATTGGTTTAGCGGTACGATGACGTAAAAGAAGGCTGTCTAAGCAAATGAGGAAGCGTGACAAATACGTCTCCTCCCTCTTTTTCACGCAACAACTCGTGAATATTTAAGTGAGACTTTAGAGCTTAAATATTCATTAGAAGGTGGAGAACCGTAGCGAGTCTTCCAGAGACGCTTCTGATTGGCTGGTTTTCTCAAGCAAGTGTTGGTTTCAGGAAATAGATGAGCTCGTGGAGATCAATTAAATAATTATTTTCCTTACATTTTTTTCTTTCCCCCAAAGCCCTACACTATGCACACCTATTTTTCTCGATAATTGATTGCATGTGTGGTCCAAGCGGTTCTGTTTTGTCACTCTTTCGCTCTCAATATATTTTCCATTTTGTAACTCAAGCCCATTTTCATCAATTTATAAAATGCAAAGACCTTGGACAGGTGGAAACAATTAGAACCTCCGCTCTGCTGATGTGTATAATCTTATTAGTTTAATGGGTCACAGGGCGCAGGACCCATTTCCTACGGATCAAAGTGAAAACAAACACGGTTAATATCCCATTTTGTTGTGGAACCACATCGGATCAGGTTCCCTCTGTAGGCCGTGGTAATGACAATATTAAGAGAGCTTGGGTTTCCTTGAAGTTTAGAGGGTAAATGAAGGCAACGACATATTCTGGCTTAAAATCGCATTAATATTAACACCAGCTAGATGGCTGAGAGGCCTCAAGTGCTCTTGAGTTTATAACAATAGCATGGCTATTAAAAGACTTCAGTATTATTTGCTTTGATCCATTTCCTTAAAGCATGCGAGAAATCGTGCCTCGCTCCGTGTTAAGTATGCCTGCTTCTCAGATTCCCTCTGATTATGGCTCAATACAACACTTCCGAGTTCTTGGTGCGAAGTGCAGTTTATGGCTTCTGTTTTATTTATTTATTTTAATTCTGTGTTTCTGGGTGGTGGTCTCAGCCTCTTTTCAGAGCTTAATTATGAGAAGAAAAATTTAAAAAGCTAAGGAGCCCCACACCACGGTCACCCAACATTTAGCATTCCATTTCATGGGATTCTTGACCCCCTAATGCAAGTCCACAGACTCCTAAGCTTTCATTGGCCCCAGTTAAGGACCCACACCTTAAGAAAATGTTATTACATATTTTGGGTTGTGTTTGGGTGTGTGTTTCCGAGGCAAAAATACAATTTTCTGAGCCCCTGCGGTGTTGGGTCCAGGCGTTTCTCTTCACGGGGAAAGCTCCGTTTGGAAGCCGGCAGCAACTTCTCACCCCAATAAATTAAATGCAGCCGCAGTGTGGTCCATTACCGGGGAGTGTGAGGTGACGGCGCCTGTCAGACCCTTAAATATCCCTGCAGATAATAAATATCTGTTCGCGGAACGGATGTAAATAGTAGACTCCTTTTCCTTTAGCAATCCCTGAACTACAGCAATGAATAAACGTATTGCAGGCTTGATGAATGCTCCAAAGTCCTTCCACAAAGGGGGCAAGATTTTAAAATATTTCTCCCTGGGCCTGGAGCCTTGGGGCGCTGCAAGCACCAGCGCCTCCGCTTGCACCTCGGCAGGGCCTCCAGGAATGTAAATATCGAGAATTTAGACCCAAAGGCCAGGGGGGAAGGGGAGCCGTGGTTACTAACAAATCATTTTCATCCTGAAGCTGTCTGGAATTATTTGCTTTCACTTTTGCGGCACGGGCTGGAATTGATAAGAGGGTAAACTCTGTACTTGTCACCCTCTGCTTGTGGATTGGGGAACCGAGTCGCCGGGTCTTGGACTCCAGGTTGTCGCAGCTTCTAGTCAGCGCGCCCCGCCCGCGAGGCGACGCGGACATCGCCCCAAGCGCCCGTGGACAGCGCCTTCCAGCACGAGCTGAGCAGAGCGAGCCGCCGGGAGGTCCAACCCTAGGATAGATATGGGTGCTACGCCCGTGGTGATGGCGATTGGTCCAATAAACCTTTCCCCCCTCAGAAAGTCCCCACTATTTTGGAGCTTGATCTTAAAAACACGCCTTAGTGCAGAACCTAATCGTTAGTCGTCTTTTTTCCACTTTATTTCTCTCTGGATTCCGTTGTGCCCCTATTTGTATTAATGCTATATATATATTTTAAAACAATTTATTAGGGGCTCATACAACTCTTATCACAGTCCATACATATACATACATCAATTGTATAAAGCACATCTGTACATTCTTTGCCCTAATCATTTTCTTTTCTTTCTTTCTTTTCCCTTTTCTTTTTTTACATTTTATTAGGGACTCATACAACTCTTATCACAATCCATACATATACATACATCAATTGTATAAAGCACATCCATACATTCCCTGCCCCAATCATTCTCAAAGCATTTGCTCTCCACTTAAGCCCCTTGCATCAGGTCCTCTTTTTTTCCCCCTCCCTCCCCGCTACCCCCTCCCTCATGTGCCCTTGGTAATTTATACATCGTTATTTTGTCATATCTTGCCCTATCCTGAGTCTCCCTTCCCCCCCTTCTCTGCTGTCCCTCTCCCAGGGAAGAGGTCACATGTGGATCCCTGTAATCAGTTCCCCCTTTCCAACCCACTCACCCTCCACTCTCCCAGCATAGCCCCTCACACCCTTGGTCCTGAAGGTATCATGCACCCTGGATTCCCTGTGCCTCCAGCTCCCATATGTACCAGTGTACAGCCTCTGTCCTATCCAGTCCTGCAAGGTAGAATTCGGATCATGGTAGTTGGGGGAGGAAGCATCCAGGATCTGGGGGAAAGCTGTGTTCTTCATCGGTACTACCTCGCACCCTGACTGACCCATCTCCTCTCCTAAACCCCTCTATGAGGGGATCTCCAGTGGCCGACACTTGGGCCTTGGGTTTCCACTCTGCACTTCCCCCTTCATTCAATATGGTATATATATATATATATATATATATATATATATATATATATATATATATATATATACATACATATACATACATACATACACACATATATCTTTTTTTTTGCATGATGCCTTATACCTGGTCCCTTTGGCACCTCGTGATCGCACTGGCCGGTGTGCTTCTTCCATGTGGGCTTTTTTGCTATATTTTAGCAAAAAAAATATTATTTTTTATTTTAGCAAAAAAAAGATTATTTGTCTTCTGAGGAGTGGGGTACATGATTTAATCCCTAATCCATTTCCCACTAGAAGTTAACACGTGGGCCCAAAGATCTTTAAACAGTTAAATTGTTAACTATCACTGATCTATCCCAGACTTAGTTCATCATTTGAAAAATAGAAATACAAGTGTCGCGGACCTTGCTAAAGCCCTTCCCGGGGGAGAATATCTACACGTGTGAACCTAAGCAACTGTTTATTGAAAGTAACACATTCTGTCTTAAAAAATCATTTTCGAGTTTACTTCGTTGTATTTACCATCCAAGGACATCTACACTATTCTAAACACAAAAGACAACAGAATGCAGCAGTGTTGGCAACCTGAGTCTCGCCATAGATGCTCTTTGCTATTTCTCTATTTCTCGTGCCTTTCTTGAGAAATTCATGCAGAGGAGGGCCTGGTCGTGGTGGTGACTGAGACGGTGGCATCGCATCTCTGGGGCTGCAGAGTCGCAAATGCAGTCCCAAGGGGAAAGAAAATCCAATCTCCTGGGAGTCTCCTGAAAACCCGGGAATACCTGCGCGCTCTGGCTCACTGAGCATCCCCTGGGCCGCTAGATCACGGTTTTAGATTTTAAAAACCATTTCATATATATAAAACACTTTTATTGTTTAATTATTGTTACATTTGGGGACGTGGGTCCTTATGCTGAGGACATGCGGAGGCTCGCGTCCCGTTCAGGTGAGCTGTGCAGGTAGCTAACTGGGAAGAGCGATGAGGCTTTCCACTCCCGCTACAATCTTGCAGAGCTAGCGGGTCGGCCGGCGCTCCTCTGTCCTGCAGAGCTGCGGAGTCAGAATCAACTCGCTGACAGTGAGTTTGTACAGTCAACGTCACGCGACTCCATCCACACCTGGGACTTGCCGCGTGGAAAAACCTGCCGAAAGGCCTCGGCTTGGCTCGATGTCCACGCGCATGCGGGACCCTGGGGACCCGGGCCGGCCCTTCCCGGTTCCCCGCCGCCCCCGCGCTGCGCTCGGGCCGGCTGGGTCCAGCGCGGAGGGACCGGCTGGGGCCTGGCGGAGATCCGAGGGCTACAAGGCCCGCCCGGGTTTCAGGGGAGCTCCGCTACCGGAAGTCATTTGACAAATCTCCGACAGGCCTTTCTGATCTTTACTGCTCCGCAGAGTTTTGCAAATCTCTAAACACGCCCGTATCCTTTTCCAAACAGCTTACCCGACCACGCTTGGGGGAGGGGTTTCTTGCAGGGCCCTGAGTGAAGCAAGTGGATCCGCACCCGTCCTCTCCCTTTTCGGGGCCTGACCCCCTGCTCACAGCATCTTTCCCAGATCATCGCTGTCCTTCCACTCCCGGACCCCACGAGCCCCCCAGCCGAGAAGGGTCCCCGCTGCGGAGACCTAGGCGACCTCGGACTTCAGACTCGCCCAAAAGCTGGCAGCCCGGAATCTGGGGAGGAACCACCTGGGAAAGGCGGGTGATTTAAAATCTACTTTTAAGGACGCAGAAATTAAAGCTACAAAACCTAGGCCTGAGCTTTGAAGTTCACGGTTTTGTTTTCCCTCAGGTCAGCGTGAATCAAACCGTTCTTGGTCCACCTCTAAGCCACCACCTTCAGGTCTCTGAGCACGCTACCCCTCTCTCCGCCTGACACTTCTGCGCTGATTATCATAAGGACAGACAAACTCTAGCTGCAGTTCCTGACTTTGCAGTAGCGAACAGAGAATCCATGCTTTCCACATTCCCTCACGTTTGAAGCGCTTATTTAGGTTTCGAGGTCAATGTTTGCACATTTGAACCCGTAGTAGTCTAGACTCCTTGCCGCCCAGCCCTCAGCTAATGCTGCCTAGGGGATTGGTCCACCTCCCTGGAACAGATGCGCAAGCTGGGCGCGGGTGGTCAGCGCAGCGGTAGGTGTGCGGTGTACGCAAAGCCTCCAGGTATGCTGTTTGTAGATTTACCGCTCCTAAAATAATTCAATTCCAAACACGAAAGTCTTCTCTCATGGCCTGCACCCCCGGACTGGCCCCCTCCTTTTTATTTCAGAGCCCCCACTGCCCTGCTAACCCCCACCAGCTGGAAGTCTCCCAGGGGAATCAGTCTCCTGCGGTTCTTTCCCTAAGGCGCCTGCCGAAGAGGCAATTTCCTTGGGGGTGTGATTGAGGCAAGAAAAAAAAACAGAAACCAGGATTGTCTGGGGACTGAAACCATCCAAGTTTTATTGCATCCGTTACAAAGTCAACTAACTTAATGAGCATCGGAGCAGAAAAGGCCTAGGTTTACTCGACGTTAAGGCGGGCTAGGACATAGTGGGGGGATTTGCTTAGTTCTTCCGTTAGCAAACAAGGTGCACACACAACACCCTCCTGAGGGGCTCTTCCCAACGCCTGCCCCAGCAGACACTAATGTCGGAAGGCATCCGGTTTCAGCTCCCTGAGTGACGGAAGATTGCTCGGCCACGCGGACCTTCGAAGTCGGCCCTGTCCACAGCTTGTAATGAAGAGGACAATCTGTCTTGTAATAAAAAACAGGGCCCACACAAACAAACGCAGCATCCAGCAGCCTTCCAGCGCGCCTCACGCGCCCTAATAAGGGCCAGTGACAAATATTGCCATCCAGTTCTACCCAAAAAAGAGGAAGCAGTAGATCTTCCTTTTAATAACTTCCCAAAGTGTTACAAATAATAAAAAGGGCGCATAAATCATCGTGGGGGCGGCTGAACGCGGGCCACGGAAGGATTTACTCCTTTCTTGCCTAGACGCCCACCCGCGTTCTTATTGGTTGCTTTCTTGTAGCCCGGCCCCCAAATCCATCCTGCTATTGGTTCAACGCGCGGAGTGACGTACGGAAAGGGCGTGAGGTCGGTGGGGGGCGGTGTCCGCTAGTGCGCACGCGCACTATAGCGCGAGGAGTGATTGACAGCCAGGAGAGGCGTACGCGCGTGCGTGTATGTATCCGCGTGTGCGCGCGCGCCTGTGTGCGCGCACAGAGAGGGTGTTGTGGCTGATGGTGCTGTCTACGGCGGTGGGTGCGCGAATTTAGGCTTCTGATGCCCGCCCCGGGGGTGTATGCATTCTTTGCAGGCATTCTCAGCTGTGCCAGTGGGGCCTGCGTGGTCACAGCGCTCTAATCCGCTGGGGAGAGCATCTGACTGAAGCTGAGCGCCCGTGGGGCTAGTGAGGAGGGTCTCCAGAAGCAGCAGCGGTAGCAAGCAAACTAACCAGGGAGAGGCTCAAGAGAAGTTCAAGTCTTGCCATCACGCATACTTTACTGTTTCGGAAGAGGATGCTTCCAATGCGCAGGGAGAGTTTTAATGTTACTGCTGGGCTGATTTGTGTTTTCCTTGCAAAGTACACACCAAACCACAATTGGAATCCTAGTCGTGCCTTCATGGCACCAGATTTCTCTCCTCTCCAGTGCTGGGCACCGGTTTACCTCGGGTGCGTTCCCAGGCCGGCACAGGTACACACCCCCTCAAAGACACACTGCGAAGATACTTAACTGGGAGAAAGGAGGGAAAGGGGTGGGGTGGGGGGTGGGGGATCACATAAAGAAATAAGGACGTGTAAATGAAAAAAGAAAAAGAAACAAGGAAATGTCCGAAAGGAGGGAGAGAGAAAAAGTAAAAAGATACAACAATCAATAAAATAATGGTAGCAGAGATAAACACAGAAGGAAAAGACCCATTGGCTATCGAGTGAAAAATTAGAAAATAATTTCCCAATCCCGCTAATGCCGTAAAAGCAACCCCAGTTTTATTGTGAAGCCTGCAGTTAACGCTTAGTACAAAATT
This sequence comes from Tenrec ecaudatus, assembly GCF_050624435.1. Taxonomy (NCBI): domain Eukaryota; kingdom Metazoa; phylum Chordata; class Mammalia; order Afrosoricida; family Tenrecidae; genus Tenrec; species Tenrec ecaudatus. The sequence continues at coordinate 82,291,505 of NC_134538.1, forward strand.
CTTTTGAGGCGAGAGCTGGCTTCGTGGCCCTGTTGCATCCAAATTCTTTCCTTCAAGTTCCTAAGGCGACAGGAAGCAGAGCCGGGAGGCTGGAGGGCTTTATCCTCCTTCCTCCTGGACGAATCTCTGGAGATAATTAGCGACGTGCAGCTCGGCACAGACTTAAAACTGCAGTAGCCCTAGAAGAATTTTGTAACCGACAAATTAAAGCTTCGGTTTTACGAATTCTGAAATTTAAAACTTGTCCTGAGATTTTTCTTCTCTTTTTCGGAGGTGGGGATGAAGATGCACAAAACCAAACATTTCAGACACTTCGCACCAGTCCTTCCCCGCGAGTGCGAAACACAGAAACAAAAAGGGGGAGGGAGGTGAAAATACGGCACTGTGAAATGCAAAAGAACGTTCTGTTTAATTTCCTCGTTCGGTGTATTTTTCCCACCCCCGCTGGAAACAGCGTGTGTTTTTTTTAAACGCACGCAGTGTAAAAACATGCAGTGTTGTTTTACACGACCAGTTAATTTTATTTAGAAGCCTCGGTGCTCATTTTCCGTTTTAAAATGTTAACATACGACATAAAATTATTAGGATTCATATCTTTGATTTTTATGCCTTTAATCACGTATCAATATTTTGAAGAACAAAAATAACACAAAATGAAAAAGCCAAACTTTGATATTTGCTTATTTTTGTTTAACTGGATGCCTATTAGGCAAGTGTGCACTTGAATTTATTTTTGAATAAGGGTCAAAATAATTATTTTCCTTCACTTTTCCAGAGCAAATTGATTTTTTATTTTTCTCCGTCCGGTTCTTTCCCTTCCAGCTGCTACAGCCGACTGACAAGCTCCAAGCAATGGGCCGACTAGTATGCAAATTTAGGATGATTGACACCTACAGTAGAAACCAATCACACCGGAGTAGATTGCTGATTGGTTGACAACCATTTGACGTAAAATTGACGTTTTTAAAACTTAACATCCAATCAAAGCAATTCATGCAAATGAGGGAGAGTCACCTTGCCAAGGACCGAAGAGAATTGAGCACGCCCCCACGTGTTCAGTGTAGGCTATTGCTCTTGTGCATACATCAACGCTTTCTGGATAAACGCTGCAAAATGTACAAGTCCCCTGTTCCCTGCGGCCTTTTAAAAACCTGCTTGTCACTGGACTGTAAATTAGCCCCCTTAAAAAACAAGGGTTATATTGTGCACATATGCTATGGTTAATCTCGGACTGAAATTTTATATAGAAAAATCTCTTGTTAACTGTGGACCTCCAAGGCAATCACTTCCCTTTCCATTTCTCGCCAACACGGGGAATGGTTGTCTTTAAATTAATTCTCGGTGAAGGAGACGGTTTCCTCCCTTGCTTTCAAAAAGACGAATTTTACAAAGCCTTTCTGGGGAGAAACCCACTTTTCACCCAGAGGGTCAGGAAGTTTGGTCTCTCCAGCAGTTCCGCATGGCACCGCCAGATGGCATAAGGATTCCCTCCCCTCTCCCAGAACCCCGCAAGTAATTTAAGAAATATTGAGACCCAAACGCTTTTATATTTTATAACTAAATGAAGTGAGAACATACTCGCACCGTTAAGGAGCTACATATTACGAAAATTAGGTTTGTTGCTCTGATGTGAAATTTCCTTTTGAGATTTTGCCCAGCAAAGTGTGCGAGTAAAACGCTCACTGACTGTTCGCCCAACATTTCCTTAAAACAAAGTGCACCCAACGCACTTCACCAAGCGTAAGGGAAGGGTAAGAGGAGGTGGCGTTTTTTAATTTTTGGAGACTGTTCGTAGGTCCTACTGGCTTCTTTAAAAAGATGAGATCTAGGGGGAGGCTGAAACTTTTGGAGAGCTGTCTTTTTCAGAGCTGAGCGGAGCTTGGGAGCGCGGACGCTTGGGGATGGAGGGGCAGATAACAGAGGAGGCTTTGAACAAGGGTGTGTTTGGGGTCCCCATTGCAGATAGGCAACACCTTCTTTCGGAGGCCCAGGCTTTGTTTTCCAGGCGCAGCTGGGGCTGCGGGTGACACCCTGATACTATTGATTTCTACTTCCTTTCCATTTTTATGAGTTTATCTGCTTTTCTAGTTGGGCTTTTTGGAAAAAGAGGGCTTCATATTCTCCCCGCCCCTCCTGAAGTCCAGGTCAAGAGAGAAGGGAAGAAAGAAGAGATGGCCAAAGGAAAGAAAAAGATCCAAATGAAATGATATTTAAGGCATTTACAGACTGACCACCCCCCTTCCTAGGAAATCGCGCGATCTCCCCACTCATTTATAGGCAAAAGATAATTGTACACCCACCGGCGATCTTGCTGCCCTATAATTGCGCATTTTAAAGTTGCGTTAGCAGTTAAAGACAGAGTTTAAACAGGCATATTTATGTCTTTAACACATCTTTCAGAACATTGCCAGTGAGCCCTCATCTTACAAAAAGACAGACCCTTGCTTTGTCTGTTGACTTTTGTTCAGCGAGAAAGGAATGATGTAGCGTGTTGAGGCACCCCCACCCCCATCCTAACCCCCCACCCCCATCCTAACCCCCGGTTCATTTTTTCCACCCACTTTATATCCCTAGTGTTTGTAAAGCGAGGAACGGCGCATTTCACCCAACCTTTTTGGGGCGAGCAACTTCACTAACTAAGAAAATATCCTGTCCGGTCACACAGAAGAAAGAAAACAGAACTGAATGTTTTTTTCAGTTCAGAGCAACCGCTTCACCATACGTTTGTTTGCTTTCACGATCTGCCCCCCCTTTTTTTTTGTTGCACAAATTAGCCCAGAGAGCACCTTACAGAGGCTAAAAGTAGAGCAAGGGTTTTAGGGACCAGGTGTCCCTCTTAGATGGGAAGAGGAGGAGGCGCAGGCAAGTGGGGACGTAATTCCCAGGGTGTTTTAAAGAGAACCGTGGGTCTCCTAAGCCCGCGCCCCTGGCTCCGTGTTTGCTTTGTGCGCCCGGGAGGGAGCCGGGCGCGTCAGAGCCGAGTGGGCCTCGGGCTCTTTCTGCGGGTTCCCCGAGCAGCTCCGGGTCCAGTCTCGGTGGGCCAGTCTCCTTTGCTCCCCTTTCCCCATGGAGCCGGGCCCCGGGGTGCTGATGCAGCCCCCCACCCGGTGAGACGACTGGGCCCAGGAGCAGGTCCAGGCCCGGCGCAGAGCCCCGGGTCAGGGGCACAGCTCCCCAGCGCCCAGTGAACTCCATCCTTGGCGAAAGTGCGGGCCGAGAGGTCGCCCCAGCCTGCACCCCGTCCTCCTCTCCCCGTGCGGGGCCTCTTCCGGGCTGAGCCGGGCAGTCGGGCTCCCGGCGAAGGGATTCCGCCCGAGGCCCGCGGCTGTAAATCAGCCCCCGCCCCGCCGCGCCCCGGCCGCCCTCGGGAGCTGGAGCCGGCGCGGGGGCGCGGGGGAGCGGGGGGCGCGGGGGCGCGGGCCGGGTCCTCGCCCGCCCGAGGCCCGCGGCCGCAGCTGGACTGGCCGGGTGGGGGGCCGCGGCGCGGATGCATCAATCAGGCCGCCGCGGGCCTGCTTTGTGTCGCGGCCGCCGGAGCCCAGGCCGCGGCGCGAAGCCCGCCCCGCGGGGTCCCCTGCGAGCCCCCCTCGGCGCCCCCTCGCCGAGCGGGCCAACTCCCTAACGGACCCCGCCGAGCCCCGCGCCGAACCGACTCCAGGCCGGCCCGCGCTCCCCGGGGCTCCCATTCCCGGGCAGAACGCGGTGACGGGGCGGGGGTGGGGGTCTGGCCAGAACTTCCAGGGCCCCGGGGCCGGGCGCATCCTCTCTGGGCGCCCCCTTTCCATTGGTCTTTACTTTGGGGCTCAGGGTCTCGTCGGGGGCCCCGGCGGCGGCCTTTTGTTTGTGGTGAAGGAGACGGACCCCGTTTTGCCAGATGCATTAGTGGAAGTTCTCCCTCCCCTCCGCGCGAATCCCCGCTCGCCGGCTCCCCTCCCGCTCCACACCCCAGCCGGCCCCACTGCGACCCAGAGGGCAGCTCCAGCCCCCCAAAACAGGACACCTGGCCCCCCAGGAAGTGGGCCCTGGCCGTGCTTGGCGCGGAGACCCCGCCAGGGGGCGGTAGAGCACAGGGAGCGCGCAGCCGGACGCCTTCCGGGTTGGTCGGGGCGCCTCGCGCGAGGGAGCCCCGCTGCGGTCACTGGTCCTGGCGCAGGCGGAGGTCGTTCGAGGCCACCTCGGACATCCCGTGTGGCTGATGGCGGGGGCCTCGCGTCCGTGGGGGATGAGGGAGCAGAGCATTCCCGAGGCCCAGGCTAGCGCACGCCCCGGGGTAGAAAGCGCGGAGCGAACCCGGACCCGTTCTTCGGGTCTACGTGTACTGGGCCGTTCGGGTCCTAACGTTTAAGGCCACACACGCGGGCGGCTCCACAGACTCCCGGAGAAAGCAGGACCAAGAGAGAGGACCCAGGCTGGTGGCATCATTTTCTAGCCGTTGCAAATATCTGGGGGGTTTCAGATTGTGAAAGGGAAGGCAGAGGGTGGGGCGGGCCAGTGCCCAGGGCTGCAGATGAAAGAGAGATTTGTAGGACAGTCGGGAAGATTGAAGCTAGGGAACTTCCAGTTCTCCAAAGGGCAGGGGCCTAGAGTCCGGAATCCTGGGAAAGGTCTGTCTATCACACACTATAGAAATGATCCCTGAAAGTATAGTCTTAGGTCTGTCTGTCTACGCGGCCTCCTGGCCGTCCATCTCCAACTGCAAGGTCGGATTGCCTTTTCATTGATTCCTCTGAATGTTTTACAATGTGGATTAGCAGGGCCCGGGAGGAAGCTCGTTCTCTGTAAACTGCCCGGGAGAAAACGTGCTAGTCTGAAAGATCGTCTTTTCCCACATGGGCAAGCCTCTGGGATTGTGTTTGCTTTCAAAATCCATAAATGTTTTTTATGAAACGATATCTTTCTTGTGGCCCCTGCACACATGAAAGTACTGGCCGTGTATGTAAACGCCTCCCTCCATTTTGCCCCTCTTTAGGAAGGCTTGGTCATGCGCAGTCAATATTTGCTCCCGCTGAGCCTTGGTAGCAAGCGGTTGCTAAACTGGACAATCTCGTTTCACGGGATGGGCTCTTGTGGACACGGGCGTGTCTCCACAGCACACGCAGAGAGGGGAGAAGTTGAGGGGGAGCTTGGTAGTTTTGTTTTTTTGCAGCACCCAGGACATAAAATGACTGCAGTCATTTGGACGACGCTCGAATTGGATTCTTCCTTGAGTGCTGGCCGCTGTGCCAAAGAACATCAGCTGACTCTTCTAGGGCCATCCGTTAGCTCACACGCTCGTGGAGGGATTCTTGTGGATACATTTACAAGTTATCTTTAATTATAATTTTGGCTTCCTAACTCCTGTTTTAGTCGCCAAAGGAGGAACCTGCCACCACTGAGTCAATTCCATTTCCTGGTGACCACTAGAGGGCATGGTGTTTCCGAGGTGGACGTCACCACGGAAGCAAGGCTGCCACGTTGTTCTCACTCAGAACGGCTGGTGGGTTCGAACCGGCACTCTGGGGCTTTCCCCAAAACCAGACTCATGACCATCGAGTTGATTCTGACTCATAGGGTAGAACTGCCCCTGTGGGTTTCTGAGACCTTATAGGAATAGAAAGCCTCATCTTTTTCTCTCGGGGCTGTTGGTGGTTTCAAACTGCTGACCTTGAGGTGAGCAGCCCAACATATAACCACTAGGCCACCAAGGCCCTTTAGTAATAAGAAAATAAAAATCACACAAAAACCATCTTTCCTCTCCTCTTAAGTGTACAGTTCCATTTCCTTGGATACGTTCTTATAGAAGGCCTGCCACAGGTCACAGAGTGAAGAATGCCTCCCTAATGTGACACAGACAGTTGGAATTTTGGGGTCTCATCCCTGGAGGGACACTGGAAGGGAGCCACTTCTCTGTGGTGACAGAAAGACTTTATTCGTAGGGAGCGATTGAGCCTGCTGAAGTTGAATAAGAACCCCATGGAAGATTATTGTAAAATACGAGCGCTGCTGGCCACGGGCTGCGTGTTAGTCATCTCTGGGGAATATGCAGGCATTGTTAACCCAGTTCTGCCTAAAATGCTTTGACCCGCTACCTGTAGAACCAGCTGCCACCCTCAGCCCACCGACGCCTGTGCTTCGCGTGGCGTGGAGTCAACAGTGCTGCTGTCCCATATCCAGTGAGTGTCACCCTTTCCACCCATCTCTCCCTGTCTTTGAAACAGTAGAAATGGAAGGCCGAGGCTACCAGGAAGGGAAAATGCACTTAAACCCATTCCCTTTCTGTCCTAAAAAAGCAAAACAACAAACAAATCCCAAACTCCCTGCCAACAAGTCCATGCCAACTCATACAACCCTGTAGGACGGCGTAGAACCGCCCCTGTGAGTTTCTGAGACTGGGCATAGAACAGCGCACCTTCCTCCCTGCGGGGCTGCTCTGAGGTGGAATGGACTTCATGGCAATGAGTTTGCTAAGCTCTCTCCCTGTTCTTCCTACTTGGCAGGAACCAGGATCACAGACTCACCCTTTCTGAGCAAAGCCTCCAGAAGGATTCAAAGAATTCCTCTTGGCTTTCAAATTCCCTTTGTTTCCTCACCTTCCCTGTTTTGCAAAAACAGCCTGTCTAGCTCTCCTGTTGATTCTAGACGTTTTCCATCAAAGGAAGACTGCAGCAGGAGGAAGAAGCTCGAGCCAGAGAGATGGGCACCTTAGATCTGTGTATATCATGGGCTGGCCTGGGCTGGCTACGACAGTTGGAGCAGCCTGTCACCAACAGCACACATCTCCACTTCCCCACGAGAACATCATCCCGGAAAAACACCATGAGGCCCCGAGTCACTTTGCGTCTCGGAGTTTAGTTTGGCAATTCAGGCAGATGGAATCCTTCCTTTCCAATAGTCTCTGCCCCTTTACAGCACAGGGACCTGCTGGCAAAGCCGGTTACACCCCCCCACAGAGCAGCCTCGGAAACCCCGCGGAGCAGTGCTACCCTGGCCTGGAATCAGAACCAACTCCCTGGCAGTGGGATAGTGGACGGGGCTCAGGAATAGTCCTTTTCAGGCCCTCTTCCCAGTCACGCTTCGAGAGGTGGCCCAGAAGGACACGGAAACCAACCCTTTGGCATGGCCTTCTGAGAAGACTTGAGGCTGCCTCACATGGAGATGACAGCCCTCTGACCAATGGCTTACACACCCGGGTGAGCCAATCCACGAGGAGAGATGCAGACGTCGGGGAGTTACAGGACGCTGTGGCGTGCTGGTTGTGCCCATCTTGCTGAGAAAGGCGAGATTCTCTGGAGGTGAAGCTTGTCATGGTTTCCAGCCTTGATTCGCTGGAAAGAACTGAAGTGATCGGCACCTGGAAGCCGGAGCAGGAAATACATTTTATGGGGGTGCCTTGGCTCTGGTAGTCTGCGTCTGTAGCGATGGCAGCCACACACTTCCTATGGAGCAGCCCCGCGCCAACACGTTAGAACTGACTCGAAGGCCACGTTTAAAAAACTAATTAACTAATAAATTTTCATGGAGACCCTGGGTGGTTCAAGTGACTAATGGGATGGGCTGCGAACCAGAGGTTCAAGTCTTCCCAGGGGCTCTACTTGTGAAACCATCAGCCACCGAAAGCCACGTAGAGTGTAGCTCTACCCCGACACCCACGGGGTTGCCTTCGGTCAGAATTATCTGGTGCCAACTGTGACAACAGGGCTTGGGTCAGGAGCCCAGGCATATTTTGGAACTTTTATCTTCATGGAAGATGGTAGATGGGTAATTGAATCACAGGTCTGCAGATCTATATATATGATTACTGGATTAGAATTGTAGTCCAATCAAATATAATGTGAAGAGCTATACATATATATGCTGCTTAAATTACTATAGAATTTTCTTTTTTAAGTATAAAGAGGTAGATAAAATTAATTTTAATACTCTTTTCTTTAGTCCAATTTCACCAAAATATCATTATTCCAAAATGTAATCAATACAAAGGGTTATGGATGAGAGAGTTTACATTTTTGATTCCTGTAAAGAGTCATCGTCTTGGAAACCCACAGGGCCGGTTCTGCCCTATCTAGGAGGGAAACACTGTGTGGGAATCAACTTGACATTTTTGGAGTTTAGATATACGTATTTTGGAGTTTAGAGAACAAAGGCCTCTTCCCTGGACGACACCCAACCAATCAACTCAGGGCTTTGGCGGTCAGTCACTTGGACCCATTTAGTTGATCACTTAAAGGTTGGATTATAACTGAGAGGTAAACTTTTCCAGAGAGATTTTAAAATAGAAAATAAGAACATCTTAAAGATGTTCATATCATCTTTTCTTTTTCTCTGTTAAATCCTTGTTTTCTTAGATAGCACTTGGTATCTTTGGGGTGGCTGCCTGAGTCCCTCCAGAGGTGCCTCACAGGAAAGGCCTGGTGACCCACTGGCCAAGCACGCAATCAAAGCCCCACGGTACACAGCTCGACTCTGACACGCGCGGGCCGCCGTCAGTGGGAGCCATCAGTTGGAAGCAGTTCCACGGCCACTATCGTTTGTGGTGTTGTCAAGGTGTCAGAGGACCACTGGGTACAGGTACCGGGCTGCTCTCAGTTAAACCAGGGTGAGATTTATTTTTGCTCCCCCTTTTTGGCCTTCTTTCCCACCATCTGTCATTTCCACAGGTTTTAGTGACATAAATCTTGTGGAATGTTGGCGATGCACATAGCATGAAGGATTCAGACTCTCTCATTTCAGGCTGCAGGGCCAATGTAAGCAACAGAGGGTGGCGGAGATTGGGGGCAGATGCAGCGGCGAGAGAGGTAAGCATAGAAGGTTCTGGAAAGAACAGATGAGGAATGAAAACGACAGCTTTAAGGTTGCTCTGATTTTGGAAGTTTGGCGGAGAGTAATTTGCAATTGACTGCTGATAATGAAAGACCTGCTAGCAATAAAGTCCAGCGTAAAGTGACCACTCTGTATATTTCCCCCCTCTGTCTTCTCACTCTACGGAAAGCCTCGAGGGCTGCCTCACCCGTAGTTTGCTTCTCTTGAGGAAAGCCTGAGTCAAGGTGGGGCCTGGGTGGTGTCGACTGCTTATTATCTGGGGCCCTAGAGATGTAGCCCTGAAGGAAAGTGTCTGAGGAGAGTGCCTTTCTGTGGCAGGCTTATCCCCCTCCTAAACGTGGTTCCCCAAACTGCCAGGCACAGTTGGGCCCCAGGGAAGGTGTCCAGCAAGGGGTTGACGGACAGCTTTCTCTTTGTTCTCCCCCCGGCCCCAGGGCTTGTGGAAGCATGTGGCGGCACACGAATGTTGAGGGGATTTTGTGAAGGAGGTAAATATTAATACAAGTTTCCATAAAACCAGTGCTTATCTGTCTCAAGCTAGCGGAGTTTCTACTACCCGCCGACCCCATTCCCTTCAGCTCACCGTGGCCCAAGCAATTCAGGGCCAGGAGTTGGAGAGGGTGTTTCGTTTCTGAAGTGAGCAGTCTGTAAAGTGGGGGACCTTTTAACATGTCACTGACAGACACTCTCAGGGCTAATGTAATTGATGTATTCATAGGAGTTTAAGCAAAATAGCTTTCCAAAAGGAAGAAAAACTTGTCTTTTTACCTAAGAACCCACCGAGTTGTGGTTTGGATGCTTACACGAGATGTTGAACAGACTGGGCGGACAAGCCTTGTTCCCCTCAAGGTTGACTCCCTCCTGGTGTCGTTTTTGGCCCTGAGTCGGCGGCACTCCTTGGGCGCAGGCCAGAGCCGTGAGCTTGACTCTTCCACCGTGTTGACAGAGTGCTTTCCAGCTTCACCAAAGGCCGCAGATTCTCTGTCGGACGTCATGATCCACAGCTTGATCAACATGTCTGCCTCCGGCGACTGGCAGCTTTCTTTCTGGAGAAGAAAATCAAAATATAGCTTTTTCCATAAATAAGGAAAGCAGAGAATAACAGGGCCTGGAAGGGGCGCCCGAGCGAGCCCTGGGCTTTTCTTGCAGGGCGCTGTATGCCTGAGCTCCGTTTACTTTTGCATTCTCTCTTCCCCTCTGCCAGCCCCCATCTGACGGCTTTCAGCAGCCATATGTGCCTGGCTCTGCAGTAAACAAGCCAGTCAACACTGATTTGTTTGGAAAGCTGGAGGGAGGCAGATAACTCCGGGACGAAGTGGCAAAAAAAAAAAAAAAAAGAGTTACTGGGGGTACGGGTGGTAGGGTGGGGAGAAGGGGAATACAGGGACGCAGATATCAAGAAGTTCAAGAAGAATTGTGTAACACTGTTTCATGTGATTGAACTGTGATATCCATAAGAGCTCCCAATAAAATGGTTAAAAAAACCCCACATCTTGGCCTGGTTTAGTTTTTCAGGCCGGATGAAGTGGTTGGTTATCTGTTAACCCCATCCTTTCACGGCGCTACACCTGCACGCACTTTTCTCCCCCAGCCTGGTGTCAGACCCTGCGCAGGCAGTGTGCTGGTAGCACAGGGCCCAGCTGTATGCTGGCTGGAAATTATTATTATTATTATTATTAGCCTCAAGTCGGTCACTACCGACTCCTACACTCAGAAGACGATAAGAGCTCTGGACAACCTCCTCGAATCCAAGGGGGCTCTGGGTTCCCTCCCTGGACATTTCTTCCTGGAAAGGAAGAGGGAGCCGCCCACTCCCCACCCTGAGTCAGCACCATTATTTCACAGGCTGATTTGCAATTGGGCAAATGTAGGGAAGCCCAAAGGCCTGCCTTCTCCAGCCTGCCCTTCCCTGCGGAAGTCGGATGAGAAGATGGATGGCCGCTTCTGTAGCCAGTGTGGACCGAGTCGCTTCCAGGCCAGCTTGGAGGTCTCTTCAGGGCAGCCACTGGCCCCAGGGGTGCCGGCTCACCTGGAGGTCCCCTGCTGAAAGACAGACTCTCGGGTTGTAGGGACTCGGTGACAGACTGCAGGATTCCTCAGCGACACTTCATATTAACTGCTCCTCCCCCCAGGCCCTCCCAAAGCCCAGCGCCAGCCTTCTGATGTCATTGTGCACCTATGATTCACCACCAGCCAGGCGAGCAGCCCATTGACAGGGAGGGTCGTCAGTAATGCCTTTGAGAGCGGCTTTCAAGGCCCAGCGTCATCTTTTATTCATGAGCCCTGTCGGTTGTGGAACCGTGAAGCTGTCTGTGGGTTGGTAGCACTTTATGAGACATCTCCCCAGGGTCAGTGCAGAAGCTCCCTGTTACTGGATGCGGTCTCTGATAAGTGTGGGGGGGCGTGTCAACACATGATGTGTGTATCTCGCCGGGTGGCAGAGACGGGCGGAGGAGAAACAGGTCATCAGTCTCACGCAGCGTTGAGAGCTCTTCAGCCATACAAATGGTGGATTCCCACACATGATAATACTAACATTCTAACGATGAGCATATCGCAAGGATCTATGAATTTGTGGTAGTGACACCATTTCATGTCAACTTGATCAATAAGCTAGGGGTGGAGTCTAGCCGGTCCATCAAGTCGCAGCCTGATGATGCCTGCTTATGGGCATGGCCTTCTCATGAGGATTCTGGGAACTTCCTCTTTCTCCCTGGGGGCAGGCCACACTCCCTCTCTGCTTCACGCTCAGAGAGCTGGAGGAGCATCACGCCAGCGCTGAGATGCTTCCACTGCCACTGGATCCACAAGACTTCCCACCCACCAGCCTGTGATCTTCCTGCATTCTGCATCATTGCATGTGCTGTGTGAGTCTCAAGAGGAATTTACAGTTTAGTATTGGATATAATGAGCTAATTAATAGCAGACTTACAAACTTGCCCTGGACTGGGCTGGGCTGTTTTCTATGCAATTGCTCTTGTATGTAAAGCTCTCTCGTACACACATATGGATGTCTTTGGACTTGTTTCTCTAGTTAATCTGGCCTAACACAATATTCTGTTAGTAGTATACCACACACACACACACACACACACACACACACACGCACCTGGGTAATGCAAATGATGGATGCACTTGGCCACTAGCGGAAAGGTTGGAGGTCTGAATCCATTGGGGTGGGGGGTCAGGTAGGCCTGGTAAGCAGTCATTGGAAACCCCAGGGGGCATGGTGCTGCTTTGACGCTTGTAGAGTGGCCATCGGCCTGTTTTTATTTATACAGGTGTGACAGTGTGACGTGTTGGGCTGTGATCCACAAGTCCTGCAGTTCCAAACCACCAGCCACCCTATGGGAGAAAGACGGGGCTTTCTACTCCTGGAACCGGTCACAGTCTCGGAAAGTCATGAGCAAGCTCTCTACCCTGCCCTACAGGGTAGTTGGGAGTTGGAATTAGCTCTACGGCCATGAACTTGTTTGGAGTTTGATGTGCATGTTGGTGTTTCAACCAGTTCTGGATGTGGGGCCCCCACCCCTCACCCCACTGTCACATCTTACCGACCTTTAGGTGCACGCATCTGTTTGCAGAGTGCAGTCTTAGGGTGCCTGTGAGGTGGTGCATGGGTGGGCTGCCACACAGTTTAGGGACCCTTGTTTCCAAACGGTCTTTTTCATAGGTGGCTACGTCGCATTTCATCCACATTAGAAGTTCCCAACCTATTTGGCTTACTGTCCCCTTTTCAGAAAATAATAATAATTAAAAAACTACCCAGTGTCCACCTGGCGATTAGACACTTTTGCTTTACAGCCCATAAACCAGGATAAAGCGTAGGCATCTGCCTGTGTAGCTGCCTTGGATCATTCCAGGAGCTCTCGAGATTCTGAGTTGGGCTGTTAACTGGGAGGGTAATGGTTGGAAGCCATCAGCAGTTCTGACTGAGAAAGAAGAGACTTTCTACTCCCTTAAAGAGTTACACTCCACAAGGATCAACCTAGAACCCCTCCCAGGGGGACGAGTAATGGAAACGTGGGTGAGGGGCGACGGAGGACGATGTAAGATATGAAAATAATAACTTATCAAGGGCTCATGAGGGAGGGCGGCCTGGGGAGGGAGGAGGAAGAAATGGGGAGCTGATATCAGGGGCTCAAGTGGGAAGAGAATGCTTAGAAAATGATGATGGCGGCATATGTGCAAATGTGTGTGACATACTGGATGAATGTATGGATTGTGATAAGAGATGTAAGAGCCCCAATAAAAGTAAAATAACAACACCAAACGTCAGTTCTACTCGACTTGATGGCAGAGAGTTTGGTGTTTGGTTTGGATTGCCCCAGTACCCCACAATGGGTGGTATTACCTACTTTGGGAAACACTGGTCTATGCAATGAGGAAATTAATACCGGCCTCGTTAATCACCAGCTGCTCAAAGAGAAACACGAGGCTTCTGCTCCTTTAACGAATCACAGTCTCGGAAACTCACGCGTCAGTTCTACCACATCCTGTAGGGTCGCTGTGGATTTGCCATCAACTTGATGGTAGCGAGTTGTGCGTGTGTTTTTTCCCTCATTGGGTTAACGTGCTGATTAAATGGGAGATACATATGAAGCGCTCAGCACGATGTCTACTTCAAAGAGGTCTATGATATTAACCAGCTGAGTAGTTTCCATTGAGTCAAGTTCAACTTCTGAAAGTCCAGGGGGTGTCCCAGTAGAACTGTTCTCAGTAGGGTCTTCAATGGCTGATTTTGCAGAGGTAGATTGACAGGGCTGTCTACCAAGACACCTCTTGGGGGGTTCAAAATCCCCACCTTTGGGTTAATAACCCAGTGCTTAATCATTTGCCCCTCCAGAGGCAGCCCCCCATCTATTAACATAGGATATTATTACGATAATACCTGTTGTTATCATTATATGCTGATCTGAAATTGCATGGAAGAAATCCAGTGGTTTCTTCAGACTTTCAGAGGGAATGCTGGACCACACAGCTTAAGGACCACCCTGTTTGGTGGAGCAGTGGGAGGGGATGACTCCTTTGCCATGTCCAGCTTGCTTGACTAGGCGGGAACGTTGAAGTCCGGTGATTTGTGAGGTTGACCAATGGGAGCAGGGCAAGAGGTAGGGATGCCCCTCGGTCCCTGGGAAGCAGGAAGACTCTGCCGAGCTTTTATGTCCCTGTTGTTTCTCTTTCACCACAATTAGTAAAAAATAGTGCCTTTCCACCCCACTGAATAAAGTCCCTCAGGCATCCTCATTTTTCTTACACATAAAACTGTGTTCCCCACCTCTGGCCTTCTCTTGGCTCCAGTGCTTTTTATTGTTTAGCTTCAGTTCATGATGCTAGAAGTTCCAACGCCAAACTGCCATTTTTCTTGGGACAGAAGTCAGGGCTGCGATTTCCACTCCACAGGTTTATAAACTGAGACCAAGGGGGTGGAAGGTTTACATAGGAACCGGGTCAGAAATGCTTAGGGTCTGTGTCAGGCGAGGTCCCACCCATGTGCCAAGTATACCATTACCAGGGGGGCTTCCTCTGGCCTGGTGACCCCGGGAATCCACGTACCGCAAGCCCTGTTGGGGAGCAAGTCTGTCCCCCTGTGCTCAATTTTCAGGCCCCGTAGCTATGTCCTTGTCCTCTCTGTGCTTGGACACAGTGAGATGAAGGCCAATAGCCATGCAGGGCCCAGAACATAGTACACGTGGACAGTCAAGGGCCTTCACCCAGACATTCACTCAGCCGCTGGAGGACAGATACGACCCTAAAGTTAAGGGGGCCACTCCCTCTATAGGAACCTCTGTCCCTTCTTAGACTATTTAAGCTTTACCTTAGGACACAGCTACTTCTCCACAAAGCCCATTTCCAATGGGAAACTCTCCCCGGTGGTAGAGGTTCTTTCTGGGCCCTGGGACCTCGGTGGGGCAGTGCCAACAGTGATCTGGGGGAGACAGCGTCAGTGCGCAGAAGCAAGCTCGCTCTGTGCAAGCCTCTCTGGAAACCGACCGCATCCTTCCCACGTGCCTCGTCCGGAGGCAGCGCTCCTCCAGCTTTCCAGCCTATGGGATTTGGCAGGGGTTCTCCGAGGAGGAGGATGCTTCAGGCGGTGAAAAGCAGACCCAGTGTGCAGAGGGGCCCGCTGGAGCAGCCAAGGAGGGGACCAGAGGGACCCCAGTGCAGCCTTTGCCTCCCGCCCCCCCCAGCTGACAGTGGAGCCAAGCATTGTGAATGCAGAAGCCGATTGTGCATGAGCAAAAGGATCGCTCAGGATGATTTTGCAAACAGCGTTCTCTTTCCTTCTCTGCGAGGAAACCCTTTCTTCTGGAAGTTCGTTCACAAAGCCTTTGTTGTACCTACGCTGGTCCTTAATGAGCCCCGCAGAAAACTGTAACTTGGACTTACTTGGGTTTTTTCTGAATTTTTCTCATTACCAGGAAAACCAAACCCCCTGCTGTGGAGTCAATCTTAGCTCCAGGCAATCAGACCTGATGGTTTACAGCAGTGGGGTGGGGTGGGGTGGGGGGAGCTGGATGGAGTGGGTGGGGGGGGGTATGGCGTTCCTTGGCTGTTATCTTGATGGAAGCAGAGCAAGAGGCCTCTCTTTTGTGGATCCACTGAGAGGGTTTGAACACACAGCCTCTAGGTTAGTACATGACTACAACCTGTTTGTGCTACCACCCAGGGACCTTCGTTGCTAAGAAGTGAAGGTCTTCGGGGTTCTCCTCTCCATTGGAAGGGGAAGGTCCCATACAATAGGCCTGTGACTTGCAGTGCTGACAATTTGTGCTCAGGGTGGCCTCCTGAGGACCTTCATGACAGACGTGCTTGTCGGTGCAGGACACATTTGCTAAACCCGGACTCGTTTGAGACACTGGCTCTGGGCACTGTGGGGATGGTAAAGATGAGGAGGCGGCTGGAGACTCACAGGGGGCCTGGTTACAGTCTCACTGCCTGGGAAACGGGGCTGCCTTGGTCACTGTGACTACCTCTGCACACAGGTAATGGCCGGAATAACTTAGGGGGTAAGTGTGAGGTGGTGGCCTGAAAGCAGCCAGGGCAAAGCTGCTGGTCTGTTTCAGGGTTCGCCTAATCCACTGAGTCTGTGGTGAGCCTGAAGTGCTAACGAAAGGTTCCTATTGATCAGTTCCCTCCAGTAATTGCTGCCAGGGTGAGGCTGTCCCTCTCAGCCTGTTGACATCGCGTGACAATTTAAATAGGGCCCATGTTCCAGGCTCGAAGCCCGCCGAATGCGGGGTGAGGAATGAACCGTCAAGAAGGGACCGGACGCAGCACCCTCCAGCACAGGGTGCAAACCAGCCAGCACCTCCCTCGTGGACACAGTGACTGAGCTGAAGGAGCAGTCCCGGGGAGCGTCCCTGAGCTGCCTGACTGCCCGTAAGGGGAACCTCATCGGTCCCATGACATTTTACAAACCAGGAGCACGCGCTGTCTCCAGGAAGCCAGGAGCAGCCCCTGGCTTAGGAAAACAGAGATGTGTCAGGCAGGTCCAGAGGAAAGGTCCCTGGCCGCCTGGAGCTCCAGGCTTTAGATCAGGACTCAGCTAACTGTAGGCGGTGTTGGTGGCCTGTGAGTGGTCCCTAACTCAGGATGACGACGGCATGCACAACAGAACCAAACCCAGCCCTGTCCTGGGCCATCGCCGGCACTGGCGGTGGAGCAGATGTTTGTGACCCAGAAGATTACCTTCGGCTGATCTGAGGCTTTTCCTGCTAGCCTAGGTCCTGAGGCTCTGCTCAGCATCATGTGTGGCGCTGTGCCAGGCAGTGGGTTTGGGTCACCAACGTCTCCATTAGCAGCAAGTGCTTAATGGTTGTATCACCAGGCCTCCTTGTTCAGCATCGTAGGAACCCGCACGGCTCCACTGACACACGGATGGTGGCCGGGAGGGGAATCGAACCTGCGTCTCTTGTGTGGGAAGGGAGACTTCTACCATTGAGCCAGCCCTGCCCCAGCCTGGGGCCCAGCACTGCCCATGTGTTTGCCCGTTGCCTGCAGTTGAGCCGTCTCAGCATGGACTGCTGTAGGGTCTGCCCAGCCAACGGTGTTCACTCTCTGGCTCTTTAGGGAAGGAGTAGACAGACTCCTGCGCTGGGCTAACGCGTGAGGCCCAGTGATGACGTTCATGTTGAGCTTGCAGCGGATGATGAGATCTTCGAGGGAATGAGGGTGCGTTTAGAAGCCTATGAGGATTGGGTCGAGGAGCAATGAGGCTGTACTCACTGCCCTCGAGTCAATGCTGGCTCAGAGCGGCCCCTGTGGGTTTCTGAGACTACAACGGTTTTGGGAGTAGAAAGCCCAGTCTTTCTCTGTGGAGCAGAGCTGCCGGTGGTTTTGAACTGCCAACCATACAGCTCAGCAGGTAACCACTACATCGCCAGGGCTCCACCATGAGGCTATGAACTAACCTGATTTTGAAAACTCTGTGAATTAGTCTGATTGCTTGGAGCTCATAGATCCAGCCTCGGGATCGTGGGAAGATGGGTAGACGTTTCCTTCCTTTGGAGGCCTCCCAGGCTAAACCGCCTCTCTCCTCAGTGGGAATATAGAACTTGGATGTAAGTTATTTACGTGGGCTTTGGTTCAGTGGCTGTTTCTTCCCTGGGCTCTGGCTCATGTGCAACAGAGCAAAGCATTGCTGGGTCTCCACCATCGGTTGTATGTTTGGGCCTATGGATGTAGCCACTGGGTATTTTGAGTCACTTCCAACTTAGGGAGCTCTTTTGTCACCCTTCGATATGGCCAGTCTTTGGGGTGACACACAGAGGCTTTCCCTTGGCTCATTTCAGAAGTAGTTCACCAGGTTTTCTTCCCAGTCTGAGTCGGGAAACTAGTGTTCCACAATAGATCACCAGGCCTTTCTTCCTAGTTTTCTGGTGTCCGGGAGCTCCCCTGAAACTTTCCCTGCATGGTAACCCTGCTAGTGTTTGCAGTACCAGTGTCACAGCTTCCAGCGTTTCACCACACAGGTCAGCACAGTCATGACACATGGGCACAAAGGATTATAAAAATTCCACGGTCGAGTGACTGAGTTGCCGCTCTGTTCTCTGGGCCCTCGTACTCGCCTTCGGCTGCCCGACTTCTCCCACCGCTGTCTTCCTCGGTCCACAAGGAAAAGGAATCGAATCGTATGCACGTTATCCAGAACCTCCAGTCTTTTGACCCCTTTGCTGATGCTAGTAATAATCTGCTTCCCGCAGGACCGAGGATTGTATCCATGTAAGAATTCAATGGCGCAACAGCAGGAAGACCTTTACCACTATCCAAGGGGTCACTGGTGACTTTGACAAGAAGAAGCTAGTGAAGGCCTGTAAGAAGAAGTTTGCCTGCAGTGGAACTGTGATGGAGCATCCCGAATATGGAGAAGGGATTCAGCTCCAGGGTGACCAGCACAGGCACCTAGGCCAGTTCCCTGTAGAGATGGGACTGGCTAAGGATGACCAGCTGAAGGTGCATGGGTTTTAAGTGCTTATGGCTCACTGAGCCTTCAGTGAGGGTTTCCTTGCATGAGTAGAACATGTTTCTCCATCCCTCGTCACAAGTTTAAGAGCTCACAGCTTGTATAAGGGCAAGTCAGAAGGCTTCACTACACAGGCCCTGGCACAGACGTGAAAACATGCCGTCAGTGAGTGGCTGCAGATAAGTCACCACAGGGATCCACTTGTCCTAGTCTGGTGGTGCTTTTTAAAAAAAGACACCTTTTGTGCCATGGACAAAAACTAACTTTGAGGTCAGGGCTAATATAAAATTCTTCACAAAACTCAAGCGGACATCTCCCCAAATCAGCGAGGCTTTGCAACAAGCTGTCGGGAGTGCCGCCCCACCTGAAACAACAGTTTCTAAATTGATCAAGCATTTCAGGGGGGGTCAGGAAGACCCAAAAAATGAGCCCCCAAAGGCAAGACCATCCACCTCCACAAAGGAAGAAACTGACTGGAGAGAGGCCGAAGAACCCTGTGGATTTTCCATGGACCACTCCCAGAGTTTCCAACCTCACGGGCTCTGCAGTTTGCATTGTAAGCCAGATGTCTGGGCCCCGGGCAGTACTATTGGCTGCCAAAAGCATTGTTGGAAGATGGGCTAGCTCAAAGGCCTGGTCTCTCCATCAAGCCTTTTGAGCAAGACCAAAGCTATTGAAGATGATTTCGTGGAATGGATTAGAACATTTCAAATGGATATGATTTTGAGTCCTTCAAAGAAGCAAAGCTTGCCATTTTTGGCATGGTTTAAATCAGAGAAAGCGTTCTGTGAGGAAGCACCACTTCCAGAAGTGAGTAGACAAAGAAAACAAAGCACAGGCCTAGATGCAGAATACAGCAACAAACAGTAGCTTCATCTTTTGAGATTTGTTTCATAAACGTTTCTGTGGTGGTGTAGCAATACCCTTTGTCTCATTCTGGTATAAAATAACCATTTGGGGTCCACTTTTGATTCGGACTAGTGTAACTCCTTCATGTAATAAAGTGAAAAGAGCCACACACAAAAAAAATCCATGGTCACAGATGGATTTGGTAAAAGTCAGGCAAGTTTTGGGAACTGCCTAGAGAAAGAATTCGTCTTTTGAATGGATGCGAAATTACTTTGAAGTGTCAGATTTCTATAATTGTTAATGTTTTTATTCTTTAAGGAAGAGCCTTCCTCCCACACAGTGCCCCTGCTCTCTCCCCTTTCCTTACCCTTTATTCATAGATGTGCAGTGTGTGAAGCAAATCCTAAGTCACTACGCTTATTATTTTTCACCTACATTGCTATCAATTTGGCGGGGTGGGGGGAAACCCCTTTAAGTGGGCTCCTGTGTTCTTCTGACATAACTCTCTTATTTTAATGGACACTATCTTACTACCTTGCACAATAAAATGTTACAGACTCACCTCCACTTTCCCTGGCTGCCCCAACCCAGGACCAGGCCATTTCTCCAGAGACCTTTGATCGTTTTCAGTTGGAAATGGTCTTTAGAAACCAAGGCCAAGGTACCAGGGGTGCTCACAACTAAATGGAGTGTCTTTGCTTTCAGAGCCTTAACGTTCTGTAGCTTTCAAATTCATTAAAGGTAGGAGTGATCTTCATCCTCTCAAGGCCAAGCCAATCTCATGAGGCTCTTCCATGCTTTTCCAATTTCCTATTTGTATTATTTCTTTGCATTGAGAACCTTGACTCCCAACAATATCGACACGTTTACTTGTTACATAAACTTTGTAAAGCACGTGAAGGGTCCCTGGGTGGAGCAAACAGTTAAGCGCTCAGCAACTAGTCAGAAGGTTTGTGGTTTGAACTCACCCAGAGGCACCTCATAAAAGAGGTCCCGCCACCGGCTTCTAAAGGTCAGAGGCTTAAACCCCGGATGGAGCACAGCTGTCCTAGCATCGCACTAGCCGAAGTGGACTTGTCGGAGACTGGTTCTGTTTCTTTTTCTTTGGGTGTAATGCACAAAAGGTCGATTTTGACTTGCTACATGCATACCACGAAGGACAGACGGTCTTACCGGGAAGGTCAGTATTTCTTTGCGGGCAGTTTCCCTCTGGACGGAGGAGTTTTAGGAAAAATATTTCAGTTAATAAATTGCTAGTATCCACCCTCCCCACTTATGTCACTATAATTATGTATTTGCTTGCAATAGAGTTCATGTGTTTTATTTTTTTTCTGTATTATTTCAGGTTTTTCCATCCTTGTGGAACTGTGGCTTTCAGTTTTATAAAGTATCCTTTATCTTCCCAATTCTATGTTTTCCACCGAGGTGTATGTGGGGTGTGTGTGTGTGTCTAAATTTACTCTGATAACAGAAGAGCAGTTTCTGTGAATGCACAATTTCTGATTTTCCTACGTCTCGGTGCATCCTTCTACTTGTAGCCTGTTTGACCGACTGTGCTTTCAATGGCTCTCTCATGTATGGCATAGAGCAGTAGGGCTTTCCTTTATGAACCAGGTGAAAACCTCCTTTTTAAAAGACAGTTTCATCGTATTCACATTTATTAATGTGACTGACTTTATTAGCATATTATAAACATACTTTGTGTGTGTGTGATGTTGTATTTGTTGTCTGTCTTTCTCTGCTCGGTGTGTCTTCTGGATTGTTTAGAGAAAAGCATGCCTTGGCATTAGGAGGGAGGAGCTTGCTGTTCTAGGGTTCCCTTCGTGACATTTCACAAAGCTCTTACTCCCCCCTCTGGTCTATAAATTTTAAGTGGCATGCTTTGATTTCTACCAACTACTGTATGAGTTTCTTTTCTTTTTCTAAGATCTCCTACGTTGTTTCCGCCTTTCCTCTTGCTTCTCTGTCCTCTTTCTTCCCTATCTGACAATTTCCGTTTCAGTGTCAGAATAGGTTTGTTGAGGTTGTGAGCTGCGCGGATGGCCCCTCGCAGCAGCAGCAGCAGCAGCAGCAGCAGCAGCAGCAGCAGCAGCAGCAGCAGCAGCAGCAGCAGCAGCAGCAGAGATGTCACGAGGCCACAGTTGGAACATTTGCACACTTGCTCGTGCACCGTTGTTTCAACCTCAGCCCTCCAGTCATGTCTGTCAAACAGTCCCCATCAGCCCTTCCCTCAAGGTTGCCCTCAGTACTCCTTGGTTGAATGAGTTGGCTCCTCGACTCGCTTTCCTGGGAATAGCAGGTGTGAACAGTAGTCCCTGTTCTCACCTGCCCCAAACTGTGTTTTCCACATCCCGCTAGCTGAAGGGCACTGTTTCTGGAGACAAGAAATCTTTGATTTACATTCCCCGCCCTGAGCTTCTTGAAGAGGTTGCTGCACCATTGTCATCTTTGTTGATTGTTGTTTTATTTTTTAATAGAAATGCATTGTTTATCATTATTATTTTTAAATCATATTATTAGAGGCTCATACAACTCTTATCACAATCCATACATAAGTCAATTGTGTAAAGCACATTTGTACATTCATTGCCCTCATCATTCTCAAAACATTTGCTCTCCACTTAAGCCCCTGACATCAGGTCCTCATTTTTTTACCCTCCCTCCACCCTCATGAACCCTTGATAATTTATCAATTGTTTTGTCATATCTTGCCCTGTCCGAAATCTCCCTTCACCCCTTTTCTGTTGTCTGTCCTCCAGGGAGGAGGTCACATGTAGATCCTTGTAATCGGTTCCCCTTTCCAACCAATTCTCCTTCTACCCTCCCAGTATCGCTACTCACACCACTGGTCCTGAAGTGATCATCTGCCCTGGATTCCCTGTGTTTTCAGTTCCCACCTGTACCAGTGTACATCCTCTGGTCTAGCCATATTTGTAGGGTAGAATTGGGATCATGATAGTGGGTAGGAGGAAGCATTTAGGAACTAGAGGAAAGTTGTATTTTTCATTGTTGCTACATTGCACATTGACTGGCTCGTCTCCTCCCTGAGACCCTTCTGTAAGGAGATATCCAGTGGCCTACAGATGGGCTTTGGGTCTCCACTTCACACACCCCCCCCCACCCATTCACAATGATACGATTTTTTGTTCTGATGATGCCTGATACCTGATCCCTTTGCCACCTTGTGATCGCACAGGCTGGTGTGCTTCTTCCATGTGGGTTTTGTTGCTTCTGAGCTAGATGGCCGCTTGTTTACCTTCCAGCCTTTAAGATCCCAGATGCTATATCTTTTGATAGCCATGCACCATCAGCTTTCTTCACCACATTTGCTTATGCACCCGCTTTGTCTTCAGCGGTTGTGTCGGGAAGGTGAGCATCATAGAATGCCAATTTAATAGAAGAAAGTATTCTTGCATTGAGGGAGTACTTGAGTGGAGGCCCAATGTCCTCCTGCTACCTTAATACTAAACCTATATCTCCATCCTCATATATAAATATATTTGCATATGTACATGCCTTTAAAAAGAGCTCTATAAATGCCATTTGCCTCCCAGCTCTTTCCTCTATTTTCTTTGACTTTCCTCCTGTCCCACTATCATACTCAGTCCCCACCTGGGTTTCAGCAATTCTTCTTGGTTACATTACCCTTGGTCATGCCCTACCAGGCCTCCTACACCTTCCTCACCACCAATTTGGATCACTTGTTGTTCCCTTGTCCCTGGGTTTAAAACCACTTTCTTCCCCCCCCACCACCCCCTCTCCCATGTCCCCCCTGGAACTGTTGGTCTGTTGTTTTCTCCTCCAGATTGTTCATCCACTTTGGTGGTTTCTCTTACAAGTCTGATGCCAATCGTATATTCTCACCAGATTTAACATAATTCATTGTTTTTGCCTGAGCTCCTGAGGATGTTATCTTTATCTTTAAAAATCTAGCAGTTTCATTAGAAGCTGGATTAAGAGTTAACTATTCTGGATCGATGCCCCAGGCCCCTGGTCGAAACCAAACCAAACTCAGTGCCGTTGGGTCAATTCTGACTCACCGCGGCCCTATAGGGCAGGGTGGAATTGCCTTGTGGGTTTCCGAGAATGTCGGACTTTATGGGAGCAGAACGCCCCCTCTTTATCCAGGGCTGGTGGTTTCGGATTGCTGCCCATGTACCAACCGTGCCACTGACCCTCTTAATTTGTAGGTTCTCTTCTGGTTTCTGATTCTTATTTTAGGTAAATTGTCATGGATTACAATTTCAAACATTACTTCTATTACATTATTTCATTCTTCTGTTTTGACATCCAAACCCACAGCCGTCAAGTGGATTCAAACTCGCAGGGATAAGGGTAGGCAGGGTTTTTGAGACTGTAAATCTCTGTTGGATCAGACAAGTCCCAGCTTTCCATTGTTAAGGACTCAGCCTCATTTTGAACCTTCTTAGCCTTCTTCCATGTTAACCATTTTCTCTTCTTTATTTCACTTTCACTCTCTTGGTTGCTTTTCTGCTTTCTCCAATGTTTGCTATGTTTTTATTTGAATCTATTCTCTTTGGGGCAACTTGTCATTTATGAGATGCTTACGTCTCCCCCGCCCCCTGCCCATCACTTCTTTACACAGAATCAACTCTTGTATTTATTCCTGCCTTTTTTAGTTTTTTTTTTTAAATTAGCCTTACATAGGGTTTGTTCGAAGACATTCGATTTCATTTGTAGTATTGTGTTACAGGTATCTTCATGGTTGGATGTGGCTGGGAGGGGTTGTTAGCTGAAACATATTGTCTGACATTTTTCTTTTCTCCCTACAGTAGTGCTGCATAGAGTTGGTTGGATTGCCCCCACCCCATTCCTACATATTTTGTGGACATCTTTTCTATGTTAAAAGGACTATTTTCTGTCACTATCTTTAATGGTTGGTGGTGGTAGTGGCAGTGGGGGGAGACAGGCCGTGACAATAGGCCTTCTTTTTGCTTCAATGGGTTCCTTGTTTTGTTTTCTTACTTCCTTCTTGTCCTTCATTATAATGTCTCCAAGATGCATCATTCGTTTCCTGTTTTCCCCAGAAATAAGGATTCCTTAAGAGCATATCCTTGGTCCCGCTCACTTCCAAGCCCCTTCCCAATAACAGGTTCCCTGAACAACACCAACATCCAAACACCAAACTCACTGCCATGGAGTGGTTTCTCATTGAGTGTGACCCTACAGGACTGGGGAGGACGCCACTGTGGGTTTCTGAGACAGTCACTCTGTGGCAGTAGAAAGCCTCAGCTTCCTGTTGACCTTGAGGTTCACAGCCTAAAGGGTAACCACTATGTGATAACCCTCCCTGAACGATTAAAACCCCGCACCAAACTCACTGCCATTGAGTCTCTGAAGTCCATAAAATTAAAGAAAAACCAAACCTACTGCCATCATTGATTCAGGGCTGAATATTTTAGCAGTTAATGTTGGATTTACTCTTTCTGGATTCTTCTCTTTTTATCTGTGCTTTATATATACTTTATTCACTTGTCACTTTTTTCAAAGTGTCTTCTCCTCCTCCTTTTTTGTGAGAGATAATTAATGTTTATTTTATTTGTATTTTTTACCTTAAATTGTGAATTGGGTGAAAGTTTATGGTGCAATTGTGTTAGTCCAGGTTAACTAGGGAAACAAATTTATAGACACTCATATGTGTATAAGAAAAAGATTATATAAAAGAGCAATTGTATATTGAGAATACATCCCAGCCCAGTCCAGATCAAGTCTGTAAGTCCGATATTAGCCCATATATCCGAAACCAATCTATAAATTCCTCTTTAGACTCACACAACACATGTAACGATGCCAAATGCAGGAAGATCACAGGCCAGAGGTTGGAAAGTCTTGTGGATCCGGTAGCAGTGGAGGCATCTCAGCGCTGGCAGGGCTCTCCACGTGGCGCCTCCAGCTCTAGGGCTCTAGCGTAGCTCCATGTGTCTAGTCAGCAGCAATGTCTCTCAGGGAGTGAGTGTGTGTCTCACCTCCAACGAGTGCTTTATCTCTGCAGTGCCTCCAAATGAGGTCATCCAGCTGCTACCTGATTGACAAGCCAGACTCCACCCCTTCCCAAGTTGACACCAGATGATGTAACTACTGCAGCAATCAATTAATTTTCTATTCAATCATCCATACACACTTTGTTTCATGTCCTAGATTGTGTTTCCACCATGTAGCACCACTCCTCCCACTTCTATCCTGTGTTTCTTGTTTCTATTCTTTTTTATTTCCTAAGCCTTCCTGCCTTCCAAACCTACATCTTGGGCAAGTGGTACCTCTTTGATTTTCCATGGTTGATGGGTTTTCAGAGCGTCTTATGTCTTGTCTGCCCTGTTTCTATGACGGAAGAGGTGCAGCAGCGGGAAAACGCTGAGAAAATTTGGGGTTTATTTTTATGACTGGCAACTTGAAGTTAATGGTACCATCTCTCTACCAGTCACAAATGGTTTTATTTGTGTTCCTGTTGATTGAAAAAAAATATTGTAGTAAATTACATATTCCATAATATTTGCCACTTCGACTGTTTTAAGTATGCGATTCAATTGGCCTGACATACTTTGTGCGTGTCGTCAGGAGAGACCGGTCCCGGGGGAAAGACATCATGCTTGGTAAAGTCGAGGACCGGACAGAAGAGGAAGGCCTTCGGGAGGTGATGGACACAGTGGCTGCAACCCTGGGCTCAGGCGCAGGCACAACTGTGAGGCTGGTGCAGGATGAGGCAGGGCTCGTTCTGTTTGCATAGGCTCGTTCTGGGTGGGAACTCCCTCAATGTCACCCAGCAACAGCAGGGCAACTTGGTTCTGCGGGGCTCTGTAGCTTCTTTTTATTCCCGAACCTCTGATGAGGCCTCTACTTGGGACACGCTTTTCTAATGGCAGAAGGTAGGGGCAGTGAAGTGGACCTCAACATCGAAAACTTCTGCTTAGATGTTGTGTAGGTAATAGTTCCTACATTCCGCTTTACTGAGTCTCATAATGGAGCCAGGAAGGGTTCATTTCCCACATGGAAACATAGCAGAGATGAAGAGAGAATACTTCTTCAAGAGGAAAGGGAAGCATAGAATGCCAAAGTATATAATAAACATCTCAGTGGGAAATATATTTTTCAGCAGAATTTCCCAAATTAATGGACCAACGGACACATTTCTTGTGCTGCATCTTTAAGGACTCCAAGTCCCCAGGGTACACTTTGGGAAATCTTGCCCTGACCCATCTTTGAGGTGTTAGAATTGACATTCAATAGACATTCCTGTGAAAGTCTTGGGAAGTGGAGGAGAGAGTTCAGAAACTCAGGTTCTAGTGAGTGAGAACCAGACACTACAACTTTCTCACGTCAATGAGTCCAATGTTTCTTTATCAGCTAACATGCCTTTAGCCCTAGAGAGTCGTAAAAAGGAACAGATTTGGAAAATGATCCTTAAATTCTCAAGCTTCCCGGTCCTGATGGGCTAATAGTGATTTTGTTAGAAATTATGCTTACACCCTCCACCTTTTACTCACGCCTTTCCTTGAAGAGTCTGTTGCTGAGAAGTTATAGTTATCATTTGCTAGCTATCTCTTCAAAACAAAATTAAGCATCTCCATCTGGTTGTTTTATGCCTCTCAATCTATGATTATTGCCTTCTGCAGATTCCAGAAGAAGTGAGGACTGGATTGTTGAACTAAGCCTAGTGTCTGGCGTGGTCTCAGCTCTCTCTCTCACTGTCATCAAATCGATGCCAACTCACGGTGACCCTGGAGGACGGGTAGTGCTGTCCGTGTGCATTTCCAGACTGTAATTTAGGAGGTAGAAGGCCTGGTCTTGCGCTGAGGAGCGGCTGGTGGCTTACAAGCTGTTGACCTAGAAGTTAGCAGGCCAGCACATAACTGCCCCGCCACCGGGCTTCCTACGGTTTCAGGTATATGACTAATAAATTACTTTTCTGACGATAAAACAGTACTGACTGAGCATGTACTATGTGTTGGTTGCCTGCATTCTGTAGGCTTCCACTAGATAGACAACAGAAAAATAAAGTTCAAATTAGACTTGTAAAAAAGTACTGCTGCTAGAGTTTTGGTTCATTCACACATGGGTTTATTCCAAACACAACATGTTTATACTTGTCTCTGCAATCAGTGACACGTTCAGAAAAGTTCACTCAGTAGTATTTTTGTCTCAGTCTCCTTAAAAAACAAACCACTTCACGATCATCAAGTCGATTCTGTCTCATAGCAACCCTACAGGACAGAGTAGAACTGCTTCCTATGGTTTCTGAGATGTTAACGTTTTGGTTTTTTGATGTTGAAGTTTTTACTGGCATAGACAACCTCATGTTTCTCCCATGGAGCAACTGGCGGGTTTGAACTACTGATCTTGAAGTTAGCAGCTCAATACATAAACCAAAATAGTGGTTTCTGGGAGGATCTGTTTGGCCCATTGAATTCAAGGACAAGAGGTCAGCTCAGATGGCTACTGAGACTATTTCTAGAGCTTCCCAGGGGTAACTTGATCAATTTTCTTGAAGGACGATCATGAGGGCTTACTATAAAGAAGTTTTAAGAAAATAAAAAATTCCATTGTCGAGAAAAAGGCCAGGGGATTTGCACCAAGGAAACATTTTTCCTGTCACAGCAAGGCATGTGCTTTATCATTGACAGTAGGAAGGGCTGTCCTTGGAGAATTTCAATGGGAAACCTTACCTATCTGGGTTAGTCAGGGTGGACTATGGAAACAAATCCATAGACACTCATATGTGTCTAAGAAAGAGCTCTATACACAAGAGCAATTGAGTATTGGGAAAACATCACAGCCCAGTCCAGATCAAGTCCATTAGTCTGATATTAGCCCATATGTCTGATACCAATCTGTAAAGTCCTCTTCGGACTCATGAACCACACGCAATGATGCCAAATTCAGGAAGATCACAGGCTAGTGGGTGGGAAGTCTTATGGATCCATGGCACTGTAAGCATCTCAGCACTGGCAGGTGTCTCCATGTGGTTCTTCCAGCTCCCAGGTTTCTGGCTGAAATGTCTCACTGAGAGTGAGCAGAAAGACAGTGTCTCCTGCCTCCAAGACCAAGGAGGAATACAGGAGTTCCCAGAATCCTCAGGAGAAGGCCATGCCCACACAGAGGCCTCATTGGCTATGAACTGACTGACAGGCTAGACTCCACCCCTTCACTCTTAATCCTCTCAAATTGACCAGTGATTATATAACTACCACACCGTCTAATCTACAGCCCTTCAGACTTCTGATTGTTCTCCAAACTCAAAGCACCTTGAGAGGGAACATGATTTGCGACCCTGGAGGATGCCCAGAGTGCTGTTTCGATGTGGTGTAGAGAAGTGGAAGTCACAGAGTCCTCCGGGGAGGACTGGAGAGCTGGAAACACCGCCCTCAGAAGTGTATAGACCTGGACAGAGGCTGTGTCAAGAAGCAAGAGCTTTGTATTTTGGGGTCTGTGTTTAATGATGACTATTTCTATGATTTTGTAGTAATGCTTGTATTGTTAGCCTATATTCTTTCTTTCTTTATAGCATGAAGAAAGAGTCTCATATTTATTGATTAAAAAGGGTGGGGATATTCTTATTCCTGTGTTCCACTTGAATATTTTTTAATCCTTCTCATCTAGAAAAAAAGAGCGGTTACATAGGACCTCGAAGGAGTCCCAGTGCAGAGGGTTAAGTATTGGTCTGCTAAACTCAAGGTTAGTCGTTCAAACTCATCAGTGGAAGAAAGAGGAGAGCGTGTGCTTCTGTAAACATTTACAGTTTGGGGATCCAGTTGGAAGGAGCCTTGTGGTGTAGTGGATTGCTTGTGGGCTGCTAATTGAGAGGTTAGCAGTTCCAACCCACCAGCCTCTCTCAGGGAGAAAGACGAGGCTTTCTGTTTCAGTGAAGATGTAGAAGACGAAGCTTTCCGCTCCCGTACAGAGTCATGGCCTCAGAAACCCACAGGGGGCACTTCTGCCCTGCCCTATAGCATCCCTATGAGTCAGGATCAACTCGGTGGATGTGTGTTTGGTGTGTTTTTAGAAATAGCTGTTCTACCCTGTCCCAGAAGGTCGCTCTGAGTTGGAACCGACTCAGTGGCAGAGGGTGACATAGGATGTTGAAGAAGCGCTTACTGGGGAAGAGAGAAAAGACCGGAAGGGAGTGGCCGAAGCTTGGACCCATGCCACAGAGAACAATTCAAATTGCATTCTTTTTTTTCATCCTCCGATGTGTGGTCTTTGGTGGAAGGTTCCAGCCCTGTCGTGCCATCTTCAAGTCCTGACACTCAGCTGGGCGGAGGCAGGCACCCTATTGGGCAAGCAGGAAGGAGCAGCAGACAGCAGTAGCCAACGGTGACAGCTCTGGTGTGACGTTTCATAGGCTTGGCTGCTCTCCTTGCTCCTGGGTGGACCTTTTCCTGGAGGCTAGGGGCTGTTCTTTGCACCCGTGGTGTGGTGTTGGAGCCTCAGGCCCAGGAAGCAGGGAGCAGCCCCTGGCTGCTGTGGGTTGGGAAGTATTATGACTGGGCGGCAGTTGTTTAATATTCTAATGATGTCGAGGCTCCGTGTTATGGCTCCAACATTCCACATATTAGATTTCATAATGTGATTGAATTTGTGTGGCGGAACCATGTTTATTAACAGAGACAGACACGGTTCTGCAAAGATTTATTTACCCTGTCCACAGTGATGGCAGAAACCCAGGGGGATGGCCCGAGGGAGACGCAGGCCTAGATTGACGAGAGCCCTTTTCCTTTCAGTTAAGCACCAGACAATTTCTTGGAGATGAAAGGCACGCTTTCACTCATTTGCAGCACAGGTTGTGCGACGAGGGGGTGCGAGCTGAAGGAAGATTGGTTCGTAGAATGGCCCTGCCGAAGTCAGAGGTCCAAGGAACTGCTCTTGATCAAGACACTGAGTGTCCAATGGTCAACTACCGACAAGCACTTTCCATTCATCTTCTGGGGGCCTAAGTAGGAGGGGGCTGCAAAACGTCTGCAGAAACCTCCCATGATCGTTTTGTTTTTCCACACACTTTTTGACACTGTCAAGGAGATGGATGGACACAGTGGCGGTCACCATGGGCTCAAACGCAACCACCATGGGGAGGACGGCAGAGGAGCGGGCACTGTTTCATTTGCGGAGGCAGAGTGGACTGGGCAACACTAACAACAACAACAACAACAACAACAACAACAACAACAACAGTATATTCTCACTCGCGGAAGCCTCAGGCTTACCGTTCTTCTGAAGAGGAGCTGAGATCTACATATCCCAAGCTCGGTAATGGGTTGGGAGCATTTTCAGGGCAGGTAGGGCCTACATTGGCCACAACATGAGTTTCGCCCTGGCACTTAGCTGTGATCCGAAGCAAAGGGCCCCTCAGCCGGGAGGCTTCCCACCTTTTCTAATTTAGTGAAACCAGGCTGGGCCTGCTCTCTTACAAAGAAAAACAAAACCCAAGCCCCCAAACAAATGAAAAAGTCCAAACCAGTTGCCCGTCAAGTTGACTCAGATTCCTGGCCACTCCATGCGTGTCGGAGTGAAACCCTGCCCCACGCGGCTTTTCCTGGTGGTGAGCTTTCAGGACCAAGTGGGCCGAGGTCCTTCCTTCTAACACTTCAGGCTGACGCCAGATTTGTTACTGAGAGGAGGCGCAGGTGTCGAGCCTCTCTTCCGGTCCGGCTCGCAGCCAAGTGTTTGCATGGTAAGAGTGAGCTTATTAAAGAGGTACTTCAGCATGACATATTGTAGGTCCCCCAGCTAGTTTCAGGGCACCTGAGATGAAGCGGCAGACTTTCAACCTGCTTAAGGTGGGTCTGCCGCCATTGGCTGATTTTTTTTGGAGCCCATTGTTGCAGCCACTGGGTCAGTCTATCTCGTTGAGGGTTTTCCTGTTTCTTGGTGGTCCTCCACATTGCCGAGCATGGTGTCCTTTGTCAGAGGTCAAAACAGAGGTGCACAAAACCCGAGTGCAGGATTAAAGCCCACCAACTCAAACGCAACCCTGTAGGACGTGGGAGACGGCAACTCTTTCCAGGAGCAGACAGCCTCCTCTTTCTCCCTTGAAGCAGCTGGTGGGTTTTGAAATATTGACCTGTGGTTAGGAGCTCCATACTTATTGGTATCATCTGAGTACATCAGAAAGCTACAGTCATTTTCAGCTTCTGGGAAAGTATCATTTTAAACCAGCAGAGACAATTTGTAGGTTAAAAGTTCCAAAGCCGACCGCTAACTTCTACCACTAGCCAGCTATCAATTGTTTATTATACAATTAAAAATTATTAAGATAATATAACCATCTTATTGAAAATTAGAGGAAAGGAAACATTTGCTGAAGCATAAGAAAATTGCTACAAAACGTATTTTGGTATTGTTTCTTATAACCTTTGCCCCAGTTAAAAAAACAACCTTATTTTTTCTAATGCGTTTTAAATTATACGTTCAATTTGTATCTTGTTCTTTTTCTTTAACAAGTCCAACAGGACATTGCTTTTGTAGCCATCATTTTAAGTGGCTTAATTGAAGGAAAGCTCATAATGTAGAACAGCCAACTCACTTTCGATTTATAAATTAAGCAGAAATCATGGATGTTTTCTCAAGCAATTCTCAAGATTCGCAGTATATGGTAATTTTGAGGAAACATTGTGACGCATTTGAATCTCTAGTTTAGGGCCAAAGAGCCAGTCTATGAGTTGATCACCCAATTTCACTGGATGCACTGAGTTCATCTATTTGCCTTGTGAGGTAGCTAGTTTATTGTGCCAACCTGGCCAATAAACACATGTGGGGTTAATTGAAGGGCGGAGAGATAAATGGCTCAGTGAGTCTCTCCTTTCGAGTTCTTGGGTCTCTTGCTTTCTGATGGTCGGACCAGGGTGCAGCTGCCATAGCAGTTCCCTGCTTCAGCTTGCAAGGCTGACTGCCTGCAAGACATCCCCGAGGAGAAGTCACATGGACTTACCTCAACACAGCCCTGGGTGCTGGAGCAGCCGTGTGGAGACCCCTGCCAGTGCTGAGATGCTTACACACTCACTGATTTGGCTTTTCTCCTGCAGTCGGCATCATCATGTGTGCTTTGTGAGATGGAGGAGGACTTTGTGGATTGGTGATGGACATATGGGTTAATGTTGGACTTGTGGGCTTGGGCAGCACTGGGTTGGGATGTTTTCTTGATGTGCACTTACCCTTTATATAAAACTCTCTCTTATACATGAGTTTCTGTGGATTTGTTTCTCTAAAGTACCCAGACTAACACAGCTTGTATTGGAAAAAATTATTGTATCCATCATTTATTTATTTACAATGGTTTGGGTAAGAGCTTGGAGAACAACTTCCTTTTTGCTCCAACACTTTATGTGCGTTTTGTTTTGCGGCCTGCCCTGGAGGCCTCTCCAGGTAACCCAGCACTCTTACTAGTCTTCCCTGGGCTCCTCTGCCATTCGCCCTCCTCCCTGCACCTTCCCGCCTTCGGGGGTTTCTATTGGGTAAATACTGCCCTTGGCCTCCTATGACTGGTTGCCTGAGGAGGACACTGGTGTGGTTGTTCACGTCATAGGTCTGTATTGTTTGGCTGAAAGATGATCCCTGGGGAATGGTGGGGGTTCTGTTCAGAGTTTAAAACTTTAAGGTGTACAGTGCAAGAGTGATAGTCTCTACCACCAGTAAATCTGGCGAATTCAGCGTTATGGGAGGGGGGGGAAAATAAATAGTTTAATTAATACCACCCAGTCCAATAGTTTAATCATATCAAGAAGAGTTGTACAATCATGACCACCATCCATTCTAGAACGGTTTCTTTTTCTTGTACTGCTTGTCATTAGCTCCCATCTCACATGTTTCTCCCATTCTGTCCAGATCCTCTATTGTCATTTTGATTGGAGTGGTTGGTAGTGGTGGCTTGCCTTCTGGTCCCTGCGGTCTCCTTGAATCTTTGATTTTCTTCACTCTTCTTTACTTTGATGGGAAGAGACCAAGAGATGGATTTTAGATGGTGTCTGGAGAGCTTTCCAAACTCTAGATGCCATATCCGATTTGACTATATAAAAGCCATCTCAAACTTAGAGGCTTAAAGCAACAAACATTTCTCACTTGACTTGCGATTCGGTGGGTTGGCCAGGATGACTGGGACACTGCTAGCCTGGGCTGACTTGACTGGGAGTAGGTGGGGGAGGGTGGTCTCCATCACATACCTGGTCGTTAGCAGGCTGTGCTTGTATTATATGTTAGTGCATGGCCTCTCTAGCAGGCTAGATGTGGCTCATTTTCACAGAGGCTGCTCAGTTTCAAGTAGGAGAGCGCAAGACTCCAATGCCAGCATTTTTCAATGTACTTCACTCAGATTCGTTAATGCCTGGTGGAGGGTGTTGTGTGGCATCGAGTAGATTCCAACTCAGAGTGGCTTCATGTGGCAGTGCAGAACTGTCCCAAAAGGTTTTCTTGGCTGTAAATGTTACTGAGGCAGATAGTCAGACCTTTCTTCTGCAGTGCTATTGGGTGGGTTTGAACTGTCAACCACTTCATTGCCAGCTAAGCATTTAACCATCACCTTGACCTTTTGTTCTTCACTGCGCTGTCAATGCTACTTCAATACATTTCTTTGAGTATATAAGTTTTAAAATATTTGAATTATTTAGTTATGATAGACTCCCCCAAAAGGAATTATGGGATGTGGGTAGTGGAGCAGATAAGAACGAGCATGTTCACATCTCTTAAGAATTTCACACTGGTTTTCCTGCCAAACATGCTCTCAGCCATGCATGTCTGACTGTGTGTGATTCCCTGCTCACTGGAGGTAGCACGCGGTGCTGTCACCAGCACCATTTGCTACTGAAAGCCAAAAAGTGGTACTTCATTTTCAGGGGTAAATCCAAAGTTGGCAGGGCCTGAAGCTTATACAATGTTTGGATTTTCTTTGGAAAAATACTGTAAATGTATGAATGTGAAATTTCTAGGTCCTCTCCCAGGACCCCAAGAGAGGGAAGCAGAGGGGAAAGCGAGAGTGGCTGAAGTTGTTTCTCTATCGTACAGTTAACCTGCCTCTACTCATTGTTGGTTGTTCACCTTTCATTTTAAAAAAAAGTTAATAATAAACAAAACACTGTTATC
Source organism: Tenrec ecaudatus (assembly GCF_050624435.1). NCBI lineage: Eukaryota > Metazoa > Chordata > Mammalia > Afrosoricida > Tenrecidae > Tenrec > Tenrec ecaudatus. Next base: position 82,325,703 of record NC_134538.1, read on the forward strand.
ATCATCAATTCTAACACACAGAGAACCATGACCATCAGAGTAGAACTGCTCTGTTGTGAGTCTGCTGTGATCTTTCTGGAAGCACATCTCCAGGGCTCTTTCTCAAGTGGTTGGTGGGCTTGAACTACCAGCCTTCTGATTTGTAACTCAACACATAGCCATCATCTCACCAGAGCTCCTTTTTTTAGTTAATTGTGGGAATAAATGTTACCTATTTGCGTTTGGGTTATGGTGCTGGTGAACAATATCAAAACTACGGTGGACTGCCCACAGAACACACACATCGATCTTGGGTGGCGTACAGCCAGAACGTTCCTCAAAGGCAAGGACTTTGTCTCACATACTTTGGACATGCTGGTTTCACGAGAACCTAGTCCCTGGGGCTGGACAATATGCTTGGGACCAGAAAGGGGCAGTGAACAAGAGGAAGGCCCTCAAGGAGACGGACTGACCAATGGCTACCCCAGAGGAACAATTAGGAGGACCGTGGAGCACAGAAGCAATTAGGACAGCAGAGCACAGGAACAATTATGAGGGCAGTGGAGGACTGGGCAGTGCTGTGGTTCATAGGGTCGCTGTGAGTCGGAACCTATTCCACGGTCCCTAACAGCAGCAGCAACAACATTTGCATCTGTCGGGTGTCCATCTAAACATATGAGGTCTGAGTGAAGAGCTTCGGGGGAGGGCTGCTGTCATGTCACTTGGAATAGTCTCTGGGTTTGAACAGAGATGAAGGAATTTGGGAGAGATATTAGTAGCTTTGGCCGGAGCACCGGACTGCTTGTCTTGGGTATTTTATTTTTATCAATTTTTACTTTTATTTTAAAAACATTTGAGAATTAGGTGAAAGTTTACCAAGCAGATCATCAGTTTTACAGTCAACAATTCATACACATTTTGTATCAACTCACACATTGCAGTCCCCTCAATGAACTGTTATCTCACTTCCTCCCTGTGTTTCCTGTCAGTCCCTCCTTATTCTAACCCTGTATGGAAGGCCAGGTCGACTAGAGAGACAAATCCAGTAACACTACTATAAGTAAAAGAAAGAGCATTACATCAAGAAGTAATTCTATATCATGAAAGGGTCCCAGCCCAATCCAATTCAAGTCCATAGTCCCTCTTCAGCTTCATGAAACCACGTGCACTAGTGCAGAATACAGGAAGAGCACAGTCCAGTAGGTGCAGAGACTTGTGGATCCAAGGTTGGTGGAAACGTGGCAGGGTTCCCACATTCAACGGCAGAGTCCCAGCAAGCAAGCAGGAAGGTGGGCGGAGAGAGAGAGCTCCACATCCCCAAGGAGACATCATCAGGCTGTGACTTGATTGACAGGCTGGATTCCACCCCTACACTTTCATACATCTTCAAGTGGACATAAAATCATCTACCATATGTACTCGTGTATAAATAATCTACCGTATGTACTCGTGTATAATCATCTACCGTATATACTCGTGTATACAGTATATATTTGTGTATATACCGTTTATACTGGGGTTCAGCTTATATACGTGTCAGTGGGACTCCAGTGAGGTGCGACATCTCGCGGGTGATCGCCCTTGCTCTGCTGTTCATTCAAAGCCCCGCTGACACTGCAGGGCTTTGAATGTTTGTTTACTCACATCTAACCAATCAGAGCCGTCCTATGACGCGGACGACTCCAATTCACAGAAGCACCCCTAGTGATTCACTTACTGCGGCAGCTGAACTGGTAAGGATGTGTCTGTGGTTGCGCTCCATCTCTCCCCTCTGGTCTCTGTTAATTCACATCCTGCATTTCCCACCCTAGGCTTATACTCGAGTCAATCAGTTTTTCTGGTTTTCCAGGTAAGAATTAGGTACCTCGGCTTATACTTGGGTCGGCTTATATTCGAGTATATACGGTAGCTATCATATCCTCCATCCTTAGTAAACAGTGCCCTTTTGATCTTAAATGACTGATTATTCTAACAGAGGGATGAATTCATTTCTAGACGCACAGTGTGATTAAGGGTGATCATTTTGGGCATCCCACCAGTCTCTAATTAATCAGCCTAGTCCCTTTTTTGATTGTGAGTTCTGTTCTACATTTTCCTCCCACTCTATCCAGGACCTTCTATTGTGATCCTTTCCAGAGCAGTTGTAGTGGAAGCTCGGCACCATCTACCCATCTCCAGGTTAGGAAGTTGATGTTTGTGTGGTCCATTAGTCCAGTGGACTAAATTAGTTTTTCCTTGAGTCTTTGATTTTCATCACTCATTTCTCTGGATAGGGAAAGACCAATAGCTACACCCTAGATAGCTGCTTACAGTCTTTTAAGATGCCAGTCACTACTCTCTGGGGTGGTTTAGAGTTACTGAATGTGTCTCTTTGTCCAAAGTCTGACCTCTCCTACCTGAGAACGGTTGGCTAAAACGTCATTCAGGGGAGACAGAATCTTTATTCTGTATTGAGATGTGAGGCTCACCACCAATGTAACCTTGGCAGAAAGAAACATCAACTTAAGTTTACATTAAGCTGTCAATACTAGCACAGGATTTTCTAGGAGAGGGTTTGGTAGGAGGAAGCAAGATGACAGTGGGCCCCTAAACAATGTTTGCTTTGAAGAAAAACTAGTGACAAATATGGAGATTGGGATGCTTGTGACAAGCTTCACTCTTAACTTTTTTGATGAGGCAGTGGTGGTGATGGAAGACGCGATGGGTGTGCCTTAGGAGACTACAGTTTGCATGGGGCACCCGGGGCTCTAGAAATGTGTTTTGGCTGTTGTTTCTGTTTCGTAGGATGCCGAAGACCTGTGCCAGGGCATGTCTACGATCTAACACAAGTAGAGAGAGGCTCCGGTCAATGGGAATGGAGAAACATGAAGAAGGCAGAGGTCCTTAGGCCAATGAGTAACTCAACGTTCAGTAGAGATTTCATGGAGTTTGATGGAGTTAGCTTAGTAGAAGCTTGGGTAAAAGGCAGAAATAATAGAAATGATGGCGGCGAAGACATTGTTAATGTGACATTGAATTACATCTCCAAAAGGTAAGTCTGATTTTATTTTCATCTTGTAAACAACACAGGTAATTCCCACAGCTACCGAGATCATAATTCAAAATCACCATGAACTCGCCGACTCCTGGAAGGCAGCCAGTGAGATTCCCAGAGCTCAAAGGGCCTGCTTAGCCACCAACCCCGGCTTTAGCACGGACATGGAGCCTGAACATGTAGAAAAATACTAGAATTTCCTATTCAAACAAATAGGCGAGCGTCTGGGGAGCGTAGGGTTATCTAATTTTCCCTTGAAAAGATAACATTTAAGAAAGCACAGAGTTTAAACAGGAAAAACACTTTGCACAACGGGACCCACTGCTTCAAACGGGGGGTGGGGGGGATTCCGTGTTGCCTGCTGAGAACAAGCAGACCATTGTCTCTGAGAGGACAGAAGACGGCAGTCCTTTGCTTCCTAAGCCTGCTTCGCACCAGATTCGTGGGTAGAGTTGAAAGATCTATTTTATTTCTCTTCTTCTTTTCTCTCACATTTTTAACCCCCTCTTCTTAGAATTCTTAACCTCCTATGTGTTTTTTTTTTAATGGTGTTATCTAAGTGGATGTTGAAAAAGGCTGCCTGTTAAGAAAGAGTCGGTTTCCTGTATAAACAAACGCAGCTAGGGGAGAGAGAAAGAAAAGCAGTCTTGTCAACCAGCAAGGTCCCAGCACAATTTCCTTAATTGAAGTAGCCCAGGGACCCCAGGGTGCATGAATAGTCCACAAAACGGGGACTGGACCACACAGAGCACACGCTGGCTTCAGGCGGGCATGCCTGAAAATAAGCAGGCCTCAAGGAGGAGGAAGGAGGGGACTTGCATCCCCTGGTCTTAAGTATGCTCCTCTCAAACGAAAGCCCCTGTAAGCTTCCCTTAGGTTTGAAAAACAATATTGTCTGACAGGCAGGAAGCTGGGAAGCCCCAGTGGGGCAAAGGGGAGACTTCAAGGCCGTGAGGTCAGGACCCAGATGACTTGGCCTTCAGACTTTTTCTTTTCTCCCTCCGGTTTTCTCTCTATTTTTTTTTAACCTGTGTCATTCCGTTATAGGCACAAACCACGGCTACCCGTGAGAATGGACCAGTCTGGACAAAGAGCTAAGGGCTTTGTGCCTCTTATCTACTTCGGATTCTTCACAGACAAAGTCTCATCATTACCCAGAGGAGTCACGGCTGGGAAGACCGTCTGGGGAGAGAATTCCTAAGTCTAGCCTGCACACAGTTTCCTCTGGGACCCTTGGCCACAGAGAAGGGCTCTTCCTTTCCACCGCTTGGTAAACCCTTGGCTGCTCTGGTTAGTCTAAATCAGTGCTTCTCAACCCTTTTAATGCCTCGACCCTTTCATACAGGTCCTCATGTAGTGATGACACGCCCCACCCCACCAGAAAATTATTTTTGTGGCTACTTCATCACTGTGATTTTGCTACTGTTATGAATCGGGAGACCCCTGTGAAAGGGTCCTTTCACCCCCAAAGGGGTGCTACCCACAGGTTGAGAACCGCTGGTCTAAACAGTCAGAATGGAAGCCATGAGATAAAAAGGAGGCAACACAACAGAAATGTTAATTTTCTCAAATTCTCTTCTAACGGAGCTATTGGTCGTTCCTGTCATAATTCCAGACGACGTTCCTCGTATGCCAGAGTCCAGACCGTATTTTCGCATCTCCAACGATCGGCAGGAAAAGAGAGAGCTTGTTGTCTTTCCATAGGGTGGCCGTTTAACCCCTCAGAGATGGAAGTCACCATTTCCTTCGATGGAAGTGGCAGCTTCTGACTGGCCTGCAATGAGATCCCGAGTTTGTTTAATTTGGAGTAAAGTTTTATGAGTTAATCTCAAGTGAGGGAAAGCAGCAATAAACATAGAACATACTGGCCATTATTCTAAATATTTCTACATTCTTTCTCATGCATGAAAGAAGACAAAATGCTCAAAAAATGGGGAAGTATGGTGCTCCAACATTTGTGTGTGTGTGCGTGCGTGTGTGCGTGTGCGTGTCTGATTTTGTTTTGACCTAGCCATCTGGAGTGCAACATGCCCCAGGAGTGTGCAGGCAAACATTTACCAGGAGATTCCCATAGTTTCTGCTATGCATAAACATATGGCAGAAGACGCTTACATGTTTTTAGAAAGTCGAGATAAACATAGATCTTTCCATGCGTTTATTAACACAGCCCAGCCCTTGGCAGACCAAATAGCTATTTATTTTAGTGGCCTTATAAACTCAGGTGGGCCCAGATGCCACAGAGACACGTGCAATCTGGAAGTGATCAGTGTCATGGCCGAGAACAACGTTACCTTTGCTCCTCAAGTTCAATAATAGGGGTGGAAAAATTCAGGGATATTGCAGTGCGATTGTGTGCTGAAAAGTGGATTAGATCTCAATTAAATCACAACATAAATAATCCCTTAACTAAGAATGTTAAAGGTGAGCTTGAAATGGTCTTAAAAACAAAGGGGGCGATTGACCTGATTTATTAGGGGAGAGAAAGGCAGCCTGTGTGTGTTCTGTGCACTCAGTGTTTAATGGAACAGACTTCTTGGGAAACTGCTGGGGTTTGGGGGAGGCTGAACCCCCATACATAGCCCCCTGAAGGAGGACTGGATTTTTTAAAGGCAAGAAGGAAGGGTGTGGGGAGCCCATCAACTACCCAGTGAACCAATTAACCAACCAGCCAAACAAATAAAATTACACCGAGTGAGCCCTGGAAGAAGGGCTATTGTTTTTGAAGGCGGTCTTGGCTATCTGAAGGCCAATCAATAAGGGGATGTTTACACTTGGAAAAAGGAAAGAGAGATTTATTAGCAGGCACACATGGGGCTTCAGGGGAATGTTCTCAGTAACTGGGGCTCATGCTGTTCCCATTCCGGCTCTCATTCCTCTGTATTGTCGAAAACCCTCTCTAAGATCCAAATATGGCCTTGGCTCTTTTGACAGGAGCTGCGGCTTGGACATTCTGCACCGCCATACTCTGCAAAGTTCCGGGTGGGAGGCATTTCTCTCAGTACTTCCTGAAGCATCGACCATTTTTAGGTGCGAGTGGAGTGGGGTGGTGCCTGTGTCAGTGGGCAAAAGATAGCACCTCTTGGGCACCCAGTTTCTTCATTTGTAACCACAGGGGTGCTGCTATTAAGGTTCCCTTCAGCTATAAAATCCCATGATGCTCAATGTGCCGGAAAACTCAGATTCTGAGCAAACCAACCTCAGAGTGACAAGACGCATTGTCACAGGTCATGTGATAATTTGTTTTAATTCTAAAAAGAACCCAAGGCCTGTGTTTCTTCAGATAGCTGGACTCGCCAGGAAGCTGGACTTTGGGAAAACAGTGCCTCACCGAGTGGACAGTCAAACAACAACAACAAAACTTAAGCAAATCAGAAATGGAAGACTGAGTAGAAACAAGGGGGCTTCCTGGGAGCATCTTCGTTTCGGGAATCTAGACGTCTCACTTGCACGGCATGGAAACCCACCCCACGAGCAAGCCTGGCTGTCCTGAAAAGACAGCAAACACCCTCACGTGCTGCAGAGGGGTTGATGGCCCGATGACCTGGGAGATTGTCACATTTCAACGTGATGCTGTTTCACAGGTCCACACGTCCCAGGAAGAGCTCTGGAGGGAGGACAATCACCGATAGCTTTGATTCTCGGTGGGGAGAAATAAGTGCGCTAACCTTGAACTGTCTAGGATTACATACGTCGAGTTACCTGACTGGTCAGACCAATGAAGACAGTAGGGATCTTTGAAGAGTCCTTATAAGACACCAGTCACAAGCCTTTGAATACCACCTTCAGTTTAAAACGAATAGCAGAGCCTCTAAAGTGCTGCCTTTAAAGTTTTATTTCCTTTTGATTGCAGCCTGCAGTTCATGGTGACCCAGCACACACGCACATACCGATTGAAAGTAAGTCTCCTGAGATGATGCTTACCTCTACTCTGTGTATTGCTCTCAGACATTCTGCTGCTTTTACCCCCCCCCCCCAATGTTGGATGCAGCACACTAAGTGGATTTTATGATGACGTGCAATTTGAAAACAATACTCTAGAGCAGTGGTTCTCAACCTTCCTAATGTCACAACCCTTTAATACAGTTCCTCATGTGGTGGTGACCCCAAGTATGTGGGTATATCTGCATGTGAGCGGACCCGCTTGGAGACAGAAGAGCGGTGTCTCAGTTCCTAAGCTAAGACCAATGGAAATATGGTCTCAGGCGACCCCTGTGAAAGGGTCGTTGGACCCCCAAAGGGGTTGAGGCCCACAGGTTGAGAACCGCTGCTCTAGATTACCTTCTCAGGTCGGCTGACTGTGATATAGACAGACCAGGCATCTCTTCTTTTCTTACAGCATGGGCTGCTGATTCCTGTTGGTGAAATCTTCCTAAATGATCTTTATTTAGCATGGAAGAAAATGTGGCCATGGTGGGAGGCTGGGGCACCCATGTCACGGAGGCTGTTTCAGGACTCCACCCACAACCTCTAGCGTCACACTCCAGAAAGTCTTCCTCTTTGCCCGGCATTCTCAGCGTTGGCAGGGATTACGGAAAGGGTCTGGTGGCTCTTACCCAAAGGAGAGAACTGGTTGTGGTGAAAGGCTGGGTCACAGAGCCCTGGCTCCTGCCTCCAGTTGGCAGACTCGTTGGAAACAACCTGGACAACTGTAGGAGCTGCAAAACCACCAATCCAGTGGGGCCCTCAAAAAATGTGTCGTTTTGGGGCGAATTCCCAGTTTTGACATTACCAACCCAAAGCTTGGAGGTTTGAGTCCATCCAAAGGGGCCCCAGAAAAATCAACTTCCCAAACCACCCAGCCACTGAAAACCCTATGCAGAGCAATTCTACCCTGACACACACAGGCCGTCACAAGTCAGTGTCCTTAGAAATAGCCGACAGTGCAGTCTACTTGGCACGAAGAAGGCTTTAAGCTGCACCGCAAGGCTTTCGGGTGAAGTTCCAACTTGGATTTTATCAGACCCACTCCTTTAAATTTTGCTCATTTGAAGCTCTTTAGGCTTACAATTATGAAGATAACCTTCTCAGCTGCAATTTGAGTCACTTTTAGGGCTGATCTTATTATTATATTTTTTAAAATCTCATTTCAGGCTTTCAATAAAGCATGTGATAGGTGTACCAATTCTGAGGAAGGGACAGTGGGTGTGTTCTTGTCCTCCAAGGACCTTCCAACATTTAATAGAAGATTTGATTTACTGTTCACAGAAAAGCCACCTTTGCCTTGACCTGATTTCTGGAATTTTCTCGCTTATTGAAATGGCACAGTTTTTCATTTTCTTGGCCTTGTCTGTGACATCCCACGCTGACACGGCCGGGTCTGCCTTCACAAATGGCTGAAGTGTTCTTGGCGTTTTCCTGGGGTGTTTGCGGATGCCGTGCTCAGATGCCCAGAGGAGAAGCTCCAAGTGTAACCCAAAGGCCACAGAGGAGAGGAGACCTGCTAGGAGGGGACTCTCAGACTTCCCAACTGGGGCCAGGCCATTGGAGCTAAAGTAGCACAGGGGTGCAGGATCAGGTGGTCTCTCAGACTCAGGCTGCGGGGAGTCCAGGCGGCAGACGGTATTTCCAGACTTGGCTACACACAAGTACATTGAGACAGGGGAGGGTGGATGGGCCCCAGCTTTCTCAAGCTGCAGACCCTGAGAATGAGGAGTGGGGATTGTTCCCATGACGGCAGTGGGGAGGAAGAGTTTTTCATCAGAACAGCTTATATTTGGAATCACCCGGTTACTTGCTGTTGAATTGATTCCGACGGACAGAGACCCTGAAAGGATCAGAACTGTCCCTGTGGGTTTCTAAGACTAACACTTTTATTTCCCAACACTTAAAAATATCATTTAATTGGGGGCTCTTACAGCTATTTTTTTAAACAAGTGGCGATTTTATTAATATTTTATTTGCATTTTGATGATCAGTTTCACAAGAAACTGTCATTTTCTCAAACAATTAAAAAACGTTTTCCAAATCTCAATCGCCTCCGGAGAAGAAAACACGCCTCTTCAGGGCGGATTGGGCAGTTTCAGATCGGAGGAACCGCTGTAGTAGAAGTTAAGTGGGGAAGCAAGCTCAGGTTCACCCAGCTTTAGGAGGAGCACGAATGTCTTTCTGGAAGGCTCCAGAGGAGCCAGCTCAGCTTAACACAGGCAAGTGGCTCACTCCCCAGGAGGCAGCATCTGCTCCAGCACAAATCGAAGTGCTGCTGCTCCAGCTCCCTCGTGGCTCCCACTCCCACGAGCGCAGAGTTCTCGCTCTTTGTCTTTGTTTCTGCTTGACCTTCTCCACCCTGCCGACTGCTTCTTTCACTTTGGACTTTTCTTTCTGGGCCCGTGGACCATGGCTGGGCTTCTCAACGTCTGATCGGACTTCGGGACGGTGGGCTCACCCTGACACCTCCCCACGTCGATCTTCCATCCGGAACTCAGAATGCTAGGCTGATTCCCTACCTGGGGATCCCGTGTTCGGAGCCGGCCTATCCCGGGACTGGGCGGGGCCAGGGGTGGGGCCGCTCTTACGGCTGGCTCTTAACACAATCCATCCATGCATTGTGTCAAGCATATTTGTACATTTGTTGCCGTCATCCTTTTCACAACATTTCTTTCTACTTGGGCCCTTGGCATCAGCGCCTCGTTGTTTTCTCTCCCTCCCCCAACCTCTCACCCTCATGAACTCGATACATTATTATTATTTTCATATATGACACCACCCACTGTCTCCCTTCACCTGTGTTTCTGTTGTTCGCCACCCTGGGTGGGGAGGGTTATACGTCAATCATTTCGATTGGTTCCCACTCCCCCTCCCCCTTCTCCCTACTACCCTCATGGTATCAGTACTCCCATTACTGTTCCTGAGGGGTTTATCAGTGCTGGATTCCCTGTGTTGAGACCTCTTACCTGTACCAGTGTACATGCTCTGGACTAGCCAGATTTGTAAGGTAGAACTGGGGTCATGATGGAGGGGTGGGGGGGGAGCATTAAAGAACTAGTGGAAAATTGTGTGTTTCCTCTGTAGACTAACTCTTTGCAGGGGTGGAAAACCCTGTCTTTTTCTAGATGGCAGCTGGTGGGTTTGAACTGATGACCTTCCAATCAGCAGCTCAGTACGGCACCTCTGCACCACCAAGTATCCTTGTTTGGAATGCCATGTTTATTAAGTTTAGCAGATAACCGACCACTCAGGAGCCCTGGAGGTGTGGTGGGCTAGACATTGGGCGGTAGCTGCAAGGTCAGCAGCTGAAGGTCCCCAGCTGCTCTGCAGAACAATCAGGCTCCCTGCTGCAGCACAGATTTGCAGCCTGGCAAACTCTAGATAAGGCCATTCTGAGTTGGAATTGATTGGAGGACAATAGGTTTTTGGCTTACTGATCACAAGCACCATTCTAGGCTTTCAATGTTTTTAGTTTGCAGAATGAAGTAGACACTGTTTCTAGCCTCACAGAGTTCCTTTTTTTGGAGGGAGGACTCAAATATAGCAAACATCTGTGTAAGATGGGAGGAGCCCTGGTGGCACAGTGGTTATGCATTGGGTTGCAATCCTCAAGGACCGCAGTTCAACACCAGCAACCGCTCTATGGGAGAACAAGATGCCTGTCACATAGGAGGCACCTCAGAGATGGCGACAGACACTTTCCTTTGTAAAGACACGGAAAAACAATCTAAGATACGAAGACGCTAAGCCTCAGAAAGGCACCCAGCTTCTTCCTACTTATCAATGTATTCTCTGAGACTACAGAGAAATCCCACCCCCCCAAAACCAAACTCACTGCCATCAAGTGAGTGTCGAATCATAGCAACAACAGGACAGGGTGAAGCTGCCCTGGGTGTTTTGAGCCTGTCATGCTACACGAATAGACCATCTTTCTCCCTTCAGGTCCTTCTTTAGTGACTGCAGCCTCCCATTCTAGTAGCTGACCCAGGGAGAGAGAATGAAATAGACATTCTGAAAATCAAGAAGACCTTTGAGACCCTTCAAGGAACAGCCTCTCCTTCTTCCTCTTCTTCAAGTACTGGGGAAAGGAGACGAGGATGTAAAAGGAGATTCATGTTCATTCCCAAGGTATTTGCCAGGTGTTCTTGTTTTCTTGGGCCTTCACATCCTAGTCTTTCAATTCCCTGTGTTTTAGATTAAATGTCCTTTAGTAACCCATCGCTTGTCAAGCTGGTGGCCAACACCAGCAGAGATGCAATATTTTTGAGTTGAGAAGAGGGTGGTCTTTGCAGCTAGACGGCCTTTGTGCCACTTTGACTTTTGGACTTGAGAAGCTTCATCTCTGCTACCGTTGAACTCCCTGTGAGTCACCACAAAGTGCTTGTGGGGAGCCAGGGTGGCCTTCTGTCCAAACAGCCTTCTGCGGTGATGGGTGGGCTTTGGCTTCTGAAAGACTCCCCCATTGTGGTTGTATAGGATTTCTCATCAGCTCAAATTTATCTTCGAAGGAATCTGACCAAATTGGTTCTTAGAAGTGAGGATGGGGAAATGTTGGCTCATTTGCTTTGCACACCTCCGGAAAGACCCATCCCTGGAAGAGGACATCATATTTGGTAAAGAAGAGAGCTGGTGAGAACAAAGGAAGCCTTCAATGAGACAGACATCAGTGACAATGGCCCAGGAGCCTGCTGTGCTTTGCTCTGTTGGCCCGCTTGCCGGTAACTAAGAACAACACGAGAAGAGCACGGACTATGGCGTATGGATGGACAGACGCATCAGCTCCAAATAAAGTGAAGCATCTGCAAAGGGCACTGGGCTAGAGGTGTCCTATCAAATTTGGGTGTCCTGGTGTGGTACATTCCCTCAAACAAAACAGAACATCAACCCTTGCTAGCAACACTATCGTAGTAACCCTCATTATGGAAAGGGTAGCCATCTGCCAAGACAGAGTCAGAAGTATGGTGAGCTCCTTGGTCCCCATCACCCAGCTTCAAGAAATGACCATTTCGTGGCCAATCTTGCTTCGTCACTCCCTAATTTCCCCCACCGGTTGGAATATTTCGAGTTGAATTCTAGACATCATGCTATTTTATCTGTAAATATCTATTTTCAATGAGCACTGAGGAATGCTGCCCAAGGTGAATGTGAGACACTGAGAAGACAGAAAACAAAGCACTGTGGGTACCACAAGTCTGAAGGGTAAAGAGAGTCGGCGACCTCCGCTCAACGTCATTTAATCATGTGTCCCAGACTGCTAGAGCATCAATCAAAAACCCAGTTTTCTGTTTTGGTGGATGGTGGTGGTGGGGCAACATTTGTACCAGCTAGTGGTCAAAGGTCAGAGGTTTGAGTCCAGTATGGGACCTTGTAAGAAAGGCCTGATGGTCTGCTTCTGAAAGAGCAGCCATTGAGATCCTTGTGGAGCACAATCCTCCTCTGGTGCCCGTGAGTTGGGATTGACTCTATGGCCACGGGGCTTTTCTTTTGCTTTGTTGGCATTGCCTTCTAAGGAGCCCTGGTGGGCTGGAGCATCAGCTTAGGACTGGTAAGTGGTCCAAACCCCACAGTTGTTCCTCTGGACAAAGATGAAGCTGTCTGCTCCTGTAAAGACTGTCAGTCTTAGGGTCCCTCTGAGTCAGAATCGGCTGAATGGCATTGGGTATGGTTGTTGATTGTGTTCTAGTCATCTGACTGGAGCCCTGGCAGTGTAGTGGTTATATATTGGGTGGCTAGCTGCAAGGTCAGCAGTTCAAAACCACTAGCCGCTTCTTTGGAAAAAGATGGGGATTTCTACTCCCATCAAGAGTTACAGTCTCAAAAACCCACGGGGGCAGTTACCCTATCCTATAAGGTCGCTTTGAGTCAGCATTGACAAGGTGACAGTGAGTTTGTTTTTTAAATCATTTTATTAGGGGCTCGTATAACTCTTATCATAATCCATACATACATCAATTGTGTAAGGCACACTTGTACATTCATTGCCCTCATCATTCTCAAAACATTTGCTCTCCACTTAAGACCCTGACATCAGCTCCTCATTTTCCCCTTCCTTCTCCCTTCCTCATGAACCCTTGATAATTTTGTAAATTATTATTTTGTCATGTCTTACACTGTGCAATGTCTCCCTTCACCTACTTTTCTCTTGACCATCTCCCAGGGAGGAGGTTATATGTAGATCTCTGTAATCGGTTCCCCCTTTCCACTCCACCCTCTCTCCACGCTCTCCGTATTGCTACTCTCACCACTGGTCCTGAAGGGATCATCCACCCTGGGTTCCTGGTATTTCAAGTTCCTATTTGTACCAGTGTACATCCTCTGGTCTTACCAGATTTGTAAGGTGGAATTTGGATCATGATAGTGGGTGGGGGTGGGGGGGACAAGGCAGCATTTAGGAACTAGAGGAAAGTTTTATGTTTCATCTGTCTACACTGCACCCTGACTGGCTCATCTCTTTGCCGCGACCCTTCCATAAGATGAGCTTTGGGTCTCCACTCCACACTCCCCCTCATTCACAATGATATGAGTTTTTGTTCTGATGATACCTGATACTCGATCCCTTCGACACCTCGTGATCACACAGGCTGGTGTGCTCTTCCATATGGGCTTTGTTGCTTCTGAACTAGATGGCCACTTGTTTACCTTCAAGCCTTTAAGACCCCAGATGCTGTATCTTTTGATAGCTGGCACCATCAGCTTTCTTCGCCACATTTGCTTATGTACCCATTTGTCTTCAGTGATTGTGTGAGTTTGGTTTTTTTTGAAGAATATGACAACTGTGCGGAGCATATTGACAAAAGATTATTAGCTCGCATGTGGAAATCCAGGTGCCATCTTAGAGGAGGTTCTGGTGTTCCTAACAGCTTAGAGAGCATCTTACGGACTCTTGGAATTGTGGACTCCGTTATCCAGGCATTCTAGGGATTTTCAACTTCTGGGAAGACAATTGCAGGACGGGTGGAGTAACAGTCACAAAGAACAGCAACAACAAACAATGCCACAATAGCAAACAAGGACCCAGGGGACATCTTCGGGGGCCTTTGCGTGCTACTTAGCATCGTCATCTGCTGAAGCAGCGTAGACACCGATTCCCTCCTTTTGCAAGTGGGCTCAGTGATAGAGATACTACCTAAATAAAGGGTGTCATGGGAGCAACTTTTTTGGTTGTTTGAATGTTTTCTCAGGCATTTCCATATTTTCATCATCTTCTTGAACATCTTAAATAATAGCTTTCTTTTTCATATGTTACTCAAACGATTGTATTCTTCTCTGCTACCACGATTCAAAATACATCAGCTTGAACTTCCTTTTTCTTTTTGGGTGGTGATTGTTTCAAACATTCCCACTCAGTCATCAGTGCCACTGGAAAAGATATAGTTTTAACAGGAAAGCCATTTTTCTCCACCTAAGTAAGCCATTAAGGACAATGGGAAGTGAAAGGGTGCTTTTCACTATATCAGCTCATTGCAGATAGCATGTGTACAATTCATTTCGGATGGAATCATAATAAACAGGAGACAATAGAGTACAAACCACTCTTTATAACGCAGTGCTCACCAATAAATCCCACTTCTGGCATTATATCAAATAGGTGCAGATGCAGAAATTATGTAAAACTGGTTGTGACTGCGCCTGACCTTGTGAGCGTCCCCCCACCCCCCAACCAAATCTTGACTCAATAAACTTGTTCTCCCTAATGATCTGGCAGTTATTCCCGTCGAGAGAATACAAGGAGGGGGCTGAGAATTGAGGAAGGGGGCAGTGATTCAGAGGCCACCAGGGTCCTTAAGAAGATTAATTTGTAGGAGGTACCTGAAAAGTTGGAAAAATCTCAATGCATTTCTGAATACACATATTCATTTTTGAGCTGATTTCTGTTCCTCTTGTGCCCTGTAAAATTTCAAGGAATGTAGTTGAGGTCTGGAGATTTCCACAAGAAGATTAAGAGAGGTTATAAACCAAAGAAATAGTGTGTCTGTCTAACTGTGGGGCATGAAATATTTTTGGTACCATGATGTCCTGGTGTACAGTATAGAAATTGAGTAAGCACCTGGTACACCTTCAGAATGTCTTACTATTAATGTTTTTTGATAATAGGGCATGCAGATTTAAGTCTAAAAAGCCCCCATGTCTGCTATCTTACCTGGAATAAAGTACAACCTTAATTTTGTATCTATGACATAAACTCATCACTGAAGTGGTGACATTTTTTTCTGTAGACTTTGAGGTCTGGTTTTGTGTTTTGTTTCAGAATCAGTGCATTTTGGACTCTTAATGAAGACTTTCATTTAATGCTCACTGGACTTTATTACATTAGCCAAATGCTTATAATGTCGTTAGTTTTACAAAGAAGTTGGGTCCTCTTGCCAAATCAGTTACCATCAGTCGACTCATTGCTGGAGACTCCAGAGTGTTGGTGCAAGTTGTGCTCCACAGGCCTTCCAATAGTGGATTTTGGTGGGAGTAGACCGCCAAGTCTATCTCCTGAGTTGTCTTGGGTGGAACTAAACTTCCAACCTTCCACGTAGCCCCTGGGTGTGTTAACTGTTTATAGCACCCAAGGACACTTGTGTCTTCTAAGTCCATGTGAAATCCCCAAAGACTTTCATGTAAAGTGTCCGTTGTTACAAAATGGGGATAGAAAGATAGTCTCCTAGCTTATTTCTGCAGATGATGGACTGACTCTCTAACCTCTTGGCTGGTGTTGCAGAAACATCTCCTGTGGGGCGATGAGGGTAAGGGATTTCTTAATCTTGCCCAAGGAAACGATGAAACCCGTATGATTTTAAACCATGCAGTATCCCTTTACTCTGTTTGAATGACTGCCTCCAGGTCCCTCAAGAGCATATTTAAGTAAAATTAGAATTACATTGATTTATGTGTTCCCATCCTGTCTGTCTTAGTTTATTTGTGACTTGATATTTAAGTGTATTTCTTGTAAGCAGCATAGGACCTGGCTTATGAATCTAATGTAGAATCATTATCTTTATGTGGAGCTGTGTAGACCATTTGCATCTTGTATAATTGTTCATAAGGTCAGGCACAATTTGATGGTCTTGTAATTTGTTGGCTCCATGTGTTCTTTGCTTTCCTCATCCTTTCCTGACTTTGTTTGCAATGACTAGTATTGTCAGATTTATCAAATAAAAATACATGATACCTAGTTAAATTTGAATGCATATAAATCATGATAATTTTTTTGGTCAGAATAGTATTTCATGGGATATATTTATACTAGAAAATTATTTGCTTAAAACAATGACATCCAAAATTCAAGTTAAATTTAACTGTACATCCCATAATTTATCTGTCAATCTCAGAATTAATTTAATGTTTCTTTAAAATTGAGTTTATCTCCTTTTCTGACTTGCTATTTTGTGATTTAGTGGTTGCTTTGGGGGGTTATATTATGGACCTTTAATTTACCATGAGCCCCCTTCAAGTGATGTTGTAACAGTTGGCATATGGTATAAGAATCTACTTGTCCCCTCTTAACTTGGTGTTATTGTTGTCATGCATTTTAGTTTTTCTGTGCTATAACTCATGCATTTTAGTTTTTCTATGCTATAACTCCCAAAAACATTGATTAAGAAGTCAGTTATTTTATTTTTCTTATTCTTAAGTAATAAGAAAAATGTCTTATTCATTGACAACAGAGTTACCATTTCTGGGGTTCTTCTTTCTAGTGTGTAGATCCATGTTCCCATGCAGTGTCATTTTTCCATCTGTGGTCGATGAATTCTTTCAACTTTCATATGTCTAGAGCATCTCCATTCTCCCTTTGCCTTTGGAATGTATTTTGCTAACTATAGAATTTTAACTTGTCAGATTTATTTTTCAGTGCTTTCAAATATGTTACTCCATTGTCTTTTCATCTCATTACTTCCTTTGAAAAATCATTTTATTGGGGGCTCATACAATTCTTATTACAATCCATCCATCCATCCATTGTGTCAAGCACGTTTGTGCATTTATTGCCATCATCATTCTCAAAACATTTGCTTTCTACTTGAACCCTTAATATCACCTCCTAAATTTTCCCCCTCCTTCCCCACTGTCCCCTCCCTCATAAACTCTTCATAATTCATAAATTATTATTATTTTGTCATATGTTACACTGTGCAACGTCTCCTTTTACCCACTTTTCTGTAGTCCATTCCCCAGGTAGGAGGTTATATGTAGATTCTTGTAATCGGTTCCCCCTTTCTACACCACCTTCCTTCCACCCTCCAGGTATCACCACTTTCACCACTGTTCCTTAATGGGTCATCTGTCCTGGATTCCCTGTGAAATCTGTCCTGGATTTCAAGTTGCTATCTGTACCAATGTACATCCTCTGGTCTAGCCAGATTTGTAAGGCAGAATTGGGATCATGATAGTGGGGGGAGGAAGCATTTAGGAACTAGAGGAAAGTTATTGCTACACTGCATCATGACTGGCTCTTCTCCTCCCCACAACCCTTCAGTAAGGGGGTGTCCAGTTGCCTACAGTTGGGCTTTGAATCTCCACTCAGCACTCACCTTCATTTACAATGATGTGATTTTTTGTTCTCATGATGCCTGATATCTGATCCCTTCGACATCTTGTGATCACATAGGCTAGTGTGCTTCTTCCATGTGGGCTTTGTTGCTTCTGAGCTAGATGGCTGCTTGTTTATCTGCAAGCCTTTAAGACCCCAGACACTATTTCTTTTGATAGCCGGGCACCATCAGCTTTCTTCATCACATTTGCTTATGCACACATTTGTCTTCAGCAATCATGTTGGGAAGGTGTGCATCATGGAATGCCAATTTAATAGAACAACATGTTCTTGCATTGAGTGAGTATTTGAGTGGAGGTCCAATGTCCATCTGCTGCCTTAAAACTAAACCTATAAATATATGCACGTAGATCTATTTCCCCACCATCCTATATAAATATATTTACATATGTACATGCCTGTATTTAGATCTTTATAAACATCCTTTGTCTCCTAGTTCTTTCCTCTATGTCCTTTACTTTCCTCTTGTCCCACTATCATGCTTAGCTTTCATTTGGGTTTCAGTAATTTCTCTCAGTTACATTGCCCTTGCTGAATCCCTACCAGGCCTCTCACATCCTCCTTGCCACTGATTTTGGATCACTTGTTGTTCTCCTGTCCCTGGGTTGGTCAACATCACCTCTTTACCCCCACCTCCCCCTCTCCCATGTCCCCCTGGAACAGTTGATCCCATTGTTTTCTCCTCTAGACTGTTCATCCAGCTTATCTTATCTAGCTAGATCTTTAGAGATAATAATATGGACCCAAAACAAGGCATAGCAAGACAGGCGATGAGTGAGATCACAGCAATGACAACAAAAAAGAAAACCAGTGACCCATAAAATAATAAATTAATTAAAAAAAGAAAAAGAAAAAAATTTAAAAGAAAAAAACCTGTAAAGAGATCAAGGTCTGATTTGTGAACGCTAGGTGTGTCCTTCAGTCAGGTCAGATGGGGTGCCATTCTCTGGGCCCAGAGTCTGTCCTTTGTGCTCCCTTGGGAGCTCCCTGCTCCCCCCCCCCCCCGGCCTCCCGCCCATTGCTCTGCCGCACTCCTTTAGTGTTTTGCCAGATCATCTCACTATTTCTAATGAGGAATCTGAATTTGACTTTCTTTATGTTGATGCTTAGCATTATTTTGAGGCTCTTGAATCTGTGGGTTATCATTTTCAGCCAGTTTGGGAAATTCAGCCATTATTTCTACACATGTTTTCTTGGATTGTTTTCTTTTTGCAGTGATTTCAATTACCCCGATGATGAGGACTCTTGCCTCTGATCCTCTTTCCTCTCTTTATTCTGAGTTATTTTTCCTCTGTTTTGTTTTGGTTTTCAAGCTCATGAATCTTGTCTTCTGTAACACTTATTTTTACTGTTAATTGTACCTGTATATATAGATAGGTTTTACTCGAGCTATTGTAGATATTTGCTTTTAGTCTTTTGAAAAGTATCTTCCCCGTGTCAATCTAACTTTTGAACATCTTAATTACAATGGTTATGACCATGGAAACGTCCTCTTCTCTGATTGTTCTAGTCTCTGGGTCAGTTGTGATTGAGTGACTTTTCTTTCCTTCTTATGACTGGCCATCTCAGATTGGTTGCCAGATATGAGGAAGGTGACCCTGATGAGTACTAGATATTTTTGTGTTCTTATGAATGCGCTTAAGGTTTGTCCTGGGATGCAGTTCAACTGTTTAGGAACAATTTGATTATTTTTGACATTTCTTTAAGATTTATTAGGTGGCATCAGAGTGGTGTATTCATTTTGCAGCTAAGTAGTTTCTACTACTGAGGCAAGAATCTTCTAAATGCTTTACCCAATGTCTGTGAATTATGGAGTTTTCCAGTCTGGCTAGTGGGAATAGGAACTATTTCCAGCCCAATATAAGCATGAGCACTTATCTTTATTATTCTTGAAAATGCCTTTCCTCCACCTCACATGCTTACACTGACCAGGGCCTCCTGAATGCTGGAGGGGATTCTCCATAGCCCTTGCTGCTCAGCTCCATCTTCTCCAGTGCTCTGTCTTGCAAATGCTAACTCCTCTCTCTGGACTTTCAGCTCTTAGCCCGCAACTTTGTCATCCTGTTGAACGGCTCCTTGAGTTTCTTTTGCTTGTCCCCTGGGCTGGAAACGCTCTCAAGGCAGAAACTGCAGGCAATGATAGGGCCCATAGGGATTGCTCTCATTTATTCCCCGATGTTCATTGTCTTGAATATCATGTTTCATTTCTTTTGTTCCATTTGGTTGTTCCAGGCTGGAAGCTAAATTTGGTCCTTGCCACTTCATCTTGCCCAGAATCAAGTCTGGTTTGCAAGAAGAGGGTTATTTGGTTTTCATGTATTTGAAAACTTTCTATTGTTCTTCCTACTATTAATTTCTAATTTTAAGACATAATTCAGGAAAAATGTTTTGTATTATTTCAAGGTTTTAAATTTATTGTGTCTTTCTTTGTGGCCTAACATATAATTCAACCTGGGGACTGATCCATGTGTTTTGGAAAAAAAAAATGTGTACTGCGTTCTTATTGGGTGTAGTGGTCTATGCTTGTAAATGATTATCTGACTTATATCTTCTGTATCTTTGCTGAGTTTCTTTCTAGCTCATGCCATGTCCTTCACAGACAGAGATAATGTTATTAGCAACCCGATGTGGGACACACCATGTGCCACTAGAGCTCCACCAACGAGATCTGAGATGACAGAATTCGACACTATGTGAAAAAAGGTACACTATGACCCCGTGGGAATTTTGCCAGATATGCAAGAATAGTTCAACATTAGAAAATTAGGCGACATTATCCAACACCTACATACAACAAAAGAAAAGAACCACATGATTATGTGAATTGATGCAAAAAGGGGGGGGGGGGAAGGCATTTGATAAAATCTGACAACATTTCCTGATAAAAACCCAAATTTTGGCTGTTGAGTCAATTCCCTGCCGCCCCCCCCCTCCCACCAGTTAGAGGAGTTCATTAAGGAAGTCAATGGGTCACCACAAGTCAGGATCAGTCAGTACACAGTCATGGGTCTCCTCAGTCAACAGCCAAGCCTTTCTCTGGTTCTTAGCCTCTCAGCTATGTGGTTCCTGGACCTTTGCCTCCAGTGCTAGAAAGTCAGCCTGCCTGTCACTCTGTTCCAAAGGGTCATAGCTTCGGGTCAGATCCGGTGAAAGAATCTGGTAGCTTCGGCACTGCTCCGCCGAGCCTCCATGCCAATCTTGGGTGTATCTAGACTCGGTGGCCTCTGCTCCTTCAGACAGAGCATTTAAATGTGCTCTGCCAAGGTCTTCTGGGTTTCTCTTTCTTGTCTTCTGCTTCAGAGATGGCTCTTCATTAGAGCCAGGGTGATGGTTATGAAATCTGACTGCTTCCCTCTGCCCTCTTTGTGTATAATCCTTTACTGAAGTTACAGAGACTTGGGGGGAAGAGCCATATTAAGACATTTCACTCCACCACACTGGTATGTTATGATTGTTAGTTCTATTCCACAAGTGTCTCCCACTCTCGCTAGGTTTCTAGGACCTTCTAATATGATCCTTTAAATTAAAAAAAAAATAAATCATTTTATTGGAGGCTCATACAACTCTTTTTTAATTTTAAAAAATCATTTTGTTGGGGGCTCGTACAACTCTTATCACAATCCATCCATCCATCCATTGTGTCAAGCCCATTTGTACATTTGCTGCCATTATCATTCTCAAAACATTTTCTTTCGACTTGAGCCCTTGGTATCAATTCCTCATCTTTTCCCCTCCCTCCCTTCCTCGTGAACCTTTGATAATTTATAAATTAATTATATTTCATGTCTTACACTGACTGAAGAAGCACACCAGCCTGTGTGATCATGCGGTGTCAATAGGATCAGGTATCAGACATCAAACACCCAGAACAAAAAATCATGTCATTGTGAATTGGGGGGTGGGGCAGGGAGGGGAAATGTACAGAGTGGAGATCCAAAGTTCATCTGTAGGCAATTGGACATCCCCTCACAGAAGGATCACAAGGAAGAGCTAAGCCAGTCAGGGTGCAGTGCAGCACCCATGTAACATACAACTTTCCTTTATGCTTCCTCTCCCCCCACTATCCTAATCCCAAATCTACCTTACAAATCCAGCTAGACCAGAGCATGTACCCAGATACAGATAAGAGCTGAAAACACAGGGAATCCAGGATAGCTGAACCCCTTGGGACCAATATTGAGAGTAGTTATACCAGGAGGGTAAGGGGGAGAAAGGGGGAGCCAATCACAATGTGATCCTTTAAAGAGCAGTTGGCAGTTGTAGTTTGGCACCATCTAGTTCTTCCTGTCCCTGGGCTGCAGAGACTGAGGTTTGTAAGGTCCTTTACTTTACTGGACTAATTGTTTCCATATGTCTTTCAGTTGTCATCATTCTTCTCTCCCGCAATCAGAGAGAGACCAATATTTGCCCCTTAGATGCCTGCTCATGAGTTTCTAAGACCCTACTGACTACTCATTAAAAGAAGATGTAGAACACTGTGTTTGTCTTAGGCCAGTTGATCTTGGTATCCCCAGAAACTTAGGTCCTGAGCCTCCAGGCTTAATGATTCATTCTTGCAAGGTGTTTGGTTATGCTTAAGAAATTTCATAACTTTGCTCCCTGTATGCTCCACCACATTCATGGATATATTTTGTGGGGAAAGTATACAAATAGTCTTTGTTAAATCTCTATGTATTCACGGGTGAGATGCTTGCACCTGGAAGCATCTATTTGTCGATCACCATGATTGCAGGGCTGTATACATAACAGTATCTGCCTCTGTTGCCTTTAACTTTTGCAAAGTTGCCTTCTCTCCATCAGTTTTCCTAACTTTCCTCTGATTGTATTTTGCCTTCTCCTTCATATAAGCGAACACTTGTCTAGCCTCTGTCCCATAACCTCCCCTCTGTCTCTTCCTCACATGCCACATCAAGAAATCTTTCTTTTAGTGTGAAAACTTTTATTTTTTGCTTTTAAAAATAGCGATCTCACTCAGTATTTGTCATTTTGTGATTAACTATTTTTTTCTGCAGTTCTTTGGGCATATAATTTACCCATTATACAACTCAATAGTTAAATCACATCAAGAAGAATTGTGCAAACACCACCACGATCCATTTTAGAACATTTTCTTCATTCTTGTACTCGTTACTCGTTCCCCATGTAAGAGTGGAGATTTGCCCGGGAGGAGACCAACAGGAGGACTTTGGCTTTTGTATTTTCCCAGTATAAAGGGCAGAGATGATATTCAGCTGGTATACATCAGTTCAAATGACGTCCAACTAACTGGCTTTGCTAAGCATCTGTTCTGATTGGTCAGTGCCTGTACCTATGGTTAAGTGTTTTGATGATGATCTCTTCTAATACATATTGACCTTTCCCTAGAATTCCAGCAGTCCATTTACTTATGTTTAGGAGCCAGAGGTTCTTTCTGTGGTGGTTTCAGTATACCCATGCGTATACGGAGGAGTCCTGGTGGTAGAATATGCATTTGGGTGCTCTCTTGGAGAAAGATGAGACTTTCTGCACCTGTAAATATTCACAGCTTTGGGAACCCACCCCCACTGTGCATGCACCCCCCCCCCCCACGCCACACACACACACAGTTATACTCTGATATGGGGTCACTTGAAGTCAACTAAATGTCAGTGAGGTTTGTATTTTTGGTTCGGCCCATATACAATTACATAGCAGTAAATTTCAAGGTTCAATTTGTTTTCTTTTTATCCCATTTTAATATTGATGAGAATATACTGGTAGATGCTGCAGAATACACCCATTCATCACTTGCTACATGTACAAGTCAATGACATTGATTAGATTCTTCATGTTGTGTCACCATCTCATTACCCTGACCCTGCTTGTTTCACCACTACTGATTTAGACTACTACCACCTAAGTTTCTCTTCTAGGCTTTAGAGCTCCTGTTGATAATCTCATATCACATAGATAAGTTTTAAGAAAGTATTCAATACTCATGTTGAACATTCTTAACCAATGAACCCGAACAGTTGTTTAGTTTCAAGAGGGTCTCAGGGGATGAGTTGGAGATTTTCTCAGAGTGACAGATCGAGGGATCCTCCAATCTAAAAAGACCTGGTAAGTCTGCCCTAAATTCAGACTTAATAGCATCTGTCCCTAGGTTCAGAGTCTTGTGAGGCACCACCTCTGCCTTCTCTGACTCCCCTAAGGAAGGAGAAAGTCCTGCTTAGGAGGGACTCCTTACGAAGCTAGGGGAGAGACTGATTCCACGGGCATCTTCCCCTCCACCCACAATCCTTAAAAGCTTAAAGCTTCTATAACAAAAGTGTTCTCCATGGAAATTTTGTACCCCTCATTCCTGCCCATCCAGAGAGGAACCGTGCAACCATTTGGGAGGAAGAGTATTGTGGATTTGGCCATAAAAGGAAGGGGAGAGACGGAAAACAAGAATTGATTCAAGTTGTAATTGTTCTATGGATTTGCACGTATCCTTAATTTTCTAGGAAAGCTATTCGGTCCTGGTTGTCCACGAAGCATATTTTCCTCCTGTCGTGTCAAGACACAGATATATGTGTTTTCTAATAAGTGTTGAAATAACAGGACACACATAAGCTAGATGGTAATCCCCTTCTGTTATCAATGTCAACTTATATGAAACTCCATGACTCGACATAAATATTTACTGACAAGTTGCTAACTCTGTTGTGAAAAGTTGGGTCGTTTTGTGTTTACCTGACGCTGACCTTATTTACAACCTACTGGATTTCTTCCCTGCCCCAGCTCTCACAATACTCATAGAAAGGAGAAAGTTACCTGTTCTTCTTTGGCTTCATTTTGAACAGTCTTGAAAAGATTCCTCATATTGATATGAGATCCCTGGTGAGATTGGAGTTTCGTTTTAGGTAGAAAATGATACAAAATTACCTTTATGCATTATTGGAAAGGTCCAAAAGATTAGCTTAATGCCCTCGTACTCACTGAAGAAAGAATGCGCCCGCGCCTTCCTCTGTGGTCTAATATAATGCCATAATTTTCTGCTTGCCGATGCCTATACCTATTACGACTTGTCTAAAATGCCCATGAGACACCAGAACATCTTGCTGTTAAACAGCATGCATCATACCAGGAGGGGAGAGCATTTTTCTTTGTCAAGCACAACTCTCACTGTTGGAATGTTATCCTGTGGAATAATGGAGGCACCACGTCGTTTATGCCCATTCCCCAAGCTCCGGGCGAGTTCAGAGTAGAAGATGAAATGTATTTAATAGTCACGGTGGCAGTTACTTGCTGATATAGCACACAGTTAGGTAGATCATTCAGGACTCCCATCTCCAAGATCAGAATGGCGTATGGTTCTCATGTCTCCTTCAGAGGGAATATGATTAGCTCACGGGCCCCTTTCTCAAGTGGAAAGGACTCTTCCATTTAAAATTCATTTTATTGACACCGTATTTTTCCTCTTGGAGGAAGCCAAGCATCAGCATCTCAATACTGTGAGCACGTAGCTCCAAACCACGGTGGGTGGGTTTTTGAGAAGGAGCCAGGAAGCTTGTTTCTGGAGCAGAAACGTCGGCATTTTTCTTGTGGAACTTTAATTGGAAATAGGACGGTGGGTTAGCCGAGACAAGAGATCAAAATAGAATGAGCTGGTGTTTTCATCCTCATCCCTTTAATGGACCATAATCCTGGTCGTAAAAACCCACCACTTAAACTTTGGCAGTCTGACTTTCCCAGGAAGCTTTATTACTAAGTATTAGCTCGACTCAAGACAGAGCTTCTCCAGGCAGCTTTGAGCCAAGGCCACGGGCGAAGAGAATGTGTTAGTGGGCAAGTCAGAGCTCCCCTACTGTCTTGCAATAAGGTATGTATTGGTCTTCGGAGGCCACAAACCACTGCCCTCCTCCCCGACCCAGGTGGAGAAACGATTCCATACAAACCATACTTTGGCCAAGGACACAAAGGGAGGCATTGAGAATGCCAAGTCGTAGGCTTTACCCAGAGTGAAAGCCACTTCAAGAACTTTCTGCACTTCATGTGAGGCTAGCCATGCTCTGGATCCTCTCAGGCAGGAAGGTCAGGACCTGCAGGTCTGCTGGGAATGGTGTTTCTCACCAGCCCTTGCTCCCGATTTAGTCTGTTTACCTTTGTGCCAATCAGGTCAGTCTCCACCTTGGTGCTTGGCCCTGGATGTTTTGCAGGCAGCCTGGTCTGGACCATCCATCCTGTCAATCAGCCCTTTCCTATGCAATCAGTCACCTGCTGAGCAGGCATCCAAGGTCCATGCTTCATAATCAGCGGGCTATGCTCCAGCAACAATCCATCCCTGATGGCTTTATGTAGCTTGATGTCAAAGGAAGACCCACTCCAGGGAACAGTTAGGCTGGGCAGCAGTCGTAGCTGTCTATGGTTCTCAGCAAAGACAACTCGTCTCCAAATTAAAGCCTTTTTCCAGCTACAGTAGACTTCCGATCATTCCTGGAGTTTAAAGGATTTAAAAAAATAAGAACCCAAACCAATGCAATGGGTGCAGAAGCGTTTCACGTAATGTGGCAAAGTCTTATTTCCCAAAGTCTATGACTGAAGCACATGGATTTATGTCTCCCCACTTGCCCAGAGCACTTTGCAGATCCCCAGAGGGCTGCTGCCCCGTGACACGACCTCCCCGCCCGAGCAGCCGAGTGAAAGAGCCAGCCCAGCATCCATCGCCCGGGGAGCTTCCAGAGGATAGAGTGGAAATCATTTCTGTGTTTGAAATGAGAGGAGGGATGGCGTGGAGGCAGGAGGCAATTATCCAGGTTGGACTTGGGCCAGGCCAGTAGGGTTAAGTTCCTCCTCTTGCAAAAATCACCATCTGGTCTTTAATGACCAGGAGTGGCCAGGCTGGCATTAATTTACACCTCATCTCAGGAAGGCACCGCTGAGAATGAGAATGCCTGGTAAGGTAGTAATGACACCTGACTCCAGGGGAGGCTATGGATGCGAAGTCGAGAGGGGAACTGCTTGCTCAGAAGGGAGTGTATTCCAGAATTGAGGGCAGGAGTTCACAAAAAAGCCACTTTTAGAAAGGGAAACTAATGGGGACCAACACTAAAGGGATGAACCCCAGTGCCAGTCCTGTGACCCATCCTAAGGTAAGCTGGGCACACTCACTTCATTTACACACTCACTGCACAAAAGCTCTGGAAGTCTCCCTAAACACCAAGCACTGGACTAGTTGGCGCTGGGTACAGGGAACCAGTGGACCTTGGACGCACAGGCTCCAGGTTGTATGGATATAAACATGCGCTTTAATAGAGGCTTATCTCTGGTGCTTTCACATCAAGGGAGAGTCTGGAAGATAGTTTCTCTGGGGTAGGGAGTATACAGTGAACAAAAAGTAAGATGTTCCTTTCACCAGCGGTCTCCTATAATAGTAGTTCTTTTGTGATTGGCTAAGTTCATTCAGCATAATGATCAGCAGGTCCAAGACAAAGACTTTTATTACAAAGAGAACAGTCATTGGACATTGCCAAGGGGTGGGGTTGGGAGGTGGGAAAGAGAAGAAAGATAGAGCCATGGGCTGTTGATTGGTGGTAAGCTGGGGGAGATGGAAGGCAGTACTCCTCCAGAGGGAGGAGAGAAATCAGAGTGGGTGAAAGTAAACTATTGGGGTTTGATTAATAATGGAAACTGTTGAATACAAAGCTGATATCTGAAATGTAAACCCCCACCTAATTTTCAATAAAAAGTAATTATGTATATATGAAGTATATAGACCTATATGGAGGAGATGTGAAGAACAATGGCTTCACGTTTTGATATTTGTGTTTCATAAAGGTTTCTATGATTTTTAAAATAGTTTTATTAGGGGCTCATACAACTCTTATCACAATACATACATACATACATACATACATTGTATAAAGCACATTTGTACATTCATTGCCCTCATCATTCTCAAAACATTTGCTCTCCACTTAAGACCCTGGCATCAGGTCATTTTTTCCCTTCCCTCCCCACTCCTTCATGAACCCTTGATAATTTATAAATTATTTTTTATCATATCTTGCCCTGTCTGACTTCTCCCTTCACCTACTTTTCTGTTGTCCATCCCTCAGGGAGGAGGTCACATGTACAACCTTGTAATCGGTTCCCCCTTTCCAACCCACCCTCCCTCCACCCTCCTGGTATTGCCACTCACACCACTGGTCCTGAAGGGATCATCCTCCTTGGATTCCCTGCGTTTTCAGTTCCTATTTGTACCAGTGTACATCCTCTGATCTAGCCAGACTTGCAAGGTAGAATTGGGATTATGATAGCGGGGGAGGAGGAAGCATTTAGGAACTAGAGGAAAGTATGTATGTTTCATGGTTGCTACGTCACACCCTGACTGGCTCATCTCCTCCCCACAGCCCTTCTGTAAGGGGATCTCCAGTGGCCAACAAATGGGCTTTGGGTCTCCACTTCGCACTCCCCCCCTCATTCACTATGATATGATTTTTTGTTCTGATGATGCCTGATACCTGATCCCTTTGACACCTCGTGATCGCACAGGCTGGTGTGCTTCTTCCATGTGGGCTTTGTTGCTTCTGAGCTAGATGGCCGCTTGTTTACCTTCAAGCTTTTAAGACCCCAGATGCTTTATCTTTTGATAGCTGGGCACCATCAGATTTCTTCGCCACATTTGCTTATGCACCTTTTGGTCTTTAGCAATTGTATCATGGAGGTGAGCACACAATATGATTTTTTGTTCTTTGATGCCTGATAACAGATCCCTTCAGCACCTCGTGATCACGCAGGCTGGTGTGCTTCGTCCATGTAGGCTTTGTTGCTTCCCTTCCAGATGGCCACTTGTTTACCTTCAAGCCTTTAAGACCCCAGATGCTATATCTTTTGATAGCCGGGCACCATCAGCTTTCTTCACTGCATTTGTTTATTCACCCGCTTTGTCTTCAGCGGTTGTGTCAGGAAGGTAAGCATCATAGAATGCCAATTTAATAGGAGAAAGTATTCTTGCATTGAGGGAGTACTTGAGTGGAGGCCCAATGTCCATCTGCTACCTTAATACTAAACCTATAAATATATGCACATAGATCTATTTCCCCATCCTCATATATGAATATATTTGCATATGTAAATATATTTGTATATGTCTTTATCTAGACTTCTGTAAATGCCCTTTGCCTCCCAGCTCTTTCCTCTATTTCCTTTGACTTTCTTCCAGTCCCCACCTGGGTTTCAGCAATTCCTCTTGGTTATATTAACCATGATCATGCTCTACCAGGTCTTCCACACCCTCCTCACAACCAATTTGGATCACTTGTTGTTCCCTTATCCCTGGGTTTTTTAACACCATTACCTTTCCCCCCACGTCCCCCTCTTCCATGTCCCCCCAGAACTATCAGTCCCACTGTTTTCTCCTGCAGATTGTTCATCCAGCCTATCTTATTTAGACAGACCTGCAGTGATAATAACATGCACAAAAACAAGACAGAGCAAAACCAAGCAATAATATACAACAAAAAACAAAACCCAACAACAACAAATCAATGACAAAAACAAACCAAAACAAAACAAAACACAACAAGAAAGAAAAGCTTGTAGTTAGTTCAAGGATCGTTTGTTGGCCTTTAGGAGTGTTTTCCAGTCCAATCTGATGGGACACCACATTCAGCATTCCCTGGGGACCTTGCTGTTCCATTCCCTTGCCGTTCTGTTGCACACCCTTAGTGTTTTGCCTAGGTGTGGTGGGATCAGATTGGGTGCAATTCCCATACTGTGTCTCCGGTGTTGTCCCCTGTAGTGCTATGGGTCAGTGAGGGGCATCATGTCTCATAGTGGGGCTGGCCATGTGGTTCTCTCTGTGGAGTGACTGCTCTAATTGAGAACAAAATCCTCAAGGCCTGGTGGGCCAGGATGTGCTCCACTCTCTTCTCCTCCCCCTTCATCTGCTCCCATGTGCTCTGATCAGATATGTCCCTCTCCCAGAGCTGCAAATTCATTGCCATCCTCTGAAATAAATTCTTCTGGGGGGGGGGCGGGTGCCCACTTAGTAGTTGGAATTGGGGGCGGCTCCCCAAACTCTCCACTGATTCCCTACTCCACGCCAGCATGTTGCATTAACATCTTGAAGCACTGGGTTGAAGTCTGGTCCCACTTTACCTGTGGAGATATAAACAGTACCCTCCCGTTGGGTGGGTTAGTGCCCTGTGCCCCCACTACCCATTTCTTTATTGTTACTATTATTATTATTATTTTCCGTTCCCCACCTTCTTTGTATCCCTGTGTTTGGTCTGGTCCTTGCCATATTACCTGGTCCTCACCCCAGGAATGTTTGTTTACAGTAGTTTTTTCCCTATGTCCCTTTTGCTTTTTTTTTTTGAAAAGCTTACCTCAGCGGACTCATGTTGTACTTGTCCTTTTGTGCTTGACTTACTTTGCTGGAGCATGATTTCCTCCAGTTCTTCCCATGCAGCAACATGCTTCATACATTCATCACTGCTTTTTAGCGATGCGTAGTACTCCATTGTTTGTATATACCATAGTTGAGGGAAGTTTGGAATGTTTCCAACTCCTTGCAATTGTGAACTGTGCCACAATGAACATTGGAGCACAGATGTCTGGCCTTGGTTTGTATCTTGCCTCTTTTGGGTATATGCTCAGTAGTGGGATTGCTGGGTCGTATGGTGACTCGATTGCCATCTGGTTTAGATATTTCCAGATTGATTCCATAGTGGCTATACATACTTACAAGTCAACCAGCAGTGGATAAGAGTTCCTGTCTCCCCACAGCCCCTCCAGCACTTGTTGCTTTCTGATTTTTTGAATTGGCCACCTTTGAGGGTGTTAGGTGGTACCTCATTGTTGTTTTAATTTCTCTTATGGCTAAAAATCGGGACCATTTTCCCATATTCTGTTTGGCCATTCGGGTTTCTGCCACTGTGAAACGTCTGTTCAGGTCCTTTGCCCACCTCCTCAGTAGTCAATTAGTTTTTTTCTTTTTGGAAGCTAGCAGAGTATTGTAGATTTTCATAATAAGGCCTTTGTCTGATGTGTCATTGCAAAAGATGTTTTCCCAGTCCATGGACTCTATTATTACTCTGTTGATGAATTCTTTTGATGTACACAGGTGTTTTATCTTCAGGATATCCCATTTTTCAATTTGTGCCTGCTCTGTGTTTGTGTCCTTCCCTATTTCTGATAGCCTATGTATTCCCTGTGCCAAAGTTCTCAAGTTGGTCCCAATTCCCTCATTGATGGCCCTAATAGTTTGGAGTTTAGCTTCAAGGTCTGTGATCCACCTTGAGTTTATTCTTGTGCATGGACTGAGATAAGGGTCTTGCTTCATTTTTCTGCAGGTAAATATTCATTTTTTCCAGCACCACTTGTTAACGAGGGCATCTGCATCCCATTGGATATTTTTGGGGCCCTTATCAAAGATCAGTTGTCTGAATGCTGATGATTTTATTTCTGTGTTTTCAGTTCTTTTCCATTGGTCTGAGATGTGTCATTGTACCAATACCATGTGGTTTTGACTACTGTGGCTGTACAGTATGTGCTAACCTCAGGTACAGTAAGCCCTCCCACTGTGTCCTTTTTCTTGAGGAGTTCTCTGCTAATTCTGGGCTTCTTCCCTCTCTATATGAAGTTGGTAATCAGTTTTTCCATTTCTTTTAAGCAAGATGAGGGTAATTATATTAGGATTGTATTAAACTTATATAGTGCCTTTGGCAGAACTGACATCTTGACTATATGAGTCTTCCAATTCATGAGCATGGGATATTCTTCCATTTGTTGAGGTCACTCTTGGTTTCTTGTATTAGTGTTCTATAGTTTTCCCCATATAGATATTTTGTTATTTTAGCCAGGTATATCCCTAGAAATTTCAATTTTTGTTTTGAAATTTGTTCCTTTCTTTCTTTGGTTTGCCAGCGGTCTGTAGATTCTGTTTATCCTTTCAAAAAGCCAACTTTTAGCAACATTAATTTTCCCATAGTTTTCTTATTTTTCCTCTCCCGAATCTCCGCCCTGATTTTATTATTTCTTTTCTTTTGCTATTAGTAGGGTTGTCCTGCTGACTCTGCTCTAGTTGTTGTAAATTTTGTGCTAGCATATCAATCAGAGTCTCTCTTCCTTTCTCAGGTGTGCATGTATTGCTATGATACTTCCTCTGATAACTGCCTTTGCTGTGTCCCATACGTTTTGGTACATTGTGTGCTCATTCTCATTGGTTTCTAGAAATTTCCTAATTTCACCTCTGATCTGTGCCAGTACGTACTCCTTTTGCAGTAGAGAGTGATTCATCCTCCAATTGTTCGCTCTTGTTTTCTTCATCTTCCTTTTGTTGATTTCCAGTCTTATGGCACAGTGGTCAGAGAGAGAGGTCTGTATGATATCAGTGTGCTTAAATTTGTGTAGATTTGCCTTATGCCCCAGCACGTAGTCAATCTTCAAATATGTGCCATGTAGGCTTGAGAAGAATGTCTGTGGGACTTATAGGAATGCTTCTTTGATTTTCCTACAGTTAATTTCACTATGGAATTAACCTACCACTTTATCCTCCTGTGGCTTCCCTCTCAGGGGAGTGACCAGAAGGCTAGCAGGTTGTCTGCTTTGGTGTTGCGGAGGTTGGGCAGAGGTTCCTTCAGCAACTTGGAATGCTGACGAGTGTTGGTTGAGCTGCCTTAGGTCCCCAAGCACACAGGCAGGAATTCCCAGGTAAGAAGTTGAGCAGAGTATCCCCTGGTGGAGGTCAGCAGGCTTTCACCAGTCTCAGGCTATCTACACAGGGTGGAGTTCACCTAGCTGGGTGTGGCATAGGCATAAATGCCCTAGACTAAGGGGAGTGGTCTAGAGGTCAGCAGTGGAGTATGTGAGAACAGGAAAGAGACAAAGAGGAGAAAAAAATTTAATACGTAAGACCACTGAAACCATGTGGGATATAGAGACAGTAGTCAAGAGATCAAATGACATATTTGTGTTAGTCCAGGTGTACTAGAGAAACAAATCCATAGAAACTCACATGTATATAGGAAAGAGATTTATATACAAGAGGACTTGAACTTTGAGAAAATATCCCAACCTAGTCTATTCCAAGGCCATAAATCTGGTTTTAGCCCATATGTCCAATACCAATCTATAAAGTCCTCTTCAGACTCATGAAACACATGTAATTAAGCCAAATGCAGGACAATAACAAGCCATTGGGTAGAAAGTTTTTGGACTCAGTGGAATTGTAAACATCTCAGTGCTGTCAGAGGTCTCTCTGTGGCTTCTCTGGCTTCTGAGGTTTGGTTGCATTCATGTGACTTGTCTTCTGCAGTGTCTCCCAGGAGTGGCAGAGAGAGAAGTGTCTATCGTCTCCAAGGAGGAAGTACCAGATTTCCCAGAATTCTCAGGAGAACGCCATGACCACACAGAAGTCTCATTGGCTATCTCCAGATTGACAGCCTAGACCCCACCCCTACACTCTTAATCCTTAAAATGACACCAGATTAGGTGACTGCCACAATATTACATTGGGCAAATATGCTGCACAGGACTACTTTAGCATTTCTTAAAGCAAGGATGTTACTTTGAGGACTAATGTGCTCCTATCCCAAGTCATGGTATTTTTCAGTCACCTTATATGCATGTAAATGTTAGACACTGAATGTGAAAAATAGAAGAATTGATACATTTGAATTATAGTGCTGGTGAAGAATATTGAAAGTAGCATTGACTGCCAAAAGAAGGAAGAAATCTATCTCAGAAGTCCCGCCAGAATGCTCATTCATCAAGGACGGTGGGCTTTTGTGTCATGTGCTTTGGAAATGTTGTCAGAGAGAGTAGTTTCTGGAAAGGAACATCCTATGTGGTAAGCAGGGGGTTAATGAAACCGAGGAAGGTTGTCAAGGAGATGGATTGACCCAGAGCCTACACCAATAGGATCAAACATAAGAACAGGCACAGGTTGGGGCAGTTGTTCTCTTGTACATGGGGTCACTGTGAGTCATAGAACCAATGAGATGGCACAAACAACAACTCACGATTTTGTTGCTCCCCCTTCCAAAAGTAAGGTGTTTTCACTATTTTTGGCAAAGACTCGAGTATCAGAAAGGCATGCTTTCACACAGCATTTTTAAGAAGCTATGGGCATAGTTTACTATATAGACTACACACAGTTGCTATTCTTCCTAAGTACTTTACATATATTAATAAACTGAAATAATCCCCCAATAGCTCTCAGAAATGGAGGCTATTATGGTTGCCCTTTTCCCATTAAGAGAAATAAAGTGCCGAGAGATACAGCCAGTCAGACAGATTTACCCGATGACTAGACAGCAAATCTTGATGGGAATTGATAACACAGCAGACGGTTATGGCAAAAGGCATGAGAAGGGAAGCCGTGTAAACTGAGTGACGACTGTGGGATTGTTGGCTCCTCCCAGTAAATAGGATGTTTCTGATTACTAAATCCATTTATGAGGACACCAACCCCCTGCGTTCGTCTTTGTTTTTGACCATCGGGATATTCTTTAGCAGACTGCTCAGGGACAATGAAACACAGTTAACTGTAACTTCTCAGAACCTGTTGTGCTCAGTACATATGTCTGTAAACTCTACACATGGTTAAAAGAAACAAGGTGGGTCGGTAAATCGGGAAAATCCGTGAGCTGAGCGGTTCGTTTGGTCACTGAACGACTGACTTTCCACAAATTGTTGTTAAGTGTCATCATGGTGGATCCAACTCACAGTGAGCCCTCGTACAACCGTGGCCTGGTCCTCTGCCTTCCTCACAATTGTTGCGGCCACTGTGTCGGTCTATCTAGTCCAAGGCCTTCCTCTGGTTTTGCTGTCTCTCTACTTTACCCATCATGAATTATGTCCCCCTCCCCCCTGAGTAAATTAGATTTAGATCTAATTTGTGTGTGTGTTGACTTACTGCCAAGTCTAACTCTTGGTACATCCATCCTAGGTAAGACCTGCCAACTATTCCCTCTTATACCGCTGGTCTGCTGATTACGAGAGCGATTTATTTCAAAACACAACAATACATTAAGTGATGATCAAAATAGATCTGCCAATGTGCTTTGCGAAGAAGCAAGGTAGATCTGGACAGAAAATAGTGGCTGAAGCCCCTCACAAATAAGTAGATTCAGGATTCACATTCAGTTCTGTCTTCAAATGCCATGTCCTTTGTATTGCTCTCTTTGGAAGAACACCACTATAAGAGTGCCAAGATTCCAGGAAATAGTCTCTCTGGAAGCAAATGTGTAGGTGGAACTCTGAACTTTCAGAATGAGGCCCCCCTGTGCTAACTTTGTAGAAATATTCATGGTGTCGGTCTCGGTCCCCTCGTGTTGCTGCAGCAGGAATGCCTCCCCGTATGCAGAAGCTGTTGACTGAGGATGCAACCTGTCTGACTCAGTATGTAAATCAGAACGGGAAGGGGTTTGGCTCATCTTTTGCCTTCTCTAGCAGGACAGCACCTTCTTTCTAACGTCAACCCTGGCTCACAGTGAGCAGCAGGCAGGTCAGTTTTCAGGCTTCCTTTTATGTGTCTCCAGCCATCTTTGCATGAAATCTGCAAGGAATGAGACAAAGTTATAGATTGAATTGTATCCTCCCAAAATAGCTGTTGGACCCCTAACCCGTGTACCTGTGGATGTAGTTCTACTTGAAAATAAGGTTGCCTTTATTGTGTTCATGAAATCATACCAGAATATGGTGGGCTCTTAATCAAATCACTTCTTCATTATTGGAGGGGAAACAATAGCAGATTGACACAGTTACCCAAACGCCTGGGGTGGGGTGTGCATGTGAAGAAAACACGTGAAGGTGGTGTACAAACCAAGGGGCCCAAGGATGCCTGCCTGGGACTACCTGCAAGGAAAGAATCAACCCAGTGAAGACGGGGTCAGCCTTTTGGCCCCCAGAGCTGTGGGAAAATCAGTTTCGTTCTTTAAAGCCACGGATTGGGCACTGCTCTGCTTGGACGACGTGTGTATGATTCGCAAACATGAGAACCGTGGTCTTTTATTAGGTTACAAGGCAGGTCCCACCACTTATTCTCCTGTCAGGATGCCTGCATGGTGATCTGAGGGGGTTCTAAAAGGGAAAACTTCCATTTTTTTTAACCTCTATTTTCCCATGGACTTTTTGAAGTCACCCAGGGCTTAGAAGTCCGTAGCCTCGCACCTCAGGAGAAACGGAGGCTTCCTCCTCCTGTCCCGAGTTATGGTCACGGAAACCCACAGGGCGGTTCCACCCTGCCCTCTAGGATCACAAAGCTTCAGAACGGACTCAAGGGCAGTGAGCGAGGGGGCCTCACGCTGCCGTCTTTGAGTGTTGCAAACGGCTCATGGCCTCATCTGCTGACTGACAGGTGGCAGGTTTGAGTCTACCCTGAGGATGTTGGAAGAGAGGTCTGATGTACTTCCGAGGCTTCAGCCATTGGAAAGCCCAGAGTGTAGTTGGACTCTGGAACGCATGGCTTATGTACTGTGAGTTTTTATGACCTTCATGGCCACTGGCAGACTGTTCGTCTCATGCCAGTGAGCATCTCTGAAAGGGAAGCCCTCTTTCCAAGAATGTTGCGGGACATGGACCTCTCTATGAAGTTGCTCTGCCGTTCCTGCCAATTCAGTGTGCCCTGTCCGGACCTTTCCATGTCTTCCCCATAAAACTTCTAATAAAGGACAACCTGCTCTGAACAAAGAGCATTTTCTCCCAAATCCTCGTTGGTGGCCAGCTAATGATTTTTTTAAAAGCATAAAAACAGGCTGTTAACACTGGAGGCATTTTTAAAACAAAGCTACCACTCCCGAGAGGCCCTGGAGGATTTTCTCGAGAGGCCGGGCTGTAAGCGAGGAAGAGTCATTCTGCTTTATGCTTGTGAACCTTCGTTTCTCAAGCAGGGTTCCTTGTGGATTTACAGCACTGAGTTGGCCTGGAGGCTGGGACTTTATGCTGCCTGGCAAGGTTCTGTTCACGCCCTTTATGGGGGTCACCGCAGGCACAGGAGGTTCTCAGTCCCATTGATGTGACAGAGTATGGTACAAATTAAACAGCCATGGTGGTACGCAAGGAACTGACAGCAGTTTCTTTTTTGGGTGCTTTTATCTTCAAAAGGGTAAAATTGGCCCCTTAACCATATGCATTTTACTCGCATCCCTTACAATATGGCCAAGACTTGTTAACTAGAGCTGAAGGATATAATCCCCCCCGCCCCCACCCCAACAACTTGGTAACGTATGCGATTGCGGTAGCTGTCGGTGGGCCTGTTTTGCAGTGTAAACTCTCCTGATGGAGAAAGTTCTGTTTTTAAGCAAACACTTGATTTTCTTTGGTCAATGCCGTGTGTCCTTGCACTAATCCTTACAAATGCAAGTGAGTTAGCAGTAGTGCTCCAAAGAAAACTTTCAAGAGGAAAAAGAATGCAATTATTAAAAACAAACAAACCAACTCCCCAAACACCTTGGCTCCTGAGTTCCCAAAGAGTTATTCATCTGGAAATGTTAACCAATTTATTTTTTGTTGTAGAAAGGTTGGGTTTGGTTGTTCAACTGTGCATTTTTATTTGAAAATAGTCCGTGGGAATGGTTTACGCAGAGAGGATGCCTCTGTTGGAAAGAGACCGTTTCTAGGAGTGATCCGGAAAGTCGTAATGAGTCGGTCATGTTGCAAGTGAAGACGAGAATGGATGAGGATTTTCAAAGGGCCGCCGAAGTCCAGATTGAACTTGAGGAAATTGAGAGGTTGTGAGGGGAGTAGAGGCCCCCGTAGAACGTGGGGACATCTTAGGGAAAGCTGCATGGAGATGATTTCATCTCAGGACTCTTAGAATCCTAGAAGCATAAGGGAGGAGCGGCAGTGTGACCTGGGGGAGGAGGAGTAGGGAATCACTGGGTGGAGACAAGTACTTTAAAGGTGTGGTTGTGCTCGCGGGTGAATCAAGAATGAGAAGATGCTCTTGTGCACAGACCATTCTCAAGCGATGACCACACAATTGTGGAACAATTATGAGGATGGCATGGGACTGGGGGCGGGGTTCCTTCTGTTGTGCATAGGGCTGCTTGTGGCTCGGGCTGACTCAATGGCACCTAACAACAAGGGGGACTCAGAGGAGCCTGGGGCCCGGTGGGTTATGCATAGGGCAGAAAATGACAAGGTTCTCCGTTTGGGCTCACCACTTTCTCTTGGGGAGATAGATCAAGCTGCTTGCTCTGGTATAGAGTTACCGCTTCGGAAACCCACACGGGCAGTTCTCCTCTGTCCTGTAGGGTTGCTATGTGCCAGAATCCACTAAACGGCAGTGGGTTTGATGTTTGGTTTCTGATGGCATATTGGTAAAGTGCTTGGAAGCTAACCAAAAGGTTGGCAGTTCAAACCCCTGAGCTTCTCTGTGGTATAAAGTTGGGGCAGTCTGCTTCTTTAACGATGGCCATCTTAGAAAACCTGTGGGGCAGTTCTGCTCCGTCCTGAAGGATCCCTAGAAGTTGAAATCAACCTGACAGCACACAACAACAACATGACTTGTTTGCAAAAACTCAACTGTGTACAAGCCATATCCTTCCTTTAAACACTTGGTTCTCAGACAGCAGGAGGGGGAGCTCCTGCCAGCCCGGCGTGCAAACGATTAACATTCTCGGTTGTGCACAGAAAGGTTGGAGGTTCAAGAAGAAAATTCTGGTGACTTATTCTGCAAAATTAGCCATTGTATCCCCGATGCAGCCTAGTTCT
Source organism: Tenrec ecaudatus (assembly GCF_050624435.1). NCBI lineage: Eukaryota > Metazoa > Chordata > Mammalia > Afrosoricida > Tenrecidae > Tenrec > Tenrec ecaudatus. The sequence goes on from NC_134538.1 coordinate 82,363,841, forward strand.
GCTCCAACACACAGGTCACCCTGATCCTAGGTAACTCTATGGCAATTGCCCTGTTTTTGTTTGTTTGTTTTGTTTTGTTTTTATAATCTCAAAGGGCAGTTGAGAAACCTAACAGTGACGATGACATTTTGCCAATCTTGTGACAATCTGGGGGGAGAAAGATGGAGCTTTTGACTCCTATCAACAGGTACAGTCTTGGAAACTCATAGGGGCAGGTCTGCCCTGCCCAGTGGGGTCGCTATGTGTTGGCACTGACTCAATGGCAGTGCATTTGGGTTGTGGCAATTTTTACAGAATATTCGTGTCATGCCACATTTGGCAATTTGGTCTGTTCTTAGAAAGAGCCTTAGAAACAGCTCTGACAAATGTCCTGCAGCATCTTGGCCTTATCAATAAAGGAAGCACTGTCATCCCTCCCCCTTTCTTCCATTTCTCCCTTTCTTCTTGTTTCAATGGGGTCTAATGTTTGCCATATGCTGGGCCAGGAAGTTATCCTTTGCCATACGATGACACAAACTGATTGGTCCTTCAAGAGAGTGGTGAAGAGTCTTTGAAGGGCTTTATTACTATTTTTGTTAAATAGCTCTGTATATGTAGCTTGTGTTTCATGATAAGATTGTGAGAGAAAAGCCCGAGGTTACTCGCTTCCAGAATCAGTAGTGATGGCGGCTTGAGCTCGGCAGGCACGAGTATTAACGCAGGATTTCTCTTCAGGGTTTAGATCAAAAGGATGTGCGTAGGGTGGGAATGCCTGTAGGATTTGCCAGAATCTCAGAGAAGACCGGCTGATGTCTTCCCCACTGCAGGGCAGGCTGCTATCCAACACCCACTGCCATCGAGTTGCTTCTGATTCAGTGACCCTATAGGACAGAGCAGAATGACTCTAGAATTTCTGTGACTGTAAATCTTTAAGATAGCAGACAGCTTCGTTTTTCTCCCTTGGAGCAGTTGGTGGATTTGAGTCGCTGAAATTGCGGATAGCAGCCCCTGAACACTACATGCCCAAACCTCTTCAATGAGGCAGTAGTAGAAACGTGTGGATTTTCAGGGAGAATATTCTACTTCTCTGGTGTAGGTGGGGGTCACCTTCTTTCTTTTCTCCTTTCTGCCTGCAGGAAGGATAGTTGGTGAGCCAGCCACCAGGGTACCCTGATTGAGAAGCACAGGGAGGAAAACTGCATTTGGGTTGTGGAGCAAAACAAGGAAACTCACTCCCTGCCACCAAGTCAATTCTAAGGCATCGGGACCCCATAGGACAGGCGCGGAGGGCCCCGGGGGAGCAGGGGTTCCCAGGCAGATGACTGTGCACGAGACTATAACACCTTGGTTCTCTCCTGAGGAGCAGCTGGTGGTTCAAACACTTTGGACCTGGCAGGCCCCAGCTCCAGGAGTAGCCACTAAGCCACCAGAGCTCCCTAGAGTAAGAAAAAGAAGGTCACTTTGTAGGACTTCTTCACCTGCCCAGACCAGCCACGCAGGACTTGTGAGAGAGAAATGTCCATTGATGAACGTGATATAACCAGGGGTCTCTTGTGTGTGTAGGAGACACAAGCTGTTGCTATTAAATGCTGTCTGGTCAGTGCTGATTCATACTAACCCGATATATAATAGAACAAAACACTAACCAGCCCTGGGCTGCCCTCAGAATTATTGTTACATTTGAACCCATCTTTGCAGCCACTGTGTCAATCCATCTTATCGAGGGGCTTTCCCTGACCCTCTGCCTTGCCAAGCACCATGTCCTTTCCACAGGACTGATCCCTCTTGAAAACATGCCCCCCAAAAGTATGTGAGATAAAATCCAATCATCCTCCTTTCCAGCAGGAGCACCTTGGCTGCACGTCTGCTAAGACAGATCTGTTTGTTCGTTTGGCAGTCCACAGTATTTCAATATTCTCAGCAAAGACCATCATTCAAATGCATCAACTTTTCTCCGGTTTTCCTTATTTCTTGTCCAGCTTTCACAAGCATAGGAGGCAACGGAAAATAGCATGGCTTGCATCAGGTGCACCTTAGTCCTTAAAGCAACGTCTTTGCTCTTCAACACGTTCACAAGTTCTGGTGAGGCAAATTTGCCCTGTGCAGCACATGGTTGGATTTCTCGTCTGTTGCATTCATGAGTGTTGATTGTGAATCCAAGTAGAATGAAATCCTTACAACTCCTGTCTTTTCTCTATTTAGTAGGATGTTGTTTGCTGGTCCCGTTGTGAGTATTTTGTTTTTGTAACATGGAGTCTTAATCTACACTGAAGGCTGCAGTCTTTGACCTTCATCAGTAAGTGCTTCAAGTCGTCTTTGCTTACAGCAAGTCAAGTTGTGTCATCTGTCGAGTGCAGGTTGAGAATGAGCTTTCTCTCCCCTCCTGATGCCATGTTCTTTACAGAGTTCAGCTCTGGGGATTATTTGCTTACATTCAACTTGAATACGTCTGATGAAAGGAGTCAAGCCTGACACATACTTCCATGTGTCAGGTTTCTTCCCGGTTGCTGTGTTTAAAAATCCATGTACCATTTTGCTGAGAAAGTATCGGGTGAAGGCACTTTTTCTCTGGTGACTAAGTCTGGCCCAGTATAACCCACTACCTTCAATTCTTCTTGATCTCACAGCTGCCCTGTGGGAGAGAATGGGACTGTGCAAGAGGGTTTCCAAGGCTGTACATCTACGGAAGCCAAATGCCATCTCTTTCTCTGATGGAGCAGCTGGCTGGGTGTGAAATGAAGACTTTCAGTTAGCAAGCCGACACTTTTCCCACTGTGCCAGTGGGGCTTGTGAATATTACATCACTGGATCACAGTAACACCGCCCACATTGCTTCACATGCTTGGAGGACAGTGTGTGTAGGTAAGACAGGCAATGTTGGTGTTTTTGAGAGGTTCAAGATTACTGAGCACAGTAATTCAGGGTACTGGCACCTGAGCTTAAAGGGGAAGCCAGCTTGCTGTAATACGACCCATAATACGATGAACAGCAGTGACAAAGCAGAGGGGCTCCGAGTGACAGACCTGGCCCCGGACCAGCTCAGGGAACTATTCTCCAACAACTTAAAAAAAATCCTTGCTCTTGTTGTTTCTGGTGGTAAATATGGTATGTAACACATCTGCTGGTTCAACCATCTTCATGGGTTAAATTCATTGATGTTAACTATGCCCATCATGTCTGAGTTAGTTGAAGTTTATTGTGCCAACTTTGACGATAAACACATGTAGGGTTAACTGAAGGGCAGAGAGATAAATGGCTCAGTGAGCCTTGCCTTTTGAGTTCTTGGGTCTCTTGCTTTGCGATGGTGGGACCAGGGTGCAGCTACCTTAGCAGTTCCCTGCTTCAGCTGTCAAGGCTCACTCCTGGAAGACATCCCTGAGGAGAAGCCACATGGACTTACCCCGATGCAGCCCTGGGTGCTGGAGCAGCTGTGTGGAGACCCTGCCAGTGCTGAGATGCTTACAAGCTCGCTGATTCAGCTTTCCTCCTGCAGTTGGCTTCATTGCGTGTGTTTTGTGAGATGGAGGAGGACTTTGTGGACTGGTGTTGGACATATGGGTTAATGTTGGACTTGTGGGCTTGGGCAGCACTGGGTTGGGATGTTTTCTTGATGTGCACTTACCCTTTGTATAAAACTCTCTCTTATACATGAGTTTCTGTGGATTTGTTTCTCTAAAGCACCCAGACTCACACAATGTCGCATAAGCTACAACCCAACACCTTCTGGGCCTCTTGTTTGTGTTTGGCATGTGGTCAGCCACACCAGGGCTGTGAATATCCAGCGGTGTGTGAATCTAAACAGGTCAAGCTCAGGGCTGGTTGGGAACCTGGAGACTTTCAGGCCATTCATCTGGAACACAGGATTCTGGCTCCCCTCAGTTGGTGAGGCCGGCTCGACAGATAATTTACGGCTCCCTGGTCTTGGCATTTTGCTAAACCCCAGAACATTGGACAAACTGTATTTTCAGAAAGAATTTTTTTTCCCATGAGTAGGTCTCTAGCCGGAGGAATTTCTGGTGAGTTGACTTAATCCTTTCTTTTTGGAGACAGCTAGAAACAGCCCCCCCCCCACCCCCACCCCACCCACCACCTCTATAAACAATGGGATTGTGTGTAGAGAATCTCAGACCAAGCAGTGGGTAAGATGTCAGTACTGCCTTGTGAGAGAAATCTCACCAAATACCTCAGCAAAGACCCCTGTGTTTAGACGGTGCCTGGAATCTGCCCTCTGAGCTAATTGCGCTATGTCCCGGCTGACTGGCTGGCTGCCAGTTTTACCTGGACTTCTGCTCCCAAGCCCAGGTTGCTGGTGTTGTCACTTAATACAACCAACCACTGTGAAATCATTCACAGACCTTGGAAATCACATATGTAAGGTGATTTATTTATATATTTTGACTAATAATCTTAACCTGTCATTTCATTTTAAAACATTTGATAAACGGACTGGCAATTTGAAGAAGGAGCCGTTTGTGTTAAATTTATAACCCTGTTTCCTGGCATTTGGGGGTTGGTTATTGCTTTTGGATTCCTCTTTATGTCAGGAGTGTACGTGTGTGTGCTCATGGGTGTGTGTAGGGTTCTCTCGCATTCGCCCCTCCTAGTTTTTTTTAACCCCAATATGTCAGTATGGTGCTACACAGAAAACATTCCTGGGGTGCATGTGGGGTGAGAATATCGGAAAAGTGTAGGCAGTCTTTTACTAGTGCAATTTTGGCCTCAAACCCACACAATATAAAGCCAAATGGCACTTCAACACTGAGCGAGTTATTCCGACAGGCGGACTGGAAAATAAAAATCCCCGAATAGACATTCCTGACTGTCGCACCGTACAGTGCCCTCCACGTGGCAGCCCGGCCTTCACAATCCCACTGCCGGGGGAGCTGCATCGACATCCCTTCTGCAATCTTCCCTTTCTGCTGCTGTGGACAGACAGCACGGGAAGGAGAGCTGGAAGGCAAATGCTTGGATAGGTTACATCAGCGCTGTAATTGCGGGAGGGAAAGTGTGAGTAATCGGGCTGGCGACTTATTTTGAGTGAACGCATAGGTGATTGATAAGTTCTCTGCCGGTCTCTGTGCCGACATAGGTCCATGTGACTTGGATTAAGTAGCACTTGGGCTGGCAAGGAAAACTGAGACATGGCAATTATTTGAGTAATTCAGATCAAAAACTACTTACCCTTGAAGTCTTTTCAAGGGAAAATGGTTTTGTGGGGACTTAACTTAGCTCAGGGGTTGGCCTACTTCCTGTAAAAGGCTGGGAGTGTGACTATCTTAGACATTCAAGGATCATACAGAATGTCACTGCTGCTCAAATCAACCAGTGTAGTTTGAAAGCCTAGCAAATACTTAAAGGAGTGGGTCTGGGGGTGTTTCAATAAAACTTTATTTATGGAAATGGGGGGTGGGCCAGACTTGGCCCTTGAGCTGTGGTAAATGGACTCTGCTCTAATCTAATCTTCCCTTCTTATAGGTGTGCAAATGGAGCGCACACAATGAAGCCACTCATTCAACGTCATCCAGCCAGTGTTGGGAATGCAGATTCCTCCACTCCTGGCTCCCAGATGCCACAATTCTCCCCCCTGATAGCTTTTCTCAATGATTCCATGTGAGTCTTTTTCTTCTTCCTTAAAAGAAAATGTAGCAAAATGTCTATAACAAAATACTGGACATCTTCCTTTTTAAATTCAAATCAGTGGGATTGACATTGCTCATCGTGTAGTACAGCCTTCATCCTGATCTGTTTCCAAAAGTTTCCCATTGTCCCTTATAGGAATTTGATCTCCCTTATGCAATAAACTCTCCATTCCTCCTCCTCCTTGCCTCTGATAGCCACGAACAGACTTTTGGCCCCACATGGTTGTTCATTATAGATAATTCATGTGATTTTTGTAATTGTTATGTAATTGCACAGTATTGATCTTTTTGTGATTGACTTATCAGTCAGCTTTCTGTTTACATAGCATGTACCAGAACTCCCTTCCTCTTTAATGATTAATACTAGCCAGCTGTACGGATATACCACATTTCATTTCTCTGTCCATCTGTTAATGGCTGGGCTGCTCCCACCTTTGGGCTATTGTTAACTCTCCATTCTTGAGTTGTACTGACCTGCACTGTGGATGTGTGTGCACACGTGTAAGGGTGAATACAGAGCTGATCAATGCTCGTCACTGACGTGATGGTGAATTAAGACTATATGAAATCTGAAGTGTAAGCAAGGTACGCCATTTCAAAGCTCAAGATGTTTTACACAGTCTTTCCTCCTGTCAGTCTTTTCAATGGTTCCCAGGCGCCCCACGTCTGTGCTGGTTGAAATTGAGGCCAGGCTCACTGAGGGTGCTGACAGGCAGTGGGGAAGGCTGTCTCAGGGGCAGAGCCTGAAGAATGGAAAAACGACACCTTCTGGAAATCAAAGAGATGACGTGGTCTGGTGATGTCTGAAGAGGTTCGTAAATGGAGTGCCTAAGCTGAATCAGGTGGTGCAGATTTTTGAGGGTTACCTGCAAAAGGATACTGGTTATCTGCCCAGCCCTGTTTATGCCCCAGGAGCCATAGTGCCTGGTGCAGAATGGTCACACTGCCTTCCTGGGATGGTAGGGAGTCACTTACAAGCCAGAGCTGTTTATAGCCATGCTCCCCATGGGATAGAGAAGGCCCCCTGACAGCCCAGAAGGCTCCTGAGGCAGGACCAGCTGACGGTAGCCGAGTGAGATAAACAGAAGGCATGTGAGGGCCATTTTCCCTCTGTATGGAGTTCTGGTGACCTTTGGAGTTAGCTATTGGGCTGCTAACTTCAAGGCCCATGGTTTGAACCCACTGGCTGCTGCCTGAGAGAAGGTAAGGCTGCTGCTTAGGTAACGATTTATAGGCTGGAAACCCTAACGAGCAGTTCTACACCATCGTATAGTCTATGACCCAGAATCGACTCGACAGCCTTGGATTTCTTTTCCTCGGTGATGCTCAGATCGCATCTGCTCCTTAAAGTTTCCCTCTGACTCTGCAAATCACTTCAGCGCCTTTCTGATCCCTCCCTCTTCTGCACTGAAACATGTCCTCCCCCACCAAAGCAAACTGCAATCCTAAACCCTGCTATCTATCACCAGGACCTTGTTTCAAAATAGAGTCCGAAGATGTCATCAGTGAACACGAAGTCTTATGGGATCAAGGGAGGTTCTAATCCGATGTAGGTAGTAGAATAGACACAGGCCCCGAGGGAAGTTGGTATACAGTTATGCTTTAGCTGCAAGCCAAGGAATGCCCATGGCTTCCAGCAGCAGAAAGAGACAGGAACATAGCCCTCCTTAGTGATTTTAGCTCCTTAGAAGCAAGGATAATGAGACTTTGTCTCATGTACTTGTATTGAAAATGTATTGTAGCAAAATGTCTATAATAAAATACTGAACATCTTAACCTTTTCTAAATTCAAATCAGTGAGATTGACATTGTTCATCGTGTTGTACAGCCTCCATCTACTTTAGACGTGTTATGAGGAGAGACTAGTCCCTGGAAAAGGACATCATGCTCGGTAAAGTGAAGGGTCACTAAAAAAGAGGCAGACTTTCAACAAGATGACACAGTGGCTGCAACAATGGGTGGGGACACAACACCAATTGCGAGCATGGCACAGGACAAGGAAGGAAGCGTTTGGGTCTCCTGTGCTGGGGTTACTATGAGTTGGAATTGCATCGACGGCATCTAACAACAACAAGAAGTGACTTTAGAGAGAGCGTGTCCCCGTCAACCCCCTGAATACAGTCTCCTGAGCCTTCAGGACTGAGCCAATACACTGCTTTTGTTTCATCACCTACTTTTCGGTTCATTGTTAGGGCAACCCCAAGAACTTACTTGCTATTTCTCCTCAGGAAATTTTATTTGGTTACCAGACACATGAAAAAGTTCTGTTTTTAACCATTTCATTAGTAAAGACAGCTCTTCAAATGGCAAGTTGTATGTAAAATCCACACCTTCATAGAAAGTTTGTGTTCTTTTAGCAAAACCACTGTCACTCTAGTCTTCTCCTATGAATTATGCTCCAAGAGGAGCAAAAGACACCTTTCAAAGTCTTTTTAGGGAGAAAATCTTCATTATATCCAGAAACGTTAGGAGTTTCCATGTACACACTCATAGAACTTGCACACCACCGACCTTGTCCTCCTGAGTCTGAAGGAACGGTGGTGACTTTGAGACATGGTTACCTTTCACTTAGTTTTTGAAAGCGGAATCTGGCAATGATGTTCAGCATGGTTTGCTTGCTGTGAGGGAGCCCTGGAGTTTGGGATTCCTAAAAATGGATGATGGGTCATAAAGTGAAACTGAAGCTATGGCAGCCTTCACGACAGCAAGCTAAGGAGAGAAGTGGAAATTAATACAGTCAGTTTTTACAAACACAAGAAAAGGCTCCAGGAAAATCATGCCTTTTGATATATTAATTTTTATATGTGATGGTCCATCTTGATAAACAGCATCAACTACTTTGAAGTGCAACATGGACTAAGCCAAGAATGAGACAAATTTATGAATCAAGTTTGGTTCCCAATAGTCAAGATATTGTTTTTGACCTTTGGTTACTCGCATACATCACAGTCTCCAAGACTTTGGTGTACAGCTCATTTTGATAGGTGTAGACACCCATGGAATTACATTCAAGTCAAGATTTAGAATGTCTATCATTCTAGAACGTTATGCCCCTTGTTTCCTTCCTAAGTCAATATCCCTACCAAAGGCAACTACTATTCCCAACTCCATCACTATTGACTGGTTTTGCCTGTTCTTCAGCTTTCTGTAAGTGGAAGTCCATACTCACTACATACACTTTAGATTTGACTCCTGTCATTCAGGATTATGTCTCTGAGCCATCAGCCATGTTGTTGATATAGTAACAATTTTCTTTTCTAATGAGTGTGTCAAATACCATTATGTAAATATACTCAATTTATTGAATGATTTTACTATTGACGATCATTTGAATTGTTTCTCCTTTGGGCCTATTTTAAATTCAGGTGTTAAGAATATTGTTGTTGGATCCCAGTGTGGAAGCAAGCACTCTTTTCTCGTTCATGCATCCAGGAATGGAATTGCTGGATCATAGAGTGAGTTTACATTTAGTGTTAGTAGGTATTGCTCAATGGTTTTCCAAAGTAATTATGCTAACGGATGGCCTCCTCAGAAATGCACAAAAATAGCAACATTTGATATTATTAATTCTTTTAATTTTAGCTCTGCTTATGACCTTGCAGTGATAGCTCATTGCAATTTTATTTTGCCTTTTCCCCATGCTTAATGATGAGAAGCTTTTAATATGCTTATTTGACATTTGGATATCATTTTGTCAAGTGACTTTTCAAATTGTTTTTGGTCCATTTGTTAAAAAATTGTGCTTTCTTTGTAGTGATTTGTAGGGATTCCTTATATATTTTCTATACTACTCCCTTGTCATATATTTGAAGATATAAATATCTTTTCCCAGTCCATCATCTGTTTGTTTCCTCTCTTAATGTTGTATAATAAAATTATTAACTTTAAGGGAGTCCAATTTTTTAAGGTTTACTGTTAATGTTTTTTGTGTGTATGTGTTGTTTAAGAAATATTTTGCTGTTCCAAGTTAATTATATTCCCTTTTGTTTTTTCCTAGAAGTTTAATTGTTTCAATGTTTTATTTTAGACCCATGATCTACCTTGAATTCATTTTTGTATATAAGGTAAGTTAGGGGTCAATATTCAGTATTTTCTCTATGGAGATCTGTTTGACCCAGCACCATTTATTAAAAAAGAAAAACACCTCCTCCACTGAGTTTCTGTGTGTCAGTCCATCTCCTTGGTAGACTTAGTCCTTGGTATTTCATGACTTTGGTGTTTTGTATTTAGCATTTTTGAAATTTAATTGTCAAGGCATTTACTTCCAGTATTGCATAATATGCATTTTTTGGTATCCAATAGCCTTATTAATACATTTAATAGTTTGTAAGTGTGTAGATTCTTTCTGCACACTTAAGAAAGTCATGTATGAATGACAACAGCTTTATTGAAAACACACAAACAAACAATTTTTATATCTTTTCTTTTTTGACTTTCTGTATTGGGTAGAACTGGTAGTTGGTTTGATATAGAAACTTTCTTGTTTTATCCTCAGCCTCAGCGGACAGTGTGAACTGTCAGGTTTTTGTATCTATCCCATACCAGACTAAAGACTTTCTCTTCTATACCTTGTTTGCTCAGAGTATTTTTTTGAAAATGATTAGCATGAATAGTTGTTGAATGTTATCAACATCATTGTGTCTATTGAGTCAAGTATTTTCTCCTTTATTTAATTAATATTTGAATTATTTTAGAATAGTAAGTTGAAGTTGTATTCCTGAAATAATACCCTCTTAATCATGATACATGTTTTTAAATCATTTTTATTAGGGGCTCATTCAATTCTTTTCACAATCCATACAAATATCAACTGTGTAAAGCACATCTATACATTCATTGCCCTCATCATTCTCAAAATATTTGCTCTCCACTTAAGCTCCTGGCATCAGGTCCTCATTTTCCCCCTCCCTCCCTGCTCCCCCCTTTCTCATGAGCCGTTGATAATTTATAAATTATTATTTTGTCATGTCTTGTCCGACGTTTCCCTTCACCCACTTTTCTCTTGTCCATCCTCCAGGGAGGAGGTCACATGTAGATCCTTGTAATCGGTTCCCCTTTTCCAACCCACTCTCCCTCTGCCCTCCCAGTATCACCACTCACATCCCTGATCTTGAAGGGATCATCCTCCCTGGATTCCCTGTGTTTCCATTTCCTATCTGTATCTGTGTACATCCTCTAGTCTAGCCAGACTTGCAAGGTAGAATTAGGATCATGACAGTGGGTGGTGGTGGTGGTGGAAGCATTTAGGAACTAGAGGAAAGTTGTATGTTTCATCGGTGCTACATCGCACCCTGACTGACTCATTTCCTCCCCTAAACCCCTCTGCAAGGGGATGTCCAGTGGCCGACAAATGGGCTTTGGGTCTCCACTCTGCACTTTCCCCCACCCTCATTCACTATGGTAATATTTTTTGTTCTGATGATGCCTTATACCTGATCCCTTTGACACCTCGTGATCACACAGGCTGGTGTGCTTCTTCCATGTGGGCTCTGTTGCTTCTGAGCTAGATGGCTGCTTGTTTACCTTCAACCCTTTAAGACCCCAGACGCTGTCTCTTTTGATAGCTGGGCACCATCAGCTTTCTTCACCACATTTGCTTGTTCACCTGCTTTTTCTTCAGCGGTTGTGTTGGGAAGGTGAGCACATAATACATATTTTTTTGTGATGTTTTATAATGATAATATTAGGTATGCTTAAAAGTTCTTTGGATGGTAAAGCACAACTCAAAAATACTCCATTAGATGAAAAACTGAACCTTTTGTTTTTGATAGCCCCAAATAAGAGGAGGCTGCTGCTCAGGCTCATAAGTGGTTGCCCTCACGGACAAGCTGACATGCGAAGGCCTCAATCTCCAGACTCACCCCCATCAAGTCAGTTTCAACTCATAGTGATCTTAGATCCTATGGGTTATGCATGAGACTGTTAACCCCAAAGCCAGCAGTTTGAAACCACTAGCCACTCATTGGGAGAAAGATGAGGCTTCTTACTCCCATAAAGAGTTTCTGTCTTGGAAGCCCACTGGGTCAGTTCAACTCTGTCCTAGAGGGTAACTCTGAGTCGGAAGCAAAAACTTAGGCAGCCCTAATCCATTAGGTTAACAAAATATCTTTTTAATCCATTTATATCATTTGATATATTTTCAGCTTAAAAATGATTTTATCTTTGGTTTTACTGTAAAAGACTCTGTAGGTTCTTTATGGTTCCCTAGAAATTTTCTTTGAACCTAATATTTTATGGTGATTTGTTCTAGAAGTTTAAGGTGGTGCTCTCTGCGGATCAAATGTTAAATGTTGTACTTGTAAGAAATTTTCTGTTGGTAAGAATGCTAAATTTGCAATTTATAAATGAGTAGAGTACAATAGACATTGTTATATCATACAAATCTCTTTACAAATAAAATCCCACAATTAACATACCTTGCAGAATCAGATCATTTATTCTAAGTAAGGGGGAGAGATCATGGACTTAGAAAGACTTTCCTCATTGTTTTTTCATCATACTACACTGTTCATAGAAACATACTCTTATTAGTTGTAGCATTTAAATTTTTTACAACCTTTTGGGATAATGTAAGATATACTTTTGTAATGATTTTCTTTATTCCCTTTAAAATAATTATTTTGCTGTCTGATTATTAAAATCATATGAATGTAAGCAAAAAAAAACACCCCAACTTAGGCAGTCTTTAAGTATGCCAAGCGAGGTGTTTGCCTGGGCTTGTGGGCTTCCTGTGGAAGACCTCGCTTGAATTACTTTGTGGCCTCAGGTCCTTGGGCTATCCTCGTGGTCTGCTACTCAGCCCCCAGCAGACACTCTAATGAGCAGTACACAGCGATTCTAGAGTATGAGAACCTAACAAAGGGAGTGTTTTGAATATGGATTTGAAAGAAGGGGAACAGACAGTCCACTAGCCAGGGCCTCAAAAATGGGTCAAGGAAGCATGAATAAAACCCATCCCAATATTATAATATATGATTGGATTTGGTCCATTAATATCATACTTAGGATTTTTGCATCTGGAAATTTTCTTTCTTCTAGTTGACTCTGATGTCAATGTCACACTTTAATTATAATGATAATAATATGAGGAGGTACCCCCCAAACTGGAATTTTTTTCAAAGCTATGTATTTAATTTTTTTTTTTACAAAACAACCTTATCACCTTCAATGTATTCTCCATTACGCTTAATACATCTGTCAAACCTGTAATTCCATTCTTAGAACCATTTTTCAAACTCATCTGTTTGGATGGCTAACAGCACCTCCCTCATTTTTTCTTCACCTCTTCTACGTTGTCAAATCGCTGTTCCTTTGTGTCCCTCTTCATTCTCAGAAACAAAAAGAAGTCACGCAGAGCAAAGTCAGATAAATAAGGTGCGTGGGGCAAGAGAGTTATGCTGTTTTTGCTAAAAACTGGTGCACTGAGATGGCTATGTGAGAGGGTGTATTGTGGTGGCAAAACCAGTCCTTTGTACAAATCAGATATTTTTGTCACACACTGTTACTCAATCTTTTCAGAACCTCTAACTAGAAAGCTTGATTAACAGTCTGACCTGATGGGATGAACTCCAAATGCACTATCCCCCTCACATTAAAAAAATGAGCATAGGGTTTTTTTGTGTGTGGGGGTTACCCCATCATAAACAAGGTGCTAAATGGGTCTTCCTTTTATTTCTGGAAATGCTTGTGTACGAAAGGATTGACCAGGGACGCTATCCAATTTTGTGGGCTTCTTTGTGTGGATATTTCTGGGTTTGTGTGTGCATTATTTCTAAATTAGGAATTCATTTTCTTTACTAGATAGGAGTAGTCTGATCTTTTTATCCTCGTGCCTAGCTTGGTAAGTTGTGTTTTTTCATGGAACTTTTTCATTTCACATAATATTTCAGATGAATTGAAAAGTTTTATAATACCCTCACATTATTATTTTTTTTCGTATCTAACACATAAATGTTCTTTATTCAACCTATATTTTTCATTGCCTGAATAATTTATTTAGTGAACAGTTTTGGATATAAAATGTCATTTGAAGGAATTTGCTCCCATGTAAGCATTATTTCTTTTCTTTTTTTTTTCTCTTTTCTTCTTTTACATTTTATTAGGGACTCAAACAACTCTTACCACAATCCATACATATACATACATCAATTGTATAAAGCACATCCATACATTCCCTGCCCCAATCATTCTCAAGGCATTTGCTCTCCACTTAAGCCCCTTGCATCAGGTCCTCTTTTTTTCCCCCCTCCCTCCCCATTCCCCCCTCCCTCATATGCCCTTGGTAATTTATACATCGTTATTTTGTCATATCTTGCCCTATCCGGAGTCTCCCTTCCCCCCTTCTCTGCTGTCCCTCTCCCAGGGAAGAGGTCACATGTGGATCCTTGTAATCAGTTCCCCCTTTCCAACCCACTCACCCTCCACTCTCCCAGCATCGTCCCTCACACCCTTGGTCCTGAAGGTATCATCCACCCTGGATTCCCTGTACCTCCAACCCTCATATGTACCAGTGTACAGCCTCTGTCCTATCCAGCCCTGCAAGGTAGAATTCGGATCATGGTAGTTGGGGGGAGGAAGCATCCAGGATCTGGGGGAAAGCTGTGTTCTTCATCGATACTACCTCACACCCTAATTAACCCATCTCCTCTCCTAAACCCCTCTATGAGGGGATCTCCATTGGCCGACACTTGGGCCTTGGGTCTCCACTCTGCACTTCCCCCTTCATTTAATATGGTATATATATACATATATACATATACACATACATACACACACTTATATCTTTTTTTTTTTTTGCATGATGCCTTATACCTGGTCCCTTGGCACCTCGTGATCGCTCTGGCTGGTGTGCTTCTTCCATGTGGGATTTTTTGCTTCTGAGCTAGATGACTGCTTGTTCACCTTCAAGCCTTTAAGACCCCAGACACTATCTCTTTTGATAGCCGGGCACCATCAGCTTTCTTCACCACATTTACTTGTTCACCCACTTTGGCTCCAGCCGTTGTGTCAGGAGAGTGAGCATCATATAGTTCCAATTTAATAAAAGAAGGTATTCATGCATTGAGGGAGTGTTTGAGTAGAGGCCCAAGGTCCTTCCGCCACCTTAATACTTGACTTATAAATATAGACACATAGATCTATTTCCCCATCCTCCTATATATATTTGCATGTACATGTCTTTGTCTAGACCTCCATGAATGCCCTTTGACTCCTAGCTCTTTCCTCCATCTCCCTTGACCTTCCTCCTGCCCTACTACCATGCTTCATTGCCACCTGGGCTAGAGTATACCTCTTCTCTAAGCAACCTTACCCTTGATCATTTCCCACCAGGCCTGCCACTCTTCCTTCTCTACCATTTGGGGTCCCATGTTTTTCCCTTGTCCCTGGGTTTGTTAACACCACTTCCTTACCCCCCTATCCCCCCACCCCAGGTCGCCCCGGAACTGTTGGTCCCGTTGTTTTTCCTCCAGATAGTTCATCCAGCCAGACCTGTGGAGACACTAACATGCACGAAAACAAGACAGAGGAAAACAAAGCAACAGTATGCAACCAGACAACAAAACAACAAAAACAAACCACTGACAAAGAACAGAACAAAACAGTTCACAAGAGAAAAGCTTGTAGTTAGTTCAGGGATCGTTTGCTGGCCCTTAGGAGCGTTTTCCAGTCCAGTCTGTTGGGGTACCACGCCCTGGCCCCAAAGTCCACTTTCAGCATTCCCTGGGGACCTTGCCACTCTATTCCCTTGCTGTTCCGCTGCACTCCCCCAGTGATTTGCCTCGGTGTGGTGGGATCAGGTCAGGTGCAATTCCCACACTGTGTCTCCGGTGCTGTCCCCTGTATCGCCCTTAGTCACTGAGGGGCATCATGTCTCATAGTAGGGCCAGCCATGTTGTTCTCTCTGTGGACTGGCTGCTCTACTCAGGAACATCATCATCACGGCCTGGTGGGCCAGGCTGTGCTCCACTCTCTCCTCCTGCCCCTTCATCTGCTCCCGTGTGCTCTGATCAAATATGTCCATCTCCCATAGCTGCAGAGTCAATGTCGTCCTTTGGAACAAATTCTTTTCGGGGGAGGGGCAGGAATCCACTTAATTTATGGTGCTGGGGCCAGCCTCCTAGACCTCTCCACCGGTTCCCTCCTCCACGCCGGGATATTGCATTCACACCTTGCGACACTGGGTTGAAGTCTGGTCCCACTTTCCCTGTAGAGATATAAACAATACCCTCCCCTTGGGTGGATTAATTATTATTTTTTGAAATGTCTGTCCTAGTTGTGGTCAAGCTCTTTATTTTTTCATCCTTGGATTTGGTTCTTCATGTTTTCTCATGATGGAGCTTGGCAGGGGCTTGTGAATTTTATTAATTGTTCAAACTTCTTTTGGGTCTATTGATATTCCTCCATGGCATATTATTTAAAATCCCACTGATTCCCACTCTTATCTTTACTCCACCATTTCTTCACTTTCCCCCGAGTTTTATTTGATGCTTTTTATTTACATTTTTGAGATAAATTTTTTAGTCCGTGCTATAAGAGGATTTCAAAAAGCCTGTTGAAAAATTGAATGGAAAGATAGTGAAACATTTCCACAAACTCTTTGAAGCTCCCACATAATATGATCAGGGAAGTTACTCTGATTTCAATCTTCCAAAAATTATTTGGACTTGATTTTTGTTTATTTTTAGAAATTCCCATGTATATTTGGAAAGAATATGTTTCCCTAGGTGTTGGTAGAGTGTTTTCACTATGCCAATTAGATCACCTTGGTAAATCATGTTGTTCTGGTTGTCTATATTTTGCTGACCTTTTATCTGCTTCTTCTATCAGCTACTCAGAGAGACGTGTCAAAGCTGGTGTTGATGTCGCTCTGAAGAAGGTGGGCAGAGCTGCCCTAGACAGCTGCAGAGTAGACCTGCTGGGGTTAGAACTCATGCTGAGAATGAACATTAGGTCCAAAAACTTGGGCCCAATGGACCGGGCAACCCCAAGATAAGCAAAAACCTGTACTGGAAACTTAGTGTCCCAGGTGATGACAAGTCCACCTTTGTCATTTGCTCAAGTGGCTTCCAGTTAGCCTTTTGGCTTCCTTGGCTGCTACTTCTTCTTCTAATTAGGTCACAGAAATGCCCACTTCCACACTTTCAAGAACCTAAGGTCCTGTCTGAAGTCCCTCTGAAGGTGGTAATTGCTGGGAATTTGAATAGCTATTATCAGATACTGGGCAGAACAAAGCTCATTTTTTACTGTTTATTCATGGACATTTGCTTCCTTAAGCAAATTATGGCACTGCCTGACGTATGGATTTAAACATAGGCAAACTCCTTTAGCAAGGATGATCCATTTTCAGTTGGGCATATCACCTGACTCCACATTGTCTGTGGGTGTGGGTTTGATACCGGTGAGCAGAGAGTTACTGAGTGAGCACACATCTACTAGGTTGGGAAAGAACCAGAGTTACGTATTCAGGAACCATCTAGACTTGTGTTCTGTTCTTGCACTGTTTAGTTACGTGCATTCCGGATTTAAACCCATGGCTGTGGAGTGATTCTGACTCTCAATGAGTCTATAGGACCGAGCAGAGCTGCTCCACAGGGTTTCTGAGGCTGCACACCTTTACACGAGTAGACTGCTTCCTCTTGTCCCTGAGGAGCAGCTGGTGGGCTTGAACCACTGACCTTCTAGTTATCAGCCCAACCTT
This sequence comes from Tenrec ecaudatus, assembly GCF_050624435.1. Classification (NCBI taxonomy): domain Eukaryota; kingdom Metazoa; phylum Chordata; class Mammalia; order Afrosoricida; family Tenrecidae; genus Tenrec; species Tenrec ecaudatus. The sequence continues at coordinate 82,381,157 of NC_134538.1, forward strand.
AACCCACAGGGACCACTAGGCCTCCTTTCCAACTGTGCCCCTTTCAAAGATATGCTTAAGCCTTCAACCTCCATTATCTGTGACTTGGACCTCAGTTAGAAATATGCTCTTACAAGTGTAATTAGTTCACACAAGCTCATTCTGGAGCAAGATGGATCCAAATCTAGCAGGACTAGTGTCCCCTCAGGAAGACGAAAAGAGACAGAAGGCCACACTGGCAGACACAGAGGGAAGACAGCCCGTGAAGCCAGAGGCAGGTATTGGAGTTGTGCTGCCACAAGCCAAGGAGCCCTGGCTGCAGAGGCTGGAAGATACCAGCAAGGATTCTTTGCTGGAGGTTCCTGCCAACTCTTTGATCTGGCACTTGTGGTTTCCAGAACCATGGGACCATTAATTCCTTTTGTTTTAAGTCACCCAGTTTGTTTCTCCGAGTCCTTTGACGCCCGCGGGAAATCACACGATGACCATGAGCAGCGCCACTTCTCTGAGTCTCAGTGTTTTCATCTGTAGACTCTGACTCCCAGGATTTAGGCTTACCAGGAAGGAAGCTCTTAGCACTGTGCCCTGCCATAGGGATCATGGAGACATTCTTCTCTGTTCCTCGGTTTCTTAAGTGGGAGAACTGGAGAATTCCTCCATTGGGGGTTGGATGTTAGAGACTTGAATATAGAACTGGCTGAGGACCCCAACACTAGGTTAGTTAGGGCTTAAGGGGAGGTTAGGAATAGCAAGGACGAGGGCCCACAGAGGCCTCCTGAACAGTATTGATGCTTTCTCATAAAAGAAATCAGGGCAGTTTACAGCTGTATTAGACCCTGCCCATCACTGGAAGTTTATGTTGATCCCATTAAACATCACAGTGAATTAGTTATGAGACGGTCAGGAATGACATGACTTCTATCCGGATATAGAAAAGGCCCTCACATATCAGAAACGGATCTCATTATAATTCTAAAGTTTTCCTTTTGCACAGGGCCAGGCTCTGTTAGCACTCATCACGTTCTGGGGTTTCCAGTAAACCACATCATAAGAACATGCTTTTGTTGTTGACTGAAAGAGGGCTGGCGGTGTGGGCTCAGCAGGAATTTCAACAGGAATAGATGCTTTGGCTGTGGTTGGTGAAGGTTAAGACAAGAGTGCTGACCTCACTGTCAGGGCCTCGAGGAGGCTCCTGAGTCCTGGCACCTCAGGTGGACTATTCCGGATGGCCTCAGGAAATGGAGGCTGCACACTATAGGCAGGTATGTGACCTGCAACATCTGACCTGCAATAACCAGTCACAGCAGAGCATGAGGCTAGCAGAGGCTACTCATGAGTGCATCATTCCAAGACCGGCTTTGTTTCTGCCAGGAGGCTCCTTGCAGCTAAGCTGAAACCAGGCTGAGCACTGAGGTCTGTCACAGAGGAGAGAGGACCAGGTGGCCGGTGTTCTCTCGCTTTCCTTATTTCTTTCAAAATTTAATTAAAAAACTTCTCAGAGGAATATATTTGCATAGCAGGGAAATTCAAACAATACTGCGAGGTTTGTACTGCTTATAACGAGCATAGCAATCCCTGTTTCAATCCTCCCCTACCTGAGTCCCAACCCCCACCCCCAGCACTCTTTTCCAGCAAGCACATTTTCATATTTCGTAAGCTCTTTATTCTTTTTAACCGTGGAGCTATTCAAGGGGACACTGGTGGCATAGTTGTTATGCTAGTGGCAAGGTCATCAGTTCTAAACCACCAGCCACTCTATGTGAGAAAGACGAGGCTTTCCACTTCCGTAAAGAGTTGCAGTCTGGGAAGCCCACAGGAGTAGTGCTGCTCTGTCTTACAGAGTTGCTGTGAGTTGAAATAGACTTGGTGGAAGGCAGTAGGGTAAGTGTTGGATGGCTGAGCACAGGATCGGCAGTTCAAGTCCAATGGCTGTCCCAGGGAGAAAGATGAGCCTTTCTGCTCCTATAAAGGTGTACACTCCCAGCAATGCTGGTGAGCAGTTCTACTTTGTCTGATAGGGTCATTATGAATCAGAACTCACTTGATAGCAGTGGATTTGAGATTTTTAAATGTATAAGAGGGTTTCAAAAAGCTTGTGGAAAAATGGAATGAAAAGACAACCGAATTTCCCTATAAACTTTCTGAAACTCAGAACAAAACATTTGACAATTCAACAACTTTTACCTGTACAATATGTGACGTCAGCTATGTTCATCACATTGTACAATGATCGCCATTACTCATTTCCAAATGATTCCACCACCAGGAACAGAAACCCAGTGCCCCTAAGCAATGACTCCCCATCTCCCCATTGAGATAGTTAAGGTTAATTGTGCCAACCTGGCTGATAAACACATGTGGGGTTAATTGAAGGATGGAGCGTTGGATGGCTCAGTGAGTCTCACCTTTCTAGTTCTCGAGTCTCTTGCTTTCTGATGGTCGGATCAGGGTGCAACTGCCTTAGCTAGTTCGCTGCTTCAGCTGGCAAGGCTCACTTCCTGTGAGACATCCCTGAGGAGAAGCCGCATGGATCTACTCTGATGCAGCCCTGGGCGCTGGAGCAGCCGTGTGGAGACCACTGACAGCACTGAGATGCTTACACATTCACTGATTCGGCTTTCCTCCTGCACTCGGCTTCATTATGTGTGTTTTGTGAGATGGAGGAGGACTTAGTGGATTGGTGTCGGACATATGAGTTAATGTTGGACTTGTGGGCTTGGGTAGCACTGGTTTGGGATGTATTCTTGATGTACACTTACCCTTTACATAAAACTCTCTCCATACATATGAGTTTCTGTGAATTTGTTTCTCTAAAATACCTAGACTAACACACCCATCCTCCCATTCCTGATACCCAACTAATAAAGAAGTAATGTACTCTTATGTCCATATTAATTTATTTAACTTACTATGCTGGGCAGCATCAAGCATAGACAGAAGTGGAGAGAATGGTCTGAGGAGTCTCAATGTCCCATCACCTACTCTCAGCCACTATCAGTTGACAGCCTGTCCTGATTGACTGATTTTTCTGCCATGCCAAGTCACCATACCATTTTATCTTACAGGAATTCTGCACGCGTCTCTGAAAGAGCAGGATGTTTATTTTAGCCTCACCCCATTACCTCTCCTACAGACAAATGGAAATATTTCTTGAGCATCATTGCATTTCCACGATTGCCTTATAATTCCTCGTGTTTACAGTTTACCTCAAGCTTTCTGAATAATAAGCATCGATCATTGGGTTTTCACCTTTCACACCACAACTGCTCTATTCCAGAAGTCCCTGTGTAGTCCCTGTCTGCAAGGCACAGAGGTGCCTGTGGTAAGAGGTGGTAGGATCGTTGCTGGGCTCCCCTCTGGCCCCTCTCTGTAGACACTGGCATTTTAACTATCCGTGCCCCATGCTTAACTAACATGGGACTTTGTGTTAGCTCTGTGAATGTCAGCCAAGTGTCAGCGACGCTTGCTCTACTCAAGGCTCTGGGGCAAGGACTTATGCAATAGCACTCTCATTCACCCCTGACCCTCAGAAAACATGGTGACAATGCCAATTGCCTCTGAAGTAGCCAGTGTGGTGTCATGGGATGAGTGATCATTGGCATGATCCAGCTGGAGCTTGACTCTAGGTTCTGTCCCCTAGCAGCTATGTGACCATGTCCAAGTGACATAACTCTTTGGGTCTCTGTTTCTACATGTGTAACACAGAGATAAGAATGTTTATCCCAAAGGAGAGCAGTAAGGACGGAACGAGATAGCACGCACAGAGCACTGGAACCAAACCTGGCACACAGAGCTGTGGTTAACTGCCAGGGAGAGGACCAGGACACGTGGCAGCCCCACGCACAAGAGAATGAAACACTGCCTGCTTCGTTTTTTTTTTGGGACGGGCTAGGCATTGGAGTGCTGAGATCTACAAACTAAAGTTGTCCGACCTTAAATTTCAAATGCCATCCCTCTGGGTGGTGGTTGACCTCTCCCTGCCTGGCAGTTTGTCCTTACTGGGTTGGCCTTTCTCTTGCTGTGATGCTGGAAGCAATGCCATTGGTATTTCAAATGCCATCAGGCTCATCAATGGTGGACAGGTTTCTGCAAAGCTTTGAGACCAGAGCAGACGAGGAATAAAGTCTAGGCTGTCTGCTTTAGAATATTAGCCATGAACACCCCAGGGGTCATATCCCCATATTGTCAGATCCAGCATTGGGAAATAAATCCCTTAGGTGGGAAGCCCCTCTGGCGGAGACCTCCATGAACTCAAGCCCACTAGGATCATGAACGACAATATAGGACTGGGCAGCCTTGTGTTTGCCTGTATCTCGGGATACCGTGACTCCGGGTTGACTTGACAGCAGCTAACAATAGCGATATTTCCTTGGGTATATGGCATTGAAAACTATTCAACTTTATCGAGTATCGAGTACACTGGGAGGATGATGAAGCATGTACTGGATTGTAGATGTGGCACCAAGGTCCCCGGGGGTACCCTGGTGCATGTGTTGGGTTCCACTCCTTTCAGGCACATGCACAGCAAGTGGCCTGGTGAGGAGAGTCAGCAAACGTGAGTAGCTCAGCTGAGCACTTACCGGACTGTGCTCGGCTCCAGCTGTTCTAAGCCCATCTTGCTGCCATGTCTACATGGTGCCATCCCGAGGACCATGCTTTAGTGAAGCATTGCTGAGGACAAGAGGGGCGGACTAGACAAGACCAGTCGAACCTTAAACTAGAGCCACAGCAGGGAAAAAATCACTCACCGAGTTTGCTGACGTCAGCATAAGCCGAGTGAACTGTCCCCAAGGACAAGCCAAAATGAGCAGGAAAGGTGTGTGGATGAAATACAATCATTAGCGCAGAGGAAACGACACAAGAAACCAATGAAACCGGTGCATGATATTTTTTGGCCAAGTTTCCATCATCTTTGGGGGTCTAGTGTCCACAGGCACCGCTGAGATCCCTGAGTGCTTGAGGCAGACAAGAGGGACCTAGATGACAGTGTGTCTGTTTTGTGTGCCTGCATGCATGTTTAAATTCACAGCGGGTACCTCTGTCGTATGTGCTAAAGGGCTGAAATATTATGAGCGTGCCAAGCTCTGCTGTAATTGGATTTTCTAAAGCATAAATAAAAGGTAGGATGGGAGCCGCGTTCTTTGATCGATGTGTTCCCTCAGAGTGTGACTGGCTGGTCTGGCGTCCCCCTCTTACCTAATTAAGAGGCTTTAGTCTGCTCATGCTCAGGACTGCAGCCCGCGTGCTGGTCTGGAAGCTGAGATCAAACCCACATGAACAGAAATGCCCCAGTGGGTAGAGTCGGCACAAAGGATGGAGTCTCTGAAGCACTGTGGGAGGCACACTGTTCACATCATGAGACCTGATGGACAGCAGCGAGGCTTCAAGGCCAGCTCTAGTCCCTTGGAAGGTTCCCAGAAGGATGGCTTCAACTGAGATGCATCCCAAGGTTTAAACTTTGGAGGTTGCATGAAGGGAAACCTCCAATAGCTTTGGAAAGTCAGCCGTGTCTGTGGTGGGAGGTGGGGCTGCTGTGGGCTTGCTCAGGCCCTGAGCAAAAGAGAATCCATCCCAGTCTTGCCTTCTATTCTCCATGCTCTTCATGGGGCCAGGATTAGGGTGAGGCAAGTCAGTCATGTGAGGGGTGCCCACTTCTTCCCAGGACCCTGGGAATGCTCAGTGCACCCAGATGGAGTCCAATGAACTCCTTAGCAAGGCTCACAGCAGGACTTCTCTCAGCAGTGGTCATCAGGACCACCCAGGAATGTCCTTGCAGTGTCCATTCAGCAGGTTGGGGATGCTGCCTGAGAGTTTGCATTGCTCACAAGCTCCCAGGGGATTCTGGTGCCGCTGGGATAGGGTGCTGGGATTGGCAAAGCAAGGCCTTGTGCCAGCCCTGGTTTGTTGCTTGTTACACTCCATGTTGTATTGGCACACAGCCACAGTAAGTAATCGACGTACTATCTGTGGGTGTTTTCTTGTTACAACGATGGAGTTGTACAGTTGACTATTTGCAACAAAGACTAAATGATCCACTAGGTGCCATAGAGGGTTAGGAGTTGGGCTGCTAACCTCAAGGTCACCAGTTTGAAACTGCCAGCTGCTCTACAGGAAAAAGATGAGGCTTTGTACTGCTGTGAAGCGTTTCAGTATTGGGAACTATGCTAGTCTGGGTTGACTAGAGAAACAAATTCATAGACACTCGTGTATAAGAAAGAGCTTTATATATAAAAGCAGTTGAATATTGAGAAGACATCCGATCTCAGTTCAGGTCAAGTCCATAAGTCTGATATGAGCCCATATATCTGATCTGATACCAATCTATAAAGTCCTCTTCAGACTCACACAACACATGCAATGATGTCGAATGCAGGAAGATCATAGGCCAGTGGGTGGGAAGTATTGTGGATCCAGTGGTGGTGGAAGCATCTCAGCTCTGTTAGGGATCTCCATGTGGCTTCGCTGGCTGCAGAGGTCTGACTCCATCAGCCTCTCTTCATGTGTCTTCTCCACAGGGATGTCTCACAGGGAGTGAGCAGAGAGAGAGAGAGAGAGAGAGAGAGAGAGAGAGAGAGAGAGAGAGAGAGAGTCTGGCCTCCAAGAAGGAAAATACAGAAATTCCCAGAATCCTCAGGAGAAGGCCATGTCCACACAGAAGCCTCATTGGCTATATCCTGATTGACAGGCTAGACTCCACCCCTACAGTCTTAATCCTTAAATTGACACCAGATTATGTAACTACTACAGGGGCAATTGAACCCTGTCCTATAGAGCCAGCGGCTGTTCAACCCAGCCCTATAGGGTCCCTATGAATCAGAATTGATTTGATGGCAGTGAGTTTTGAAGGCTAACTTGTTTACTATCTGCCCTTTACAGAAAAGTGTGCTGATCACTGGCTTATATGGGAAAAAGTCACTTTTAGCTTCTAGGATCTATTTATTCATTAAAAAAAATTTCCATCAGTCACATGTCAAACAAATGCCATGGTTTTGATCGGGCTGGGGTTTTGTCAATGATGCTACTAGCTCAGCTGTGTCTGTCTCTTTGGTAGCCTTGCTCTGCTGCTCTGAGCTTAGCCTCAATGCCTTATGGTACTTCTTCCAGGATGCCTTGCTTCACCCCCAAAACTGAGCTAATTGACTCATATAGACTTCCAGAGAGTCTCGAACTTGGTATTATGAAACTAATTTTCACCCGAATCTCTTATTAAACCATAGGCTTCTTGAGGACAGGGATGGTGTGTAAACTCTTGAATTCGTGCGACCTTAGGCATCTTAGGAACAGAGAGGTCTGGACATTTCAGAGACATGTGATCCAGTGCTGGGTTCCCTGAAGAGGGTGACATACTCAATAGACCCACCCAGGGCAGCACAAACGATTGTGTCCAACTACTAACCCGAAAGCAATTTACCCCCTGGTGGAGTAGCGGTGATGCATTGGACTGCTGACCACAAGGTCAGTAGTTTGAAACTACCAGCTGCTCCTCGAGACAAAGATGAAGCTGTCTGCTCCAGGAAAGAATTATGGTCTCAAATGCGTTCAGGAGCTGTTCTCCTTTGTCCTGTAGGGCTGCTATGAGACGGAGTAAGCATTGGAGCAGAAGAGATACCTAGCCATCTGATTCTATAAATGATACAGCCACGAAAACCCTATGAAAAACTTTTATTGTCTTTTATATTAGGTTATTATGAATCCGAATTAACTGGACAGCAGCAATTTTTCTTTCCTTTTTCTTTTTTTAAAACCCACCCTAGAGAGAATAACATCCCATCTTCCCACATTCCCTTTAGTCAATAATACACACACACAAAGACATAAACACTCACGTCCTTTTCTGGGTTAGGCAGAGCCTTATTACATTTTTTAAAAGTATGCAACAGAACAGCAGAGTTGTTACCAGTATAAAAACCTGTGTAAGTGGGAATTTTGAAAGTGTGTATATATTCTTGAAGATCAATGTAATGGAAGCTTAATATCTAGGTCCAGGTCCAGGTCCAGGTCTAGGTCTAGGTCTAGGTCTAGGTCTAGGTCTAGGTCTAGGTCCAGGTCCAGGTCCAGGTCCAGGTCCAGGTCCAGGTCTAGGTCTAGGTCTAGGTCTAGGTCTAGGTCCAGGTCCAGGTCCAGGTCTAGGTCTAGGTCTAGGTCTAGTTCTATCTTTATAAAATAGAGGGCCTCCCCTTTCACCCAAGTTAATATGTGTTTACTCTCCTTTCACCCCCTCCCAGTAACCATCAAAGAATGTTTCTTTTTGTATACACACAAAAATAAATTTTTTTCACCTTTAAAAATGGGGGTCGAGTGGTCCCAAAGGGATCAGTTACCAGGCATCAAAGAACAAAAAATCATATCATTGACAGCACACCTCCATGATAGGATCGCTGAAGACAAATGGGTGCATAAGCAAATGTGGTGAAGAAAGCTGATGATGCCCCGCTATCAAAAGAGATAGTTTCTGGGGTCTTAAAGGCTTGAAGGTGAACAAGCGGCCATCTAGCTCAGAAGCAAAAAATCCCACATGGAAGAAGCACACCGGCCAGTGCGATCACGAGGTGCCAAGGGACCAGGTATAAGGCATCATGCAAAAACAACAACAACGATATAAGTGTGTGTATATATGTGTATATATGTGTATATGTATATGTATATATATACCATATTAAATGAAGGGGGAAGTGCAGAGTGGAGACCCAAGGCCCAAGTGTCGGCCAATGGAGATCCCCTCATAGAGGGGTTTAGGAGAGGAGATGGGCTAATTAGGGTGCGAGGTAGTACCGATGAAGAACACAGCTTTCCCCCAGATCCTGGATGCTTCCTCCCCCCAACTACCATGATCCGAATTCTACCTTGTAGGACTGGATAGGGCAGAGGCTGTACACTGGTACATATGAGGGCTGGAGGTACAGGGAATCCAGGGTGGATGATACCTTCAGGACCAAGGGTGTGAGGGGCGATGCTGGGAGAGTGGAGGGTGAGTGGGTTGGAAGGGGGGAACTGATTACAAGGATCCACATGTGACCTCTTCCCTGGGAGAGGGACAGCAGAGAAGGGGGGAAGGGAGACTCCGGATAGGGCAAGATATGACAAAATAACGAGGTATAAATTACCAAGGGCATATGAGGGAGGGGGGAAGGGGAGGGAGGGGATAAAAAAAAGAGGACCTGATGCAAGGGGCTTAAGTGGAGAGCAAATGCTTTGAGAATGATTGGGGCAGGGGATGTATGGATGTGCTTTATACAATTGATGTATGTATATGTATGGATGGTGATAAGAGATGTATGGGTCCCTAATAAAATGTAAAAAAAGAAAAGAGGAGAAAAAAATGATTAGGGCAGGGACTGTACAGATGTGCTTTATACAATTGATGTATGTATATGTATGAACTGTGATAAGAATTGTATGAGCCCCTAATAAATTGTTAAAATTAAAAAAAATAATAAAAAAATAAAAATGGGGTCTTGTACAATATTTAACCTATTGTGATTGACTAATTTCTCTCAGCATACAGCCCTCCCTCAGCCTGTGCTCATCCTTGTTATGAAGTGCGTCAAAGAGCCCATGCTCCTCTTCAGCATCCCGTTGTCTGCAGGGACCCTCCTATGTTTATTCCTCTTCCTGGTGATGGGCACTGAGGCTGCTTCCAACTCCGTAGTTCGGTGAACAGTGCTCGGATGAACATGGTGTGCATGGAGTCACTTGTTGCGTGGTTCTTATTTCTCTACCGCATATGCCTAGTTGTGGGATTGCGGGATCGCATGCTACCTCTAGTTCCCACTCTGTAAAGAAGCGCCCTGCTGCTTTCCACAGTGACTGTATCACTTTGCAATCCCACCAGCAGCCGATGCGTGTTCGTGTTCCGGGCTCCCCACCCTGTGCAGCGTTTGCTGTTTTCTTAGGAACCGTGCTATGAATGCTGGGGCTGGCTGACATCTCAGTGTTGTTTGGGTCTGCATCTCTCTAATGGCAAATGATCACAAGCATTTCTTCAAAGTGTTTGTTGGCTGCCCGAATATCTTCTTTGGCGAAGTGTCTGTTCCTGTCTTCTGTCTGTTTACAAATTGGATTATTTTTGTTATGTTGTTGAGGTGCTGACGTTCTCTATAAAGCTGAGAAATTAGTTCTTTGGCTCATATGTGGTTGCCAAAATTATTTTTAAGATGTATTGTCTTCTCGGATTGTTGAAATCCGCAAGACCTTAAGGATGAATTGAGTTTTTCTGGAACCTTGTAACAACTAAGGCTCCCATTTCTGGGAAGCTTAAGAATAGTGGTCAAAGTTTCACCAGAGGAGAGGGTGAGACTCTTGCTCATTATGAGCCTTAGATTCTAGTTGCCTCTGCTCCCCTCTAACTGGGAGAAGGGAAATCCCGTTCGATGGGCCATTTCAGAAAGCAAATTAGCCATTAGGTCAATTGAGGTCAGGCAGTAGTTTACAAACTCATTTTCCAATCAGCAGGGCCAGTGGAATTCTGGGTGAAGGTTCACACAATCCTTCACTGTGGGTCAGTCTGGTATCTAGCTACTGTAGACTGGCCCCCACAGTTTCCTTGGATTCTTTCTTAAATGCACAGCATGCGTGAGCTTCCACGGTGGCCTCTTGTAATACTGAAAGAGGTGTCTGGTGGCAACACAGAAAGACTTTAAGCCAACTATTGGCTAAAGGTCGGTGAAATGATCTGGCTGCGATGCTCCGAGCAGACCAGATGCACCTCAAACCACCGATTCTCCAATTCTTCCCCAGGATGCAAAACTCGCCACCGCAGTGTTGGCAAGTCACAAGCCAGTGAACGCTCCTCCTCACTCTCCATTTCCCTGGGTTTCCGGTTGGTTCCAGCAGACCCCAAGGCTCTCAAGTTCCTATTTAACTCTCGGAGCCTCTGTGTGTCCAGTACCACAGCTTTTCAGTTATCACAGATGAGTGCTTATGACTTTTTAATATCGCAGGCATTTCCTTTGCAATCTCTTTTTGAAGTGGGGGGGGGGGGAGGGAAAGCTCCGCAGAAGAAATTATGTAACTCGAGACACGGCAGCCAGCATCAGAGACATCCTGTGACAGTGAAAAGCCAAATGCCAGATGTTGGGCTTGGAGTCTCCACAGACATGCGGGCGAGGATGGATGGGAATGGAGACAGATCAGGAACTCGTTAGAGATGAGCTGATTTCTCTCTCCACCCAGTGAACAGAGTTCAAGGCCCCATAGCTGAACAGGGCTTTGGGGACAGGCAAGGCCAGTAGTGGCTCCGGTCCATGTGCTAAGCAAGCCACAGCCCTCTAGCTTTCAGTTGCCTGGCCTCGTTTCTTAATAAATGTTTACCACAGAAGCCTCTGAAATAAGACAGCCAGGACAGGGTTCTTGGAGGAGGTTATAGCTAATATTATTGTTTCCTCTTGTGCCAATCTGAACCTGTTGAATGAACGACTCTGTATTTCCTGCAGTTTGACCTTTTTAAACGTTGCAATTTATTTATTTATTTTAAAATGTGAAGTAGCTGCTCATTTCTCTGTTTTGGTCTAATCATATTTGGAACATTTCAGGCCACACACTGGCATACTTTATAGTTTTGGCAAAATAAGTAGCCCAAGCTCATAAATTGTACCTATAAGTATGCATTGTCCTTACATGTGTGAGGATTTTAAAGGAAAGAAAGACAGCCGAGGCTGGGTGACAAGTCAGCTTTAATCAGAGTGAAAGACAATACTTTATTTCTTTGTGTGAAGAGTTGAAAATGGTCAGCAAATGAACTTTTGAGGGTTCCCAAAAGGAATCCTATTCTACTCTCCCTGTAAGAGCAAGGGAAACATTATTTTGATTTCAATAAAATCTTGGGTTAAGGGTCCCACAATGACAGGGTGAAGACATAGTTGCGTTCAAGAGTCGATGAATCATGGAGAAAAACAAACAATAGTCCTGGACCCGAATCCCTGCTCTCATGTGGAGTTGCTTCAGACAGTGCGTGGGAGTCAGGGACTCTGGCTTCTTGTCCTGCACTCCTGGGGGCCCGTCTCCACTGCTTTCCTGTGTGTAGAAAAGAAAAGCAGGCGCACTTCGCTTAAAGAGACTCCAAGGCACACACTCTAAGGAATGATCCTTGTATTGGGAAAGGACTCTTCATTTTATTAAAGTGTGGTTTTCCTGGGATTTGGCTTAGTAGCTACTCTAGAACATTTAAAACAGAATTGGATCTCTGAGGCACCCATTGCCACGAAGGTTTTTGTAGTAGAGGTAAGCATTTCTGTGTGACAAAAAAGTGAGACATCCTTGAGCTAGCCAGCTTCGGATCAAGGTTATGAGGGAATCGGCCTCAGCATCGTTATTTCATCGTTTCTCAAGCTCAAAACTTCCAGTGGCTTGCTTGGTCTATTGCAAGGTGTCTCCGTCTCCTCATGAATGGCATTTTGGGGCTAATCATCCTTTATTAAGGAGCCCTGGTGGGACAACGGTAAAGCGCTTGTCTGTTAACACACGTCAGTGGTTGGTACTTACCAACGGATCTATGGGAGCAAAGACCTGGCCAATGTCTCTCATAACGTGTACAGCCTAGGAAACGCTCTCTCCTTTCGCGTGGAGATGAGTCGGAATCAACGTGAGGACACACACAGACAGCTCAACAATGCTTTGTGGAGTCTTGTCGTGCAGTGTGGCCATATTCTAGGCCTCTCCCGCCAACGACATGCTAGTAGCATGTCCTCCCATCCAAGAGGGGCAACCAGATGTCTTCAGACATTGCCAAGTATCCCGGGGTGGGGGGTGGGGAGGGTACACTAATGGCATTTGGGACCTGATCATCCTTTGTTGGGAATTCAGCAGGCCTATCAGATGAAGGTCATTCCTTCTCCTCCGTCAAATAAATGTTTGATCTCTTCCCATCTCATCCTCTTGGCGCTTGCTTCACTCCCTTTGTTCATGTGCTTCCCCCACTTGCAGCGCCTTTCTTCTTGTCTGTTCCCATCTCAATTCAACTTCATCTTCAGAATACACCTCTCGCCTCACTCTCCTCAGAGTCCCCAACGTCACCTCCTTCCTCCTTCTGATGTAGACAGTGCTTACTGCCCCCTCCCTTCTCTCCTTTTGGAACTCAGTCTCACACCACCTTGAGCTATAAAAGTTTCTTGGGTGCCTTTCTTGACAGTCTATTGCACAATAGGCTCCCTGAAGTTCATTTGCACGTTCTTAAACCATAGCTCATTGCTATTTGCCACATGGTTGGATGAGACTACTGAAGGGGTTGTAAATTCATGTCATGAAGATGTTGAATGCAACCAGAGGAGACATTTTGATCATCCCTTACTGGCTGATGGTTCGCCATCCAGATGGCTTCCTCACCAAGACTGTTACATTACAGGCCATGTGAAGTACGAATCGGTGTCTTCTTTTGACAGCAGAAAGTGTGACTCAAAGGAATTTCGGGATCTTCTTGAGGCCTCTCGAGTGGTGAAGGCTGGAACCGACATCTGCCCCAGGCCTCCCTCTTCCACTGCCCTGTGCGTCTTGTACTCAAGCTGTGTGGTCTTCCTGACATGGAACCCAGGCTCCCTCTTTCCTAAAAGACCCTGGCGTTTGCCCATGTTCGGCATGAGGAAGATGCCGTTGTGCTGCAGAACACATTAGCTTTCTCTTCCTTTGTCTAGGTTCCCTCCATTTCTTACTTTGAAGCCAATGCTGACCTTACACAACAAACCACCCAAGGACCTCTCCTTTGGGAATTCTCTGGGCCAGTGTCACTTCACCCCACTGCTGCCCCATCTAGAGGAAGGTGACAGGATTGTATTGTTGAAGTTTTAACCAAGTTTCTACAATAATTTCTTTGCACATCTTATTTTCTCTGTCATTCAAGTGATGGAACTGTTTAAATTCCATACCCTCAGGGAGGGGTGTGTGCCAGGGAAATGAAGTCTCTTCCATTGAACTTCAGGGGACTGATCTTGTGTAGAATGGAAAGGATTCTAGTACAGACAATAAATTGGGAGACACATTTATTGCATGAACACATCTTCCCTCAGAGACTCAATCAAGACTCTCTAGGTTCGGGAATCTTGGCCAAGAGAAAATCAACTGAGTCTATATGGTTAGGCATGGTTAGGTTCCAACGACCAGGTTGGTATGCAAAAATCAGCGTTATGTAAAAATTGAAGATAACTATATCAAATCACCAAGAAGAAGATGGCTACATCATTACATCACTATCAAATTACATTATTATGTAACTGTCAAGCCACTGAGAATCATGACCCAGCCAACTTGACACATCACCTTAACCATCAAAGACAGTGTTACTCTCACTTCCTACCTTGGCATTTGTTGCTGCTGCATATACGTGGTCAGTGTGCAAGATAATCAGGTAGTAGTATGTTTTACTGTTGTAAATATAAAATGTCAGGTAATAAGATTACCTGAGTTGAGTGAGGAATAAGGGTATGTGGTAGTTACAAAATTTCATGTCAGCTTGATAAATAAGAATGAAAGAGTGGAGTTAAGCCTGTCAATCAGGTCACAGCCTGATGCCTCCTTATGGGCGTGGCTTTCTGATGCCCTTCTTCCTCCCTGGCAGCAGGAAACACTGCCTCTCTGCTTCACATTCCTGTTGACAAGAAAAATGGAGCAATGCGGATGGCAGCCAGAGCCCTGGAGAGGCTTCCACCACCATTGGACCTGCTTTCCACCCACTGGACTGTGGTCTTCTTGCATTTGGCATCATTGCATGTGCTGCGTGAGTCTGAAAAAGAATTCATAGGCTAATATCAGACTTATGGGCTAATATCGAACTTATGGACTTGATCTGGACTGTACTGGAATGTTTTATTGATGCATAATTCCTTCTTGATATAAAATTCTCTCTTACACATATATGCGTCTCTGGATTTGTTTCTCTAGTCAACCAAGACTAACACAGGGTCTATATGTTTAAGGGTATTTGAGAGCAAGGGAACTTGAGTCTGTCGGGAGTAGCCTGTGGAAACACAAAGATCCTAGAGTAACAGTGACTGCCTGGGACAGCCCCCAAAGTTGTCGACACTGTGAGGGAACAAACATTGCTGAAAGAGGATAGGACCCATCGAGTCTTGCAGCAGGTTAGGGGTGCTATCTGGTGGTCGTCTGAATAGCTTGATATGATAAGTTATGATGAGAACAAGGAACATGGCTAGTGGGAGTGGATGACCACACCGAGGACCGGTTTCACCTCACTCCAACACTTTGGTACTACATCCGTCACAGCTAGAGTCAGTGACGACACCACAGGGTGGCATTGGGGTTTAGCTCCCCCATAATCTGGATCGGATTCCCCTCTAACCATTTCTTATAATGATGATGCTTTCAGCCAGAATTTTCATCTGAGCCGATTTGTGTGGGACTGTGGGTGATGAGTGACGAGCGGGCTGCTAACTGCAAGCTGAGCAGTCTGCAGCCCCAGGTGCTCCTCAGGTGGAGGAGGGGGCTTTCTCACCCTGCGAAGGGTTACAGTCTCGGAAACCTGCCAGGGCCACTCCTACCTTTCCCTATGGGACTGCGATGAGTTGGAATTAACTCGATGGCAGTGAATTTTGGCTTTTGAGAAGGATGATTCCAGGATTTTAGTTTAAAACCAGGAAAGCGGATAAAACAGATGAGTTTGTGACCCTACTATGACTATTATTACCACAACCACCAACGTCAACGTAATTGCAATTTCTAATCTCTGTTATGTTCAATTTGTTCCTTACTGTTATGCAAAAGTGGTTGGAAACAACTTTACACAACTTTTTTCTCCTGTAACATATCCCCCGAGGGAACAACGTGTGCTTCCTCTGCAGACACCTTCCAGCCAGATGGCCTTCCTGAGGAAGCCGTGCCAGTATCCAGCGATGGGGCTGCCAGCAACAGTAGCGTTGTCATCGTGACATCATGGCATCAGGCTGAGTGCCTCTTCCCTAGCATCAGTCCCATCTGATGGGGCTTAGACACTCCTTCTACTGTCCTGAAGGGCAGGCAAATATTTGAATGAATATGTTTTTTTCCCATTTCAAAAGCGTTTCTGGCTATGTAGAGTTAATGGGGAGACCCTGCCCATCAGGCTCCAGATTGCTGTAGGCTAATATGCCCTTTTGAAAGCAACCTGCACTTCCAGATGGGCCAACAATGCAAGATTAACCACCAAAACTGGTCGGCTTGAGCTAATAGCCACGAATAACTTTGAATAGATGGGTTGTTTTCCCCACTCCAGAATTTTCCATCTGTACAATGGGGATAAAAGTACCCAGGCGTTTTGATGGCATCAAATGAGGCGAGAGCATATTGAGAAGTGTAAAGTGTTAGGCAAATGGAAGTCTTTGTATTGAAAGAGCTCTCTTTTGGTAACCTTTAAAAAATATTATGTTAACCTTACCCCGCATCTGTGTTCAAAGTCGTATGATGCATTTACACTTAATTTCACATGCCCAGGGCTTTCTGCATGTCATAGCTATTATTTTTGGCTAATGTTTTCATTCCATTCACTGGGCTTTCCCCTAAAGTTTGGGTCTTGATACAACACATGTGGAGTGAAAACAAAGGAATTCTCTATGCTGAAACCCCAGGAACTGCCATGGGACTTTGCACAATGGTCCCTTGATAGTAACACTGGGCCATGGTACTCGACAGTCTAAACCGCCGTGCTGGAAAAAACGGCCTTGCCTCCAAACGGGCAGGGGTGATTGCGAACTAAACCCAATCTCAAAATTCCAACTCAAGAAAACTAGTAGATTGTTTTTACGTAGGCTACTAGGTTTAGGTGTCAACTTGTATGTACGGCCTACTCTATGTTTCTGTCACGTATGTGGCTAGTACATTGCGGAAGCTGATAGGGCATGCGACGTGCGTGGAAAGGAGCAGCCCAGCTTCAAACCACACTGACCCAGTAACAGACAGCTCCCCTCGTCACCTGTAACCTTGAGTGAATTAATATTGAATGCATCTTAACAGTGATTGTTGTGTCTCTGGTGACTCTGGCAAAGCTGAGATGAGAATGCAGGTTTTGTACCAAGCGTGTCCACCCGGGTGTGTTATAACAAGAACGCCAGCTAGGATGCTCTGGGAGGGCGAGCCAAAGTGGGAAGAATTAAGTTTGGCTTTATGCCGTCTGATTCGTGTAGTAGAAGAAACAACTTGGTGAAAAAGATGTGGAAAGCTGATGCCCAGGGAAGGCTACTGGCAGAGGGAAGAGGATTTAACCTGCAGGAGAAGGTAAGAGTGCTGAAAAATGTGTGCTGTCCGGTGAGAGCGCGCGGAGGGTCCATGGCCGCCTCGCCCAAAGCAGGCCTGTGCGAGGCAGGGAGCTGGCAGCCAGCTGAGCCTCATTGCCTCTCAGGAGCCCTGTCGCCTGGCAACCCGAGTTGCTCCTGTGCCCTCGGTGGAGATGGAGTGCCCTGGTCTTCCTGCACACGGTGTCCCTTCTCCAGACTCCACTCACCCCCTCATCATTCCTACTGGTTATAATCCAACTCACCTGTTAAATCTCAGATGATGTCTCCTCTCTGGAGTGACATTGTGATGGCGTAGTGGTTATGCATTAGGCTACAATCTGAAAAGTCAGCCCCTCTGTGATAGAAACATGCAGTTGAGAATGAGGTGGAGCAGAGCAGAGACCCCAAACCCATCTGTACACAATGGGACATCCCCTCACAGAAGGGTAACAAGGAAGGGATGAGTCAACCAGGGTGCAGTATAACACCGATAAAACACAATATTCCTCTGGTTCCTTGAGGCTTCCTCACCCCTGACTATCATGACCCAGTCCTGCCTTTCACTTCAGGCTAGACCGGAGCCTGTACACTGGTACAGATAAGGCAGAAGAGCTCATGACACACGGAATCCAGTTAGATAAACCCCTCAGGAACAGAAATGGAAGTAGTGAGACCAGGAGGGTACGAGAAGGCAGGGAGAAAATGGGAGGAAGAGGGAACTGATCACAAAGATTAACACATAATCACACCCCTGCCCCCTGAAATGGGACACACAACAGACACTGTGGGGGAAGGGAGAGAGCAGTCAATGAAAGATATGAAAATAATAATAATTTATCAAGGGGTCACCAGGGGGGAGAGGGGGAGGGAGGGAAAAAAAGAGGAGCTGATACCAAGGGCTCAAAAAGAAAGTAAATGTTTAGAAAATAATGATGGCAACATATGTACAAATATGCTGGATGCAATTGGTGTATGGATTGTTATAGAAGCTGTAAGAGCCCCAGTAAAATGATCTTTAAAAAAAAGTAGAAGAAAGATAGGGCTGTAAACAGTTACAGTCTTGGAAACTCACAGGGCAGTTCTCCACCGTGTTTGTAGGGCCACTCTGAGTAGAAGGTGATGCCTTGGCAGTGCGTTTGGTTTTGGGTTTTCAGTTGTGCTGCCCAGACTATGGGGCAAAAGCACAAACAGTGAAGAAGCAACAGCAACGGCAATGAATAGGAGATCTGGAAAGGATGGGCTTCGGTGTGACAACGTTGACTTGACGAAATAAGGAGAGTTGAAAATGCAAAACCACAATCATGCTCTTTACTCTCAATTTTATGAAAGTTAGCATGTTAGTCTTAAAGGTAAGAAGGATATGATTTTTGTATAAACAGGGTCTTTTTTGGTAATAAATTTAACTTTAGGAGAAAAAACCTGCAATATCCTTTAAAAATATATACATATTCTTATTGAACTTTTGATTTTAGAAAAACTCACTGTGGGTTTAGGTCCTTCTGCAGATGACAGTAATTGGGGATCTGAACCCATAAGTACCCCTTTGGACCTTCTCATGGCCCTTATTATGTTGATATTTTATAGGGTGCTGGCCTATTTCATTTTCAATTCTCTCCAATCCTGATGCCTTGTTCTGTATCTAATCTAGCGTCTCAAGTATTTATTCGACATACTCGAACTCACCGTCATCGCATCGAACCCGATAGGACAGAGCAGAACTGCCCCTGTGGGCTTCTGAGATTGTAAATCTTTTTATTATTTTAAGGTTTAAAAATTTATCAAATACTTTTATTGGGGGCTCTCACATGTCCCAGCACCATCCATACATTCATCCATTGTGTCAAGCACATTGGCACATATGATGCCATCATTTTCAAAACATTTTCTTTCTACTTGAGCCTTTGATAGAAGCTCCTCATTTTATCCTGTCCCTCTCCCACCCTCCCTGCCTTATGAATCCTTGGTAAGTTATAGATTATTATATTCATATCTTACATCATCCTCTGTCACCCTTCACCCACTTTTCTGTTGTTTGTCCCCCTGGTAGGGGGTTATATGTTGATTCTTGTGATCAATTTCCCCTTTCTCCCCCCACCTTACCCTTATCCTCCCGGTATCTATTCTCATTGTTGTGCCTGAGGGGCTTATCTATCCTTTATCTGTAGCAATGTACATGTTCTGGTATGATCTGATTTGTAAGGTAGAATTGAGGTCATGATAATGGGGGGGAAGGAAGCATTAAAGAACTAGAGGAAAATTGTGTGTTTCATAGGTGCTATACTGTACCCTGACTGGCTCATCTCTTCCTTATGACCCTTCTGTGAGGGGATGTCTAATTGTCTACAGATGGGCTTTGGGTCTCCACTCCAGGTACACCTTCCCCCCACAATTCACATTGGGTATGATTTTGTTCTGGGTCTTAAATACCTGATACTGATCCCATCAACGCCTTCTGATCACACAGGCTGGTGTGTTTCTTTCATGTGGGCTTTGTTGCTTCTCAGCTAGATGGCTGCCTGTTTATCTTCAGCCTTTAAGACCCCAGATGCTATATCTTTTGATAGCCGGGAACCATCAGCTTTCTTCACTACATTTGCTTATGCACCCATTTGTCTTCAGCAATCGTGTTGGGAAGGTGAGCATCACAGAATGCCAGATTATTAGAACAAAGTATTTTTGTGTTGGGGGAGTGCTTGGAGACTGTCAATCTTTAAGAGAGTAGAAAGCCTCATCTTTTTCGTGTAGAACAGTTGGTCATTTTCAACTGCTGACCTTGTAGTTAGCAGCCCAACTAGTAACTACTCTGCCACCATGGTTCTGTGAAAGGATTAACACTGACTCACCTTTCCTGCTTTTAAACTATGCAGTATCCCTTTGTTCTGTTGGCACAACGGCCTCTTGGCCTATGTACAGTTTCCACACGAGCACAATTAAATATTCTGGAATTCCCATTTTCACGATGGTACCCATAATTTGTTATAATCTACACAGTCAAATGCCTTTGCATAGTCTTTAAAACACAGGTCAACATCTTTCTTATATTTGCTACTTTCAGTGAAGAACCATCTAACATCATTAATGATTTCTCTCATTTTATGTCGTCTTCTGAATCCAGCTTGACTTTCTGGAAAACCTCTGTTGATATACTGCTACAACCGTTTTTGGGTTATCTTCAGCAAAAAATTACTTTTATGTGATATTAGTAATATTATTAGATGAATTTTGCATATGGTTGGGTGATCTTTATTTGGAATGGGCACAAATATGGTTCTCTTATAGGTTTTTGACCAAGTAGATATCTTCCAATTGGCAGAGACAAGTGAGTGCATCCAGGATTGCACAAGATTGTTGAAACACCTCACCTGGTATTCCATCCATTTCTAGAGCGTCATTTCTAGTCAATGTCCTCATTGCATCTTGGATTTCTTCCTTCAGTACTGTTGGTTCTTGATCATGCGCTACCTTCTGAAACGTATGAATATCGACCAGTTCTTTTTGATACAGTGACTCTGTATTCTTTCCACATTCTTTGGATATTTCCTGCATCATTCAATAATCTGCCCATAGAATCTTTCCATATTGCAACTCAAGGCTTGAATATTTTCTTCGGTTCTTTCAGCTTGAGCTATGCTGAGCATATTCCTCCAATTTGGTTCTTTGCACACTTAACTATAAAACTTTATTTTGTCTTCTTGGGCTGTCCCTTGAAAATCTCTGTTCAGCTGTTTTACTTCATATTTTTTCCATTTGCTTCAGCTGCTTTATGTTCAAGGCAGTTTCAGAGTTTCTTTTGATAGTCTTTTCTTTCTTTCCTGTGGTTTTTAACGGCCCTTTGCATTCTGAGGTATGACGTTCTTGATGTAATTCTTCACTTGTCAGGACTTCTGTCCTCAGGTTCAATGAGTCAAATGAATTTTTGAGACGTTCTTGCCACTGGTTGAAGAATAACACGACTGTACTATGAACTGCCAAAAGAAGAAACAACGTTTTCTGGGTAGAATTGCATCTAGATTGATCCTTGGAAGCCTGGATGGTGTGGGTTCATGTCATGCATTTTAGACATCCTCTCGGGGGAGATCGGGCCTTGGAGAAAGGCATCGTGCTTCGTAGAGGGGGCGTGGACAAGAGGAAGACCCTCAGCAAGATGGACCGACACAGCAGCTGCAATATGCAAGGATCGTGAGACTGACACTGGGTCAGTAATCTTCTATTTTAGATGGAGTCCTTACGAGCTGAAACGGACTTGATGACACACAGCAAATGGCTATGAATACTTCATTCTGAGCTTATTAAAAACTTTTCAAATCCATCCATATGTTTTTAAAACAATCTCCCACTGAGATACCATAGTTTGAAACTTGAAACAAAACCAAACAAGACAGGCATATGGCCTCACTGCTTCCTGGGACTTCTCCAGGCAACAACAGGACAGGAGATTGCCTTGTACATTTTGCAAACGTACTCCCAGCTGACTCTATCAGGTATATTTATTTTTCCCTAAATTCCTTATTGTAGAAAATTCTTTGCCTGACTCTGGTGACAAATTATGCTGCCGTCTTGCTGAGATTTATTGTCTTTCAACCCAAGCTTCCAGTACCTCTTGGCAAGCCATAGGCCAGATGCAAATGAACCATTTCACTGCATTTCCCAAAATTTTCGAAAAGGAAAATTCCTGGCTAAGAGATGGGATTCTGCTTTGAGAATGCTTGGGAGTAGATGAAATCGAATAAACATTGGCCATTCATCAGAAACCATGTGGGATTTGCAGCTGAAATGGTCTCTGATGATGTGGTTGCTCTTTTGACCCTGTGGGACACCGAAAGTGCCTCCTGTATACTGGCATCTACAGAAACCACTCCGCACCGACCCCACAGGAGTGCCAGGCTTAGTCAAGCACCACATCGGGCTTTATTTTGGACAATTTGTTAGTGGTCAAGTCAGTAACCCTTTCATACAGTTCCTCATGTTGTGGTAACCCACCAACCATAAAATTATTTTCATTGCTGCTTCATAACTGTAATTTTGGTACTGTTATGAATTGGGTGACTCCTGTGAAAGGGTCATTTGGTCCCAAACAGGGTCACAACCCACAGGTTGAGAACTGCTGAGTTAAGTAGTCTTCCGGGTTCCTGGCGGCACCGAGTCAATGTGATCAGCCGCTAACTGAAAGGTTGGCGGCTTGAGCCTGTTGTTGTTGTTAGATGCTATCAATTCAGCTCTGGCCGGTAACAACATTATGCACAACTGAATGAAACACTGCAAATTCCTGTGTCAGCCTCACAACTTTTCCTGTGCCCAAGCCCATTGATGTGTCCATCCTCTCTCTGAAGAGCTTCCTCTTTCACTGCCCTTCCACTGAACCAAACGTGATGGCCTTCTCCAGGGACTGGTCTTTCCCGATAACATGTCCAGAGTATGTCAGACGAATTCCTGCCATCCTTGTCTGTAAGGAACACTCTGGCTTTACTTCTTCCACGGCAGATAATTTTTTCTTTTAGCAGTCCTTGGTACTTTCAATATTTTTCTCCAGAACACAGTTCAAGTGCATCGACTCTTCTACAGTCTTGCTTATTCAATGTCCAACTTTCACATGCATGCGGTGCAATGGAGAACACCATGGCTTGGGTCAGGAGCACCTTAGTCCTCAAAGTAACATCCTTGCTCTTCAAAACTCTAAAGAGGTCTTGTGCAGCAGATTTATCCAATGTAATATATAGTTTGACGTCCTGACTGCTGCTTCCATGAGCATTGATTATGGATCCAAGTAAGACAAAAAATCCTTGACAATTTCAAATTTTTCTGCAATTATTGTGATGTTACCTATTAGGTTCCGTTCTGAGGATTTGGGTCTTCTTTACATTGAGTTTTAATCCATACTGAAGGCTACAATCCTTGCTCTTCATCAGCAAGTGCTTCAAGTCCTCTTCAGTTTCAACAAGCAATGTTGTGTCATCTGCATACTTCAGGTTGTTAATAAGCCTTCCTGCAAACCTGATGCCACATTCTTCTTCTGATGATTTGTTCAGCATACAGATTAAACAAATATGGCGAGAAGATCCAACCCCAGTGTACACCTTTCCCGATTTTAAGCCTTGTTCTTTTCACCCAACTGGATCTTAAGCCACATACGAGTTCTGAATGAGCCCAATGAAGTGCTCTGTAATTCCCATTCTTCTCAAGGTGTTCCATAGTTTATTATGGTCCACACCGTTGAATGCCTCTGCATCGCCACTGAAACACAAGTAATACACTTTTTGCTATTCTCTGCTTTGAGTCAAGATCCATCGGACTTCAGTAATGACATCCCTTGTTTCACATCCTCTTCTGAATCCAACCCGAACTTCTGGCAGTTCCCTCTAATGTACTGCTGCAACCATTGTCGGATGATCTTAAGCAAAATTTTACTTGTGTGCATTATCAATGATATCGTTCTATAGTTTGCATTATCAATGATATTGTTCTACAGTTTGAGCATCTAATGGGTCACCTTTTTTTGGAATGGGCACAAATATGATCTCTTCCAGTCAGTTGGCCAAGTAGCTGTCTTCAAATTTCCTGGCCTAGATGGGTGAGCACTTCCAGTGCTTCTTCTGATTTCTGAAACATTTCAATGGACATACCATCAATTCCTGGAGCCTGGTTTTGGCTAATGCATAACTTCTTCCTTCAGCGCCACTAGCCTTTGCTCATATGCTCCCTCCTGAAATGGAGTTTCAGCTAGTTCTTTTAGTACAGTGACTCTGTGTGTTCTTGTCACCTTCTGTACCCCTTACCTGTCAGTTTGTTGTGCCATGGTGGCTTGTGTGTTGCTGCGACGCTGAAAGCTATGTCACTGGTGTTTCAAATGTGTCAGCTGTGCTTCCAGACTAAGAAAAGGCGATGAAGAAGCTGCTGAAAACCTTATGCACAGCTTCAGAGCCCTGCCAAATCCTGAAGGCCCAAACAACAGAAGCAGGACAGAGGTACTACCAGAAGATGGGTCCCCCAGGCTCCAGGACACTTGAAATGTGACTGAAGAAGCAATGATCTCTTGGAGTGGGGTTGACCATAGTGACGAGAGTCAGGTAAACCTGTTGAAATGGAGCCTTTGTGAGCATCGTTTGCTGATGGTATATCTTAAGGTAAAGAGCAAGAGCTGCAAAAATCTTCTAATAGTTGTAACTTGGAATGTTCAAAATATGAATTTAGGAAAATTGGAAGTGGTAAAAAATGAAGTGGTATGAACAAAGATCAATAACCTGGGCATTAGTGAGTTGAAGTGGACTGGTATTGGGCATTTAGAATCAGAAAAATAATATGATTTGTCATGCTGGGAATACAAAATCAAGAAGAATGGTGTAGCATTCATTATAAGAAAGAATCTTGCTCCAATCCCATGGACCTCTCATAGTGTCCCATGCCAAAGCAAATTGTAACCCCGAACCATTGCCTGGCTTTACCCCATGGGCTTCAGGCACTGAAGTGGGTTGCACAGTGAAAAAAAAGAAGAAAAAAAAAGAAAGAATCTTGCTAAATCTATCATGAAGTACAATGCTATCTGTAATCTAAATATATGTCTGTCTTCAAGGAAATCCAAACAATACAACTATAATTAAGCGTTATGCACCAATCACAAAAACTAGTGATGAATACATTTAAGAATTCTACCAATGACTTCAGTTGGAAATTGATCAAACATACATCGATAGATATTAGTGATTTGAATGCAAATTTTAAAAACAACGAAGAAGAGACACTAGTTGGAAAATATGGACTTGGTAATAGAAATGAAGCTGGAGATCAAATGATAGAATTTCACAAAACTAACTATTTGTCCATAGCAAATACCTTTTTTTCCCCAGGAACACTACGGGTGACTATACATGAATTTTCTCAGATGGAACACACAGAAATCATATTGACTAGATGTGTGGGAAGACAAGAGAGAGAAGTTCAGTAGCAGCAGTGAAAACCAGACCAGCAGCCTCTTGTGGAACAGACCATAAATTGCTCAGACTAAAGCTGAAGAAAATTAAGACCAGTCCAGAAAGCCAAAATACCACCTTGCGTCTATCCCACCTGAATGTCAGGAACATCTCAGGAACGGATTTGACGCATTGAGCACCGGTGATAGAAGACCCGGCGAGCTGCGGAGGGCATCGAGAGCATCATCCACGAAGACAGCAAAAGCACATTAAGAAGACAGGAAAGGAAGACAAGATCAAAGTGGAGGTCAGAAGAGACGCTGACACTTGCTCTTAATTATAGAGCAGCTAAAGCCCATGGAAGGATGAAGTCAAGGAGCCGAAAAGAAAATTTCAAAGGGGAGCTTGAGAAGACAAAGCCAAACATTATAACAAAATGTGCAATGACCTAGATGTAACAGACCCGAAGGGAAGCACCCAGTCAGCATATCTACAACGGAAAGCACTCAAGAACAAAAATTCAAGCCTCAAGTCGCAATTTTGAAAGATTCTGCAGGCAAACTATTGAATGTTGCAGGAAACATCAAGAGACGATGGGCTTGGGATTACCTTCAAACAAACCCAGAGGCAAACACACTTGCGCGATTAAGGTGATGCTGATTTACAGCGGCCTGATAGGGCAGGGCAGAATTGGCCCCTGTGAGTGTCTGAGGCTGTAACTCTTCAGGGGATTAGGAAGCAGGGAGTCTATCTATGAGTACATGTTTGCTGTGTTTGTAATCACCAGGTTGTTCTGCAAATAGGGAAGGGCATCGCATCTTCATGCCCAGGTGCTAGCTTTGCTTCTCCTCTTGGACAGGCTGCTCAGGCACAGCAGCTGTTCCCGTGGGGTCCAGAGCAGCAGTGCCGCTCCAGAAAGCAGGGCCCAAATGGCAGTCAGTGTACAATTGCCCAGTGAGCTCTCCTAGATGGTGACCGAGATGGTGAGGGTCCATGGCTCCTGCTTGTTGGTGATCCCCTCCTCCCCATCGTGCACCCAAGGTACAAGCCACACTAGCCAAATCCTCTGGCCAAGAATCCTCGGACCTCGTTTGAGCACAGTTGGGGCCAAGTCAGGCTTGGCGGGACGTTGGCTCTTCAAGATTCAGGAAGTGTCGTTGACTCAGGCCCTGGTGTGGGGGCTCTGCACAGGGTGGGCTATCCGGCTAGAAACAAATTGAACTACGGAGTCCTTGTATGACTCCAGGGCACAGATGTGACAGATTTTCACGGTTAGCTGAGAGGCTCTCTGTCGCTTGGAGTGAGAGGCTCTGGCTCATGCATCCGTGAAAATTATCTCCCCTGGCCTCTGGCCTAAAGGGCCACTTGCTTGTGATGGTGTCTGACTTCCAGGAGGCCACGCTCCTGTTCAGGTATCGGGCTGCCTGCCCGGGAGGAAGGCCTCCTGCTGCGATTTCATCCGGAGCTATCTGAGAAGGCTATGGGAAACCATTTGTCCCTTACTCTGTCATTCTGAGTGACAGGGCTCAGGACATGTAAAAAGCACCTCCTTTAATGTGTGGCGGCCTGAACAGAACCCGAGCAGCCTGAGCCGGGTCCACAAAGACGCGGGTGAAGGAAGAGAAGCGTGGCCGTGGAGAATGCGGTTAGCATCCATTTACCTTGGGTCTGGGGGTCTGGCTGGGATCCTGAGCCACTGCTGTTGGATTCGTTAAACGGTGGCAATCTTTGGATCTGATGACACAGCTTGAGGCAAGTGCTTCCTTCGGAACGACGTGAGAACAGGAAGCCAAACTCATATTCAGAAAAGCTTCTCCGGGGCATGCAGCTTTTCCCCCATCCCATCACACAGGCAGTCGATGTACAAAAAGTCAAGCCTTCACTGCAATTTTGAAAGATTCTGTAGACAAAATATCAGATGATGCAGGAAACTCCAAGAGATGATGGGCCTGCATAGCAAGTAACAGAGCAAGATAAGGACGTTCCTAGTCACTTCAGGTGGACTGTAGTCATTTCACCGCACTTTGACAAACTGCCTCTGGTTAAGACCCTGGGCTCAGCTTTGAACTGGGATGTAGATGTGTCTATTTAAATAACGTTATTAAAATGTTATATAGGGCAGTGATTAACCCAGGATACAAATTCTACTTTAAAAAGATATTTATCTTGGGGGCTCATACAACTCAACCCATCCATCCATCCATCCATCCATCCATCCATCCATCCATCCATCCATCCATCCCTTGTGTCAAGCACATTTTCACATTTGTTGTCGTCATCATTACAAGTTCGACTTTTTACCACTTGTGTAGTTCTGTGCACACTACTTGAAAACTCAGTTTCCTCCTTTGTAAAATGAGGCTGACAACGATGTCAATGATGATGATGATGATAGCAAATATGTACTGAGCACTTTCACTGTGCCAATTGTTCTACATTTTCCTCCCATCCCATCACACAGCAATTTTGATTTGCATTTTCTTAATGGCTAATGATAGCAAATACCTTCTCACCTGTGTTCGCTGGCAGATACCTTGCTATTATCTTTATGTTTAGCTCTTTTGTGGGATACAGTGAGGCAGTAATCGGTTGCATGGAATTGATTCCAATTTGTGGCAAATTTGCATGTGCCAGTGTAGAACCAGACCGTTTTCAATGGCGAACTTTTCAGAAGAAGCCCAGCAGGATTCTCTTCTGAAGTGCCTCTGGGTGGACTGGAACTGCCCGTCTTTGGGTTAGCAGCCAAGTGTGTCTCTTCACCTAAAGGAGTGATCCTCAACCTTCCTAAGCCGCGGCCCTTTAATACAGTTCCTCATGTTGTGGTGACCCCCCAACCATAACATTATTTTCATTGCTAGTTAATAACTGTAATTTTGCTACTGTTGTGAATCAGGTGACCCCTGTGAAAGGGTCGATTGACTCTCAAAGGGGTCACGACCCACAGGCTGCAAACCACTGCCTAGAGAGTCCTCACAGAACATGGCAAAAAATAAACCAACCCCCCCCCCCAACCCCATTGTCCTCTAGCTGATTATGACTCACAGTCACACTATAGGACAGGGGACAACTGCCCCTTTGTGTTTCTGAGGCTGAAAATTTTTATGGGAACAGCGGCTGGTGGGTTCAAATTGCTGCCAGTGTGGTTAGCAGCCCAATACATACCCCACAATGTCACCTGGACCCCCAGTATAAACCTTACTTCCACTGAGTCAATTCTGACTCATGGTGACCTCATAGAACAGGGCAGAACTGCCTCTGTGGGTTTCTGAGATTGTAAATCTTTATGAAGGTAGAGAGCCTCATCTTCCTCTAGGGGAGCAGCTGGAAGTTTCGAGGTCTCCAAATATAGAAAGGATTAAACGAGCTACTGTATGTCATGTACTTTGCACAATGTCTGATCATGAAGTCTGACTTTAATAAGTACTAGCAGCTTTAACAATAAATATTAGATTTTAATAGGTTGATAGAGCCAGTCCTTCATTAATCGTAGCAGCCCGGGTAAGAGCAGTATAAGTAAAATCGGATGAAGTTTCCGCATGGGGAGAGAGCAAGGCATTCATGAGAGAGGTGGCCCCTTCCAGATAGGACATGGCCATAACTACAGGCAGCGTGGCTGCCGAGACCCGTGAGCAAAGGCAGCTCTCTGAATGCAGGATGGAGCAGGCTGGCACAGGGTGCTAAGGTACAAGGGTTGCTGGGTCAGTTGGGCCAAGGGAAGAGGAAACCTAGGAGGGAAGTCTGAAAATCGGGGAGAGAGGTGGAAAAGTGGTGATTCAGGTCAAATTCTTGTCTCTTTTTGGGGGAGATCTGTATACAATTCACTAGTGTCCACTACCTCTATCCCAGTGGAGGCTTCCATGTTGCTATGATGATTAACAGGTGAGTTAGTTAAAGTTAATTGTGCCAACTTGACCAATAAACACATGTGGGGCTAATTGAAGGGTGGAGTGAGAAAGGGCTCAGTGAGTCTCGCCTTTCGAGTTCTCGGGTCTCTTGCTTTGTGATGGTTGCACTAGTGTGCAGCTACCTTAGCCAGTTCCTGCTTCAGCTGGCAAGGCTGACTTCCTGCAAGACATCCCCAGAGAGAAGCCACATGGACCTTCCCTGATGTAGCCTTGGTTGCTGGAGCAGCCGCGTGGAGAACCTGCCAGTGCTGAGATGCTTACACTCTCATTGATTCGGCTTTCCTCCTGCAGTCGGCATCATTGCGTGTGTTTTGTGAGATGGAGGGGGACTTTGTGGACTGGTGTTGGACATATGGGCTAATGTTGGACTTGTGGGCTTGGGCAGCACTGGATAGGGATGCTTTCTTGATGTGCACTTACCCTTTATATAAAACTCTCTCTTACACCTATGAGTTTCTGTGGATCTGTTTCTCTAAAGCACCCAGATGAACGCACCAGGTTTCAGCGGTGCTTCCACATTCAGGTAGACTAGGAAGAGCGGTCTGGTGATTTACGTAAGAACATAACCAATGAGAACCCTACAGACCACATGGTCCAGGATTTAAGCGTGTTTGGTTCTGTTGTGCTATGGGTTGGGGTCAGTTTGGTGACAGCCAGTGACAGCAGTGACAACATGGTGAAGCACCTTGAGTGCATTCAAGAGATTTTTTCCCCCAGATGCCATGGGCAAGGCAGCCATGGCAGGGCGCTAAGGGGTGCCTGCCTGGGTCAGAGCTGTCTGCTTCTTGAACACAGCAGCGCTTCATGAGTTACCAAGGAACACATAAAATATTGACACAACCCTTTGTCCTAGGACAGCAGAGGAACTCAGACTCAGGCCAGAGTCCCCACAATGAGAGCTTGGCTCGACGGAGGAGGATTAGATCAGATCTGAAAACTCACAGAGGCCAGATTTTCCTCCAAGGCAGTGCCAACACTCTGGTTTTAAAGCAGTCCCCACCCCACCCTGCTTCTGCTCTCTCGCCGGTCCAACAGAGACTCTTCTAAGATGCAGCCAGGAGTGCCAGCACAC
Source organism: Tenrec ecaudatus (assembly GCF_050624435.1). NCBI lineage: Eukaryota > Metazoa > Chordata > Mammalia > Afrosoricida > Tenrecidae > Tenrec > Tenrec ecaudatus. Next base: position 82,411,209 of record NC_134538.1, read on the forward strand.
CGCACACACCAGGAGCCAGAGTCATTTTGGGTGAAACTTGTATCGAGTATGTCACTCAGTGTTGCACCCTACCTCCCCCCACCAACATATTGTTCTTAAATGGGGCGGAGGGTGAGTCGAGGGTAACCAGTCCCATGTCTACTCCTCTTGTGCCTTCTCCGTGCCAGCAGCAGAGCTATGACGTTGTATTGGTATGAACTTTGCCCATTAGGGGCTTTATGTCTAGGGAGGCCTTTCAGATGCAAATTGCAGTCCGGTGAAAAGAAGAGAGCATTCTAAGGGAGGTGCAGGCAGTGCTTGGCTGCATGGAACAGATGGCTGCCACGCTGGGCTGCTAACTGAAAGGTGACCAGTTCAAGTCCCCTTAACAGTGCCTCAGAAGAATGCCCTGGACATTTAATTCTGAAAATCCGGCCGCTGGAGACCCCAAGGCGCATGCTCCACTCACACGTGTAGGTTCGCTGTGAATCAGTACCTACTTGACAGCACGTGATTACTGGTGGGGCTGCTTCCAAATGAGCTTTAGGACAAAGGCAGGCTTTTAAAAGCCTGTTGGAGGTGTGAGGGGCCCCTTGTCATGGGAATAGGCAATGCCTTGGCAAATGAGCCACCCTGTGTCACCCAGGGCTGTGGTAAATGGCGGTTTCCGTGATGTGCCCACAAACACATGGGACTGGCCATGGAGACGCCGTGTGGTTCGGACATTTAGAAGAACCTCTGACATCATCCTGTGGGGCTTGGAAGGGAAATCAGACACTTGGACAAGGTGAGTCTTGTGTGCCCCACGCCGGTGGTAGCAATGAGCAAATACCCTGAAATTACCTGAGCTGATTTTATCCGGGGTCATCTGGGCAGGACTAATCTAATACAGTCAGAGAAGAATTGTTAAAAAGAGTCTCAAGAGCATTAATAAAATGGCTCTGAATTTCATTATGTTTGTGAGAGAGGCACTAATTTAATTAACCACAAAATGAACATTTTCCTACCCCTCTGTTTGAAGCTATTCTGAAGATAGACGGCTCCCCAGGAAATGCCTGGGCTGCCATTTAATATAGTCCTTTCTTCTAAAAAAAGAGAGTCCTTGCGAAAATGTAAGCCTGCTCGGAGTTTCTGTTTTCCTGCTCTGGACAGTGCAGGGGTAGCAGTGCCATGTCCCAGCTTTCCTGGAAGGAGCAGCATTGGGCACACAGCGAGGGCCCCTTAAGTTGGAATGGAGTAGATGACAGCTAACAATATCCACATCATTCTTAATAGCTTGTAGGTACTGAGTTCTAACGGGGGACCAAGCAAGCCTTTGATTGTTCTTTTCTGGCTTTCTTATTCTTTACTAAGGGTTCACTTTTCCAGACACAAAGCGTCTCACTCAATGATTATAGGAAGGCATACGGGCAAGAAAAAACCAAAACAAAAACCCAGTGACAAAACATCCTCTTCCTTGCAGCTGTAATGATTTAGCTTGAAAATTTACTCTAAGCAAAAGCTTAGAGTGAGTGGAGGAATGAGAGGGGGTCAAACTTTCTCCACCTGACTTCTTAAGGAATTCTGGAGATGCCAATAAAAAGCTACTAGCTTGATAAGGCGGAGAATCTGCCCATTTATTTTGCATTGACGCCTATTTCCGTGTCGTAGGATGGTGTATCAGTCCGCTTCAGCTAAGTTATGTTGCAGTAACCAACAGGGCTCCAATAGCAGTGGCCGACCATGCGGGTCTATTGTTCACTTTACCTCCTTATGGTTTGGAGACAGTTCTGCTCCATGGCAGAGTTCATTCTAGAGTCCAAACTGAAGAAGTACTCCTAACTGGGAGCACTTGATCTTGAGGCAGGGGCAAGTGGGGTTGGAGGCATATGTTCAGTGGCCAAAGCTAGTCTTTCGGCCAAGCCTACCACCAATGGAGTGGGAAAGTATAATCAACCCACAGGGAGAGGTAGTGAACACTTGGGAAAAATATAATTTACCACATTTGGGGAAAAAAGTAGGAAAGAAAACAGAAATAAGTACATGACTTCAATGTAATAGTAATTGTATTAGTTTTTTTTGCCATCTGAATCATTTCCACAAACTTAGCAGCTGAAAACAATATCCATATATTAAATCCCAGTTCCCATGGGTCAGGAGTCTGGACACAGCTTAACTAGGTCCTCGTCAGTCTCCAGGTTGGAAGTAGGTACTAGCCAGGGTTAAGGTCTTATCTAAGGACTTCTCTTCTAAGTTTGGATGATTTGGGGTGGAATTCAGTTCTTTATGGTTGAAGGATTGAGGCTATTGGCTTTGAGAGGCCACCCACGGTCCTTTGTCACAACACATGCTTCACAGGCAGATCACATGACAGCAGCTCGCATCTTCAAGGCCGGTAGGAGTGGGTTTCCTTCCTTCCCCAGTCTGACATTCCCCCCGCCCCCCATCACTCCTTCATTGTCAGAAGTCAAGTATTTTTGGAGAAAGTCCACCCTATAGCTAAACTCGAAAGTCAAGGATCTTTCGTTGGTGGCTTCATATGTGACACATCCACCAACCACCCTGGGTTTTTTGCTGTGCTGATGAACAAGATTCTGTGTGAGGATCAGAAACCAATGTCCAAAGTTGTTATCCCGAGATGTGCTAAACTGCTAATGTCGCTGTTACAATTGGATATGTCCATGGAGTCTGGTTTTTATTTTGGCAGGATGCGCCATTGGGTTTTGGAGTCATTCTTAGGTGCTTCTTGTCCATTTGTTAGTGTCAGAATCCTGTTTGATGCCCAACCCCTACCTGTGGTAAGATCATGTTTTAAAAATCCATCAACTGGGGGGAAGTGCAGAGTGGAGACCCAAGGCCCAAGTGTCGGCCAATGGAGATCCCCTCATAGAGGGGTTTAGGAGAGGAGATGGGCTAATTAGGGTGCGAGGTAGTACCGATGAAGAACACAGCTTTCCCCCAGATCCTGGATGCTTCCTCCCCCCAACTACCATGATCCGAATTCTACCTTGCAGGGCTGGATAGGACAGAGGCTGTACACTGGTACATATGAGGGTTGGAGGTACAGGGAATCCAGGGTGGATGATACCTTCAGGACCAAGGGTGTGAGGGACGATGCTGGGAGAGTGGAGGGTGAGTGGGTTGGAAAGGGGGAACTGATTACAAGGATCCACATGTGACCTCTTCCCTGGGAGAGGGACAGCAGAGAAGGGGGGAAGGGAGACTCCGGATAGGGCAAGATATGACAAAATAACGATGTATAAATTACCAAGGGCACATGAGGGAGGGGGGAAAGGGGAGGGAGGGGAAAACAAGAGGACCTGATGTAAAGGGCTTAAGTGGAGAGCAAATGCCTTGAGAATGACTGGGGCAGGGAATGTATGGATGTGCTTTATACAATTGATGTATGTATATGTATGGATTGTGATAAGAGTTGTATGAGTCCCTAATAAAATGTAAAAAAAAGAAAAGAGGAGAAAAAATGATTAGGGCAAAGACTGTACAGATGTGCTTTATACAATTGATGTATGTATATGTATGAACTGTGATAAGAATTGTATGAGCCCCAATAAATTGTTTAAAAAAAAATCCATCAACTGGCCTGCAGACTGCCGAGGCTCTTAGAAATAACGATGGCATTGGCTGTGAGGTGGGCAAGGGAGTTCTCAAAACTGCAGTTAGTAGACTAAGAGCTAATATTTTTTCAGCAATACAATGATTATCATTTTTGGTTTGAAAAATGAAAACAAATACAATAGAAAGCATAATAGCTATTCTTTTTTTTAAAAAAACCAGCATTGCTAAATTGCTAGTCTATCATATCCTTAATAATTCATACAATATTTTTGGATATATTACTCCAAAGCATATAGGAGCCTCAAAACCATCTCGTGAGTTCAGTGCAGATGAGGAAACAAGGTTCAGACAGGTGCAATGACTTGTCTAAGAAGGTGCAACTCGAGTCAGAGTTCTTTTTTTGAAGAAAAAAAAGAAACCAAACAAGTGCAATGTGAATGATTGGGTTCAAGGCAATCTTCAGTGTCAGCTGCATGGAAATTTTGCCACATCTTCATTTGAGGGGATGTGAATGATGAGATGACAAGATCTGGCAACCACATGTCTAAATTACTAAGTATTTTTCAAACTCATATTAATCACAGCATGTTCTTTTTTGGGAGGTGGGACGGATCATAGATATTTAAGACTTGACTTGTGGATTTTAGGCCTTGTTGTAAGAGTAGACATTGTAGAGTTGAAAGTCCTTATCCAATGTAGTCAGGACTGGAAGTCCATTGGTTAATCCAAAGTGATGGGTTAAGGTAATAACCAGTAGAAAAATGCATACATGTCTTAACTACCAAATATCACACTAGGCAAATCTGTTGCACCATATCTCTTTCACATGTTCAAGAGCAAAGAAGTTACTTTGAGGACCAAAGTGCACCCGACCCAAGCCATGGTATGTTCAATCGCTCATATGCATATGAAAGTTGGACAACGGATAAGGAAGACCGTAGAAGAACTGATGCACTTTGAATGACAGTGTTGCCAAAGAGTAGTGAAAGTGTGGCGACTTGCCAGAAGAACACACACGTCTATCCCGGAGGAAGTACTGCTGGAATGCTCCAGTAAAGTGAAGATGGGAAACGTCTCCCATACTTTGGACATGTTATCAGGGAGACTAGTCCTGGGGAAAAAAACATCCTGCTTGGTGAAGTAGGGGTCAAGGGGACGGCTCTCAATGAGATGGAGTGACACAGTGGTTGCAACAACAACCTCCTCAAACATAACAGCTGTGAAGATCTAGCAGGACTGGGCAGTGCTTCATTTTCTTATACATAGGTTTGCCACACGTCTGAGCTAACTCACTGGCACCTAAGAGCAACACATAGGAAGAAGCCTTGGTTGAGCTGTGGGCTAGAGATTGCGCTGCTCATCGTGAGGTTGGCGGTTCAAATTCATCAGTTTCTCCTTGGGAGGACAATGCAGTCATCTGCTCCCTGAAAGATTTGCCATCTTGGGAGCCCTATATAGGGTCACTGATGAGTTGGAATCAAGTAGATTAAAAAAAATTATTCCTAGTAAACCAAGTTAGACAAAATAAGCCAACACTTTGAAGAGAACGTGAAAAAGACAACTAAAAAAAGTATTATTAAATGCTTTTATTGGGGGCTCTTACAGTTCTCATCACAATTCATCCATCCATCCATTGTGTCAGGCACACTTGTACATTTGTTGCCATCATCATTTTCCAAGCATTTTCTTTCTACTTGAGTCCTTGATATCAGCTCCTAATTTCCCCCCTGCCCCCCTCCCTCCCTCATAAATTATTAGTTCCTCCTCCCTCCCCAACCCTCATAGGCCCTTGAAAGATTATAAATTGTTATTATTTTCATATCTCACACCAATCGCTGTCTCCCTCCCCCCATGTTTTCTGTTGTTCTTCCCCCTGGAGAAGTATGTATGGTTATGTATCAATCATTTTGATCATTTCTCCCTTCCTCTCTCCCACTTCCCTCTACCCTCCTGGTATTGCTATTTCCACCCCTGTTCCTGGATTCTGTGTGTTGTGAGCACCCATCTCTTATCTATACCTGTGTACATGTTCCAGTCTAGTCTGAATTGAGCAGCAGCACTGGGGTAATGGCAGTAGGGGGTGAAGAAGCCTCAAGGAACCAGAGGAATATAGTGTGTTTCACCATGCTTTACTGCACCCTGGTTTACTCATCCGTTCCCAGTGGCTCCTCTGTGGGGGGAGTGATCCATTGTCCACAGATGGGCTTTGGGTCTCTGCTCCAAACCCTCATTCTCAACAATATGTTTTTATTTGTTTGTTATGTGTCTGTCGATTACCTGGTCCCTATGAGCCCTCATGATCGCACCAGCAGTGTGCTTGTTCCATGTGGGCTTGTTGCTTCTCTGCTGAATGGTGGCTTGTATAACTTCAAGCCTTTAAGACCCTAGATGCAATATCATTTAATAGTCACGCACCATCCGCCTTCTTCACCACACTTGTACCTGTTTTGTGAAAAAGACAACTTTTGGAGGATTTCTTATATCACTGTATGCTACACTTTTTTAATTTGCGTGAATGCTTCCTAAAATTAGGGCATCGACTTCAGTGTTCAGTCCATCAAAATACCCCACAAAAACCACACACCTGCTGTCGTTGGGTCAGTGTGAAAGCACAGTGACCTTGTAGGACAGACTTGAGCTGTTACATAGGATTTCCAAGGATCCCTGCTGGCAGTGTGGGTTAGATGTTGGGTGTCTGACTACACGTCTACTCCCATAAAGATCTACAGTCTCAGAAACTCCATATAGGGTCACTATGAGTCATTACTGACTCGATGGCAGTGGGCTTCGGGATCTTTACAGAGACCGACTGCCGCATCTTTCAATTGCAGAGCAGCTGGTGGATTGGGGCCACCAACCTTTGGGTTAGCAGCTGGGTCTTAAGTCACTCTGTCACCTGGGTCCCTTGTTTAGTGTCAATAAATATGTCATGAATGAATAAAAGAATCACTTAATACTGTATCAATTATGCTAGTAGACTAACATCCTCAATCTGGGGCACAAAGAATCAATTCTCCTTTCAACATGTTTCCCTATCTCCAAAGATATTTAGGCTTTGGGAGTCGGGAGACTCTGCCTCAGCTGAATTTCCAAAGGATGAGGCCAGTTTCCCTGAAAAAGCATGTCTATTCCATTCCATTGCAGGCTGTGCTGTGATCCTTGGCTGCCTTCCTGAGCACATGCCCTTCAAGCAGGGACACGGGCCAAGGAGATGAGAGGCTGAATCCCTGCCTCCCGACTCCAGACTCCCTTGTTTTGAGGAATTCATCTGATTCTAGAAAGAGCTGCAGAACACATTAATCCCATCTCCAGGTTTTTCCTGGAATTTATGCTTTCCTTCCTTGCTGCATTTAAACCCTGCTGTTTCCAGTGTATTTATTTGTAAAATGGATTTAATTCTGCTCTTGTAAAACCTTTAGAATCGTGTGTCATGGGTACACCAGGGCACACAGTGCTTAAGAATGATGTTAAAGTTTTAAAAGTGATTTATCTGACCCCGAGGCCAAATGGCACCGCCTGCAAATGTGATAAATCTAGCAAATAAATAAACAAATAAATAAATAAACATGAATGCCTTTGAGGAGGCAACTGGCCAATAGGCAGCTGGGGCGCCTGGCATTTACTTTTACAAGAGCACTTGTTAATCCCACATGCTCAGGACACTTATAAAGGTTTCATTTCCTCAACAGGCCTTGGTTCCTCCTGGGCTTAGGGAACAGAGTACTTTATTTGAAAGGGACTCGTGAATGGGCTCCCTGTAAAGTGATGATTTCATGTATATTGATACTTGCAGTAGGGGTTTATTTTCTTTATTACAAGGCTGTGATCCTTTAAAGTTAGGAACCTGGACTTACACAGCTCTCTGCACAGAACCTTTGTACGTTGTGTGTGTTCCACAAACATTGGTTCAGTGAGGGGATGAATCATGGCCTGTTCACTGCTGGATCTCCATTCCCCAAGCGCAGTGCCCAGCACTTGGGAAGGACTAGCTACCACGGTTCATGAATGCCCTTGGCAGATCACGGTTTCGGCAGACATTTTCAGCTTTAGTACTCATGCATGGCTGAGGGAAGGGAGCATTGGAATCTTTCAGGTGGCTAGATTGGCACATTGAAAAGCTCCTTATTATTGGTCGGCTACCCATCAAATGCCTGCCTCTTGTCTTTGAGACCCTCTACCAGCTCCCTTTGAAATTCTTTTTTTTAAATATTTTTATTGGGGCTCATAAGGCTCTTATCACAGTCTGTACATACATCAATTGAGCAAAGCACCCTTATACATTCGTTGCACTCGTCATTCTCATAATTCACCTTCCACTTGGGTTCCTGGAATCAGCTCGGTTTCCCTTTTTTTCCCCCGTCCCCCGTTCCCCTCCCTCCCTGATCCCACCCCTGGTCCCTTGATAGTTTATAAATAATTATTATATCTTATCTTACACTCCCCGGCGTCTCCCCTCACCCACCTCCCCATTGCCCATCTCCCAGAGAGGAGGTTACACATAGATCTGCGAGATCGGTTCTCCCTTTCTGCACCCCTTCCCTCCTGGTGTCGCCACTCCCACCGCTGGTGTTGAGGGGTTCGTCTGTCCTAGATTCCCTGTGCCTCCAGATCCCTACTGCACCGCTGTACATCCTCTGGTATAACCAGGTCCACAAGGCAAGGTAGAATTGGGGTCATGATGATTGGGAGGGGAGGAAGCGTTCAGGAACTAGAGGAAGGTTTTGAGTTTCATTTTTGCTACACTGAACCCTGAGTGACTCATCTCCTCCACACTACCCCTCTGGAAGGGGTGTCCAGCTGTCTACAGATGGGCATTGGGTCCCCATCACGCACTCCCCCTCTTTCACGGCGATGTGATTCTCACCACCACCCCACCTTTGTTGTTGGAGATCTGGTCTCCTCTGCCCTTCACGATCACCTATGTTGGTGTGCTGCTTCCGTGTGGGCTTGGTTGCTTCTGGGCTAGATGGCCACTTGATTGCTTTCAAGCCTTTAAGTCCCCAGACGCTATATCTCTCAGTAGCCGGGCACCATCAGCCTTCTTCACCACACTTGCTTATGCACACTTTCGTCTTCAGCAATTATGTGAGGAAGGTGATCACACAATGATTGTTTTTGTTCCTTGGTGTCTGCTATATGGTCCATTCAACACCTTGTATTCGCTTAGGCCGTGTGCTTCTTCTCTGTGGGCTTTGTTGCTTCTGAGCTAAATGGCCACTTATTTGCCTTCAAGCCTTTAAGACCCCAGACGCTATATCTTTTTGATAGCCGGGCACCATCAGCTTTCTTCACCACGTTTGCTTACACACACGTCTGTCTTCAGTGATCATGTCGGGAAGATGGGTATCTTGCAATGACTGTTTAGCAGGGTGAGGTGCTATTGTATTGGGGGATTCTGCATGAGGAAGCCCAATGTCCATCTGCTACCCTACTACTGAACCTATAAATATATGCATATAAGTCTATTGCCCCCATAATCATAAATATATTTACATATATACATGTCTGTATTTAGGCTTCTCTGTATGCACTTTGCCTCCTACTCCTTTTCTCTATTTCCTTTCGCTTTCCTCCCATCCCATTACCATGTTTAGCCTTCATTCTGGTTTCAGTAATTCTTCTCAGTTACCTTGCTCTTGGTCACTTGAAATTCTTTTGTAAGACTCTGTTTATAAGCTAGGCTTGTGCTAAGTCACTCCTGAGTGTAAATCATCTCCACTTCCCCAGAGTGATCCTCTCTGAGCACCTTGCTACGTACGGGCTCTAGCTAACCTCTTAGTCTTTTCACCACCTGCCGACTGGACCCACCCTTCTCTCAGCTGAGCAAAGTCTTTATCAGCATTCAAGACCCCGCTCAAATCCTCCAACAAGCTGCCTTGGCAAGCCTAACCCATAGCGCTTTCTCCTCGATTGAACCAATCACACAGTTATTTGTTATCAATAGAGATTTTTAATGTACACCCTTGTCTTAGCTCCCTAATTTGACTTCCATTGGAGCAGAATTTCTATATATACTCATGTATATAAAAAAACCTGAGTTTTTCCAGCACATTTTAAGTGCAGTTTTTGTAGTAAAATTAGGTACCTTGGCTGATATTCGGGTCAGCTTATACTCGAGTATATACGGTATGTCTTAGCTGGTTTTATTTTTTCTTGTCAAGGAGCCCTGGTGGCGCTGTGGGTTAGGTGTTGGGTTGCTAACCAAAAGGTTGGAGGTTCCTAAGTACCAGCCACTCCATGAGAGGAAGTCGGGGGGGGGGGGGGGCTGTCAGCACCAAGATTTATTGTCTTGGAAACCCTGTGTAGGGTGGCTATGGGTCTAAATCTATTCCAGGACGTGGGTTGGGTTTGGTTGGCATCGATTGCTTGCTAAAGGGGCTGCTCATTAATCAGAGATAATTGCTTGCATAAGCGCTGTCAACATTTTGGACCTGTGTGCGGTTTCTAAACTAGTTTCACTTGAGCAATCAGAGATAGGTAGCTCTCGGGAACAAATGATCATACGAAAGTATGAATTACTAGGGCGAATGCAGACATCGTTTTACACAGAGGTGTAAAACATGCATTTGTCCTCTGTACTATCTTTAGGGACTCCCCCTCCCCGCCCCCTTTCCTTCTGGGGTGTTGGGGAAGCCGGGTCCCTCTGAGTCAGAATCCTCTTGGCTGCCGTGGGGTTGGGGCCGTGTTGGAAAGCCGACGTGCTCTGATCGTTTTGCCCCTTCATTGTGCTTTGGGGGTTTGATGAAATGTCCCTCTAGAGGTATATCTTTCCTTTGTCCCTCGGGAAATACTGCAGGGTCATGAGATCCGATGTCCTGGGAGTCTGGGCTCTCCTTTACCGTTGAATAATTGGGCAAGACACTCCATTGCTTTGTGCTGCATCTTAAAAGGAGGGACAACGACGCCAAACTGGGCCCGAGATCACGTGGTGCTTAGGAAAATGTTCGGAATCTATGAAATGTGAACCTAGTAGGTCTTACTGTTGTCACCTTCCTATGGGCGTCACCTTCCCTTTTGCCCCCTTTGTCACTGTCTGTGCTCACGCTGGGCACGGAAATGAGCTACACCTGCTGGCAGCCCCTGTGGGAGCCGGTGAGCCCTGTGGGAGCCAGCAACTTGCCATTTTCTAAACCTGATTGGCTCACAGGCCAGGTCTCCTTGTGTCCATTGCAGCTCCTTTGGATAGGGAATTGGGTGAAGCCATTCATCCCTCTTGGGCGTTGACACCTCTTCTGGGATTTGTAGCCTAAGCTTGGGTTCTGTTACTGCTACGATGGGCTTCTTTGGGTTCTAAAATGTCTCGTTGGAATAGCAAAGGAGTTTTAGTCTAACTGATATTTGATACAAAATCTTGGTTGTACCCCAAGCACTGCCTAATTGTAAAGCAACAACTCTATTTGCTAAGTGTACAAGAATGAGGTGGGGGGGGGGTTGCTGATTAAGATATGAAGGAACTTCCAAAAGTTCATGGAAAATGGAATTAAAAGCTCATAAAAAATGTCACAAACTTTTTGAAGCTCCTCATATGACACACCACCGGTGACAAAATGTATCTCTTTTTTTGAGCTACTAAAATAGGAAAACCAAGAATCTGAGACTGGATCAAATACCGTGGAGCCAATGTGGCAAGGTCACCTTTGCATTTTCTGAGAGCCAGTTGTGGTGACCTCTGGGGGCTCTCGTCGCCCTCCTCTCCCCCAGTTCCCTTTGCTGACCTCTTGCTGCCGTGTTTGGATGCTGGGCTGCATCCCCTGGCGTCAGCCTCTCCCTGGACTGTTCATGCTGCAAGGATAGTGAGCGGAGGAGCCGAGGGCGGCCCGGCAGAGACGAGCCCCAAGTGCCTTGGCCAGGAGTCCAGGATACTTTCTGTTTAGACCTGGCAGTGCCACCCTCCGCCTTCCTATGTAAGTCTAGGAAGAAGTGGTCCCAGAGATAGACCTTTCCAACTAGGAGGAGGTCCATCTCCGGACCTACCTGCCCTCTTACCCCAAGGCACTGGGATGTCAGGTGCCTGCTTGAAGTCTTTTCCAACCCTGAGTAGCTCCCGTTTGATAAGGGCTCATCTTGTGATACATGGCTGCCAAAGTGACAAGTAACCGGAACTGCTGGGACCTGGGCCTAAGAACAAAGTGGGTTTTCTGCTTGTCCAAGACAGAACTCAGGGATGGGTGTGGGCAGAGGTCCAAAGCTATTTGCAGCACAAGGCATGCTCCTTGCCCTTGTTAGGGAACTGGGATCAAGCATGTTCTCAGGTGTCATCGCCAACTGCAGACATTTCAGCACCTCTTTTTCTACAAGCAGCTTGGGTTTCAGATGGGGAGGTAACCAGACACTCCACATTTGCTACAGTTATGCTGTTTCAGGCTCTGTTCCCTTGACCTTCCAAGTCACCTGTTCCTCTTGAGATATTGTCACTCAGAGGGGTGACATCTACTATCTAGAGTTTGCTACCAGTATTGGAACTCATTTGTAACCCGAACTCATGTAACTATTTTGTGTGGATTTTGCTCTGGAGGGAAGGTGGGTCCTTCGATTTTGGCCATCGCATGGGTATACTGCTTTTGAGCATATGGTGAGTGGGATGTTTCCGTGCTCCTGCCCAGTGAAAAGTTATTTTTCCTTTTACAGTTTTTTCTGTCTGCTCTGTGAGTCTTAGTTTCTTAAGGTTGCTGTTACAGAATACCACAAAGTGGTGGTTCAAAGGCACAGAATTGTATGGCTTCACAGTGGTGGAGATCAGAGGCCCCCAAATAGCAGCATATCAGCTGCCTTGATTCCTTCTGAGAACTCTGGGAAATGGTCCATGCCTGTCTTCTAGATTCAAAGGGTTCCTGGCAATCCCTGGTGTTCCTTGACCCATAGCTGCATCTGCCTTCATCGTCATGTGGCTATCCTCCCTCCCTCTGTTGTCCTACCTCTGTGTATCTTCTCTTTTATAAGGATAGGAGTCATATATGATGAGAGAGCAACCTACACCTGAGCGACTTCACGTTAACCTATTGTATGGCATCTTTCAAGAACCCCGTTTGTGAACAGAGTAGTATTCACAGGTCCAGGGGTTAGAACTTCAGCCTCTTTTGGTGGTGGTGGTGGTGGGGGGGAGGGGAATGGATACAATTTAATTGACAACAAGGAATTTCAGGATTTTCCCAGTCTTACCTCACACCCCAAATGAGTTGATTCCAACTCACAATAGCCCAATTTACAATAGCCCAAGTAACAACAAGATAGAACTTCCCCTGCGGATTTCCAAGACGAACTTTTTATGGAAGTAGAAAGCCTCATTTCTCTTCTGAAGAGCAGGTGGTGGTTTTGAGCTCTTGACCTTAGGGTTGACAAACCAACGCATAACCACTATGCCACCAGGGCTCATTAGTCTTACTTTGAGAAACTGAAATTCCTTAATGAGGTTCTTAGAGCTGTATCAGTTGGCACTATCTTAGCGCATATGAGCTCAAGCAATAAAAAGGAATTTGTTGACTCATGTGATAGAAAAGTTCAAGGATGGATCTTCAGTTTCAGATATAGGTGGGCCCTATGGATCCTAACCATGTCCTTAGGGCACCATCTCTCTTATGCTACTGTTCCCCTCAGTTTTCTCAGTGTTATGGCTTCATGTATAGACAGACCCTTTCCAGGTAAGGAGGAAGATGACCAGACAATTATATCCTTCCAACATTAGAAGAAAGGCCTTTCTTTGATTGTCCTTATATTAGTCCAGGAAAGTCCTGATTGATCCTGTGTTCATCCCTGGACTGGTCACTACTGCCTGCTTTGGTGAGCTCCTCCTGAGTGACGTGTCCATCTCTATGACAGTGGAGGGACAGCTCTCTAATTCTCAGTGGTGGACAGACAAACACGAAATGTCCTCTGAAGGTTTTCTATCTGTCCTACTCCCCCTAAGACTTTCCTGTCAATTACATTGAACTATATCCTTTGTTCCTTATTTTCTTTGCTCTCAATGTTCCCTGGAATTTTCTTTGTTCTCCTCACCACTTATGAAAATTCTACTCCTTCAAGGCTTAATTAAAATACTGCTTCCTTTCAAACATTTTCTTCCATTTCTAGTTTTTCCATTTTCAAAAGACTTGGGTGGCAGGGCTTGAATAGCATCTATCTGGAGTTGTGTGCTGACAAGTCTGACCTGAAGGTGTAAAGATCACTGTATCAGGTATCCTTTCAGTACCACATAGGAGACATGCCCCTATGGACATTTGTCAGAGACATAAATGTTCTCTCTAGGTCTTTGAAAGAACTTGTTATGGATCTTCACACACACACACACACACACACACACATGCATGCACATACCCCATACACATACTCTCAGAGCTTCAGTCTATGCATGTAAAAGCTATGTAATGATGCATGCATAAGATTGGTATTCTCAGCAACTGACAGAGATAGCATGAGACAGGTGATCATGTTATATCATAACACTTCCACGCTGATGACTTTTCTACCTCTCTGTTAGGGGAGGGAGACAAGTTGGGAATGGGGTTTCATAATAAAATATGCCAATTGAAAAAACTGAGTGTCCTTTAAGACTGAGTTGCATTCTCCTTGGGAAAGGAACAAAATCCAGGGGAGACAGGTGAGCATCACAGGTGGAAATGCTGCCTCCCGGATCTGCTGCTTGCTAGATACACGACCTTGGGTGAGTTAGTGAATGTCTCTGAACCTCGATTCCTTCTCTGTAAATAAGTATGCTAGAGTACTTGTAGAAATATTGTGGCAGCAAAATAACACATGCAGGACATCTGACCTAGTACCTGTCATCTGACAGTGCCCCACACAAGCCACAGTGCAAACATGAGCCTGTGTTTCTGTGCCTTCTTCAGGGCAGCGAGTTCAAGTGGGAGGGTCTATATTGAGGAATGCATTGAAGGAAGCTGCTCTCCATTCTGAATGTAGTTATCAGGCCAACGTTACCATCACCTCGTGCTTATTGACATTCTCTAGTGGGTGTACAGAAGCCAGCCGTCTCTGCGGGAAGAGCCATGGCTAGTGGATGTATCCTCACTGTGTCTCAAATGGGCGGCCAGCCTGCAGAGGAAGGGCCGAAGCCCCCCGGTGTCCAGCCGGCACCTGCTATGTAGAGTAGCCCCCAGCTCTGGCTGAAGCATCCCCATTCTGTGGGAAAGACAAGAAGGTAATTCTTGGGAAAAAACTGTGCCTGTTCCCATCCACCTGATTGTAGGCTCCTGGGAAAGGAATCCCCAAATGTGCTCCATTGCTTGAATCATGACCAACTCCAGGGACTTTCTCTGACTCTTGCTATTCTTCCTGTAATACCCATCACCCCCCACACTCAGATGCCACCCATGTTCGTGCAGAGCAGCGACACCACTTCCCCCAGGCCGATGCACGTCAAATCCGAGAGGAAGATACATATGTGATCCATTTGCTCAAGCCTGAAGTCTCAAGACTTACATAAGGGCCCAGGCATGTCGTGAGGTAATGTTCCTAAGCCCCGCAGATGGCGTGGTAATGATCAATGGACAGGCACCCCTCTCCTTCCACTAATTGGCGATGGGCTCGCATTTCCAACCAGTGACCCGCCATGTTCGTAATCTGACACAATCCTTCAGGAGGCACGGAAAGCTGGGCTGCTTCACAAGTAAACAGATGGTTAGGAGTACACTTGTTCCCTGGGTGGCTGTCTCAGACACCGGAAGGGAGGCCCACCCCATCCAAGGCTCCCTGCACCATCGGATGTCAAGATGGGGTCAGGGTGGGAGAACGCTAGAGAGGAACTCCGCAGACCCAGTCGCTCTGCTAAGAGACCCAGCGCAGCAGCCGTACTCTGCCCAGTGCTCCCAGAGCATTTTGCTTTTCTCACCACTTCAAGACTGCTCGCCTTGCATTGCGATTCCTGGCACAGTGTCTGTCTCGTCCTACCACCTCAGACTCTTCTAGCTGCAAGTGGCAGAAAATGCAGACCACTTGAAGTGAAATAAATAAGTGGAGACCAATTGCTGTTGAGTCCATGCCAACTCATGGAGACCCCGTGTACGTCACAGCATTTTCATTGCTTGATTTCTTGAGACTAGCTCACCAGGCATTTCTTCCAAGGTGCATCTGGGGGAACGTGAACTGCCAATCTTTGGCTCACAGCAGAGTGCTTAATTTGGTCCAATCGTCCAAAAGGTCAACTGGACCCAGAGGTTCAAATTAGGCTCCCAGAGCTCATGCGCTGTTCATTTCTCAATCCTGCCTTCTTCTCCGTTTTCAGGCCTGCTTTCGTTTGGTGAAGACAAAGGGCTACCCCCAAACCCTAGAAAGTGCTACAGCTCCAAGCCCAGAGGAGTCCATTCCTGCCATTGTTCTGGTCTAAATCTGCAGATTGGCTCAGACTAACTCGGCACCATCCGGAACAACTTGTGAGACATTCTGATTGGTCAGGCCTGGGGTACACCCTTTAAAGTTGCGTGGTGTATCCACACAAAACTAAGACTGCGGGACCCAGCCTGGATATTTGGAGTCCTATGACCAGAAGGAAAGAGCCCTGCTGGGATAATGGTTAATGTGCTCGGCTGAGAACAGAAAGATTGGAGGTTCAAATCCAGCTGGATGCACTTTGGAAGATCGCCCTAGAGATCTTGTTCCAGAAAAGGAATTCTGCTCTGACACGCATGGGAGTCATCATGAGTTAAACTTAACTTGTCGACAACTAGTTTGTTTATTAGAGGATGGATGCTGAATATGCAGAAAGCATCGCTACACTGCCCAACTTGAACTTGAGCTCAGCAGAACAGCAACACTCCATACATTTTATGTCTGCCCCACTTTCTAGAAGGTTGCCTGGCAAAGTCAAGGTGCATTTTTGCCACAAAAGTGAGTTGCTTGAAGTCATATTGCAAGTTAGAGGAAGACACGGCTCTATCATCCACGCTGCCTCCCACTGATGACAGCCTCTGAGATTTGAAACTTAGGATTCTGCACCTTCCATTTGCTATTGAAACTCAGAAACCTTAATAATCTTGATTTTGGCCCATGTCCTTTGGCCAATTGATGGCACTCTGGTCAGTTTGCAGAGTTCATTGATATATCGAATCTGCAGCTACAGTAGGGATCTATTTGGGCTGAAGGCCTTGGATTGAGCACAAGTTTTCTGGGATGCTCATCGTTCTCTCTTCGGCTTGCTCTACTCAGGTGCTGCGGGCTTCAAGGTCTGCGAGGACACGCCATCCTGCAGCTGAAGCATATAACAATCCAACCATACACGTGTGTGTCTGGGTTCTCCCATCATGCCTCAACCCTGCTGAAATGCTGTCCGAGAAGGCACGGAACCTGCACAGGGAGCCAGAGAGTACAACGTGGAAGTGTGCAGACTTAACTCCCCTCGAGGCGCTTTTGATCAACAGTGAACAAGAGATCAGGTACATCAGTTCCCTCTCCTTCCTGCCTTTCTGGGGCCTGTGTCTCTTGGAAGCTTCTCGTGGACCAACTGCCCATATGTTGGGGTATTACTTTACGTTGCTTTTTATCCTTTCCTACCTCACTTTTCTTTCATCCTCCTTACTGTAGATTATACTTTCCAAGAAACCATCAGAACTTCGTGTCTACCTCAGGTTATGTCTTATAGAAAACAGGGCTAACATCACATTATCTTGTCTTGATGGGACAGTCTCTCCCAAAGCTGCTGAGGACATTTTTAAGTTCAGTCATCTTGATTTGCTCTCATGGAATCGGTTTGGTATTCCTTGACCTCTTTTAAAGATGTATAAACAGACACACAATCACTGGAGGTTGTCAAAATGATGGGTTTAATCAGTAGCCCACTTACAAATAGAACCCAGGTTTCCGGTCTTCCCAATGCATGCTCATTCCCATTGCATATCCAACCACATTTTAGATCTGGTTCTGCACCCACAAAGTGAAGAGAATAATTGGGACAATTATCCCAATCATTCAAGGCAAGCAACCGAAAATAGCTGCATAATTGAACTCAATGTCTTCCTATCATGGCATGGCTCTGGAAAGAGCCAATGATATCTTCCCTGAATTTTGCTGTTCTCCTGCTAGAAATGTCATGACTGTTGAGAGCAGGTATATCGTTTTAAACAGTTGATTCCATTTCTAGGAATATTTTACACTATGGCCAAATTTCATTGCTTCTGAACAAAATGGAGATAAAAATAAGGTTCTAGTAAAGATAATAGACTTTTGACAGGAGGGGAAATGTCTGAATTATAAATAACACATTTCAGATTTGCCCAGAGGCATACTATAAACATGAAATTAAGGTTAATTAGTAGTGAATGTTTTTGTCTCTTGGTGTCATATTGGTTACAAAGCTACTCCTTGTCATTGTTTCGTGTTTGCTTAAAATTAGTGCTTAAAAAAAAAGAATTGAAATTATGCTCAAATCAGTAATCAAGAGGAATCTAATACCAAAAAATCTATTGATGGGATAAATTGCAACACAAACCTAAAAGGCACATTTTATATATTGACTTATTTTCTGGCCTTTTCTCTATGTGGGAGAGGACTGAGAAAGCTGGGCATACCCCGTTCTATTCACATAATCTAATAAATTAATAATTGTGTTGTACTGGGGCCCTACTCTCCTTTTAGTATCTTAAAACGCTATTGAAGGATTGGTTCTTAGATCGTCTTTGCTTAATCTCTACAATAATCCAATATCAATGTCCACTCGCCTAGAAAAGGCGACCCATCAATCTGAGACAAAACCAGCTTCTGCAGTGTAGTTGTAAATTGTGTCTGGCACAGCCGACCAAATTGTAAATGTCAGAGCAATATTAAGGGCACCATCGGGCTTTCTGACATCTATTTAAAAGTACATGTGCAGTGACGGTTCTAGGGAAATAGCCCATTATATAAACATTTCAAGGATTTAAAGTAGAAGGAGCCAAGCTGAACTGAAAAGCACCCCCAAGCGAGGTGAAGGAAACTCTCACTGGCGTGATGGTGACAAACAGGTCAGCTGGGCGAAGGTGATTCTTGGTTCCTGATTGGCTTCCGTCTTCGATATTGATTGTTCTTTGCAGAGTGGATCCTGGAAGAAATAGAGAGAGATGGAGGCTTTCTGGAAGATCTTGATCAGGAGTCCAAGGACTACAAATAGCTTTCGCTCGTTGTCCCACTGCGTAGGGCCCTGCAGTGTGCAAATGGTTACATGCTCAACGACTAGCCCAAAGGTTGGTAGTTGGCATTGACCGAGAGGCACCCTGGCAAACAGACCTGGAGCTCGTTCAAAAGGTGATGGCCCTGAAACACCCTGCGGTTTTCAGGCAGGTCTGCTCTGCACACAGGGAGTTGCCGGGAGTCACAGTCAATTGGACAGCAATTGACAACAACACACCATGGCAAGGCCGAGAGGAGATACTATTCCTGTGATATCGGGGCAGTGGTGAGAGAAATGGTTATTTCTCCAGAGTCCTTGGTGTCCGAGTCCATTTGAAAGAAAGTGATGCTAATTTGGGGCCTCCTGAGTTTTGTCTTCTTCTTCGTCAACCTTTGCTTGGTCCAGGTCCTCGCAATCACTTATCTTAGGAGTGGTTCAGTGTGGTCCTAGCCTTAAGGAAAGTTGGGCATTTAAAATACTCTCATCAAATATGTGAATCCAGTGGAAACCAGGATGAGACATTTTTCTCTCTCTAGAGATGAGTCTTGGAAAGAATTTAGTGATATCAAAAAGTTCCCCTTTCCCAGGAAAGATGAGATTCCAGAAATCAATAAGAACAGACTGCCAAAGCACTATGAACTTGTCCACATCACTGAATAGAGAAACAAAAGGTGAGAGACAAGAACCCTGAGATTTGGCTCTCAAAGCAACATTTTTAAAACAAAGACCTTCTGCCAAAGAGGCGTTGACACCCACCCTCTTGAAACAAGGCAATGAGCTTCACTGAAATACATTCATCTTCAAGTACAAATAGCTCTGGACTCTCAGGGCTCTTCACAGATAGGCTGTCCCAGGGCAGCAGAAGGCCTTGTGCCTGGTGAGAGTTAGCTCTTCTGCAAAAGGTTAAATAGCATTTTACTGTGGACTGATTTGGTTTCTAACTATGTCAAAGGGAATAAAGGTTAAAAGTTGGAATAAGTATTATGGGACAGATTTTGTGTGTGTGTGTGTGTGTGTGGATACGGAAGCCCCGTGATAAGTTGCTCTGCGGTCTGTGCTGACTCCTGGTGACCTTCCATGTGCAGACTAGAACTGCAATCCATAGGGCTTCCATTCTCTGACCTTTAAAAGGAGTTCACCAGGCCTTCCTTCCAATGTGCTTCTGTAGAATCCAAACCACTAACCCTTTGAATTGGTAGCTCGATGCTTAACTACTTGCACCACAAGACCCACCTTCCGCTTGAGGAAAGATTTAAAAAAAAGGCTTCTGACTGCTCCATGTGGATGTTAGTTGAATGCCATTGTCTTGAGAAAGAATCAGCTGTGGCTAGCTTGCTTTTATGCTCTGATTCATCTCTTGAACTCAGAGGCCTTCTCAACCCAGCTGATGAAAGGGCATCTCAGTTATGAGTCATGGTTGACCTTAGTGACAAGCTCAGTCATCTTTCTCTCTCAACTCTTCCTTTGTTCTTTGCATCTTTCCCTCCATTCCGTCTATATTTAAGAACAAAACAGATGTTTGAAAGTTAAAAGGCTCAACTTAAAAAAAAAGAAAAACGAATCCATCATATGAAAGGAGCAATGTAAATCCAAAATACTTGTGCTAAATTTATAGGCTATGGACTCAATAACTTCCCATCAGGGTGGATTTGATCTTCAGTTTGACCCTCCTTTCTTTTCCTATAGACCAAAGTCCTTTTTTAAAAGCCAGTCTTCTCCTATTGGATGATTAGTCTAGTAAAGCGAAGTCATGAAATTGTAATCCACGGGCTCTAGAAAGGTAAAATAAAGATTAATTGCCTGTGCATCTTTAAACCCTGGTCTAAGGTTATTGCCAAAGATCAAAGTCTTTAAACTTGGAACAAATTAGCCTCATTATTGCTTCGGGGTCTGGCATCTGTCTCTATACTTTCAATAGATCAATTCCACTCATCTTTTAAAATGAGTTTTTCCAAAATGATTCTATGAAGTGCCAGGAATACATTTCTTATATAGTTTTGAAGTATGATGTATTAGGCTTTTTTGAACAGTCAATTGTCTTTGATTACTCTGGCACTTTTGTAGATCAATTTCTGTTTCATCAGCTACGACAGGAGAGTTGCGTGTTGATAATAGGAGCTGGTGGGAGATTTTGGACAGCAGTGAAGTTTTATTTACCTTTGACTATGAATATATTCAGCTATATTTTATATTTTTTGGAAATCACAACTCCATCAGGGTGATACTTCCAGTCTCAGCCTGGAGAGAGAAACAGGAGACACCCTAAAATAGCAACACCCCAGTTCAAGGCAACATGTTTTGAATTTATGTTTCTGGCCCCAAATTTTTCTGAGTTAGGTGGAAGAAGTTAAGTATTTTTCTGTCAAGCGCCTCATGGTTTGCATAGAAGTGAAACTAAAATAATGGAAGAGTGGTGTTTATGATGGGTTTTATTGCACTTGTATGTCTTTGAGCACCTGAGAGGTAGGTCCATGCATACTTAAGTGCAACATAGTAGAACTTATTTTATTTAGCTAAAATTGAACCATAGCCAGTTTGGTTTGAGGTTATGCATGCGTACCCAGTCAAGGGAAAATAAGAAAAAACAAACTCAGCTGGCGCCCAATGACTACTGTATGCAAGACCCGCAGCATCACTCTTGTTGAGGAACCCAAAGATGCCTTAACTCCTGATAACACAATGAAAGAAAATCAGGCCGGGTTTCCTTATGATGGATATCGGAACACAAATGCAGACAGTACTGTGTAGATTTAAAGGTGGGTGAAATTAGAAGGAATTCTGGGAAAGGCAGTAAACAAAGATGGCTTAATCCCAGCTTGATTTGGTATTCTGAGTGGGTCTCTTATAAGGCTTCAATTGAGAAACTTTTGGAAACTATCCTATATGGAGACTATTTGTCCAAAAATGTGACCATCACATAATATTGTATTTTTCAAACTCATTCACTGCCATCGAGTTAATTCTGACTCATAATGTCCCTAGAGTACAGGGTAGAACTGTCTCTGTGGGTTTCTGAGACTATTAACTCTTTAAAGGAGTAGAGAGCCACATCTTCTTCCCTTGGGGTAGCTGGTGGCTTCAAACTGCTGACCTTGTGGTTAGCAGCCCAATGAGTAACTCACTATGCCACCAGGGATCATTGGATCTTTATTCCCTGTGAAAAATCAAGAAGAGAGGGAAAGGGTTATTGGATGGTGGCAGGGAGCCACAGGATGGAAATCCATGTCACCTTTCTAAATCGAGGAGGTCCAAAGTCAATTGTGGGCTCCTACAAGCACTGTGCTCAAGACAGGGTGTCCTACGCAACTTGCTCCTAACATCCTTTGATCAAGCAATGAAAGCCTCTTTCTTGGTAATGTCCCCGGAAGTTCTAGCTCGTGTGGGTCACTGTCTGCTTATTAAGGTGACCAGATTTTAACATTGGTCAAGCGGGACACCAGTAGGACAACATTGATAAAACTCATATCCTGGCGAAATAGCCACATGGCAGCCGAAAACCATATACCCTAGCTTGTCGTGCATTCTTTCCAAAAATTGGAACTTTTTAAAAGACACCGCGGGACACAGGAACAATTATTAAGAATCGGAACTGTCCCGCCAAAAACGGGACATCTGGTCACCTCATACTTGATTAATCCTTCAGGCTGGTTTTAGTAACGACAATATGCAGCAATCTCAACCACAGGCCATCCAAGGGATTGGGAAAGTTTATTAGTGGACGGTGAGTGCCTCTCACACCTGCTGCAGTTTCTGTTAGTACAGCTGGCCCAGGGCTGGATCCTGAGCTTGCAGTTACAGAGCAGGAAAACACAACCTACCTTCCTTCTCTCATAACTTCCCTCTCTCCTCTCCACTCCACTCCACTCAGTTTCTCCTTCCCACACATTGCCAGGGCAAAACCAAAAACAAACAAAAAATAACCCCCCTGGCTAACTCTGAATGTCCTCCTGCAGGGTCCGTACTTATGGGGGGCACATACCCTAGGACCAGCAGCTGGGTGGGCAGATCTAATCACCCCAGAAGGGTATTATTCTCCCAAAGTGGAGGGCCCCGGCAGAGGTTTTCAGAAAGCAGCGATAGGAAGGAGGTAAACACCGCAGGCCTGGCAGTGAGGAGGCAGCTTTAGGTACGTGTAGGTTTCACGTGGAACGTGTGAAGAACTGCCTCCTCCAACCAGGTAGAAGCATTGCAACACAAAAGTCCAGCGGCCCAGGCGCTTGGGGAGCTTGCGCTCTGGCTCTTGGTTTGGTACAAAGTGCTAGCTTTCAAAGACTTCCCCTGAGAAATGCCAGGAATCACAGACGCGGCCATGCAGGAAAGAGAAAGAGCGACAACCTGGTGACTTCGCAGGCTGTCTGTTCTCTGTGGCTCTGACTCACCGAGCAGTACTTGGGCAGAATTGGGAGTGGGCAGGTGGGAGGCCCTGGGTGGTACCAGCAGTTACCCTGCTTGACTGCCCTCCACAAGAGGGGAGGTTGGCGTGCTCCAGAGGTGCTTTGAAAGAAAGATCTGGCAAGCTATGACCCTCCCCCCCCCCCTGCTCTCAGTCCATGACAATCCTACAGAGTACAATTCAGAGTCAACTCACTGGCAATGACTATAAAAGGGCCAAGGGGCTAGGGAGGGGGAGAGAGGGTTTTCCCCACCAAGGCAGACACATCAGGTCAGTAGATTCCTTCTTCGCAATCTTGGGTTTTCAGTGAGATGGGTGGTGGCCTAGCTTGACCTCAGCTAGCTTGTGTAAGCGTGGCCTTGGGAAAACAGGGAGCAAGGCTGAAAACCAGGGAAGAAGTGACTGCTTGGTTCTGCGCTTGGCTTGGAGTGTTGCTCTCCATTGGAACCTTGGGCTCCATGGAAAACTCAGGGTAGAGCTAGAGATGAACCCCCAGGAAACCAGGGGGAAGACCTGGCGGGAAGCGCTTCGCCTGGCCACCGTTGCTGTGCACACAGCTCCCGCTGAGGTGGCCTTTGGGCTCCGGCACCACAGTTTGCCATCAATGGTGTTTGCTCAGACCTTGGAACTGGAGCCAGTGAACCTATTCATTTAGGACTCCCCCCCTCCACTTTGCCCCTGAAGAAGAACACCCCCACCCTCACTCCGTCGCCACCCCCACCCCTTCTCTTGACTGGCCAGTCATCATTGACTGTTATGGATTGAATTGCCTTCCTCAAAAATATGCTTTAAACCCTAACCTGGTTGAGAATGAGTTGACTTTGTTATGCGACTGAGACGGAGCCCCTGCCAGGGTGTGCTTGAGATCCACCCTGCGGGGGCGGGGGTGGGGGGTGGGGGGGAGAGACTGATTCCCAGTCACAAGAAGCTCTTCAGAGGACCAGGAACCAAACCAGCTGGGCAGACAAGGGCGTGCACACACGCATCTCGAATGCTGACTTCGCTGTCTTAAACTTGGAGCGAATAACCCTTTGGTTATGAAAGCAGCCCCCTTATGGTATTTCCGCAAAGCAGCACTAGATGGCCGTGGTCCCTGTCCTGCCACTCAGCCAGGGACGGAATGTGGAAACATTCCCTTTGTGACGGGGGAGACGCGCAGGGGCGCAGGGGCCGTGAGAGGAAAGCGAGGACGGAGATGGGGCGTGCAGATTCTGCGACTCAGTCAGGCTCCGCCCATTCTCCAGAACAGTCCTCAAAAAAAATGGGGCGATGTCGTCATAGCAGCTGCTGAGGGCCTGACAGACAGTTTCCGCAGCGCTACATGAGGCCCTTTGGTGTCCCTGTCAGGAGATTGGCAGCTGAATGGCACCGATGAGGCCGGCCAGTATTCCCTCTGGGATGCTGCCCTAATTGATAGACAGAGGCAAAGAGAAGGATTGTTTTTGAACCTGAAAAGAATCCCCTTTTTCTCTCCCTAGAGCGCATGCCCCCACTCTCCACAGCTCTATTCCCCTCCCTCCGCCCCACTCCCCCCACTCTTTTTTTTAAGGTGCTTTATTCCCCAGCAGTTACAGAGCCTAATGGAATTGAATGACTTTCCCCCTTCACAATCTGTCAGTCAAAAGCGAGACTCTAAGGCTGTTAAATAAAGTCCTTTCAGAAGCAGACAGGAGAGGAATGTGTCAGTCAGGCAACAGACCCTGTTGTGTTAGAAGCTGTCAGAGGGCTGATGGGGGGGAGAGCTGAGCCCCGGCAGGGCACATTCCCAGCCTGGCTCAGAGGCCCTGACAAAGCCAGGTGTGGGGCCGGGAAGTGTACCAATCACCAGCATCTCGAGGGGTGGGCTCACACCCCCCAGGTACTTGGGTTTGCAGTCAGCTATGAGATGTTTGGGCAAATTTTCAGCACAGGTTTCATACTAAGCATTTTTAACATAAAGCCGACCACTAAGTGCTGGGTCCCGGGACAAGGCATGGCTTTCAAATTAATACACTGCTTAGCTGAGAACACGGGAGACAGTAATCCTCCCAGCTGAAGACTCCAATTCCAAACCAATTTTATAGAACTACTTTAGTTTCCCCCCCTCTCTAAGTTTCCCTTCACATTATATGACAATCCATTAATCTTGCCCATTAACTTAAAATTGCCGGGCAATTTTTTTAGGGGCCTGAACAGTTCCTTTTGTTCTCGATAGAGTCAGAGTTTTACATGAAACATGTCTGTCTGTAGACACACTAATGACCTGGTGTTTATGCTTGGTGACACTTGCTGTAAGTGTTTCCAAGAGAGAGAGAACAGAGTTGAAGCGAGGTGGAGGTAGCGTAGCATTTAATGTTTAAACCAACAGAGCTTGTCCCTGTCAGAAAACAAAACAAAGCATTTGCCACCAACTCGGCTCCAGCTCATGTCGACCACGTGTGGAGCTGCGCCATGGGGCTGGCGTGGCTGTCAGGACTTTCCTCTTCCACGGCACCGCTGCGCGGGTTGGCACTGCCCCGTAGGGGGAAGAGGGGACAGTACCACGGTTTGCCCTGCCACGGGGGTTTGAGAAAAGAAGACAAATAAATACCAAGTCAATGCAGAGACTTTCCCCCAGGGCTGAAGGCTGGGATGAGCAGCTTGCTCATGACTTTGGGTCAGGCAGAGTGG
This sequence comes from Tenrec ecaudatus, assembly GCF_050624435.1. Taxonomy (NCBI): domain Eukaryota; kingdom Metazoa; phylum Chordata; class Mammalia; order Afrosoricida; family Tenrecidae; genus Tenrec; species Tenrec ecaudatus. The sequence goes on from NC_134538.1 coordinate 82,436,876, forward strand.
GTGGTTTTAGCTCTTGAGAAATCTAGGTTGATTATTATGACTTGCTTATTGTTTTCTCTTCCCCTAGGCAGATTTTGTGTGAAACAAAGAGCTTCTCTCACCCCCACCCCATATCCCCCAGCCCTCCGAGTTTTCTTCTTTGCTGGCCATATTCCTAGCTCCCAACACCCTCTTCCCAGGTAGGCGCACATCATACAAGCGGTTTTTTTTCTTCACTCCTGACCCTGATGTAGGTCTTGGGGCAAGGAATTTGGGGTCCAAAGTTTCGTGCACTGTCCTTTGGCACCCTAGGCAATGAGACACCCGCCCACCTCTTCCCATTCCTCTCCAGCCCAAACGTGAATGTTACGCGTTTCTTCTTTCCACGCATGCGGGCCTCTGGGGACACACTGGTTTCAGACTACACGGAAATGTGAAAGGCCTCTGGCATAGACTGATGGACTCTGCCAAGCTGAAGTACTTCTAAAAATGGTTAAAATAAATATGGCATGCTCTATGATTCTAGAGCCAAACGTTTTCCTCAAAGAAACGGATTTTCAACCTTTGCCATAATATATGAGCATATCCAGCCCAAACAGACTAAACCCAAACCCATTCACAACAAAACAAACAAAACAACTCAACTTTGTTCTATTTCAGGATGGAGAAATAAACTTCTCTTTCCTCGACTGCTCGTCAAAGCTGGTGACCATCTTGGAGCCTGCAGCTTTCCACAGGTCCTGATGGATCCAGAGCTTAGAACTTAGGCCCACAGAAAACTTCATGAGGGCAGTATTCCCCTAGGGTATTAACGAAGTCTTCAACTTCGGCGCAGACACATGTGTGCAGAGGCTGCCGGGGCCCAGCCTGCATTGGTTATTAATGACCTGCCCCACTTGGCAGGGAAGGAAGCAAAAGCCATCTCTCAGTCCTCTTTCTGCCCGTCTGCCCAAACCTCCCTTTTGGGCCACTTCTGGGAAACAGAGGGGCTTTCTCAACGAGAGAGACTTTTATTTTTCCTCTCTATGCCTGAAAGGGAAATAGACGCCATGGTTTCTGTTTTTCACATTAATAGCTGCATAAAAAGTTGCAAAGTAAAGGTTAACAGCTGGTGTAAGTGTGTCTGAAAGTGGCGGTGTGCATGCTAATAGCCACAAACCCTTACCCCCCTGCCCCCATGGCCGTCCCCACCCTTTATATACAACTCTCCCCCTTCTACATTCTGTAGGTGGTACTCAGAAAGTTCCACACAAACCAGAAAATTAAAAAGAAACAAAAACCCACTTGTTGCTCTGAGACTCCCCAAAGTCCCCCACTGCTGGCTCCGTGGCAGCAGATGCTCTGCGTTCAGTGACAGTGGGTTAGGGAGCGGCGAGTCTTGGTAAGTCCTGATTCTGCCACACAACACTGGCCCTCCCAGCCCAAGACTGTGTCCTCGCTCGCCCCAAACGTCCTGTCTGTTCGCTTCTAAGAAGTCTCTCCTGCGGCTTTGGGGGGTGGGTGGGCATGGCATGTAGGCATGGGCTAGAATTCATTCGCCAGCTTTCATATTTAAATGGTACTTGGGACCAAACCATAGGCAGCTAACCCTTCATTCTGATGGCTGCGCAGTCCTTTGTCTTGAATAGAGGTTAGTCTGGCCATATTTCCTTCCTGGACTTGTCCATAGGAGGTGGGTGCTGAAACCAGCTTTGGAAATCTGGTTGGTAATGTTAAATTTGTTCTGTTTGTTGACAGGTGTAGGTTCCACGTTTCTTGTTTTAAAAAGTCTTACTCCAACAGTTGGAACCTCGGTGGCAAGATGGCTACGCACTCAGCCACCAATGAAAACGTCAGCGGTTCAGACCCATCCGTTGATCCATGGGAGGCAAATGGAGCAGTTGTTAGGGAAAGATTTGGTTCCTGTTAAGCGATCCTATGTACAACAGAATGAAACACTGCCCAGCCCTATGCCACCCTCATGGTTGTTGCCACGGTTGGGCTCATTATTGAGCCCAGTGTGCCAATCCGTCTCGTTGAAGGCCTTCCACATTGCCGCTGGTGCTCTCCATGACGGGTCTGCGGCCCATCTGCAAGCACGGGTCTCTCCTGCTAGCATGTCCTAAATACTTGAGACGTGTCTCTCCATCCTTGCTTCTAAGAAGCCCTCTGGCTGTCTTTCTTCCAAGGCAGATATATGTATTCTTCTGGAAGCTCATGCTACATTCCGTAATCTTTGCCCACACCATAATTCAAATGCATCGATTCTTCTATCGCCTTCCTCCTTTATGGTTCAGCTTTTAAATGCATACGAGGGGATTGAAAATCACATGGCTTGACTCAGACATACCTCGGTCCTTCAAGCGCCGTCTTTGCTCTGGTCCTCGCGTGTGCAGCAGATCTGCCCAGTGGAACACAATCTTGGATTGCTTGCCGCTGCCCCTGCGGTCTGTGGGTCCAAGGAAGATGAACTCTTTGGCGGCATCAGTGCTTGCTTGGTTTATCAGAACCCCGGCAGCCCGGTGAGATGGCTCAGCTCCTTCTTTCCTCTAGCGTTGCGGTGAGTTGGAATCCATTCATTGTGGTGGGGGTTGTTCAATTTGGTCAGTGCAATTCGCTAATTTTGCCATAAGGCACTCTTAGGGTTTCATCTGAAGATCTCAGAGTCAGACCGTCACTGGAAAGTTACCTCTACAGGAAGAACTAGGTGGGAACTAGACTCATGTTTGCAACTCAGTGAATTGTGGGTGGAAGCAGGGCCAGGGCCTTCCCCGCCAGTCAGTTCCTTCCTTGTTAGATCCTATATGCTTTTTAGTCAAAGTAGCACATCTTTACCATGAATCAAGCAGCACTAGTTGGCGCCGTGGATAAGTCACTCTTCTGCCAACCAAAGATTTGCTGGTTCACATGCATCAGCCACTCTGAGGGAGAAATGTGGCAGTCTGCTTCTTTACACATTACAGCAGTTCTGCTCTGCCCGACAGGGATGATATGAGTCAGAATCTACTAGACAGTGTCACGTTTGGTTTGGTTTACCATTAGTTGTTCTGTAGTAATAACAATCTTAGTACTGAGAATTATTACCTCTCATAAAATAGATTATATTACTGGTATAATCACTTTGTGTATTAAGCGTATTATCCATGTACTCTATATACATCATCCTACTTAAAATATAAAGACCCTGATTCGTGACACTTTATGTAGGGGTTAAGAACAGAGCTTTCACAAATCTTGCTATACACCCAATCCTGCCATCGTGATCATCTGAGTAGATGCCTGGATAGACATGCAGGTGGAACAGGTGCAGGAAGGAGAAGGGGAGGATATCCAAGAATATAAATGGGTGTGACGTGGTATTTTTACATGTGTATTTCCCTTCTCTGCAAAGGTTATCTGTGAGTGTACTGGAGTACACAGAAGGCAAACTTAGATACAAACATCTTGAGAACATGAGTAGCTGTGCTTGGGGGATCAGGCCCATCGTCTTGGCCAATTACCATACCATAGTTCTCCGAGACAATGTTCTACACCCCATTTTTGTGAGTCTTAATGGGGATCTTGAAGGCTTGTGAATATCATCTAAGGTGAAATTATTGGTTCTTCCCCATACAGAGGAAAACATTCTCCCTCCACCATCAATTCCAACTCATGGCAACCCGATAGCATGCAGCATAACGTCGCCTATGCCTTTCCAAGAGTGTAAACCAGTGGTTCTCAACCTGTGGGTGGGTCGCGACCCCTTTGGGTCTTAGGAACCAAGACACCACTCCTCTATCAATCTCCAGGTGGGTCTGCCCACATGCAGATATGCCCACATACGAGTTCCTGGCATGATGACATCACAGCTTCAACCCTATTACAAGCACCCTGTACAAATACAGGTGTATGTGATAGGGTGGGTGCCATAATGTACTTATGTGGACCAGTCATGCATGTGTAGAGAGCAGTTACTGTGTAAATATCAGAATATTTACATTACGATTCATGACAGTAGCAAAATGACAGTTATGAAGTAGCAACGAAGACAATTTCATGGTTGGGGGTCACCACCACATGAGGAACATTGAGGTCGTGAGGGGAGGGGAAAAGGGGAGTCATTGCTCAGAGGGCACGGGGTTCCTGCTAATGGTGGTGGAATAATTTGGAAAAGGACAGCGTACAATATAATGAATATAATCAACACCACTGAGTTATACAGATTAAAAAATGGTGAATTGGCAAATGATTTGTAAATATGACAGCAAGCAAAATATTGCTATGAAATCATAAAAACCTTTATTATACAAAATTATGAAAATGTGAACTTATTGTATTGCTTCTCAACATAGCTTCCATCTCGGTCTACACACCTTGGAGAGTGGTGTTGCCATCTCTTAACCCTTTCCTAAAAAACAAACAAACACTATGCTCTTCAATTTACATCACTATAAAAATGGTGGGATACAAATCATGCTCCTTTGAAAGGTTCTTTGAGCTTGGGAAGAAAAAAGAAGGCTGAAAGGGCCGGGTCAGGCCTGTAGGCTGGATGGGTTAAGGTTTCCCACTGAAATTCTCTTAGACCAGCCCTTGCTGTCTTTAAAGAATTTTCATGACCGGAATAAAGGTTCCTCAGTCTAACTTTCCTCTTACCAGTGAGACTTTTCATTTTCTTAAAATTCTTCCTTACAAAGCCCCATGATCGCCCTATGTCCTTTGATAGATGAAGATCACCCCCTTGGGAATCCCCACCCAGACAGTCGCCATCCCCTTCTGAGCTGGATTCCCTGCCTTGACGATAACTGAGCCAACAGATCCTTTTGGGAGTCCTATTTTGTTTGGATTTTCTTTTTTAAATCAGGGGAGTTGGGGGCGGGGGAGACTCCCTGGGGAGACTAAGACAAGTGTATGATGGAGAGGACGTGTCTGCAGCCATCCATTGATCATGGAGACACTTAGACACCCTGTAGCAATGCTGTTTTCTTGTTTAACTCTCCTATTCTTTATCACACACACGCCCACTCAAGAGCATGGACGTGGGTGACACTGCTTGCTTTCACACGCGGGTGGTGCCATTGGCTACTTGTGGTGCACATGTATGAAAGGGGAGGGCTAACACAAGGTGTGGCTTCAAGAGTTTGAGGTTAAATTTTGTTATTTTTTTAAAACATTTTATTAGGGGCTCATACAACTCTTATCACAATCCATACATATACATACATCAATTGTATAAATCACATCTGTACATTCTTTGCCCTAATCATTTTCTTTTTTTTTTTCCTTTTCTTTTTTTACATTCCACCAACGTTCTGAAGCCCCTTTATAGTAGCTACGTCGCAGGACAGTTGTATAACTAAATAGGTTAGCTTATGGAAAAATCCCTTAGAACCCTGCCCAGCATATCAGAAGTACCATCTGTCAGTTATGATGATTATTACAATGATATAGAATTTCAAATAAAAAATTTAACGGTGGCCTCCAGCAGTCAGAAATGACATTATCAATGACAACAAACGTTTTCTCTCGCCCCTGTTTATTCCCCAAGGGGTCGTTCAGCCAGTGTATAAAGTGACCACATGCTGACAGGTGTGAATTTCTAGTGAGTAGATGGTGTTTAGAAACCTTCAGAGAATGCCCCCCCATCAAGCAGCCAACCCTGTAGGGAAGGCTTCCCCCCCAGGCAGAATCAACCCCAGTGTGGCCTAGAGTTCCTTAGAGGCGGTTGTAGACTCCTCAGAGGCCACAGGACTGTACCTTGTTCTCTGGACCCTTTTGCACCCCACTTGCTGTGCAGACTCTGAAGTGGCTACCCCCGGCGGGCCATATTCCTTCAAGATATTTGACCCCTGTCTCATTAAACTTTTCTCGGTTCTGCCCCAGGACGCTCTTGATCTTCCCATCCAGCCCATGGCAGGATATTAAAGTGGCGTCCTCTGGAAGGAAAACGGCTTGAGACGGGAGAAGACCTTTGAGCGGGGGACCCAGGCAGGGCATCTTTCTCAATGAGGGTATTTTTAAACACCCAGAGCCCTTCATCCGCCCCTATTGGTCTGTGCTCATCGTGGGGCCGACAGAGTCAGTCCTACCCAGGTCTTCAACCACAGGCAAACTCTGCCAGGACGGTGCACCCCTGCCTCCTAATTGCTAACAGATTTCTCACGTTTCCTTCAGGGAGACTATTTGGTCCACCACCAACTATGGCATGCTTCCCTACTTAGTTGGAAGAGTAGGCCGCCCTTAATTTCATCCAATTTAATTTACTAAATGAATCTAAGGGCCCTTATACCTTTATAATGCATTTTATTTATCTACAAGCAAGTTCTGAGTAAATATTATAATGGTGACAAAAATTTTCATGTGCATGTATTCACTGTCCTCCAGGAAACTCAGTCCAAAATGCCGGTGAGGGTGACTGTGCCATGTGTCCTCTGGCTCTGCCCCCTTGCAGGTTTGGCTAGGTGTGGCGGGTCTGACCGCGCCAATGCCCACACATGCCTGGGTTTCATTGGTGGTGAAACAAGAGGCACCTGATTCTGAAATCCGCACCCAGCTCCGACCTGGCCACAGCATAAAGCATAGGCATGAGCCAACCGGATAATAAGCTCACACGGAAGCCATGTCTATCTGACACAGAAATGCAGAACAAAACAAACCCACTGACGTTGAGTGGATTGCATTTCATAATGACCCTGTATTGGGTTTCCAAGGATGTAAATTTTTATGGGCATAGACAGCCTCACCTTTTCCCTATGGAACAGCTGGTTGGTTTGAACCACCAGCCTTGAGGTTAGTCTAGCGCTTAACCTGACAGGGTCACCCAGGCTCCTTAGAGTATAGTCACTGATGGGAAGCTTGACAGAGGGTAGCATGGTTCAAATTGGAGTGAATAGTGATTTGGTCTTTCTGTCTGATAAATACCACCTTTGTAGTGAGGATATAGTTTATGAGTCAGCAAGAACGTGATTTTAGAGCTTGCTGTCAGGTGGGTGAGTAGCATTCGTGGTTTTGCCTCTTCCCCTCTGTGTCCACTGGGCACGTGCCTTTCTTTATCCTTGATTTTTTTCAGGGATTGATAATCACAGTGCTCCATCTCGGGCTCTAGGGATCCAAACTTGGCCAATGAGCCAAGCTTGAAACCTGGCCAATCCCTGGCACGGGCATGTGGCCCAAGTAGAGTCATTAACTTCTCTCCATGGGCACTGCAATGCACACAACGGGGCAGATTTTGGTCATCTTGGCTTTAGGTGGCAAGCTGTGTACAAGAGAATGAAGCTAGCATACAGAGAGAGAGAGAGAGAGAGAGAGAGAGAGAGAGAGAGAGAGAGAGAGAGAGAGAGAGAGAGAGAGAGATTGATTGATTGATTATGGCTATTGTTTGAGCCCCTGTGCCTGAATAAACTTCTTCCCTCCGTCCTCTCAGTCTCTGAGAGTCACTAGATCCACCTTTCTGTTTAGAGTTGTGTTTCTTTCACTTTCAATGGAAAAAATGGGTGACTAGCACACATGCTTTAGGGGCTTAGTTATTTCTCAACCAATTACTTGGCTTTGGCACTGTCTTGACTAATCTACCCGCCTCTTTGCTCACTTGTAAAATGGAGTTTAGTTCGGCTAATGTGATGGGCACACAGTGCCACACAACAACTGTTTGTGGAAGAAATGGAGCAGCTAAGCGTCTCGGGGTCAAAAAGCCAGTTGTCTTTGAGTTGGTTTGGAGCCATGGTGATCCATGTGTCTCAGAGGAAAGGTTTCAATGGCTGATCTTTCCAAAGAAGATTGTCCAGCCACTTTTTCAGGGGCTTCTGGGTGAATTAAACTTTATTTTTATAACTCAGGGACAGTTGGTTATGTATAGGGTTTAACCATAAGGAACGGTGATTAACCTTTTCTTACCCACAAAAGATACCATTTCATGTCATTCAGCTAAGTATAGCAAAAACGGTGAGGCTGGGGCCAGACCTAGCAGTGTTTTGCTCTGTTGTGCACACGGTGGTTATGGGTGCTTACCAACAACAACTAACCAAGAATCTACTTTTCAGTTACTGAGAAAGCATTTCTGTGTATGCACATTGCGTTGGATCCAGCAGGGAGCTAAATATGAAGAAATGATGAGGATGTTATACCTTAACAAAAAGCCATTGCTGTTGTGTTGGCTTTACTCTATAAACTCCCGGAAAAATTACTATTAAAAAATAGACTGACTATGGGTCAATGAAAGGTGAATTGCACATTTCGAGAGGTTTATCTGTCCTGGATTCCATGTGCCAAGACCTCTTCTCCATACCAGTACATGCTCTGCTCTAGCCAGGTTTATAAGGTAGAACTGAGCACATAACAAGGTTGGGGAGGAAGCACTGAAGAGCTAGAGGAATGTTGTGTGTTTCACAGGTGCTATACTGCATGCTGGCTGGCTCATCCCTTCCTTGTGACCCTTCTATGAGGGAATGTCCAATTGTCTACAGATGGGCTTTGGGTCTGCATTCCAAGGCCCCTCATTCACATCAAAATGGTTGTTTGTTTTGGGTCTTCTGATGCCTGATACCTGATCCCGTCAACACCTCATGATCACATAGGTTGATGTGCTTCTTCCATATGAGCTTGGTTGCTTCCCTGATAGATGGCTACTTGTTTAACTTTGAGCCTTTAAGCCAGGTACCATCAGTTTTCTTCACCACATTTACTTGTGCACCCATTTTTTCTTCAGTGATTGTGTCGGGAAGGTGAGCATCACAGAATACCAGGTTATTAGAACAAAGTGTTCTTGCATTGAAGGAGGACTTGAGTAGAGGCCCAATGTCCATCTACTACCTTAATACTTAACCTATAAGTATATGTACATAGACCTATATCACTATTGTTATATATTGATATATTTGCATATGTAAATGCATATGTTTATACTTCTATAAATGTCTTTTGCCTCCTAGGTCTTTCCTCTATTTTCCTTTTTTTTCCTCCTGTCCCACTATCATGTTTGACCTTCATTCGGCTCTCTGTACTTCCTCTCGGCTACATTGCACTTGATCAACCCCCACCAGGCATTCTACATTCTCCTCACCATCAATTTTAGATCTCTTGTTGTTCCCTTGTCCTGGATTTGTTGGCTCCCCTCCCTTTCCCCCAGTTTTTCCTCTCCCCTGTTCCCCTGGAACCATTGGTCCTATTGTTTTCTCCTCAGGATTGTTTATCCTGACTATCTTATACAGAGAGACATGAATAGAAAAAAACAAAATAGAGCAAAAGGAAGCCTATGAATAGTGCCAGGTCTCTCTGCCGACCCTTATGAATGTTTTCTGATCAGGTCTGATGCCGTGCCAGACCCTGCCTCTTGGAGCCTGAAGTCTATTTTCAGAATTCCTCGGCTACTTTGCTGCTTTGCTCCCCTTACTGCTCTGTTGTGCTCCCTTGGTGTTTATGCCCTGGTGTGTGTGTGTGTGCGCGCACACACAAATCCCACATGGTGTCTTGGTACTGCCCCCCATAGTGCTGTGGGTCAGTAAGGGGATGCCGTGTGTCAGGGTGAGGTTGGCCCTAGGGTCCTCTCTATGCATTGGCTGCTCCAAGCAGGAATGTTGTCCTCAAAGCCAGGTGGGCCTTGGTCCCTATTTCTTGATCTAAGTTTTCACACATAGTGAGGCAGTCTGGGGTGATGCTGTGTTCTATATATCTCCATCACTTCACCTCCTCAAATTGTATACTTAAAAGAGCTAGCTGGAGCCTTGCCATCTGCCTAAGTCAAACTAGCTCTTGATGTCATGAAGGAGCATGAAGCAGCAATCGAGAGAGGCCGGCCTCGCTCTTTCTCGAGTGGCCGACTGGGGAGCCTTCTTCCCTCATCTCATTGGAGCCGATGGATTTCTTCCCAGAAAGGGACCATCTGCGATTACAATCAACAGCACCTTCTGCCTTTTTGGATTTATTTTAGGGGACGCTCCTTTCACTTAAAGAAGTGATAATAATCACATTATTGTGGAATAACTTGCTATTTTGCCAAAGCAGACCTTCAGAATAAAAAGCTCTGGAAATACCTTACTGGACCTATAGGATAAATGTTCTAATTGAGGTATCACAGGATTAAGAATAACAATGTATGTGGTAAAAAGCCATGACCACTAGCATGTAGATGTGATGGTTTTATATACATATATATCATATATATATATATAATATGTGCGTTCCCCCCTCCCCCTCCAGGCGTATATGAACATGGCCCCTCAGTCCGATTCGATCTGCAGTGTGTGACTGCACAGCCCCGCTGGCATTGCCAGACCCTTGTGCTGTTTCCATACCTTCTACCAGGGCCTTTTCCGTTGCCAACAGAAGTCAAGCCACTTCGTGTGACTTCCTCATGATTGGCAGGGCTCTGGCTGCTGTAAGTATCATATTGTTTAGCACCGGAGCATATTTTTATTGCTAGTTCAATAGCATTTCACAGCTATTAAACCAGAGTCATTGTCTCCCCTGAGGCTCCCAAAGGCTCAGAGACTTTGGGCAAGAAGAAAAAATCCAGAAGCAGAAAATCCGCCAATTATTCCCATTGTCCCACTGTGGTTGTCACAGCTACCCAGCTCCATCTCAGTGGGGCTTTTAAGGGATTGGGGAGGAACCATCGAGAAAGTGGCTTTTCAAACATACCCCCCCCCTTTTTGTAAAGGTGGCTTCTTTTCATAAATAAGAATTTATAGGGACCAAATTGAATCACAGATATTATTTTCAAGTGGAAACAATGAAGGGATCTTTAGCATCATAACCACATATGAAAACATATGGATTAAAAATAAAATATTTGGTGAATTTTCCGAAGTGTAGTAGTGGTTATGGGGTTGGGGGGGTGGGAGGTGGGAAAAGAGGAATCATCTCTGAGGTGCGGGTGGGGGTGACGAGAGCAGACCCGAGGTTTTTGTGTGTGAAGGATGATGGGAAACTTGGAAAGGGTTACAGAACACGATGAAAGAAAGTAATGAATTAACGTCACGGAATGGCACATGTCAAAAAATATTGAACTTGGAAATCTTTTTGTTATGTCCATAAGGCACAGTAAAACAAAATAGCCATGTTAGCAGATATACATGCCTGACCACAATCAGTGGATCGGCCCAAGGTAAATGGAGTAGGAAAGAGATGCATGGGAGGCAGCACATCTTTCTCCGTGAGTAAGAGCCCTCACCGCTAGTTTAGCAGGGAATGAACATATCCTGTCGGGGGCAGAGTGGATGCCCTTGTACTACTGGCAGTTGTCCGTGACGATCAAGGACCTTCCCCCTCCTGTGATAGACCTAAGTTTCGGGTCTAGGGTATAAACCCAAGATTGGACTCAGGTTCAAGGTCTTTGGTTATTTTTTCAGGACCTGTAAGAGAGGCCCACAGGGGCACGTGGGACTTCGGTGGACAATACCAGGCAGGAGACATTTCCTTGCCATTGGCCTCGTTGTAGTTACTTCAGGGGCCCAGAGGGTCGCTATGAGTCAGCATCGACTTGATGGAAGTGAGCTTGGTTCAGTCACTTTTCTGTTACTTCTGAAAGCCTGAGCCACTTCCTGAAGTTGTCCTGCTCCTCAGCCCTACAAGTACTTTCTGTAGTGTTTTCTGTCGGGCAGAGTTCATGAGGCCCTGAAGGCTCACGCCAAGCAGTCAACTCTCAGGATAAATAAAGCTAGCTAATCTTTGGCTAAAAGAAAGCATATTTTTATTTTTCATCAAATGTCTCCGGCAACTACTGGGTGTGGACAGGGACCTCGTTTCTCCTAAGGAAAGACAGGAGATGCCTAATGATGTCTCTAAGCCCTTCTGCGGCCAGTTCTCTGACCGTGCCAATCTGTGGCTGGTTTGCTGAGCAGCCCCTTTTTCCAAGAAGTAATTGCCACTTTAAAGGAAGATCTTTTGTGGTCACTACTTAGGAGCCCAGCCAGTCTATGCTGGTCGCACTGGTTCTGTCTGGCTACGGTTTTCTACTTTCCTCTATGAATAGGGAACTCTCCCCGGAATTCTTAGAAACGACCTCTAAGTCTTCTCTGTTATCCCCGCTCCTCGCCTTCACTCCAAATCCAGGTCCTCTTTATTTCCCATCAAATGAGATGAGAGTTACTTTGACGAAAGATTAAAACAATAACCATTTGACATGTGCTGTTGTTGAGATAATACACAGCAGAACTCAGATGAATTCAGCCATTGAGTGAACAATTCAATGACATGATCGCATTCTTTGAATTACACAACCGTTGGTTGGCGACCTCCATTTCCAAGTTGTTCCTCCAGCCTTAATGCAAACACACTGACTCTGCACTTCCTATCTAACCTTTTCAATTGCTGTTGTCAATCATTCCGAAGGAGCAAGGTCTTAAAAGAGCTCAGAGCTCAAGGCAGGTGTTCTTTGCTCATTAAACTAAACCATTGCATTGTTTTGCAAATACTTGGAGGGATATTTTTGGTTTAAGTTGAAAGTTTACTTCAGGCCAACAGTTTCAGACATTCACCTAGCCACTCTAGAAAATACGGAGTCCATGAGAATTTAATCTTCACTGGAGAATCTGAAGGCGCATTCTTCCCTCTGAGAGGGACCAGTTGATTCCCATCATTAGTGATACTGATTTTGTATAATTCATCGGTGTCTTCTGTGCTTCTGCTGCAGCCCTGGCATTTCCTGTGCCACTCCAAAGGAGCTTGGCAGACTCTGCCTTCTGTTCCAACAGTTAAAATAGAGGAGAGAAATCCTCAAGGCTAATTCCAGGCTACACCAATTAAATGACTTTTTAATAAAGAAATGTATTGACAGGGTTGTTTTATTAGCAATGTAATTTAAGTAGCAGTTCCCTGAACTGCTTGTGAAGGGGGAAGTGTGTGTGTGTGTGTGTGTGTGTGTGTGTGTTATCCATTTTCAGGTGCTACATCAGCAAAGCACCACAAAAGGAGTGACTGCAAACCACAGATATTTATTTATTTATTGTCTCCCGGGGCTGGAGGCGGGAAGACTGGACTCAGGGCGCTGGGCGTGCTGAATCGCTCTGTGGACTGAGGCCTCCGAGGGAGAGTTTGTTCTAAGTCTCTGTCCTGGTTTCCGATGTTGGTCAGCACCTGTTGGCTTGCAGATGCTTCATTCCAACCTCTGCTTCTATCTTCACCTGATCATCTCTTCTCAGCGTGTCTTCCTTAGACACCATCCATGCCTCAGACTTACCCTGTCCCATAAGACTTCATGGTAACAGATAATGGCTTCAATGACTATTTCTGACCAAGGTCACAGACGCAGGGACTGGGGCCTGGGCTTCGTTATACAGCCTGGGAGACAACGGCATTAAAAGTATATATGTGTATGGTGGCACCAAAGTGCTCAAAAGCCGCTGTGCATGAACATCAAACTCCATACAAAAGTCACCACTGTGCCATCCATCCCCTCACTACCCTTCCGGTCCAGGCTTGTCTTTCTTCCTTTCTTTACAGACTGGGTTGGGAGGGAGCAGATGTTAGGTCAAGAAAGGCCGAGTCCTTAAAACACAAACCCAAATGAAGTAGCGACATAGCAGTCTCTCAAAGAAAAGCCCAACTAAGCCATGACCGAAAGCCACACTCCAGCTCCGCCAAGTGCAGTGGAGATTTCCCGCCTCCCTGAGGAAGCAGCACGTGACAGAACACGGCTGGGGCAGTGATGACATGACCCGGGGGCAGACATGGGCAGCAAGGAGAGGACAAATCCCTGAAGATGCGAAGACTGTGGGGGAAATCCTTTGGAATACGTCTGAACATGCTGACACTCTGGGTCCTGGTGAGGACACCCTGCCTGCCTGGGCTCAGAACCACTTTCTTTGCATCCCAGGTGCCAGGAGGGGCTGTTCCTTTCCTAGGTCTGGAATTTCAGCAGGGAAGGGGTTACATGTAAGGGTGATCAAAGATTTAAACTGTCATGTCGACAGTCAACTGGGGAGCGGGCTGTGCCAGGGCCTTAATAAATCTGCCCTTGACTTATGGCCGAACCGCATTCAGCAGAAAATTATTTCTGCAGCATACTGAGTGCTCGGCTCTGATGGAGACAGAAATAAAAGCAAGGTGGAAATGGGGAGAAGGGAATGGGAATTCAATCCACATGCGGTGGGGAGGACACTTCTGCAAATTCTTTCCCAGACGAAATCAGAAACAGAATGTGTAGTTACCCTCGCACTATGGTGCATGCTCTGATTGCTGCAATATCGCCGTGGAAGAAAATGGACGTGGAATTACACTTGGGAAAAAGCAACATGGAGCATGAGGCTGGCAGAAGAGGAGGTGGGGGAGCATCTATCCCCTAGGGCTATAGACCCTGGTTTTCATTCATTTGCTCATTTAACCAATTAGATTTTATTGATTGCTTACTGTGAGCAAGGCACTGTGCATGCAGATACAATCATCCTGTCTTGGAGGAGTTCACAGTGAAAGAGTTAGATGTCCATCCTCGGTGGACATCTAATGTCCGCCAGGCCCTTGGGGCACCATAATGTCATATAATAGGGTTCTGGGGAAACCATCTTTGAAAAAAAGGGAGTGAGACAGTGGTTAGATTCCAGGTGGCAGGGAAACCTTTGCTTCTTTGGCTTCCAAACGTCCCCCAGTTCAGGTAGGAAATACTGCCTCATTCGGAGGAAAGACTACTTAGAGAACTCTCCATCACATCTTTCCCAGAGGATATGGCCTTAACTTGCCTCCTTGCTTGCCTTGACGGTGTTTTCGAAAGATAAAGAGCTAACATTGAGAAATGGCCTATTTTTACAATCCATTTCGAATGGGCAGGAAAAGCAAATATGAACTGTCCCTGTCAATTCTGACTCATATTTGCCCTACAGGACTGAGAAAAACTGGCCCTGGGCGTGTCTGAGACTGTAAATCTTCATGGAAGCAGAGAACCTCATCTTTGACCCAAAGAGAACCTGGTGATTTCGAAGTGCTGACCTGGTGGGTAGCTGCCCAATGCATAACCCATTACACCAAGGTCATGTCTATCCCACGCCAGAGATCATTTGAAATCAAGGGATACTTTTGGAGCCTAGTCAACTTCATTTTCCACCAACTTTGAAACTAAAATCAAGACAAAGGCAAAAACTCAGCACGGGAATAATGAAAGCATTCCCTCTCTTTAATCAATTATCCACTGGCGTGTGTGTGCGTGTCGTCCCACATTCCCTTAGCATTCCTTCCCAGAGCTGTAATGAGTTTCAGGAACACACGGTGTCAGATATTGGCTTGTTGTTGTTGTTAAAATCTCTGCATTCATGACCCCTCTGGACATTCCAGGTATACATTTTCAGAGAGACCTACGGCTTTCATCTTCTCTTCCCTCAAAGTTTCAGAGCTTTTTGTTCCGAGTGGGGATTTGCTTGTGGTGCCTGAGCCAACTGTCTAGTCCACAAGTCTTAGCAGAGGATGTGCGGCTCTGCTCTGTGGTGTTCCCAGATGCCTTGGCAGACTTCTCCCTGCCCTGGTCACGTGCTTCTGGGACGTGATTCTTCTTGTCATGGGTGTGGTGGTGTTCTATACTAAACTCGAGAGGAGAAAACTCACCAAGACAGACCCAGTTGGTTCGCTTAAGGCCAAGGGTTTAAGGCAAAGGCTCCGAGGAGCTGGGAAATACAGATGTGCATGTACTAACGAGAGTGCCGTGTGGACAAGTGGTGGTGAGGATGAGGTACATGACCGAGAAGTCATGAGTTCGCCTCTGAAAGCTTCTTGGGGAAAAGACACAGTTAGCCCAGGGCTTGGACAGGAAGGATGGGGGGACAAGGGAACAGCTAGGATAATCTGCCAATCAGTCCTTCTAATCAGCTATCGAAACCCTGTTCAGTGCTGTCTGACCCACAAGGAGTCACTGTGAGTCTGACTTGACAACTAGTTTTTTCGGGGTTATGTAATTCTTAGGAGGCCTCTTTGTCTTTGGGTGTCTGGGTGGAGATGTCCTCTGAAATGGAACCAATTCAAAGAATCTTCTATGACTCTGTCTCTGTTTTTGTCTCAGCGTCTAGTTTTCTGGGAGGAAGTCGACTGTTATAGTCTCAGAAACACACAAGGGGTCCTGATGAGTCAGCATTGACTTGATGGCAGAGAGGTTTTTTTCCTGAGAAAGAAAGGAGAGTTGGGCTGTAGTGGCTTACGAGGCCATGGTCCGCTTTGCAATATCAACTCGGCCAGAGAGGTGGCAGAATTTGAGAGGCTGATGAAACCAGTGATCGCCAACAAAATGGATTACTGCCTATTACCTTCCATGAGTGTGTTAAATATTTCATAAAGGAATCATAAGAGTTTATTCACAAACTCACCTTAATGTCCCTTTGTGCATAGAAATATTCATTTATTTTACTTTATTACCTATATAATTTTCTCCTAAGCAGGCATCCTGGATGAGGATGTGTGCATGGAACCTTGAGATTACCTGGGTCACCTGGGCCAGCCAGGGCATCCTTTTGTCCCTGGTTTTCCTCGCTGATATCAGAAGTGAACACATCTTGTTTTTGCTCCTCAGGGTGTATTCAAAGGCTCTGTGTCTCTGTATCTCTTTATGTAAAGCCGAAGGCATCCCCCTCCTACCCTACTCCCACAGAAGACCACAGTCCCTTGAGCAACTTCTATAGACATAGGATTAATGTTGAGCTTCCTGACATTCTGATGACTGTCATTTCAATTTCAAATTGGAAGCAAAAGTGTTGGGCAGCTTGATGTTCTCATGCATAATTTAAGTATGATGATCTCATTTACTTCAGTAGGAGTCCTGGTTGTGCAGTAGGTATGGTGTTAGATTGCAAACCACAGGCTGGCAGTTCAAGTCCACCAGCTTCTCCGCCAGCCACAGAGCAGGCTGTCTGCTTCCATGAAGATTTGCAGTCTTGAGAATCCTTTCGAGCAGTTCTACTCTGTCCTACAGGGTCTCTATGAATCAGAATTGATTTGATGCCAGTGGGTTTGATTTGGTTTGGGATTTCTACTTCACAACCATTGCCTAAATTGGGTTGTCTCTCTTGAGGGCCAGGCATCTTCGTCTGCCCAAATATGTGCTCATCAAAAGCTCCAGACTTTGCTCACTCAGTTGGTGGAGTGCATCTAGCATCCTGAGTAGTTCCCGAGTAGGGCTAAAACCTCTTGCCCTTTCCTCCCGCTTCAGTCTGCCTTGCCCTTCTTTTTTAACCTAAGGCAAACTCCTTTTCTTTACACTTGAATCTGAGCATTCACACTGGACAAGCAGTTTGAGAACTCCGAGGGAACGCTTGACAAATGCCTTGGGGGTGGGGTGTGAGGAGGAGGAGGAGGAGGAGGAGGGAGGTCCTAAAGGAGCAAAGAGAAGTTGAGGCTGAGAATGAAGAGGTGGAGGTACTAGTGACCACTGAGGAAGGTTTAGTGATCAATTCCTTTCAAACTTCCCGATTTCATCTCAAATAATGAGGACGCTTTTCAAAGACAGGGACACCTCAGGGCTGAAGCCAAGCCGGTAGGTTACAAGAGAGCATTCGATCTGAACTCAGGGTCAAGGTAGTCCTTGCTTGGAGGCGGTATAGAAACCTGCTGAGAAGCTTGCTTTGCTTAAGTCATAGGGTAGAATGAGAAGCAAGAATGCGTGTGAAGTACTATTCTTTCAGAAGGATCACTTGTTTTGTTGCTCAGGAGCTCTGGGGTAGAACATTCAACTAATTTCTGGGGAAAGCATTTGGTTGGGTTGTGAAAGACTGCTCGGAGAAACTGACTTGTGAAATGGAATCGACATGTCTGGGAAAGATAAATGCTGGAGAGCCGCCCTCGGCAGACACCGGCAACAAGAGCGCTTGCAAGGATGGGGCGAAGGTGTCTAAAGAATGACGATTTTGCCTTTCGTTTCTGGAGGTGGTTTGCAGGAAATCACCGCTGGAGTCTTTTATGCAAAGTGGTGTCTTATTATAAAACCCAAAGCAGTAGTTTCCAGTGACTCGCTCTGAAATCCCAAATTCTGCTTTGGGCATCCACCTCTCGTCAAGTTAACTATAGAAGCAAACTTGGAGAAGAGTCAGCCTGCAGGTTAGAGGGCTGGAAAATGCTTTGAGGGGCCTTCTGGCTGGATTACTTCTAAACCCTCCTTGACAGATGAAAATTTATCTTCTTTTTAAATGTTCCCTAGAGGAAGAGTGTCCGCAGATGCCCTTCGTAACTCATTCCAGTTCCTAACGACCTCCACATTCAGGAAATTCCTTCTCCTGCCTTACCTAAACCCACTCGGCTATGGCGTAAGTCCACTTTTTCTGTTGACCTGAGCCAGAAAAAATGGACAAAAGAGGTCATCCTCAGTATAAACATCCTTTCCCATCATTACAGATTAATCTTTAAAATGATCATTTAAAAAAAATCCCCATAGCCTCTTCTTTATCATCTTGAAATCCCCCCTCCCTCCACTTCCTCTAGTCTTCCTTCAGGGTTATGTCGTCTTCAATTACTTTTCCACCTTTGCTGTTGTTTCAGGAACCTCAGTGGTCTGGTCTAAGGTGCCAGGGACGCTGAGAGACGCTCCCCACCAGACCGTCCCGCCGTTCCTCTCTTGCCTCTGCCTGAGCTGATCTAAGAGGCCAAATGGTACTGAGAAATGATATCGTATTTTGACGTTTGAACTCCACCCCGGCCCCGGCCATGTTATAATTACTTTTCAAAGTTGAATTTTGCTCATAGAATGGTTCCTGTGGGGATTTTCAGGCGTTGGAGAGGCCAATCTATCAGATAGCAAATGTCAACTGTGTGCTATGAATCATTCTATTTAAGAAGGGGTGAATGCGATGGCCACCGCCCATCTGTCGGCCGGCTGTGCAGTCTGTTGCTGGAAGCTTTGCCGCCATGTTTCAAATACCAGCAGGGTCACCCGTGGTCGAGCTTTCAGTGGTGCTTCCAGACTAAGACAGACTAGAAAGAAAGGCCTGTGAGCTGTTCCTAAAAACTCGCCCATGACAACCCTCTGGATCACAAGGTCATGTCTGGCATCGTGCTAGCAGAGGATCCCCCTAGCTGGGAAGGCACTCAAAACGCACAGTGACCTTGACCGTATCAGCAATTTCGAAGATGGCGCAGGATCAGGTTCTCAGCATTTCATCCTGCTGTAAATATGCCAGGCTCCCAAGCTGGCTTGGTGGTATCTATCAACAACAATTAAGAAGGTTGATAGTGACTCCGAAATTAGAAAAAAAAATCAGCTCATACAGTCCTTTCATTGGGTGCAGGCGCGTCAGAAAAGTGCCTTCTTCATTCTGGTGGTTGAGGATTTGCGGAAAGAGGGGGACTAGCCAGACAGGCTGCCCAGGCCTCCTACAGCAAAGACACTAGGACACAAGAAGGACATGAGGACGGTCATCCCAGAGCCCCAAGCTTCAGTGGGAAGAACAGAGAGAAAAGTAGATCGCATGCTGAGTAGGAGAAGATAGAAAGAAGTATCAGAGAGAAGTAAGCGAAGAAGGTAACAACATGGAAGGTAAAATCAATGGACAAGAATGAAAATAAGGAGCCAGAGACACCAATTGGTCAATGAAGATGACGACAAGTAAAAAGAGGGAAGAAACAGTATAGTGACAGGACTTCCAAAGAACACCAAGATGCGTTCAAGATGGAATAGACTGTTATAAACTTTGGAATAACATACAGCATATACTCGTGTATAACTGAGTTTTTCAGCGCATTTTTAATGCAGTTTTTGTGGTAAAATTAGGTTCTTCAGCTGATATTTGGGTTGGCTTATACTCGAGTACATAGGGTAATAAAACACGGTAAAACCTCAAAGAAAACCATACCATTTTCTCATCAAAATCTGAAGGAGAAAAATGGTAAACAAACAAACAAAAAAAGATCTTATAAACACTGAAACACAGCAAGGAAGGAAATGTTAAGAAGATCCACAAACAAAATGAACCCAGCACAGAAAATTATGTGGACCCAAAAAACAGGCCGGCAGGGCCATAAAAACCACACAACAAAGTGACAGCAATCCATTCATGCCTATCAACAACTGCAGTGAGTGGAAAAGAGAAAGACAGAGAGCCGCAGAACGGAAGAGAAAACAGCTCTATCGGTGTGCTGTCTACAAGACCCACCTTCCACGCAAAGACAATTGGCTAAAGATCAAAGGATAGGGGAAAAAGAAATCAAGCAAATGGTAGTGATGCAGGAGCAGGAATGTGGATGTTCAGTTCAGTTCTATTATTAGAAACTCTCCATGAATCAGATTTGGGTACTTGGGTGGAGGCACTGTTGTACTAGATCTTGGTCATAAGACCCTAGAACAGCGATTCTCAACCTGTGGGTCATGACACCTTTGGGGTCGAATGACCCTTTCATAGGGGTCACTCGATTCATAACAGTAGCAAAATTACAGTTATGAAGTAGCAACGAAAATAAAATTTTATGGTCAGGGTCACCACAACATGAGGAACTGAATGAAAGAGTCGTGGCATTAGGAAGGTGGAGAACCACTGCCCTAGAACCTAACATGGTATCGCCTTGGCCACCATTTTAGCACCAATACTTCTAGGGCAGTGCCACGTCTTGATGCATTGTCTTCCGAAGCAAGTTTATTGGCTAAACAACCCTTTAATAATTTGTTCTTGCATTAGACTAGATCCCTTTTTTATCTGCTGACACAGAGTTTCCCAGAGATTTAGGTGTTTGGAGAGTGGAGAGTTTCAGAGATGGCTTTAGTCTAACTTGTATTTCTATAAGTTCGGGGGAAAATACTCTAAGCAATTTGAAGCATTCTTAGATTCCTGCAGTTTTCTAAAGATACTTGTGGTGGCACTACATGGGAAGCAGTTGTTTTTAGAAATATATAAATATTTTTTATAAATCCTGTATTTTCCTACTAGTGACTTAGGGATAGAGAAATTCTAACATGGAGAAGAGAATCAATTCCTCGACAATCACTAAGCAGGGTGAGTCCATAGCAAATCAAGGTACTTTATTGTGTTTGGAGAGGGACTCTTATTCTTATTCATTAAAGGACATCAACGAGGCCTTCTACTCCCATAAAGATTTAGTCTCAGAAAACTCACAGGAGCAGTAGGCTCGACCCTGCCCTGTCATGTCACTAGGAGCTGGAGTCTACTCAATGTCAGTGAATGATTGTAACACAACGCAGTGTTGGTGGTGCTGTTGGGTGTAGACCACTAAGCACGGGTTATTGGTTCCAACCAATGGGAGGAAGACAAGGCTATGTGCTCTGGTAGACATTTACATCCTCCAGAAACTCTATGTCATTCTGAGAAAAACACTGACCTGATGGCAGTGGTTAGTGGTTTACATCATAGCATAAGGTGCCTGGTGCAATAGCAGGCTAAGCATGGACTGATAACCACAAGGTCAGCAGTATGGATCCACCAACTGCTCCAAGGGAGAAAGATGAGGTTGTCTGCTCCTGTGCGGATTTACAGCCTCAGAGACCCTAGGGAGCATTGCCACTCTGTCTGTTAGTTGGAAGCAAATCATTGGCAGTGGAATATGGATGTCATCACATTACACAAGCACTTTATTCCGACATGAATTGGATCCAGCTTGATGACAATTAACAGCAACAATAATCATGGCCTGGACACTACTCATAATTCCTTTTCTTAAAACAAAGGCACATGTCCACCATCGACTCCATTCACAGGCCTGTAGAGGAGACTAGAAGAAAAAATCAAATATGAACGGTACTTATCTTTAGGTACTAGAATGACAGGTGACTCTGCATTTACTTTTCTGTATTAGTAGTAGTCATTGCATATTTCTTTTAGAGATAATGGCATGTGTTCATTAAAAGAAACAGATTCCCTTAAATCTTTATAGGCTTTAGGTCTTGCTGACTCTCTCATGAAAATCCACCTCGGGTGAGTCTGTCCATAAGCCATTCCCCGAGAGGACTTGAAAGGTCCTGGGGAGGTGAGATGGTGCCCAGGAGCAGGAGCATGGGAAGGAGCTAAAATCAGTGCACCGCATCACACTTCTCTGACTCCTACCTAGACCCCTACCCGGGCAGTGCCAAGGTTTGGGAGGCACGGGTGTTTGTGCAGATGGGAGGGGTATGAAGAGAGTGCTCTGTACTAAGTCCAGTAGGCTTTGTATTTCATTCCATTTTGTAAGTGAAGAAACTGAACTTGGAGGTAGTATGGAATTATTTAAAGCAAGTGAGAGGTAAGCCTAGGAGTCAACCCCAGGTGTACCTGGCTGGAGAGAGCTGCTCTATTTTCCTGATGCTTCCAGGGATGTGCTGCTGAACTCCAGGGGTAGAATATCTCCAGGCTCCAGCAGGTTTCAGGTTTGGCAACTGTGTCCCTGAGTGGTCAAGGCAACCCTCATCTAAAGAAGTGCTATTCTTTTCAATAAAGGTAATTTGTTAAATGCGTGGTGGTGTAGTTATGTGTTGGGCTGCGAGCCGCATGGTCAGCAGTTCGAAACCACCAGCAGCTCCTCAGGAGAAAGATGAGGCTTTCTACTGCCGTAAACAGTTACAGTCTTGGAAACTCACAGAGGGTCAGTCACTATGAGTCAGCATTGACTCAATGGCAGTGCGTTTGGTTTGGTTAAATGTAACCCAATGCAATGATAACTTTAATAGCTTTGCCACGGTATTTTATATCAATCCACCCATGAGTCTTAAAAATACCTTTCCCAGAGTGTTTCCATGTGGTTCAGAAAATAGGGGTCACCTTGGACCCCAAGGGCAGAGTGAGAAATGTGTGGGAATGCAGACTGTTTTCTCTAGGGATGCGGCATAGTTATACTTTGGAAAAACTTTGGACTGCCAACCACAAGTTCAAACATACTGCCTGCTCTTAGGGAGAACAATGAGGCTCTCTCTGCGCCAGTAAAGATATATAGCCTCAGAAACTAACTCTACATGGGGTCTGCTATGAATTGGAATTGAGCTGCACACACTCACACACACACACACACACACACACACTTTTCAGCTAGAGTTCAAGATCTGTGCTGAAATCTCTTAATTTCTGAAGCCTTCTGAGAGCCGTTAGGTGTCTAGGCCTTGCTGGTGTGCGCTTGTTCGGAATTCTAGTAACTTGTCAGGTGTTCTTCTGAAGGTTTGCCCCCAGAGAAGGTGACCAGCATGGCACAACAAGCAAAACACTTGACTACTGTAAAGATGGCCCTCGGAGGGGGCCTCTCACTCTGGTGGAGGAGGCAGGATTCGCACCAGCATGTGCACGGTGGACTCCACTGAACTGTAGGCATATCCTCATATGCTTCCTCTCTCTGAACTTTTCATCAATTCTGAGACTAACTTTCAGCAACGACACCCTACTCTCTGCTGGTACAATATTTCCTTGTACTGGTCACACAGAAATTGGAGACCATACTTAGGATTTTGAGGTTTATTAGGAAGGTAACAGCTACAATTTGGGATTGGGATCAACAGGCTACAATCCAGAATCAGGATCAGGGAGCCTGTGAGCAGAGTCTGGAAGGAGCCTGGAAGTAGAGCTCACATCCCTCCCTGCTTCAGTGTGGAGTAACTCTCAGCTCCTCTTGGACATGCAAGCAAGTAAGACCTACCTTCTGCCATGCAGGTCTCCTCTCAGCCTTCTGTAGGCCTCCTCCCCGCCCAGCTCAGCTCAGCTCATTGAGAACAAGCCTCTCTCAGCCTGGCCTCTGCCCTGCTCCTGAAGGTGTTGAAGTGTTTAGCTCCACTAAGAAGCACCTGGAGGCAGTGCATACTTCCTGCCAAAGGTGCTCAGCCCCTAAGCTCTGTGGGTCACTGTAGCCACCTCGCTCTCTGGGCCAAGTAGTCCACCATGACATTCTTTCTATCCCTGAGCCTCTGCTGCTGATTCTTGCTACCTCTGGAAGCAGCTACTAATAGAAAGAGCGATGGTTGGAGTCCACCCACAGGCGTCTCAGGAGGAAGCTCTGACTACCTACTTTTGGAAGATCACACACATTCATTGAAAACCCTACTAGCGCCATTCTACTCCGAAACACACGGGTAAGCCAGGACCAACTGTACGGCAGCTGGTTTGGCGTTGGCTTGGTCTCCACAGAGGACCAGAGGTGGTAGAAAGATCCAACTAGAATTTGGTTTAATGTTTTCTCCCTCAGCCTAGAAGCCTGGTCACTGGATATGCAGATCCATTTCCTGCTTGTCAAGAGGCGATGTGTGGGGTGGTTGAGCCAATTTGTTTCATTCTGAAAACATCCTGAGATGGCCCAGCATTGAATGGTGGGTGAAATAATACACCCTCTATTTTTGAGACTCAAATAAGGGAGGTCTTTGGAGCCCCGATGGTGTAGTGGTTATGCAGTGGGTTGCTAAGCACAAGGTCAGATGTTCAAAACCACCAACAGCTTTTTGGGAGAAAGTTGAGGCTTTCTGTTCCCCCAAAGAGTTACAGTCTCTAAACTCCACAAAGGCAGTTCTATCCTGTCCTATAGGGTTGCTATGAGTCGGAATCGACTCGATGAGAGTGAATTTGGGCGTGGTTTTTCTTGGTACATTCAACTAGAGTTCGTCTGCAAGCCAAGGAGGAAGGCAAAGCTGCGTGGTGAATTTTCCTCCTCTTCCTCATTCTTGTAAGTTGGAAACCCCACCCAAACATGTGTATAACATTATGATAAAGTTCTGTTGCTGAGCTCTTAATGATAGCATGGAATTCTAAGTAAACACGGATGAAATACAACTTGCCAGCATAAAAATACCACCTGTCATGGTCCCTTGTGTATAAAATATGACCTACAGGTTTGAACCAGATGGTTACAAGAGCTCTAATTTATGTGGCATCTTCTCCAGTCAGCAGGATGCATCCTGGCCCACCTGTGGGAGGTGGAGTCAGCACCTCACTCAGTGAAGTAAAAAGGACTCCCCCCCCCGGGGGGTGAGGAGGGGGGGTGTGGTGAGACCAGCTGGCGTGGCGAGCAGACACTTGCAAGGCTAGTGGAAGCCGCCCCAGGACGTAGTGGGCTCTTGCACGTGGTGCCATGGCTGACCAGGCTGTCCCCACAATCAGCTTTCAAAGTTGGACATGTGAAATTGAAAAATATGACACATCACAGCTTGTGACTTAGCCATTCCTGCTGTTTCCACTGGGGAAGGGACACAGTTTCCTCTAGCCTGCATTGGGAGTGTGGACATTTAGGTGCTATTTTAAAGCAACGGTTAATGAAGTGAGAAAACACATTTGCAGTGTTGTGCTTGGTTGCACATGTGTGCATGCCCACAAGTGCACAATGGACACATTTTGTGATTTAGACATGAATTGGAAAACCCAAGGAAATGCCGTCGAAATAAAAATCAGACCGGCAAGTCGCCAGGAAGCCAGGCAACCGATGTATTTTTTGCCACTTCACAGAAAGAAAATCCTTTTGCCCTCCTCTGCTCGTTACCATGCCGACGCTCCCCACTCCCCCAGCTGTGTCCTGTCACTATCCCAAGATGACCCTTCATTTCATCGGGTCTCCGGCAGATGCTTTTAGTGAACTGGTTGGAGCAAGTGACTCCTGACCTCTCTGCAAATTCGCAGGGAGCCCCGGGGTTTCGGGGGCTGCCCTCTGGGTGGTCCAGGCCGACATGGCCACAGATGTCTGCTCCTGATACGTCCAGAGACCAGGGACAGGCGGAGACCTATCACGGGCTCCACTGGAGGGTGAAATACGCAGCCCAGCCTGGGAGAGCCAAGTGCTTTCCCAGTGCAGCTGCTGGGCTGGGGGCAGGAGGCTGCAAGCTTTTGTTGTCTGTCTTTGGGGGCCGGTGTGGGGGAGGTTACCCTCGCCTTTTGCGGATGCCCCTCTTCCCCCACCGCGCTGTCAGCTGACAATGCAGACATTTCGTGAAAGGATGCTGAGATCCATAGTCAGGCTCAGATAATCCATCTAAGCAGAAGTCGGAACGTGGAGATGGCCCTTTACTGTAACTTTGAGAGATTAAACAGGGCAGCCCTGGGAGGAAGGAATACGGCGGGGATTCAGAAAGTTCCTGGAAAAATTCCATGATCTTTTGACTCGATTTCCCCACAAACCTTTGGAATCCTCTCTCGTATTATGCGCAGCAGGTCTGAATGGGGTGGTCGATGAAGCACAAGGGGGACAGAGCAATAAATCCTGCCAACTGTGGTGTCAGCTATAATGGATGGGTCAGTAACACATGTGGAGTGACCATTGACCAAGCACTGGGTCCTAGACCAGCAGCTCTTCCCACACGCGGCTCCCTCTAGTTTCGCCACAACGTCGTGGGAGGTGGGATTATTGAACGGACGCATCCTGTGTTCTTTCCATCACTGGGCACTGTGAGTCGGAATTCCCTCCTCAGCAGTGAGTGCGCTCGAGTCCGGAATGGTGGCTGCGTTTTCTTCCTGTCCCATCTCAATCTCAGGACTGGAAGCAAGGTCCCTCTATAGATTGAGCTTTCTGTGGCACGAAGTTCATTCTTCTCTGGTCCTTTTAAACGGACCGTGCTTGTCCACATGGATCGGTGCCCAGACTGTGTAAAACCCACTGCAAGGGTATGAATTCTGCCCTCAATCGTAGGCCAGTAGTTCAGGCGCCTCGGGGTCGGGGCACTGGCTTGAAGATCATTCGTCCTCCAGCATTCCTGTTTTGCTCGTCGTCCTCTGCTGCTCTTTGCCCTTGGGTTTCTAGGTTCCTCCGCCTCTGCATCCTGTGTTTCGGCTCCGTGTCTTGGCTACAGCTTTTGCACTGCCATGGTCCCAAGCACTTCCTGGGCCTCCCTCTTCTCCTCCCTCTTCTGGCTCTGATGCTGCATCTTCCAGGGCCCCGGGGCTCTGTTTTCGGGTCTCAGGCTGGACTACAAGGCCGCCCCTTGTCAGGGTGACAGCACTGAACTTCCTCTTTGTGCCAGAACTTCTGTTCAGTGCTGTCATATAGAAACACCCCGAGACCTAATAGCTGCCTTCTCCAGGAGTGTGAGAGCTAGCTCCCCGATACGAATCACCACCGCAACCCGGAGAGGCTGTACAGAAGGCGCACCCATGTTGGATGCTTCATTTTCAAATTCCAACAACTTGTTACCGGAAGCCAAGGAAAGATGGTCTTAACTTTAAACAATCACCTGATAGTCATTCTGAGCAGCTGCTAATACCTCAGGACCAGAAGGCCCTGTCAATCCTCCTTCCTTCCGACCCTCTTTCTCGCCTCCCTCTCTTTCTTTCTCCTTTTCACCTCTGTGTCTTCACACTTACTGCTTCATTCTACAACCACTTTACCTTTCAGACACAGTTGGCTTGGTCAAACCTACTAGATTTACCATTACGTGAAAGATGTGGGGTATTTGCTAACTACATGTGTGTTTTTTTTTAGAGATCTACTTTGCTTCCTTATCTCTGGCTTTTTGTCTGTGTTCAGTGATTAAAACTATTGGGAATGAGTGCACGTTATCAATTCAAAAGCCAAACTCATGGCCATCGAGTTGATGCCGACTCATAGTGACCCTGTAGGCGAGCGTGGAATTGTCCCTGTGGTTCCCAACTCTGCAGGGGAGTAGAGAGCCCCCCTTTCTCTTGAGGATCAGGTGGTGGTTTTGGACTGCTGAGCTTTTTGGATCAGGCCAATGAATGACCACTTCGCCTCCAGGGCTCCTTTGCCAATCCAAAGCTGCATCATTGGGATAGACCAATGGTTCTGAATATGTGGGGGCCTTCAATCCACTTCAGTTCATCACTGAGCCAGCACTTCCGTAACTTTATCTGTAAATCACATTTAGTCTACCAACTCCTCAAAGATACACAATAATGGCAAATAGTGTTCCAATTCAAGTCTGAACTCTTACCCCCTATGCTATAGGTCATTTTGCCAATAACTGATTAGTTCTGATTTGCAAAATGAAGACCACCTATGGTTCAATTAAATAATACTCTCAGGCTGATGTAATAACATCTAGACAAAACCACTTTTAGATGCCATTTGGCCTAGTCGTTGTGTCATGGAAAATATGCAACTCCTGCAAAGACTTGTGTAACAATGGCAATGACTCAAACTTTGCAGCCTCCTCCATCCCTGCTGTGCTCAAGCCCCGCACGCTGGGACTTCAAAAGTTCATGAGAAAACTTCATTATCCTTTCGTTCCACTTTCCCACAAACGTTCTGAAGTCCCCTTGCACGTCCTCAGACAGGGTCCTTGAGGTTGAGCTGTCAGCTTGGGAATCGGCAGACTCAATGGGCCACACGAAGCCTGCTGGAATCACAGGCCCACAGACAGTTAAAGGTTTATTGTCTTGGGTTTAGCAGGCCAGCTTAGTGTTCAAACAGGAGAGTGGGACCCTTTCACGGAACCCACTTTCGAATGTTTGCTCCTGTGCAACTTCTAAGGTAAGGGCGCACACACTGGAGGCAAAGTCTCCTGATTTGGGATGGCGAACATCCTGAGTGAAGACTCTGCTTATGGACCATTTCCAAATGCCTGACAATGTCTTCATCATTGTTCTTCATCATCATCATCATCATCAGAGCTAACATTTATTTGTTGTATCATTTATAAAGGACTCTCACATACATTCCCAATGTTCCCATGATGTAAATATTGCTGGCTTCCAACTTTTGTGAACGAGGAAGTCACGAGAGGCTTGAGCTCGGGCCTGAACACGCTGCCTCTGGAGCAGTGCTGAGCACTGGCTGCGATGGGAATGTTTCACCCCTAGGTCTGCCATGCTCAGGCTGGTCGTCACGAACCACGCATGACTGTCCAGCGTCACTGAAATCTGGCCAGTCTCAGGGGAGGCTCGTGTTATTTCATGTGAACTTATTTAAATTTTACTTGGCGTGGTCAGAGGGTGCTGTGTTTCTCTCTTCGGTAAAGGCGTTCTGAGGACTACAGGGAAGGCGGTGACTATGATTTGCAGCATTTTTTTTGGTTGTTGGTACCAAATTTTCCCAGCACTCAGTGGGACTTAAGGGTGACACATGAGCATCCTGGAATCTCCTTGTGTCAAAGCTCTGATTCTCCTGGGGTGTTTCTCTATATTGCTTCCCACCCCCACCCTCAAACTTCCAGGACACTAAACCAATCTCTCTCCGCATCTCTCCAGCCATATGGTATTATGACAAACATGACTAATTCCTGCTCTGTTTGCTCTGAATCTTGTTAATCCGCCAACTGGTTAGCACCCATTATAAAGCAGCTTTTATCTGGAGGTTCTCATTAGCATGTGAAATTAGTTTAAGCCTAAACTTCATTTTGCCAAATCCTCCCCAGTTGGCCCTTGAAATAGAGTCTGTTCACAATAGAGGTTTTGTGTCTTGACTGTCAGGCGATCTTCCACGAGGTCAGAGATAATTTGCTTTCTTCTTCTTTTCTTTCTTTCTGGTTTTTTTTTAAGGATCAGATATTTTGCCTTTTTTGTGGCAATCTACATTTTGGTATATAAATATTACATTTCCCTTCTGCCGTGGAGGTCAAAAAACTTCTGTTTCCCAACAAAGAGATTACTCTTTACTGTGTCAATTTGGCTTCACCAAAGATCATTCAAAAGACGTTCCCTTGTTAAATTACACCAAATCCACACTAATACATCTACTTCTGGCCCTAATCATGAAATCTATCAACATTAGCAAGAAAAACTTCTTAGCTTTCGCTTCTTAGCATTAGTACTCTCTTACTGGTGATGGTAAATCAGAAACGCCTGGATAAAAACAAGCGCTTATAAAAATCAAGTGAAACAAAGACATGTATTTGCATGTGGGTCGGAGGGGAAAGAGGGAGCTACTCACACTGGGCACCAGCAGGGGGAGAAGGCTCCAAAGTTGACTGTGGTGATGGTCACATAGCTCTTCTTAAATTGTGTGAGTTGTTCATTATATGTCAGTTAAACAGTTAAAATTAAAAAAAATTGAAAACAAAAAAGAATAACCATTGATTAGTTTTGCCAAACAGTGCATGTGCGTCAATGAGCAATTAAGGTTTTGGAAGAACTAAAATCAGGTGGCTGGCTGACTCGGTCAAGTGAGTTTG
Organism: Tenrec ecaudatus; assembly: GCF_050624435.1. Lineage (NCBI taxonomy): Eukaryota > Metazoa > Chordata > Mammalia > Afrosoricida > Tenrecidae > Tenrec > Tenrec ecaudatus. The sequence continues at coordinate 82,466,709 of NC_134538.1, forward strand.
ACTGGAAAAGGAGAGAAACTTAAAGGCAGGGCGATGACTCCCTAGGAGAAAAGGCGGTACAGTGCCACGAGCAGACAGCAATCTCCGAGTAGGGCACCGATGCTTTCTTATCAAACTCATTATAATGTCTTCTTTTTTTCATATGGACACAGACCTGGGAAAGTGCTGCAGTACTGGGCCCATTTCGGCAAAGGCAACACAAAAATCACGTGGCCGTGTTCTCTTATTTCACAACACTTGATGAGATCCGTGGTGATCTTAGCTGTGAAAGAAGAGACCCACATTTCCAACCGCCTTTCCCATCACACCCTGCCCTGTCCACCTTCTCCTCTAGCGTCTTAGTGAAACTTGCCTAATTGCAAGTAAAACAATAGCAGTAAAAAGAACCCCAAACAACTTTCACTCCAGATTATTTTTCTCTAGCTGGCTGACTCTTCTTTTTATCTATGTATTAGTCCAACCAAACTGGAGAGGAAATTGAATGCCGTTCCGAGCCCACAGTCCTGCTATCTGACCCTGAACAACTCGTGAACAGCAGTCGGAGGACTGAGGAGCCCTGGGTAGTTCAAACAGCCAAGTGCCCAACAACCAGTGGAAACGTTGGTGGTTTGAGCCCTCCCCTAAGTGTCTTAGATGACAAGCCTAGAAATCTGCTATTGAAAGGTCACCCCTCTGAAAGCCGTGGAAGCAACTCTAAATCTGCACACCTGGGGTCACCATGAGTTGGGACTAACTCAGGGACCACTCACGACAGCAACACCATGGAAGAACTCGGATATCCCAGTGAACAGCTTGGACTTTGGAACATGCTTGTCTGCACATCCGCATACCAACGTAGGTCCGTTCTCCCACGTATAAAATGGAGATGCCCCTTTCTACCAATAAGCATGCTCAGAAGGATCAGTGTCGTGGTTGGCTAGTGCAAGATCTGAATCATGTGAAGAGCGCAGGGAAGGGCATCTTTTGTCATTATTATCTGCAAGACACTGGGCACTGGGTAGAAGGTAAGGCGGCTTTTGTGCGCCTCATTGTTTGTGCCGCATTGTTACTGCTTACCAAGTTTCAATACTAATCATCATAGAGAGTGAGTGGGTGGATGGTTTTCAGAAAGGGCACTGAAGGTCTGGGTAGGGCAAGTGTCAGATGCTTTGATGTACTGCTGGGTCATAGCGAGCTTCTCAGAAGCCCTAATGGACTAGAATTTGCCCACTGCTGCATGTTGATGTTGTAAGAGGCCCAGGACCCAGCAGGGGGGGGCGCCAAGGAAAGCTCAAGTGTGGGTGGGATTCCTTGGGGAAAACTTGCCCGAGGAATGCAGGGGGCTGTGTCCTGAATGGTCAGTGGCCTATTGTGAAGGGCTCTGTCCCCTCAGATACTCCCTGGGAGGGCTTAGCTTTCAGAGAGGACAGCTTCTAGAAAGAGGTTTGATGGTTGTTGGAAGGAAAGTGAAGATATTTTTATTGTTTCATCTTTATCCCAACTTTCTTTTTGGAGTGAGACGGACAAAAGGGCAGGGGGCTAGAGCAGATCACAACAGGGCTGCAAACCTCAAGCCAGCCATGCCACTGGGTGAAAAGAGTTCTCAAACTTTACACACATTTTATTATAATGACTGGGTTGTTTTTTTGTCTTCCAAGTTGACTTGTTGGAGGAGGATTTTCTTGGTTGTTATCTTTTGTAGAGGATATTCTCTTCCACGTTTAAGCTATTCTTCATGTCATGAGAAAAGAACTCCTGGCAGCCTGCAGGAGACATTCCTATGTTATATTCCTGTAATGCCACCTGGAGCATTATAGGAATCTAGAAGCATGGGCTGACTAAAACAATTGGGCTCCAACTCTGGCCAATTGCTTAACTTCCCTAAGCTTCAGCTTCCCTAGCTTAAAAATAATTAGCATGCTTGATTGTGAGGAACAAATGTAGTAATGTAGCCCTCAGTACACGCTAGTTGCTAAGTGTTGCTATCCCAAGACAGGTCCCCCCAGGCTTGGCATTTCCCAGTTTGCATTGCTGATGTCTGGGCTTTGGACAGCACCTGACTGTTCCTCTCGGACACCATCATTTTAGCGTGGGCTGTGTGGGCACGTGACCTTATACCTGCCCCCACCCAATCTGAAGCAGATCTGGGGTGATGGGAAAAAGAGTAATTGCCTCCTCTAAGTATAGTCTTCCAAAATCATTTTTCTTCTTCTTCTTTTTAAATACACATTTTAAGATAATACCTTGACTTGAGATCTGTTACCTTTATCATGAAAAGCTCTTAGAGAAAGCCAAAGAAATCTGAGAATCAGTGCAATGCCAACCCAGGACAGGTACTCACCAGATGGGAGCTTTCTTATGGGCCCACCTCCTCACTTGCCCATGGTGGAGGTCCTGCACTCTGCTCTGACCTCCTCACTTTGACCCAGGAAATCTCCCTCCCCTATAGTTATAGGAACTAATGGCAAAAGGAAGCAAAGTTTGGGCTAAACAAAAGCAGGGCATTCAAGAACACTAAGCGTGTGACACTGTACGGTGTGTTTCCTGCGGTTTCCAGTCATGGTGACACATGGTGTGAGTCTTCCTCATTTTCACTCTTGTGAACAACACTCGTTATATGGGTGATTTGATTCAGAGATTCATTTCTATGGCTGTGTAACATTTTATGCTCTGCTGTTTTCTGTGTTGGAGCACGTTTTCCTTTAAGGGGATGCAGTGCGAGCCTTTGGACTCGGTTAATATTCCGTTTTACAAAAGGCCCCCACACCTGGCTGCGTATCAGGGGAAATTGGAGGTCACGGTGGTTCAACATTTCTGCCATCTGTCCTGAAGCTGGTTCAGGGTACGTGGGCAGGGGCCCAACCCAATCTGATGTCAGGGAGTTGATTACGATTCATAGCGGCCACATGTGTTTCAGAGTCGAGTTATGCTCTGTAGGGTTTCAGTGACTGGTTTTTCCAAAGTAGATCATGAGTCTTTTCCTCTGAGGCATCTCTGCGTGGACTCGAACCTCTCACCTTTTGGTTAGCAGCCAAGAGCATTCCCTATTGACACCATCCAGTGACTCGAGGGCTGGGGCATCGGATGTTGTGTTTATCATCTGATGCGCCAGTTCACGGACCAGTGTTCAAGAACTGCTCTTCCAGCGATGGGTCCCCAAGGGGCGAAGCTGCTAATACACTCAGCTGTTGCCTAAAAGACTGGTGATCCCAGTCCACCCAGAGACGCCTCAGAGAAAATCCCTGGCAACTTACTTCCCCCCAAACTCGTCATTGAAAACCTACGGATCCCAATTCTACTCTGACACACGGCATCACCATGAGCCAGAACTGACTTGATGATAATTGGTGCTTTTCAAGGTATAGCTCATTGAAGGAGCCCAGGCAGTGGCTTGGGTTAAAGATTCGACTGCAGACTGCAAGGCCAATGATTCAAGCCACCTGCCATGACTTGGGAGAAAGACGAAGCTGTTTGCTCCCTTAAGATCTACAGTCTTGGAAACCTGATCTGGGGTTGATATGAGTCTGAACAGACTCAATGGCAGTGGGTTGATGTGTGGGGAGGTGGTTACACCTCTAGTCATATGAATCAGCCACTTGTCTACTCAAGTCCAATCTGAGCTTTAGTCACTAGACGGTCTTCAGAATTGCCTAGCCTGGTGCCATGAAGCATCCCTGCCTGGTACAAATGGTTTGCACATGCTCTGACATGCTAATCGAAAGTTGGGCAGCATCTTGGAAGAAAGGACTGGTTTTCAACTCTGGTGCACATGGAATGGACTTGAGAGGGCACGCGTTCGGTAACTGGTTTGCCTACTTTTACTGGCTCTATCAGTGATACTAGTGTGTACACACACGCCCTCGACAACAGCTAATGAATCTCCTCAAGGGACCTGGAGCCCAGGCCTTCCTTTTCTGAGGAGGCAGCCGCCCTCAAGAAGATGGTGGATGATAAGAAGCCAAGCCGGTGAGCTTCCCAAGGATTGGATTTAACAGTGACCGATGACTCATCATCTGCTTTTGAGGGTCATAATAAAGACGAATGGGAACTTGGGAGACCATCTCTCTCTATAACTCACCTACTGTTTTCAGCGCACCGAGGACCGTGAGCCAGGCTGCCGGGCCTGGAGCAGGGCGGTTCCTGGTTAATAGGTATGTGCTGTGCTTATAAAATGTTTTATGGAATGACAAAATCCCAAACATCATACAGGGTCCTATCTTGTGGGCTGTATGCTGGCTAAATTCCCGGATGACTTTAAAGAGCAAATGGCAGCTCATTAAAATTACAGTAGTTTTACAGAGCAAATAGCTCCCCGGGGGGAGAACCAGAAAACGCACCAAGCTGCTACTGTGTCGAGCGTTGTCCCGGAGCGCCCTCCTCTTCCCGAAAGCTCGGCCGCGGGAAGCAAATCTGCTGTTCCCAGAACGTTAGCTTCAGTCTGGCCGGTCCTCTAGTGCCTCAGAGACAAAGCTTGTCTTGTTAATCAGTCCTCATTCTTGCTGACCTTGAAGGAAATGAAGAAAACGGCACTTTTGCGTGCATTTTGTTGATGAAATAAGCCATTTGTTGTTCACCATCGGGGAAGAACTTGTTCCCTTCTGGGTTAGAGACCTTGGCTGGCTTTCTGAGAGATCAGACTTCAAAGCAGTAACTACTGGCCTCTAGGAGGCTGTCAAATCGTCCCCTCTTGTTTGCATGAGCCGTCACTGTAATTTTGTGCTCGGTTTTGTCCTAAGAAAAGGAACTGCATTAGGTAGGGGCACTTTGTTTTCCTTTTTCTTTTCAAGCAGTTTTATTGGCCCATCATCCCCATGTCATACAGTTCGATGTGCAATCCCTACCACCATCAGTTCTAGAACTTTGTCTTCTCTCGTGTCCTCACGGTTATTAGCTCCCCATTTCCCTCCAACCCTCCCTGCCCTACCCCCAAGAAAGCCACAAATCTACTTTCTGTCTCTGTAGATTTATCTATGCTGGATTTCAGATACAGAAAAACATACCAGATTAAAAAAAATAACAAAGTAAAACCAAGAAACAATCAATCAAAAAGAAAGTGGAAAATATTAAAAACCAGAACACATTAAAAATGGGTCCAAAGGGAGAGGTGTCCAATGATAAGGTGTTCAATTTGAACCTGGCTGCGTCTCCCCCTGTGTCGCCCTGTATTGTCCAAAGCACGTCCGCGCCCAGTCCTGCCCACCTCGGTACCTGCTGCCTTTGAGTCGGAGTTGATGCCCAGAGACGGCATCTCGGGTGTGTCTTTTCAGTGCTCACCACCGTGCAGGTGGCCGCCATGCTGGGCGTGGGGGGATTCTTAACAACAGTGGGCACGATCATCCTTCTGCGTCAACTCACAGGCAGGCAACTGGACTGGCTATGCATGGCATTCTGTAACAGTAGCAGTGCGCCCCAACCTTCAGCTGGGGGATTTTGAGAGGCAACAGAAAAACACAGATCGCATTGCATGGTATTGAAACAGTATGTATAATGGGTTGCGTTATTTCTGTTACATTCTGTTACCCTGTGCGAGCGCACATATCAGAGGCAGTGGATGGATTCTTGCCATCTGTCTTAGAGACTTGGGTTTGCTTTCCAGCCAGTAGACCGCAAATCCAACCACTCTGCACCGTCGGTGTTGCTACGATGCTGAATGGATTTCAGAGGAGCTTCCAGACTGAAATGCCCTGTACATGTGCTTCCACACATCAGCCCATGACAGCCCTCTGAATCACAATGGGGATGGCACTGGGCCAGGCAGCATTTTGCTCCACTGTGCATGATGACAAGTAGCAACAGCAACATAATGAGCTGAAGCTACAAGAGGAACTAGATGCAAGTAGACATGCCAGGAGTCCTTTGACAAGTTGGGGAACCCCTAAATGTCAGAAGATAATTATGCCATCAAACCAAAGATCTCCATAGGTGCTTTTAGTATTCAGAGGAAGGCAACCAGCTGAAGCTGGCAAGAATGTGGCAACCTGAAGAATTAATGTCAGGTAAGAGGGTATCTGGCAGCGCTTCGGAGGTATGCATAAGGTCTTCAGCGGCTTCTTCCTCCCTAGTGGGTATCCAAGTCCTTCTTCCTCGTCTGTTCTTAGTCTGGACTGTGCAGTGTTTTTCATTCTGTTGGGCACAGGGGGTGGTTATGGGTTGGAGCCAACTCGGTGGCATCTAACAACAACAAACAACAACAACAAGAGGAGGTAGGGCAGCAGATTGAGTTTTAAAGGCATTTGAGAGTAAGACACAGGTCACAGGAGAGACAATTCAAACCACAGGGGGCAGCATCTCTGAGACATGGGCACAGAGCTGTCCCAAGTGTCGGGACCAGAAAGTGCAGAGCTGGGAAGGACGGGCAGGAAAGTGGGATCATGGGAACGGCCATTTCCAAAGAAACAAACATGGCAGCCGCTTGTGTGGCTTAGTTCCAGTTGGAGGCCTGACTAACAATTCTGCTGACAATAAACTCCTAAGGGCGGGAAGCAAGGGGGAGAGCACATATATCACACTCCTTCAGACGTGTGTTGGTGGGGGGTGGGGGTGGACACCGAAAGACTGAAGGGAGCCTGATCCAAGCAATATTATTAATATTCTCCATTCAGTTTTGGAACCAGGCCAGAGAGAGTTTGCTGTCATAAATTTTATTTTCCTGGGACTTGATTTTGCGTTAGACCCGAGATCTAGGGCTGTCAGTGGAGAAGTACTCTCTAAACCAGACACCGCTGACATTTAGGTCTTGAGTACGCTGGTAGCTATGTCCTTGGTTTGAGAGAGTTGGGGATCATTTCTATGCATCAGAGTGTATTTTTGTTGGAGAGATTCTAAAGTACACTATACACATGGTCACTGGGTCTTTGCCTCCCCCACACCCTCCTCGGCATGGAAAAAAATCGTTCAGTTGCCCCGTTTCTTGCCTGAAATGGCAAAGACAATACTAACGCGCACACTGATCTCGATGGGTTTGGAAATCACACTAGTCAATGCACCATGTCTTCTGAGGACTGGCCTGCCAGACACTCTGCTGTCACGTGGCCCTACAGTACCTCATCAGTGATTCAGCAAGTATTTAGGGTGCCTTTGTATACCAGGCCCAGCATCGGAAGGTGCATCACGGTGACTGTCCAGCAAGGCAGGCAAGTCTCGGCTCTTACGAAGCTCATATTCTGGCTTTGGGGAGCAGGTAGTAAGCAAATTATCCGGAGGAAACTGGGCCATGGTGGTTCATGTGAGGAAGGCACTTCAACAGGCTCATGTGACAGAGGATGATTGGTAGGAATCTGTCCGAGTCAGACTTGTCTGCAGAAACAGAACCAACTGCCATATAATTAGATTCATTTATATTTGTATTACTCTTAAATATATATCATATATTATTCACAAAAATCTATGTGATATTTCTCTCTCTCTAATAATATATGACATTAGCTCCTCCATTTAAACAAAAGGTCGGAAAGACTACTGTCAGCAATCACACAGGCCAGTGGTGGGGACTAAGTGGGATGATGTGTATAAATGACTCAGCACAGCCCCTAGCCCAGGGAAACAAAAATATCATAGCTGTTATTCATATGCAGATTCTTCAGACTCAACCCAAAGTGTCTGAACCAGGTTGGCATATTGGTTATTGCTGGCTGGCCTGGGAAAGAGGCACACTCATAGGCTGAGACTCCCTCCCTGCCATTCCCAATTTCCTAGCTCTAAGTTTGACATTGAGAGAAGGGAGTGCATATTGTAACCTCATTCCCTCCTGGCCAATGGCAGTGGACTGTCTCTTGAAGACACATATGAATACAACATATCACTTTGGACACTGGACAGGTAAGGCTTGGGATGAATACGATTAACCAGAGAGTCAAGGGATGAGTTTTCCTCTAGGAGACAAGTGGATAGAGGGTCAGAGAATAGGACAAAGAAAAAGTCACACTTTGTTTTGCCCAACAGCAAATGTTGAAACTTAAAGTAGCATGAGACTTGAAGGTCATTCCAAGAACATTACAAGCTGTAGCTGCATATATTCATACAACAAATATTTCCTAATATACTTAGGCCAATATTTTCAGAGCGTCTTTGCCAGGAGTCTAGACCTCTGTGCATTTCTGTGCATTTTGCTTATTCTGAAAGGGTAGCAAGACTTTACCTAACTTCCAACCAAGTCAGCATATTAATAGGGAACATGTGCACTCTCTTTTGATTAAACTTTGAAATTTAATTAGCAAATCTCAGGAGAGTGTAGTTGACATTATTGTCAAGATTACACAGTAGTTGATCCAAAAGGACCTTGGCCAAATGCATTCTAATTGTAGTGAGCAAGGAGAAGAAGGCTGTAAAGACTTGCCTGAATCAGCTGCCCACAAGCTCCGATGCTTTTTCAGGAAAGAACAGAGTTTGTTGAATCCCAGTTGCATAAATCTGTACAAAAATGGAAAACTCAGTGTTTTTGAGTTCACATGGTTAGATTTATATCTTTCAACCTCATTTGGCTTCCTCTGCTATTCTGATTTGTATCCCAAGTCAATGGCAATTTTGAGAAATCTTCTCCCACCATCTCCTCTTCCATCTCGCTACCCTACCTTTACTAGGACCTAAGTCCAAGAAAATGCAAGAAAACAAAACCACAGATCGTTAGCTTCCATGAATAAAAGGTGCAGGAACTCCCAAATGGAACCTTAGCCAATCACATCCAACAATTTATAAAACATGTACTACATCACAGCCAAGTGAGGTTCAGGCTAGAAATGCAAAGCTTTCAACATTGCAAAGTCAATGGTTGTAGTTCATATGATTAAAGGGGGGAACCACACGATAATCTGAATAGATGCACAAAAGTATTTGGCAAATGGAATATCCTTCATGATTAAAGAAGAAGAAAGGAACTGCTCAGCAGATGAGGAAGTTCCTCAATTTGGTGAAAGACATCTCTGAGACACCTTCAACTTACATTGCACTTTAAAAACTCATTGCCATGAAGTTGATCATAGCAACATTGTCAGGTTAAAGTATAACTGCCCGTAGGGTTTCCAAAGCCGTCATCTATGCTGAAACAGGCAGCTCCATCGGCGTCTCTCAGATTGGCTGGTGGGTTCAACCTTGTGGTTAGCAGTCCCTGTGCCACCAGGCTCCACAATGATCAACTTAATAGAGGGAAGGGGGAAGCTTTCCCTCAAAGAGTAGGAAAGATATTCCCTCTCTCCACTTTCATTGAGTGAAATTAAACAACAACCCAAACCGAGGTATATATATGCTTCTCTCTCTCTCTCTCCACCCACACACACACACACACACACACACACACACACACACACACACACACACACACACACACACACACCCTATCAGAAAACAACATGATTGACTATTGAGGAAATCCCAAAAGAAACGGGAGTGTGGTGGGGGGGAAGCTCCTGGCCCTAAAGAGTGAGTTTAGCCAAATAAAATAACAAAGGAAGTCAAAACCAACAAAACAATAACAACAAAACCAAAACAAAATAACAATAACAAAAAGAAAGCCACTGACAAAAATGGAAAAGCCTATAAATAGTTAAAGGTCTGTTTGTTGGTCTTTATGAGTGTTTTCCTGTTGAGTCTGATGGGATGCCACACTCTGTCTCCCAAGTCTATTTTTGGTATTCCCCGGGGGTTTCATCAGTCTGCTCCCCCTGCTGCTCTGCTGAATGCCCTCAGTGCCTCACCCCAGCGTAATGGGGTCAGACTATGCAGTATTCCCACACTGTGTCTCCAGTGCTGTCCCCCATAGCACCATGGTTCAGTGAGGGACGCCATGTCTCATGGTGGGGCTGGCCCTACAGTCCTCCCTGTGCATTGTCTGCCCGAGCAGGCATATTGTCTTCAGGGCTTGGTAGGCCAAGATGTCCTCTCCTCCCTCTCCATCCCTTTTTGTTTCTTCCGTGTACTCCAATTCGACATCCCCCCCCCTCCCCAAGCTGCAGCTCCAGTGCTGTCCTCTGAAGTGCATTCTTCTGAGGGGCTGGGGGTGTGTCTACATAGTTGGGATTGGGGCTGGCCCTGCAGGCCTCTCTTTTGGTTCCCTGATATGTTGTATTCACGTCTTGTCACATCGGGTCTAAGCCTGGTCTCTCTCTCCCTCTCCTGTGGAGATATACATGTGGTGATGAAAGCTGATGGTACCCAGCTATCAAAAGATAAAGCATCTGGGGTCTTAAAGACTTGAAGATAAATAAGCGGCCATCTAGCTCAGAATCAGCAAAGCCCATATGGACGAAACCCACCAGCCTGTGTGATCTTGAGGTGTTGATGGGATCAGGTATCAGGCATCTAAGACCTAGAATAAAACCATACCCAAGGTGAATGGGAGGGGACATGGATTGGAGACCCAATGCCCTTATATAGACAATTGGAAATCCCCTCACAGAAGGGCCACAGGGAAGAGATGAGGCAGTCAGGGTGCACTATAGTACTGATGAAACATACAACTTTCCTCCTGTTTTTTGGTGCTTCCTTCACCCTACTATCATGACCTCAATTCTACCTTACAAATTGGATTAGACCAGAGCATGCACACTGCAACACAGGGAATCCAGGATAGGTAAACCCCTCAGGGCCAACAATGAGAGTAGAGATACCAGGAGGATTAGGGGAGGGTGGGGGGAGAAAGGGGGAACCAATCACAAGAATCAATCTATAACCCCCTCCCAGGAGGATGAATAATCACAAAGTGGGTGAGGGGCGATGGAGGATGATGTAAGATATGGAAATAATAATCTATAACTTATCAAGGGTTCATGCAGGAAGGTGGATTGGGGAGAGAGGGGGAAATAGGGAGCTGATATCAGGGGCTTAAGTTGGAAGAGAATGCTTTGAAAATGATGTTGGCGGCATGCATACAAATATACTTGGCACACTGGATGAATGTATGGATTGTGATGAGATGTAAGAGTCCCCAATAAAAGCATTTAAAAATTTTTTTTAAAAGAGTGAGTTTAGCAAACCATCAGGATATGAGATCAGTATACAACAGTCAATTATATCCCTAAACACCATAAATGACTGGCTATCATATAATTCCATTTATATAACATAATGGAACAGGAAAACTTTAGGGACAGAAAACAGATGAATGGTTGCCAGAGATTAATGATAGAAAACTCACTGCCATTGAGTCGATTCCACTCATGGTGACCCTATAGGGCCCTGTGTGAATTGCTCCTGTGTGTTTCCAAGATTGTAACTGATAGAAGAGTAGAAAGCATCGTCTCTTTCTTCGTCAGAGTGGCTGGTGGTTTTGAGCTGCTGACCTCGTGGTTAGCAGGCCAATGTGGAACCCACTGTAAGGTTTCTAATTCAATGGAGCAGGACCAAACCAAACCAAGCAAACAAAAAATGGTGCTCATAACCTTCTGAACAGACCTCTCTGCCTGAGTTAACTGGCCAGTCTGATCCTCTCCTGAGGTGACTCTCTTTGGATTGGACTTCTTTTGAAGGGACCCTCAGGAGACTAAGTTTCTTTCTATGAGAGAACTTGTCTGTAGCCACCAACTGAGCACAGAGACATGCTTAGACATTTTGTTTCAAATAAACTCAGGCATGTATAAAGTAGAACTCTAGTAGCAATCCGTTCTGACTTACCCATATCTGAGTTAGTATGCATGCACGCGTGCATTCAAGAATACATACATGTGCATTGCAGCCTAGCTCCTCCCACTGAGTGGCCCAGACAGAATGACAGCTTGTGTGGTGAACACACACATCCAGCTCTGAGTCTTGGTTTTGAAAAATCATTTTCCAATGAAAGAAACCAGGCACACTTGGAAAAAGGGCAGATTCTTTGGTTTTGGCAGTAAACCTATCATTAATCTGCATATTTTTGATTGTGTAGCTTGAGGTTCTTTTCCTGATTTAGGATCCAACCCAGATCCTACTTTACATGTAATTATCATCTCTCCTCCATCTCTGACAGCTCCTCGGTCTTGCCCTCCATGACTTTGACACTTTGGGAGAGTTTTTTGCTGCTTAATCATTGTGGGGGACATAGGATAACCCCAAATGTAGAAAAACCCCAAGTTTAGAATATTTTGTTTACTATTTCTGAAATTAGACTTTTCTGATGTTTCCCATTATACAGCCATGTGCCTTTTGTGATCATGCGTATTTTGTATTTGATGGAAATAAACAATATGTCATCAATTGAAATTTCGTTTTCCCCACTGGGAACTACCGGGCACCCTTTTTGAAGTTAAACATCCCTCTGTCGGGAATTAATTTTTAGGGAGGGTTGCAATGAGCAAGAACTGGTTCTTTGACAAAGGGTTGTGTTGCTTTTACGTGTTATTTGTTTTGTCTTTGGGTATCCCTTAGAATCTTCTAGGTCCCTGGGCATTGCAAAGGATTTGCTCTCAGGACTAACTGTAAACGGTGATGACCTGCTTCCGTGAAGATTACAGCCAAGGAAACCCCGTGGAGCCGCTGCTCTGGGCAGCACAGAAGCGGTCAGAGTTGCCGGAAGTCAGAACCAACTCTCGTGCCACCCCGTTTGGTTTTTAGATCAGGAGGCTCTCAACGCGGGCTTCCATTCTCTCTCTGGCTCATGCCTAGCACCCTCCTCAGGACCGGACTCCCTGGGTGCTGTAAAGGTTATCGTGGTCCGAGGCTAACAGAGGTGGGAGGTTTGAGTTCACCCAGAAGCGCCTTGGTAGAAAAAGCCTGACATCCTACTTCTAAAAAACCCAACCCTGGAAAACCCTCTGATAGATAGTTCTATGAGGACACATACGGGGCACCATGAATCTGAGTGCCTCAGTAGCAACTGCTATCCCTCCGCTCCCCCAAACAATCACACCACTCACCTCCACCCCACCACGCCTGCCTCTGTGCCAGGATTCAAACTTACAGCCAAGTGCCAGGGCTGGTTCCCTCTGGCCTTGGGAGAAGACCAACCACAGATAGGGGTCAGGAGCTTTGGCCCAAGTAGAAGCAAGCCGACTCAACTAGAGTCCTGGAAAATCCCACCCCCCTGACCCCCAGGGCAACCTTCTCCCCTCTCTTTCAGAGCATTTCAGTGCAGGTTTCTGCCTGTCAAACGCTTGCCTCTGGCTCAGCCACAGCCTCCCCCTCCTTTTACAGCACAGGGAGTGGGGACTATCCTCTCCAAAGGCACTCTCTGCCTTTTGAAGCTTGGAGAGCGACGCTGCTCAGGCATAAATCAAACAGGAGGGCACTTATTCATTTAGGTCCTCAGAATAGCCCCACTGTCATCGGGTCACATGCAGGAGTTTATTCCTTTAATAGCTTTATTATTTTTCCTCTTAAGGTAGGGATTGTTCCAGGACCCTCGTTCCACCCTGTATATTAGCCATTTTATTTTTCACGGAGGAGGGGGGCGGAATACCTTTCCACACATGATTAATACTGCAGTTGAATGCCAGAGGAGCCGGCCATGTGCTGGCTTTAGGCCATCCATCAGCAACTTAACATCTGTAATCTCGCCGCAGTGAGTCCCTGCTAACATCATGAACAAATCATGGATAGCCCATGGTCAGAGATGCTTCTGGACCTTGTGTGAGCAGAGCGCACATTCTCCTGGAGGGTGGGGGGGGGGATTGAAACTGGGGCAGAAGGAAAGAAAGTCGTGGCCTGTCTGAGAAAAGGACCCACGGATTTTAGTTTTTAATCACACTCCTTTTAGATGCTAGGCAAGGATAGTTCAAAGCTCTGCTCTTCCTCCGTAAAGGAGGAGGCTGGGACGAGGGCAGCGGGAAGGGAAGGGACTGATTCTGCAGAGGGGAGGGCGTGGGCCTCACGGTGACAGCACTGTTTGCAGGATCAGACAAGCCCATACACACGCCGCTGGGTCTGAGTTGTTAGTGCGACACTTCCCATTGCCAACACTTCCCTGTGGGCCTCCTAGAAATAGCAGGGTTCCTCTGGGAGTCAGGAAGACTGAGTTTGAGTCCCAGTCCTGCAGCTTAGCATCTGACCTTGGAGGGGTCCGGTCCCTTCCCTGTCTGATTTCTGTACTGCGCAGAAGGCCTGTTGTGAAGCTCAGCAGAGACCTGCTGACTTACATTCGGGGCCCCTGACACATAGTAGGCCCTCCTAGAGTGGATGCTTCTAGGCTTCTCTTTCCTGTCAAAGAGAACAAACAAGAGGGCCTGGCCCAGGATGGACAGATCCAGATCACTTTCCTGGAAGCTGAGCTGAAGGGCAGGCCCATGCGGGGAACACGAGCAGCTTTATAAACAGCCTTCAAAAGTGGCACCACAACCTTCCGTCGGTTCTAAAGGAGCTGTTTGCCGCTGTGGCTGGCAGTCATTATTTGGAATAATAAACCCTCAGAGAATCTGAACATTCATGGGCCAACAGATGGGTCAACCTGCTTCGCAATTTAACAAAGTAATTTATTTCAATCACCAGGACAGGGCATGTGAAGATGACTAATTCAACTCGCAAGCAGAGCTGCAAACACCACGGTGACGCGGAACCGCGCAGCCATTATGGAAATGCACACCTGTTCAGTGGGGTTTGGGACAGTCCTCATTTCGATTAGTGTTTCCTTTTCTTCAAAGGTACGCAGCAAATTGCCGGGGATTCTTTTGCTGAAACTGGGGTACTAATTGGTGTCAGGATGAAATCAAGATATCGGTGAAAATTTATACTGCAGTGGAGATAAAATGAAGGCCCTCAAAGGTGCCCGTGGGAAGCAAAACAGGTGTAGCCGAGACAGATTCTTATAGTAATTGGCGATGCGTTATTCTTTCTTCTCTATGCAGTCGGCCCAGAGCTGAAGGGGCAAGTAAAAACGCACAGGTAGTTTTCCCTTATCTACAGATCTGCTTGAGTCCGCCGTCCACTGAACGCAGAGCTCTTTCCACCGAGCCACAGGGGTGGAGGAAGGGGAGGCCAAGGTGACCAGAAGGCTCTCCTCGAGCAGTTCCCGTGCGCTCACAGGTCGAATGCAAGCTGTTGAGAAGAACTGGGGTGACAGTCCCCACTGTAACACTGTTGGGAGCCGATAGCCATTAAGACCCTGGCCTCAGACACGTAGCAGAAACTTGGCCGCTTTCTAACAGCAAGGCTTTGTTTCCTGCCCAACTTCGCCCCCACATTCCAAACTACATGCTCATTAGCATGGGCAGTTCCGATAACTGACCTTGTTGCCATTAGTCAAAGTACTGAGCACCCCTTGAACTGCAGATATACCATATTAGGAACATAGTGATAAGCTCACCCGTACGTCACCACGATGTCTTTGAGTACTGTTGCGCACCCTTTGTACCTTATTGGGAACATGTGGCTGATTGGTTGTTGTACAGTGTGCGGTTGTTACACAGTGTGCTTCATTGGAATATGTGCCTCCCACTTCCTTCTCTGTTGTGAATATAAACCCAGAGTTTTGGCAAAATAAACGGGCTTGATCAGCACTTGTCTTGCCCCATGTCTCTCTTTCTTTTTCCCATCCAGGTTCATTGCCCCTCCGGGTCACCGTGTGAGGGTCTCGCTGGACGAGACCCTAACATAACACCAAGCTGGACAGGCCCTCTTGATGATGTTAGACAGCGTCAGACCAAGAGGGTGCCTGGCCTGCATTTGAAACTGCTATGTACAGGGTGGAACCACTGACGCTACGCGATGGTTATATTGCCCCTTTGAAAGGAAACGACTTTCCCCTCTTCTATATACTGTTTCTCTCCTGCGACGTCTCAGCTAGTCGGTTCCCTTTGTCTCCTCCTCTCTCCTGCCCTCCCGTCTAGATGACTTCTTTATCGAGTGCCATCTTTCTGCCAGGTTTAGGCTGCCACTGGGGTTCCAAGCAAACAGAACACCATCGCTGCCCAAAGGCAGGCAGGGGCAGGAGGTAGGAAATAAGCAAATTATAGTCCACCGGACTATAATTGGAAGCAAATGCAGGTTATGAGAGGACCAATATTTAGAGCTCTTTGAAGGCCCGTCTTATAAGTATCCACATATAACAGCGAATAAATGTCTCAACAGGGGTATAAAATGGTAGTGCATTCAGAAAGTTTATGTTTATCCAAGTTTCATCAGCCTTGCAAGTTCTAGGACTGTATATCCCAACTCAGTTTAAGAGATCACCTGAATATAAGGCCTTCTGAGCACTGGCTTCTAGCCCTGTGTCCCGACACAGCTCTCCATGTCCAGCTACCTCTTACCCAGTTCCATGTGGACCTCCCACCTTGGTAACACCTTGCCCGGCCCCCGCCGAGACAGTCAAGCTCGGAACCCCCTCAAACCTATTGTTCACCTTGGGCTCAATCACCAGATTGGTTCTTCCTCTGCTGAAGGATGGCTGAGTCACACCGTCACTCACCTCAGACTCCTCTCATCCTTGTCACTTAAACTCTGACCGATTGTCACAGGCTGTGGATTTCCCCTCTGTCTTGTTCAAAGCCCTTCTCCTGACCTTCTTCACTGCAAGGTTCTTCATTCCATGCCACTTACCTGGATTGCTATCATGCCTTCAGACGTACGCCTTTCACTAACCATTTGGCCCACTGCACACTGGTTCTTCTCAGTACTGAGATCTGCTCTGGCTCCCCATTGCCCACTGTATTAAATGGAAGCTTTGAGAGTCAAAGCCCCTTCTAGAACAACCATACTTCACACCCACCTTCCATTCCTATCCCTCCCATCTTCATCTCACACATCATGGGCAAAGGAGAGGCAAATGTACCACCTATCCCCCAAACACATCTTTGCATTTTCACCTTCCGCCGGGTACATGTGCTGTTGCTTCTGCCTGCAAGGCCGTCCCTGGAATTTTGCTTGTTAAAACAATACCCTTCCTTTAAAGCTCACTTCAAATGCCTCAGGAAATCTTTGCTCTTCCCCTCCACCCCTGACCAGATGCACAGTTCTTTCTCTTTTGAACATCGTAGTAGCTCTTTGCTTCTTTTAATGTCTCATGGAACATATCTTTGCTAATGTGTGTCCAGTTCCATTCCATCTAAGAAACATTTCTCAAGCACCTAGTCGGAGCTGGGGTGCTGTGAATCGCTTGGTCTGGCTCTTCTAGCCATCATCTTTGCAATGCTCATCAATCGACTGGGTAGAACTATGCAAATGCCAGGTGTTTGTGGCCCACCAAAGGGATGGTTACTTTCAATATCCCTCTAGGTTTAAAATGAGCCATCCCAGAGGTGGAAAGGGGGACCTTACTATCATCAAGAAAGAAAAGCCAGGTGTGGAACACGTCTTTCGGACCCAAGATTGTTGTCCGGAACCTTCTCAATCCAGAAGACAGGAAGGTGTGGCACCAGACAGCAAGAGAATCTGAGAATCCAGGCAGAGAAGTGGTGGAAGCAGAGGCAGTAGAACCAGTTGGCTGGAAGAAGACAGAACAGTCAGTTTCTTGGTCCACTGAGTGAAAAAGCTGAGTGCCTCCAGGCAAGAGGCTTGCAGGTAGAGTGGAGTGCCTTTGAGCAATTATTGGCAAGGTTAAAAGAGCTTTGAAACCCTTGTCCAAGCAGAGCAGATATCAAGAGGACACAGAGTTAAGAGAAGCTGGAGAGAAAGAGTGAGAGAGTAAGAGAGATAGAAGTGTGCCTATAGGTACAGCTGAGAAAACACTGTCATTATGAAAGAACTGTATCTTAGTTGTTTCTAATCCCGAATTGCAACCTGTTGCTGCCTTAATAACCCCACCACTGTGAATATGGTCTGTGAGCTCTGTGTGTCCACGGAAATGAATGATCAAATCTAAAAGACAATTAGTGCTTTGGGAGGGATAGGTTGTGCTGCTAAGTGTGAGGTTAGCAGTTAGAAACTACCAGACGCTCTGCATGGGAATGATGAGGCTTTCTACTCTTGTAACGAGTTGTAATCTGGGAATCCCACAGGGGCAGTTCTACCCCATCCTATAAGGTTGCCAGGAGTCAGAATTGACTCAATGGCAGCGAGGTTAGTTTTAGCTTGGGAGGGATGATTGAAGTCAGAATTGGCAAAGGTTGGAGAGCGGAGGCATATTTGACTTCTGCATCTGAACTTAGGCTGTTGATTTTGATTCTCCTTCTCCCTTGTGAAATTACAGGAAACCAAATAGGCTCCTCCCCCATTTTTTCCGAGTACATGCTGGGCATAAATAAGATATAGAAGGCTCCTTTCCTCATGGGATTTATAGTCTAATTAAGAGGCTGACAAGTCAACAAACACAGTAAGATGAAGTAGAAAAGGGTCTGATGACAGCACAGAGAACATGGACCAGGCAAAAGAGGAAGCATAGAAGAGGGAACAATTGATACAATTGTATCCCTTTGGGCCTAAGTATTGCCTACCCAACAGCACTTCAGCATTTGTGGAAGAGTTTTCTTCTGAGGAGCACCCAAGCCTTACATTTGCATGCACCGAAATAAAAATCTAGGATAGAAAGGGAAATGCAATGAAATGTGAAAAGAAAACGCTCAGAAGTTGCTAATGATGACTGCATATAGGTATAGAATGGTCATTAGACTCACTCCCCGTGCAAGGCACTGTTCATATCGATGCACCTTGACGCAGAATCCTCTCCACATGAAGCATTTCCACGTGACTGCCCTACAAACGCACTCTTTTCAAAGGGGTGCATGTAGGCCTGGGCAGTGTAGTTGCTGAGCCTATGACTTGACATGGAGGGAGGGGGAAAAGGTTTCTAATTCAAGCCCGGAATTTTAATTTTTCTTCCTCAACCCAGAACTTATGTTCTACTCCAGAGTATGACCTGGACATTGTGTTGTAGGCTTCCTGTGAGAGATGCCTTCATAATGAATCTGATTGCACAACGTTCACAAAATAGGCAGTTACCCACCTCCGTAACCTTTCAGTAACTTCCACAGTGTACTTTAGACAGACTCACTCCAGAAGAGGGACCAGATAAATAGATACTGAGCTCACTCCATGCTGGGGTTGGGAAGACAAAAATAATTTGGGGCTGTGTTGGTTGGCATCTATAGACTGGTGAGCTCTTTGTCCACCCTGTTCTTTTTGGACCAGCTCAACTTCAGGGCCCACCGTCTTTGCTGAGAGTTTGGTTCCATGACTGGGTTTTAGCCAATGAAGCATGAGCAGGAGCCGCGGTGCCCCTTCTGAGTGGGCTGGGAGGCCCTGTGCTCTTTCCCCTTGCTGTGGAGCTACCTGTTGAAGATGGCAGAGGCAGTGGTGGAAGTAGTGGTGGATGCAGTTTTGGGGGGGGTCTCTGAATGCCCGCCCACCTGAAAGACTGCCTACCTCCCTCACACACTCACACAGGACTGCTAGGTGAGCAAGCAAAAACTTCCATCGTGCTCAGCTCCTGAGATTTGGGGCTTCTTTGTTACATCAACTGGTGTAACTCTAGCTGACACAATCTGCTTCACCCTGAGTGCAGAAAAAGGAGGACAAGGGTACAAACCGGCCCGCAGGGAGCCCTCGTGCAATCAGACTCGTCTTGCAGTGGCTTTTCTAGGTGGGTCTTTGGTGACTGCTGTTTTGGAGCCTATTTAAGTTTGTCCAATAGCATGTCTGAAGTTGTTCTGCATTAAATTAAAATTTAAAAAAACCAGTAGTTTGAATGTGAATGCAAATTCTTAATAGCTTTAGCAACTGAAGAAAAATTTCCAGATGTTTCACAAAGCACTAAAACACTGTACATTGTTTTCTTTTTCAATGGGAAATTATTCACAAGGCAATAAAACGTTGCTTTTTCAGTAAACAGATTATGTTTCAGTCTGCGGTGTGAACACTTACACGGAACGATGCAATATGCCACTTTTTAAAGGCGGGTTTTAAACATGTCAGTACAAACCTTTCAATCCTCTGTCCCATAAATTCAACTTTTTAAAATGAAATCAACCCGAGTCTTATGAAAACTCCTGCTACTATATCAAAAGCAGCGAAGTTTGCCTGTTTATTGCCACCTATGGAATGTGGCAAAGAAACCTTCTTTTCACAGGGGACAATTTCTTCAACTTTACACCAAGTGAAATTTAATTGCTGTTCACTTCCTGGAATCATTAGGTATTAGCTCCACCGGGGGCGGTGCCAATAGGAGAAGCCGAAAAACACGTCGGTGTTTAATACATTTCACCTTGGAATTTTATCTCTTCAACCTGCGACTACTGGGGAGGCTGCAAGTTTCAGGATGAGAAGCAGCCCTGGGAATTTGTTTGAAAGAGAAAAATGATCAAGGTAAAAGGGTAGGAGGTGCTTTGTTGGGAAACATACTCATCAACGTAGGTAAATTAATTAACACTCACAGCAATTGATCCTGCTTCAGCCATCACTTTTAACCAGCGAACTGGAAAGGCTGTTCTTTTAGGTTACGAGATGAGAGAGAGAGAGAGAGAGAAAGAGAGAGAGAAAGAGAGCAGTGAAAACTCTAGCAGAAACTTGGAGAGACCCTTTTCTGGACCGTGATTTCAGCGTATGCAGGAATATAGGAGCTGTGTAAGTTTGGAACAATAATTAAGACTCACATGACAACAAGTGTTTCACTTTTCAAAAGGATCCATGAAACCTTTTACATTGAATTACAAATGATCTATCAGAGTGCCTTATGGCGTGTTTGATGAAGAAATGGAAGCTTATTGTTAGGACCACACTCCTGAAAACGAAGCCGAGCAACCTCTGTGCAATGTATGACCGACGGACAGACCCATCCGCGCGTTTCTGAGTCTTCGCGGGGAGACCGACGATGAAGCAGTGGGCGGCATCAGTAACTGTGGACTGCTGTGGTCAGAGTGAGAAGGGAGGACAGGGTCCACAAACGGCCAGGAGGTACAATGGGGCCAGGGTTCCTCAATGAAGTGAGTCTTAGGCTGAGACACAAAGTTTGAGTAGGATTTGGCCCAGAAAAAAATCAAACACAAGGAACATTTTGGGTAGAGCCTATAAGCAATAGCTTGGAATGACTGGCCTTGTGGGTGATGAAAGCAGAGCAGAGCAGGGGCTGGGGTCGGCGGGTGGGGGGGATGATGGTTGTGTAGGCAGGTGGAGCAGGTACCAGAAGACTGGTGCATGGGACATTACTAGGATGAGAGGCTTGGCATGGCCTTTGCCTACATGAACGTTGTGAAGATGTTTTATCTTGTCTGCTCATGTTGGGGGAGGTTAACACACTTGTTCTACTTGGGTTGGCCATCTCTTGATGGGGTTACATGCGGAGTCTGGTGGGCCGTGGTGGGAATGTTCCCTAATGCCTTTAGAATAATAGGAACCCACCAGAGTGCTTTAACTAGAGGAGCAACTTGAAGTCACCAACTGAACTGTCTCGACCAAACAGAATGGTTAGTGGTCTTCTACTGCTGAGGACTTTGATGAGACAATGTGCTTGTAACAAGTCACAGCATTCTCGTTTTAGAAGGTCTTCCAAGCAGGAGTGTGCTCATTAAACATGAAGACATTTGATCTGCCTCTTTCTTGTTCCATCTAAGCTGCTTATAACTAGGCAGAAGGAAAATCCTACCCAGTATTAATATCTGCCTCATGGCTGCTTTGAGCCTATTAATTTTTGCAGCCATCTCACTCCTAAAAACAACAACAACTGTGTTCTCGAAAGAAAATGTATGGTGGGTGGAGCAGAAGCAAATGCTGACATATCAGTCTTTGATATGGAGGTATAGAAGGCAGACATGACTTTTCCCAGATTAAAAACAAATGTGTAATGGAAGTTGAAATATAAAGAATTTCTCCATTTATCTTCTTGACTAAAGGGGAGGGGGGAGCATCGTACACATTGTAGATCATTTGAGTTTTCGACTGATGATTTGAAACATTTTTATAATAATTCAGTGGCTCTTTTTGAATATCCAGATGTTAATAATGGTTCCCTGCTCTGTGATTAGGAATGAATCTGCCAAGGAAAAATGAGACCTTTTCTCTTGGGGGACGTTGAGTTACTCCTGTTATTTTCCCAGGCTTCCTGGGGAAGTCTATCAACATGTGACTAGGTGGTGCAGGCTGGAGTCTGGCCGGTCACTATGGAATTATCTGCTTTGTTTTCTGTCTTTGACCTTTGTTATTTATACATTCAGCTTAAAATTCGACCAATGTAATTACTTTTCAGGTCTTAAAGTTAGTGAGATTGAAGAGTCTGTGCTGTTTTGATAAGTTTCTATTGTCATTGGTTGAGAAGTCATGACTTTTGCCAAATTAAGAAATAATGTGAATAACACTGGGCTTCTTGCCTATTGATTGCATTTTTCTCAGCAGGAAGAAAATGGCATTCTGCTTTCAAAAAGACAAAAAAGAAAAGAAAAAATTAACCCTTCACAAACCTCTCTTACCGATGTCCTCAATACTTTTTTTGTGTTTTGTTTTATTGTTCTTTGTCTGATATGCCCTGGTGGTGTTGTGAGCTACATGGTGGGCTTCTAATTGGGCTGCTAACCACGAGGTCACCAGTTCCAAACCACCAGACACTCCAAGGGAGACAAACTGAGGCTTTCTACTCCTGTAAAAGTTACAATCTCAGATACCCACAGGATCAGTTCTACTCTGTTCTATAGGGTCATTATGAGTTGGAATCAACTTGGTTTCTGTTCATTTTTATTTTCTGCTTTAGTTCCTTTGGAAGGTGCCCTAGTGGCCCTGTTGGGTAAGTGTTCAAGTGCTAACTGAAGGTCGCTAATTCCAACCCAGCAGCTGCTCCTTGGGGGACACATGAGGCTGCTGGTTCCTGTAGAGATTTCTAGCCGCGGAAACACTATGCAGGTTGCCCATAAGTCTCAATCACTTAGAAGATAGCGGGTTTGATTTGGTTTTTGATTGAAAACCTTTTGAAAGAAGCACGTTGGGGTTACCTTCAGTAGAGTCTCTTTCAGACTAGCTATGTCCAGGTATAAAAATATTCTATTAGATTTTTACTCATCTTTAGGGTCTTCAGTATTTAGGAGTTGAAGTATTCCAGGTCTGATGCCTAAAAATAAAGACACATCTCCAATAACCTCTTCATATATTCTTTATTTAGTCAACACACATTTACTGAAGGTACCTTTCGGGATTTGTTGTTAAATTAGATCTATCTCACAGCAAAACAAAATTATATAAGCAATGAGCTGATGATGATTAGTCATTTGCAAGCATGTGCTGGAAGTGTAATAGATTGTACCATGTTGCAAAGGTAATAACAGTATTTATAATAAGTGTAGATCACATAGAAAGCTAACAACTTGTTGGGGATAATGAGTGAACACCAAGCTAAGGACATCACGTACATTGGCTTAGTTTTTCCCCAAGTGGTCTTTTGAGGGAGGTAGTATTATTGTCCCAATTCAGAGGTGAGAACGTTGAGTAATTGGCTTAATTACATACTGCGATGCTAGGGCACAATGCTAGAGAAGCTATTTCCAGAGCCATCTTTTTTGTCCCACTCTCTAGCTCAGTGGTTTCTTTCTGGGCCTCCACAGATCCAAATGATGTGTGTATTAAGGTTGTTGTTAGGGACCACCATGCCCATTTTTGACTCCTGGTAACCTCATGTGACGGAATACAGGGGCCTTAGAATGTTCTAGGTGGATGTCATTGCAGGAGCAGATCTCCCAGTCTCCCTCCCTCAGAGCCAGTGGGTGAGTTCAAGTAGCACTGTGGTGGTTACCAGTTGAGTGCTCTATGGTTGTGCCTCCAATGTTCTTCTTTGTTATTTGCCCTTTTTGGCCAAGCTGTCACTTGTGCTGATGACACAGAACCCAGTGGGTAAACGTGCTGGCGCCTTAGCCCAGATCCAGGCCCAGGCGTCACGGTGTACTGGTGAGCACCGCTTTCCTCATCGCCATGCACGTGTGGGGGAGGAGGGAGCCAGTTTCATTGAAAAGGTATCCTGAGAAGAGAGTGTGAAATTAGTAATTTTATTAAACCCGGACTCTGATGTACACACCGTTAAAAATACTGTTTGATAAATGAGGATATTGCACAAAACTCTTTGCTGTACAGTGAATCGTGTGATAGTTGTCTGGGGGACAAGCACAGGAGTACGAGTCTGAATTGGGAGCCCAAGAGCCACTTCATCCCCGGAGCACCATCTTTTCATTAGCCCGTTTGGTTTTTTAGTTTTAGGTGCTTATAACACTAAGAGATAAAGGATTGTTAACCAATGCGATAACAATTGGGCATCTAACGGCATAGGCATTCTCCTGTACACATCATGTGGTTGGTCGCTTTGCTGTTGGTTTTGTGTGTGTGTGTGTGTGTGTGTGTGTCGGGGTGGGGGGGTAGGGTATCCTCACTACAGAGTATTTACACACAGAGCCACTGCTGTACAGCGCATGACTATTTGAAGAGGCTGAATCAGAGTAAGGCTGGTTAACAGACTGGCATCTTTTATAATATATTGTCTATACGCAAACAGATGGAATATTTGGACACTGCAGTGAACCCGCGTTAGTGCAGGGTTGCACTCCCTTCATTTGCATGCCTGACATATTTACAGTATTTAAAGGTAAATGAGGCACTTTGCGGAAACCGTGCCATCGTTATGCACATATTGCACACATGTCCCAGAACTACACACATCCCTTGTACCCTTCTTTAACTTTTTAAAGCTGAAACATTTGCTGCTGCTGGTAGACCCCACTTAAGCTTATTACCCGCAGAGAATACCATCTTCTACCTAAAAAGGAAACAGCAAAATCCAGAGAAAGTATGAATAGTTAGACATACATGAGGATCTGGGAGAACTTTTTTACAAAAAGAAACTGACCTGATGCAAAGGGCTTAAGTGGAGAGCAAATGCTTTGAGAATGATTAGGGCAAAGAATGTGTTGATGTGCTTTATACAATTGATGGATGTATATGTATGGATTGTGATAAGAGTTGTATGAGCCCCTAATAAAATGTAAAAAAAGAAAAGGAAAAAAAAAAGAGAAAAGAAAATGATTAGGGCAAAGAATGTACAGATGTGCTTTATACAATTTATGTATGGATTGTGATAAGAGTTGTATGAGCCCCTAATAAAATGTTTAAAAAAAACAAAAAGAAACTAGGTAAGCTTGTTGTGTCAAGGAAATAACTAATAGTATGTATGACCAATAACAAAATTTCAACTTTCAAGATAGATGAGAATTAAGCAACACTTAAGCTTTCCATTCTAGGCTTTATAGTTTTCAAATGCCAAGTGCGTTTTTTATATATTGTAAAATGAAACATGCCAACAAGTGGAAGAGCTGCAATGCTTAATGAGCCAATGCTTTTTAAGTTGCCAATGTTTAATGTTACAAAATCATACATCTGTAAAAATGTAGTCAACATGCAAGGTAGACCAACGAAGTTTAATCTGGCAGCGTATGAAAGGTTAATTCATATAATTTCAGACTCAAAATTATAACTAATATTTAAGAAACTAAGACTTGTTGAGTTTTGGTATTCTATTAAAGAAGATTATCTACAATTATGTGGAAAAGGCTATCAAAATGCCCTTCTCATTTCTGTTCACATAATTGAGATGCCAGATTGTCTTTATCTACTTCAACCAAATCAATAGATTGCAACAGAAGGAATGCAAGAGCATATAAAAAACTTCATCTGTGCTTTATTAAACCAGACATTCAAGGGAGACACAGAACCAAAAAAGGTCATTCTTATTATTTTGAAGACTATCCCTTTCATAAGAATGTTGTTTGTATTACCATGCAATTGATTTATTGTTTTAATGAAGACTACATACTTACAATTTCTCAGTTTTAAGTTTTAATGAAATAAATACTGGTTGACATAACCTATGTAAAAGAAATCATGCGGGTGTAAAAAGATCTTTAAACCCCAAATCTCGAGAATTACAACTCTAGATACCTTGTATCATCCCGTTCTTATCACTTTGTGAGACTCAGAGAGGCTGAGGTAGTTGCTCTACAGCCACAAAGTCCCAGAACTCGGATGCCACATCTTCCAGGACACCTTCCCCAGCAGAGCTATGTGCCGCTTCACCGTCTGCTTCTTCAGGGCCTGCATATCTCTGTTGTGCCACTAGCTGTGTTACTGTAATTAAAATTTCTCATGTCTGCTATCTCATCATGTTGTAGCTATGGTGGCAGGGATGGTATACAATTCACTTTGCATCCAGGAGGCACATACTAAATATTTTACAGGTGAATGATAAAACCCAATCCTTCAGTCAACGAACTTTTAAAATTAGGCAGCAACTCTTGGATAAATGCATAATCCAGCAAGTCAGGGCTAACATGAGTGGGCCACACATGTTAAGACAACATGGGGCTGCCAACAGCAAAGGTGGTGGTTCCAAACTCCCCAGCTGTTCTGAGGGAGGAAAACAAGGCTGTCAACCCACAGAAAGATTGACAGTCTTAGGAACCCTCAGAGTCAGAGTTGACTTGGTGGCTGTGGCTTGGGCTTGCCATCTCATTTTGTGAATTTATGTGTATGATCATCTTATAGAGACTCAAAATTACATACTATGTAGCTAAGCATGTATAAACAGGCTAGTTATGAAAAAATTATATACAATTGAGATGACTGTATAAACCCTGGGAAGCATAACTCTAATTACTGGGAAAGATAGAAAGAAGACTATGTAACACTCCCTCATTGATTTGTGTCTGCTGCAGCACAGACAGGAATGCATGCATTCGAAGGCCGCGAGACTGTGTGACAGAGCAGCCTAGTGCCCACATGGGCCTTAGCTGCAGACGGACCTCATCTCAATCTCAGTGGAGCGAAGTTGGACATCCCCTTACTGAAGGGTCACATGGAAGAGATGAGCCAGTCAGGGTGTAGTATAGCACCGAAGAAACATCCAACTTTACTCTGGTTCTTTAATGCTTCCTGTCCCACTATCATGACTTCAAGTCTACCTTACAAATCTGACTAGACTAGAACATGTACGGTACTACAGATAAGAGTCTGCAACACAGGGAATCCAGGACAGATAAACCCTTCAAGACCAATAATGAGAATAGAGATACCAGGAGATTAAGGGGAAGATGGGGGGAGAAAAGGGGAGTCAATCATAATTGATGACATATACCAACACCACCCCCGCCCCACACACATAAAGGGGAATGAACAACAGAAAATGGGTGAAGGGAGACAGCAGAGGATGTCAGATATGAAAATAATAATTATTTATAATTAATCAAGGGTTCATGAGGGAGGGGGGGAGAGAGGAAAAATGAGGAGCTGATATCAAAGGCTCAAGTAGCAACAAAATGCTTTGAAAATGATGATGACAATATATGTACCAATGTGCTTGACACAATGTATGTATGTATGTGTGTATGGATTGTGATGAGAACTGTAAGAGCCCCCAATAAAATGATTTAATAATAATAATTTAAAAACCTAACAGTACATGGAATAAATAATTGTTCCAAAATACAGCATTTACATCACACACAGAAAACAGAAATAATGGACTATCACAGAATAGTATTAGAGCTTTAACTAAGTGCTCATTCTGCTTATAATCTCACAACAAACATTTGGATCAGAAACATTGCAGTTTAAATGAGCATTCACTGCTTATAGGAGATGAATTTTTTTTTACATTTTATTAGGGGCTCATACAACTCTTATCACAGTCCATACATATACATACATCAATTGTATAAAGCACATCCGTACATTCTTTGCCCTAATTATTTTCAAAGCATTTGCTCTCCACTTAAGCCCTTTGCATCAGGTCCTCTTTTTTTCCCTCCCTTCCCGCTCCCCCCTTCCTCATGAGCCCTTGATAATTTATAGATTGTTATTTTGTCATATCTTGCCCTATCTGGAGTCTCCCTTCCCCCCCTTCTCTGCCGTCCGTCTCCCAGGGAGGAGGTCACATGTGGATCCTTCTAATCAGTTCCCCCCCTCCAACCCACTCACCCTCTACTCTCCCAGTATTGCCCCTCACACCCTTGGTCCTGAAGGTATCATCCACCCTGGATTCCCTGTGCCTCCAGCTCCCATATGCACCAGTGTACAACCTCTGCCCTATCCACTCCTACAAGGTAGAATTCGGATCATGGTAGTTGGCGGGAGGAAGCATCCAGGATCTGGGGGAAAGCTGTGTTCTTCATCGGTACTACATCGCACCCTGACTGACCCATCTCCTCTCCTAAACCCCTCTATGAGGGGATCTCCAGTGGCCAACAAATGGGCCTTGGGTCTCCACTCTGCACTTCCCCCTTCATTCACTATGGTATGTGTGTGTGT
The DNA here is from genome assembly GCF_050624435.1 of Tenrec ecaudatus. NCBI lineage: Eukaryota > Metazoa > Chordata > Mammalia > Afrosoricida > Tenrecidae > Tenrec > Tenrec ecaudatus. The sequence continues at coordinate 82,494,780 of NC_134538.1, forward strand.
GTGTGTGTGTGTGTGTGTATATATATTTGCATGATGCCTTATACCTGGTCCCTTTGGCACCTCATGATTGCACAGGCTGGTGTGCTTCTTCCATGTGGGCTTTATTGCTTCAGAGCTAGATGGCCGCTTGTTCACCTTCAAGCCTTTAAGACCCCAGACACTATCTATTTCGATAGCCGGGCACCATCAGCTTTCTTCACCACATTTACTTATGCACCCGAAAGCCCACATGGAAGAACACACCAGCCTGTGTGATCGCATGGTCCCAAAGGGATCAGTTATCAGGCATCAAAGAACAAGAAATCATATTATTAGCTGCACACCTCCATGATACGATCGCTGAAAGAGATGAAGTTTTATGACACATTCTCCTCTGGGAGATAATTAAATCCAACAAAATATTCCTGCCCAAATTGCTACATGAGAGTTTATTCCAAGATCTAAGGCAGATTCAGTTTCACTCATTCACTAACATGCAATCCAGTGGTTCTAAACCTTCCTAAGGCCGTGACCGTTTAATACAGTTCCTCATGTTGTGATGACCCCCAACCATCAAATTATTTTTGTTGCTACTTCATAACTGTAATTTTGCTACTGTTATGAATCATAATGTAAATATCTGACATGCAGGATATATTTTCATTGTTACAAATTGAACATAATTAAAGCATAGTGATTAATCACAAAACAATATGTAATTATATATTATGAAATATTTATTTCTAATTACAAATAAACGAAATTTTGTCTTGAAGCTTGGTGTAGTATGGGTAATAGTCTTAATGTAACAACAGTAAATTACATTGCTACATTTTGTGACAGTCTGCGTAAAAAGCCAACATCAGTGCGAAGGTTGAGATAGCTTCTTTATCACCAGATCAGACATTCTTGGGCAGTCTTTGCAAGAGCATAACAAAGATCATCTTCCACAACAAGTGTACTTCTGTATTTAGACTTGAGAACCAACAAGCTGGCAAACCTTGTTTCACAAAGAGATATTGTTGGAAATGGAAGAAGAAGGCACAACACAGTCTCAGACAGAACAGGATATGACTGCAAACACTTGATCCAGAATTTTATAACTGGCATGGTAGGGAAATCAGTTCTCGCTGCATCGCTGTTGATAAGTTCAATGAAATCCTCTTGTGCTGTCTCAGGAACATCTTCAACTTTGACTGAGTGGACTTCTGCCAAGTGCAAATGGGGTGTCAGGTACATTTGGAAAGTACAATGAAATTTCACCTACAGGCATGTGCAAGTGTTCTTTCACAGAAATCATCATCATAATCTTTTTGTCTGGTTCAATGTCATGTTCCTCAAAGAAAGCAGATAAGGTAGGCAACATGTATATTTTATTTTCATCCAATTTTGGTTTCATTTGACATGACTGGATTTTTTTCAGACAGATTGAGGCATGTTGTCTTTGGTCCTTGCTGTGATAAATTTAATTCATTCAAGATGGCAAAGATAACCAAGTAAGCTATTTTCTTCAGTTCACTTTTATTGCTGAAGAGTGCATCGAACTGAGGTCTTGTTTTCTGATTAAAAATTGTTTTGAGTTCACAATGAAGCTCAAAATCATGTTTTAAACTTCCTCTCAGCAACCACCTCACTTCACTGTGAAATAGCAGAGCGTTGTTTGGCGCATCCAACTCATTGCACAGTTGCGAAAACAGTCGACTGTTTAAAGTGCTTGCTTTTACAAAATCGACAGAACTTGGGACACTTTGCATTACTTCTTGTAACTCTTGTGGCAGCATATTTATTGCTAATATTTGCCGATGAATCATAGGGTGAGTTCCGATGACTTTTGGTGACTCATTCCGTACCAAACATTGAAATCCAGATCAACATCCTAGCATGGCTGGAGCACCATCTGTGCAAACACCACAACCCTTTTCCCAAGAGATCTTATGCTCTTTCAGAAATGAACCAACTGTGTCAAATACATCACGTGCAGTAGTTGTCGTTTCAAGAGGTTTGCAAAAAAGAAACTCGTCTTTAAAGTCGCCATCATTAATATACCTCACGTAAACCAGTAACTGTGAACAGTTTGCAACATCTGTAGATTCATCAAGCTGGATGCTAAATATTGGAAGTGAAACAGATTTAATTTCCTATATTAATTAATCAAGAATATCAGCAGACATGTTATCTATTTTTCTGCAGACAGTGTCATTAGATAAGGAAATTGTACTCAATTGCACTCAATTTCATAACAAATTAGTCTCTGATCATAATTCAAACAAAGTTTTTGGCTGCTGGCAACAGTAAATCTTCAGCCTCAGACCTATGGTGGGAGGTTTCCTAGCTCTGGAGATTCTGAGCGCCACCAAATATGAAGCTTCAACAGCTGCTATGTTTGTCTGTGGTGCTTGCCACCAGTGTCAAGTCTGGCTTTCTTGAGTCCATCAGCTTTGCTTCTAAAACAGTTGGTATCCTTACTGGCAAAGCTTGGATGCTCGCTATCAAAATGGCGTTTTAGTTTGTTTAGCTTCATAGGTTCAGCTCATAGAACTTCACAACAAATAACACATTTCAGTTTCTCAATTCCTGCTGTAATTATTGATGTAAAACCATACTGTAAAAATCCTCACTATATTTTCTTTTCTTAACATTCTTCTTTATATGATCCATTGTCATGGGATGGTTTGCAAATGAAAATAATATATAGCAATAGATGATATATGGCATAGTTTAGTCAATTCAGTTCATTAAAGTTTCCTATGATTTACCATTCTCTGTGTTTTTGTTTTTTTACATACCTGTTACGATCACAAGGGGCAGTATTCACATCAACCACAGCATAATATAAAAAGACCAATCAACACCCAGATTAAGTTCCATATATATATATATATGTATATATATATATATATATACATATATATATATTTGATGATTTTACATTTACCCAGTCATTGTAATTCATGAAGTGTCATTTTACTTCCAATGCTGCTGCTGTCAACACAGTAGCTGCTTTGAATAGAGTAGCTGCTCTCAACACAGCAGCTCCTCTCTACACATGTGTGCCTTGTCTGCATAAGTACATTATGGCACTCACCCTGTCACATACACCTGTATTTGTACGGAGTGTATGTGATGGGTTGGCGTGATGATGTCATGATGATGTCATCACGCCAGGTACTCGTATGTGGGCGTATCTGCTTGTGGGTGGACCCTCCTGGAGACCGAAAGAAGAGTTGTGTCTTGGTTCCTAAGACCATCGGGAATATGTGTTTTCTGATTATCTTAGGTGACCCCCGTGAAAGTGTTGTTGGACCCCCAAAGGGGTCACGACCCACAGGTTAAGAACCGCTGATCTAGTCGATTCTGACTCAGGATGACACTATAGGACAGGGTAGAATGGCCCCTACGGATTTTTGAAATGGAATTCTTTACAGGAGTAGAAACTTGTCTTCCTCTTTACTCCAGATTAAAGTCACTTAAAGACTGTCATTTATTGACTGCATACCGCCTTCTTGTTATTCCAAGAGCCACTGTCACTTTTTGCTGAAAATCCTCCTCTTCCCAGTTAGCCCTCTTTAAAGGACCTAGTGGGGAGTATAACTATGATTCTATTGCAATATAATTTTATATCTGGAACATGGACACACCCTTGGTTTTTGTTCTATAAACCACAGGAAGTGAAGTGTGGTCATCTCGGCCGGTGGTGTCAGGTTTCCTTGAGTTGGCGCTGACCAAGGATAACCGTGTGCCCCACAGAAGGGGACACTGGCCCTTCCTGTACCATCCTCACAATTGTTCCTGTGTGGAGCCCTTGTTGTAGGCAGCGTGTCAGTCAGTCTCAGAGACGACCTTCTGCTCGTGCACTGCCCCTCTGCTTGACCAAGCAGGATGTCCTTTCTCAGGAGCTGGTCTGTCCTGACAACATGTCCGAAGTATGTGCAATGAAGTCTCATCATCCTTGCCTCGAAGGAGCACTTGGGCTGTCCATTTTCCAAGACTGATCTGTTTGTCCGGTTAGCAGTCCACGGGACTTTCAATGTTCCTTTTCAGCCCCACAGCTGACACACACCAATTCTTCAGCAGAGCAGCCGGTGAAGCACTTAACTGCATCACCACCAGAGCTCTTTAAACCCAACTATAGTTTAGCTTAATTAATAAGAAATGTCTTCCCTGAGCATTGTCCCTTCATAAAGAATTACCTCTATGAGACAAAGTGATATTAGCAACTCAAAAGCTTTGATAAGTATCTCCAGGGACAGGGAGTTTATCTAAATGGTGCTAAATGATAGTTTATCTAAATAATTTGGAATGAGAGCAAAGAATGTAATACATGTAACTGGATTATACATATAGAAATTGTTGCATTGTGGTGCTGTGACTCATTTTACCATAAAAATAAAGATGTTTACCATAAAAAATCTTTTGATGAATGTCTTTTCTTTTTTTTTAAAGTCCTGGACTCATTAAAGAAACGTTCTGAAATTGATTAAAACTCCATCAATAAGACTCACTGGGTCAGAGCTGACTCCAACTCATAGCAACTCAATAGGATGGGGTAGAACTGCCCTGTGGGTTTCTGACTAACCCTAAGGGAATTGAAAACCTCATCTTGTTCTAAGTCACCGGTTCTCCACCTGTGGGTTGTGACCCCTTTGGGGGGGGGGTCTAACAACCCTTTTACAGGGGTCACCAGATTCATAACAGTAGGAACGTACAGTTATGAAGTAGCAACAAAATTAGTTTTATGGGTCGTTTTGTCTTGTCTTGCTTGGGTGGTCTGGTCGTCTTCGTGGGAGGAGGCCGCATGGTCAAAGGAACCCTATGGGTGCCGCGTAAAACCTGATGCTTCTTTTAACTCTCATTAAATTCACTTGGATCATGAAAAAAAATTAGTTTTATGGTTGGTGGTCAGAACAACATGAGGGTCGTGGCATGAGGAAAGTTGAGAACCACTGCTCTTAGGGGTGGTTGGTGGCTTCAAACTACCAATGTTGGGGCTGGCAGCTTAAAGCCTATGCCCACTACACCACCAGGACTCTCCTGGTTAAAACTAGTGTGCAAAACATAAAACTTCATGGAATGTCATCTTAATCCCTGACCCTCTTCATTGTTTATTAGCACAAAAACAATGTGGTCAATAAATATAGATGCCAGGATGAGAAAGAAACTGTCTCTGCTGTAGACATTGCTTTCTGATTTACTGGTTTGACCTTTTTTTGGTCTTGGATGGTGGTCCTGAAATTACTAGTGCCAGGGGCCCAAGTTAGGCAGGTTTCCACAAGATTTTAAATTCCAGAGGGAAGAGAATCTGGGAAATGTTCTTCTTATTGGTCTCAGTGGAGCCAGAGCTTTTGATCTTTGCAGACTTGCTTCTGATTTACATTCAAAGCCATTCTAGCCACTCTGGTGCTAATGGCTGCAGGTGAGCTTCTTAAACTAGAGTGACAGGACAGTCTTCCTTCCTTGTTGCATTCAAACCAGACACATGGTCTTGTCTGTACCTGCTCACTTGAAGAGTTTGGAAACCTGGGCTAGGATTTAGAAGTTTTGCAAGTGGCTTGACTTATATATATGCAATTCTGTTGAAAGGGAACCAAAGAGAAAACTCTTGAACACATTCCTTTCAGAGTTGGAAAATCTGAGAGCCAGAGAGGCTAAGTAAGTTGCCTAAGTCAATGATGAATTGGTGACAGAACTGGGGCTGAAGCTCAGGTCTCTTGTTGGTAGTTTCTTTCTGTTTTGAGCTCCCAGTTGATGGAAAGCATTTGTAGGACTTCTTGAAATGACCTGTTAGAGTACATAGTGAAGTGGGATCAATTCCACTCCAACTCTTCTTACACACACACACACACACACACACACACACACACTTCAAATAGGAGCTCCGACACTCAGCAGCTGTGTGACTTTACTCAGTCCACTTAAGAAGCTAAGACTTGAAGGAGTGATCAGTCCCACAGTGACAGTAACACCTGTGCTGTTTCTTATGTGGATTCCATGGGATGAGGCATGCAGCAGCTCTCTGTGAGATGGAAAATATTTTATGAGTGCAACATGGTGACTGAAAAGAAATCTCTGAAGTGGTTTAGTTCATGTAGCTTTGTGTACAGGTAGAAGAAATCTCAGGAGGTTGTGAATCCTGCCTCTGTTTCCATTTGCGTAATTCATAACTCGGTAATATAATATTGTCATACCTAAATAGGTAGGCTTCTCCTTTTCTTTCCTTATCCCTGGCAATCTTTTAAAATAAATTCTCAATTTCAGGCTATTGTGAAGGTCCCTATGGACCTTTGGTTTGTTATTTAATAGGTATGATCATAAGAGTTTAAAGGTAAGGACATGTTTAAGAAAAATATACTTAATGCTTCGAGCTTTTGCTATTGGCAAGCTTCTTTTACTTACTAGAGTTATGGGATGGGGGTTAGGGGACCGAGTGGGTTTTGATCTCTGTTCTGCATCCCTTTGGATGAAGTACTTAGCCACTGTGGGGAACATGAAGACTGGCTCCAAGGACCACACAGGGCTCCTTCCAGACTCAATGTTGTGGGTCTTTATTATGTGGGAGGCATAAGGTTAACTATTAGGGAAATCAAAAGAAGCTGGAAGGAAAACACAGTCACTGAATAAAAAACAGGTTTTTTTTTAAAAAAGGTCAAAGTTCCATCATTTCAGAAGGTAAAAGGTAGCATATGATCAAGAACAATCATACTGGAAGTGGAGCAAGATGAATGAGATGATGAATGAGCATTCCCATTTACCACTTTAGCAACTAACTGGCTAAACAATGTATGAAAACAAAACCAGAATGAGCTCTCAGAACTCTGGGCAACAGCCGAGGTGATGGAGAGTCAGAGTAAGTTCGGAAGTGGGGGAGAGGAAGAACAGGAGATAGTTCAGAAGATTGGAGAAGCTACCCACTGGGATCACAAATACTTTGTTGCTTATTATGGCCATTTTGGAACAGAACTGGACAATACTCCAGACAGGTAATGCAGAAAGGGATTTTATCTAAGGAAACTAGCCTGTTTTTTTAAGGTCACATGTATTGGCTGTGGTATTTCATGGACATTGAGAAGAGGCAAATTCATGCATTCTCAATGCATATTCATGCATCGAGAAGAGGCCAGGGGAGACTGCTACCAGGAGAGAGCATGAGCGAGTCTGCTGAGGCCTGTGATGGGTGGACACTTGGATCAGGAGGAAGTACCAGGACAGTATGGTGAGGGGAATTCTTCAGGCAGATGGCAACACAGAAGGAAATGGCCAATATTACAAAATACCCAAGTACAAAACTTAAAGTAACAAAAATGGTCCATGAACAACAAGTATTAGTAAAATACACAAAATCACATGAGAAGAAGGAGCAATCAAAAGCAAAATATGAAGAAATGACTTACGACATACATTTTTGGGGGGACAAAAGTCAATCCATAACATTCCTCTCTTGGGTCTCCAGTTGGCTCACTGGAGCATATTAAATAAAACCCAAAACGTTGAGTTTTTCTAAACCAATATTGTCCAAAGTGGGTGACACTGCCCCAGTGGGAGCTGCCAAAGCAGATACCTATACTTTATCCTGGATTATGGACTAAAGTTAAAAAAGAAAATGAAACAGGACCCATACCTCACACCACACACAAAAACTAACTCAAAATGAATCAAAGACCTAATTGTGAAAACTAAAACCTTAAAATAATCTTTTGGAAAAAATAGGGTAGCAAGTATTACAGCAAATACACGAATAAAAGACAAGGAACAAATGAGAATTCATAAAACTAAAAATGTATGCTCATCAAAGATTTTTATTGAAAGAGTAAATATACATAGACTGGGAAAAAATTGGAAATGACTTATCCAATAAGGAACCAATCCCTAAAATCTATAGACAAATGCAACAAATCAACAACAAAAAGACAACTCAATCACAAAATAGGCAAAGGATGTGAACAGAACTTTCACCAAACCTTCTTTGGACCTCGCACTAGCCAGAAAATATATAAAACGACATTCATGATCATTAGAAATTAGAGAAACAGAAATAAAAACTACAATGAGGTACCATCTTACTAAATCAAAAAGAGATGACAACATTTGGAAATGATATGGGGAAAATTTGACCCTGCAACCATTGCTGGTGTAACTGTAAAATGCATACCTACTATGGGAAATAATAGGGCACATTTGGAAAAAAACTAGCAATAGAACTACCTTATGATCCCACAATCCCACTCTTAGGTATGTACTCTAGATACCTTAACATAGTGGTATGAATCGATATATTTTAACATAAATAACATGCGCCTTCTCCTGAAGATACTGCAGTAGAACACTGCTGGGTGTGGGAGTGGGGGTGGGGATGGGAATTGCCAGAAGTTCAAGCCAGATTCAGACGTGGAAGTGGAATGTAGGATGTAATTGCTGATGTTAGATGGATCTTGGCAGAAAGTAGAAAAGAACAAAAAGATAATTATTTGTATTTTATTACCAATACGAAAGCATCTGACTATGTCATTCATAACAAACTATGGCTAACTTGTGAAGATGTGAATTCTTCACCTCCAAATAAAGAAAATCAAAGATCTTCACAGCTGGACCAACAGTCAAAGATGGAAGTCGCTAACAATTTCCTTTTGGTTGAATCTACAGTCAACACCCATGGAAGTTGCAGTCAGGAAATCAAACCATGTATTTCGCTGGGCAAATCTTCTGCGAAAGATCTCTTTAAAATAGTTAAAAAGCCAAGATGTCACCTTGAGAACTAAGGTGAACCTGACCGGAGCCATGGTCTTTTCAATCATCTCCTATGTGTGTGAACAGTGGACAATGAATGAGGAAAGCCAATGAAAGCATCTGAACTGTGGTGTCAACAAAGAATATTGAAGGTGCTGCGGGTTATCAGCAGAAGGAACACAGCTGTCTTGGAAGAAGCACAGCCAGAATGTTCCCTGAAAGTGAGGCTGTCTCATGGACATTGGGTATGTGATGAAGAAGAGGGACCGGTCCCTAGAAGAAGACAGCATACTTGGTCGAGCAGGTGGGTCAGGGAAAGAGGATGGATTGACACCGGGGCTGCACAGCGAGCTCAAGTAAGTCCATGCTTGTGAGGGTGGCACCGTGCTGGGCAGTGCTTCCTTCTGTTATGCACAGGGTCCCTGTGGATCAGAACACCTACCAACAACCCGGTGGAGGTATCGGAACATGCGAGGTACAATACAGTAAACCCACCACACCAGAAAGAACAGCCCGTTGGACAAGCACGTCGTAATACAAAGCAACATGAAAGAAATCGCGCGAAGGGATCAGAAGTAGCAGGACTGATAGAAGTTCAGAGAGCATATTTCAGCCGAGAGAATCAGGAAGGCCTTCTTGCATGGGCGGGTGTGGCACCGACTTTTGATAGAAGGCAAGGTTTCCATACATGACGATGGATGTGGGTGTGTGCCAGCCAGCAAGTACAGAGGCGGATGAGCCCATCTGGTCAATTTGAGTGTAGCTGGGGAAACTCCTAGAAAATAACTGGTTCTGCCCAGACAGCTCTAAAGGCCAATCTAAGAATTTGAGGCTAAATTTAATGATTGGGGAAAACCTTTTCAGTGACTGGATAATGAAAGTGAGCCTTTGGGAAAAGCACTTGACTCAGAGGTGAGGATAGCCTATGACAGGGAAGAGACAACAGAGAGGAGGTTGATGTGGATTTGAATGGCTTCTCGTGTTCTCTTAAAGGATGTCTGGCCAATAGGAAACAGCCTTGGGTTATTCACCACTGGAACCTCACAACCTTCCTTCTAGAAGGTGTGTCTCCTACTTTGAGGAATGAGATTTATTTTATCTTGGTCAAGATTATATTCTCTTCCTTTAGTAGACAAGGCTGACGGCACCTCTGAGAGATGGCCAAGACAAGAAGACTTACCTCTAGGAACAATTGGCTCAAGGGAAAGATCGACATTCCATGCTTCTCTGGAAACCTCCTCATTTAGAAGGGCTGGACTGGACTTGGTGGGGCACAAAAGTACGGAAGCAAGCATACCTTCTTTGTCACTAGCTTGGCCCACTGGTGATTGCCACCTTTGAGAATTCTCCGGTCGCTGTTGACTGATGAATACTGAGCCCACACTGACCTTAACCTTGAGGCTTAGCTATCACACCTGCCTGCAGGAGGGCAAGACCTTCGATTTGACTGATGGGGATGTTTCACATGGGCTCACAAAAAATGCGTGTAGATTCTTCTCTCAGTGATCCTGTGGGTGCTATTTTCTGTAAAACCTTCATCCAGTTACAACAGAGATGTCTGAACAGTCCCACACAACATGAATTTAGTGGGGAAAATCCTGAGAAATAACTCATTCTGCCCAGACAGCTCTCCATGTCCACTTCAGCATTTGAGCATGTCATGCTGTTCCAGGATTCTGGGGGGATGTAGTGAAACTCCACCTTAGGAGAGGGTGTGAAACAAGTTACCATCCTTTGTTTTTTTGGGGGGGATATGTTCTGCTGAAAGACAAAAACCATACCTCCATCCAAACCATCTCAGAAGCACAGTGATCCTTGTGGGTGTCTATTTTCTGCAAAACTGCTGGAGAATGCCGAGTCCCAGGGGCCCTTTGCCTTCCAGTCTCAGACTGCCCTGGACACTAACTTCCAGAGCTTCCAATGATTCCAAAAGGCACTGGGTTCCCTTTTGCTTTACTGTGTTAGAGCCACTCCATATTCAGGGAGTACTGGGAGGCATGGCCCATGCTCTGCCCGAGGACCTTCTTTGGTGCCTCTACCTGAGCCCACTGAAGCACAGATTTTCCTTTTCCAGTCAATCTCCCCATGACAACAGACACCCAAGCCCATTGGGTTTCTTGGCCCACGCAGTCTCCGAGTCCTGCTATATGCTGAGCTTGGGTATTCCACCACCCACCACAAACCCTTAAAACTCCATTGCATTTCACTTCTCGGTTTGTAAGTCGAACAGGGATTGGACGGTAAAGTAGGTGGCAGAGCCGCTGACAGCAGCTGCTCACCAGGGAGCTCTCTGCAGGAGCTAAAGTGTGGTTGAAAGTAACCCATCTGAATACTTTGGAATCATCGTTTTCATGAGCACAGGAGACAGTTGACAATGTCATAGAATTGATACCGAACTGCTTTCTTTGAAGATGAACTTTTTAAAAGAGGGACCCGTCGGGGAGAGGAAGGAACAGTGTAGCTAGATGGTTACTCAAATGCAGGCAATTAAGCTGGTCCTGCTAGCTATAGTCCTTGTGCGATACTGTGCTAGTTACATCATTTCATGGCTACTTGGTATATAGAAGCGCAGAGGAGTCTAGCCTGTCCATCAGTCTAGCCTGATGGTACCTCCCTGTGAGTGTGACCTTCTCATAAGGAGGGTCCTGGGAACCTCCCCTCTCCCTCTGCTTTTTACCTCCCTGGTGGCAAGCGACTCTGAGACCTGCCAGGACCCAGTGATGCTTCCACTACTGTTAGATTCAAGGACCTTTTATCCACTGGTCTGTGATCTTCCTGCATTCTGAATCATTGCATGTGGCTGCGTGTGTTAGTCTGGGTAGACTAGAGAAACAAATCCATGGACACACACATGTGTATAAGAAAGAGTTTTATATACAAGAGGAATTGAACATTGAGAAAACTTCCCAGCCCAATCCAGATCAAGTCCATAAGTCCGATATTAGCCCATATGTCTGATACTAATCTATAAAGTCCTCTTCAGACTCACGAAATGCATGCATTGATGCCAAATGTAGATCACAGGTCAGTGGGTAGAAAGTCTTTGGGCCCAGTGGCATTGTAAGCATCTCAGAGCTGGCAGGGTCTCTCTGTGGCTTCTCTGGCTCCAGAGGTCTGGTTGCATCGATGTGGCTTGTCTTCTGCAATGTCTCCCAGGGAGTAGCAGAGACAGAGAGAGAGAGAGAAAGCTTTCTTCCTCCTCCAAGGAGGAAGCCCCAGATTTCCCAGAATTCTCAGAAGGCCATGCCCACATAGAAGTCTTATTGGCTATCTCCAGATTGTTGGCCTAGACTCCACCCCTACACTCTGAATCCTTACATTGACACCAGATTAGGTGACTACCACACTGCATGAGTCTGAAGAGGGACTTATGGACTAGTACCAGACTTATGGACTTGAGTGGGACTGGGCTGGGATGTTTGCTTGATATGCAATTACTTCTTGATATAAAGCTCTTTCTTACTCGTATGTATGAGTGTCACTGGATTGGTTTCTCTTGCCAACCCGGCCTAACACAGATGTATTATAAATTCTAGCCTCTGTGTCTGTGGTTATAGCCCCATTTTGAAGGTAGTTCTGTTATAGGATTAAGGTGGAATGTATTGTGTCTCCACCTTAGTAGAGAGTGTGAAACAAGCCCCCATCCTTTGTTTCCTTGGGGGTATGGTCTGCTGAAAGACAAAAACCACACCTCCATCAAAGCCATTCCTCTGGGCAGAAGAGTCATCTCAGAAGCCCAGAGAAAAATCCCAGGACCATCAGAAGAAGAGCCATGGGTAGAGAATTTTCCAGATCTTTGATGGGAGTGATGGATACCAGGACCAAAGGCACCAGAAGCTGTGACATTGAGACCATTGGACAAAGCAAAAGAGCTCGGCTAAGGTCAGAGGCTGAGGCAAAGGGACCAGGAGATAGAACAGAGGAGCAGATGAGACTGTGAGGCAGACCGGCCAGTTGGCTTCCTGTCCCATGGGACAATGTAGCAGAGAGGAAAAACACATGGCTCAGGGATGCTTAAGGAGGTGTATGCCAAAGCCCAAGGGAAAGAGCATTTCCCCCAAATGGCAAGAGCCAAGGAAGAGATAACCTGAGCTAGCCAAATGTGGTCAGTCACGAAGGTCCCTGGATAAGTCCACCCCATCCTCTTTGTAAGGGTCGAATTGTGTGGCCAGTGCTGCAGAGTAAGCTTCTCCCTCCAATTCCAAATGCCTTCAGAGGTGGCATGGCCGCGCTGCTATTGCCTTTCACTGAGTTGGCCCCTGTCTGACTCCTGGTGCCCCAAACACAATAGGCTTAAAGCAGCGGTTCTCAACCTTCCTAATGACACGACCCTTTAATGCAGTTCCTCATGTTGTGGTGACCCCCCCCACCATAAAATTATTTTCATTGCTACTTCATCACAGTAATTTTGCTACTGTTACGAATCTGGTGACCCCTATGAAAGGGTCATTCGACCCCCAAAGGGGTCGCGACCCACAGGTTGAGTACCGCTGGTTTAAACTGTTGAGATACAATGACTTTCATTACTACATCTTTGTCTGGAAACCCTGCTGAAACTTGTTCATCATCATAGTAACATGCAAGCCCCCATTGCCGGAAAGATCATTGGCCAGGAATTGCACTTAGATTTCCTGAATAGGTGAGAATTTTACCATCAAGCCACCACTGTCTCTCAACAGAAGCTTAGAGGAATGAGGAGCCAACAGTATACTTGCTCCCCTTAGTCTCTGGGTTGGAACTGTAGCCTTCTAGAAAATGTATTTTTGAATTTTATTATTTATACAAGTAGGATATGCACATCGTATGAACAATAAAAAAGGAAGGCATATAGTCAACAGTAAGCCTCTCTCCCATCTTGTGTCAGTCTGGGTTGACTAGAGAAACAAATTCATAGACGCTCATACGTGTATAAGAAAGAGATTTATAGAAAGAGTAATTTATATTAATAAAACATCCCAGTCTAGTCCAGATCAAGTCCATATGTCCAATATTATCCCATATGTCTGATACCAGTCTGTAAATTCCTCTTTAAATTCATACAACACATGCAATGATGCAGGAAGATCACAGGCCAGTGGGTGGAAAGTCTTGTGGATCCAGTGGTGGTGGAAGCATATCAGCTCTGTCAGGGGTCTCCACCAGATTCCTCCAGCTCCAGGGTCTGGCTCCATCATTGTCTCCATGTGACTTGTCCACAGGAATGTCTCTCAGGGAGCTATTTATTTCCTTAGTGCCTCCAAATGAGGTCATCAAGCTGCGACCTGATTGCCAGGCTAAACTCCACCCCATTCACTCTTAATAGTCTAAATTGATACCAGATTATGTAACTACCACACATCTTAATCAACTGGTTATTCAGTTTCCTCCCATGGATTACCACTCCTTATAGTATTTTGTGCCCCATTCAAGATATCTTGTATGCATATATAAGTGTGTGTGTGTACATATAATGTGTGTATATATATATAATGTGTGTATATATAACGTGTGTATATATATATATATATATATATATATATATATACACACACACTCCACCTCTTCAGGCATACAAGAGGACATAATATATAATCTCCTCCATGCCTTATTTATTTCACCTACAAATATATTTGGCTGTGGTCTCATATGCAATCAGCACTTCCTCAGAGTGGCTATAATTTCTTTTTATTCATTTGTGAATGTACCTATTGACACACACAATATGGACATTTAGGTTGCTTTAAATCTCATGCTGCTATAAAATAATCCCTCATGTATACACACAACATACATAATTTCACACATGAGTAAAGCACTTGTAAAGGGAAGCACATTTCTTGAAGTGGAATGGCTGAATCAACTTCTATCTGTGTGGAAGCATTACGTAAATACTATTAGTTATTGTCAACTGTTTCTATTAGGTCCTACTTCTTTCCACTCCTGCATACAGAAGTACACTCTCTTGCCAACTCATTCAGGAAGGACACTTCTTGGTCTTTGCCAGGGTAATAGGTGAAAATATTTTCTCCTCTGGTTTACAATGCCTATTTTCAATGATCATGAAAGAGGTTGAGCATCTTTCGAGCATGTCTTTAAAAACCATGCTCCCTCTTAGCCCTTTTGGAGTTGACAGGGGACAGAAGGGAATGGTCATTCAGAGAAAAGGCCCCAAGCAGCTGAAAGGTCGTTGTGATAAGTTTCTTGAGGACAAGCACATGCCTTTTCCCTTTCTATCTTTGTTGGCACACAGAGCCCACTCTATACGTGTGCCAGATTGAATTTATGTCCCTTTGCTGCAAGAAGGAGAGTCTTTTTCATATCTTCCCGTCAAACGATGTTTCCATTTAAAGAGTTTGGAAGTGCTTTCCTGAGAACACTTCAGTTCAAAGAGTTCATTCATTCCTTGTTATAGTACTACCTTCTGAAGCCCCTATTAAGTACTAATAATACCATGATTTCCCAGGCGTTTTGTTGTTGATTTTCCTAAATCACCGAGTGGTTGTTGTCTCTCTGAAATCACTGTGGACTTGTGGGGCAGGTGTCACAAACGCATTGGTGTCAGAGTCTGGGCAGAAACGTTCTGTGAATTGCCCAGACTCAAAGCTTAAAGGAGAGTTTTGCCTCAGCCTGCTTTTGCTGCCAATGCTGTCATATTACATCAGCTATTATTACATGCCAGTGAATTGCAGCTCTTTGGTGCATTAACCTTAATTCTAGGTCATTTACCAAAGGAGTTCTGATCACAGGATCCCATGGGAAACATTAGTATTATAATCTACATTCTAGCCAGCATTGAAAATTTTATTACAATGCAGCATGAAATGTCAAGATCACTAAAAAAATGAATCATTTCTGCAATTTGACTTTGCACCCATTAAAACTTTCCATAAACATAGATCTATGCATCCAATAAAGGGCATACAGCACGAAGCAATTTGTATACAGGAATATTTAAAATTTTAAATAAAGGTTAGTGGAAATAAATTTGATATCTATGTCTCTTGTCCTGTCCCCTTAAGAACAAATAATGTTGGCCACCGACTTCCCTGCTCGATGCTGTGTGAACAAAGGTTATGGGCTATACCTCCATCTCCCTCTTCTCCCCTGTTCCCCTGTCCTTTCTCCTCATTTAGCGGTGCATTAAGTAGTTACCACATCCTGGGGGGTGGAATGGAGCCACAGTGTAATTGTGCTTATCGGTATATGCTTATGAGTACCATGTTTTCTCAGCCTTTGTGAGGGTAAGTTAAGGACAAATGGTGAAACACCACTTTTGTGTACAAAAGTTTCCTTTCAGAGTACTTGAAATTCTACCACCAGGACCTCATCTATTTGGTTTGAGTAATTACTCGGTAAAGTTCCTGTTCAAATGCGAACATATAATAAGTTGGAATGAATAACATGGACTGATGGACATTGCTATGCTATCTAGAATTTTAAAATTAGACACGTAACCATTACTTAGCAGAGCATTGATTCCTGAGGAAATGAGAACACCCCATGAGCCATGTTTGGTAAAGGAGTGGGAACGAATCAGAATATGGAATATTGCCCAGAATTCAAAAAGGGCGCACAAGGAACAGACCCTGCTACCTACATGAACTCATGCAATTGATTTGTTTCCTCTGGACACCAGAAAACCTGGCTTTGTGAATTACTTGCGTTAGTGCCTTGATTTAAACACAAGGTGGAGTTAATATTGGAATAGAGCATCTGTGTTAATCGATCAGTTGTGAGATGGAACGTGAAGTCATGTTGAAGTCAATCAGAATAAACGATGCATATATTCTGATGAAAACAATTGGGTTGTTATGTGGAAAAGGTTCCATTAATAGTGTTTCCATTCATCGTGAATGGGAACACAGCCCAGTGAACATATGAAAACCAAGCATTTGGCAAATTCGGAGATTGGCCATTTGGAGAAAGAGTAGGAAAGCATGTGGCTGCTCAGACCAGACCACCCAGTCTGCATCCACTCATGTGACAACCGTGTGGTATGAAGGTTGGCCTTGCCAACTCCTGTCTCTTGCTCTCTTTGCAAGGTGTCTTGGTGAAAGAGGGTCAAGGTAGATGGGGCAGGTGGTCATTAAGAGCGACTCCAGTTGAAGACAGAGGGGGAAGAGTAGGATCATCCTTAACTTGGCCTCTTCCACCACGAGAGGTCATTCAAAGAGTTAATCTGAGCCTTTGGTTTGCCGTTGGGAGGTCTAAGGGGGTTCACTGAAGAAAGGAGCCAAAGCAATTAAGATTCTGATGGGGGCAGAAATACCTAAATAACAGGGATTCCGTAACAATTGGTCTACGTCTCTTTGATATCAAAGAGACACAGATGTGTAGTCTGGAGCTGATGCTGTACTGCACAAGGTCAAGACCCCGTCTCCTTCTCTTTCTCTCAGCATGTGGCTTGCACTCATCATCTAAGATGGTTGCTCGTATGCCTACAACCCCACCCTTATTCCAGCACCAGAAAGGAGAACTAGCCAAAGAAAGCTTAGCTTTTCTCTGGAAACACCGTCCCCGAGTGCTGCACACAGCTCCTGCAGTAACACACCGAGCTGAGTTGTACGTAGCTTAGCTTCGTGCCCAGCCCAGAACAGGAGAAAGGATTTTAAGGCAGGTAGGAGGGGCCTCATGGGGAGTAGTAATACCAGCGCCTTGAGTAGGGATTAGGGCCCGAGGGCTAGCTGGACATCTTAGGCCTTAGCACACACTACTGTACATATGGGTAGAGGACAAGAAGTAGAGAGGGGAGCTCATTTCCTAGACAGGCACTTAAAAAGCACTTGGCTCATGGGCCTACCATCTGGATCAGTGACATCTCTCTCCTGAGACATGTTGTGCAGAAAATCAATTCTGCCAAATGATACACTCAAAACATGGGGTTCTAGGATAGAACACGTTTGTGCGATGCCATTTGAGAGAGAGTGACCAGGCTTCTTTCCTGAAGGGACCTCGGCCCTCCATGGGGACTAACGAGTACTGCGGCACTCCAAGGGGGAATGGAGCAAGTAGCACTTCCTTCCTTTCCAGTAGAGGGAGGTGCCTCACTGTGCAGGGCGCCTGCCCCTGGGCTCAGAGGTAGATGGGGCAAGGACTCCACAGTCATAGCTCCAGGCGCCCTTTCTGACTGCGTGTAGGAGAGCAGATCTGATGGCGCAGAAAAGAGAGCAGAAGATGTGGAGGCTCAAGTTGCTAAAGGAGGGAAGAACCAGCCTCCTGTAGAAGTTGTTTGTAATCTGGGGGCAAGAGCAAAGGCATGAGGATTACAGGGGAAACTCTCAAGTAAAAGGTGTAGAAAGATCTACGACTGATCCTTCTTCCAAGATGTAATCTAATCCAAGAATCAACTGTGAGGGAAATCCTGAGTGAGACTGAGCCATCAGAGCAGGAGAGTCCAGCAAGGGGGCAAGAGAATGTCGGTTTCCATACCTCCTCCTCTCAACTTGTGGGTTTATGATGGGGTCTCTTCCCTCGGACCGTCTTTCCGCGGTGACCTCTGGCTCCTCCCTTGCTGGAGTCTTCTGGAGACCCTTTCTCCTTTTTCATTTTCAGAGCCCCTTCCTAGGAATCACTTTACCAGAGCGGGAAGAGCTTATCTACTGAGTTTAGTGACTGTGGAGACTGCACAGCCAGACTCTGGGATACTGTAACCTCAGTGGAGCCCGTGATGGCCTGGGCTGGCAGGCGCTGGTTCTGGGCTGTGTTTGAGGGATATGGTTGTTGGGATGTAGGGGGTGATGTATCTGCAAACTACTGCTAACAGAGGCCCGAAGAGACTGTACATTCAAACTCTCCCCATAACCGTAAGTCTCCACAGTGATCCTTGATGATCATCTTAACTTGATTTTGCTAGAATCCATATGCTCAACGGGCAGGTAGAGGTTACCTGTGAGATTATGGTGACACCAAGCCTGTCACGGTGGAACTATCTACCAGTTTTTCTCGTGATGCCCCACTGGGTCGACTCACGCCTCTAGCCTTTGAGTTAGTAGTGGGCACATGAACCTTTTGCCATAGAGACAAAATAATGCTCACGCCCCCTTTGCCCGGGCGATCACACTGACCCTGCCATGTGGTGACAGTGCCACAGGGTGGGACGGAACCATTCTCAGTGGTCAGTGGGATTTGAAAGAGAGAGCAGGTGTAAGTTCTGTGTGCGGCTCCACTCTGTTTTAAGGTGGGCACTGTGGCATGGGTTCCTAGAACGCCTTGATGCGACCTAGTAAATGTTACCTGCACTTCCCTAGGGAGGCCATTCCATGTACAAGTGGGTCTCACTTGGTATGATAATTTGCCCCCAAAGCAGTTGAAAATGAACAGTGGGAAAGATGGAGAATTCACAGATGTATAATGTAAGCTTAGGCTGATATTTATTGGACTCATAAGGCTGAATTACAGATAGAAGGGGAAAATAAGTGGACTTGTCAGAGGCATTAATAATTTGTGCCAAAGGGCAAAGGCACCCACACAGTTGAATAAAACAGTAAAAAAATGCAACCATGTCAAAAGGATGAAGTTTAGTAACCCCTGCTCTGTGTGGCTCAAATAAATCCATACAAGACCCCAAGCCTGGCCATCTCCCATTACGTCCTGATAAACTTCAGTGTCATTCCTCCAAGCTGGTTGTTCCAAGTATGACAAACCACTTCCGGGCCTCCAACCATAGCCTTGTTGTTTGCAGAATTCTTCCAAGGAGAGCTGGGGTGAAAACCCGAAATCCTGGATGGAAAAGAACAGTTCTACGGATGCACCCAGCAAAACGTTCAGCTGCCGAGCAGGAAGACAATCAAGGGAGGTACAGGTCAGCCTTCTGGGCTCCTTGCTGGGACATGCTGGATGGATCCGCCGCAGAGGACCGCCCACTTCTTTCAAACATTGACCGAAGCACACACTTCTTTCTTTCTCTGAAGAGGAAAATGGTTTCAAAGTTTGCAATTCGTATGAAGCAAGTTAAAAAACCGTTTGTTTTAGCCATCATTAAACATTTGGAGTTAGGAGACATTCAGAGAGCCCTCTCCCCAACCATCATCTGCTTCGTCAGTGGCCCTTTAAAAAAATGCTAGGTCTGGAATGGTTTCAGCTCATGTGAAGAGTTAACTTCCACGGAACCTCTTGGTTCTCAATCATCGATGTCACATGCATAAACAGTGTGTCTAGCACTGCCCCACAGAACACAATTCAACTACGTAAACACAGGTCTTTCCGTTAAGTCAACTGTGTGAATAAATATACTATAGAATGTCTTACATATGGACATCTTTAACATCATAAACACGCACATTTGTTTGGGTCCTGTATATACAAAGTTCATGCATAAGGAAAAATGGGTGATACCTTCTCCCCAGACTTTAAAAAAATGTGCATGTTTGTGTGTGTAGAACAATTAGACACGAACCGCAAACTAGTTTCATCTTGTTGTGGTTCGTAGGTGTCGTTGAGTTGGCTCTGCCTCACAGCGAGCCTCTGCCCCACAGAAGGAAACACCGCTCGGTCCTGTGCTCTCTCCCAATCCTTCCCACGCTTGAACTGATTGTTGAAGCCTCTGCGCCAGTCTGTCTCCTGGAGAGTCTTCCCCTTTTCACCACCCTCTCCTTCACCAAGCATGAGGTCTTTCTCCAGCGACTGGTCCCTCCTGACAGCATGTTTAAAGCATGTCTGATGAAATCTCACTAACTTTGCTTCCAAGGTGCATTCTGGTGGCCATTCTTTAAGGACAGATTTGTTTATTCTTCTGGCAGTCCATGATATACATTCCATACCCCGCCCCCTACCATACTTCAAATGCAACAGTTCTCCTTCAATTTTCCCTTCATTGTCCAGCGTTTCCATGCATTTGAGGTGATTGAAAGATACCATGACTTGGGGCACACTCACCTTAGGCCTCAAGGTGACAATTTTCATTTTGAACATTGAAAACTTCAATGTTCCACTTCCCCCAGTTATCATTAGGTTGATGCTTGGTCTAGTTGTGAGGATTTTTTTAAATGTTAAGGTATAATCCACACTGAAGACAGCAGTCTTTGAGCTTCATCGCTTAATACTTCAAATCCTCTTCACTTTCAGCAAGCAACGTTGTGTTATCTGCATGTCACGGTTAATGAATGTCCCTTCGATCCTGGTGCTGCATGTTCTTCAAGTAGTCCAGCTTCTCAGGCTAATGGCTCAGTATGGAGACTGAATAGGTAGGGTGAAAGGATTGGACCCCATACTCATCTTTATACATTAAGCCCTGGAGTGCTCCTGGTTCTGTTTGAACAGTTGTCCCTTGGTGGGTGTAAAGGTTTGCATGAGTGCAGTTCAGTGTTTTAGAATTCCTATTCTTTGCAATGTTGTCCACAGCCTGTTATGATCCACACAGTCCAATGCTTTCATGTGGTCAATTCAACACAGGTCAACGGCTTTCTGGTATTCTCAGTTTCCAGCCAAGATTTATTACCTAGCAGCAACAAAATCCCCTGTTCCATGTCCTCTTCTAAATCTGATTTGAAATTATTTATGCCAAGAAATTTGAAAGACAGCCATCTGGTCAACTGGATATAAGCAATCCATATTTGTCTCCATTCTAAAGAAAGCTGACCCAGTGGAATGCAGAAATTATCAAACAATATCATTCGTGTCACACATACGTAAAATTAGGCTAAAGCTATTTTAAAACAATTGCAGTAGTACATCAACAGAGAACTGCCAGACATTCAAGTTCAATTCAAGCTTGACTTATTGTAATAGGTAGGTTTATTGTGCCAACCTGGCCAATAAGAACACGTGGGATTAATAAGGTCGCAGTTCGATCGGAGGGGAAAGAGGTAAATAGCTCGGTGAGCCCCACCTCTTTCTTTCTCTCTGGTGATCAGCCTAACATGCCGTAGCTAGTTCTCTGCCTCAACTTGTGAGCTACACTACCTGTGGGACACCCAACCCATGGACCGTGGCCCTAGAGCTCGAGGTTCTTCCGAGACCTGCTTTGCCACACTGCTGGTGTATACATTGCTTGAGTTAGGAACTGTTGGATCCTGTCGTGTGGCTGACTGTTGGTGACCTGCCCTGCTGTTTGCTGCCTGTGGCCAGACTGCCTACATTGCTCTACGGAACTCTCAGCTGTCTGCTTCCTTGACCTTGAACACAGTAGCCCTCGTGACTTGAATGACTTCAAGTATATAAACTTATTTACGGATGTTAGTTGAACTGAGCCCTCTGTACTGCTGTGTGGACTAATTAGCTGTTAAATTCCTTCGTGCTCTATCTATCTATCTAAAATCATAAGTGTCCTGATTTTGTTTCTCTAAGAACCCTGTCTAACGCATTTATCTGTATGCATATGTACCCCCTAAAATCCCAGACTAGTTGTTATGAGATGGTCAAAACAAATCAAACCAAATTCATAGTCACTGCATTGATTCTGACCCCCAAATCCTATTGGGTAGGTAAAATTTTTCCTGTGGGTTTCCAAGATTCTAATTCTTTACAAGAGTAGAAAGCCGTGAAATTCTCCTGAGGAGTGGCTGGTGGTATCAAACCGCTGACCTGGCAGTTAACAGCCCAAGCCATATGGCAAGTGTATGGGTGAGCTTTCAAGGCTGTGAACTTTCAGAAGCAGATTACCAGACTTTTCCTCTGAGGCGCCTCTGGATGGGTTTGAGCCACAAACTTCGGGCTACTAGTCCATCCTTTAGCCATTTGTACCACTCAAGGATTCACATACGTGCGTCTCTCTACAAGATTAAATGACTCATCTTACTTGGCATCCCCATTCTTTTCATGAGCAATGTTCTTAGAGAAGAGTTTTATTTTTTTCTACTCAGCCTGCTCCGAACTGCTTTGCTGTGACTTTTGAGTGATTAAGGTAAACGCAGACCTCGGACCTTCCCCTGCTCTGGGTGCCTCTGGGATCTGGGCGGGGAGGTGACTACATAGCTAGGTAAGTGGTCTGATTGAAGAAGCCAGAGGCCCCGCTGCCTGTAAATATTAGTTCGTCCTGTTCTCCCTGCTGAGAGCTGCCCGTCTCCCTGTCATTCCTGTGGCACAGTGCTGTTGAAGGAAGCCAACTTTCTGTCAGGCAGCTCAGCACATAAGTTCAGAAGCTGGGTGAAGAAGGAAAAACATTTCAATTCTCACATTCGTGCCTTTCCAGTCAACACATTTTTGAGGGTGCCAATTTCTCTCAGGCTTCAAAATAGCCAGCCCTGAAGAACACGCTTAAAAAAAAAAAGTTTGAAGAAATTGGGACTTGGTAACTGTTCCAATCACCAGAGCCATCTGAGTAGTTGGTGTGTGTGTGTGTGTGTCTGTGTGTGTGTGTGTGCATGTGCACGCGTGCAGGGGGTGTCCTAAAATGCAAAGTGACCTCCTGGACAAAAGCAGAGGGATGTCATGGACTCCCCAATTTTGCTGCCAATCTCCAACAATATTTGAGGCTCTCTGAATGTATGTGCACGGCCCTAGTCCACAAGGGAAAGGGTGACCTCAAACTAGGTCAAATACATCTTGCCCTTGTACCAGAGGAGGACAGGCCATTTATCCACAAGAGACTTGAAGTCGCAGAGCTGGGTGGGACAGAATCAAGCCGAGGGTCTTTTGTTATAGCGCATAAATCCAGCATCTCACCTCAGGACTTTGAAAGCTCTATTCTTTTTTAAAAAATAATCATTTTATTGGGGGCTTGTACAATTCTTATCACAATCCATCCATCCATTGTGTGAAGCATATTTGTAGAGTTGTTGCCATCATCATTCTCAAAATATTTTCCTTCTACTTGAGCCCTTGGTACCAGCTCTTTGTTTTTCACAAACCCTTGAAAATTTATAAATTATTTTTTCATCTTACACTGCCTGACATCTCACTTCACCCATTTTTCTGTTGTCCGTCCCCCAGGGAGGAGGTTATATGTAGATCCTTATGAATTGGTTCCCCTTTTATACCCCACCTTCTCTTTCCCCTCCTGCTATTGCTACTTTCATTATTAGTCCTGAGGGATTTATGTGACCTGGATTCTCTGTGTTTCCAGTTCTTACATGTACCAGTGTACATACTCTGGTCTAGCCAGATTTGTAAGGTAGAATTGGGGTCATGATAGTGGGGGTGGGAGGAAGCATTAAAGAACTAGAGGAAAGTTGTATGTTTCCTCATTGCTATACTGCATCCTGACTCTCATCTCCTCCCTACAACCCTTATGTAAGGGGATCTCCAGTTGCTTACAGATGGGCTTTGGGTCCCCACTCCACACTCCCCCTCATTCATAATGATGTGATTTTTTAAAATTCTTTGATGCCTGATACCTGATCCTCTCAACACCTTGTGATCACACAGACTGGTGTGCTTCTTTCATGTGGGCTTTATTGCTTCTCAGCTAGATGGTCACTTGTTTATCTTCAAGCTTTTAAGCCCCCAGATACTATATCTTTTGATAGCCGGGCACCATCAGCTTTCTTCACCACACTTGCTTATGCACCTGCTTTGTCTTCTGCGATCGTTTCTGGAAGGTCAGCATCATGGAATGCCAGTTTAATAGAACAAAGTATTCTTGAATTGAGGGAGTACTTGAGTGGAGGCCCAAGGTCCATCTGCTACCTTAATACTAAACCTATACATATATGCACGTAGCTCTATTTCCCCCATCCATCATAATATGTAAATAGATTTACATATGTACATACCTGTATTTATACCTCTATAAATGCCTTTTGCCTCCTAGTTCTTTACTCTATTTCCTTTGACCTTCCTCTTGTCCCACCATCATGCTCAGCCTTCATTTGGGTTTCAGTAATCCCTCTCTATTACATTTCCCTTGATCAAGCCTCCTACACCCTCCTTGCCATTGATTTTGGTTCACTTGTTGTTCCCTTGCCCCTGGGTTTGTTAACACCCACTTCCTTTCACCTACCTCCCTCTCTCCCATGTCCACCCCAGAACTGTAGGTCCCATTGTTTTCTCTTCCAGATTGTTTTTCCAGCCTATCTAATCTAGATAACCCACAGAGATAATAATAAGCACAAAAATAAGACAGAGCAAACCAAAGCAACAAAAGAAAACTAAACAAAAAACAAAACAATGACACAAAAGAAGAGAAAAGCCTGTAAATAGTTCAAGGTCTGTTTGTTGACCTTCAGGAGTGTTTTCCGGTCGAATTTCATGAGGTGCCACACCCTGGCCCTAAAGTCTATTTTTGGTATTTCCTTGGGACTTGCTTCCTTTGTTTCCCTTGCTGTTCTGTTGCATGCCCTTAGTATTTTGCCTCTGTGTGATGGGGTCAGATCAGGCACAATTCCTGCACTGTGCCTCCAGTGTTGTCCCCCATAGGGCTATGGGTCAGTGAGGGATGTCATGTCTTGTAGTGGGGCCAGCCATATGCTCTTCTCTGTGCATTGGCTGCTCTGAGCAGGGATATTGTCCTCAGGGCTTGGTGGGCCAGGATGTGCTCCACTCTCTCGTCCTTCCCCTTGATTTGCTCCTATGTGCTCTGATCAGATATGTCTCTCTCCCTGAGCTGTAGCTTCAGTGCTGTCTTCTGAAGTAAATTCTTCTGGGGGGGAGGGAGGGCTGTCCACATAGATGGGATTGGGGTTGCCCCCTCAGACCTCTCTATTAGTTCCCTGCTTCATGCTGGTATGTTACATTCACATCTTGCAGCACTGGGTTGAAGCCTGGTCCCTCTTTCCCTGTAGAGATATAAACAATATCCTCCCCTTGGTTAGTGCCCTTTCCCCCAGCTATCCATGTCTTTTCTTTTTTCTTTTCTTTTCCCCACCTACTTTTTAGTTGGCTACCATATGTTTCCCTAGATTTGGTCTGGCTCCTGCCATACTACGTGGGCCTCACCCCAGGAATGTTTGTATACAGGTATGCAGTATGTCCCTTTTGCATTTTTAAGCTTACCTCAGTGGATTCATGTTGTGCATATCCTTTTGTGCGTGAATTACTTTGCTTAGCATCATTTCCTCTGGTCTTCCCATGCGGCGATGTGCTTCATGAGCTCATCGCTGGAAAGATCTATTCTTACAGGTGACTGACTGCATTTGGAAATGCTCGGACCCCCATCAAACCTTTCCAGCAGTATCTACCTGATGGAAACACTGCTTCTAAAGGTCCTCTCCACACAGTCCCTGAACCACCCCACAGCTGTTCTACTCTCACCTCTTTCTCCAGGTCAGCATGCCTTTCCCCTAAAATCAGTCTCGCTGTATAATTGCACACCACCCTGGCCTCTGCGAAAGCAGTCACAGACAACAGGCAAGGGCATATTCCACTGTAAATCTATTTATGGACATTGGCATTCAAATTTCATGTCATCATTTTCATGTGGATAGTGCAGTGATTGATCTGAGATGACACTTCTAGTCATGGTCTTTGTAACTCCCACCGCCTGACTTGTGCCCGATGGAGCTGAGTCCCAGAAGGTGGGGAAATATACTGATAGGATTATAGGATTCTGTTATGAGGGATAGATACAAAGGTAAATTGTGATTGCAACTTAGAACTCTCAATGTGAGGAATGGTCAGGTTGGCCATCCCGATGGGTCTAAAAGGAGCCATTTCAGAAGCAGGAAGGAAGCTCTCCGTATCATCAAGAAAAAAGAGGCAGGAGTGGAGTATGTCCTTTGGGCCCTGAGATGCCTTGCCATTGACCCTTCTGGAACCAGAGCCAAAAAGCTGTGACACCAGAGAAGTGGCAGAGTAATAGCAACAGTGAAACCAAGAGCCAGCTCATGAGATAGAGGAGTGGGGTGCTTGGCCCATGGAGCAAGTAAAGCTGAATGCTTTGGGGCAGACTTCTTTGCGGAGTAGGGTGCCCATAGTTACTTGATTGGGGAGCTAGGTTTGCTGACTCATGGAGCTCAAGCTGAGCATCTTCTGACTGGGACTTACGGTGGAGGGCTGTGCCCCTTGGGCATTGATGCTGAAGTAGCTCTGACACTGCCAGAGCTGGGCAGGGGCTCTGTGAGTGAGATGCCAAAGACCAGAGAAGCCTGCCTGAGGGAGTAGCTGGGAAGAGGCTGTCTTGACCAAGAACTATGTCTCAACAATTTCTGATCCCTAGTTGTAACCTGTCAACTTCCCCAGCTAAGCCTGCAGTTGGAATGCAGTCTGTGAGTTCCGGGTGGTCACTGCCCTCAAGGATTCCCTCCAGCTGAGAAGCAGGGTACTGTGGGAGGAACAGTGGTGTTGGCATTGGTCAGAGAAGAATTAGACGGAGGCATGTCTGACTGCCATCTCAGAGGAATTGGCTGATAAATTTCATTCTAGTTTCTCTTTGTGAAGTCAGAGGACGCTGGACGTGGCCCTCACATCCTTTGTAGGATGTCACAGTATTATTATTATGATTATCGTTGTTGTTTTTACCACTTTAACTGTGTTGCTGTTGTTAGGTACTGTGAGTGGGTCCCTAGTCATCGTGACCTCCCAGGAGCAAACGTCGTCTGGGCCTGGACCCTCCTCACAAGTGTTGTTGTACGTGAACCTATTGTTGCAGCCATGGCGTCCGTCTGTCTCCAGAGGGTCTTCCTTTTTTTCACTGATCCTCGACAGAGTGTGACGTCCTTTTCCGGCACTGCTCTCTCCTGATAATGCGTCCAAAGTATGAGAGACAATGCCTCACCGTCATGGATTCTAGGGACATTCTGGCTGTACTTCCTCCAAGACAGATGTGCTTGTTTTGTTTTTTGGGGGGGACAGGTTACAGCGATTTCAGTATTCCTTGGCAGCACTATCATTCACATGTGGCAATGTTTTAGCTAGTGAGCCATGCAATATCAGGTGTCGGCCTCATTGGGCAGTCATTTGCCAATCCCTGCATTATAACATCACAGAGAAAATTGGTTTAGACAGCCTGAGGGTGAATTGGACACAATTCTTTGGTGGAAGGAAGATCAGATGGTGAAGAAGAGGAACGTGATACCTGTTTATCTCAAACAACATAATCTCCTTAGATCACATCCGTCATGCAGGTTTCCTGAGTCTCGGCACTATTGGCAGGTTGGGGTGGGTGGGGACATTGTGTTTTATAGGGCATTTAGTAACAGTATTGACTTTTATCCATGAGATGCCAGAAACGTTCCCCACCAGTTGTGACAACCAAAAAACGTCACCAGATGTCCTTCAGGAGGTAAAATTTCCCTGATTGAGAACCATCGAGTTCATGAAACAGCCTCAGGATAAAACACAATTCAGTCACCTTTAGTAAGTGGCCTTCAGTAGCTTTCAACACATCGCGACCCTTGTGTGTTCCAGGAGAATCATGTCCTACAGGGCTTCAGAGAACAATCCACCAGAGGGAGCAGAGTTCAGTTGCTTTTTTTCAGAAGTAGATTGTCAGGCCCTTCTTCTGAGATGCTTGGGAGTGGACTTGAACCTCCAACCTTTCAGCCCAGCCCCATCTCCACCTCCCTTTGGAGCACCCAGCCAATCCTTAGCATTCAATCACCTGGGACAGAAGGCAAGCATGTGGGAAGGAGCAAGAGTTCCTGACAGGGTGGTCTTCCCCAGATTCCCTAGAAGGAAAATGGGAGGAGGAAGTAAGTAGTTGAGGAAGAGTGGAATCACAAATAATGCTTCCCTTGAATGGGCACAGTCAGGAGCCATGATGGCACAGTGGGTGGGTACCCATTGAACTGCTAACTGCAGGGTCTGGGGTTTGAAACCCCAGGTAATCCTCTGGAGAAATAGGGAGCTTTCTATTCCTGTAAGGAGTTACAGTCTTGGAAACTCACAAAGGCAGTTCTACCCTGCCCTATAAGGTTGCTATGGTGAGGAGGCAGCGGACAATGATATAAAATATGAAAATAAAAATAATTTATAAATTATTAAGGGCTCCCAAGGGTGGGAGGGTGGGGAGAGAGGGGTAAAAAGAGGAACTGTTACCACGGACTCAAGTAGAAAGAAAATATTTTGGAAATGATGATGGCAACATGTACAAATGTGCTTGATACAACCGATGGATGGATTATTGTAAGAGCCCCTAGTAAAATGATTTATTAAAATGAAATTTTAAAAGGATCAATTTCATGGCACTGTGTTTGGTTTGAAGTGGGCACAAGGAGCACTGATGATGCCAACCGAAAAGTCTGTGGTCCAAACCCACCAGCCACTCCATGGGAGAATGGATGTGGCAGTTTGTTTCCATAGAGATTGATCACCTTGGGTACCCCAGGGGCAGCTCTAGTCTGCCTAGTAGGGTAGTTAGAGTAGGAATGGACTCCATGGCCTGGGGTGGTGGTTGTTGTTTTGTTTGGACTCTTGGGGTGCTTCCTCGGGGCAGTCTACCTTCAGGTACTCCACATGCCGTCATTGGCACGGTACTGCTAACCAAGTCATCCAGTCAGGCCCCATAGCAAGTAAACTGGACTCTAGTCTTCTCCTAGAGTTCCTGGCTTGTTTACCCTTTTTATGTAAGTTAGGAAAGGGTTCTGTTTCTGTTCCTTGCTGTGGGAAAGGACCCCTGGTTGGAATGGAGTCATTTCACTTCTTAACCAGGAAGGGGATATAGCCAGGATATAGCCAAAACTCTGTCTCCAAGAGTAGATGGGAACTCACTCACCGCCATGAACTTGATTCTGACTCACAGCAACCCTTCAGGACAGAGTAGAACCACGAGGGTGGCTTTCCACAACAGTAACCCTGTACGGTAGGAGTACAAAGTCTCATCTTTCTCCTGCAGACCGAGCTGATGGATTCGAACTGCTGACCCTGTAGTTAGCAGCCCAGCTGGTCGTCCTCTTTCTGGGAAGCCCAGGGAGTGTCTGAATTAAAATCAAAAGCTAGATCACTGCTGGGGTTTTCAGGGATCAAAGGTTGATCTGAGCGATGCTGAGGTGACCAGCATGGACATGGCCCTGGAGCGCCATCAGGAGAGATCTGGGACAGGCAGTTCACTAAGGACTTGCTGTTTAGCCAAGTGAGCACGCACAGCACCACAGACTGAGGGCAACGATCGGCTCGTAGCGGACTGGACATGGCTCTGCCCTGGCTCTTGCTCCCTGCAGGTGAGGCAGACACAGGGAAGTGTCAGATTGGCCACCGAAACGAATGGCTGTTTGGAGCAATGCCACTTGTTTGCTGCACTGCAGCAGCGGGGTTCGGGACCAAAAGCCAAACAAGGCTCCCTGCTCCCTCCCCCACCTCAAAAAACACCCCCACCCCAAGTTCAAGAGCAAGCAAAACCCAAGTCAACACAAAGCCCCGGGATCCTGGGGAGGAAGCTAATTGGAAACACCCAAGCGGGTTGCCGCCCCTCCTTCACTCGGTTGCCACAAATCAGTTTGTTTTTATTTGCCTCAAAACCCCAATTAAATAAAATGTGTCTGGCACACACATCATTTCCCATGACCAAAACCCAGATCTGTCTCCTCCTAGCAAGGAATCCGAGCTATGTTTCTTTCCAACAAATCCCTATTCCCCAACCTGCACCACACATTTCACTCTGTTTGGTCTCCTTGTCCTGGGACTGCAGCTGTGTCGCTTAGTTATCACTCCTTTGTGTCGCGGGACACACACTGCCGCGCCCAGCGAGGGTCCGTGCACGCCGGCCTCTTGACCAATGACCTCGACCCACTTACTGTTGACAGGGGCAGGTTTTATTTTTTCCCCTAATGCACATTTTTTTTCAGGTCCTGATGGACC
Source organism: Tenrec ecaudatus (assembly GCF_050624435.1). Taxonomy (NCBI): domain Eukaryota; kingdom Metazoa; phylum Chordata; class Mammalia; order Afrosoricida; family Tenrecidae; genus Tenrec; species Tenrec ecaudatus. Next base: position 82,525,068 of record NC_134538.1, read on the forward strand.
GCGCACCATATGGAGGGATTGTCCTGTGGCTAAGTTTATTATTAACAGCTCACAGCTGGAGTTATAGTAACTACACACGGCTGTGGCTTTGCACTAATTGGCCAAGACACGTCTGAGAACGAGACGCAGAAAGTGGCCACTGCAAAGGACTTCAAGCACACACAGCGAGCGAGCTTCGAGGGGACACCAGGTTCAGACCAGCGGTTTCTGTTTGGCAGGGAGGGGAGAGAAGGCAGGTGAGCCGCGAGAAGTCATACTCTTGAGTCTCCCCAACTCAGTCTTGATTCAAATGAATTATTTTAAACAGGTTCCCGCTCACGAACAGAACGCACTTCCAGCAGAATGAACCCCGAATTCTTAAGTGCCCAGACAATTAAATCACCGAGCCCACGGCGTGCCTTCCGCCTGTATTTCCCGACTAATCCTGCTGTCACGGCGAGGCCGGGCCAGCCTGGAGAACAGTGTGTGCACTGTTCGTCCATCACCTAGGATTACAGTCAAAACTGCCCGGCGCGGAGGGGACCTGGGTGTTGTCTGCACCGGTGAGTGGGGTGGCGGCAGGGGTGGTGGTGGAGGGGGGTGGGGGGATGCTGGCCAGGGATTGCGCATGAGTGAAGTGGCCACCCCTGGGTCTTCTAGTGAGGGTTCTTGAGAATGATGAAATGTGAATAGGCTGTCTGTGTATCGCTCAGTAAATTTCTTTCTCAGATGTTTCCAACCAGCGCGACTCGGTTGAGAAATGACCGGGGGAGAACAGAGGATCCAGCCACTGCGTTCGGGGGTCTTATAAATCAGCCGCAGCCCGCCGAACTGGAACCGTGCAATGATGGAAAAATCCGCTGCTCGCGGGCTGGCGAGTCTAGGCAAACAACCCAACGCTTGCTCCGCTCTCTCTCTCTCGCGGGCAGAGGGCTTAATTAAAGTTCACGGAGGACGAGGAGCAGAAAAAGAAACACAGGCCAGGCTCAGAGTCGTCCCTGTGCAACACGTCCTGGTTCTGCCCCTGGCTGGGGCGTAGAACTACAAGCGGGGTCACGGACAACAGGGAAGTGCTGTCATTAGTCAATGCTGCCAGGAGATCCAATCATCCTCGGGGCTCCTGGGCCGCACGAACTCACCCACCCACCCACCTGCAGCCATCTAGTTGATTCTGACTCACACTGGGGTTCTATGGGTGTCCATACTGAGGGGAGCAATCAGCCTCATCGTTCTCCCTCCAAACGGCTTCTGGGTTCGAACCACCAACCTTGAAGTTAGCAGTTCAACACCGATCTGGTGGGCCACCAGACCACCTGAAATAAACCAAATGACCATATTTTCTACTAACGCCATCTCCCTGTGAGAGAGCTGGGTCCAATAAAGGGTTGATGAGTTAAGCTGCTAACCGAAAGGTTGCTGTGGTTACGAGAAAGGCCTGTCTACCTCCTGAAAATCTGCAGCCAGATTCGAGCAGGATGCTTAATCATACCCGACCTGTCGGCATAGGTCCTATAAGTCTGCCGTAAGTTAGTGAGCCCCCTCCCCCCAACTCTATACCAAGTGCTATGAACAAAAAGAGAACAGCTTTACATTGGAAGTAAATGGACCTGGCTAGGTATCTGATGACCTGGCTAGGTATCTGATGACCTGGCTAGGTAGAGGACCTGGCTAGGTGTCCGATGGCCATTGTAAGTCTGCCAGATCACATCGGCTCTGACCACATGAACGAAGGCTTGAGGATCAGCTCTACGGGCACCAGAGAACAAGGCTTGGAGTCGCATGACTGCTGCCTGGCAAACCAGGATTGGGTTTCCTGAACTGCACGTAGTGTGCTATATTGTTCCATAGCCATAGTTCATTGTCCCGTGGCATCACAAAACTCCTACTGACAGGAGGAGGGGTTGGTTGATCCAGAAGCAGTGATGGGCACCTGAGACTGTGAGAGTCTGGGGACCTGGGCAGGGCCCGAGTTCCTCATCCAGTTCAGTGGTTGCCAGTCAAATGCCCTGGCACCAGGAAATCTGAGCTCACCACCTGAGACTGGTATGAGCTGCATCTCCCTCTTCATTGGCATTCACTTCTAACTCAGTGGAAGAGAGAAGCCAAGTGGAAATGTGTCGGTATTGGTTCCCTAGTGGTGCCGTAACAAAGCCCCACAAAGGGAGTAGCTGGCCGTCAAAGAAGGTTATTGTCTCTTGATGATGAAGGCTGATGGTGTTGGATCAGGGCGTCGGCCATATTGATTCCTTCTGAGGCTTTGAGGGAGAATCTGTCCCATGCTTCTCTCTTGACTTCTCCTAGCTCCAGGCATTCCTTGGTTTGTGGCTACAGGGTCTATGGTGTTCTTTGACACTGTGCCCCATCTCTGTACCTCTTTTTTTGTTATAACAACATTAGTCTTATAGAATTAGCATTCTGTATGCGAATCCAGGTCTCATCCACGTTGGGCAGAACCTACTCCAATATAACTTCAAATTGCCTGAAACCCTCCTGTTACCACCTGTTTTCCTCGAAGGTCCTGTTTCCAAACAAGACCGCTTTCATGGGTTAGAACTTCAAACTGTTTGGAAGACACAGTTCGAGCCATAACAGAATCCTTTGGGGAAGGAGAGGTAGCAGGAAGGTGGCACAGGCCTGGGAAGTGAGAGCGAGTGCTACAGAGGACTGGCGGGCTCCCGGGAGGATATCAGATGTGTTATCAGCTCACATAGAGACTTCATGAACACCCTGCATTCTGACAATGGCCTAGCAGCAGGGTGTGGCGGGGAGGGTGGGGCGTTTTCCAGTAGAAGCCCCTTTCTCATTGGGGTGGTGGAGAGCTCTAACCTTCAGTGGGGCAGAAGCATGTCTTCCTTGATGCCCACGTCTACTTTGACTGTTTCACCAACGTGGCTGCCTCTTCACTACTCGCCTTCTTTATCTTTCTACTCGCAATATGCCTCTCACATAATATATTTGAAATTGCGGTTAGTGTGATCTGCTGATGGAGCCATTTAAGAAATATGTATATTTTTCTAAAATAAAATAAGCTGGAAAGGAAACAACTTTGGGGTGGGGTGGGGAAGGGTCTATTTTAAAACATTTTATGATGGAACATTTCAAGCATTTATTGTGTGCTGTGGAGAGGGTGGAACAGAGAAGCTGCATATCTTCCGTTCATCCAGCTTTAGCAAGTAACAATGTGTCTGATTCCACGTCACCTCTCCCGAACCCACTGCCCTTGGCCCCCCCAGCAAATGCCAGACACCAAATCATTTCATCCACAAAGACTTCTGTTCACATCGCATTAAGATAAAGACTTTAAAGATACATAATTATAACATATACTAACATAATATGATTTTCAACACAATAACATGTGTAATTATAATGTAGTGACTATAATAAAATATTTAATTTGTAGTATACAATAGCAATCTTGCTTAATCGGATCACATAACTAGTTTGTGTTAAAATTTTAGCCACAGACTCATGTCTACACACTGCATTTGGTTGGGGGGCCTTTAAAGTCCCTTTTACGTTGAAAATACTCCCTCTCTTTTTTTCTTGAAGTTTATTTGTTGAAGGAGCTAGGCTATTTGTGCAGTAGATATGGTCATTTCTGCATTTTCCAACTCTTCATGCAATAAGAAACCGAGGTAATGGTGGTGGAACGTGGAAAACCTATTCAGTGAAAGGCCCAATAACCCACCTACTCCACTGCAATTGGGTTTATTCAGAGAGTTTCTTAGTCTGGACAAGCTCATCTCTCTCCCAGCTGGTGGGTTTGAACCTGTGACCTTTGGTTAGAAGTCCAATGGCTAATCCACAGTGCAACCAATGGGAAACTTTATACTGGATAAGCAATTTGATGATATGTGAACCCGCCACCAACCTTACCTCCATAGGAAAAGAATATACAGCCTTATGCCTATCCACAGTATAAGCTGCTAGTGTGTCCAGCTGCTAACAGAACGGCTAGTGGTCCTAGCCCACCAAGAGGTAGGTGCCCGAGGAGAAGGGCCAGGGAATCAGCTACTGAAACTCCTCAGGAGCCTAGGTCTACTCTGACACACACGGTATAGCTACGGGTTGGAATCCACTGCACCGCACCTTGCGACCGGTGGTGGTCATATCCGTTCATATCATTGCCTAGGATGAATCTTTAAGAAGAAAGTCGAACTTGAATTGGATTGATTTGAACCTCGTCTCCAACAGCCAATTTCTAGGCAATTCAAAGCCAAGCAGAACACGAGAAGCCAAACCCTGGGGCAACTTCTGTTCCCTATTTAATATCCCTAATGTTTATTTAAAACCAATTTGATGTTGCTATTATTATCAGGCCCTGCGCTGTGATATTTTCCACGGGGATTACTGAGGGGCGGGGTCTACTTTCCCTAATGCTAAAGACTGCTGTATGTTCTTCATTTTCTGCTTGCTTTTGATAGATGTTAATCTACTTCCTAATGATTACTGGCTTTAGTTTTTGTATGCTTCTGTCTTCTTCCCTCCTGTTTGTCCTCCTCTGCCCTCTCCCCAGCCCAGGATTTCTCTCTAATTTACTGCGAATGGAGAGGCCAGCACTGACCCTCTCCAGAAGACACAAAATAAAGGTTAAAGCAGCCAACTGAGGGATTCTATCAGTAAATACATCAGTGTTAGTGACTAGAAACGAGTAACAGTGATAGAGTGTTTCAGGTATTTTAATTTTTTTAACTTTTCCCCCTCCCCCCGAGATGCTTCTGGATAAATGAGATAAAATTGACTCTTGCTGTAATCCTCATTTTTGATAGAAAGCATGGTCACAGCACCAATCATAACCCATGGTTGTGCATCAGAAAGGGAGCAACCTTCCATGGGGAATAAGCCTGGGGTGCCACTGCAGGTCTGCCGGTCTGGTAAAAATGTCCCCAGATTGGACCAGTCACGGTAAGAGAGGGTGACAACCTTGGTGCCCACCTTTATCTCTTCTCAAAACATCCTTTCTTTGTCTTTGCTTCTCATGGGTTGGCATCTTCTGGATTTTTTACTACCTCGGGACCCCGTTCAGTTCTGTTTTCCTGGCCCCTCCTCCCCTTTCCTACTGTTTAACATGGGACGATTTCAAGACTAGATCCATGGCCCTCTTCTCTTTGCATTCTACACCCTCCCTCTGTGATTCGGTCCCTGCTTATGGTTTTAATTACCAGCTATATGCCGATGACTCTTGAATTTATTTCTTCAGCCCGACTCTCCTCTGACTTCTCCATCCATAAATCCAGCTGCCTATCCACCATCTCGACTTGGCCACCTCACAGGAACTCAACCTCATCCCTTCTCCCCCACACCCAGTCCTCCCCAGCATTCCCGCTCTCAGTAAATAGCACCACTGTCCAAAGATGAGCAGGCCGGAGACTTGGCAGCCATCCTTGACACCTCCCTCCCGCTTCCTGCTGTATCCATTTAATCAGTACATATGTTGCTCATTCTCTTTCTGTGCGTGTCTCTTCTTCTTCCCGCTGCCACCGAAGGCTTAGCTCGCTTCATCTGGCCCAAAGCTCTCAGCCCCCTCAGCCCCAACTGTGTCTGCAACCAAAACACACCCCCCCACCCCGCACCCCCAGACTGCCTGCCATCCAGTCAATACTGACTCAGAGCCACCCCCTGTGAGTTTCCAAGACTGGAACTGTCTACGGGAGTCGAAAGCCCAGTCTTTCTTCCAGTCCGCCACCACTGTTTGCAAACACAAACATGCTGCCACCACTAAAAAGAAAAGGCGAACATGTTGAGAAGAACGGGGTAGAGTGAAGCGGAGGCAGAGGCCATGGTCTCTGAGGGCTGGGGAATGCAGGCTCCGCTCTTCAGGTTTGCGATCCGCATGGTCGGCAGCTTGAATCCACCACTTTGGTTTTGCGAGAACAGCGGGGCAGTCTCTGCAATTGCAGTAGTACAAAGGCCAGCGTAACGTTCCCTCCACTTTGCTTACTTAATCCATGCTATCAGTGCGGCTTCTATATTTCCCTGGGAAAAAATGCAAATTCTCCCCCATCCTTTTAGGATAAAAACTGAAATTGTCATCATGGTTTGCAAAGCTTCTTGTTACCTGATCTCAACCTCCTTCACAAGCCTTATTTCACGATCCTCTGCCCTTTGCTCATTGGGATCCAGGCATGTTGGTTCAGACTAGTTCAGGCCTCAGGACCTTTGCACATGCCATTGCCTCAAGTTGCTATGTTCTCTTGGTCTTCTTCCTAGGGAATTCCCATCTATCTTTCTGAATCCACTTCTAGTCTCCTGGCACTGTTGGCGAGCCCTCTGGTACAATGTGCACAGTCCTTGCTCTTTAAAATGGAAGTATCTTTATAAGAGAGGAAACAGAATCCTAGAGATGTTAAGTAACCAGCTTGGCGATCAGCCGCCCTCACATTGACTTTGCTGAAACACACATTGGACTAATCTCACTTTCATAGCAGATCTGTGTCCAGTGTCACAAGTCCGTGTTAAGTTTTGGTCTCTGAATGACGCGTGGAGGCTAGAATGGATGGAGGGAAAGGGAACCAGCTAATTGAAGGGAAGGCAAGTAAACCTTTGAAGAAAGGTTAAAGGAGGTGGGTACTGCTTAGTCTAGTTCAGCGCATGGCCAAGGTGCATCTCGTGCATGAAGGCATGACCAATGAGCAGTTTCTATTTCTTTCCATCCTTAACTGTGAGAGATCATTTGTCGATTTAAAACCCATTGTCATAGGTGTGAGTTTGTAAAGAGATGCGCCGTGATAAAGGGGCAAGGGGAGAAAGGATTGGCCATTTTCAAGTTTGAGTAGTTGGTTACAGTGGGGCTGTCAATAAAAATATTGTTTGAGTCCTCATGGGGCACAAACGATTCTATTAGGTCTTGAACCTCTACAGAGACCAGAAATTATAGCCAGGGAAGGTTTGTTTTGATGAAAGAGAGGGTGATTAGGTACTTGAGCAAAGTACAGAATTAATTCCTGAATGTCTCTGTGTGTGTGTAAAGGGTGAAAAACAGGATCGTCCACCATCGAATTTACCTGGCGGTGTAGGTGTTGACCTACCCCAGGCAGGGAGCTGGGCCAGCTGACCTTTTGAGGTGGCTTGGAAGGAAGGAAGGAACCTGAAGGTGAGCCTTTCAGCGGTCACGGGCTAGGTTGAGCTCCCACCTGCCTGGCGTGGAGAAACTCTGAGTGGTCTGCATCCTCAAGGGCTCCTCAGTCCATTTTGAGCAGTTGGCCTTCTCTGGCTCCCAGGTGTTTCCATTTATCTCTGATCAACTGTCAGCCAAGAGTCAGCTTTGGGGTGGGAAGTGGGGGAGTGCGGGGAGGGTAATGTCGAGAAGACAGGAGAAAGTTATTCTTTAGGACTGATACAGTTAGTCATGCTCTGCAGATGTTAAATTTTAGGATGATCTCCAGGTTCCCTTTTCTCTTTGCAAATAAAATAAGTTGTGTCATTAAAACACCCAGCATCCAATCACCCCTAGGGATATGCTAGTTTTTCCTGCTATCCAAAACCGGAGCATCTGATCACAAGCCCGAATGGTGTCAATTGAATAAGCAATGGCCGTTCCTCTTAGAGGAGAAAATGTTGAGCATTCCCAGATGCCCACCCCCCCCCCCCCAAAATAACCTATCAACCATACCACACAACACATAAATCCTACAACACTAACCTACAGTGTTCGCAGGCCAAGTTCAAAGCTACCCAGCGGGATGCCGAGTGCAGTTCCAGGGATGGAGCTTGGTGAGGCCAGCTCACTTCACTGCTCCAGGGGCACTTGGCCCTTAACTGGCTGGCTGCAAACCCAACTCCCAACGCTCGTTTCGCTTTTCCCCACTTTCCCCGTAAACGTGAAAATCCTCTTCAGATTCCCGTCGGTTTGTGGAAACAGGAACGAATGTGGGTCTGTGGTGGAAGCGCAGTGACACGTGGTGGGTTTTGGAGATGTGGGAGTACCGGAGCATCTCTTTGCCTGTGAATGAGGCTTTGGGAGTGGAAATGGACCCTCTGTTTTATTAGCCATGTTCCTTCCAGTTTAACCAGCCCGGTGGGCTTTCTGCCTCGGAAACTAGAATCAATAGTGACAATCAGAGGCCCTCTTGACTGACTGACTGCCTACTGTGTGCCATTTAAAACTCGCATCACCATGGCAACACTGCCACGTGAGACTGAGATCCGTTTTGCAGATGGAGAGTTCAACCGAGCTCACGCACAAAAGGTAGGCGAGTCTCTTTCAAACCCAGAGCTGGGCGACTTAGGGTAATAGCTGAAGCATCAGAGGGCTTGCCATGAGCCAGCCACGCCGTCGTCCTCAAGGACACCATGAGGTCTGCTTTGCAGGGAGGGAGGGCAGGCCCAGAGGAGTCCGCAGGCTGCCCTGGGCCACAGAGCTGGTAAGCAGCAGAAAAGATCGTCACACCAAGCAGTCTGGCCTCAGAGCTTGTGGGCTCACCCGCTGGTGGAATGTGGTGAATAGCTAAGCTGTTAGCAAAAAGGTGGCCAGTTCAAATCCATCAGCCACTCTGCAGGTGAAAGATAGGGCTCTTGTAAAGGTTTACAGTCTTGGGAAACTCTAGAGGTAGTTCTCCGTCCTGTAGGGTCAATGTGAGCCGGAATAGACTCTACAGCAGTGGATTATTTTGATAGCGAACTCCTTTCTCCATTGCACAGAGCTGGGTCTGGCAGATGCCATTTCTATTTAAACCGGTTGATCTAAGCCTTGGCTGGCTCAAGCCAAAACCTCTCCTCCCTGCAGGCCCTTATCTTTCCAAGGATCTGCTCTCAGAGCAAATACAGACTCCTCTTCCCCCCAGGGTCTCTGTAAAGAAGCCATTGGCTCCAGATGGCAGGGTTGTGACTCCAGTTCAAGTCTCTCCCCCACCCATGGTGGATGTTCCAGAAAGGACGCCGTGTTCCTTAGTCTGTCTCTCTGGCACAGGTTTGGATCTGGGGAAGGATGTGCCTCCTTGCAGAGTGGCTCGGTCTCAGGGCTTTGTTTATGTGAGTGTCTTGCCTGCTTTTGGGGTGGAAGCCTCAGCTCTCCACCCGGGTTTGCGGCAGCTCTTCCCTGGGCGGTGAACCATGTCTCCTAGAAGTTTGGGCGGAGAACTGTGTCTCCTAGAAGTTTGGGGTGACAGAGGTCTGCCAGGAGGGGTAAAGGATTGTTCCTGCCTTTGCTTTCCGAGTTGCCTTGCCCCCACCCCGCCCCGCCCCACGTTTCCAGGCCCGATTCCGTAAATGATTTCATCTTGTCCAAGCTCTGTCTGTGAGCACAGAGGAACTCAAAGGTGAAGATGACATGAGGGCCCAGTTGAGCATCCATCTTCCTTTCAACAGAGTAATGGAGTTTGAATGTCTGATATAAGAAAATGTTCTTCGGAGGTCATTTTCATGCCAAGGTACAGGTAGTTTGAGGCCTCTGGGATGGAGCAGATGATGCTTCTCCTCTGGGGGACCTAGGACCAAGGAACGTGTCTATGTGCTGACCACTAGCTGATCATTTACCACAGTTAAGGCCCTCCCTCCTGCAAGAATTGACATGGGTCAGGGGTGAGGGACATGGAGTGGAGAAGACTGAAGCATGTTTGAAGGAGATGCAGACCCTGCAGAAGGCCATTTAGAATATGCGTCGTGACTTCCCAAGGGGACGCAAATCTACTGTGAGAGGTGGCACGAATAGTTAAGCACTTCACTACTAACCGTCCACCCAGAGGTGCCTTGGAAAAAGGCCTGATAATCTACTTCTCTTCTCCCCCCAAAAAACCAAACAGACAAACAAACAAACATACACAGTCATTGGAGACCTTCAGGAGCAGAGTTCGATGCTAGCGTTCTCTATCCGCGTCTCCATGAGTTGGAGATGGTGGCGGAGTAGTTACACACTGGCTGCTCACCACCAGCTTAGTGGTTCCAAACCACCAGCCCCTCCGAGGGAGAAAGACGCAGCTTTCTACTGCCATAAAGCATGGCAGCCTGGGAAACGCACAGGGGCAGTTCTAGTCTGCCCTCGAGAGTCGCCATGAGTTGGAATCCACTCAGTGGTTTTTGTTGGCTTTGAATTTTAAGGCTCAATAACCTGCTGACTCAGAAGAGGCTTCTGGAGTCATTCCAGGTTGTGTGTGCTCATTTCTCCTTGAAGAGACTCGGCTAAGGGAGACTGCTCGGGGAAGCTCAGCCACCACAATTGCTAGCTGCTCGATGAGTGGGCATGAGAGGAAGTTCTTCTTTCACCTACTGACAAGAGGGCTGCTCTTAAGCAGTGCCCAACCGCTTTGGAAATGAACATTCTAGAAAGTCGAATGCTCAAGATTGCCACGCTGTGGTCCAGATGTAAGCAAGGTGCCTGCCTTTTGACCAGAATTTTGAGTGGAAGATCAGCTTGTTTGTTTAGAGGTGGATTTTGGGTGATCCAGGGAATTTAATCACAACAAAAAATGGACCAGAACATTCTGTTTAGATTTAGTTTCCTTTGAAGATGAGAAACCCTCTAACTGAACTACATTTGGGGACTTAATTTAAAAAAATACTTGTTTACTATAGTAAAGTTGTATTGATAGAAGCCTTTCAAAAATCGATAGATAATGATTCCCTTGGGAGGCAAAACAACAACAATAACAACAAACCCCACAAAAATAAAAATTGTGAACGCGAAAGCTCTATGTTAGCCATTGAAAAGTGTTATTCCATTCCCAGAACATTCCCTTTCTCCTTTTCCACAGACACGGCAACCCGGACTTAGAGATAGGAATGAATGCCCAAAGACCATCCCACGAGTCAGGGTCTGAGCCGGCCAAACGGTGGCTGCCAGGCTCCGAAGCTACTGCTTTTTCGGTTTGGCAGCTGCCTCAGAGAACTCACTGGGAAGGGCTGGCCATCCGTCGCTCTGCGGTGACCCTGCGGGTCTGGTACGGAGCTGCATCCAGACAAAGGTAATAATAATATCCTATCCCTTAGGGGCCTTGAATGAGCTAGTTCTCCAGGTCACCTACCCTTCCCAAACTGGGACGCACAGGAACATGTGCTTAATTTTTGTCCCAAACGTCCGTAATCAGTGAAACGTGCGAGAATACCCATACTGACTGTTGAAAACCCATAGCGCTGTCATTTCGGGTTTTGTGAGCCCAAAATGACAGCGCTTTGCGCCGTGCCTGGAGACAAGAATGGCGGCTCAGCGTGCCTGCATATTTCTCCTTCTTTTCGGAGCTTGCATTTGCTGTGCTGCTAATTCCTCCAGTGTAAAAATAAAATAGAGGCTAAAACATGGAGCCTCTTACAAAGGCCCCCCTAAACACTTGAGGTGAGCCCCCTGGGACCCTAAGCACACACCACACCCTGGAGCGCACCGGCCCACGACAGCGCCCGGCAGTTTTTCCTACAAGGCTGAAACTCGGACGTCAAGAATGAGGCGAGCCCAACTGAGAGCGTTCTGAGTCTTGTGCGGGACAGCCCCGTTCTCGGTGGTAACCAGTCACCCAAGAAGCTAAGGTAACGTCTCTTTGTCAGAGTTAATTCCATCTCTGCCATTGCCACCGGCACAGTTTGATTTTTTTTGTGTGTATATGAAAAAGATGGAATTTAAAAGATCCACTTCTGTTAGAAGTTGGGTGTCACATGACCCCAAGAGTGAGCTATGGCCATACCCCCCCCCCAAAAAAAAGCCAGTCAGCCATCTGTGAGCATCTTGCTTAAAAGTAAACAAAGAAAAGTTACAAAGCTAAGCTTCTTACTCATTCCTTGATTTTTGTTGAACATTGGGAGTTTTCCGTTCTGGGAGAGGACTCCCATCTTTTGCCAAGAGCAGAGAGAATCGTAGGATAGTTATAGCCACCCAAAGCAACACAACCCCAATCTTCACCATGCAGTTCACCTCCATGACAACATCCCTCCCTGTGTGGGGGCGGGAGGGGCCGGGGAGGATCAGGACAATAAAAGTCCACCCATCTGGATCTGCACTGGGGTCCTGTTGCCCTAGTTTTGATTATTTCCCCCAAATTAAGGGTCCGGCATTAAAAGGGCAGTGTCTGCAGGCTGGCAGCTTTATGGCTGGCACACTGTGCGCTCGCCGGGGTTCTGGTTGGCTGCATGTTTACGCAGGCTGTTAATCAGACCGGGGCGGGGGCATCGGACAGCGGGGAGACTGGACTGTCTGAGCTGGAAGGGCTGTTTGCCGTCGAAGGCAAGGGCCTGCACTTTGTAACTACAAATTGCATAATGACACGTTACATTTCAAAGTGTATTTTTACTTCAGGGAAAATTAAACCCATAAACAAACAACAGCCCAAGTGAAAGAGGGAGAGAGACGGAGAGAAACAGAGAGAGAGAATACAAAACTTTTTCTTCCTCTTGGAAAAGGTTCTTAATTAAATTGCAGCTATAAACAAATCTTGGTTTTATTGAAAGGAGAACATGCTCATTTAAAACCTCTCTTTAAAAAATTTAGCATTTGCTGGGCCAAGGTCTGGGCCATGTCAGGTGTTTTATGATTGATACAAAATGAAAAGGCATGCTTATCGGCAGGGGCAGATTTTCCGTTTTGATTGTGAATTCCTCACAAGGGCTCTTGCTGCCCTGCTGGAAGGGTGCCTGTAAACGAGGAATTATCTTGTTATTGTTTTGGGGGTTTGTTTAACTGAGAAATTGCTAGGCGGGAGCATGAAGCGGGTGGCTCTGGGTTTTGGGTTGCGTACAGAATCTTCTGCTGTCCGCGTTTTGGTGGCTGTGAAATTCTCTCTTTTTTCCACTTCTCTCAACTGATGTCCAACTCTGTCACTGCACACCTACCAATTCAGCATGGATTCCGTTCCGTAAACTGTTGGCATTCAGTATAGGGTCAACATCCATGCTTGCCATGGCATAAGCTTTTGGATGAAGGGCATGTTGTAGATTATTCAATGACGCATGTCTGCACTCCCCCAACTTTGTTCAGCATAAATCACATTACCAAAGAAGAATGTGTCACCCCCTCTTTATCGCTAAACAGAGCCCTGAGAAAAGGGACACTTGGCAAGTGTGAGGCCGGTTAGCTCACCGAGCGGGGCATGCCCGAGGCGGGCGGTTATGAGAACCTTTGCCTTGGGGTTCACGCGGGTTGTCGGGCGTTTGGCTTGTACTTGCATGGCAGTTGTCCGGGGATGGTGAGATGGAAGAGTATGCCCACTATAGTTTTAAAACCTCCCATGAGGCCTGGTGGTGTAGAGAGTGGCTTTGCACAGGCTGCTGGCCGCAAGGTCAGCAGGTTAAAACCAGCAGTGGTTCAAAGAGGAGCCTGTCTACTCCCATAATGAGCGACAGTCTCAGAAACCCACAGAGGCAGTTCTCCCCTGTCCTCTAGGGTCACTATGAGTTGGCATTGACTTGAGGGTAGTCATTTTAAAAATAGTTTTATTGGCCTATATTTCACAGATCAACATCATAGAAGTCAATTGTATTAAGATTTGGGCAATCACCGCCATTTACAATCAATTTCAGAACATTTCCTCCTCGTACCCTATGTTCCTCTCCAGTTCCACCCTACCTTCCTGCCATGCCCCTATCCAGCTACTGTTTCTATAGATCTACTTAGCTTGGATTTCATAGGCAGAAAATCATACAAAACACATGATGCTTACAATTATTTTTAGGCAAGTTCACAAGGCCACTTAAGATCAGGTAGAGGGAACAGAGCTGGGCCCAGTTGAGTATATTCCAACTCACGGTGGCCACATTCATAGGATTTCAATTGCGGATTGTCCCCAAACAGGTTATGGGGCTTTTCTTCCGAGCAGGTGCCTCTGGGCTCAGAGGAACCTCCAACCTGGCTGTTGGAAGCCCAGTGTGTTCACCTGTCGAACCTCCCAGGGGCTCCGACTTACCAGTATCACTCAGAAGCGAAAAAACCCACGAATTCAATAGGTGTGAACTGTCTATGTCTTCCTGTTTGCGTGTCTTTATTTTTAAATTCAGAGTGTTGAAAAAGAAGCTCCTCCTACAATCTTGGGGGGAAATAACAGTGCTGAATCTCCCAGTTAAAACTTCAAGCGCCACAACTCAAAACCAAACCTCAAACTCATTGCCATCAGGGTGATGCTGACTCCTAGTGACCTTCTAGGACAGTGTAGAGTGGCCCCCTTGGGTTTCCAAGGCTGTACATATTAAGGGGTAGAAAGCCTCATCTTTCTCTGGGGAGCGGGCTGGTATTGAGCTGCTGACTTTGTGGTTAGCAATCCCATGGGTAACTCACTACACCACAGGGCTAAATAACAAGATACTAGACCACTCCGTTAAAATGTCAAGATCAATGACTGGGAAAGGTTAAGAAGAAAGGGCAGCAAACTACAGGACCGGTACCTAGCTACCAGTGAAGATTTTTGGATAAAAAAAGGAAATATTTGAGAAAACATAGTCATCGGCTTGCCCCTTCCAGACTTCCGAGTTTGGTTTTCTGTTGGTAAATGCTCTCCTCTGTCTTACTTTGGACACTTAGCAGCTCTCTCTGAAAGATTCATTTAGATTCTCACCAGTGACCGTTGTCTCTCTGGACCCAAATTGACCAACCCCTTTGCAAATGGTTTTGCTTGCAACTCCAAGCATTTACGTTTCAGAACTGCTGCCTGGGACAGTCTGATAGGGCTTGACCTTGACTTTTGAGGGAGTGAAGAGGCCACCAGCCTTTCCCCCGCTTGACTGGACGTGCTTCACTCTGATCAGATAAATAACGCAGTCCGCTGTGAGGAGCGCAGGGTTTTCATTCTAGGAATGACTCGCCCCATGAGAAAGAAGACTTGACCTTGAGGAACAGTCTAGAAATGGTCTAATAACCCGAGCTATCAGTTTAGCTTTTGCCCATGAGCGGACAACACATCCCAGATGACTATTGTTTTCTCCTCTGAGTATTTGAAATGAGAAGGGGTGGGCAGAGTCCACAGCAGTGCACCGGAAGAGAGAGTGGATGAACAGAAGAGGCGCTCTTACAATGATCCCAGCGACACGGAGGCCCTGCCTGCTCATTCTCGGCGAGGCGATGCTCTCCGGGGACCCAGCCTGACAGTGAGTGCTCTCCTTGGCCTTCTTCCTTCCACTGTGAGGTCTACGTCAGGGCTCAAGGCGACGTCCCCGGCGCTGCAGTTCCTCTGCACGGGGCAAGACAGAGCGCAGGGCGAGGCGTGGCAGAAGGAAGGGTGAAAGCTCTATCTTAGATGGCACTTCAGATTTAGAGAGGAGAATGAAGAGGGGCGGTGGCAGCCGTCTCAGGTTCCCCTTCCACCTCGGCTCCCAGCTTCGCTCTTGAAGGTGCATCGATCCACGCATCGATCCACGCTCTGTGGATCTGTCCGTTGGCCCATGGTCCCTTTCTCTTTCTCTGAGATCCATCTCCCCTCCCTCCCTCCTCTACTTCCTTGCTGCCTCAGTTGGTTCCTCCTCCCTCCCGCCTTCCCTTCTTTTTCGCCCCCTCCTTCCCTCCATGACATCCTTCCCTCCCTTCTGTGTCCCTCCCTCTCTGGGCAGGGCAGTGTTTCCTTCTGTGGTGCCCAGGGTCGCTATGGGGCCGAAGGGCTCAACCCGACGACACCTGAGAACAATGCTCGCCCCCGCCCTCCCTCCTTCGGCTTTCTCCTTCTCCCTGCTTCCTCAAGATGAAGCTGAGATTATTGCAGAAGCCTAAGCCTGCACTTTCAAGTGTAGCCCTACTTTTACTTTTTTAGGGACGGCGAGTTCTTCCTTGCTTGGTTTTAACTCTCTTACTCTCTTCTATCCTGGTTCTTAATGTGACATAGCAGAGAACCCCTTTGAAAATGTCGCAGTATAATGGGGCTCAGGGAAATAAAAGCCCACTTTAAAAATGACCAAATAAAGCTTTCTGATAGGACTTGAGAGCTAATTGCCGAGGAGAGCCATTTTCATATGTATGCAAATCTGTTTAAAACGCTGTTTTAAATTTTAAATCACACACATCTATAACATTTATTTATGGGGCTTAAAATGCTATTTAAAATTTTAAAGCACATATAATATATAGAGAGAGGCGAGTGGGAGGGAGAGAGTGGGGGAAAGAGGGCTTAATATGCATTTTAATAGCGTGCAACCTGAAAAATAAAAGTTTACTTGAAAGTTTAACTGGCCCTGCGATGCCAGAGTCTAATCAAGTAAGCTTTTATATGATGTATACGTCTATACCATAAATGTGGCATGCAAATGTGCTATTAGACAATTTTCTGGACCGACTGAACAAGCCCATAGGTTCACCACTTTATATGTTCTCTTAAAACACGGAGCTCATTTGGAAAACACTGGTTTAAATGGGTGTTATTAAGTCTTTATCAGTTCTGAGCATTGCAACCTTTTGCATCCAGAAATTTCTCAATCTGACAGAATCAGAAATGCATTTACATGGCCTAAGCTCTTAAATTGTCCCTTTCAATTAATGCCCCATCATGGGGCAATCTGGAAGCCATTACTCAGTAACTCTTCATTATAATTGCTTGCAGCTGAGTATCCAGCCCTTGGTAATATAAGAATAAAAGAAAACTCAGTTAGTAACAAGTGCAATTGATTCCATTCAGAATTCCCCTGGTGCTCTGCCATGTTTGGCCTGCAGGAGAGGAAACAAGAGGGTTTTTTTTTCCCTTTGGGGGCCAGGAAATGAATTGGCAGACATGAGATAGTCTGTGTGGTGCTCGCCTTCATTTTTCAGCTGGTCCTTGTTAAAAATGAGACGCTGGGGCTCCTGCCTTCTCCCCCACCGGCTACATTTTTTTTCCCCTTTTTGGAGGGCTTTTCTAGTGATAGATAAAACTACAAAATATCAATTTGCTGCGAGCGAACAGCATCCAGGAGCTGTCATCTTCCGTGGCCGCAGCCGAGGTGAGGACTCAACTCCTGCTGAGTTGAACAGGGCCACGCCCACCTCGGATCCCACCTTTAGGAGCACGGGGGGCCCTGGTGCATGTTGTACAGGTGGCGCGCGTTGGTGTTTTGGGGGCTATTCATCATCAACTCCAGACATGTAAAGATCTATATTGTGATAGCTGGAAATGTGGACACGGGATGTGGGGAAAGCCCCCTTCTGCCTCCTCCCGAGCCCGTGTACAGCAGGGGCGTGGCTTTGTAAGAATGGTGGTGGGAATGCTGACTTCCCTCACTCCCCCAGAGACCATGGCCCTCAGTGTCCAGTGTCCATGTCCTTCTGGACTGGAGCACCTTGGGCCCTGAGAATAGTTGGTTCATAGCACCCTGTCCTTCTCTCCGGGGGACCAAAGAGGCCAAGTGACAGGCACATCCATTTCATGAATTGAAACGGTATAAATTATACGGCTTTCCTTTATAAGAAGAATTGACATTCAGCCTAGAAAAGTTGAACCCAATAAAACTTAACTGCTCTTAATTGATTTCCATTCGTTGTTTTCATAATGATAGGGTGGAAAGCAAACAAGAGAAACACGCAACCCCCCTGTGAAGTGAAAAATCACATTTCATTTTGGCTTGTGGTAGAATGATTAAAAAATCTGCCCTGACCAGCAGTCAAAGAAAATTGCTATTAATATTTAAATGTATTTCTTTCTAATATTGGTCCATGCATCTTTTATGTGGTTGTGATTACCTCATGTTCTCTACCCTGCTGTAAACTGGAAAATATTGCTGTTACTATTATTATTCATTACATATTATTTTTATATTCAAACCAGGGTCTCTAAACAAGAGCGTATCATTCCTCTAATGATGAGAAAACAAGAAAAATATAGGAAGGGTAGGTCTTCTTGACCAACATGGGTGGTTACAATAGTTACTGTGCTCGGCTGTTAATGGGAAGGTTGGCAGTTGGAGTCTCTGGAGAGACTAGACTCCGTAGAAGGAAGGCAGGGTGATCTGTACCCCCAAATGGATGGCTCCCACCAACAGGGATCTACCCAATAGCAACTGGGTTCGATTTGCTTTTGCTTTTTTTCTCTTGGCCTTTGAAGTCTTCAGTATCTCAAGTGCAGCGCTGATCCAATTGTCTAGCACCATCGCCAACATGACCGGAACCAGGAAGCCCTACTCCCCCACATTCTTTCATCTACAGTGGTTCAATAAGCCTGCAAGGGGAGACTTTTTCCCTTAAGAGATAAATACAAAATCATACTTAAAGGCACCTATCACGGGGACAGGGCGACTTGTTTTGCATGGCGTGGATCTCATGTTCTCTCATGCACCACAAAGCAATCAATTTGAATTTATGTTGATGACAAACCAACAATTTTGCTGTTCTATTTTCAATTTTATTTTCCGCTTTCACTTCTCTAGGTATGGAAAATAGAACCTATTAAAACCCAGATTAATCAAAGGTTTAATTAATTGGCATTTAAAAATTTTTTATTAAGAGATAATATAACAGGATCAGCTGCTATCTAATGACCTTGGCCAGTGGCTGTGAGTCAGGACAATTAATTATATTAGTGACTCCCACTAAGGAACCTGCAGGAGGGTGGTGCTGGGATGGAAGGAAAGCCCATTTCCACTCAAGAAGATGCTTCTAGTACCTTAAATCCAGTTGTCACCACATGGACCCCTGGTCACGGTACCCCCGTGCTTGCCAGAGTAACTGCTCCATAGGGTTTGCATGACTGATGCACCCCTGCCCCGCCCCACCCCCCAACCTCCCCAAAGCAGATCACCGAACCATTCTTGCAAAGTGCCTCGGGGTGGATGCAACCTTGGTTACAGCCAAGGGTCTCAACCACCACCCCTCAGCAGGGACTCCTCCAGTAGCTTGGAGCTCTAGCTTTGACCCACTCAGTCTCCAGACGCAAACCTTTAGATGTAGCGCTGGTCCGGGACTATGGCCAAAGGGGCATACACTACTGTGTGTCCATTTTCTCTATTGAAAGCCTAAGGAATTCTTCCTGGAAATCCATCCTGGTTCCTTCATGAACCAGGCAGGCCTGTCTGCTCAGTTCTCTAGGCTACTTGCAGGACTTTCAGTTTGTTTCAGGTTCCAGCACCTTTATTTAAAATCCTCTGTCCCTTCTTCTTTGGGGCAGGAGCGAAGCAATTCTCTCTCGTTTTTCCAACCAGTCAACAGATCTTCCTTGAGGTCAGATTGCAGAGAATTCTTCACCCCTGTCCTAGAGTAAAACTTGTGGCCATATTCTGAGGGCTTCGCCACCTCTTCCAGTCATCTCCCCTTTCATGAAAAGTCTGTCTGGCAGTGTTGCATTGTTTAACCTGTTGAAGAGAAGGCCATATTTAAGGGGGTGGAACACGTGGTCCAGAGCAGTGGTCCTCAACCTCCCTAATGCCGTGACCCTTACTATAGACGCCCCTCCCCCGACCATAAAATGATTTTCATTGCTACTTCATAACTGTAAATTTGCAACTGTTATGAATCGGGTGACCCCTGTGAAAAGGTCACTCGACCCCCAAAGGGGTTGTGACCCACAGGTTGAGAACCGTTGGAGAGCGTCTCTCCGTATCAATCCGGTTGATTTTGGTAATTGGAGCGGTGTGTTGTGAACATAGATGATTCTGATTTTGCAATTGCACTCAGACACCCTGGGGCCTGAACTGTAGCTGAGGACAGAGGCGCACCTCCGTGAGAGCTGCCTTTCTGTTACGGGTAGAGGCGTGGATTTTCAGGAATCTCAGGCTGGAGGGCCCGTGGACAACCAGCAGCAAGTGTGTTTGATTTGGCCAGCCTAGCCAAGACTGAATTTGAAAGTATGGATTGGCTTTTCAACATTGCAGAATCGAGATCAGGATCAGTTCCCTAGAAAAACTGCGGCGTTCTCAGCTTCCCGGGCAACATTGGTAGATCTGGCAGCACTGATCCCCCATTGGCTCGGCAGCCTTCAACAGGAAAGGTGGCCCTTTAGATGGGCCATCTGCTCTTCAATTTGCCCCCGTCTCCACACTTTATTCGGGCTTCACTCTTCATTACCTTCCTGACCCCTGTCCGCTTTTGAGTCTGTGACCTCGACCATATTGTAGGGCTACTTGAAATTCCTTATTGTGCTCCTATTCATCACCGATGACAAACTCTCCTTTTAAATGCAGCGTCATAGGCACTTGGGCGTTGACTATGAACTAAGACCCTTGTGATCAACTTTGAAATAAAATGTGTCCCAGGAGACTGCGTCAAGGAAGGCTTGGAGGAGGCCCCTGTTCTTTCACTGAACGAAGGAGACAGTTGCTTTTGTTCCCTACTCCCGTCCACTGTCTGTGAAAAGCATCATTGGCGAACAGACTATCAGGAAGAAAAGGAACGAAGGGGAGAGAGAAGCCCACACAACGGATCTTGAATAGCTGAACAGCATAAAGGGCCCATATGCGTGTCATAGAAAATCTTCCCCAAGATTTCGACCCTGGGCATTTTAGTCCTAAGCAAGTTAAACCACACCTGATGGCCAGGTGTTTTGCTGCCAAGGGTCACCATCTACCTCTAGCGTGGGCTGCCTGCCACCTAGGCAATGGGACTCTTCTGTGGTCGGCTGAAGGCTGCATGTCTCTGTGAGCGGTGAGAGAACTCTGTCAACCGGCCAGGCTAATGGGACTCCATTTCTGCTACATTTAGGGATCTGGAGGGAACCCCCAGATAGTGACCCTAACTGGGCTTCAAGGGGGGAAACACAGATCTCATCTTCATTCCCTTTGTTTGTGGACCAGCAGGAAGGGGTGATCAGGCTTGTGTGCTCCTTCCCAGCTTCGAGAGCCCTTCCGCCCATAAAATGCACCACCACTGAGTTGATTCAGCCCCACAGGGGCCCCATAGGGCAGAGTAGAACTTCCCCTCTGGGGTTTTGAGACTGTAAGTCTTTACAGTAGTAGAAAGCCCCATCTTTGCCTTGTGAAGTGGCTGGTGGTTCTGAACTGCTGACCTTGTGGTTAGCAGCCCAACACATAACCATTCCATAACCAGGACTCACCTCTGAAAGGTGAGAAAAGGGAATACCATTTAGATGGACACATCTGACGGGTGACCAGATCAAATGGGAACCCTTTCTTAGTGTGAAAGGCTTTCAGCCATTAGGGTCCATAAGAGCCCACAAGATAGGGTTTCCGTGAAAATTGCACCAGTAGGAAAATGCTCCCCCAGGGCTTACCATCAAAACCAAAGGACTCCCAGGACCTCCATGACAGGGCGCTTGCGTTGTCTCCTTGCATCTCACACAGAGCATGCATTCCTGCAGCATCTTGCTCACCATTCTTCGGTTGTTTGGTTGGCTGCTCCCCCTTTGCATCTGGCCAGGTACCGCTGCATCTACCCCACGCCATGGCACTGACGTCTCACAGTGGCTAATAAATGAGATGACTCTCAGAAATTGCTTTGTCCAGATCAGCAAAATCAACCTTCTTCAGTGAGCCTCCTGGTGACACTGGGGACCAGAGAAAGAAAGAATAATGAGCAAGTGTCTTGGCCGAAGTGTAGCAAAATGCCAGCCCCAGCTGTGCACTAAGAAGGTGCTCAAATCTTGCTGGGCTGCCAGTTACTTCTCTGAGATTCTAGTGGTGAATGTCTAGTCTCCTGCCAGGTCTGCTTGATTATTTTACAAATATGCATATATAGCCATAGTAACCAAGGCACTGTGATTCCTTGGTCATCCTTTCTCTTCTTTGAAGATTCTTGCCACGTGCAGGATGAGGAGAATCCCCTCTACCAACAAGTTAGAAAACCGGGACAGACTCTGTAGACCACTCAGCTAGGGCTTCTCGCCTGTCTCCATATCTCACCAGTAAGAATATGTCCAAAAGGGTGAGAAGAACAGAGGCCATTGGGGAGTCACACAGCCGGCGTCTTCTTCCTGAATTGATGGGCGCAAACATAACAATGGGAGGTGTGCACAGGACTGGGAGATGTTGTATACTGCTGGGCATACGGTTGCAAGCGTTGCAGTGGATTAAGCAGCACACACCCACACAACAATGATTCCCCTGGGGTGGTTCTGTGGCTAGATTTAAGTCATGAACTCCAGTGGCCTTCATGTGAACCCTCTCCAGGCCTGGTCTATTAAATCTCTCATATGAGATTCTAAGCGCCCCTTCAGATCCTTGAGGATAGAAATGACTTTTGGGGTAACTTTGGGTATTTTCCTAATAAAGATGCTGGGGCCCTGAGCCATCACATGGTTGGGAGCCGCCCAACCAGTAACAATCTCATTGGACTGTGATGAGAGTAAGAAGTAAATGCTCATTTTGTGAAACCATTGGAATTTCTGGTGTTTCTGATGCAGCACCAACGAGCACTCCTCTGACAAATATAATCCTCCATCTGGGAATTTCCGTAAGAAGAAGGTGAGTAAATGAGGCCGAGGCACAGCATGTAATAGCTGGAGGATGGATGGCAGAATGTTCTCAATCGTCAGTCTGTAGTAAGACCCAGAAGAGAAGAAGGCCATCGACTGTGGACCAGGCAGGGCCCTCCACAAGTGCTCCAAATCTCAAGCCTTTGTAACTTGGAGAGATTGACATCTCACCCAGGCAATGTCAGCAGCCAGCGATGCTTGGGAATGTTCACTTGGGAAATGCTGGCGCTCCAGACTGTAAAATTCTTAGCAAATATTGCAATTGGCACAGAATGGAGCATGCAGTGTGTAATTATGGAATTCTGTACCAGAATTGTAACCCTCACCCGTGCTTGTGCTGGAAACAATAGAAAGTATGTCAACGTTGGCTATTTTCACTATGGAGTGGGAGAAAGCGAAAATATACAGAGACTAGGGTGCTGTGGTGTATTGGCTGTCAACTTCTTAGACAAATAAGAAATTGATGTTTTTACAAAATCTCTCAACAGGTTCCTGACTTTGAAGAGGGGCGGCTAAGAGCATGAGAAAAGTAGAGATTGAATTACGCTTTTATTATTAGGGTAGGATGTCCCTCAATCATTTCTGAACAACTAAATCCTCTTATTCGACTCACTTACTTTGGATTAGTTGTCAGGAGGGACCATCCCCTTGAGAAGGACAGCATGCTTGGGAGCGAATCAGCATAGAGGAGGAAGATCCTCCACACGAAGGGCTGACACAGTAGCTGTAACAATGGGCTCCAACAGAACAGCTGTGTGAGGATGGCGCAGGAGTGGCCGCTATTTTGTTGTTGGTCATTGGGTCGCTGTCATCTTGAGACAGGATGGACTATGCAAGAGGCCCTCGCGCTCCCGAGAGACTGTGTTCGTGGAAGTCGTCACCCTGTGTGTTGGATGGACCTGAACACGTCTCTTCTAGCTAGCGATCTGGAAAACTAAAAGGTAGACAAGGTCAAATATATACACCCTCAAAATTAGGAATATCACTCTTTAATTAGGAACGATGTAACTGTTGATTAAATTGAATGTTAGAGATATATTTTGGAGCTTCACATTGGAACATGTGAAGTAAAAGGTAGTGGAATTTTCCCACAAATTTTTTGAAGTCCTCTCATATAAGAATGGCTGTATATGCTATTGGAGTCTGAAAATAATCCACTCGGAGGTGTTTTGGAAGAAATGTCTGGTGATCTGCTTCCAAAAAATTAGCCATTGAAAGTCTGATGGTGCACTGTTCTAATCTAATATACACAAGCTTGCCATACATTGGAATTGATTCTATGACATTCGATCATTAAGATAAAAAAACACGCTACTTTCACTGAGTCGATTCTAACTCATAGAAATCCTGTGTTTCAGAGGCTGTAAAACCTTTACAGTCACAGAGAATACCATCTTTCTCCTGAGGATCTACTAGTGCGTTTGAACCTTTGACCTTGAGGTTAGCAGTTCAACGCTTACCCAATAGCATCACCAGGAATCTTTGACAACCATCAAAAAGTAAGCATAAACCTTTATTCTCAACCAGAATTTCATTGATTTTTCCACAGACCAGATGAAAATGTACTCTGTCTACAGAGGCTTAGGAGTTCCGGTCTTTGGGAGTGATGCGTTTCTAGTCCCGAGGAGACTTGTAGAGGAAATAAAGTAGTTTACTCACTGTCTTTGCAGATGTGTAAATTAAACACTCCAGAGACCTTATCTATGTACCTACCAATAGTCCAAAGTCTGGAGCTAGCTGGGAGGGCGGGCATCTGCCTTTGTTTATTTTCTGTCCATTACCCATACGTCTTCTCTTTTCTTCACTGACACTAAAGCATTATTGGAATACATCACAGACACAATTTGTGTCATCGCAACTCTGACACAAACGTACTATTTAACTTGTATCCTTAAAGGACTGATGTGTTTTAGTATTATTTGTCTGAAATATTTTATGCACACACACGTGAGAAATAGCCACCTCTCCCCCATGCTCTGAACTCTATCTCAAACCAGTGAATGCTTAGTGCCACATTCGAAAAGCTACCTCTATGTCTTAAGTTGAGTGAATTCTGCAATATGTGTTATTTCCTCCCTTGTGGCTTCCTTTTCTAGGCAGGGGAGGGGAGGGGATATACACTCCAGTACTGCCTTCTAATGAGCACCTAAGCATGTACTTAACAGAACACTAGACTAAGCTAAAAAAAAATCACAGACCAATGCTGGGTGTTCTGGCAAATGTAGGCACTTATTGGTAAAGTGGAATAAAAAAACTGAAGTCCATTGCCAGCTAAGAATTGAGGCTTGGCGGAATTCGTTTGACATCACCAAGGGTGTCCTACCTTCCTCTGCAGCCTGCTGAGACAGAATCTGGTACCAAGTCTGGCCGTTGCTAACTTTGAAACCAAAGCAAGCTCACTGCCATTGATTCAATGCTGACTCACAGCGACCCCCTGTGGGTGTCTGAGACTGTAACTGTTGATGGGAGAAGAAAGCCCAGTCTTTCTCCTGAGGAGCTGCTGGCGGTTTTAAGCTGCCGACCATGAGGATGGAAGCCCAACTCGAGAAAATGGAAACATGACGGGAACAAGGCCAGGGTTGTATCTTGGATGCACAGAGAGTGATGGTGTAACAGGTTCCTCCCACCCATCCACCAAAGGAGACACTACTCCTTAACAGAGTGGGTCTCCTCGTGTGTCACTGAACCAATCGCAGCAGCAGAGCCAGGGATCCAGATTCTCAGGCCCACCCCAGAGCTCCTGAATCAGAGATGGGCAGGTCAGGGCCCAGCAATGTGTCCTTTCATAAGAATTCTAAGGATGGTGATGCGGGTGAGGTTAGGAACCTCTGTGCTATAGTGTCCACCGAGTGGGAGCGTAACTTTGCTGTTCTTGCGGAGACCCGGCTCTCCGCCAGTCATCCCCACGCATTTCTCGTTACTCCTGGGTGCCATTGTCGTGTTCATAGACACGATTTCCATGCTGACTCACCCCTAAATACATGCACAGTGAAGACGCCGTCATTGATGTCAACATCAGAGAAGATCTAGCTGGGGCCCACTGCCCTGAACAGCAGTATGTGTGGCTCCAATGGGTCACTTTCTGAGGTAGTAGTTTATTGTGCCAACCTGGCCGATAAACACATGTGGGGTTAATTGAAGGGCGGAGGGATAAATGGCTCAGTGAGCCTCCCCTTTTTAGTTCTCAGGTCTCTTGCTTTCTGATGGTCGGACCGGGATGCAGCTGCCTTAGCCAGTTCCCTGCTTTAGCTTGCAAGGCTCACTTCCTGCAAGACATCCCTGAGGAGAAGCCACATGGACCTACCCCAATGCAGCCCTGGGTGCTGGAGCAGTCGTGTGGAGACCCCTGCCAGTGCTGAGATGTTTACACATTCACTGACTTGGCTTTCCTCCTGCAGTCAGCATCATTGTGTCTGTTTTGTGAATTTCTGTGGATTTGTTTCTTTAAAGTACCCAGAGTAACACACTATCCTACATAATTTTCAAGGACAATTTTGACCAAAGTGTCACCTTGTCATGTGTGATCGTGTTGAGCTTCTGCATGGGCAGCCTAGTCTACACTGGTGAATGGTAAGAGGCGTGGCCGTGTGATGATGCTTTTTCACATTGCATAACTCGGCTTCCTTGCGCTGAAACTCTGGCTGGGTGACTTTTAACACAGAAGCATTTGAGGGGCATGGGTTCCTTGCCCCTCTGTTTTTCTGGGTGCATTAAACATAACTTTGACTCTCCCAGGACTTGTCTTCCTACACTTGGGGTGCTCATCTTACATCACAGTTCGGTGTGGTTGAAACTCTTCCCAATGGCTGAGGTTTGCAATCCCAGGGGAGATGCGGATCTGGGGGTGTGCGTTCTCCATGGGCTCTGTGGAGACGCTCAGGCTGTTGCAGCGGGCATCGCCAGAGAACCCTGTTCTCTTGCTGACGTGGAAGACAAGGAAGGTTTGCATGCTATAATGCTCTTTTAAGGTGCTGTCTGTCTGCTGTGATGTGTGGCACTGCCAACCTATGTAACCCAGACTCCACGGGAAGCAAGGAAAGCGTTAAAAATAAAAATAGCATTAAAAGTAAGAAAGCTAAAGGAAGCTTCTAGAGGGTTGAACATGTATCGTCTACCCGGCGATTGATGTGTCACACAGATTCTACACTCTGCAACAGCCCCCAAACACCATAGGTTTCAGAGATGATAGTGCCATAGGGTGCTGGACCAGGGCACCTATGCCCAGGTCTCTGTCTGTCCACTCCTCAACAAGGAACCACTCACAGCAGTTGGTCGAGTCAGTGCTGCCACATGATGGCCCCATAGGACAGAGTAGAACTGCCCCCTGAGTTAGAGTCCGTTTCTGAGCCAGCCACTCTTCATGGGAGTTGAGCTCTCCATCTTTCTCCTGCGGAGTGGCTGGTGGTTTCAAACCGCTGATCTTGCCATTAGCAGCCCAGCGCATAACGATCCTGCCCCAGGGCTCCTTAAGAAACCACTGGGGGAAAACATTCCAATTTGGTGGGTCCAAGATCAATGGTTCCAGTCTCTGGATGCTTTTAGAGCAAAATGGTGTGCGGCTTGTGGTTCCAATTGACCTCTCCATTGACTTTCGAGTGAGGCGGCCCAACTGAAGGACATGAGGGCATCAATGAGGAGAGGCTGTGCGGGAGGAATTGCATAGCACAAAAAGGCACCCTTGAACATGACCCTTGGAGCCAGTCATGTTCAGTGGAGCCCGAACCAAGGGCCGCTGCCGCCGCTGGCGCTGACACCACGAACAGGCTCTCTCACAGTCCAATAGGCCAAGCCTGGCTTGTGAAGTGTGCCCTCTGACAGCTGTATTTCTTTTCATGGCGCTTCTGATTTCTGTCCACCTTGGCATTTCCTGCCTTTGTAACTGCCTTGTACTCCCAACAAATGGCTCCCTGGGTGATGCTGTTGGCTGTCATTCGGTCAGGCGATTGGCTCTCCCTGTTGAAGCTGGTGAGAGGACACCGTCTGGGCTGTAACTCACTCAGCGGACCCCACCTTGCTGATCCACTCCTTTCCGACGCCGAACAGATGCGCAGCCGTGGGCCTCCCACTGTGACTGCTGAGCATCCCGGGCATCTGGGCCATGAGACCTACCTGCCTCCCCCAACTTCCTAGCAAACGTGGAGAATAACGCAAGGGCATTAAATTAGACCTCATTACCTAGCCAGTTGGGCCGCCCGGCTCTCCCGCACATAATAATGAGGTCTGATTTATTGTAATCATTATTCAGGCGTTACAGGTCACTAAATAACATGCTCTGCCCACACATGTCTTCCGAGCTAATAAATATCCTGAGAGGAAACATTCTTGAGGGTGTGAGCCTCAGGTTTGGATCGGGAACTCCGGGCTCATTAATTGTGGGAAGTCACTTCGCCTATTGCAGGCAAACTCTTGCATAGAGGTGGGAGATGTCTGATTAACAGCTTGTGGGGATGTGAGCATGAGACACGGAAGAGGAGTCTACTGGATTCTTTGATGGGTCGTGGCCAAGGGAGGGACAGAACTGAGATCTATCGCAGGTCAGCCGTTCCTGCCACGAGCTCCGTAGC
The DNA here is from genome assembly GCF_050624435.1 of Tenrec ecaudatus. NCBI lineage: Eukaryota > Metazoa > Chordata > Mammalia > Afrosoricida > Tenrecidae > Tenrec > Tenrec ecaudatus. The sequence goes on from NC_134538.1 coordinate 82,552,837, forward strand.
CTGTCCGGAGGCCAACTCAGATGCCCCTCTCACCTCTTCGCACCTTGCAGGTCAGAAGGGTCACGCGGGAGTTCCTCATTGGTTGCATGCTCCCTCGCCTCAGGTCCCTCACTCATGTGGTCCTCAGTGGGGAATGCTAGTGGACCCCATCTCTGCCTCCTCATTTACATGGCATTATCGTGCACAAGACCTCTTTAGAGGATGGAAAACCAAGGGTGTTCCTTTGAGGACGAAGATGTGCCTGAGCCAAGTCAGGGTATTTTCAATGCATGTGAAAGTTGGACATGAACTAGTGAAGACCGAAGAATCGATGCCCTTGAACTGCGGTGCTGGTGACGAGCGCTGAAAGTACCACGGACTGCTAAAAGGACAGACAAACCTGCCGTGGAAGAAGTGTGGTCAGGGTGCTCCTTAGACTCGGAGACGGCAAGCCTTTGTCGCACAGATTTTGCACGTCTTGTCGGGAAAGACTAGTTCTAGGAGAAGGACATCCTGCCTGCTCAAGAAATGGGGCAGAGACGAAGAGGAAGGACTCACGGAGAGTGATGGATGCTGTGACTGCAGCTATGGGCTCAGGATGGCGCAGGCAGGGCAGTGTTTTGCTGTGTTGTGCGCAGGGTCTCTGTGGTTGGTCCTGACTCAGTGGTACCTAGTAACAGCGCTCAATCCTGTTTAGAGATTCTGTTTAGCTGTGGCCCCTCTAGGGAAGCCTCCCAGGGTCCCATAGTGCCAAATCTTGACTCTTTCAGGTGTGGCCTTTATAGCCTCAGCTTTACCTCCACTAGACTGTCAGCCCCTCAAGGGCTCAGCCTGCTCTCAGTGATTGCTGTGTCCCAGCACCAAGGACCTTTCTGACGCACAGCAGGTGCTGACCTGCAAGGGAGAAGAATACTGCCCACAGTTCCCTGCGTGTGGTGGTGGCAGTGAGGGAATGTACATTCATAGCGCCGGCAGTCTCTCCCCCGAACAGTAGAGGGCCACTGAGGACGTCACTCTGTGGGCACTCAGTATACAGGCCTGCTGTTGTGGCCTACCCTCAGGTGGGTCCCCGACTCACTGCATCATGGCATGAAAGGCTGCCTGGCCCTGCGCCATTCCCACCAGCTGTTGCAGATCAGACCGTGGTGATGGCCAGCGTTTGCATTGCCTGATTGTTGGGGGTCTATCTCCAGGTCTTTGGTCCTGGTCCATCAGAGTCTGGAAGCAATGTTGAAACCCACTCAGCATCCTGCCCAAACCAAAACCCACGGCGACTGATTCAATTCGGACACAAAACAACCTTCCAGGAAAAAGTAGAAGAAGCCCCTTTGGATTTTCAAGACTGTAATTTTTTACCAGAGCAGACAGCTTCATCATTCTCCCTCAGAGAGACTGGTGGGCTTGAACCACTGACCTGACAGCTAGTAACTCAATGTGTGACTCACTACGCCACCAAAACTCCTTGTTCATCATTGCAGCAGAATGCAAATGTCCACTGACAGACAGGGGCTGGTTGTATGTGAGGCACAGTGGCGGGAAAATGTTGACCACAATCTTTCAAATGGAAGATGAGATTTCTACCACCAAATTCCCATTGCCGGAGGCTTACAAGCATACATTAAATTAAAAATTTCCTGAAGGAAAGAGACAGAAGCTAGGCAACCCGTACCCCCTAGAGTTGAACCTGGTACTTGACTTGTACTAGATGTCCTGTGGGAGTATGAGGAGGCTTTCTACTCACATCAAGAGCCACAGCGTCAGAAACCCAAAGGGGAGTTCGATGCTGTCCTATAGGGTCCCTGTGAGTCAGGATTGACCTGGCGGCAGTGAGTTTAGTTAGAGATGTCCAGTAGATGTTGGATCAGGCTGTTGGCAGCAGCAGTTGGGGTTGTTCATTCACCGGAGGCTCCAGGCACATCCCCCAAACGTGTAGGGACAATGGGAACCACGACTAGGAGACGGAGGCTTTTGTTACCCCTACTATTTGTTAGAGTTTTGCCACTGGCGGGGGGCACTGGAGCTCTGGAGGGTTAACTGTTCTCCCTCAGGCTGGCCGCAGCAGGTGGACATTGTGTCGCCTGGCCACGTGCTTTTCCTGCCCTCCATCTCCAATGACAGGGTACTGAGGTTTCAGCTTTGGACATAATCCAATTACAAGAAAACGACAGCATCCATTGATTGCCACACGTCCTATATTGATAACCTCTATATTTATTTTTTAAATTGCTGTGTTATTTTTTTAAAAGGCCCATTTGCCTCGAGGAAGACACTCGGGACTGGAAAAATAGGGTTAAAAGGAATACTTTCTTTCCCCGTCTAATTCACAACACAAAGTGTATAACTGTAAATGCTAAACAAAATCTGACCATCTGTCTACATTATTTATGGGAATAATTTAAGATTATTTGTTTTATAGAAAATTTCTTGGAATGCTTTAAAAATTACCAAAATTAAATGAAATCGGGCTCCCTGAATTATCCATGAATGCAGCCTCACATAATCAATACTTCAGCCATTCTGGGTTGACGTTACATCTCAAGACTATTTTCTAACTTAATAAGATTAGAAATAATAAACTGATATTATTTCCTTGTGAATTGGGGCCTCTGACCTGGTAATTTAATGCCTTCATCATTGCACTAGGAGAACCCTGAGAGACCCACGTAATCGTAACTACATTCAGTCCAAATGATAGCTCGACTCTTCTTGTTTTCCTCTGGAAGGCATGTTACATGCGGTTGAGGAATATCCTTAAATTATTGTTTTTTAAAAAAACGAAACATTGAGCATTGTTTCTAGGAGACTTGTGTCTATATTTAAACTGGAAAACTTTTATGGACTCAGTAACAGAGACCAGTGGAAAATCTGACAAATTATACCGGAGTTATATTGTGATGTATATTTTCATGCTGGCCAGGAGGTAAGCGCCATCCCAGGGCCATGGGAGAATCTGTTTGGGTCCACCCAGGCCTTGCTTGGACTGTTGTGGTGCAGTCTGAGTTTAGCTATGATCTGGGAGAAAAAGCAGGACAGGGTGTGAATATCTGAAAGTGCTGTGGGGCTTGAGGCTGGATTCCCGTCCCATTTTCTCACGAGTTCTGCTCTTTCCCCTTGCGTTGAAGAGTCTCTTGAGTCTGCCTGTAGTAAAGCACTTTCTCACAAACCTTTGCCACTGCCAATATAGCTTAGTGGAAATTTTCCACCCTGCTCAAGAGACCTTGGCCCTGGAGCTCAACGCAGGAGATATGTCAGAGCCTCATCTCTGTTCTTGCCCATTGTTCCCAGAGTCACCTGTGGTGAGAAACCAGTGGGCGCCATTCCCAAGGCTGGGAACTGGACTCCAGCTTGGAAAGTGCAATGGAGTGAATGGGAACAATCCTTGTAAAGATGATCCTGGGTCAGAGGAGGTGAGTTTTGGTTTAGGGACATGGTTTACAGTGCTGAGCACCGAGGATGGGAGGCAGGGAAGATGTGAGGCAGGGAAGATGCACACATAGAGCAGGATAGGAGGAAATGGAGGGCGTTGGAAGAATGGAAATGACTCTGCCCTGTGCATGTGCTGCCTTGCATTTGATTATAATGTAAAGGAGACTCATTGTGACAGAAATGACTTGGCGGCAGTGATCAGGATGCTCTGTTGGAAGTTTGGTGGCCAAATTTATGTCGAGAATGCGACAGTCCTAAGGGTGGCATCTATGACGTCTGCTCTGTCCTGGGCACGGTGCTCGGCCCTCTGCATTCAGAGCCCCTTCGCTCCGTAGGTAAAGCAGCACAAATAAACCAGTGCCCACGTACCCCAAGCCACAACCACTGGGAGAGGGCAGAGCTGACGTTTCCATCCAGGATGTCTATTTTCCAGGTCATGGACTTCCAACTACTCTACTCTGTACCATTTTCCACCAGAAAGATGTTGCCAATGGTCATAAACATATAACGTTATCTCTAAATGAATTGTTCTCCTGGGAACTATTTCTGATTTAGTCCTCTCTTGATTTCTGCCTCTCACATCACTGGCCATAGCCAATTGTGTTTGGGAAGTGTTGCAGATCGGGAGCTAGTTCTTTTAGAAAAACAGTGCATATTTCTGGACTCCAGCCATCCTTGGACACGTATGTGTCTGCTTATGTGGAGCAAAGGCTTTACAGAGGTCAACAAGCCATTACCATCAGTTCCAGGCTGGAGCGTCTTCTTCTGAAGCACCCGAGATGCCCGCGCTCACGCAGTTGGACTACGACAGGGAACTGCTTGGTTAGCTACTCTTTCCAAGGCAGAGTGTCCTCAGAGGCGAGGAAGATCCCGCAGGGACACAATAGACTGCCTCTGGGGTGGTAATTGATAAGCCATGACATCGCAGGTCTCTGATAACTGTGGGAGAGTCATCCTTCACCCCTGGGCAATAAGTGCAAAGTGAATGGCTGCCTGTGATCAGCAAAACAGAGGAATGAAGAAAGCATCCATTTAAAAATATGTATCTATTGGAGCAATAGTGTGAATGGTGTCATTTATCGGAAGGGAAGACGGTAGGGCTGGGTTCATTAATGGGTCTGTTTCTGCAAGCCGACCATAAGCATCCCACGGAAGAGATGATGGTTTACTCTTCTCAAAATTCCTAGAGACCTCTACAGTGTTTGGCACCTAACATATGCTTGAGCAATGTAGTAAGAAGGAAGGAAGCCTACGGTTATTAGAGTACATGATATCTATACTGATTCAGTTAATTAAAGAACTATCTATATACGGATCATGGCCCCTATCATTATTCATTGATTAGAATTTATTGATCATCTATTATGTTTAAGGCAGCATGCTGAACAATTAACTCCCCCGGACCCACAGCCATTGAGTAGATTCTGACCCATATTTCCCCTACACAGTATTTCTGAGATTGTAAATCTTTATAGGCGCAGACAGTCTCATCTTTCTTCCTCGAGGAGGCTGGTGGGTCTGAACCTTGTGGTTTGCTGACCTTGTGGTTTGCAGTCCAACATCTAACCCATATCACCAACAGAGCTCCTTCAAGGCAGTGTGCCTGTTGCTAGAACAGCAGTGATTACAGGGCCTGACTTCAACAAGCTCATGGTCCAGTGGAAGAGTCAGATGAGAAACCTCAAGATCAATAACACAATATATGGATGCACAGTGGCTCCAAACAGTCTCCAGGGGAAGGTGCCAGAAAACTTTTCTAGAGAAAGTGAGGCTTGCCTTTAGTGTTTAAGGCAAGCAGGGGACAGCCCACCAAAGAAGCTGGGAATGGCATTTCAGGCAGAGGGAGAAGCATGAGAACGCGCAGAGGCTTGAGTGCGTGAGGCATGTTCAGGGAAGCAGGAAGCTAAAGTACAGGAGTCCGGGTGAGTCTGCAGAAGTGGACCGAGGACTGAGGCGGAGGAGTTTTGTTTTCATGTGCTAAATGGGACAGGGCTGAGGTGGGTGTTGTGAGCACTCTCTAGATAAGGGACTCGAGGGGCTTGATTGGATATGGAGGACAAAGGAGAGCAAGGCATTGAGGGTGATTGTCACATGTCTGGCTTGAGTACCTGCAGTGGAGACCACAGTGGGGAGGGGGTTTTGCCAGTAGAAGCTCACTGATGCAAACTCCCGATCTGATAAGCCTACGGCCACCATGCGGGAGAATTCTGTGAAGTACCTGTTCCAGGTTCACTTGTGGGTTTACTGCAGCATTTGTGGGCGCCCCTGACTCTGGCATCTTTAAAAGTTTCAGTGACCCCCATAGAGATGTCTCCTTTTAAAGCCCAGTGATCCACATCATAACCATGCCCCGTTCTCTGTGCAACTCGTCCACGTGTGATTATTTCTGCTCTCAGGGTGATGGATTACACCGCAGGATGGGGTGTGGTGCCCCCTGGCAATGGCCCAGCTCATAGTAGACAACCTCGGCCGACTGGACATTGCGACCAGACAATTCTTTGTTGTGTCGCAACGGGCTGTGCATGCAGGATGTTTAGCTGTATGCCTGACTTTTACCCACTGGATACCAAAGGCGCCAATCTAGAGTGCCACTAGGGTGACAATCTCCAGAGATGCCACCCTAGTTGGGAACTACTACACTTGAGGTGTGTCCAGCAATTGGGGACTAATCCCTGCCCTCCCCCTTGCCTGTTTCAGTTCTGTTAGTAATGTCACTGCTGATGCCGAGTTGACATACAACTTACGGTGACCCCTTGTACAATGAATGGAAACACTGGCCGGTGCTGCTCCACCCCAGGACCGGTGGTGGGCGAGGCTCTTGTGGTCATAGGGGCTTCACTGGTTGGTTATGAAAGTACATCTTCAGGCCTTCCTGAAGACCTCCTGGCCTGTCATAGTCTGGAAACTCTGCGGAAACCTGCTCAGTATCATACTGACACACAAGCTTCGACTGACAGATGGGTGGTGGTGTAGGAGGTGCATTGGCCAGAAATGGAACCCTGGTTGTCTGCACGGAAGGAGACGATTCTACCCCTGAGCCTGTAACGCCTCAGGATAATATCTGTAAGTACAGCTAAGCATGTATTGAGGATCTTTCTCTCCAGAAGTGACTTCTAATAAAGGTACCTGGATTGCTGTATTTAACTTCTCCCACCCCAAATTCTATGTGTCAGGTTCTATTTGCTTCCCTTTGCCCTTGAAGAAGCCAAAGCATGCCGTGGGTCAGTTCTCCTGCAGAGGCTGCCCAGCAGTTCTTGTCACTAGATTCTTCTTTTCACTCCCTAAGCAACCAGGGCCTGGAGAAGGACACTATGCTTGGTGTAGAGGGCCAGCGAAACAGAGGACGGCCCTCGGTGAGATAGACTGACCGGGGAGCTGCACCGATGGGCATAAACAAGAGAGCATCTGTGAGGCTGATGTAGGACGGGGCAGTGTTTGTTCTGTTATACCCAGGAACCCATTGATAGCACATGGCAGCGACAGCGTATTCTAGGGTGCTTCCACCCTGCCATCAAGCTGACCAGTAATTTCACCTACGTCCTACGGAAAGCCTGGACCTGAATCCCCGAATATTGATTTCATTTTACACTCACCTCGTGTGTGCCAGGTGCTCATAGAAGCCCGCAACACCTGCTAACTCATTTTGGGCCTCATCAATCCCAACAGGGAAGCTCCTATGATCACTTCCACGCTCTTGGTGAGGAATCAGGGCACAGAGAGGTTGAACGACTTTCCTGAAGTTGCACAGTTAGTCAGCAGCAGAGGCAGGCTTTGATTCTATGCAGTCTGAGTCCAGAGCTCATTCAGTCATCTGTGCCCACTGTCTGGGAGCAGCTGAGGTTTGTGCTGCTGTTGGCTTTTGAAAACCATCCACGAACAAGCCAGGAAAGGAAGTGGAAGGCAGGCTTCAGAACACAGTGGATCTCAATGACATGCGGATACCGTCTCAACTGTTCCTGTCACCCTTCAGCTCTTCTGGCTCCCAAAGCCATGGACAGTTGACTTATATTTTGTGGGGATCTCCTGTTGGCCGAAGGGACATTTATTTTCATCCCACTCCTCTTGGTGAACTGGTTGACTACTAACTGAGAGCTTAGTGGTTCAAACCCAGGCAGGCCAAAGAAAGGCCTGGTGATCTCCTTCTGAAAAGTCATGGCCTCGAAGCAGTTCTATTCTGACACACGTGGAGGAGCCATTGGTCAGACTCAACTCTATGGCAAACAGTTTGGCGTGAGTCAAAGTCAACTTGATGGCACAATGAGCTTGAGGATTTTGTGGGGTTTTTTTTGGGAGTCCAGGACAAGAACCCTGGCAGCACAGTGGTGAAGCGCTTGGCCGCCAACTACAAGACCGGTGGTTTGACGCCACCCGCCGCTCTGCAGGAGAGCATAAGAGACATGGCAGTTGGCTTCCATAAGGATTGGCAGCCTTGGAAACCCTGCAGGTGGTCGCCGTGCGTCGGAATTGACTTGGTGGCTTATGTGTTGGTTGAGTCCAGACCGAGGCAAAGCTCTCCCAGGTACAGCATCCCCCGGCAGTTCTCCATCCTGTGTCAGCCGCACCTTCTCCAGGGTCACTCCTTGCTGGAGCACAGAACGCCCTCCGAGTGTCCCTTCCAGAAGTCACAGAGTAGCCCAACCAACCAGGAAGCAGAGAGAGAAGCCAGGAAGTGGGGCAGGTGGACACACAGGTACTGGCTTGGGCAGACAAGACAGAAAGACAGCCCTGGTCACCAGTAGTGGCCCCAGGGAGCCCCTCACCTCAGGAGCAGAACAGTTACAGCATAGCCCCCGACACGGCAGGGCAGGGCGATGACAAGATGACTGGGGACAGCTACATCAAGCAGCCCCAAAGAGCCCCGTCCCAGCCCAGGATGGCTTGAGAGTAAGCCGGGAACCTCAGAAATGCCCCGATCTTGGACCCAAACGTAATCAAGACTTCACTGAGCGTTTCCAAAGGAAAACAGGCTCAGCTCATCACTGCGGTCCTTCCAAGCTTTCTGCCCTCTGCCCAGCCACATGAGGTCCAATCATTTGAGAGCAAAACTCAGAAGCACCATCTGAGACCCTGCTGGAGCCGGCAGGCCCCCCAGGAAGCAGGAAAATAGTAAAAAAAAAATCCATGGGATTGCTTCTCTCTGGAGATTCCCACTATGGCTTCTGGCCTGGGGGGGTCTAGAGTAAATAGCGGGCAGCACAGGCTTGCCCACTGTGCCCCCTGAGCCGCTCAGGGCTGGGGTTAGGGGCAGGTTACACACACAGCGCTGGCCCTGCCTCTCCAGGATGCCCAGGCAATCTGTCGGCAAGCTTAAAGAGAAATGATTCACCCACCAGCTTTGCAAGAAGACAGGTGCTGCTGAAGACCACGCACTGGGGAAGGATGGGGAGCTGGTAGGTCCGGAATTCAGTGATGTTAAAATAATGGTCCTGCCCATGGGGTCCATCGGACCAAACACCAACCCCTCATGTGAGTCGATGCTTGTGGAGAGCCGTCTGCCCGTGGCATGTCACTTCCTTGACATGAGATTGCCCCATGAGTTGGCGAATGCTCCCGTGTTAGTGGGTGTTCCAGCAGCCTCTTCTTTCTTTGCGTCCTTCACAGCTGTAGAACTGCACAGTGCTGTGTGTGAGCTGCCGCGGGATGAGGTCTGAGCGACGGAGAGCGGCGTGTTGCCGAGTCGTATAGCTGCAGAGGGTCCCCAAAGCTGTGTCGCTGTAGAAGCAGATCACCAGGCTTGTCTCCCAAGGCACCTGTGGTCAGATGTAACGGACAATGTCCTGATGAGTAGTGGAGCCCTTCATGGTTGCTGCCACCTCCTCAAGAATCCCCAAACAAAGCCTGTGGCCCATCCCAATTCATGGTGACCCTATGAGTCCCATAGGTTTTGCAGGGCTGTTTCCTTATTTTTACTGAAGCAAATTGACAGGGCTTTTCTTCCGTCATGCCTTTGAGTGGGTTTGAGCCGCCAACCTCAGGCTGGCATCTGCTTGTGCCATCCAAGGGACCCAGACGGCATAGTGGTTCTGCATGGGGCTGTTAATTGCAAGGTCTGCAGATTGAAACCATCGGCCACTCCTCAGGAGAAAGACGAGGCTTTCTACTCCTGGACAATCTCGGAAACCCACAGGGGCAGTTCTACTCTGTCCGATCAGGTCGCTCTGAGTTGGAAACAACTCCATGGTAGTGAGTTTGGTTTTGGTTTTGTGCCATCCAGTTAAATTTGCTAATTTAAGGATTTTTAAGGCATTTAACCAAGTGACAATGACAATCGAAGTCAATATTCATCGGGTCGTGCAGTGGTCCCAATATTCATTGCCAGTGGGTGTTTTCTTGATCCCAGGAAGGAAGATGAAAGAGGCAGCAAGGCCTGGCTTCCCCAACACGGCGCTTTATAGATTAATCATGCTATCAAACCATTGGGTCATTTCAACAGCTTTGAGTTGACAGAGCAGAGCCTGTGCCTTTGGCCACCTGGTCATGACAATGATGCTACTGAGACCACACACTTCCAAGGGGTGGGACACGGGCCAAGTATTCCATCAATATTACCGCATGTGGCCCTCACAGGAACCTCACAAAGAAGGTAAAAAGTTCACTATTTCATTGATAAGGACGATGAGCTTAGATGAGGCCATGTAGCTGGTTAGCAGCAGAGCTACGTTCACATCCAGGTCCAGTGGAGTCTAGGCTTTGAAGTCAGTGTGTAGGGCATCGGTGACTTGCCACATGCCAGCCAGCACAGCACTCTGAGCCCCAGTCCTCTCCCAGGATCCTTCTGCCTGCAGACTTTGCTGAGTCTCTCAGAGTGGGTGGTTTCCCAACTTTTCCCGTCCCTCCCACCACTCTTCTCCCCCTCTGCTCACATGTGGACAGCTTCCTTTTTGTGTGCACTAACGAGCCTTCTAAGTCCCACGAGTGGCCTCGGGTGCCAGATATGAGGGCCGCAGTGGGACGTGGTGGGGGACGTAGGCGTCTCCTGTTTGTTTGGGGAAGGAACCAGTTCTGGACCACCCAAACTGCTCCTTCACTTGGGAACTCTGACGTGGACTTGGCAGGGTTCCTGCTCCTGCTGCACCTCTTGACAACTCCCTTGGGCCACGTGCTCAAGTACCACGTCTCTCAAAGCCCCAAGACCAGTGCACCGCCAATGCTGACAACACGGCTCTCAGCAGTGGCCCGTCCAGAGGAGAGACACCTGCACTCCCTGAACCTGGCAGCTCTGACTTCAACGCCATGGTGCCTACTTCTCCCGTCCTGGCTTACTTTGTGTTGCTCCTGGCCCATCTGGGTTCCAAAGCAGGGCCAGCGAGCAGCTCCCAGCCGCAAGCACTGCCGCTTTGTCACGGTCGCATTCTCGGGGTGCACATTAGAAGGCACGAATCACTGTGTGACTTCAGAGACTTTACAATGAGTGGGTTCTGACTCTGAGTTCCAACTGTGTCAGTTCAGAGCAGAGGGATCTTAGGGGAAAAGAAATTTTCTCACCAGGCTGAAGTGTCTTTAGCCAGAGTATTGCTGGTAGTTGCTGCTGAGTTGGCTTGACCCGGGGCGGCCCCATGCACAGCGGCACAAAAGGCTGCCTGGTCCTGAGCGATCGTCACCATTCTTGGGGTATTCACATCGACCGCTGCAGCCTCTGTGTATTTTGAGTGCTTTCCAGCCTATAGGGCTCACCCTCTGGCACTGAGTTGGGTAATATTTTGCGGTGATCCATAGAGTTTTCATTGGCAAATTTTCACTTAGTTGAGACACACTAATTTGTCTTAGTCTGAAAGCTCTGCTGACACCTGTCCATCTTCTGTGACCCTACTGGGATCTGAAATACTGATGGCAAGCCCTCCAGCATCATAACAACGGGTCAGCTGCCGCAGTGTGACAAACGGACAGAGAAGGAATTGTGGCACATGGTGCTATCAAGTAGGTTCTGACTGACAGCAAACCTGTGTACAACAGATGGCCGGGGTCACCCTCCGAGCTGCTGCCCTGTGTGAGCCCATGGAGGTAGCTGCTGCGGCCTTCCTCTTTTTCACTGCCCGTCCGCGTCACCAAGCACGATGTCCTTTCCCAGGGCTGGTCTCTTCTGATGCCATGACCAAAGTACACGAGGTGAATTCTCACCATTCTACCTTCTACGGAGCATTCTGGCTGTACTTTTTCCCAGACCGGTTTGTTGGTTCTTCTGGCAGTCCATGTAACAGTCACTGGTTTTTGCCAACACCATAATTCAAATGAATCCAATCTTCTTGTGTCTTCCATATTCAGTGTCCAACTTTTGCATGCGTTGGAGGTGATTGAAAAGACCCTGGCTTGGGCCAGGTGCACTTTCGTCTGCAAAGTGACATCCTTGCTCTTCAACAAGAGATCTCACGTGGCCGATTGACCCAATGTCATGTGTCATTTGCTCTCTTGGCTGCTGCTCCCACCGGTATTGATTATGACGCCAAATGAGGTAGAATCCTTGACAACTTCAACAATTCTCTGTTTATCATGATGTTACCTGTTGGTCCAGTAATAAAGATCCTGGTTTTCTTTACACTGTGTTGCAATGCACACTGAAGGCTACAGACCCTTGATGTCCCTTAGTACGAATTTCAAGTCCCCGGTACTTTAAGCAAGTAACGTTGTGTTATCTGCGTATGGACGGCTGTTAATAAGGCTTCCTCCAATCTAGATGCTGCGTTCTTTTTTATGTAGCCCAGTTTCTCAGATTAATTTCTAGGGATCTCACTGGTTGAGGCCAGATGGCTCAAAGCAGAAAATACCAGAAAGATGCTTACTTATGCTTTATTGGCTAGTCAAAAGCTTTTTATTGTTTGGATCACAACAAAGTAAGGATGGCATTAAGAGGAATAGGAATTCCGAAGCACTTCATTGTGTTGATGCAGAATTTATGCATGGACCAAAAGACAGTAGCTTGAACAGAACAAGGGAATACTGCTGGGTTTAAAACCAGGACAGGTGTGCATCAGGATTGTGTCCTTTCACCATACTCATTCCACCTGAATGATGAGCAAACAGTCCAAGAAGCTGCATTATAGGAAGACAGAAAGGTAGTGGGTCTTTAGCAGTAAAATGGGCTTGATCCCTTCGACCTTTTAAGGATCAAGGGGGACACTGCAGGGAGGATGCTTAGAACAGGGCCTGGCACAGAACAGGCCCCACCCTCTTGGTTCAAGTTTCTCCCCCTCCACTCAAGCATGCACTTACTCTCACCTCGCCCCCAGCTGCAATTTCTACTGTAAATGGGCACTTCTGCACGCTTTTCAAGGAGGAGACCAGAGAATGAGTCTGGACTGGTTCCGACTGGCATAATGTTAAGGGGTGACGGTGGGAATGACCCAGCTCTACCTGGTCTCCGTTTATGGAGGGCTGGGTATGTATGGGCCCATACCTGGCCCTGGTCCTGAGCTGGCCACATTCAGATGGGTGAATGAGAACATTGATGGCCATAGCTGCTGGTGGGTTGGGGGAGAGAGGGTAACAGGGCAACAGGGCAACTCCTATGCTTGGCACGGAAAAATCTTGCTATGAGACCCCGAGTGGCTTTTTCTCACTTATTATTGATTTCTCCTTAAGCTTACCTTTCCTATAGCCAAATGGAACCCCAGGGACTATGTGCTTTCATTCCTACCTTAGCATTCTGTTCTCACATTCTTTTTCTCTGGGACACCCTCCTTTCTTTCGATCCCAAATGAAAGTTATTAAAATGCCCTCTCTGTAAAGGTCTCCTGAAAACGCAAACGCTAAACCAAACTCACTGCCATTGAACTGATTTTGACTTGGAGAAACCCTATAGGACAGGGAAGAACTGCGCCTTTAGGTTTCTGAGACTAAATGCTTATGGGAACAGAAAGTCTCATCTTTCTCCTGCAGAGTGGCTGATGGGTTTGAACCACTGACCTTGTGGTTAGCAACTCCATCTGTAGCCCATCACAGCTCCTTAAAGCTTCTTCCCATTTTCTTTACAGTTAGTGTTATGAATAAGTAGTAATAAAATAAAATGGAACCACCTTTGAATCCCCAACTGAAAGAATTCCATTCTCCTCCCATTCCTCCTCGGCGGAAAGCACTGACGATGAGAAATACCAGGCACAGCTGCAGGTCACCTTGCGGGTAGCTCTTTGTGTTTGGATTCTGTTCTTTTGGGAAGAGTGTAAACTCCATAAAAGCAAGTACTCTATTTCATCTGTACGGCAACTCTATCCCAATAAGACATCATGTAGATCAGGGTTTCTCAAGCTCAGCATGATTGACATCTGGGTCTACAGGCGTTTTGTTGGCTGGTACCCTTGGCCTCTACCTGTTAGAAGTTATACCACCACGCTGCAGGTGTGATAGCCCAAACCGGCTCCAGATATGACCCAATGTTTGAATGAGGGGGAGGGGCAAAACCTCATGAGTTGAAAACTCCTGCTCAATACATTTAAAATTCTTTTCTTATAGAAAACTTCAAGCATACATAAAAGTAGAAAGAAAAGGTAGTGAGTCCTGTGTTTCTACTCAATAATTATTCATATTTTACCAATTTTGTGTCATCTGCCCCATCTATTTTTTCCTGGACTATTTTAAACCCAATATCCAGGTTCCTTATTCTTTTATGCATAAACAATTATGCCTGAATCTCAAAAAGGATAAGCCTAAAACAAAAAACATGATCACCATTTATGTCATGAATTCATTTAAAAATCCCTTTATTTTATGTTGTGGTGCATTTGTGATGGTCCAATAGCGAATGCAGTACAAGCCCTTAGAGCAATGCTACGTGGGAGATGGTGCACGTGACCTTCCACTGTTTCCTCTACTGGATTTTCCCAATCCAAAGTCAAGTGCAAGGGGCCAGGGTCATCAGCGGAGGGAGCTTTTCTTCTCCAGTGACCACCGAGCTCAGCTATTTAGAGCAGTCTCTTGGCCGGCCATCCCCGTGGCCGGCAGGGTTCTCATTTTTAAGTGTACATTGCCTGACATTAAATAATGGCCTTCTTTTTGTGTTTACAAAATTATTGGTTGGGCAAAATAAGAATACGATTTATTTTCTCCACAGGAGTAACCTCAGGGTGATAGGAAAAATTATATATCTATCACGCCACGTCACATTGTTGTTTGCTTGTGGATGTGGCAGTTTGTTTTCCTCCCCTGAAATGTCTGCTTTTCCTCGCGACTCGGACTATTTGGAAGATATAATATATTATGTATGCATTTGTTCTGTGCATGTATTCTTCTTGCCCTTGGGTGGAAGCCGAGTGTCCGTGGGAGAATGTGGGGCGTGATTGAAAGCCAGCGTGTCTAGGAGTTTTCCAGCAGTTACAGCTCACAGCTCTGCTTGAGGCAAATGCCTCCAACTGCGTACAATGTGCCTTCCTTGAGAACCTGAGACAAGTGGCTGGTTAATGTCTCAGAAACAGCCTGTTAAGACTGTTACTACAAATTAGAGTCTGGATCATTCTGAAACCCAAATAGACTTCTTTCATCTTCCAGATGGCCGTCTGATTGGGAGCTGGGCAGGATCACGTTTCAGGTTGTGACTTAATGATTCAGGACAATATTTATGGTTATTACTTGACAGAGGGCAGTGGGGAGAATTAAAGCACAGTCCCATGCTTCATTAATGACAAAAAACAAATTCATGGCAGGGCCGTCGATTAGAGATGGCATCTCCAGGCTGCAGCGAAAGTCCAGGCCCTGCTCTGAGATGACCCACTTGACCAGGTACACTAACGCTGGACTGACGGGACAGGACTCTGAAACTTTAGTCAGTGCCTTTGACTTTGCCTTTGCAAACAACTGAGTGATTCTCTCAGAGGAAATAACCCTGGGCCAGGGATTGCTGTGAGTGGAAGATTTCAGAGGAGACAAATCATGCAATTGTGTTCTTCCCTGGTATGATGACTACATGCAGCTGAAATATTATGTTCAGGGATGCATTTTTAACTTGATTATTACAGTTGGTAATATCAACAGGAGGAAAAAAATAATTACGCCTGCCAGTCGCGGGCATTTTGTTTATGTAGTGTGTAATTTCTGCATTAACTTTTCCTTCTAAAACATGCTCTACGTGATATAACAGTCATCTCTTCCATTACCCAGAATTTTAGGAATTCTGTAATTGGGTGCTGTGGGAAGGAGAGGGATAAGATGGGGGGAAGATGAGACACAGAAAGGAGATAAATAAAGCTTGAGTCAGTTCATGGAAGAGTAGATTTTCTAGAAGAAAAGCCAGGTGAAAGTTTACCTTGCTCCATTAATCCTCTACTCATTTTGTTAGACGAGAATGCACACATTGTTCCGGGCCGGGGGGTGGGGGAGGGGGAGAAGGAAGAAAATCAAGCCATATGTCATTAATACATTTGATCAACCGTGACATTTTTAAAATAAGATTTTAACTGGTTCTATGACACCAACTGTGTAATTTCAAAATGACTCCATCGTCTATTATATTTATTATAAACAACCACTAAGCCAATAATAACCTTCATAGAAACAGAGTAGGTTGGAATTTGAGAGAACCAAATCTCTGATTGTTTAGGTAGGGAGAGAGAGGTTCTTTTGTTGGCTAGAAAGAGCAAAAAGGGCATTCTCTTGGGAAAACTGTGTGACCCTAGTCACGTTCTCTTGTGCAGCACGTAGCGATGGTATCAGAGGTCCGAAGTTCACTTCCATGTGTGCACCGTCTTGATTCCAGAGCACATTTGGGCGATGGAAAAGGCAATCCTGTCCCTCGCAGCCATTTAAAAATGATTTGAGAGGCATACATATATACGTACAAACAAATGAAACCACCCTTATCTGAATAATCTCCTTTAAATGACACTATGATAGTTTTACTTTCAGTCTCAATTTTACTTCAGAGCCACACGTGTATCCCGAAAGAGCCGCACCTGGCTCTCTGCAGACCCGTGTTCTCTTCACAACCACTTCTGGGCCCTCAGCTTCCAAAGGGGCAGCAGAACGAGGCTGGGCAGGCGTGTGCACGGGGAGTGTGCGACTGAGGGGGTGTTTGCAGACCAGTATTGTCAGGCTGGCTTACAGAAGAGTCGCCACTTCTTTTTAGATCTGGCCAGACTGCAGGTGGCTGCCGTGCTCTGTCCTGCAATGTATGCGCTCGTGGGCAGGGCTAGTTCATTGGTAGAATTCTTGCCTTTCACGTAGGAAACCTGGGTTCAATTCCAACCAATATACCTACCTCATGCACCATCAGCCTGTGACCATCAGCGGAACGTGAGTGTTGCCAGGATGGTTCAAGTCACAGGACTCAGGGGAGCTTCCAAACTAGGACAGACCAGGAAGAAACTTGACATTCTTCATCAAAAGCCCTAAGAATCACAAGCGTCTGAAACACAACCACTCACGAAGATGGGGCAGGGTCCGCAGTTCATTTGTTTGGGGGATGGGGGCAGTGGTGGGGCCGAGTCAAGGGCAAACTCAACAGAGCCAACAATAGATGCCAACACCCTTCTGGGTTCCAAGAGCCCTCGGCTCCTCATATAGTTTTCATTTGGTGACGCTGCCGCCTCCTGGTCTCGTCCTGCCTGTTCTGCTGCTTTCTTTCCCAACGTTGCCCCTTCTTTTGCCTTCCCAAGAAGTGGCGCTCGTACATTCTGCAGGAGGGCAGACTGGGTGCTCGCTCTCTAAGCCACCTGCACTTTTTTGTTTTCCTCTCCGGCCCACGAGCAGGGTGAGTGGGCCTCTGGACTAACTCCCTGGGGAAACGCTGAGGCTGGCACCAACGTTCGGGCAAAAGGCCACAAGCTGTGGGGTAGACAAAGCCGGGTTCAACTCCAGGTTCTGTCTGCTATGTGATGATAGAAAAATGAAAGTTCTGCACATCGATGTCCAGCAGGCGTGATAACTGCAGGTTCAGTGACTCGTAGTGCGGGTGAACTGAAATCTCATGGTTGGTATGGAGGAGGGGCACCCCAGGATGGAGAATTCCACCCCTGATCCCCACAAAGGAAAAACCAACCCATGGGTGAGATTATACCACCAGCGCTCACCCTCCCCAGCTGTGGCAGGAGCCATACACCAAAGCCCATGGGGCCCCAGCCCACCCCCCCTTGTCCACCCTCTGGACTACATTTCCGGTCCAGCATCCCACAGCCTTCCTGCCTCTGCGTCTAGCATGGCAGTGCAGTGCCACCACCTTCAGGCTGCGACCCGGCCCATGTCGTCATTTCATATGGTTCTCGGCACAAAAGGTGAACATTACCTAATAATTTACCCTTTAAGCGGGTGTGTCCCTGGGAACATCCTTGCAGCCTAGGAGGGTGTGTGATTTACTAAAGGCATCCAAGCTGCCTGGGAAGATCTAGGGTTCCAGACGCTCGGGCCAAGAGCTCTTTCATCGCCTGGCTCTCGTGCTGTCATTTAACTTTTTTGTGTGTGTTAGTTTGATTCCTCATGAGGCCTCCACTCCACAAGCTATGACCCAGGCATGCCCGCGGGCCTGCAGACAATACCGCTCCTTACTAGGGCTAGTGTGTCTGCTCCTGCACAGCCCGGCATTCCAGGAAGGCAGTTGCTGAATACTTGCTGAAGTGAACCGGTGGAGGGAAAGAGCAACATCTAAGCAAGTCAGGAAAACCAACATTTTATCAAGCAGCTGTCCCGTCAATAGGTGGAACACCTTGGTGGCACTATTGGGTTAGCACTGGACTGCTAACCTCAACGTCAGTGGTTCAAGCCTACCAACGGCTCCTAGGAGGAAAGAAAAGATGACCTGCACCCTAAAAGATTGACAGCTCAATGCCCCATCTAGCATCCCTGTGATTTGGAATCACCTCGATGGCCGTGAGTTTGGCCAGGCAAAAACAATCCAGGCAAAATTCAGTGGTAGCTCAAGGAGTTTTATCCTGAGTCAGGGGCCACTGCCTCCTTTCTCTGGTGTCCACCTGTCCCTGTGAAGGTGGGAGTTAGACTCTGAATGGCTGCACACTGTGAACAGTCGTTGGGAGCAGAGGAGACTGGCGTGTCTCCTGTGCCTTTTCTGCACCTTGGGATGAAGAGGACCCATTTGTAAAGGACTAAAAAGTTCTCAGCCTCAACCACAGCAGCTTCTAATGAATGGGGCCCTGGGTGCTACAAAGGGGGTAGGCTGCTGGACGGAAAGGTCAGAGATGGCATCTATCTCAAGGTGCCCGGGAAGAAAGGCCTGGCCACCTACTTCCCCCCAATCAGCCGTGGTCAACCCTCTGGAGGGTAATTCTATTCTCACACCTACAGGGTAACCATGAGTCAGAGCCAACTCAGTGGCAACTCCTTCTCAAATGCCAAGGAAAGGCTCTGGGCAAACCCAGTAAGGGAAGTGGAGGCCGGGGAGGTGGAGGCCCGAGGGCCAATTAGTGGCAAAGTGAAACAGATGATCCGTGACAGCCGCAGAGGGACTTGGGAGTTGGGGAGAAGGTAGGGGGTTTTCAGGCATGTATTGGATTCCCTCTTCACCACAAGCTCGCCTTTAATCAAGGCCCCAGTGTAAATAGGACCAATCTAAACCCAGGAACCCAGGCTAAACGTCTGCTCTCAAGGTCAGTGACTCCTGGTCAAACTGGAAGACTTCATGTCAAATGGCCTAGATAGAATTTACCTGCAGGGCCTCTGTGCTTGGTCCTGAAACACGAGTCCCCACTGGCCCTCCCAGCACTTGGACAGAGTGCAGACCCATGTGGGGCATGTCAGGCACTCTCTGCCCTCCGCCTCGGTGCTGGAGACCAGATGCATAGTGGATCAGGGTTTGCATAAACACAGAGAAGGCTGTGTTTCTTCCTGGCTGAGGGGAGGACGTCAGGGATGCCTGGTCCAGCCCGTTTCCAACCTCCCTTTGGAAGGACAGTCCATGGTCCTGGGAGGAGACACCCCCAACTCAGTTCTGGAGACTGAGGCTCCTGAGGAAACACCTTTTATAAGATGTTGAGAGATCTTGCTGTCCAGAGATGGCTGCTCTTCAAAGCTTGAGCCCGACCCGGTCAATCAAGTTGATGGGATCATTATCAACACCTTAGGGATTTTTATTAAAAATTATTTTTACTATAGGAAAAATGCAGAACAAAATGTTTCCCAGTATAACTTTTTAAAAATACATACAAAGTTATGACTTTGTTACCTTCTTCATGTTATATAACCACTACCATTGTCTTTTTCCAATCCTTCTTCCACCATTAACGGAAATTCACTGTGCCCTAAGCAAAGACACGCCCTGCCTCTTGCCAACCTGCCCTGCCTCTCACGAGTAGACTTTGGTCCTGGGCGGTGTTTTAGAATGGTCTTCCCTCTTACTGCCTTTCTGCATTCTCCTGGCCTTGGGGACTCACCTGTAGCGGATTTCACTCATCTCCATCTCCTGCTGTGGCTTCTCCAAGTCAATGTCCTTTTCTCTGGGGGGTTATCTGCCAGTCTGACCTAACGTCTTCCATCTGGTTCTTGCTTCTGTTTCGGTGTGCTTGCTTTTGAAAGTCTCAGGTCCTGCACTGCGTGGAACATGAGCCATTGTTCCAGTTTCATTCGCTCCTGTGCCAACCGCTGTGCCTCTTACCTGCCTATGTGAAGTCCTCCCAGCAATGCTGTGAGAAAGAGAGAAAACCGACAGAGAGGGGCGAAGCAACTTAACAATGGTACCACGGCAGCCGAGCCAGGGCTTGCACTTGAATCTGTCATCCATCTGCAGGGACCCCAGGTGGATGAAGCCTTCCGTGAATCCCCTCTCACCATAGTTCAGTGGCGTGAGTACCCTTACCATGAGACAGAGAACAGTGTACTGTCAAGTACATGTCTCTCAGGGAGAAAGACGGGCTTCCCACGCTCATAAAGAGTTACAGTTTCAGAATCCCACAGGAGCAGTGCTAGCCTGCCTTAAAGGGTCGCCGTGAGTCGGAACCAGCTCTATGTCTGTGGGTTCGGTCGGGGTTGGAAGGGCATGGCCGGGGAAGTTTGGGGGGAAATACGGAGCACAAGTACAGGAAAGAGGAAACTGATCTAAAGTAGATTGTGGTGATGACTGAACAATTCTCAATATGATTGAACTATTGGGTAGTGTGATATGTAGAGTATTAGCTGTCAACAGAACTGCTTTGAAAAATCCGACACCCACCCACTGTGCAGATAGCCTCCCTCAATAAAATCAGGAAGCTGGTTGCGTTCTCTGTTCTTCATCTGCCTCTGAGTGAAATATACAGATTTCCATGGCTTTGGTCCTTCTTCCAAAAGCATTTTTAGCCTGAAATGCGGGAAGAACCCAGGGTTTACTCCCCACACCCCACCGCCCCCCTACAAATAAATCTAAGTCCGGCACAGTTCGGCCTTGCTTGGCTAACGTCCAGGGAGGTTGAGGTGTGTATGGTCCTACTCACTTGGTGGCGTCTCACTCGGTTCCAGAAGTGGCAGGATTGGCTGAACAGGCGCCTCTCCCAACCTGGTGCATCTGGGAGTATCAGCCCATAGTACTGGCTCTTCTGACTCAAGTAATTCAACACAGATCCACCTCGGAGCGAGCGCTGCTCCCCGAGAAAGGCACCTCTTGTCATCTTTATGTGTCTGCCAGGCCATAAAACCTGGAGAGATATTGCTGGAACAACTGCATTATCTCTTCCAAGGGGCGCGCTTGCGCGTGCGAGCACGCGTGTGTACACGCACAGAAAGGAGGGTGAACAGGGAGATTGATGTACAGAGGTGTTAGTCTAAATAAACAATCTACATGAATGTGCATTTTCATGGGAGCATTGTTCTACAATGTGGTCTTCATTATTGAGTCAAGCTGGGGATCTACCTGAGGAAGGTTGACAGACCTGATTGCTGAGCGCATGGGCCCCTTGTCTCTGAAAGGCAACTTCTACGCATGGAACATTTGCTCTGCCTGAATAATGCACGCAAAGCACCTGACACAAAATTTGCTGAAATCTATTCATGTTACTACTTGTACATGATGATTGGCATGGAAGATGTATATTTCCATATGGGAACAGATGATTCCTGCCGACCTATTGGGGGAAAATCATTTCCAGGGTGGTGTCCTGGTGATGAGTTTAGCGTAGCTCACTGATCCCAAAGGAAAATGCAACAAAGAAGAATGGAGGGTGTCCCAGAAGAACACCTTTCCTTTATAGGAAACAGAGAACTGTTGCTCCCTCTCACGCCCTAACTACCCACTCACATCCCCCACCCCCTACCCCCGCTGAAAAAAACAGGAAAAGCACACGGCCTTAAACAGCAGCCTGTCGATTAGGAATATGAAAACGCATCCTCTGGGGACCTGCTTTGCTGGCATCTGCTACAGCATGACGTGGAAGAAAAAGGAAAGGAGGCTGTCTTGAGATCCTTTTAATAGAAAATAAGGGAGGAGACCAGTCCTTGACCTCGCTAAAGGTCATTTCAAAACGTAACCACATCGTGGAGGAAGGTGACCGGAGTTGAAAATGAATGGACTTGAAATCCAGATCCTAGTTCTAAATGATTGGCTGTGTGACCTTGGGTAAGATTCTTCACTGCCCTGGACGTCCTGCTCCACATCCATAAGGCTGGCGGGCTACTAAGGGAACGTGGATAGTTCTGTGGGATGAACGAAAGGTAGGCTGTCAGAATCCACGCAACCAAGTGCATCGTGAAGCCCTTGCGCTCTGTCTGATGGCATCACTGGACTTGGAATCAATTAGACGGCAGTGGGGTTGGTTTGGGTAGCGCACATGGTTTTTGCTAGACTGCTACAAGTTAGCAGTCCCCGCCATACTGTGGAGGACAGGCCAGCAAGCTGCCGCTTTCATTGTTTAAGATTGTAAGCCGAACCTATGGAGCAGTTCTTCCCCGCGCCCCCGAGTCGCCATGAGTCCAATTCAGCTCGACGGCAACTAAGAATGACAGTGAAGCATATTTTGGTCTGAGGTTCCTTGCAGCAAGGGGTTAACATGCTGTGGTTTTCCTGGGCAGTTCCGACTTATGCTAATTGTTCTGACCTCATTATTAATAGTCCCTGTGAGTCTCTAGGTCTCTAAGTTTGGGCCATGCATCGTAACTACACACACATGGACATGGAACTGACACTGTAGGGCAGGGTAGAGCTAACTGCCCATGGAGTGTGCAAGGTTGTGGCTTTGCGCAAGTAGATCGTCTCCTCTTTCTCCCTCAGAGCAGCTGGTGGGTTCAAACCGCCAACCACTCCTGAAACACCTAAACACTTACCCACGGAACCAGTGTGGCTCCTTAACTCCACGTTGACAGTGACTGCGACTCTTTGTACTTGATGCCACCTCTGATTGTTTATCCAATACCTACGTCTGTCCGCTGCTATCCAATTGGCTCAGACTCATAACAATCCTAGAAAGTACCCCCCGCCCCCTGCTTCTTGGGGCGCCCAGGCCTGCACATCTCTCCTGGCACTGAGAGCCCTATCCTTCCCCCACAGTTTGCAGCCGCCTCTGAGCCCACGGTGCCAACAGGGCGCTGTGCACTGTGTGCAGCCATCCAAAACCAAATAGATGCCCCGCCAAACAACGAGCTCTTTTTCTTCCAAGAAACAAACAACGCTAATAGCTCTCATTTATCGAGTTTCCTGCATCCCTGGCCTTCTGCCTAGTGCTTTGCTAGCATTAGCTAATTTAATTCTCATTACAACTCCAGAAGTTAGAGGCTGCGTTTGGGAGCACTGGACCTCCAAGTGGGATCATAACGAACTTGCCTGAACCAGAATTTGAACCTAGGTCTCCCTGGCTTCCTGGGAGCAAGCATCAAAAGTCTCTGCCATGCTGTTTGCAGGAAAATGGATTTTGCTCCTGTCCAAGCCACGCTTCCCCCCTCTGAGCCAGAGTGGTGTTCGCAGCCAGCCATCTCCACTGTGAAAGCAAAGCCTTCGCAGGAACTGCACAGTCAAGCCATTCCACGTGACAGTTTGGACCTGCAGATGACAACCTCCCAAATCACTATGGTTTCACACGAGCAACATTTCAGCTTTCAGCAAAGACACTTAGACACCCGGGCCATTGTGAAAGGAACTTTAGAGCTCTCAGCTCTTCCATGTTTACCAAACAAGGCCTGCCCAGAGACTATTGGGAAACGTGCTGCTGATTAAATCAGGATGTTCCTGTAACCCAGCGAGGCGAACCGCTGAGTGATAAAAGCAGTCCGGGTGTTCTGAAATTATTGTTCAAAGCAAGGGAGGGTCTGAGCAAAATAAATGATTTGAATACAAGACATAAACAACCAAACAGGCTTGCAACGAGACCAGTAATGAGGCATCAGGGACACTCGGGCTGCTGCTGACGATGTTCAGGGTGAGCCTGATGCCTTTCTGATTTTCAAGGAAAAATAAACTGGTGGCAAAGGAATAGCAGCTGTGGACACAATAAGGAAATTAGCTGGAGCAGATTTGTAATTAAGCGTTGAAAACGGACCAGTATAATCCCCCCCCCCCCCACACACACACATACACCCCCGCCCCTTCCCCCACCCCACAGTCTGCTAGTACCTTTTGCTTTTTGCCTCTTCTCAAAACTCTTTTAGCAATAAACACACACTTCAGCCTCAGTCATGCACATTTCAACCTGGGATATTATCAAAAGACATTCCTTTTTTTTTTTTTCTTAGAAAAACAAGCAAGAAATCAGCTCATGTGAAACACAAATCCCCATGAAATAAAATAACATTGACTCCGGGTTCCTGTTTCACTTTTGGTTTTTGCCGTCTTAAGTATTTGGGAAGATCGTAGAGTCGTGTCTTTCCAAAAGACAGAATCCCTACTCCTCGCTTATCAGCTATCTCATTACCTGACATACTGCATTTGTGACAATCATAAAAAAATCAACTCTATTTTTCACCTAACAGTGTGATGTCTGGTGGTAACAAACTCATGGGTAGGCGCGAGAGTCGCGCCCACTGTGATGGTTGTGGTTGTGTGTGTCGCTTCGACTGCACATGGTTCTCGGGCCTGGCAGTTATGCAATGATATCAGTGGGTACTTATAGGATGATGTCATTTGGCAGTTGTGGAATGATTTGGCCATTCTTGATTTCGTGATTGGATGTGTTCATCCTCCATTTTCATGTAGCACTCATCTCGATCCCCCTAATGGCTGGTCTGTGGCCCTAACCATGCTCATAAGTGAAGAGTGAGTGTCCGTTTATGCGGCTTGGAAAGAGGACCCTGGTGGTGACAGCTCATTCTCCTATCCAAGACAAGGATGAAAATGAAGATCGTATGATCTCCGTATTTGTCCTCAGGCCATGTAACGAAGGTATCACAATCAAAGTTTAGGCTGTAAGGATACTAATTTTTTGGTTTTATTTCGTTGTTTAAATAGCAAGCAGACATACTATGCTGGGTCGGTTGTGAAGCCTGGCCTAGAGACACTCTTCCCCTCACCCCCAGCTCATTGCTAAACCCAGCTAACCTGCACCCCGTGGGCATCCCGGTGCAGCCTCCCCAACTACTGTTGGAGAAGCAGACACCGAACCTTCTTGAACTGGAAATCAGTGTGTCTCCCAGAGGAGCTCATTCCTAGTTCCTGGTCCACCCAGACTGTCCTTCCTCCCTCTTCCTGGATTATCTCCCCTCTTCCCAGAAATCACTCTGAGCCTTAAGAAACACGTCAACAGAGGGGTCATAGTACCCGGGTGTCGTCTACATCACAAACACACTGGCTTCTCCTGGGGCAGACCAGACTGGCTGCAGTGAAACGTGACAGGAAAGTCAACATTCCAGTGCCCCACTCAGCCAGAGGTCAGGTGTCCCTCCACCTCAGCCTCCTGGAAATCAGCTCGAGAAGCAGGCAGGAAGCAAACCAGCCCCGAAGCTGTGGAAACTTCAGTCAGAGAGTCCTGTGCTTTAACTATGTCTAATTGACTCTTAATTAACACACCCTCCTAACAAGCCCATTTATTGAGTCTCCTAGCCCACAACAAATTAAAAGCAGAACATTGGAGGGGGCCCGTGGAAGGAGGAAAGAGAGATTAGTAACTGTCACACTGAAGGCAGTAGAAATGAAGGCCAACAGCTTGACATCAAAGGAAAAGATAAAAACAAGCCTCTTAAAAGCAGCCCCAGAAGGAACAAGATGAGCAACCCGTAGCTTTGCAGCAAGGGGGGGGGGGGCAGCAGCTCAGCACATCTGGAAAGCCCCCAGGGCTTCTTTGTGCGCCTGAACACCATGGTTCCTGCTCGGGCAGTGGAGGCAGCATGGCAGAAGAGGGAGCCCAGCGCTGGGAACAAGGGAGCTTGGCCAAGTGTCCATTCCTGTGGTCCTCCAACCCCCGAGGGCCACAGAGTCACCTAGAGAGCTTGCTGAGAATACAGAGCCCGGCCGGTCCCTGGGGAGTCTAATGGACACCGGCTGGCTCAGGTCCAGGGTTGGGCATTTTAACAAGGCTCCTCCCACTTTGGAGCTCCGGTGGGTTATGCATTGGGCTGCTCACTGAAAGGTCAGCCATTTGAAACCGTCAGCCACTCTGTGGAAGAAAGATGGGGCTTTCTACTCCTGTTAACAGTTAGAATCTCAGTTCCACCCTGTCCTGTAGGGTTGCCGAGTGTCGGCATCGACTCAATGGCAGGGTGCTTGAGTTTGTTTTTACCATGACACTTCTATTCAGCTAATGAAGCACACTTTCAGAAACATGCTTAACGCCCCCATCAACCCAGAGAGCTGCTTAGATATGTCACTACCTGCTCTGGACCTCAGTTGGTGGTTCACCAAGTAATGGGATTTTGTGACCCACTAGGCTTGCATTGGCTGCTTTCCAGAGGGAGATTGCCAGGCCTTTCTTCCTAGTCCTCCCTTGTTTGGAAGCGCTGCTGAAACCTGCCTAACCTCAGAAATACATGAGCCTCCGCTGACAGTTGAACAGTGGCTGCACCGAAGTATATTTGGTAGGAATTGAACCCGGGTCTCCCACATAGGAGGCATAGTTCCTACTACCCGGTCTGCACAATGACTGCCTGGGTCACCTCTAGTTCCCTCCCCTGTGCCATGGAAAGACTCAGCTAATTTTAGGATGAACTCTGAAACAGAGGCTGAGCACCCAGGAACGTATTCACGAGGAAGATGAACAAACTTGGCGTTTAAAAGAGAAGCCCTTGCTGAGTTCTGAGTTTCTATTGGGGGTGGTGAAAACAATTGCCAGTGGATAGTGGTTAAAGTTGTTCAACATTTTGAATATAATTATTGCCAATGAGCTATATATGTAAAAAGGATTAAAATGGCAAAGCTTGCGATTTGTATTTTGCCACAATATAATTTACCCCCCTCATCTTACAAAGAGACCTAATAAAGTGTGCTAAATCCAGGTCTCTAAATGTTTCTAAGTTACGTAACCCATCAGTAAAAATATTTTGGGTACATCCAAAGAGATGCCTATGAATTAATTTTATGTATACTGTATGCATGGGCTAATATATTGTTTACATCATAAAAGTATTCCAAAGTGAAATTTAAATTAACTTAGATGCTCCAATATTTCCTTTGCATCTACTCCTGTAACAACTGCTAGGCTGAATTGTATCGCATTCTCAGGAGAGGCCAGTCCCTGGAGTAGGCCACCATGCTTGGCGAAGTAGAGGGGCAGTGGAAGGGAGGAAGGCCATCGTCTCCCACAAGATGGGTTGACGCGGTGGCTGCCACAGTGTGCTCCGACAAAGGAACATTTGGGAGGATGGCACCGGACCAGGTGCTTGCACACAGGTCACTATGCGTCGTCATTGCACATACGGTCACTACGAGACAGAACCAACATGACAGCACCTAACAACCACAGGCTGAATTTGAGGGCGAACCTTAATCCGTATGTACTAGACCGTGAGCTACTTGTAAGGAAAACTGCTTGAATTAACTTTGTGTTCTGAATGCCCAGCACCATACCCAGCCCTTGGTCCTGGCCTGTTTTGGAATGACTGAGTGAACATGCATCTTTGGGGATATGAAGGGACTATGCTTCAGTTCCCACGAGCAGTCACCTATGCGGAACCTCTCCGTCGCCTGTCACAGTGACCGGGCCTGGCGTAACTGAATACAGGCACTAACGAGCGACGTGGAGAGGGATCATTCATCGCTGAGGAAGCTGCTGTTAGGGTGCAGAGTGCACTCCCCGTTGAGGGGAGTCCAGAGAGCCCTCTTCAGGACAGAAGAATGACTCACCGTCCTTGGAAAGGGTAAACGCAGTCCTTGTTCTGTGTCTGATATGTGTTACGTCCCCTGTGCGCTTCCGACAGATTGTGTGTGTGTAGACATTGTTGGGAGGCATGGATTCGATTTCATCTTCCAGAGATATAGTCTGTCAGACGTAATTTATTCAATTGATTTCTCGCTCTTTTTTTTTTGGCTTGGGGAAGCCAGGTAATATTTAAAAGAGTACTTTAATACAAGCCAATCCTTCCTTGGGTAGCCATTTGGAACCCTGTTGTATACGTAAGACGTCGTTTGTGGCTTTTGTCGCACGAAGAGTCACTTTGTAACATAGGCCTCTGTTTGCTGACGTGACCAAGACTGAGTTAAAGTTCTCTACACATTGCCTGCTGACATGTCAGCCTCCGTGGGGACTGAGAAAGGCCACCCTTCACTGCTGGGACCTTGAGAAAGAAATTCTCGGGAAGAAAAACAGGAACCCATCTTTGAAGAGACAAAAATGGGGATGGGGACCTACTTGACTTTGCCCCGTACTTTTCAAAATTGTTCTTCTTAAGATACCTTTGCACTCTTAAAAATCATTGTGTCTCAAAGACCTTTTGTTCGTTGGCTGTACAGACCTAGATTTATATCTATGTCTATACCTCTATCTATCTACATCTACATTGATATCTACCCACGTTTCAAAACAAAATTGCGAATTAAGAAGGAATAACCACTGGGTTAGCCATTGGAGATGTGAAATCTCCCTTTCGTGTAAGCCACTAGAAAAGTCCAGTAAGCGTATGCGATTGAAAGGGGGAAACCGCATTTTCATTTTACTCTGGACAGAGTTATAAGCCCCCGAGCCTGCTGGCGGGTCTGAGGAAACCCAGGGTTCCCGGACTGAACTTTGAGAACCACTGGTTTAGTCCATTGCAGGGGCAAAAATGAGAGCCCTGTCCACTTCTGGAGGAAGCTGCTAGCCAAGAACGTCCCTTGAATGGAGGCTTTCTTGGTGAGGTGGCGGCCCACCTACTAAAGGTGGCAGAGCTAAGAGTGCTGCAGATGGAGAACGCGGTCTTTTAAGAATGACGTTTCCCCTCTGAAATGTCTGGAGCTGCTGACCTTCTTTTCTAGACACAGAGACCAACGTTCCCGTGAATTGCTCGCTGCGGTCTCCTCTGAAAAGGGCGAGCTGGCAGCGTGGCTCGGGGCTTCTGGAGGGTACTTGCTGCAGGGCTCAGCCCAGAGCTTTAACAGCAGCGTGCTTCTGAACTGAGATCTTGGCGTTACACCTGCGCTGTTCGGTTGCTTCAGAAGCAGGGTCGATCAGGCTCACGCCTCTCTGGGCAAAGAGTTAGCAGGATGTGATTGGAGTTTTGAACTGTATAAAAGCCGCCAATGCGTGTTGAAGGATTGAATGGACCATAGCACCAACTTCAGTGGTTCACCGTGGTCATGGAAGGACAGGTATTTTCTGAGAGGAGTGTGGGAAACCGTCCACCCCTTTCTTTCCAGGGAGAGGAGAGCACGGGAGCCGGGGGTGGCGGGGTTGGGGGGTGGTCCTGTCTGATGGAGATGGGTTGGTCGGGTGGAGATGGGACAAAAGACCAGGGACAGGCTGGCTACAGCAAAAATAAAACAACTAACCAAATCAACAAATAAATGATACAGTGAAAAATAAAAAGGTTGAGCCCCTACTTCAAAAAGCAGGGGAAAAGTGTGTCCAAAGTGCCACACACCAAACGTGCTAAAGTAAAAAGCCGTTTCCTTCCACAGCCCCTGACAACATTTCATAGTGGTTTTTAACTTTGTCTTCGATCTCATCTTAAATAAAGAAATATTAAAAACTGAAACCTTTACCATGACTTTTAGCACTCATTTTCGTAGGGTGCCATGCCACTTTGAAACACCATGCCCAGAAGCCCAATGGCACTTGAGTTGGGCGCCGGTCAGTGGTTCCGACTGAGAAGTTGTTCTGTGGGAGAGCCATGGTGCCATCTGCCCTGTGACGGTCTTCCGTCCCAGGAACCTTATGTAGAGCCACTGTGAGCCAGAATCGCCTCAGCTTGCTGGCAGTGGCTTGGGTTGGGCTTGGCTGTAAGAATATTTCACTCGTACGTGGAGTCACCAAAACGACACTACTCGATTGCAGTAATTTGTACATGCATATGAATTTCATTCTCCCGGGGCTGGTGGAAAGACTGCCCAAGCAGAAGGGAATTGTGGTGATTTCACAGCATAAGACGTTCTACCAATGCATCAGGGCAGTGTGTGACTTCTCTAACACGCCTACTTGAACTCTTGTGGCATCTCTACCAACTGCTACACGCATGGGCGGCCCAGCAGAATTGTGCATTCAGGTGGTATCACCAAAACTACATGTGAATGACTTGTGGCGTGAGAAATGACAGGTTCCTGTCTTGCGTGAATATTCTCTCCTCACACGCCTGGGCCACAGGACTCTACTTATGACACACACGTTCAAGGATAAACTTATCATAAATGCCAAGATTGCAGCAGCAAGGATTCACCAAGGGCATAGGCATATGTGACTGTGCAGGTCACACACACAGAGTCGCCTCTTACCTGGGGTGGTACAGTCCTGCTGAGGCTCTGCGTGCTTCCCAGCCAGCAAATCCCTCACCACAGTGCCAAGGCCAGGAGCCCGCTGGAGAGCATTGTTCTCGTGAGATCCGGGTGGTTAAGCAGCAGCAGTGGGAAGCAAAAGTGATTGTTGTTTTTTTTTTTGGGGGGGGGTGCGTGAAAAAAATTGAATTTCTTTCTACTTACTCTCTGATCGCTTTTAACATTTCTGTTGTGTGGGTGTTCTCAGCATGCACGACATATGTTAGCAGAGTAGTGCATGTATAAATAAATAGATAAGCATATATCAGTGTCTGCGTTCAAAACATGATTGATTGAGAATGGTTTGCTATTGGGCGCTGACAAGTCTGCGATGACTCCAGCCGACCCTACAGAGCACAGCAGGATGCAGCACTGCCTGGCCCTGTGCCAGCCTCTCAGTTATTATGTCAGAGCCCATTGTTGCAACCTCTGTGTCAACCCGGCTCCTTGAGGGCTTTTCTCTTCTTCCTGGACTCTCTACTTTGCCAAACATGATGTTTTTGCCAGAACTGGTCCCTCTTGATAGTATGTTCGAAATGCATAAGAGGAGGTCTCACCTTCCTCACTTCTAAGGAGCCTTCCGCTGTATGTCTTCCAAGACAGAGCTGTTCATTCTTTTGGCAGTCTACAACCCTTTCCAAGATCTTCGCCCATATCTTATTCAAATGCATCCATTTTCCTGCAATCTCCCTTTGCAGTGGTGTGAGACAACTGGCCCACCGCGGCTTGAGTCAGCCCTCAGAGTCTCATCCGTGCTCCTCAATCTTTCAAGGCGTCTTGACCACCAGAGCTGCCCAGTGTGACGCGTCGAATGATTTCTTGAGGATTGCTTCCATGAGCATTGATTGTGAGCACAGATAAAATGAGGTCCTCGACCACTTCAATCCTTTCTCTCTTTATCATGATGCTTATTGGTCTATTTTGAGAATTTTCATTTTCTTCACATGGAAAATATTACTTAAAAAAAGAAGCATGTGGAGGACGCATCTCTGGAAAATTGTGTAGGGAGTGGGTCCAGGAGGATTATGAATAATAGAATCCAAGACTGGAGGAGGAAACAATAGTAGACCTTAACTTCTAGGCCCCCAGTTTTCAGAAGGCCATGGATGATAGTGAGAGTCCCACATCTATTTTCAGGGCGTCCAAATAGATTCAGTGTGGAGAATCCCTTCTGACTGTTGACCACGGAGAGGAATTGCCTTGGTATCAGACACAATGCCCTGGGAAGTAAATTAATGCTGATGTAGTAGTGCTAAAATTGAACATCTAATCATTTATGATCCCGTTTGACCTATTTACAATAGGTCAAAAGGGGGAATAAAAATTAATGAACTTAAAATTTGTTCTAGTTTCTACCATTTTCTGCTTTCTCTGTTTTATTTTGAAATTGCTCTTTTTTGTTTATTTATTTTTGTATGCTTTTCTGTATATGATATTCAGGTCGGGTCAATCTATAGAGACAGTAACTGGATTCATGGTTTCTTGGGGTAGGGCTGGAGGCTGGGTGGGGTGGGGGATGGGAGGCTCGTAATAATGAGTACAGGAAAGGAGGAAATGTTCTCAAATTGATGGTGGTGCTGATGGCACAACCCGTTGTGATATGTTGGAACTATTGACTTGTGTGACCTATGGACAAAACTGTTAAATCTTTTTTAAAAAAGAGACTGGGGGAAAAAAAGAAAGGCCCGTTTGCATTCTACTTGGCAAGGGCTCCCCAAGAGGCCCGGCAGTGGGCGAGGGGAGATAAGTATCAGCACTCAGCCTGGGGTCAGTGCCTCTCCCTGCTGCCCCTTCCTCTGGGGGGAAGATGGGCGAGACCAAGAAGCTTCAGGCAGACAGGCGGGGCTAGAGACAAAGGAGATTCTTTGAGCTTCAAGCGGGAAGGATTTAGGTTGTGTCCATGGAGCAGAGGCGAGGGGAAAGCCAAGGACATCAGTGGCTGGGGCATGTTCAGGAACAAGAGCGATACAGAAAATGAGAAACAAAGCACAGAAAGCCTCGGCTGCCACGACCACGGATGTGCCACAGAAAGCCTCGGCTGCCACGACCACGGATGTGCCACAGAAAGCCTCGGCTGCCACGACCACTGATGTGCCACTTAGCTTCTGTGGCAGCACCGGGAAGCATTTCACTTTGTGGTACATCAGGCCATCATGAGTAGGAGCCAACTTAGATTTCTCTCCCCCATTGTACAGATTAGCAAACTGAGATTCAGAGAGCTAAATAACTTGCCTAGGGACCCAAGGCTAATGAATGGCCGGGTATGCCTGTTACCCGATTTGCTAGCCGATAGGTTGCAGTTGGTGGGGCACGTACATAGGAACCAAGGATAAGATGCTCCCACGAGACGTGAACTACCATCCTCGTTTCACAGATGAGACGACTGAAGTTCAAAACAAGGTGCAACCGCCCGGCTTGTTCTGCACAAAGGCTGGGGGTGGGGGAGAGGAATGCAGTACCTGGGGGTGGGGTGGGGGTGGCGGGGGACCAGCACCAGCTGAAGTGGGGGTGCCAGTTAGGGGCTGAGATACTTGCCAGGCTCCTCTGTGGGGATTCAGAAATGGGACAGATACAACTTCATCTAGGGGGCTGGAAATGACAAATGCCATCGATTTTATCTTTCAGAGCCCACTCAAGGGGCTTACGATTTCCCAAGGCCAGACACGTGGATGGTGACCAACGTTTATCAGTGACTCAAACAGGGGAGGACAAGAGGAGAGGGAAAGGGACTCATTACTTAGGGGCCATGGACACTCCCTTATGGATGATGGAGACAGTTGGAAATGGTTACTGATGGTGGGTGCCCACATGATAAATGGAATTAATGTCACTGCTGTGTGTGTGTAAAACATATAAAAATGACCAATGTTTTATAGCTAATATAGTTGCCACGATTCTTTTTAAAGTATTGATGTAGAAGACACAGCACAAGCGGGAGGGGACAGGAAAGAATCTTTTTTAACGATCTCTTTGGTATTTAGAACAGCCCTAAAAGGTAAGGACCCGGCTTCATCTCTTCGATCAGTGCAGAGCTAAGGAGCTGGAACAAGTCCTTTCCGCTCAGCACTGCCCCTTCACTCCCAAGCCCTGGTCTCCGGTGACAGCACAGAGACCGCTTCTTTGCATTTCTCCTCATTTGGTTAAACACACATGCTCAGCCTGGGAACTTCCGTTTTCTTATCTGGAACATCATGTACTGTCCCAGCCCACAGGCAGCCACCCAGGAAGAAAGCACTTTGTTCCTTTTAGAGAGAGCTCTGCCTGGCCATGTGGCCATGCTGCTGAAAGTCTCTGTACGTAACCTTTTTCCATTGCACTAAAACGAGCTGTCAGAGCCGGTGAGCTCTCCCACGGTGAGGATTTAATAGTTATCTCTGGTCTGTTTGCCTCATAGTCAAATATGACGAGAAAAACTGCAGAGGGAAGAGACAGAGGAGAGAAACGAGCCAGGGGAACGGGCAGGAGCATGGGGTTGAAATATTCCCTGGTTCTCTATCCATGTGGAGTTTTCTTAAGCCCAATAATACGTGGACAAATCAATATGCTGGGCCTCAACCTATTTGCCGCCCATTGGAAATCTCAACTCTTGTTGTCACTTGCTATTCAAATGGGCATCGTATGCTTGTCAATTTTAATATTACTTGTCATAAGTTTTAATTATTATAGTTTCTATCTTTTGGGGGGTGTTACTTTTGCTAAATCCTTGGATGTCTGCATAAAATATGCACAAATAAAAAGACGTTACAAAAAACATTAAAAAAGACGTTACAGTTAAATGCATTTTAGGGGAGGGAGTAGGGGAGGATTGGCAAATTCTGCGAACGTTTCTATGAATTCTTCTCTATCTTGTGTCCTTATTTTCTGGTGGCATCTGGTGTCTCAGAACCGTTGCTTCCAAGCAGCCAATTAGCTTTGCTCTACGTTGCCGCAGACGTGGAGAAGTTCTGGATGAAATGAGGAACACCTTTCGAGGGACGCACAAATGCACAGATGCGTTACATGGGAAAGTGGGAGAATCTGCTCTACCTGAAAAAGGTTATGGCAGATAGAGATTGTTCGGTGGGTGGTCAACACGGCCTGCGTAATGAGCTGCAATGGGCAGCAGGAGTTACCCTGCCAATTGAGAAACAACACAAAGCCAAACCCCACACAGCTGTTTCCTTCTCTTGAAGAAGTTGAACGTTGCCACGCAATGCTGAATTGTTAGGAGCCCTGGTGGGGGGAAAGCCCATCTGCCACGGAGAATGCTTTCGCGTCTTTTCATATGTGGACTGTATACGCCAGTCATCCTTCATGGACGGCGGGGTGCTGTTCCCATGACTCCATCATCAAGTGGCTCTGAATACCTCATTCAAAAAAATTACCCACATTGTTTTCCATTGTCACCTTCTTTAGAAATCCGAACCTTGACCGCTAGAGGAGGAGGAGAGAGGAAAGGCCTGCAGCGTTGTAGGGAGACGTGCTCCCCACAGTCAGACGCACCACGAGCAGACAGAAGGGTACGAGTGGTGCTCACCACGGTCCAAGACCGTGAGGGTCATGAGGACATGCATTCCTATGCATGACCACTTTACAGTTGAGAAAACCGAGGCGGTTTATAATTTCTAAAAGATATGGCAGAATTTCAATGTAGGCAAAGGAGTTAGGTGATGAGGAGGGGACAATATTGATCTGAAGGGGACACAAGTGGGGCTTGTGGGTTGGGAAGGATCTGCTTCTTGATCTGGGCACATCTTGTGAAAATTTAGTCGGCTATAGACTTGTGCATCTTTGTGTGTGTGTGTGTGTGTGTGTGTGGAGTACACTTGAGTGAAACTTTAGGATTGAGTAAAGTGAACAAAGATAAAGAGTTAAGATAAATAACCAGTGATCAGTGAACCACACTTGACCTGAAATCATTTTCCTGTAGAAAAAGTCTCTAGCTGACGAACGTGACGGGCGTATAGGGGCATGGAAGAGTGGCACCTGGGGCCAGGCCCTCCCATCTCCAGCCGAGGCACTGCAGCTCAGTAACGGGGGGTGGGCAGCTACGTGATCTTGATCCAGTTCTCAGATGATGCATCTGTAAACTGAAAATAAACGATCGCTACCGAGTGGTGTAGTTGTGAGTAATGACATTAGCTAATCATCTAAAGACAGAACTGGTGCTATGTTGTGCTGATTTCTTTTGTGGCCTCTTCTTCAATGCCACCGAAGCCTTGGTGATTGGGGTCACCCAGCTCGTGCGAGAAGGGCGCATAGGACCTTCACAGCGAGTAACTCTCACCCCTCTTCGTCAATCAAGCACAGCTGTGGTTGCTGAAGGAGGTCTGCTGGGGTGGTTAGACATTTGAATGCTAGCTGAAAGTTTGAAGCTACCAGTTCCTCCTGGGGAGAAAGATGAGGTAGCCAGCTTCCACACAGAGGACAGCCTTGGGATTCCCCAGCGCAGTTCCACTCTGCCCCACAGGGGTCTTGTGAGCGGGATCAGCCCTGTGGCAGTGTGTGTGGGGTGCTTAGCTCCCTTCGACTCTTGGCAAGGCCAGCACAACAGAATGAAATGCTTCCTGGGCTCGGATCATTGTGTGCCAGAGCTTCTTGTGCGGGTGCGGGTGGGGGGCAGGGTTGAGCGGGAATAGGTCGCTTAGCCTTTCCCCCCACTAGTCTCGCTTAGCCTTTCCCCCCACTAGTCTGTCTCCGTTTGGAAGCTCCCCTGCGAGCTCGAATGCTCATTATCACCCCAGCAACACTGAAGCCTACCATGAACGATGGGTCACAGTTGTTCCAGAGGTGACTGGCCGAGAATCAGACTCTGCTCTCCAAATAAAGGATAGAGAGTCAAAGCCATTTGGCTGGCAGGGTCATGGTGGGTTCTCTTCTCCAGACAGAAAGCTCTTGCTCCCAAACACATTGCACCACCAGATCTAAGGTTAGCCAGCCCGAGGGTAATAAATTGACTGCTTCCTCTCCTTCAGAAGGCGCAGACAGTCAAGAGAGTACACTCCCTTGACAGGGGTGTAAATCTGTAACTCCATCAGTCAACTGCTGGCCTGAAAATGAGCAAGGTTTACGCTATTCCCTAGAGTGCCCGACAAAGGCTGAACGCCAGGAAGAAGTGGAGGAAGGAGGGAAGAAGTTCAAGATCTCAAGTGATATGATTCGGGGGTGTCAGTCTACCCACTGACTTGATGTGTTCCACACCTGTGATTTCTGAATCTTATGTCTCTTGCTCTCATGCCCTCCATCACACTGAGCATCACACTGCACCCGCCCACAAGCACTGATAGGCTGCTGCCGCGTGCTTCGCTCCGCGCTGGCCTTCCTGCCCGGTGGCTTTCCCTTCTTCACAAAGGCCCTTTCTAGTGGCACTGCCGGTCATCTCTGCTGTCCACAGGCCTGTCACAGCAGACAAATGAAACATGTCAGGTGACAGACAGAAGAAAAGGCTTTCTGATTTATCACGGAGAAGAGTTATTTCTCTTGACCTGATACCTGCTCTCGAAGCATGATCACATTTCAAGGTCTTGCAGCAGCCAATTGCTCAAATAGTCCAGGTCTTCCGACCGACGCTGGTGTGTGTGTCCGTGTGGGTCCGCAGCTGAAGCCGGGCTGTGGATTGAAAAATGAGAAAGAAGGGGAAAAGTTAAATCCCTTTAAAACTTGGCCTGCGAAGGTGCTTAGCTTCACGGGGCTATCTCAGTTGGGGTACACTTTTCCCTTTGTAGCCTAAGTCACAAAATGCACTACAAGACTAAAAGAAAGTTTAGTTTAGTATGGGCAAACGTTTCCAAACATGGTATTCTTTATTTGGAGAACTAGAGAGGAAGTTCTGTTTCTCTTCTCTTTTATTATTATTTATGTTTGCTTGCCAGTAGGACGCCGTTGTGTGTCTATTTCTTGTAATGCGGGTATTCATAAACAAGACCTAGTGGTACAGAAAGGTCAGATTTCAGGTCATCATTCTCCCGCTACTTTTTCAGATGTCATAACCAGTTGAAGGATAATTTAAAGAGGCGTGGGGCTGGGAGATGGGCTTACAGAGCTGCCCACCTGCTGGACCTGGAAGAAAACTTAACCCAGGCAGCATAATTTACAACCGAAGACCAGCTCAGCTCCCTGAAGGCAACACAACGGAAGTTCTCAAAGAAGAACTTTATTGGAGGGAGCTGGAAGTCTGGAGACAGCAGGAGTTACGGCCTTGCCGGGGCTCGGCTCTCTCTCATTCCTTGTTGTGATTGTTATATATTATTGGTGGGTAGGGACGAGAGGGTTCATTTTGGCAACTTTTGAACCCTCCGTAAATTCATGGCTCTGGGTTCTGAACCATCCCCAAACCTTCCTGCATGGGAGGGCCTATGCTCGCTACCCTCTGCAGCTTCCGGTTTGGAATGGAGAAAAAGTCTAGAAGGTTTATTTTTAAAAGGTGGAAATGAGTCCTGAAACACTAAATAGGTTCCTTTCAAAAGCCACGTACTTTTTGATGAGTCAAGGGCAAATGAATTGAAAACATATGGTCCACGGCTCCCCCTCCAACCGTCTCCTCCTCACCAAATCCGTGGCCGGATTCCTCTTAGGCTTTCATGGACTCGGCGTTGATAAGGAAGAGTGGGGCAAGGGATCAACCCGGACACGTGCTCTGTTTTTGTTTCTAACTGCTTTGTTCCTGCATTCACACCGAATGTGCTTTTAGTTGGGCCTGAGAACCGGAGCGAGGAGGAGACGCTTTTAAGCAGCATTTGGCTAAGAAAGGATTCTGTATTAGGAAATAGGGCATGTTGGCTAAAGATTTGCATTCTTAAGTTAATGGCTGTAACATTAGGAGGTAGGAATAACTTTGAAATCTGGGCTGCGGCCCTCTCATCGCCTTCACGCTGGCAGCTCATTTGGTGCTTCCTTCGCAAGCTTCAAGTCCTGTCCTCAAGAAGCCCGGGAGGTTATTCGAGTCTAGTACTTTCGAGGGCCAACTGCCTTCTGTGTGGCTCTTTGTAAGTGAGTCCTGCAGGTACCCAGACAGCTCTGTGCAAAGGCGGCCTGGGGGGAGCAGGGGGAAGTCTGGGGAATTCTACCCTTCGCTGCACTCCCTGTGCGCAAGAATGTCCAACGCTCCTTCTACTTCAGGACACCGGGGCACATCAGGTTTTGAGGAGTCAGGCAGGACAGGCTGGCAGGAGGCAGAGGTTTGAGAAATGCTTGCTGCATGGGTGTCTCAGAGCCTGGGCTGTGAGTGCACACTGATCGGTGCCCATGGGAGTGGGACTGTGACGTGTCCTTGAGGGAGCAACCACAAGACCACAAGTAGCGTCACCATAGGGACGTTGACTTTTTCCGCCCACGTTTTCCAATGCATCCTGTGGAAACCACAAAGCTCCACACCCCCTTCTTCTTCTCCTTCTTTCCCAAGGAGGGTGGGGGAACCCACGCACAAAAACCGGTTCACCAAGTGTCCTCCACCTTATGGGGTGAGTGGGGGTGAGAACCGCCATGGAGAGCTGCCGGCTTCCTGGTTTAAAGTGCTGTGACCATCTAAGTACTGTATATACTCCCGTGTATGCTGAGTTTTTTCCAGCACATTTTAAATGCAGGTTTTGTGGTAAGAGTAGGTGCCTCCGCTGATATTCAGGTCGGCTTATACTCGAGTATATACGGTACTAAGGAATCATGGCCCAAGAGGGTAAAGCAGGTAGTGTTGCTTGCTCTTAGCGACCAGCTTTAAAAGGCTTCCTACTCATTGAAAGAGAGGAAAGCACAGTCCGTAAAAGTGATTTTGTGAGGGCGGGATGTGTGGAAAAGCAAGGGCCAACAAAGCCCCTTGGGCCAGCCTTCGCCCTGCTGTGCTGCTGCCAGCTGGGAGTCACTGAAGTGGACGTCCTTCCTTCGAGAGCAGGAGGAATGGCGAAACCTCCCCATTCGGCTGTTTGAAAAGCTGCGGAGGATTAAAAATAGAAGCTTTCGTGAGGGAGGAGAGGGTCCTGGGGGGGGGGGGCACTCTGCTCGGTTTGGTTTCTATCTCCCTTGCTGGAATGCAGTAAAAACGGAGGGCCGTCAGCACGCAAAGAGTAGACCTGGACTAGAAACAATCCCCGACCCCCCCTCAGGCCCAGACCAGGGCCCAGGAGCTCTTTCTGGGTTCTGGTTTTACAATCAGATCTGTTTATAGTAGGAAAGAAATATCCTCCTTCTTGAATTCAGCACATGGAGTCTTTTCTTAACTGCTCTCTCCTTTATGCAAACATTATAGGGCCTGGACCCTCAATGGCTTATTATCGAGCAGCTAATGTTAAATACAGACAGACGCTGCCAGTTGAATGGGATGACTGGATCTCCATTCATGCCTGGATCATGCTGCCTCCCGAGACAAAGTGGCTGGGTGACTGGGTGGGGCAGGGATGGGCCCCGGGGGAGGCCAGGCTGGAAGGGAGAGTCAGTCCAAGAGCAAGCTGCAGTCCACGGGGCTCTGTGGCAGTGTTCTTATTCCTGAGAAAATGAGGAGCATCTCGGGTCTCAGCGTCCACCTCTGGGTTCTCTCTCCGTGTCTGCCTGTCCCTTTCTCACAAACACGGCTCCCGTGCCTAACTCAGATTATCCACAGCGGCAGAACTGCTTTAGGAAAGAAAGAACCAACCCCACATGTTCCCCCAGAACTATCCGAAATAGTTTCATCTGTAAAAGTTTGTTTTTACACCGTTTTTATTTTTAAACAATTTTATTGGCACAGAATTTACAAATCAAACGTACAGATATGATTCAATAATTCAGTCATATTCAGGGGAGGTGTACAATCATCATCCCAATCAATTTTAGAACATTTTTTCATTCTTATACTCATCATAATAACACCCCATTAATAAACACCCCATTCCCCCACAACCATATCCCCTGCCACATCTCTTTAGATTTACCTAGCTTGGATTTCATATACAAAAAATAATTTTTTTAAACAAGCAAACATAAAAGTAATAACACTAACAAAATAAAACAGAAAAGCCTCAATTGAAAAGAAAGCAGCAACTATTTAATAATGAGAACAAAATTGAAGAATCTTTTTATATTAGGAAACTCAGTGGGGTGTGTGACTCTAGGGTCTTACGTCTTTCTCAGAGATCCCTGTGGACAGAAGGCCCAGTAAAGGGCAGTAAATCAACACGGAGGCTGTGGACGGGCTAGTTATAGGGGGAGGGTTCCTGACACCACTCCAACTCTGGCTCACAAAGACATTCTCTTCTCTTGACCTTCTTTCTCACGGTTTAGATCCGGGCCCCAGGACAGCACCCATGTTGTGGGTGGGCCTTGCGCCTTTGCTGACGTGAAACTCTGAGTTGTGTCTCCTTGTGCTCAGTGGAGGCCTCTGCAGAACCCGAGGCTCGGGGGTGGACATGCCTCAGTCATTCCCTGGTGCAGAAGAAAAATGTCTCTTTTCTTTCTGCAGTGAAAGAGGACTTTTGAGAAACACCCTTGCTTTCTTTACCTCGCTAGGGTGATAAGAAAATGAAAACATAATTAATGTTTTGGATGCGCACTGTCGCACTCAGGGGACAGGCAAAGCAATGTTATGGTTGTTATAGCCATCGCTAGTCCCACCGGACGCTCCGGCTCCCGCTGACGTCACAGGGGTGAGTGTGGCGTCCCTCCGTGGGAAAAGACAGCAGCAGACTGCTAATGAGAAAAGGTCCGGGGCCACACCAGACCTGCGTTTCCATTTACACTCTCCCTGGGGCTTTTGTCCCACGTCAATCCAAAATGAGGGAATCAGAGACCGTAAAAGTCACGGGCATGGAGGATGCTCATTAGAAGGGACCGACAATATTTTAATTCATATTTTTAAAATGCAAAGTGCAGCGAACTCATAGGTGTTTGCTTTACGGTGCTGCCTTGGGTTCAGCGTGGGGGGTTCAAACCCATACAACTGCTCTGTGGAAGAAAACTGAGGCTGTCTGCTTCCAGAAAGAATCCACAGGGGCAATTCTACTCTGTCCCAAACGGTCACTCGGGGTCCGAATCAACTTGATTGATGCCAGGGGATGAGTTTGGGTTTGTCTCCCTTCCATTCGGCTAAGCCCTGGCCGAAGCATTTTAAATGTGCCCAGTCTCGGTTGAAAGGTGCCTGCAGGGAGAAGGCTGCACTGGCTTTGGAAGACCCAGAATACAATTTATCAAAAGGTAAAGAAATAATTCTTTTAAAAATTTAAATATTTATTTTTTGTATTAGTTGGGATTTAATACATATGTCATCTCATTCCACATTTCAGTCACGTCGAGTAGAATGTACCACAGTTTCCAAGAATTCTTTTTCTACATGGACTCCTTGATGAGTCTCCCTCTTACCCCACTACCACCACCACTGTACTCCCCCCAGCCCCGAACCCCTTATTCTACTTGCTGTCCCTACTGCACAGAGAAATAAAATTTGTATTAAAATGAATTACACCTGCTTCTTTTCTTTAACTAGAAAAATGTACAGGACACATGTCCTCCCAGTTGGGACTTGCATTATGTTTCTAAGGGAGATTACTGGTGTGCCACAGAAGCCGGAATAGACAGAAGGCTTATGCTGTCTGGAACGGAATATCACCTCCCCAGGCACAGCATCAGGGCAGGAACTCGTGCCTGACTTGAAGGCACTCTGGAGCGGAATGCACATTAACAGGGAAAATTGCACCAAAAAACGCTTTTCGATGGGGTGAGGGGAAATGTACCTAGCACCTTGCCGAATGCATTCTTTCAGCGATCTCCACCTTTCATCGTCCTGGAGCTAATTTATGATTCTGCAAAGTGGTTGGAAACAGATAATAATACAAATGAGTCTGATCAATGGTAATGCAAATGAATTTTGTCCAGTGGAGTGCAATGGAAGCTTGTCACGTGGATAGATCGCGTGCATGCTGCTGTCTATTCATTTCATATAAATGTTCTTCTGAACCTGTGAACATCTCTGTCTATTCATTTGAGCATGTCTTAGAAATTCTCCAAACTAGTGGTACTGTTTTGCTCTCTCATTCATGAATGAGTTTAACAAAATCTTTCTACCAAAAGTTTTTTACCTGATGCTTGACTTCAGCTCAAATGCTATTCATACAGTGAATAAATATTAATAAATAAAAATTACAATGTGAGTTATCTGGAATTTTGTGAGCTCAACAGGTAAGCTGCCCCCCGCCAACTCCTACTCCAGCGGAACATTTGAGTGTAAGAGAAAATGGGCCCTGCATTTCAAATAAGAAAACAAAATTTACCCTGCAGCTAATTTGTAAGGTGTCTAGTCCGCCACTGCTCAAAATCCCTGAAGTTTAATGGCTTAGCAGAGTTAAAAGTGGTTGCTTTTTTGGGTCACCTTTTTATCTCTTGGCCTTTGCTTTATACATTTATAATTTAAAAAAAAATAAAATCCCTATTCTTCATTGTGTCCTATTGTCCTTTTTGAAAAAGAACTTGAAGCAATTCAAAGCATGATTTAAGACGGTCTGGTCACAACAATATTAATTTTCCATTTCCACTTTTTCCCATGTATAGAGCTGATTTGAACAAACAGGAGCAAACTGGAAACACAAAGCAGATAATTTCACAGACTGAACCTCTTTAAAGTAAGAAAGGGACATGTAACACTCGATGTGCATGTTCTGTTTCTCTTCCTTAACTTTAACCTCCCCCCGTTTAGAAAGAAGTTGGCTTTTATTAGCAGAAAGATCATTAAATTTTGTGAGGATTGGCCTCTAGCATTTAACTTTTTACAGAACATGTGAAAGTTTACTGGTCTCTCACCAGCAGGGAGGTATGGTTTTTATGCAGCTGTAATTCTGAAAACGAAACCTGCAGTTCACAATGCAGAGGGATCCATAATAAACGCTGCTTTATAGCTCTTCTCCTATATAAAGCAGCTACCTAGGAGACTCCATTTAAAGCACATTTCGACTGTATTCTCATTTATAGAATTTGGCCTCATAGAATTGTTTTTCTTTTGCGTTCTTTGGGAAATAATCTATGGAGGCTTTGTGGCACGCGAAAAACCAACTTGATCCAGGCATTTTCAATATCATAA
This sequence comes from Tenrec ecaudatus, assembly GCF_050624435.1. Taxonomy (NCBI): domain Eukaryota; kingdom Metazoa; phylum Chordata; class Mammalia; order Afrosoricida; family Tenrecidae; genus Tenrec; species Tenrec ecaudatus. The sequence continues at coordinate 82,595,949 of NC_134538.1, forward strand.
TTTTGCTGTTATATAATTAAAAACCCAAAAACCCCAAAATATGCCTTTTCATTTTTTCAGCTGCTTGAAATGAATTTTTAAAGTTTAGTTGTGTACTGAGATGCTTTTGATTTTTTTAACTATAAAAATTGCTCCTAAAATCTGGAACAAAGAAGAGTCTAAAAACTTGTAAATCTTTACTTCAGAATAAGATTACATTATTTGTAACAATATCGATTTAATTAATTAAAATGTACAAGGGTAAAACATGAAAGATTTTCATATGCTCTTACTATAACTCATACATAGATTTTTAAAATATATATTTTAATTAAAGGAGGGGGGTGTTCTCCCCAAATTTGGGATTAAACTTGTTTCTTCCAAAAGAGCTTGTGGGTGATTCATAGTTGTAGAAACAGCTAAATAGATGCCAAGATTTCTTTACAGAAAGCAAATAATTGAGCAATTTTCTCCCAGGGAAAAAAAAAGCATTTATTTCTTTTTTAACCCGGCAGCATTTGAACAGTTCATGCAAGGATGTCTTCTGCTGCCATTAGGGCTACAAAGGTTCAGAAACACAAAAAGTTGCCATGCAGTAATGGACTATCCTCTTTCTGAAGACTCCCGAAGAACAGAGTGTGTGTGTTATATGGTGCTCGTACACAGAATGCATAATGTATTGTGACAGCTTCCGACATCAGGAGATTCCCCATGGTGAACACGCCCATTATCCATGAGATAAAATATGAAAAAAACTAAGAAGAAGAGAAATATTCCTGGCATTTGTGAGGTGAGGTTGAAACAAAGAAGCACAATGTTCTGTGTTTGCCTTTTTCCTGAGAAAAAGATTTATTAGAGTTTGGGGCGTATCCTAAAACACCTACCTCAAAAACAAACAAAAGAGGTCCTGAAGATGTCTCTGTAGCTTGGAGATGGAAGGAAGATGTCAAAGTCCAGCTTCCTGTTCGTTCCTCTGATTCCCAGTGCGCTCCACAGATTACTTTTCACCCAGGTCTTTGACAGCTTGGTGACAAAAGAGTTGGATGCTCACTCGCTAACCAGAAGGGTTCAAACTCACCAGCCCACTTCAGGAGAAAAGACCTGCAGATTGGTCTCCCCCAAACTTGCGGCCTCAGACGCCCCGGGGGTGCATTCTACTCTAAAGCAACTATGAAGTGGCTATGGGTTTGAATCTGCTCGATGACACACAGCGTGACAAAGAACCACAACAAGACAAGACACTGTCACCCAGCACACCAGCTCAGAGCCCTCGTCCCCAAACCGAGGGCCCCCGTCATGCTTTTGAACATTATCTCAGCTACCTCTGGTCTTCTTAGTCTGGCCTCCTTCTCCCTCTGAATTAGCCCCAAAAATGAAAACAAAACAAAAAAATCTCTGATGGACTTGCTGGGTTTGGGAGGCAGAGGGAGTCTGACTCGATAGTTAGAAATATAAAAACTGTGCCCCATGGACAAATATGATCAATACAAAAGATGTGGTCAGTATGTGTTTCTACAAGGGACACGTGATCGAAATAAACTAGGAGAGGGATATTGTGCTGTGGATCCGAGGTTTTATTCGGTACGAACTCAGGTACTCTGGTATTCCTAGCATTGACGTGAGTGAGAAAGCAGTGAGTCACTTACAGTCACACCTGATGGCGATGACATTGCCAAAGCCTCTCTTTCCCAGGATCATTCCAGAAGATCGACCCCGGTGCCGCATGCCTCAAAGTCGCCTCTGAATCTGAAACCAAGGCAGGGCTTAAACTGCGGGTGAGCACAGCGGAGGGAGCCTGTAAAGCAGCCTCGGACACACTTTTGCTGGGGGAATGTACGTGATCGCCAACGAAAGGGCGCTGCAAGAGATGAGATGAGAGAATAGGACTCTTCTTTCGGACACAACTGGCAGCTCTTTGTTTTTGAAGTGCAGAGGAGGATACTCCAGAGGCAAGGGACTTTCTGGGACATCCTGGGGAAAGAGAATGACAGAGAAGGTGGTGGCTCAAACTCGCTCTCTTCTCATCTCGATGTTTACCAAACCTGTCTCCGCGTCCCACGCTACTAGCAACTTCGTACAAAGGCAAACCTTTTCCAGATGTTTCAGCGAGTGGACGCCTCCCCGCCTCCTGTAGATAACGTTAACGAACTTGTCAACAGGGCTTTCGGACGTGCATGCTACTAAATCATGTACTCTGGTGACAAGCCATTAAAGACCTTAGGTTGGATTTTGTAAAATCGAAACAAAAACACAGAAGCTCAGATTTTTATTTTGTTTTTCGAAGACTATCTAGGCGATGCATCCCATAGAGCTGGGCTTTGTAAAGCCGGACCATCCAACTCCAGCTTCCTGTCCATTCCCCTCCGGAGAAGACCATGGGATTGAACAAGACGTGCCTCTCTTAATAAATCATGTTTACGCTTCTCGCCGAGAGCTGGAGAAATGTAATCAGCGAGTGTGTGGATCTCTACAGAGCCTTTGCCCAAACTGTTCAAGGTACTTGTATTTATAGACGGACAATATTCATGCCATTCTGAATTCTCCAGAAAACAGGAAAGCATAATTCTCCACCATGAAGGTAGACCAATGCCAACCTAAGCATTCCAATAATTCCAGAAGTTCTTGCTGGCCCTTGGGCAGGTTTGTGATTGGAACCAGCACCCAGTCAATTGAGCCTCACATCAGCTCCATCCCTCCAGGTTGCACCAGGGGGCAGGCTCCCTTCTCCCCACTCGCTGTCCCCCACCGCCCAGTGAAGACTCTCAGAACTACACAAGCGCTCCCCCAACCAGTCACCTGCTGACCTGCACTCCCAACACTGGCCATGGCTACCTCACCCCGGAGAGCCGAGGCAGACTGAGGCTGTGCTTGCTTCAGCGGGGCTTTAGCTACCGGTCTAGCTGTTAGCTAAATTCAGTGGTGAAAATCAGCAAGAAGAAAAAAAGAATAAAAAGCGACTTTTCTCTCAAGAGCCAGGCTCCCTTCCTGACAGTCATCTGGCTCACACAAGCAGGCGCACCTCCCAATAACAGATGGGTCTTGAAGTGCAAAGGACCCTTGCCGTTTGTCCCACGGCCTGTGGATTCTTCTGTGCACATGTGGGTCTGGTGGCCATGGAAGAGCCACCCATGACTGACATCTCCTCTGTAACGTGCCACTGATGCTCAGGCCTCAACACCGAAGACACCACGACCTGCCGCCACCACAGAGCTTTGTGCAGCTGAGCCAAATCACAGCCCACCATTTGGGTGAGCTGAGCCTTGATAAGCTCTCAATTTCATGCCATCTGTGCTGAGATTTCTCTCACTACCAGGCTCTTGGAGGAGAGTCAAAATGCCACGGCTCTGGAATGTTCCATGTGGAGTTCAAAGGGCACGCTGCCCAGTGGCACTCCCTGGTTCTTGGGGGCGGTGGACTGAGATTCCGGGCTTCCAGCAAGAGAAGTGCCTGGAAAGTCCTAAGAAAGCAATGTCACGCCTTCAGGAGCTGGCTCTGTCTTCACAAGCCTGGCCAAGCGATGTCCGACCGCTCCACGGTGATGGAGAGCTCAGGACAGCCGAGGGAACGGAGCAGATTTGTCCTTAGGAGCTCTGTTCTTTGTTCTTCGGTGGCCAGCTGCCCCATCACCCACCAACAGATTGTAATTGTTGTCTACCCTCTTTCTGACCGTCCCTGGAAGAGCCTCACCGAGGGAGGGCCGAACCTTGTCCTACCTACCGCCTTTTGGAGATGTGAAAACTCATTTGAGGGACGTAAACATGATCAGCTTACAAATAAGCCTGCTCTGCTCTATTTGGTCAAACATTTCATTAACTCACCCCTACTGTGCTGGCAGGAACTCTAGTGGTATAGTACTTACACACTGGGCTGTGATCCAAATGGTTGGCAGTTCAAAACCACCAGCAGCTACTCGGGGAAAGATTGGGCTTTCTACTCCTATAAACACTTACAGTGTCAGAAACCCACAAGGGGTCACTATGAGTCATCATTGACTTGACGTCAGTGAGCTTGTTGTGTGTGTTTTGTTTTGTTTTTAATGTGCTGGCTGGTTGCTTGGTGACATAGTGAGCTATGCACTGAGCTGCTAGCGACAAGGTCATCAGTTTGAACCCACCAGTCACTTCTTGAGAGAAAGATGAGGCTGTCTACTCCCATAAAGATTTAAACTCTTGGAAACCCAAAGGGAGAGCTCTACTCTGCCCCAGAGGGTCACTATGAGTCAGAATGAGAATGTTCTGGTTGGAACCGCTTCTCTTTGGCAAAGTGTGGGATTAGTTGCTATGGCTGATTTAGCTGGCCCAATGTGGCTCGTGGGCCAGCTATTCCTTGCCTCTGGCCTACCTCATAATGCAAAAAGAGAAGAAGATGACAAATGACTTTTGTTTGGGCTACTGAGTCCGAGAGTATTTTTTAATGAAAATTTTTAATGGTGGCTTATTCTCCACAGATTTATGAATGATTATTTTCTTTGCTCCCAGGTACTGTGGATTAATCGATACAATAAAGGTCTAGAAGCCCTCAAATGTTGGTTCAATTCCCTACTCTGACACAAAGATGGCAAATGACTTACAAGCGATTAGGTAGCAGAAACAACAACCATTTCCCCATCTGCAAAGAGACGATGGGCGTACCACCAGGGCACGGTGTGACATAAAAAACGTATGCCCCAAATGTGAATTATTCACCAGTTGGAATTCCCGATCCTGCCTCGTGACACCAGTCACTTGACTGCTCACAGGACAGTGCTGTTGGCTTCACTCGCAAGGTGGCTTTCAAAAGCAAAAGTTGTCAAGCCTCGTCAGAAACGGAGTCCTGGATGCAGGAAAAACCCGGGCTGGGGTCATACTGTCCACTCCCCCCACGTGCTGGATGAGGAAACCACGGCCTAAGAGACGGGTGACCTGCCTGGGGCCACAGGGCGGCTGCGAGCAGACAGGCACACTGGCCTTTCTCTTTGATACGTCGAATCAGTCACGTTGCCTTTAATACATCTGCTTCTCTGGGTGATTCTCGGGGAAGGGAGTTCTTACCACGGCTTCCTCACAGCTCGGGGTGGGCAATTTGGGTGCTGTCTGCTATTGCTGCCTCCCCCTCCTGCTCCCCACTCCCTTCTCTAGGACAGGATTGCCAGCGTCTCCTCTCAGCCGGTGAAGTCTTAGCAGGCACAAAAATAAACAGAGCCTGACAACTCTGCTCCCCATGTTATGACCTGCTCACCTCACCTGCCACTTCCAACTTTGTTTCTCCAGGAGTAGCCTCTGTGTTATTCAAGTCAGCAGGGGCTTTCAGAAATCAGGCGGGGTGCGCCGCCGGGGCTGCCAAAAGAAATGCCTGCTTGCAGTGCATGTGGGTCTGAACTCTCGACACTCCAGGCTGCCAGTGGCAGAGAAGTCTTGTCACGTAGCGCTCCCCTTCACCGCGACCCCCTCAAGAACCACCTGGGCTTAGCCTGGCACCGGGGCTGTTTTATACTGGGACCTTTCAGAGAGCAGCCTTAGGAGAGCACGAGTAACTGCGTGTCACAAAACCAAACCCCAAAAAGTAATCTCAAAGGTGAGCGATGCGAACAACTGCACATCAAAGTCATTCTCCAAGTGCCCAAGTGTATACAAGTGTCCACAGCAGCAATTTCCTTTTCTCTTGTTTTCAAATTTTACTAAATCACTTTACTGGGGACTCTTACAGATCCTATAGCAATCCGTACATCATTTGTATCGAGCACATTTGTACATCTGTTGCCATCCATGTTTCCAAGACATTTTCTTTCTGCTTGAGCCCTGGGTAGCAGCAGCATTTTTCATGAGAGTCACCGGGAAGGAGCAACACAGCTGAATGCGCCTGGGCTGATGGCTGGGTGGACACACGGTGTCTCCATGCCGGGAAAGAGTTCTCAGCCACAGAGGGCTGGTGGGGGCTGCTGCCCGGATGTACCACCGCCAGACATGCGACGTGACAAGAGCCAGGCCCCAGGGACCCCAGATTGCAAGGTTCCGTTTACACGAAATGTGAAGAAAAGGCAAACATATAGAGCAAGCAAGTTGTCTGGAGTGGGAGTGGGAATGGGGCGCGAGGGCATGGGTTGGGGTATGCAAATGGGCACATGGTTGCTTTTGGTCGGGGGTGACGGAAAGGTTCTGAAATGGGATCGTGGGGGTACTTGCACAATGCTACACACGTCCTGAAAATTATCGACTACTTCACATGAGTGTGTTTTGTGGTATATGAATTATACCTCAGAAGAGCTTGTTAAGCCAAGCAACCACTCAGCCAAGGCCCAAGCTGTTAGCTTGGTGGGGTGGGTCGGGGAGGCGTGTGTGTGTGTGTGTGTGTGTGTGTGTTGGGGGGGGTGATGCCTTGACTGACTCTACCTCACATCTCCCTTCCTTCTACCCTCTCCTCCCCTCCCACAGTGCCCTCATAGTCCTATGCATTATGTAACAATCTACCCAATGGACTGGCGTCCATCGCTGGGAGAGGTCTGACGGAGCCTCCATTCAGGGACAAATGCATTCATAGTGAAAAGCCTGTGGCAGCGGGCATCAATTTCAGCCTGCCATTAGGACACTTAAAAGTGTTTTCGTTCTGACACGGAGTTAAAGTCAATGTTGACTCAGTTGTAAAGTTTTCAGAGACGTAACCTTGCAGGGCTTTATTTATTTATGCATGGCTATTGTCTTTAAAACATTCTTTTTGTCCCTGTCTCTCCTGCTTCCAGAACCTTTCAGCCTGCCCTGGGACCCTTAGCCGGGGAAACTGGAAACAGGTCTGAATAATGCATTCAAGATAATTTCCCCAAATCACTCTGTAACGAGTACCAGATTCCCTCCAATTTTCCTGAAGATATGATTCACCATTTTGCAAACAGTGATGTCCAAAGAATGCACTGAATGCGGCAAAAGCGGCAGAGAGGACCCTAATGGACAGCGTCCTGAAATAATATGCACAGCTCAAGCTGCAGACATGTGTCTTCAATTTAACATAATTCAGCAATCATGTTCAGCCCAAACCTGATTACACAAAATGGGACTTTTTAACTCCCAGACTTGGATCAAATTTGAGGCCACAACAAGAGGGGGTGTGTGTGTGGATAATACGTGCCATGTTTTTATATTTCTGATGCCAGGATTAAATGATCCACACACACTGTTTCTTTGAACCTGATTGCCATTTTTTCCACCAATAAATAGTTACCTGCCCTTTGTGGGAATGCCTGTGAAAATCCGGGGTGAGGTGTGGAGGGAGACTGGCTGAGCATGACTAGCGGGGCCTCTGTCAGGACAGTACGGTGCTCAGCGCACTGAGAGAGGCCCCGTTCTCCATACCCCTGGACTCTCAGAAGGGAGGAGTTGGAGTTAGTCGAGTCTTTTCTCTCTGCAGAGCCTACCGTGTCCACGGCTGAAGATGCTACATCCCCTTTGGTCTTTTATGTTGTCCCCGACTGCTTCTTCTTCCCCTTTCAATCACTGCCGACCCTGTCCACCTAGAGAGTTGTACCTTTGTGATTTCTGTGAAGCTGAGAATATTTGCTCTGTTGTGTGTAGAGTCGGGATGAGTCAGAGCTGACTGGGCGGCACCTCACAGAGACAGCGCCCGCCCCCGCCCCTCCCCGCACTGTGATAGAGCGCATCAGAGGACTTCACATTTCAGGGGGAAGAGAGGCAGCGTCAGTCACCATCGGCCCAGGCTGATTCCGATGAGCAGGAGGTCACACACATCTCTAACCCTTTGAAATTCAAATTCTTTGACCAATTCTGACACCAGCCATCGCTCCCGCGGCACTCGCTCTCTGCTCCGCTGGCTTCCAAATGTTTTACCGTGGTCGTGCAGAACTCACAGCCTATGCTGTGACTACACTTAACAACATTTTTTCAAATGCGATTGAAAATTATTTTCAGGCAAAAGCTTCTAGTAATGAGATGACCAAAAAAAAAAAATTCCCAGTTCTGAATTTCAAATAAATGACCAATCATTTATTAGGATACTATACTTCAACTTATGGTTGGGCTTTCTAGGTCCCCTACGGTACACTTTCCTGTCTTGAGGTGCACCCCAAATTTCTTCCAGTTGACTGGCGCTCATGGATTCAAAGAGGATTTCTCCTTCTGCCTCTTCCTTCCTGACTTCCTTTTCCCCCTTGACACAGCAAATAATAAATTAATAGCCTTAGAATCTAGTCTGTCACACAGACATGATTTGACTACATCGGAGAGCCACAGTCTATGTTGAGATTAAGCATGAAATCATCGAAGGCAAACGTAAAGAGCGGCATTTCATAGACGTAGGGTCCCGCATGCTTAGTAGGGTAACGGGGCAGTGACAACGAGGAAGACCTCTGACAAGGCAGACCCAGTGGCTGAGTCAATGGGCTCAAACATAAGATGTGAGGATGGTGAACGACCGGGACAGTGTTTCATTCTGTTGTACACAGGGTTGCTATGAGTCGTAACTGACTCGATGGGTGACACCTAACAACCACAATAGGGTCACACACTATACATGGGTGTATCTATCCAATATCTAGCATAGGCAAATGTATAGAGACTGGAGTACACTGTGGTTACCAGGGGAGGGTGGGGGTGTGATGGGGGGGGGGTAGTTACATCATCTGGTGTCCATTTGAGAGGATTACGAGTGAAGGGGTGGAGTCTGGCCTGTCAATCAAGATATAACCAATGAGGCCTCTGTGTGGGCGTGGCCTTCTCTTGCGAATTCTGGGTACTCCTGTATTTCCTCCTTGGTAGCAGGAGACACTTCTCTCGCTATGCTCACTCCCTGAGAGACCCTCTACTGACAAGACACAGGAACTATGCTGATGGCAGTGAGAGCCCTGGACATGGAGAAGCCACGTGGACACGCCTGCCAGCGCTGAGATGCTTACAATGCTACTGGAGAAACAAGATTTCCCACTGACCTGTGTTCTTCCTGCATTCAGCATCATTGCATGTGTTCCGCAAGTCTGAAGAGGACTTTATAGATTGGTATCGGACATATGGGCTAATAGCAGACTTTTAGGCTTGATCTGGATTGGGCTGGGGTGTTTTCTCAATGTCCAGTTGCTCTTGTATATGAAGCTCTTTCTTATACACATACGAGTCTCCATGAACTTCGTTTCTCTAGTCCACCTGGACTCACCCGGAAGGTGAGAGTCATTGCACAGGGAGCACTGAGTTTCTCGTGAGTTCTGTTGGGATTCAGTTACAGGTGGCCGGAGGGTGAAAAGAATGGCTGCACCACGGGAAGATTACAATCCATGTCGTCATACATGTAAAGCATGTTGAATGGCAACTGCTCTACTGTAGTTATTTTCCCCATAATAAAAATCAAGAACTTACAAAGGTGGATGAAGGGATCAAAGAGCAGCTAGGTAGGAAGGAGGACGGGCTGGGCAGTGTGGAGTGGATAGGAGAGTAAGTGGTGACTATTAGACCTGTTGTTGGGAGAACGAGCCCTGGTGGTGTAGTGGGCTACAAGTCGGGCTACGCAGCATAAGGTCAGCTGTTCAAACCCATGAGTCACTTTTGAGGAAAAGATTTTTTTTTTACTTGTATAGAGTGACTGTCTCAGAAACCCAAGGGGGAGTTCAACCCTGTCCTAGAGGGTCGCTAGGAGTCAGCATCGACTCAATGGCAGTGATGGTGGGACAAGAGGAAAGTCAAAGGAAATGGAGGAAAGAACTAGGAGGCAAAGGGCATTTATAGAGGTTTAAATAAGGCATGTGCATATGAAAATATATTTATATATGACAATGAATGGGGAAGTAGATCTAAGTGCATATATTTATAGGTGTAGTACTAAGGTAGCAGATGGATATTGGGCCTCTACTCAAGTACTTCCTCAGTGCAAGAACACTTTGTCTATTAAGCTGGCATTCCATGATGCTCACATTCCCTACAAAGCAGGTGCATAAGCAAATGTGGTGAAGAAACTTTATGGTGCCCAGCTAGCAAAGGTATAGAATCTGGGGTCTTAAAGGCTTGAAGACAAACAAGTGGCCATCTAGCTGAGAAGCAACAAAGCCCACATGGGAGAAGCACACCAGCCTGTGTAATCACAAAGTTTCGATGGGATCAGGTGTCAGGCATCAAAGAACAAAAAATTATAACATTGTTAATGAGAGGAAGTGCAGATGGGGATCCAAAGCCCATCTGTAGGCAACTGGATATCCCCTTACAGAAGGGTCTGGGGAGGAGGCGAGCCAGTCAGGGTGTAGTATAGCAACAATGAAACATACAACTTTCCTCTAGTTCTTTAATGCTTCCCCCACCCCCATTATCATGATCCCAATTCTACCTTAAAAATCTGGTTAGACCAGAGGATGTACACTGGTACAGGTAAGAACTGGAAACACCGGGAATCCAGGGCAGATAAACCCCTCAGGACCAATAATGAGAGTAGCGATACCAGGAGGGTAAGGGGAAGATGGGGTAGAAAGGGGGAACTGATCGCAAGGATCTACATATAACCCCCTCCCTGGGGGACAGACAACAGAAAAGTGGGTGAAGAGAGAGGAGAGACAATGTAAGATATTACAAAATAATAATAATTTATAAATTATAAAAGGTTCGTGAGGGAGGGGGCAGGAGTGATGGGAAAAAAGAGGAGCTGATACCAAGGGCTCAAGTAGAAAGCAAATGTTTTGAGAATGATGATAGCAACAAATGTATAAATGTGCTTGACACAATGGATATTTGTATAGATTGTGATACGAGTTGTATAAGCCCCCAATAAAATGATTTTTTTAAAAAGAGAGAGAAATCATTTGTGAATCTGACACCTCTAGGCGAGTGATAAGAAACTCCACTCAGCTATGATAGGTTTCTAAGGCCAGGGAGACTGGGAATAAATGAAACACACAGATCATTTTAAAATTACATTAACCCAAAGCCTTCCACTCTTCTTCCTAAATTTGATGCTAAGAGAAAAGTTTATCTTCTTTTGTTTCTCTGACCAAAGAGGAGAAGTCACAGACAGCGCAGTGTTTTATCATATCTAAGAGGACATGCTGACACTGTGAGTTCAGCATTGGTCTGCGAACTGAGGGTTAGCAGTTCAAACCCACCAGCTGCTCTGTGGGAGAAAGATGAGGCAGGCGCTCTGCGTCTGTAAAGACTTGCAGTCTTGGAAACCCTAAAGGGTCCCTTTGGTTCAGAACAGTCACCGGCGGTGGGTAAGGGGCCATTGGTGAGAGAACACACCATTGTTCTAAACACCACTAATACCACCAGGTAAGGACCCCTGGTGGTGCTGTCAGGTAAGCATTGGGCTGCCTGAGGCTCAAGCCCACCAGCAGCAACATGAGAGAAACATGAGGCTATCTCCCCTGTCCGGATGCACAGCTTCGGAAACCCATACGACATACAGGATCACTGTGAGTCAGAATTGACTCAAGGCAGGGGGTAGGGATTCTTTTAACATAAACGATGTAAAAATCTTTAATTCAGAGACCCTTGACTGTTGAAACCAGAATGTAAGCGGCACAGAAAGCTCTGCCTAATGATTGCCCATGGGCTTTGCCTAATACACATGGTGTGTAAATACGTGTGGAATACGTGAGGGGAGAAAGATGACAAGTAGAACTTCCTGGTTTCACATGCCAGCACCCTGCCTCTGGGAACTGTGATCAGAGCTCTTCTTGACCTTATACCTAATCACTAATTACCAAAACAAAACAACACACACACACACACACACACACACACACACACACACACATACACACACGTTAGGCCTACGAGGTCCACAAAAGGAATATTTCTCCTCCCTGCAGTCCCAGCCCAACAGGAACTTTCTCCTCTTGCAATGCACTGTCTCATAAAACAATCAGAAACAACCTGTGGTCATTACATCATCTCGTGTCAACTTGAGGATATTAAGAGTGAAGAGATGGAGTCTAGCCTGTCAGGTCACAGCCTGATGATGTCTCCTTGTGGACATGCCCTTTTCATGAGGATTCTGGGAACTTCCTCTCTTTCTTCCTGGAAGCGGGTCATTCTCTTCTCTGCCTTCATCTTCCTGTGGACAAGCCATGTGGAGCGACGCTGAGACCTGAATAAGCCATGTGGCAGAGACCTGGGGAGACCTTCCTGTGATACTTCCACTGCCATTGGATCCAAGAGACTTGTCCCCCACCAGCCTGTGATCTTCCTGAAGTCAGCATCATTGCAGGTGGACATGAGAGTCTGAAGAGGAATTTTGGACTACTATCAGACAGATGGGTCAATCTCAGACTTAGGGACTTGATCTGGACGGGTCTGCGATGCTTACCCCCTTGAAAATTGCTCTTTGATACAAAGCTCTTTCTTGAATATCCGGTGTCTCTGGACCTGTTTCTTTAGGCAACCCAGCCTGACACACAGCCCCACTTGCTGGTTCACACATACACCACCCGTACATCAGAAAGCAGCTCTTCTTCAGGACTCCATACTCCTGGACCTCAGAATTGCAACTGGCAACCCTGCGTCTCCTCCCAGTGGTAAATAAGGTCTAGCTTCCAGGTTCCCCAAAATATGGCTGATTCTGTTCCACAGAGCTGGTCAGACCAAGGCAGGCAAATCATCTCTGGATCAGAACTCCAGGTCCACACCATCTCTGGAGCATTTTCCAGTCTCAGAGCTCAAACAGACAGACCTGAAATACTGACATCACCGCAGTGTTGGTTCTATTTGACATATGTACACACAACATCCCCCCCCCCACCGGTAATAAAGATACCATCACTGAAACTGGCTTCCTTATCAATTGGCTTCTGGTTCCTATATTTTTAGTAAATAGTTTTATTGCCATATACTTCACACATCATACGATTTAATCCACCAAGCGTATTGGGAAGATATGTGCAATCATTACCAAAATCAATTTCAGACCATTTTTTTCTCAAACTCATTGTTATTAGTAGCCACCCCTCCGTCCCTGCCACCGCCCTCCTGCTCTGCCACACTCCTAGGCAATGATTAATCCAGTTACTGCCTCTATAGATCTCCCTATCCTGGATTTCATTTACAGAAAATCATAGAGAATACAGAGAGGAAGCAAACAAAAAACCACCAAAACAAACAAACAGACAGACAGACAGACAGACAGAAATCAACAACAATCAAACAAAAGACCCCATCCAAAACAAACAAATAAAACAAAAACCAACAAGGATCTGGACAAAACACTGAAAAACCTCAGTCAAAACAGAAAGAAAATATCTAGTTCATCATATCAATAACTTTACAAAAGAAGCCCAGGAAGCTTTGTCAGTGAGAGGGTGAGGTAGTCAGTTTATTGTGCCAACCTGGCCGATAAACACAGGTGGGATTAATTGAAGAGCAGAGAGATAAATGGCTCAGTGAGCCTCGCCTTTCTAGTTCTCAGGTCTCTTGCTTTGTGATGGTCCGACCAAGGTGCAGCTGCCTTAGCCAGTTCCCTGCTTTAACTGGCAAGGCTGACTTCCTGCAAGACATCCCTGAGGAGAAGCCACATGGACCTACCCCGATGCAGCCCTGGGTGCTGGAGAAGCCGTGTGGAGACCCCTGTCAGCGCTGAGATGCTTACATGCTCACTGATCGGCTTTCCTCCTGCAATCGGCTTCATTGTGCGTGTTTTGTGAGATGGAGGAGGACTTTGTGGATTGGTGTCAGACATATGGGTTAATGTTGGACTTGTGGGCTTGGGCAGCACTGGGTTGGGATATTTTCTTGGTGCGCACTTACCTTCATATACAACTCTCTCTTATACATGAGTTTCCATGGGTTTGTTTCTTTAAAGTACCCAGATTGACACAGAGGGCAAGTTTAGCTTTGGAACAATGACACGCCTTCTGAAGTCCTTATCTGTTGCTCATTTTAATGAGGATAAAGCTAGACCCTCCCAAGAGCCTTTCCTTTCTCAAGATCAAGCTGCAAGAACCCCACTGCGCTCATCTCACAGAGCTTGAAGGATGTGCCCATTGCTAAACTCTGGAACAGATGTTTCAGTACATAATTTTTATGTGAATATTTCCCTGGGGCCTGCCACAGGTTCTTCATCTAGGCTCTGCTCAACTCATAGTTATTAAGCAAATGAATTCACACATGAATTAATGAAGTTGGGCAACTAAAACATACTGTAGGGCAGTGACGAGAGGATGTGTACATAATTTTTCCCCTGAGGCATGCGCTGAAGGGGTTGAATATTATACAAGGAAGGAGTCTGTGTTTGAACCCAAATCTAAGATCAGTCACTTCTTATGATGCGGACCTGCTCAAAACTTGCTTGCCCTCATGAAGAGATCACTGAAGATATGTGTGCTACAGCAAAGTGTGGTGAAGAAACTAGATGGTTCCCAGCTGTCAGAAAGAATAGCATCTGGGGTCTTAGAGGCTTGTCTTCAAACAAGCAGTTATCTAAGTGAGACATCAAGTAAGTCCATATAGAAGAAGGACACCAGCCTGTGTGATCTAAGGATTGTAAATAATAAAATCCAAATCCGAGGTAGGGAATAGTATCAGAGCTTAACTTGTGAACACCTGGTTTGCAGTGGAAGCCCACAATTAATTTGCAGGGTACGTACTTAGACGAAGCCTCCAGTAAATCCCCTGACCATAGTCGAGGGGTGTGATGAGCCTTGTTATCCGACAGAGAGCATTGTGAAGTCAATTATAGCAGATGTAGCTAGGTGATAATGTAGTATCTTATCATTTGATTTCCCTTTGGACCTATTGTAAAGTTTTTTATTTTTTAAAAAAGGCCACAAAATGAAGGGGAAACACAGATGCATTAAGCGTCTGGTGAGGCCCCTCAGACCACAGACCAGGGCTGTGCATTGCCTTGCTATCACACAGAGCGCACTGGAAAGTGGATCATGGCAGATGCAGCGAGGTTAAAAGTTAACGCCTTATCATCTGATCTCTCTTTTGAATCATTTTAAATTTGTTTTACTTTTAAATATATATACTTTTTTGATTGAGGTTTTTCTGTTTTCCTTTATCAGTTTTTTTTCTTTTTTGTATGTTTTTCTATATATGAAATCCAGGATGATAAATCTACAGAGACTAGTTTATTGATCTAATGGTTTGTTGGGCGTATGGAAGAGGGTTAGGGGGGAATGAGGAGCTAGCAGCAAGGACTACGATAAAGAAGAAACTGTTCTAAAATTGATTATAGTGATGATTGCACAACTCTTCTTAATATATCGAATCAATGAATTGTTAACTCGATAAGGCTGCTAAGACAACCACAGCATGTGCCGCTGTCCCTGTGAATTCAGTAAGTGGCATTGTTCAGTTCCTATCTTCGTAGCGCTCCTTCCACACAGCCTCCCTCTTTGGGGCCCTTTGGTGGCCACTCCCTGGGTTGGCAAGAGAAAAGTTTCAAGATCAATCATTTCATAAGGCTCTGTTACATTCTTATACATGTTTCAGATCCATCCCTTCAATCGCATGAGACGCCATGGACCCTACCGAGAATATCAATGTGGGGAGCTATAAACTACACACATTTAAAAATATTTGCATAAAGCATTTCATAGCAGGTGGAAGAGGAAGAATAAAGAGCGTGTGGGGAGATGGAGATGAGAGTGAGAGAATACAGGGGTGATCTTTATACTATGTCCCTTTCCCAAGGATACGTACATGATTGTTATTTCTGACCTCACAGGCAGGGCTGGGCTTACTGGGCTCTCACTGGACAGCTGATGAAGTGTTTCTAGAGCCAAGCCAGGTCAAGACCAGGCGAGGAGGAAGGCTACCGAGGGGGTCTAAGTGCAAGGGATCGAGAAGAGATGTTCACTGCCAC
Organism: Tenrec ecaudatus; assembly: GCF_050624435.1. NCBI lineage: Eukaryota > Metazoa > Chordata > Mammalia > Afrosoricida > Tenrecidae > Tenrec > Tenrec ecaudatus. Next base: position 82,611,687 of record NC_134538.1, read on the forward strand.
CTGGAATTCTTCACCGTACTTGTTCTCACTGCTGGAACGGCGTGATGGAAAAGCACCCAATTTGGGGTCATGAACATCTTGTTTTACAAGGCCAGTAACCCCGAGAAAAGTATTGCCCGGAAGTATCATAGCTCTTTCCTTGCTTTTCTCTCGCTAGTCGGTCGGGCCACATGCGGTGGGAAGTGCTCCTTTGGGACATGGCTGCATCCGTTCCAGAAGGCCACCTGGGGACCGTGCCCACGGGGGCTCCATCAGCCGCTGAGAGCCCTGGGAAGAGACGAGGGTCGGCGGTGCACTTTTACTTAGCATTGATCATATCCAGCTAGGGCAGATATTGCGAACATGGGGGATTAGTACCTGGCGTTGGATTTCATGAACTAATTAAATTAAAAGCAATTCAAATCTACTAGAGAGATATTTGAATATGGTATCCTAAGATTTCCCCAACATAACAAATGCTTTTATTTTATAAAAGAAGGGATCTTATAACATGGAAGAAGTAAGAGCATATAATTTTTGAATAAATGACACTTCTATTGCCAAGAAAGGGCTTCTTTAGATTTAGAGTGACATATGCACTCTATGTGTGCTATACTCTATGAAACACACAGAGAACGTGCATCCTTGGCTTTGTGTGTCTGGGTCCATAGGAGACTTGTGAACTCACATCCGGGAACCATTGGCTTAGAGACTAAAGCCAGCAGTCATGCTGTGTTTCTGGAAGATACCCGGACATGGACTGAATTGTGTCCTGCAAAATAGGTGCTTTCAGCTAAACCCTGTAAGTAGGAACGTGTTGGGAAATGGGGATTTTCTTTTGTTTTGTTATGCCCCAAATGTCCTCCATTACCACATGACTGCCCCAAAGTCCAGTCTCCGGTCCTTGCCTCTAGGAATCGTAATAGAAATAAAGGAATCTTGCTTGCCTGTTAAACAGTCAAGTTCAAAGTCTTTCCCTAGATCTTTGGCCTCCATCCAATCACATGTAAAGCTCTCCACTGGAAGGGGATGCTCAGATTGGCCCACCCGAAATCACACACGTTCTCTGGAGTCAAGAGCATCTTCCCAGAAGAAAATTAGGGTACCTCCTAAAAGTTGAATGTATACTGGGAAGCCCCAAAGGAGTCACATTTGGGGGAGTCAGACTCTGAGTCCAACTTACAGAGGCGTGAGGTCTCAAAGGAGACTGGAGATTATTCTGTGGTGAATAACGCTGTCGAACAGAGTGGTTAGCTGGGGTATTCCGCCAGACTACTGAGGTTCGAATCTGAGCTCTGCTGTTTAGTACTGCTGTGTGACCTTGGGAGAGTGTCTTCATCTCTCTTGCCTCAGTTTCTCCATAGAGGGAGTGAGGACAATAGGAACAGATTCTAGTGTACAGGTCTTTTGTTTTTGTCAGCTGCCCTCAAATTGGTCCCCATGTAACATAACGAAATGCTGGCTGCCTAACACTCTCCCCATGATCCTTTGCAGATTGGACTGTTGGGATTTCCATTGACATGTGGACATAGATAGCCCCAGGCCGACTTTCCTAGTCCACCTTGTCTGAAAGCTGTGTGGGAACCTGTTCAGCCTCAGATGGGCCTTCCCTGACAGGTGGATGGTGGCTGTGAGTGTGGTGCATAGGACAGAAATCGAATTCCGGTCTTCCGCAAGCCAGGGGAGAATTCCTGCACTGGCCTTCCAGCCAGGCTGGATAACCCAGTCCCTGGAGCAGTACAGGCTTGCTTATGCTTGCTTACTACTCTGTAGTGAACCGTTTCACACATTTGCCTCAAGGAACCTGGGGAACAGTTCACCTCAGAATAGCAGGTAAGCATAACTAAGTCCATGCTTACCTCCTGACTAGGTCTCCATCCCATATCTGCAGGGACTGTCCATTTGAAAAGAAACTTGAGTCCTGCAGGAAGATGCTATGGGGTTGGGAGAGAGAGAAAGGTGGTAGCTAGAAGCAGAATCTTCTAGTTTACGAATCGTACAAGAGACTAGTAAGTAAACCCAGGTAAGGCTACGCTAATCTTGCTTACTGGGTAATCTGTCGCTGCTGCCAGGTAATATCTGTAAAGTGCTTAGAAAATTTGCCTGGCTCCTGGTAGCTCTGAGGCTGTTTTGATGGGAGGGAATTTGAGGACCAGCCCACATGATGCACTGTGTACAAAGGAGCCGAGGCAGTTATTTGAATTTGAGGAGGGGCTTCATGATTCTGGGCCTTGGTATGTTCACCTAGACAAGGAGGTGGCGAAGGCAGAAGTTCTCCAAGGTGTCCCCCTGGCTCTGATATCCTGTGGTAGTAGCTGTGACGCAGGGATGGGCTTTGGCCACCAGTCTTGGTTCCTGGTCCTACCCATTGGAAGGAAGAGGGCAGGCAAGCTGGCCAAAGTCAAAGGTCCCAAAGCAAACAGCCGCACTGACCTGCCAGGCTGGATCCACACACTGTCAACAAGCCATCTTCAAACTAGAGCCAATGCCCCTCCCTGCTCCCCTTTCCCTCGGAGACAGCCAAGAACCTAGCTGTCTGGGGCTTTTGAATTCACACAAATTAGGCCTCCCTCTCCCCTCTCTCCATAGAGCATCTCAAGCCAGATGAATTCTCAGTCTGCAGAGTTTTACATATGGTATGCAAAAAAACATCCTGGACACACGGCGGAGGAAAGCATAAATAATACAAATCAGGCAGCCATCTTCCCCGTGGCCAGAGGCAGGGGCGAAGGGAACCCTGCACAAAGATGGCCCAGGACCAACAGTGGTCACTGTGGTGACCTAATCCAAGGGAAGGTGTGGGAAGGGGGAGAGGGGGATCCAGTTAGGCCAGCACATTTGCAAAGCAGACATATTTAAAGTGCATGATGGAAGGGAAGGACAAAGAAAATGGTGAGAGGCCAAGAGACAAGGTCAGGACAAGGTCAGGGGCAGGGATGACAGAAGTGCCCTGCTTTGGACTCCGGCAGGAGAGGAAAATGGATGGCGCTGCCCTGCTGGTGGGCTCATCATGCTGTTGTGAATCAGACCTGGAAGATGGTCGGGACCCCCGCGGTGTCAAAGGAATGAGCAGGAATCAGCTCCTGCAGCCTCGCTCCGAAGGTCCTCAGCAGCCCCAGGGCCCCGCGTCCGCATTATGGGGCGATGGGAGGCTTTTACTGAGGGACAAAATAGCCGTTTACAAAAAATGCCACCCCACCCATTTTGCAGATTTAAGGAACCCCGGTTACTCACTGGCTGCTAACAGCAAGGTCAGTGGTTTGAAACCACCAGCCGCTCTGCAGGAGAAAGACAAGGCTTTCTACCGTCATCGAACGTTTCAGACACAGAAACTCAACTCGCAGAGGCGGTCTACGCTGTCCTGCAGGGTAGCCGTGAGTCGGAGCTGACTAGCTAGCGGCGAGTTTGGCGGTTACAGAGCAGCCTTCTAACCAGCAACAAGGTTCCTGTCTTTACAGCCTCAGCTATCCAACTGAGCAGCACACTTCGCCCTTTAGAGTCGTACGTAGATGAGTGGCAAATTAAAGAGACGAATTCTCTTTCCCAAACATTGCCAAGTGGTTTTAATCCTTGGAGACTTGGTTTGGAGTGGGGAGGACAGGAAGTAGGTTAAGTGTTGGGGCTAAAATGGACAGTCTTGTCTCAGAAACCTTAGACAAAGTCACTTATCTAGGGTCAGGGTTGGCTTGATGCCAGCGGGGCTGAGGGAATTTGTGTTTGATGTTTAGGAGTGAAACGAGGCTGGGGGATTTCAGCATCCCTTGAAGGGGAAGGGAATCTCACTCTCCACCTACCCGGGCCCCCCTGAGCTGTTATCTCCCCAGGAGCACCGTGCGTGGGCACAGATGGAGCCACAGAAGGGATGCTCATCAGCTGCCCAGGACAGAAGGTTGGTCTCCTTGAGGGACGGTCTAAAGGGAGAGGTTTATGCAGAGACAGCAGAAAACTGCAGTTCCGTGGAGGGCTCACCTGGAGAGACAATGAGCTCAGGAAATGGTGGTGGTGCTGGGGGGAGGGGGAAAGGTTACAGTGGTCTCACAGGGTTGGCGTCGCTCAGATGACAACTGCTGGTGCCATGTCCCTACCCCCCTGGGGCCTCCTCTTGTGCCAGATCACATAGAATCCTTATTGTCAATTGATTACCAAGTATCCATCCTTAGTACCTATTTAATCATACAACACAGCTGAAATTGCTTGAGTATAGCATTTATTAGATTACATGAACACTAGGAACAAAATGTCTTTGCAAACTCCACATTGAATTAAATTTTACTATTACATTATCACAAAGATGCCCTGGTGGTGCAGTGTGTTACATGCTGGGCTGTTAATCACAAGGTCAGCAGTTCAAAACCAGCCATCTTTCTGGGGAGAAAGATGAGGCTTTCCACCCTTGTAGAGATTTACAGCTGTGGAGAGCCCCAGGGGGAGAGTGCTGCTCTGTCCTGTAGTGTCACAGCGAGTCTGAATGGACTTGGTAGGAGTGAGTTTTTAAGAGTTACAGTATATTATTAATGGAGCAGAAGCCTTTAAAAGTTTTCTTTTTTCCTATAATTACTACTTCATTCTAAAGCAGTTATGAACGTAGGCTCATAAATTCCGATGAACACAACGTTGTAGCTAAAACACCAGGAAGTTGAGCAAAGCCTGTGAGCATGAAAACTCTTCAGCAACCACAGCAGCATTGAGTGCTTGGGAGTGCGACAGCTGGACCCACGTGATTCAAAGCATCCCTGTTGTTGGGGGATAACGACTGACAGCCCCGGCAGGAGCTCATCCAAAGGTTCAAAAGGTACATCAGCAAAGCGTGTTAGCCATGTAGGTGCAGTGAGACACATAATCTAGGCGTATGAAAATGGTATGGTTGTTATAACAAGCTACAGGGATATCTTTCAGGGAAAAAAATACTGCATTTCTGCTGCAACACTGCACAAACATTTTATAGACAGTCAATCCAGTGCCACGTCCTCTGATGGTGACATCGGGGTGGTTTGTCACCTGACCCCCGAGTGACGGTCCTGGAGAAGAGACGCGGCGTGGTGGAATGGGCACAGGGAGGCAGAGGGGGGTTCTCAGAAATCCTCCTCTTCGGTTAGCCTCTAGAGAGCCAAATCGTTTCCATGAAGTCTGAGCTTTTTGGAAACCCCTTTCCTAGACTCAAATCCAAGAGGGAGTCATAACCCAGCAGACAGACACTCACGATCATAATAATCATTATAATAACCATAATAACGGTGAAAACAATATGAGCCACAATCATAAATACCAATGCAATAAAAACAGATCCTTATTTAAAGCTCACGATGTGGCCAGAACCCACCAGTCATTCCTTGGGGAGAAAGAAGAGGCCTTCTGCTCAGTGAAATATGTATAGCCTTGGAGGCCTGCAGGGCAGCTCCACCCTGTCCTACAGGGCCCTCTGGGTCAGAAGCAACTCTCGTGAGTTGAGTTGAGTTGATGCCGCCAAAAAAAGAGGACTCTGGTGGCACGACTGTGAGAGCACTTGGTTGCTAAACAGAAGGTTGGTGGTTTGAATCCACCAGCTGCTCCTCGAGTGAAGTGAAGGATGTGGCAGTTGTCGTTAGTCTCCTGAACCCTGCAGGGTGAGCTCCCCTGTGTCCTGCAGCTGGAGTCTGCTCAGTGGCAGTGGGCTTGGTTTTTGTGTGTGGGGGGGTGCCCAATACTGAGCTCAGTACTGTACATGCATCTGCCCAGTCAGTCCCCGTGAAAGTCTTGGAGGTGGGTACTACTGTGAACCTTATTTGGAATGTGACAGCCTGGCCGTGTGTAGCAATGTCTTTCCAGGTCATGGCGGCTGATGGGTTTTCCATGTGGGGCCCGGCAGCAAGGGTAGAAGGTGCACACTGCATGGTGGTGGGAGAGGACAGTCCGGGCAGTGAGCATTTACACACCATTTGAACTTGATCGTCATTTCCCAGAGCCCTGGCGAAGTCCTGGGTTATGTGTTGGTTGCTCACCTCAAGGTTACCAGTTTGAAGCCGCTCGGGGCATGAGAAGTAGAAAGATGCAGCTCTCTGTTCCCGTAGAGTCACAGTCTCAAAACCCACTCGGGCAATTTCATCGGGTAGCTCGGAGTTAGAATCAGCGTCACGGCAGTGAGGATTTTGGGAGTTTCATTCCCAGGGCAGCCGTAGCAAAATACCGCAAAGCCGGCTGCGATAAAGATCGATAGAGCTCTATTGTCTCGCCAGACTGCATATTCAAGGTAGTAGCAAGCTGATTCCTTCTTGGTGGCTTTGAGAGGCCCTGACGCTTCTAGTGACCGCCAGCCGCCCCTGGCGTTCATTCGCCTGCTTTCTCCCCCGTCCATAGTAGCCAGCGAGGTTGATACCAATGTGCTGATTATGGTGTAGGTGACAAACTGAAGGCTCAGAGGTATGAGATGATTAGGCCAGGGAATAGCAGGGCCAGCATCATCAACATTATAGTTTCTCTGCTAATCACAAGGTCAGCAGTTTGAACCCACCAGATGCTTCAAGGGAGAAAGGCAAGACTGTTTGCTCTTGTAAAGACTTAAAGTCTCAAAAACCTAGAAGAGTCCGCTGTCCTATTGGGTTACTAGGAGGCAGAACTGACTAAAGGACGGTGAGTTTTGTTTGAGTCCAGAGCCACTCCTTCCTCCTCTGGGGTGAAGCTTGCTTTCCTTTTGCCTTGGTCTCCACCCCCGACTCCAGTATTGATTCTAACTGAGTAAAGCCATCCACGGTCACCATTTAATTCAATGATTGGTTCAGATAAGCCAGACCTGCGCAATCAGTGTAGAGCATTTCCTTAGCCAATCATATTCAAGTTATGATTCTTGTTCACTGACTGGGTGGGGGGAGGGGAGATGTCATCCCTTTCTTTCTCCTTCTCCTTCCTGATGGTAGCCAGGAAGTCAGCAGCCTTGAAGGGACTCCATTCTTAGGATGAAGCTGGAAAAATGGAGCAAACAACCCAGACACCTGTCATGTCTCTGGACAGTGGCATTCCTTTTGTTGCAATGCCTCTTTGAGTTGTTTATATTTGTGTGTTTGTTATTTGAAACCCTAATGGATACAGTGAGATTCGAACCTAGATCTGTCTGATGCCAATGGTTAAGCCCATGCCACAGTCGTGCTCTCTCTTCCCTGATGTTCTTCTAACCATCACCTTTAGCAGAAGCCTGCCACATCACTTTTACTCTGCTGGCGAGTTCAGTAAACCCACGCTGGAAGTCTGAGGCCCAGTTCCAACTGCTCTGAAAGGGGCCACACTAAAATCCAGCTGGACTCTGCAGCTGAGACCAGAAGAACTAGATGGTGCCCGGCTCCTACTACCAACAGCTCTGAAGGGATCACATTAGACAGCCCTGATAGGGTGGGAGAAAAATGTGGGACAAAACCTAAAATCCTAAAAGAGACCAGGCTTACTGGTTGTGTGGAGATGGGTGGGACCCCAGAGACTCTGGTCCGTTACCCCATCAGAAGTATAATGGAAATCACCCCCTTGACTCAATGTTCAGGTAAACAATAGACTGAGGGGAATAATAACACTAGTGAGGTGTGCACACCTTAGAATCATCAACTAGATGAGCTGGGAGGGCGGCATGTACTCAAGGACAGCGTTCAGCAGGGTTAGAAGAGGAGGAGGGATGGAGGCAGGAAACACAGGGAGGAAGTGGGAGGATAGCGGTGTGACAATGAGGGGAGTGCAACAAATGAGCTGAAACAACATGTGTATCTCTTGTTGAATGGAACATTGATCTGCTCTGGAAACTGTCACTGGATTCACCAAAAAATAAAAAAGCTTAAAAAATGATAAAAAGATGATGGCTATTTCTAGTCCCAGGACAATGGACAACTCTCCATGGGCACGTCTGGCCCATGTCTGGAAGGCTTTTGAGCAGGGCAGACTTCAGCAGAGACACGAAAAGCAAACCGACAGCTGCGTTGGCTGCTCAGCAGCCCTTGACGTATTGAACATGTACAAATGCTAAACTCCTCCGACTGCAATCTAATTTGTACAAGGGCTTCGAAGGAACACCGAACTTATCAGAGCCCGAAGTGCAAAATATTAAAAAATAAATCACTGCCAGGGGAATTGTAGCGCTATCAGGAGATCCATTTGAAAAGACAGTTAGCAAAGCCGATGCGAGGTGTATTCATCAAGCTCTGAAACCACGAAGAAGGCCCCAAATGTGTGGGTTTCTTTTGTTCTGGCCCAAGAGGGTCCTTGAAGGTAGGCAGGGCTGAGAACAGAGGAATCCTTGTAGCTCAGAATCAGATCTTGGGACATGTTCATCAAATATGTTTAGAGAGCAAAGAGAAAATGCCCACCCACGTAGGTGGGCAGGTTACTAGCCTTCCTTTTCCTGGACTCTGGCTTTCTGAGTAGTGAGGAGCCCTGGAGGCTTAATGGGTTACATGATGGGCTCCTAATTGCAAGGATGGCGGTTCAAAACCACTACCTGCTCTGCAGGAGAAAGATGAGTCTTCTACTCCAGTAAAGAGGTACTCTTTTGGAAATCCAAAGGGGTAGGTTTGCTCTGTCCTATGGGGCCACTACAAGTCAGAATTGACTCAATGGCAGAGTGTGTTGAGTCTTTCCAGGTACTCCCTGGCCAAAGCTGCTCTTGGTATCTACCTACAGAACAGTCAGACCCAAGTTTCTGAGTTTCAGTAGTGAGTCTGTCTCCCAGACTCAGAGTTCAGGCACCTGGGAACCTCTGTATCGGATCTGCCAGCTTATGAGAGGAGGACCCCTGGGGAGCAGTCAAACTCCCGATTACTTGCTTTGAACTTTGCACAGCATTGAGCATCCTACATTAGTTAGGTCTCCAAACGTCTTTGTTCAGATCTTACTCCAAAGGAACCTGAGCACCCTGGGCCCTGGGCTGGCCACATTCCATGGCTGTGGAGTATCAGGCTCAGCAGCCTTGCCTGTTTCCCTGGCTCCCAGGGAACAAGAAGCCAGGCTCGACCTTGAGTCCTTTCTTCCTACACCTGCCCACATGATCTGAGAACGAATACACCTGGTGTGCTTGCGCATGAACAGTCTTTGTCTTCTAATAATCAAGCAGTGCTGTGTGATGCAGGAATCTCAGTTGCACAATCATTAATCTCTCAGCTGCTAATGGAAAGGTGGTAGGTTCTAGCACACTCAACCATTGAACGACCTGAGGATCTGATCCCATGAAAATAACAGCCAAGGAAGTCCAGGAAGACTGTTCCCTCTGCCTCACTGCGTGTGGCTGAGCTGGAATCGAGTTGATGGCCCCTGACAACGATGCCTTAGAGGGCAGTCCGTGGTCCTCAAGAGACCAGAGGAGTCTATTTTCAATCTATCACAGAATGCAAACGGTCCCTGTGCAGACCGAGCACACAGTGGGTACTAGAGGTGACGCACAGTGAAAATCCAAACAGTCTTAAGCGCCTCTCTGTCCCACTCAGAGGGACATACCCACTGGCCATGCACTTGCCTGACATGGAAATGCCAAATTAGGAAGACCCCAAAAGCTTGCTTCCACTTTCTGTGCATACTTTGTGGCAGAGAGGCGATACATCATTCACATCCACAGGTGGCACCTGGAGTGACGAAGGTTCTCAAACTTGGGTCCCTGCTCTGGCACCAACAGCCTCATCTGGGAGGGCCTTAGTAATTCAAATTCTCTAGCACCTCCCGGGCCTAGAGGGGCACTGGTGATGCAGTGGTTACTGCTGCCTGCAAGGCCAGCAGCAAGAACCCAGCAGCTGCGCCTCAAGATAAAGATGGGCTTTGAACTGCAGTTAAGAGCTACAGTCTCAGAAACGCATGGGGCAGGTCTACCCCGTCCTATAGAGTCGCTATGAGTTGACATGGACTGGATGCCTGTAGAGTCCCTATGATTTGGTATCAACTGGCTGTGAGGTTTTTTTTCTTCTTCCTGGACTTCAGTCATCAGCAACTCTGGATGGAGGTCTGCAGTCTGGACTTTCATCCCCGTTCCAGGTGATTATGAGGCTGTCACTGTCAGTCACAGGAAGTGCTCATACAGTCTCTGGGTGGCACAAAGGGGTTGTCCTTGGCTTGTAACCAAAAGATTGACAATTCAAACCCACCTAGCATCACTCACTCCTCCCTATTTTTGCTGTTTTGATTTCTCTTCCTTTCCTAACCTGCTGATTTTTGTCTTTGGGGAAATGCTTTGGCTCTTCAGTGGTTGATGATTCTGAGGTGCGAGCACCTCCCTCGTGTTATGATGCCCCTCAAAGACCTGTCCTTTGCTCGGCTGAAAATTGAGTTGCGCTGGTGAGTTCTGTTCCAGACCGGAAGGGGACTGACTACAGATCATAATCTCGGTCCAATCAGAAAGCCTGGTCTCTTTTATGAAGTTAAGTTTTGGCTCATATTTTCCCCCACTCTACCCAGGGTCTTCTAATGTGATCCCTTTCAAAGATGTTGGTAATGGTAGCCCTGCTGGGGCTGTCGGGTAAGTGTTGAACTGCTACCAACAAGGTTGGTTGTTCAAATCCACCGGCTGCTCCAAGGGAAAAAGATGGGACTATCTGCTTCCGTAAAGATGTACAGTCTTGGAATCTCTATATTGGATCATTACACATTGGAATTGACTGACACCAGTGTGTTTTTGTTTGTTGGCTGTTTATTTCTCTTTAGATTGTGAATCTTTAGAAATAAAGTTTAAAAATTCTGTTTGTAGGAACTCAATTAATGCTTGGACGAACAAAGGAAAATCAAAAACCCTTTTCTTCTCTTGATCATAAATACTGGTAGACTGAATGCTGCTGGCAGCCAGCTCCTACTTACAAACAATGCTCACCCCAGGGTGCTGAAAATGAAGGAGACAGAAGCTCATGAAGGGGAAAAAGAAGGGGGGGGGAAATGAAAACAAACATTTTAAGTATGAATTCTTCTGAAGATGAGCTGAATTCAAATTCAGACTCCCTCTGCCCATCCTTAGGCCAACCTTTGTAAAATGGGTGTGAAAATAAAATGCACACAATAGGCTGCTTCTTCTGTTTTGTTTTGAGGGTTAAATAAGAAAGTGTGCATCAGGCATAAGTCATGCGCCTGGTGTCGCATCAGTACTGGTCTGTGTTGTCAATCACATTCCTTAAGGCGACAGCTTCTCTTGGTGCACGAACCATAGCTGCTCGAGTGGACCTCCCTAACCGCCAGTCCTTCCGCTCCGGGCCTGCACTGACATCACCCCTCATGAGCTGCGTGTGAGAGAAAGCATGCCTTTTCCACCCAGAATCTATTGTCCCTGGAAATATTCCAACCGATGGTTAGGAAGCGAGCAAGTATTAGTAATAAAACGAATATATTCGGAGAAACGAAAGAGCATTTAGAACCCTTGCCTGCCAAGTTTTCCCATATTTGGGAGTAGCCCATATGACATTCTAGAACTCTCTGAAGGTCAGTCACAGTCTGCCTATTAGCTTTCCTGTTCGCTGTCTCCTGTCTACTTACGTCAGCTCTTCTTAATACTAAAGAACTTTTCAGGAAATCCAGTTTTACAAAGACAGCAAAGGTGCTTTGAATTGGCACGAACTTCACATTTCAGAGGTGATGCTAATCTCAAGAAACACACTATGATCTTCATAATTTCCAATTGTTCCTGGAACCATTTTTCGGCGGAGGCTGCTGCCAGCTATTAAATAGAGGAGATTCGTTTGGGTTGCCAGAATTAGTTGAAATTAAGATCCTTTGACATCTTTTCACGGGAAGGAAGAAAAAAAAGAAGTCCGCTCCAGTGCAAACAATTCCGAAGGTAATCGATGGTGACAGGTTATAACATTCTATGCATTTGAAAGAAAAGCTTTGCTGGGGAATAATGTGTTTCTAATTTACACATAATAGGCCCGCAAAGCTCTGAGTGCAAGGACATTAAAGTAATGAGGAAATTCCATGGACGGACCCCTTCTGAAGCGAGCATAAAGATTATGATTGGGGCAGTGAGTCTCCCAAGGACCTCGTGTCGCTAACGCCAACGTGAAGGTGTCCAGGACCGTGGACGGACACAAAGGGAGCCCTGGGCTTCAGGCTCATGGGGAGGGGGAACACTTTTGAGATGCTGCTGAACCTCGAGCTGAAGGGTTTTATTAACTTTAAGAGAGGCTGCATTTATGGAACACCCACCAAAGACCGAGCATGGCGGGTCTTTTTCCATGAATGAGGAAGAATCCCCAAAGACCTGAGCGATTTTTGTGGGACCCCCCTTCCAACGAAAGAGAAGAAAAATGATGTGCCTTATCCCCTGACCCCACAACTGCCCAATCAGGTCACCCTTACTTATTCGACCCACCACTGTGGGTGTTAACTGTCACTGCACCATTAGTAACTCATGGCGACCCTGCGTGTGAGGAAGCAGAACCTTAGAACGCTCTGGGCCGCCGAAGCCGTGACCCGAGGTGACCACCACGCCAAATGGGTCCATCCAGCGCTTTCCTGATTCCAAAAGGCTGCACACTACTGGGCCATTTGAAAGCAACACTGCAGAGCAGAGAACCCGCGGGGAATGGCCCCCGCTAGGACGATGGGTAGCCCTCCTTCCTTGGCAAGCAGCCGGGCAGGACAGAGGAGAAAATGCGGGCGACGAAAGGCGTGTGATTCACTCTCCTGCCAGGGAGCACTTCCTCCATCCTCTCTGAGATCCGTTTTTGCTCCAGTGTTGGCTGATGTGTTGGGACAAGAGAACGACGAGCGTCCTGTTCTGTTATTGTTACTGCTGTTGTTTATATTGCGGGGGCGGGCGGCATCCAGCACTGACTCGGGAGCCGATGGGCGATGCCCATCTCCCGGCGGTCACAGATCTGGAAGCTTTGCTCTTTCTTTTTAAAAAAGTCTCCCCAGTAAGAGTTTCACTCTCTCCCTTTCTCAACAGATAGAGAGATAGATAAATAGATAGATAGATAGATAAATAGATAGATAAAAAATGTTGAGCATGTCGTATGTGTCAGGCATGTTCCAGACACTGCAGATGAAGGTCCCTGGATCCATGAAAACTTCTGCTCTAGGGACACATGTGGGACAGTCAAACAACTTGGACAACAGGATGCTTGTTCTTTGCGCCTGTTTCTCCTCAGGGGTTGCATTTTAGCCCTGCTTCTTTCAGACCCGGGGAGCCTTGCTGGCATAGGGGATGTGCATTGGGCTGCTGTCCACGCCGTCGGCAGTTTGAAACCACCAGCAGCTTTGAGGGAGAAAGACTGGGCTTTTTATGCCAGTCTTGGAAGCCCCCAGGCGAGTCATCAGGAGTCAGCCCTGACTCGATGACAGCGAGTTTGGTTTTGCCTCTTAGATCGAAAGGTGACGGGTTCCGTGAGCCTTCTTCCAGAGAGGGCTTTCTCAGCCTCCGCCTTATCTGAGCTGGGTATAGGGCAGAAATCACAGAGGTTCGGGCTGGTGAATGCCACCTCCTTCCAAGGTCCCTGCTATTGGGCCAGTCTGAGAAGATGACGTGCTTGTAGTTTAGAAAAGGCCATCCAATCACAGAAGCACAGGGCTTTGCTCCCCCAAAGTCCATGTCTTCCCGAATTGTGCAAAAGGCATGGGGTTCTCTATGGTTGTTACACAATCTAGTGTCAGTTTGAGGATTGAAAGTGTAGGGGTGGAGTCTAGGCTGTTAATCGGGATATGGCCAATGAGATCTCTGTGTGGGCATGGCCTTCCCCTAAGGAATTCTGGGAATTGAGGAATTTTCCTCCTTGGAGGTGGGAGACCCTCTGCTCACACCCTAGGAGACATAGCAGCTGGCAAGAGACATGAACCCACCCTGATGCAGCCCTGGGTGCTGGAGAAGCCATGCAGAGACCCCTGCCAGCCCTGAGATGTTTCCAATGCCACTGGATCCAAAGACTTTCTGCCCACTGCCCTGTGATCTTCTACATTTGGCATCATTACATGTGTTTCGTGAGTCTGAAGAGAACTTTATAGATTGGTGTCAGACATATGGGCTAATATCAGACTTGTAGACTTGGTCTGGACTGGGCTGGGGTGTTTTCTCAATGTTCAATTGCTCTTGTATATAAATCTCTTTCTTATACACATTTGTGTGTCCGTGGATTTGTTTCTCTAGATTACCCAGACGGACACAAGCTCAGTGACAAGATACTACTTGCTTCTTCACTTGTCATTTTGAGAGTGTCTTTGTGACACTAAGTAGGTGGACATGCAGGTCAATGCAGCTTGAGCAAGCTGGGTAGTCTTGATATTGTGTGATATCAACCATAAGGGCAATCTTTACATATATGTTAAACTTTTCAGCATGGGTGTCATTTGGGGTGTTTTGGCCAGCAATCTCTGTAACTGAGAAGTTTACAAAAGAATGTGATAGGACCCTTTCTCTCTCTAATCATTGTGTCTCCATCCACCATTAGCCAAATTTCTGGAAATGAGATCAAGCGCCATTGTGGCACTTGAAGTGTGCCATGTTTTTCCAGAAGAGCCCGCAGAGGGTCTCACCACCCCAGCGTGAACTGAATGTTCTTGTTAGCATACCCACTGCCACCGAGTGAATTCTAACCTATAGACAGAGCGGATCTGCTCCTCTGGGTTTCTGAGACTCGAGGTCTTTGAGAGAGCAGACACCCTCATCTGTCCTTCTGAGGGGCTGATGGGATTGAACCACCAGCTTTGTGATGAGCAGCTCTATAGTGTGCTACCATGACTCCATTCTTGTGGAGAGGAGGGTTGGTATTTGGGTCTTTGTTTTTCTCACTACCCTGAGGCCTTGCTTCACTCAAAGTTAAATCATGGCCTTTCCATAGAATTATGGACATGGACTTGAGGGGCTAATGCTACTTCGGTGACTCTAACAGGAAGGACCTCTAACAGTCCTGGTTTGTGGGTGAAAGAGGTAAGTGCTTTGTTGTCATTGCTTGGATCTCTAGAAAATGGAATTCTTGAATAGACCCCCATTAGATTGTGGACGAGTCTGGGATTCCTTTCAGAGTAAGCCCATATGCCTGGGCATCTTACCCATCTCGTTGCAGAACGTCTCCTAGGGAATGCCAGCCTTGGGAAGAGATTTCCAGCTTATTTAGTCTCATCCGTTAGCCCTCACAAGCACACCCGTAGTGCCTCTTAAAGGACCAAGCGTAGGGTCAAGTCAAGGGGCAGCTTGTGAGACATGAGACGTGGCTGGCACAAACACAGCCATGCTGTCCATACCAGGAGCTCATGAGAAAAGAGACAGATGCCAGGGCCAGCACATTCCAGCCATGGGACCCGCTGCTTCACCTGGAAACCCCAGAGAACAGAAGCTCTTCCTTCTCAGCTGGGGTCCCAATGGCCAGTGCCTCAATATACCCCTGGCACCATTTTCGGACCCTTATTTCATGAGTGAATGAGCCTATAAAATCAATGCAGCTTCTGAACCTCTACTTCAAACTCGTATTCTAATACAGAGGGTAATGGCATCTCCTTTCACACCTGCACCTCAAAGGGAACAGCATGTGTAACACTGTCATACATGCCTGTCTTCCACAAGGAACCCTGGTGGCACAGTGACTAAGAACTGACTAAAAGGAAAGGTCGACCAGGACTCATAATGACCCTGCAGGGCAGAAAGAGCTGCTCGTGGCATTTCTGAGCCTGTACCTCTGTGCGGGAGCTGGCAGTCTCATCCGTCTCCTGAGCAGCAGCTGGTGGGTTTGAACTGCTAACGAGGTGATTAGCAGCCCAGCTCTTAACCAACTTTACCACCAGAATGGCCTTTGAGTGTGAGCATTGGCCCAGGGTAATTGGGCAATGGAGGTGGTTGGGAAGAAGGAGGTGCCCTGGATGTGTGGGGATGGAGAAAACTCCATGCATCCGAGTTAAACTATGATGCTCTGTAGAGCTTTCAGTGGCTGGATTTTCTTCCCAGGTGGACTGGAGACACCACTCTGGAGGTTAGCACTCCTTGGGGACAGGAAATGATATTCATAACATTAAACAATTATTCAGGACCCCTGATGGAACAGGGGTTCAGTTGGAAGTTCATCCCTAACCACTCACTCTGCAGGAGAAAGATGTGATAGTCTGCTTCCATAGAAGCTATAACCTTGAGACGATGGGGCAGTTCTACTGTATCCTACAGGATAGCTATGAGCTAGAAACCATGGAAAAATCCAACCCTAACAAGCTCACGACCATTGAGATCCTACAGGACTGCCCCTGTGGATATCTGAGACGGTAGCTCTTTGCGGGAGTAGAAAGCCTCATCTTTCTCCCGCAGAGCAGCTGGTGGTTTCAAACTACTGAACTTACGGTTAACAGCTGCACGGAGCTGGAATCCGCCCGATGGCTGTGGAACTGCTCTCCATGAGTCTGAATGGACCAGCTGGCAGGGGGTTTGGAGTGTGTGGAGGCCCGCATTAGCCACTAGGAGTCAGCAGAGAGCACCGACAGGAGCAGAGGCCTGGAGGAAGGACTACAAACTTGCAAGTTTAGGGACAAGGAGAAAAGAACACTACGGAATTGGAACCTTAGAATAGCAGCAGATGAACAGACGCGAACGTTAATTAGAGCCAATTTTAGAAGGACCTTGGATGAGGAGATTTAAACCTAAGTAAGACTCTTCTTGGGTCATAACACAGACGACACTCAGCTTGCTGGGGCAGGCGCTGCATACCGGCTTAGCACGCATGAAATTACTGAGGTAGGTCATTCCATCCGACAGAGGAGGAGACCGAGGCCGGGAGAGATCAGGAACTTCCTGAGGTTGTGAAATCTGTGTCAGATCCTGGATTCCAATCCAACCAAGCACTGCGGGCTCCCAAGTGGGTGCTCTTATCCTCCGCCTGCAGCCGCGGGTCTGGAACCCGAGGCCGTGCACCTCGAAGGCTCTGCACACCCTCACTGAGGCTGGAAGCACTCCCCCCCCCCCCGCCCCTCGGAGCCCCAGCAAGTCCTGGCTATCTCGCAGCGTCATCGGTGTGCATGTGATACCCCTGTGCACAAGAGGTACCAGTCGTGCCGCCTAGCAACCGGCTCACCACCGATGCCTGCGAACTGCCCTTCAAAATGCAAACAGGAGCATTTTCAGGCCTTGCAGGGGCGGGGGGTGGGGGTGTGTAGGGTTGGAGTGACTGGACATCCACTTTAGGAAACTCTCTTGGAACTCTCTGCCAGAAAGTTTTGGAGCTAGGAGCGATCAGTTAGGGAGATAATGGGAGGCGAGGAGGGCCTGTGCTGACACCGTCGTGGGGAGAATGTCTAGTGGTGGAATGTTGAAACGTGTGCTATGTCGCAGTCTGCTTTATCCTCACGTTAGATGTCCCTGGGCAGGGCAGACGTTGTTGCTGGATTCCGCCACAGGAGGGCGCGGGATCTTCCAGATCCTCTCCCAGGCAACACCCTGGACCGCAGAGCCGGAGGTGTATGGGTTCACGTGCTAACTGTACATCAACAGTTCGAGACCACTGACCCCCTCGTGGGAGAAAGACGAGGCTTTCTATTCCAGCAAAGAGTTACAGACTCAGAAACGGACAGAGGGAATTCTATCCGATAGGCTTACAATAAATAAGTCGGGAATGCTTTGCTGGCAGTGAGTTTGGTTTGGTTTCGGAAACACAGGCAGTTCGAACTCCCCTGGAAGGGTTTCAGAAGACACCCGTGATCATCTGCGCCGGAGCGAGCTCCCTGTGCCCACGTGGGGGCACCCCGCGTCAGAACCACAGAGATGGCAGCCAGCAACAGCTATCCTCGTGCTGTGGACTGCAAAAGCCCAGATCCGGATTTAGACGATCCGCCAGGGACACAGCCTCAGTGGAGTCCTCTCATCCCGCCCTCAGTGGTTTCCCGCGACTCAAAGCCGGCACAGGTACGAGGCACCCGCCAGAATGTTTAACTTTTAACCAAAAGCCCAAGGCTACGCAGCTTTTTCTGTGAGCCTTATCCTTTCTGCTTTCCAAGTCATTTTCCTGGCATTCCGCGCATTTCCTTCCCGCCCACAGAGAAAGGAGCTAGAGAGAGAACGGAACAATCTCCACCTGCCGGCCAGGAGGCCTAGTGGCTCTCACCTGGGACTTCATTCCCGCTCATTGACTTCTAAGCAGTGGGGAAGAAAGGGCCCGTGTTGTGGATTTTAAATGCTGGGGAAGGTGGATGCTGGCATGGTAGACACAAAGTTTCATCCAGGACAGACGCTCATGGGGGCAGAGAGCCTTAGAAATGCACTGTTCCCCATCCTAAAGATGAATTGCGATTAGGGTTCGTTTTAAATTAGGTAAAGGAAGGCTATCTTGTGTGATCGATGGAAAACTATATCTTTATACCTTCTCTGTTTCAAATGGGGTGAGAAAAAGTATCTTGGGTTTAGAAAATGTGCCTGGCTGCCCTCTTTCTGCCCTATTTCCTCTCTTATTCCGAGCTGATGGAGGAGGCCAGACCCAGAATTTGATTTTCTCTGCAACACAGAGTTAGATTTGGCCACCGGAGGGCGCGGGAAATAACAGGTGCTTTTCCAGATAGGAGACACCAGGTGGCGCCGCGCTGCCAGTTTTCTTCATATGCGTTTTTAATCTCTTTTTTCTAT
Organism: Tenrec ecaudatus; assembly: GCF_050624435.1. Classification (NCBI taxonomy): domain Eukaryota; kingdom Metazoa; phylum Chordata; class Mammalia; order Afrosoricida; family Tenrecidae; genus Tenrec; species Tenrec ecaudatus. Next base: position 82,630,168 of record NC_134538.1, read on the forward strand.
TCCTTTGTTTAGCGGCAGCGTTAATGGGATAGCTTTAATCAACCCCCCCCCCCAAGCATTTTCTCTTTTTATTAATACATCTGGATCTATCATAATGCCTTACAAAATTGTGCTAAGAGAAGTGTAATTAGTTATAATATGTTTCTTTCAGTATACAGATTAATCAGTTAGCCCCTCCTTTTGCAGTCCTTTCCAGAAGATTCAAGGAGGATACCACCTTGGGGTTTCCTTTTGAGTCTGTGATTGTCTTGGATTCTTTAGAGTTTTGTGGGAGCTTTTACTTTAGCCTGGTTTTCAAAACAGGAGACATCCGTCTGAAGCATATCAGGGCTGCAAAAAGTAACATCACTCATCTGCTGAATTGAAACACTGGTCTCAGCAAAGGCATGGGGAAGGGCATCCCATGTGTGGGCTTTCTCCAAAATTACTTACTTAGTGAGTTATGTGTCTGTGAATGACCCTTCTCTCTGGAGTCTGGATTCTTGATTCGAAAAATGACCCATCCTTCTACAGGCCCTCAAAATGTCTCCCAAGTCTATGAATTTATGAATCAATATGTGCAGGTGTGTCCTGTGTCCAAAGCACACTACTCTTGAGCATAACTGGGTAAGCTACCACTAAGAAAAAGAAAATATCTGAACAATTCTCTGTGGTACAAATACATGTAGTTGAACTCTGGCTAATTTTCCCATCCATGTTACTGGACCAGAGTTCTTGCAGAATAGTCTGGACATGGAGGGACAATTGTTTGTACAGCACCACACCTACGGGGCACATCTTGGTCAGTATACAGGGTCCATCTGTAGAAGGACAAGCGGATACCTAGAAGGTCACAATGCAGGACAGGGTGGATAGCAAGAGCCTGCTCTTGGAGTGAGTGGGAATCAGAGTCTATGTCTTTGGCCTAATCCCTGCTCCATCCTCAGTCCCCTGTTGGCATCCTGAGAGCTCCTGTTAAGGACAGCACTGGGGGCTGGCTGAGCTTGTGGGAGAATCAGGGAAATTGTTTTAGGAAGAGCAGAGGAAGGATTCTGAGTGGCACGAATACCATTGTTTGATGTACTTTGCCTACAGATAACAAATGTTCACCATTATGATCAAAAGTGATATATTTTCTATGAAACAAATGAAAACGTTGGAGCCTGAAGTAGAGCAGGCTCAGATATGTAAGCCTTCTGGGACCTGGAAGCGTGTTACATCTAAAAGTCTGGAAACAATGCGCAGGAAGGTTAGGGGTTGGACTACTAATCACAAGGTCCGTGATTCAGCTCCACCAGCCACCCCCAGGGAGCATGGTGCGGCTGTCTGCTCCCTGTACAGATGGACAGTCTCAGAAAATCCAGAGGGGTGCCACGAATCGGAATCGACTAGATGACGGTGGGTTTGGGTTTCTCGGTACTGAGCCTCCCTGGTGGGACAGACAGAGCCCAGGTCTCCTGGGATAGGGATGTAAGTTGCTTCCTAGGGCGGGGCGGGCTTTGGAGAAGCAGGGGAGTAAAAGTGAATGGGCCGGACTCTGGGTTTGAGGCAGGGAAACTAAGGAAGAGTGGGACATGTAGCAGCAGCCACTCAGGTGCTCAAGTTCACATACAAACCTTTGTGAAGAAAGCCCAGCTCCTTCAGATTCAAGATGGCGCCAACGCCCTCAATGGAGGTGCGAGTCTTCCCCACGGCTGGTTTCACTTCCTTCGGATGCCTCTCAAAGCAGCGACTACACAGGACCACCAACGGGCAGTCGTGGATCTTCATTGTCATTTCATTTCTTAAAAGAAGTTGTCATACTGGGGCTGCCAGGACAGAGCATACCTGGACAGTGCATGATCAGTCCATCACCAATGGCCTCCAACACCAGCCTCCTTTGGGAAAGGCTGGATTCAACAGAGTTGACCAAAGATGTCGTTGCTGCCCGACCCCTGCCATGTGTGACTGGATCACACATCACAACCCTTTCAAAGGAGAAATTGTCACGTAGTGCTCCCCCGGACGTTTGGAGCCAGAGCCTTTTTCTCTTTGATCCCCGGCAGAATCTCAAGACAAATCTTCTAAGAAACATGTCAGCAACGTTTGATGCCACAGCTGCTGGATTAAAGCAAAACAACAACAAACTGTAAGAAAAGGGACAGGTTTATCAGGCGATGCACCCATTTATCAGGCGATGCACCCAAACCCACGGCCACTGAGTGGCTTCCACTCATTGCCACCCTGTCAAGGGTTTCGAGCCTGTATTGATGACCTCCAGTCTGTCCCCCCAGGCTTCTGAGGACCTGCTGGCTGTCCTTCTTCCAAGATCGATTGCTTTGGTCTTCTGGCAGGCCACGGCGCTTTCCGGCTCCATCACAGTCCCATCATTCAAGGCATAGATTCTTCTTTGCTCTTTCTTATTCAGAGTATATCAGTTTGTCTGGGATTAAAAAGGACCTGAGCGTCTGACTTTAAAAAGTCTGCGATATATATGAATGAAGGGGGAAGTGCAGAGTGGAGACCCAAGGCCCATTTGTCGGCCACTGGAGATCCCCTCATAGAGGGGTTTAGGAGAGGAGATGGGTCAGTCAAGGTGCAAGGTAGTACCGATGAAGAACACAGCTTTCCCCCAGATCCTGGATGTTTCCTCTCCCCAACTGCCATGATCCAAATTCTACCTTGCAGGACTGGATGGGGCAGAGGTTGTACACTGGTGCATGTGGGGGCTGGAGGCACAGGGAATCCAGGGTGGATGATACCTTCAGGACCAGGGGTGTGAGGGGCGATGTTGGGAGAGTGGAGGGTGAGTGGGTTGGAAAGGGGGAACTGATTGCAGGGATCCGCATGTGACCTCCTCCCTGGGAGAGGGACGGCAGAGAAGGGGGGGAAGGGAGACTCCAGATAGGGCAAGATGTGACAAAATAACAATCTATAAATTATCAAGGGCTCATGAGGGAGGGGGGAGCGGGGAGGGAGGGGTAAAAAAAGAGGACCTGATGTAGAGGGCTTAAGTGGAGAGCAAATGCTTTGAAAATGATGTGCACATGTGCTTTATACAATTGATGTATGTATATGTATGGATTGTGATGAGAGTTGTATGAGCCCCTAATAAAATGTTTTTTTTAAAAAAGTCTGCGTTAACCAACTATCGTCAGTCTATTCCAACTCATAGCGAGTCTCTAGAGCAGTGGTTCTCAAGCTTCCTAATGCCACAACCCTTGAATACAGGTCCTCATGGTGAACCCCCCAAGCATAAAATTATTTTCATTGCTACTGTTATGAATTGGGCAACCCCCGTGAAAGACTTGCTTGACCCCCAAAGGGGTCTCGACCCACAGGTTGAGAACCACTGCTCTATAGGGTTTCTGTGATAGACAATTTCTTCTTCCCCCTGGTGGGTTTGAACTGCTGGAGGGCCTGTCCAAACCCAGACTCACTGCCATCAGTACTGACACCTACCCGATAGTACAGGGTAGAACTGCCTCATGAGTGTTGACACTGCAACTCCATAAACACTGGAGTAGAAAGCCCCGTCTTCCTTCCGTAGAGCAGCTGGTGGTTTTGAACAGCTGACCTTGCAATTATGATCCCAACTCATAACCACTGTGCCACCTGGGCTGGGAGGAGAAATAGGGGAGGAAAGTTTCTTTTGATTTGCTTATTTGAATCATTTGTGAGCACAGAGCCTCTCTTCAAAGGGCAGTGACTCCCTTTGAGGTTAGCTTCCTTCCAGGCAGCTCAGCTACCCCAGAGCTGCTCCCCTACGACAGGCCAGCCTTGTTGCCTCAAAACCGGTGTCATTGTGTCAGTCAGTCCAGGCCCATCTTCTGCTCTGAGCACAAGAAGAATAAATACAGCTCCTGATTTCCAAGTCAAAGACAGTGCGAATTGATATTACACAGTAAAATGCGATGAGATTAAATCAATAACATCTGCAATAAGGCATAATGAAGGTAAAATTATATCTCTGGCTTCCTGAACAGCTGTGAATCTATTTTTAATGATCCTCATTTTTGGCAGTCAGCTAACAACTTCTAAAACGTCCCAGAAATTGGATTGTTAAGCAGATGAGCGCTGCAGCAGCTCGGGGTGTCATTAATTTCAGCTGCCGTTTCCATCTGCGTGGGTGACGGAGCGTCATGGAGGGCTTACCCACCCTGTCACCCCACTGAGCGCCCTGCTCACTGGGACCTAGGTGGCCCCAGCACATGCTAGAAGCAGCCCCCCAGTAGGGGTGCTGGAGGGGAGGGACCTGGGCCCCCACCAGACTGTGGGCTGATGGAGAGAAAGGAGAAGCCCTCACTTTGCCAATGCCAAGGGCACCATGTGTGCGCACACCTGGGCATGAGACCCTCATCACCATCCCAGAGAGCCAGGCCTGGTGCTGACCCCATCTCACTGACCCCCGGGGCAGTTCGATGCTGCAAGGTGGCTCTGTGTGGGCCTTCTCCAAGGTCACCCACCAGCAAGTCATTGCCAGAGCTCAGGACTCGGCCTACGCTGTCCCTGTCCCGTGGCAAAGCCGGTGGTGTTTCCAGGGTCACGGAGATGGCGCAGCGCGGGACAGAGCTCCCTTCTGTTAAGCACTAGGCACTGTGAGTGGGAGCCAGTGCAAAGGCACAGAGCAGCGTCCACCACAGCCTCTCTTTCACTAGCTGGGCTGGGGGCGGGCGGCGGGCAGGGGGAGGGGCTGTGCACATTACTGTGTTCCCGGCACCCTGGGGCAGACCCCTCACAGGGTCCATTTCAGCTGACCAAGAGGAGGCTCCGCAGTCACAGGGTGTGCGGCGGGTGTTGAATGGCTGCCC